>NC_142648.1:17655000-18905000 GCF_053813885.1 Theobroma cacao | reverse complement strand
GGTATCAAGGAGAATTAAAGAAATTTTAACTTACCTAGCTTGTTTCCTTAATTTCTTCACTTTTTCTTTGAATTTCCACCTAGGTTTTCACTTTTTCTTTGAATTTCCACCTAGGTTTTCTTGTTTTTCCCTTTGTTCTTCCTTTTTTCTTGTTGCTGGTTGTCTAGGCCAAATATGGTGAGAGAATTGGGGATTTAATGGGCTGATTTCTATAGAAAATAATAAAATAATCAAGCATTCCACGTGTCACATGCTTATTAGCCCAATTTTTAACTTTTTGACTTTTTCTTCTTAATTTTCCACCACAATTATTCTGGTATTTATCCAATCCTACCACATTTAAAATCCCTTGGTCTTGACAAGTGCTGGGGTGAAAAATTTACCGATTTGCCCCCGAGGCTAAAAATTTACGATTTTGCCCCTATACTCCAAAATGTACCGAAATCACATTATTTCTACTTTTCAACCTTAAATAACACTAATATTGATCAATATTAACCAAATGGGGCAAAAAAATCATTTTTTAAAAATTCCCGTTTAGTCCTCTAGTGACAAAATTACCATTTTACCCTTGTACTCCAAAAATACCGAGAATCAAAATTTTTCACTACTAAACATCATTTTATACTCCAATAATCATAATTATATTTCATATAATTATTCTTGATCAAATGTGATCAAATCTTGGCTAGAAATCTCCATTTAATCATCAAATGGTAAAATGACCGTTTTGTCCCTAATTAGTCAATTTTTCTGATGGACTCCAAACTGGACCTTGAACTCCGAATCACTATTCTAAGCTATTCTGTGGGTTTCAAAATTTTCAATTTCCTCTTAGAATTTCTATTTGAACTAGTTCAAGGCTCAATTTAACTTAGTTGTACCACTCGGTACAATACCGTCTTTTAATCGAGCTTGACAAGGTCTCACACTTATGTGACATGTCAGTCATAAGTCTAACTTGACTGTATAGCCATTTGCTCCTTAAGCTTTAATGTTTTCTCATTGCGAAAATTCTTTTGAATTTATCACATCAGAGTATTCATAAGGTGGTTACATATCCATATTTTATAGTTCAAGGTCTAACACAGCGAACACTGTCTCATCATTAAAGTTCTACCTTTATCTATCGATCATAGCTCCCTTGCACACTTACCTATACATTCCTGGGTTACTTACAAGCCACTCATGGCCATCCAACTTTTGACCTCTTATAGTAAGTTAAACTAATATATTCTCTTATGCTTTTCCATATGCTTCATTTAATAAAGTTCCATTGAGAACTTACACAATCCAAGGCTTATCTTCAAAGTCACTCATAACTTTAGTCGTTCATTGCATGCCCAATAACACTTTAGCTCACTAACCCCACTGGACATTATTTCAAAATCTCCCAAGGCGTCCATGTTCTTAATTCGGATCATACCATCTAACTTAATATAATTGCATTAATTATCCTTAAGTCCTTATGCTTAGCCTATCAAGATCCATATCTCCTCTTCCTTCATGTTATTGGCTTTGTTAAAGTATATGTGCCTTTTTAACCTTTCACACTACATTCTACATTTATGCCAAGGCACTCTCAATTTCATGTCAAACCCATTGTCATGTAACCATAAATTAGGGTAAGCTTCCTTATGGAATATCGCCTTCCATATGATGCATGGGGATCACAAGATGTATAACTCCAAGTGTATGTCTACATATTGATAATCTCCATATATTTCATGATCATGGAAACCATAATTTTCAAAACTATCTTTTTTATCGCAAGTTTGAGATCGGAACATTAATCTCCACATATACGTATACACGCACATTCAAATGTCCATATTCCTCATTATGTATACGGGTCTCTGTTTTCAAATGCCTTCAGACTAATTTCTCTTTATATCCACATAATCGACCTTGTGTTGTTACTAGCCCCTTTTTATTCAACTAAGTCGAGACAAGAATTATAAGTTCTCATAGCAACACTTTACATTAACTCATTTACCATACCACACTTGTAATTCGTTATTCATACTTCATCACTTAACATTGATATTCCTCATCGATATCTCATACCTTCATCTTTCTTTACACTTATATTCACAATCCTCATAGAATCAAAAATCCATTATAAGCGTCACTTATATCCTTTCAAATTTGTAGCTGCAACTAAAATTTCAGATTTCACCTTTTCCATAAGAAATTTTGAAGTCACTTATCAAGTATTGTAGTTGCCCATACCATTGATGAATTTCTACGTCAATTCTTAGTAATTATATAAGGCAACTAATCACACCGCTAAGGTGAATACCCCTCCTCAATGATTATACTACTAATCCATTTCTGTCCTACCAAAAAGGTTCCCATATACATATATTCAGTCATTTAAACAACTACTTCATTCACATTATATAAAATAAAAGTCAACTCTTAATTCCTTTATATAGGTAGTTACTATTTCCTTTATACTGCATCTATCTAGAGTTAAAGTAGTACAACTTTAACAAAACACTAAGTATCTTTAGGGTCATCATCACCTTGATCCTCTTTCGGATTCTCTTGGAGTTTTTTTTTCTTTTTTTTTCTTTAATCCGAGCCTGTTTGATTTTCCTACATTCCTCAATTTCTTTCAAGATGAAATTTCTTATGCCTTCATTAACGTCGTTATTATCAACACTTTCATAAGTCTCACTAGTACTAGTGCTTTCCTTTATCCGAACCTTCGCTCCCAAATCCGATGGAGTCCAATTAATAGGAACTCTAAACAGATATCTTTCTAGATTACTGGGTTCAGAATGATATCGGCTTTTAGCAGTGGAATCTATTGATCCCTCACTAGTACAATGTGAGGAATCAAAATCACTGTCTCTCCTAGGCATAGTAAGTGCAATCCGCGCACCACAACCTATACATAACTAAATGGTAATTTCTTGATCATTTATATCCCACAAGAACAGGTAGGTTTCTATATGCAGATGTATCTATCTAACAAAATCTAATCTAACTTAACTTAACTTGGGGCCACACTGACACTGTAGTTTTTTTAAACAACTTTAAAACCAAATGTTCTGACCTTTAAAACCAAATGCTCTGATACCAATAGAATTGTCACGATCTGGTACTCCTCTCAAGCCCGTGACAATCGTCGCGACATCCCAGTAGACATTCGCTACCCGGAGTGCCAAATGAAACCTCGCAAGGCTTTAGTACCATTTTTTTCATCTCCCCTATAAGTAATCATCGCCAAACCTCATTTTTAAAGAATTTTAAGCTTTTTCCCTTTCAAAACTATGGAAAAATAATTTTCGCCTCGTAAGGGCATTTTCGTCATTTTTCCTTGAAATTTTTTGAACCCGACTAAAAATCCAGTAGATGAGTGGAAAACACATATTTCATGATTTAAAATAAATTTGGGTGTCTAAAACATTTATTAAAAATGATATTGCAATTATTTGAATAAAATAAAGATATTCAATAAAATATTCTAATTTCTTGTAAAGCAATATTTATAGAGTCATCGGTAAATAATTTTTGTAATGTAAAATCTAAATAAATTCATATGTACTATAATACAGATAACCGGGATATGAAATTTACTTTACAGTGACTCATGGGCCCACAAGGAACAAAAGTGCACAGAGGTAGTAAACCTACAGTTTTTGGAGTAGTAAAGCCGACTATAATCCTTGACGATATATGCTATCCACAGGCTACCTCAGGCCTGAAATGGTTGAAAAGGAGGGTGGTGAAATTATAAAATCTCAATGAGTAAACGGATACCATCTAAACCATCTAAAGTCGAGTAAATGGAGACAGATAAATCAGTTTAACATACCGAAATTCATCACCTTTCAACTTGTTTCAACCAAATAAAATCAATTCATATAAATCGAGTAATTAACATGGCTTATGAATTTCTTAAAAGCTTTGGCTCATGCCAAAATCATTATCATACTCAGTCATTAGGGAGACCTTGGCCGAAGGCTATCCCAAACCGAGTCCGTCAAGGCTATTAAAAAGTTATGTACTCATAAATCATGTTTTTATTTTGAAAATATAGTCGTTCCTTGGCGTTGGCTGAGTTTCACCTCACATGGTGGTTTGACGTGAAGTGAACTCTAAAATATTAGCCTCAGGAGTTATCCACCCGCGCCTCTCATACTGAGGTAAGATATAACGGGGTTTACCGTGCCCCTCTAATAGGCTAGTCCACGAAAACCCGCCCACTGCAGCAAGCTAATAATTATCCCACTAATCAATAAAATTCAACAACATGATATGACAATTATTGTAATTCACAGCCTTTCAAGGCTAAATACACAATTCATATATTTCAACACAAATACCAATTCAGCCATTCATACCAATATTGTCATAAGCCAATCAATTAGAACCATAAATTCACAATACATCAAATGGTCTCCAATTACTCTATTTGAAAAGCCATTATTCAATTTTAAAACAATTTTATGAAATCATTTCATTAAATCACATTTTGTTTATAAAACCGAAAAATTAATCATTTAATTCATTTTCCATGAAATTCACAAAATCAAATAAAAACCACTTTAGATAATTAAGACGATAGTAAGGTTACTCATAGTACTAGGAGTTCGATATACTCCTATTCCCGGTCTTCAGGCACAATCTCTTTACCCTTGTTAGAGGGCTCACCACATATACATCATATGTGACACGAATTTCAATAAATTGTGTCAATTTATCATAAACTATTTTAGGCTCTATAAATCTATATGAATGCACGAAATGTGATGCAAAATGTCTGAATAGCCGTTTAAATACGGTATTCGACCTAATTCGCACTATTCTCGATGTAATTGGCTAAAACCTCCAATTTAACACCAAATCGATTTCTTTCACTTTCTACACTCCAATTATACTTAAAATACCTCAATGACTATGAATATGAGTCAATTTATCAGTCCGAACCATAAATCGCACATGTCTATACATTAGGTAAAAATTCAGATTTTCATGCCAAAATTTTTCATTAAATTTCTAGCCTCACCAATCATTAAATACCACCAAAATATCATGAAATATCATCAATTTCAGCCTCAATATCCTCCTTAGAAAATTTGGCTTCTTGTGGTTTTGTGAAGAACAAAGTGATTCCTTGCTAGATTTTCATACTTTCCATTACCAAACAACCAAAAACACTTAATTAGCTTGAAATCTAGCAAAATCAATGCTCAAAACCTCTCCTCTCAAATTCGGCCAGCATGGGTTCATCATGCAAACTTGAGTTCTAAGCATGGGAAATGAAAAAGAAAGCATGTGTAGTGTAAATCACAAGATAAAATCACAAAATTTTACCTTTATTAGCTTAATCCCTTGAAATCCCACACTTTTTCTTCAATTTTCCCACCTAGGGTTTGTGGTCTTTCCTTTCCTCTTCACTTCATGTTTTGGCCGACCATATGGGTGAGACTAAGAGAGTTTTAAATAGATTTTACAAAGAAATTCTAGAATAATCCAAGCTTGACACATGGCATGTTTCCATTGGTCCATGTGTAATACTTATCCATTAAGCAATCTCTCTCCACCACATAAAATGTTTCAATTATCCACAATGTAAAATGTTAATGGCTGAATCCATGGGCATGACAAGTGTTAAGTGGTGTAAAATTCCAAAATTCCAACTTTGCCCCCGTAAACTCGTAAAATTACCGTTTTTCCCCTAGGACTCCAAAAATGTCAAAATTTAAACTTTTCACCTCTCAAACTCAAATCATACTCCAATGAGTCAAATGTGATCAAAATCTTTTCTAAAAATTCCCATTTTATCCTCAAGTGACAAATTACCATTTTGCCCCTACAACATGAAAATTCCAAATTGACTCCAATTCAGCCTTCGAACTCCAAATCATCATTTTAAGTCATTCTAGGGTTTTAAAATTCTCAACTTCATCTTAAGATCTCTATTTAGACTAGTTCGAGGCTTAATTCAACTTAATAGTACCATTTGGTACAATATCGACTTTTGACAATTTTTTGGGGCTTTCCAAGTATGCAAGCATATTGTCAATCACATGAAGGACATGGCAAGTACTTTATAAGGTTGGGATTGACACTACAGTTGGCTTTACTTCCTCAAAAACTGTAGGTTTGCAGCCTTCGTTCATTTTTATCATTTGGGGGTCCACATGTCACTATAAATTAAATTTCATACTCTAGTTTTCTGTACTACTGTATGTAGGAATTTATTTTGCTTTTACACTGTAAAAATTATTTACGCAGTGTTCTAAAAATATTGTTTTATAAGAAAATGAGAAACTGATATTAAAGCCTTGCGGGGTTTCGGTTAGCATCCCGGGTAATGAGTGTCTATCGGGACACCGCGACGGTTGTCACGGGCTAGAGGGGAGTACCGGGTCGTGACATATATGTGTTGAGATAGTCATATACTCTATAGGCTAAGCATGTAAGTGATTTATGAGATCATGAAATGTTTGCCATGAGATGTATGTGTTGAGATAGTCATATACACTATGGGCTCAATATGTTGATGATTTATGGAAATGTTATATGTTCATGATGTATGCTAGGGATAAGAACGATCTTAAGCTTGAGAGATCTTATGATGATCGTGGGTGAGGTGGAAGTGCCACTCACACAGCTTGATGATTGTTCACGCAAGGTGAACCAAACGATAGCGAGGGTTTTGTCCACCATTGGCCTAAGTGGGGTGGGACCACTCGATAAATCATGGATAAGGCCAATGTGCCATTCACAAAAATGTGCTAGGAACCCAATGTAGTCGGGATTGAACCACTATTCGCCGAATGGGGTAGACCCATTCATAGTTAAAATGTTATGATGCATGAGATTAATGAGTTAGAGAACTGATTGAATGAGAATTGCTTCACGATTTATACTTAAATGCCCAGTTTACGATTATATGAGTATTGATGATGTTTTTCACACTATAATATGGTGAAATCAGCTTGGTTAGATAAAACCTTAGCCTAAGAAATGATCCCTCAATGCTAGAAAGACTTATGAATGAGTTAGATGTAAGAAAATGCCTAGAAAGTTGGATTTTGTGGCAAAAGTATTGATACATATGAAGTATGTATTGATACATTTTCAACAAAATGATATGAGAGGCATTCTATGTGAAATGTATCAATACATTACCAAGGGTATAGATAGATTTCTTGCATGTATCGATACATTCTAAAATGTATCGATAGAATTGTTGTATAATTGACTTCTAAAGTGATTTTAAAGAGGTTTTCAAGATTTAAGGGTTTGTAATGATTTATGCGAGATGTTTTCCATGCAATGTTATTTAGAGAATGATTAAATGTTATGTTTCATGAACATCACGGTAAAGTAAAAGGATTTATGAATCATATATATTTATAATTGCATGGTTATGGAAAAACTCTAATCCCTTGGCTTGTCCCCTTCCTTGTATCCACTTACGGAGTTTTTGTGACTCACACGTTATTTTTCCTTATTAATTTTTGTTACAGATTAGTGATACTATTCTCTTGCTAACAGTTAGTGTCACGGAGACGTGATCCGTTCATCCCTCATTGGTAAGTGTCTAGCAGCCTTTTGATGCCTAGCTAGTAGGGTCATGTTCTGCTAATGAGTCGATCTTTACATTATGTTTATGTTTACAAACTATGAACATGCTTATATTGATATTGCCAACATTTGGGCATATTACGTGGATAATGTTATGTATGAGATTATAATGATGGCTCGAGAGCCTATATGGACACCCGAGGGTGCTGATGATGTTTAATGTTATGTTATCATGCACTATGGTAGTGGCACTTGTATATATATATAATTCATGAACTTACACAATTAAATTGAGAAGTTCTTTTATTGTGTAATGAGTTTTGTGAATGTATGTATTATGGTTATGTATGCTAATGGATGTTATGTGATGTTTCTGCATGTGATGATAAATGTTTGTTGATGTTATGATAAGAGGCTTGTTTAAACCTAATGGGTTGTGCTCGTTTAGATCCATGCGCTGGTCATAATCCTTCCAGGAAATGGAATGTGATAAGATCTTGTCGGGAAGTGCCAGATTTGACATTCTCACGACATCAGGGAGTTTCAGATCCAGTCGCATGGTAATCGACCTACATAAAGGAGCCTCGTTGGTCAGCTTGAGAGAAAGGCAAAAAAGGAAAAATAAAAAATTATTTTAGACATTTTACGTTTACTTGTTAACGTCATTTACATATTTGAGGTGAACTATTCATTTCAAATACTAATAAATCTATGTGGAGTTATGGTCAAAATTTAAGAATATCAAGATATTTTATCCTTACTTTTATTTTCCTTGGTGACCTTTTGTTTTTGTTTCTTCTTTTTGTTAATTCAAATATTGAAAAATTTTCTTATGTTTTGCCAACACTTTTGAAAAAAAACTAAATTTACTCACCTCAAGAGAATTTAAGAAAATCAGTTATTTTTTTAAAAAAGTTCCGCTCGCGAATTCATTTTATTATTATTTTTTTTATGAAAAGGTATTTGGAATTAAGATTTGTTTGTTCTTGCTCCTTACTTATTGTTCTTTTCTTTTAATTTTTTATGATTATATGTCTTTCATTTCTTTCTCTTATCCATTCATTTAACATGGTTTTTTAATTATTGTTTTATTATGCCTACCTTTTTATGATTTTTTATTTGATTATTATTATCCTAAGCTATTTTAACTTCATGTTTTCCTTTTCATTAAAATTTTCTTTTGAATAAAATATTTATTACTTTTATTTCAAAAGTAAATCAAAACTTTGATATTGAATTTAAAAAAAAAAAATTCTCCAACACTTTTTCATAAAATTTTAAAGTAGAAAATTTTTTAAAAAATTGTCACTCACAGCTTCCTTGAAATTCCACCATCAGTTAAATCTTCATTCTCATTGTAGTTGAAATGAAATACATATGATGCAGGCAAATATATACCAGGATGCAACTTGCAAATTATTCACAATTTCACTTACAACACATTTGTTTTTTAATCAATACATGTTATTTTAATAGTTTAGGAATAATCTTCCATGTGCAAATGATTATTATTATTCCCCGCAACACTTTTGGCAAGATTCCATAACATTTTCATTGATGAATTTTTTTTAAAAAGAAATTGTTACTTAAAACCTTTTCAAAAAATTACCTTTTAGGAAATTATTTCTAAATTGCTACTTTTTATTTATTTCTTGTCCAATTTATTAACCTAAAATAATTTTATTTTATTACTTCATTATTCTATAACTTTAGAACATTTTTACAAATTTCAAAAATGTCAAATAAATGGACAAATTATTAAGTGAAAACAACACACAGATTGGGCTAAGGGGATTCTACCTCAAATGGTCTTTAAGCACAAATCAAATGGGTCCAAAGCTGTTTAGGCTTGGCTTGACCAGATCTAGGCTGGGTCAGCTCCAGCCCACTTCTTTCTTTCTATTTTCCGTCCCGAGCCAGCCACATCTCTCACTTCTTTCTTAATCCCTTCCGCTCTTTCTATTACCCGTGTATTTGCAATTATTTGTGTATTTTGCTAGTGGTTGGCCCATATTCAGGCTCCAAACCTCATATGCACTGCAAAAGCCCATTTATTTGCCCATGTACAGTAATCAAAGCCCAAATTAATAAGAAATGAACTAATAATCAAACGTTAACAAAAATGAGTTAATTTTATTTGAAAATTGACACCCAAATAAAATGGGGTGTCTACACCTATCCCTCTACGTGCATTTTGAGGATCAAGAACTGTACAACGTCATAGACAACCATTTCGGCCGAAAAAGCACATTAAAAAGAAATACTATTCTTTTTTCAAATAGGCTACATAATTTAAAATTTTGAAAAAATAAATTTAGACTTTTTCTACATTTTGGCAAAATCTCGTCTCTTTGAGAAAATATTTTGAAGATTTGCAAACTCCAACATATCATCCCTCATTGGAAAATTTTCAAATGATCATTTGAATTCTATCATTGGAGAATTTTGGAGATAAGCTCGGTTAACAATGTTATCCGATTTTACCACTTCCCCCCTTTTTCTGTATTCTTTTTATTTTTCCTTTATTTTTATTTTTTAAAGTTTTCTATTTTTCTTAATTTTTTGTATTTTCTTTTATATTTTGTATTTTAAATTTCTTGTATATTTTTATGTTTTGTTTTTGGCACTTGGACAAAATAAGTGTCTACAATTGTCCTTTTTGTGTATTTATGAGGATCAGAAATTGTGCAAAAAAGTAAACATTCATTTTGGCCAGAACTATCAAACTAAGAAAAGATGTTCCTCATCCTTCGCATGAGGATGCATAAT
This sequence comes from Theobroma cacao, assembly GCF_053813885.1. Classification (NCBI taxonomy): domain Eukaryota; kingdom Viridiplantae; phylum Streptophyta; class Magnoliopsida; order Malvales; family Malvaceae; genus Theobroma; species Theobroma cacao. Next base: position 18,894,680 of record NC_142648.1, on the reverse strand, counting down.
CTTTAAAATATTTAAAAAACAAATTTCCTTCAATGAAGTTCCATAATTGCAAAAAAATTGAAAATTCTCTTCTAATAAGGCTCCACAACTTTAAAAGAATTGAAAAATACTCCTCCTAAGAACCTCCATAACTTAAAAAGAATTTTTGAAATAACTTTTTTTTTTGAAAAATACTACACTTATAAGACTCCACAACTTTAAAATTTGAAAAACACTCCTCTTACAAGGGTCGACAACTTTAAAAGAACTTTGTAATTGTTTTTATTTTTTTTAAAAGAACTCTTCTTACAAAACTCCACAACATTAAAATTTTGAAAATTACTCGTCTTACAAGGCTCTACAACTTTAAAAGAACTCTGAAATTGTTTTTGTTTTTTTTGTAAAAAAAAATACTCCTTCTACTCGGTTCCACAACTTTAAAATTTTGAAAAATACTCCTCATACGAGGCTCTACAATTTTAAAATAATTGAAAAATACTCCTCTTACGAGACTCTGCAACTTTGAAAGAATTTTATAGTTATTTACTTTTCTTTCTTCTCCTTTTTCCTTAATTTTGAAAATCCTTGACTCAATCAAAGTTCATCTCATCTGTACTAATTCACTCTTTCTGAATTCTATTTTCTGAATTTGGTTAGTGTTCGCTCTTATTTGGGTAAGGATGCCACCCTAGGGCATGAGCCACAGGTAGATTTTAGGGCGGGACATTCCTAATGAAATGATAAACAAGAAGATGCACTCTTACGATTGGAAGTCGTGGTGGAATATGTATATATAGGTCCTTTATAGTTTGGATTAAGAACAAGGACACCTTAGAAATTTTGGTATTATTGCCATTGGAATAAAAGATAGAAGTGCTATTGAGCATGATTTGAGTTACTTAATTTATAAGTGGCCATGGAAATTGTGATACATGTAGTTTGAATATTGGGAAATAAGCCATTTAATTGTCTTAATCGTTAAATGGGCTTCTGTTGAAAACTGTGAGCCACATATTGGCGATTATGATGTTTTACACTCAAGTTGAATGGTAAATTGAAGTTTGAGTTATTCTTGCCATTATTGTATTTGGCATGCTCTGGAAGAGATTATGAAATTAGAAAGTTATTGCCTTACGTTTTATGTCATTGAATTTGAAATATGATTAGAAATTCCTTGGTTTATGGGCCGTGTTTTACATGAGGTTATCTTCGGATAAGGTTTTGTTGTTATGGCCGCAGGCGTAACATTTTATTTTATCAAGTTTAGACTCTAGCTAGAAAAGGCTTATAATAGATGAAAGATTCCTATCGATTTGTTTCTGTTTATGATAGACGAGGATTTTCTACTGCTTATGAGCTGATCTTGATGTTAACTACGTATGATAGCAAAACTAGTTGATGAGCTAGTTTGAAACTTGATGTACATGACTATGAATGAAAGAAGGATGATATGAATATGTTCATAGGTGAATGACTATGAATATTTGCATGATGATAGTTTTTAATGAGATTGTGCATATGTTTGACACTTTGACACCTAAGTATGACATTTACGTCAACTTATGTATGATAAGCTATGTAAAATTGAGTATGATTGAGAATTTAAGTTGCATGAAGAATATATGCGTTGATATTGAGCATAATATGACTGATTAAGATGATTATGTAAGTAGGAAATGAAGTAGGAGTGTAAGTTTGGAGTTAGGGAGTCAAAAGGCTAGAAATTTGAAGTTCTAGAGGTGATCTATCGATAGATGTATGTTATTTGGAAATTTCAAGTAGTGCACATGAACATGTATTGATAGATGTTCAATAGATGTTCATGTTCTATCTATAGATAGAAGGCAGAAAACAAAGGAAAGTATTTTGGATGCTAACTATTGATAGATAGGCAAAATCTATCGATAGATAGCAACTTGAAAGCAAAAATGAAAAATGCACATCCTTATCTATCATTAGATATCCCAAATCTAACAATAGATACATGCTTGAGAGCAAATTAGAACAAGGCAAAGTACCATCTATCGATAGTAGAGCGTATTTATTGATAGATGAGGACGAAATGCAAAGTTTAAAGAAGGAACTATCGATAAATGCATGCCATCTATCATTGGATGTATGTAAACTTACAAAAATAAATGGACTTTGGGCAATTCGCTCATTTAGAAACAAAAGAGAAAACAACCTCCTTTCCTTAGCCCTTGGATTCCCATGTTCCACCTTAGAAATTTGGAGTTTAGAAAAGGCATTTTAAGCTTAAAAAATAAATGTAAAGGTAAGATTAAAGCTTTTAACTGATTGATTATCGATTTGAATAGTTTATAAGTTAGAAATTTTATTATTCTAACTATGGTGGTTGATAGTGCTTGAAGTTGTTGGAGACTTGGAATTTAAGTGAGCCAAACTAGCATTTAAGGTAAAAATTAAGCACATTGTTTAAGAATAAAAGGAATTTGAGTTTATATGATAAATAGCTAGAAGTTGAGCTATTTTGAAATGTTCGAAATTTGTTGATGTTTTGCATGTATATGTGTAAGGGATAATTAGGGCATGAGTTTGCTACTGAGCTGAAAATAGCTATACAGCACTACTTATCTAGATTATATGCTGCAAGTGCAAAGTGTCAAGGTGAGTGGCGATTTTATGAATTTCGAGAATAATGACTTTGATGTGCATATATGCTTCTTGTGATGAGATGTATATTATGTCTTAAATGTATATGCTACATGTGACAAAAAGAACTATACCTAGACTAGTAAGTGTTTACGATAATGTGTAATGTTTAAAAGAATCATGCCTAAGATAGCAGTTGCTTATGAATACAAAAATGTTATAGTTGATTTATGCCTAAGCTGGTGCACATTATGAGTTAGGGACTCCTTTATTAGCTGCATATTGAGTCAACTGTATTGTACATACTAAGGGAGCTATATGAATATGATATGAAATGAGATATGTATTCAGTGATACTTGAGCTAATAAGCGATGAGACAATCCAATGAATGTTAATTGAGAACAGTCAAAGGAATTGAAAGTTCAATAACATTTTGAAATGATATGCATTAGAATGATAATATAAGTCTAAATAATGACATGATATGATGTTGAGTGATGTCCCTTCCCCTGTGACTATGTTCTCGTTTGCAAGGATGGTGGTAAGTAGGAATGGTGGTATAAGTCTTGCTTGTGATTCTCGCTTATTGTGCGTGTATGTATATGTATATATCTGTATATTCTTGTTAATTGATATGATGGTACAAGCCCTACTTGTGATTCTCGCTTATAGTGCTACAATACCATTTGTCGATTTATTCCAAATGATGACTATGACTTTTCATCAGTTGCCTTGGCATTGAGCGTGATATGATATGTTGTGTTGTCCATTGGTTGGCCACCATATGTTGACTATGTTTTGTCTAGGGAGGACCACTCTATGATTTGACGTTATAATTATGTGATGGCATGTTCAGTACATGATTATGCGAAAAGAATTATGTTATAAATTTATGAATTAAATATGATGAGAAGGCCTAAGGTAAGGTTCATATATACGTGTTAGTACGAAGGCAATCTTTTATAAAGCTTAAGGTGTCCATGGATTTAGCATCAAGGTGAGCGCCATTTAGGTATGTTGAGCTAGACATGTAGTTATAGATAACCACGAGATGGGCTAGTTAGATGAATGTAAGTGCCATTCGGATTGCTATTATGGTGATGCTTTGGTACGTGTGTTAGATGATGTCCAATATGATGATTTTGCTAGCATGTCTTTTCTTAAAATCTTTATATGTTTTAGTTGATATGTGTTGTCTATATCCTTGCACATTTACTTTCAATTATATTTTGTCACTCACGGAGTATTTAAATGACTCATCCTTTTCAATTGTATTGTGAAGAAAAATAGACTGCGGGCACTTCGGGTGGCATAACTTCATCTTTAAACAGACATTTAAGCATCTGGTAGGCTTCATTTCACGACGTGTCCATTCTGTTGAGATAGTTTTATGTTTTATGCTTCATTAGGTTATATTCCTTAACGAATTATATGGGCATTACACTGTCCAATTTTTTACTTAATGAAATGTTTTATATGGTCAAAATGTATTAAGCCAACGTATGGCTATGTGGATGCTATGCCTAAGTTTTTACATAAATATGAGCTAAGAGGCCAATGCTTAATGAGGAATTAAGAAAATTATGATTGTGGCTATAAGGCCCTTTTTATGTGTGATATGTGTTGATCAGGTTTATGTATAAAGGCTTGCTCAAGCTTCACGATTTTTTTTCCTGCTAGGCTCATGTGTTGGTCATGGCTCCCTGGTTTGGGACGTGATAATAGGGGCTTTTTACTATTCATGCAAGATTATGGTAAATGGGTATTTCCTATTGTGAGTTTACGGTAAATGGGACAATACCTACAGAAAGTGTCATGACCCAAATTTGAGGCATGACAAGTGCAAGAGTATCCATGAGGGTGACCTTCTTAACCTTTGTAGGTCTAATGATGAATAATAAACCAAATTAAGAGTGTTTGAAACATAAATTGAGGTTGCCAAAGATTCTGTTTTAAATCAAACTCATCTTGATCTTTAGAAAACTTTTTGAAACCATTTAAATTTCAAAATAGGGTTGATCTATCGATACGTTGGCTCCATGTATCGATAGATTGTTCCAATCTATCGATAGATACAAAGTCGAATTTATTTCTTGATGGGATTCGACCTCATGCTCAAATATAAAAATAATCAATAAATTAAAATTATAACATAATGAAATAATAAACTAGCATTTAATCAGAGAAACAACCAAATCCTATAGGATCAATGTTTATGTTTTTCATGTAATTTTCTAATTAATTATGAATATTAATAAGTTTAAGAGTTACATACCTTACTCTAGATATCGTAATCAATAGTCAATTAAATGAAAATCTTTGCTTCTTCACCTTTAGGATTTGTCAAATCTTCGCCACCCAAGTGTTTGGCCTTTAACAATAATCCACATAATGACCGAATAAGACCTTCTCAAAGGTAGGATTTTTTTACTTGTGCTCGCAAGTTTTGTTTTTAAAACAAAATGACCAAAAATTCATGCTGAATCTTATTTTTATCAGACAAAGAAAACTAATTTTTTTTCTTATTTTATGAAACAATTAAGAATTGGCAAGAGGCTTAGAGTTTTAGTTTGCTAATATAATATATTTATATAGCCAAACTGTCAAGCCTGACCTTATAAAGTACTAGCCATGTCCTTCATGTGATTGACAATATGCTTGCATACTTGGAAAGCCTCGAAAAATCGTCAAAAATCGATATTGTACCAAATGGTACTATTAAGTTGAATTAAGCCTCGAACTAGTCTAAATACAGATCTGAAGATGAAATTGAGAATTTTAAAATCCTAGAATGACTTAAAATGATGATTTGGAGTTCGAAGGTTGAATTAGAGTCAATTTGGAATTTTCATGGTTACGGGTAAAATGGTAATTTTGTCACTTGAGGACAAAATGGGAATTTTTAGATAAGATTTTGATCACATTTGACTCATTGGAGTGTGATTTTAGTTTAAGAGGTGAAAAATTTAAATTCTGACATTTTTGGAGTCATAGGGGCAAAACAGTAATTTTACTAGTTTACGGGGGCAAAGTTTGAATTTTAGAATTTTACACCACCTAACACTTGTCATGCCCATGGATTTCAGCCATTAACATTTTACATTGTGGATAATTGAAACATTTTATGTGGTGGAGAGAGATTGCTTAATGGATAAGTATTACACATGGACCAATGGAAACATGCCATTGTCAAACTTGGATTATTCTAGAATTTCCTTGTAAAATCTATTTAAAACTCTCTTAGTCTCACCCATATGGCCGCCCAAAGCATGAAGTGAAGAGGAAAGGAAAGAACACAAACCTTAGGTGGGAAAATTGAAGAAAAAGTGTGGGATTTCAATGGATTAAGCTAATAAAGGTAAAATTTTATGATTTTATCTTGTGATTTACACTACCCATGCTTTCTTTTTCATTTTTCATGCTTAGAACTCAAGTTTGCATGATGAACCCATGCTGGTCGAATTTGAGAGGAGAGGTTTTGAGCATTGATTTTGCTAGACTTCAAGCTAATTAAGTGTTTTTGGTTGTTTGGTAATGGAAAGTATGAAAATCTAGCAAGGAATCACTTTGTTCTTCACAAACCCACAAGAGGCTGAATTTTCTAGGGAGGATATTGAGGCTGAAATTGATGATATTTCATGATATTTTGGTGGTATTTAATGATTGGTGAGGCTAGAAATTTAATGGGAAATTTTGGCATGAAAATCTAAATTTTTACCTAATGTATAGACATGTGCGATATATGGTTCGGATTGATAAATTGACTCATATTCATAGTCATTGAGGTATTTTAAGTATAATTGGAGTGTAGAAAGTGAAAGAAATCGATTTGGAGTTAAATTGGAAGTTTTAGCCAATTACACCGAGAATAGTGCGAATTAGGTAGAATATCGTATTTATATGGCTATTCGGACATTTTGCATCACATTTCGTGCATTCATATAGATTTATAGAGTTTGAAATAGTTTATGATAAATTGACACAATTTATTGAAATTCGTGTCACGTATGATGTATAGGTGGTGAGCCCTTTAACAAGGGTAAAGAGATTGTGCCTGAGGACCGGGAATAGGAGTATATCGAACTCCTAGTACTGTGAGTAACCTTACTATTATCTTAATTATCTAAAGTGGTTTTTATCCGATTTTGTGAATTTCATGGAAAATGAATTAAATGATTAATTTTTCGGTTTTATAAACAAAATGTGATTTAATGAAATGATTTCATAAAATTGTTTTAAAATTTAATAATGGCTTTGAAAATAGAGTAATTGGAGAGCATTTAATGTATTGTGAATTTATGATTCTAATTGATTGGCTTATGACAAAATTGGCATGTATGGCTGAATTGGTATTTGTGTTGAAATGTATAAACTGTTGTTTGCCTTGATAGACTGGATAATGATAAAATTGCCACGTCATGTTGTTGAATTTTTATTGTACGGTGGGTTTAGCTTACTGCAGTGGGCAAGTTTCCGTGGACCAGCTTATGAGAGGGGCACAGTAAAGCCCCTTATATTCATACCTCAGTTTGAGAGGTGCAGATGGATAACTCCTGAGGTTAACACTTTTAGAGTTCACTTCACGTCAAACCACCATGTGAGGGGGAACTCCGTTAACGCCAAGGAACGGCTATGTTTTCAAAATAAAAACATGATTTATGCGTAAATAGCTTTTTAACAGCCTTGGCGAACTCAGTTTGGGATAGCCCTTGGCCAAGATATCCCTAATGACTGAGTATGATAATGATTTTGGCACAAGCCAAAGCTTTTAAGAAATTTATAAGCCATGTTAATTACTCGATTTATATGAATTGATTTTATTTGGTTGAAACAAGTTGAAAGGTGATGAATTTCGGTATGTTAAACTGTTTTATCTGTCTCCATTTACTCGACTTTAGATGGTTTAGATGGTATCTATTTACTCACTGAGATTTTATAATCTCACCACCCTCATTTTCAACCATTTCACGCCCGAGGTAGCTCGTGGATAGTAGATATTGTCAAGAATTATAGTCGACTTTACTACTCCAAAAAAACTGTAGGTTTACTGCCTTTGTGTACTTTTGTTCCTTGTGGGCCCACGAGTCACTGTAAAGTAAATTTCATATCCCGGTTATCTGTATTATAGTACGTATGAATTTATTTAGCTTTTACTTTATAAAAATTATTTACCGATGACTCTATAAATATTGTTTTACAAGAAATTAGAATATTTTATTAAATATTTTTATTTTATTCAAATAATTGCAATATCATTTTTAATAAATGTTTTAGACACCCAAATTTATTTAAATCATGAAATATGTGTTTTCCACTAATCTACTACATTTTTAGTCGAGTTTGGAAAATTTCGAGGAAAAATGATGAAAACGCCCCTATGAGGCGAAAATTATTTTTCCACTGTTTTGAAAGGGAAAAAGCTTAAAATTCTTTTAAAACGAGGTTTGGCGATGATTACTCACAGGGGAGAAGAAAAAAAAATGGTACTAAAACCTTACGAGGTTCCGGTTGGCACTCCGGGTAATGAATATCTACTGGGACGTCGCGACGGTTGTCACGGGCTCAAGAGGAGTACCGAGTTGTGACACAAACTAAGTTGAAACCCTAAATACAACGGTTGTATTATAATTTAATTAAGTCTCTATGAACTTAATTAGTTTTTCACTTTATTTTGGTCTTTTTCAATTGAGTCCAACTTAATTAATTATTCTTATTTAATCCCAATCATGTCACTTAATGTGTGTGACCCATTAGGTTTCCAACATGTTGGTAATAAATATAAATTCTAATCAAATATTAATTTGATAATTGATTTATATTTATAGATAATGAGTGGCATCTAGCAATACATCATGACCACTCAAATGTTAGAGAGTCAATTAAAAAATTTGACAAAGCCCTTTAGTGATAAGTCTCTCAGTGCCATACTATCCTTTCATCAAATATCTCAGATATGTCATAAAGCATGGCTAAGTGTCTACTTATAACATTCCATATTTGTTCTCATAATTCATGACTAACCTTATGAATTAGGAAACTAACTTTCCTCAAATTCATCATGCTTTGGCTAAAGACTTTATACAAGTTAATCAAGAATTGAGTGTTGGAGTAGGATCTTAGTGGATTAATGTGATTGTGTAAAGCATGGATTTCAAAAATTTCTTTAACATTGGAAGCAAGCAATCCAATTACACAAGCGAAAACACACATTATTATTATTGCAAGTAATATAATCACATAAAAAAAATTAAAATAAGAATCTATTAAGTAAGAAAACCATACCTTTATTTTGAGATTCTTATTTTCTGACAACACCACACCAATGAATGATTTCTCGACCAAATAAGTTTACCACTTATTCTTCAAGAATACTTTCAACTTGAACCTTGTGTGGACAAGATGTGGAATGCAAGGCTATAAGATGGCAACTAAGCTTATTCTCTTTTCTTTGAAAAAGCTTGGAGGAGAAGAGAAGAGATGGCTGAAACTTTTTTTAAGAAAAAGTACATTCTGTTCTTTTCTTCCAATCTCTTCTCTTTTTGTTAAAACTTTTGCTTCAAAGGTTTAATCAAAATGAAACACCTTTGAATCAATCTTGACCATCCATTCAGAGTTATGGAAGCATCAAACATACTCCATAATTATCAAAATAAAAATTAAAGAATAAATAATTTAATTCTTTAATTATCATTTAGAGTTCTTTAGAAAATAAAACTCCTTATTGAATAATAACTCTTATTTTATTATTATCCATCATTATTTAAAAAGAATTAATAATAAATAAAAGAGTAATAGTCAAACATGGAGTCTCTTTTTATCAGCATAGATGTCTAGATTCATTTTACAAGAATCCTCCTAAAATTATCTTAATTTAAGACAACTCTTGTCTGTAATTAAGAGAAAAAAAAATTTTATCTTGTCTAAATTAAGATAAATATGTTTTGTTGACTAAATTAAAACAAAAAATATTTTTCTTGTCTTAAATTAAGGCAAATATATTTTCTTGTCTAAATTAAGACCAAACATGTTTTCTTATCTAAATTAAGACAAACATGTCAAAGCTGCCAATTTTGTACACAATTTAATTAAACAAATTAAAACATGCATTCCAACTTAAACAAATTGAATTTTACGAAGCTAAGTGGGGAATCTATTTGGACATAGATATTCCAAGCTCTAATAAACTTAGAATTATTCTTAATCTCATTAAAAATAATTAAAGCTTATTAACCATGAAATTACTCCACCATAGATTCATGGTTGCACTCTTGGATTAACTATAATTACAAGAAATAATTCAATATTTGATATTAATTATTAGTTGTCCAATTGCAAGCCTTATATTGTGAACCCTCATAACCATCCAATGACAAAAGGTGAAATTACTATTTACCCTTTATGTCAATTTTGTCTCCTAGTCTCAAATTTCATCTAATTATTGATTCAATACTCTAGATCTAATCTTTTGAGTATCCAGATGTGATGAGTAGCTAATTCATCAATCCATTGGACCCAGATTAATCACCAATCTTCTTGAAATCACTAGAAGTGATGTTAATGCTATGAAGTCCATTATCTAGATATATGTTCCCAGATGTTCATCTCAATTATAATCCCAAAATACGGAGTCTAGATCAACGCTTAATGATGATCATGCTCATGGTATATCAAAGATTATTAGGAGATTAAACACGAGTCCACTATCCATCAGGATTTCGGTTCTACTATAAGCAAATGCATAAGTGCGAGATCAAGATTTAGGTAACGGTAAAACTTAAATTTGATTCTCACATGATTCCAGTTCATGTTATAGTGTCATTACTCGAAGTCAACCATTTCGATGATTTGAGACTCATTAATCCCTTGAAATGAATCACATTCGTTTCGTTGGAAGTAATCTAGACACTACAGCCTTAACATAATAATGTGACCAGCTTTATTATATGACTGTGAACAATTTTTAGATTCAATTATAATACATGTCTCTTATGTATGACTCTTCATACAAATGTATTTTAATATCTCAATAGAATCTTGGTACCTCAATAACTAGATAATGAATGTTTACTAAAACAAACTCTTCGTCTTATTATCGAAATGTACTTTCATTACAAATAAATTCAATCAATTTAAACATGAGAATATACTTGCTTTCTAGGGCACCACATTCTCAAAATTCCTAACATTGAGAACAAGTGAGATACATCCCCTCATATCATTTGGGGTGATGAATCCTCTCTGAACCACTCATTCACTTTCGCATGCTTCATGACATACACAAAAATAATGTCTTTAGGCACCTAGTCGCCTCCAGACCTGTAGGGGTGAAATCAAAGTATACCATTCCCCATACAAAATGACCTAGTGTCTCAAGTCCAAGGACTAGTTGCACGACTATCACATGAGAACATATTCCATAGACACTTGAGTGAAATACTAAATGGAGTTCTCATAGCAGGTCATGTTTAGTGAACTTGTTCTTTAACAATCACCTACATGTTATCCTCAAGTATCCCATATACTTCAATCTATGAGATCAATTGCTTATTTTCCAAATAAAGAGGCTTAACATATACCAATCTTTGAGCATTATCAATGCCCTGTCTTGACAATACAATGACCAGGAACAATTTTAGGAACATGGCTTTAATGCATGGTGATCTCATAATTGTAACAACTTTACAATTCTCTTACAAGGCCTTTATGTTCCATGGGCTTCATCTAAGTTGTACTTAATACTCTTTATTATTACACTAATATGAAGGAAAACCTCTATCACATATAGTTATGTGATTAAGTATGCATTAAATGACACAATATATATTTCTTGACCAATCCAATTGGCTTAAGGGCATATACTAACAATTTTGCACTTGCACTTGAGTCAATTGCTAATGTATCCAATATCAAACTCTTTCTCTTAGCGATTGTGTCTCAACTAAGACTACTCAAATTTCAACATTTGAGAATATGTTAATTTATATGTTTGACAATCTCCATTGTTATATATAGAAATACTAATTTAGATCACAATGAGACCTTGATTCCATTATTATGGCTCTCGTTGTTACTTTAACAATTCAGAATCATTTATTAGTTCATTAAACCAATGATCTAAATATATTTTCTTTTATAGCCTAAGCAAAAGGTTTGTATCCGATTATAGATATAATCATGTAGTTATCTCTTGTTTTGGAATTAATCCAATATAACTGCTCAATCATGACTTTATGTCATTTTTAACATTTAGGATTCTTTCTATGTTAAACTTCTTTAACATGTCATCCTAAATTTTTTTGTTGAGTCCCCTTTTAGGCTCTAACTCTTTAGTCCCATTTTGTTTTTCTTAGATTAGAAATTGTATCTTATACACTTTTAATGAGTAACTTATCTTACTCCCACTAACCTTATGATGTGCACAAAATCTGTTTATCTTATTCAATGTATTCAATTATTTTGAATTTATTACATTGAATAAAGATTATTATGCAATCATTCATGTTGGATTATTTAGTAGACTCATCTTATATGAGCAGTGCATCAATATGCATCCTACTAATGGTTTGTATTTAATGGATTCATCTCATGAATTACGCATCCTTATGCATCCCATTAAATCAGTCTTTATGCATAGATCTTATCTATTGGATTTCATAATTTCATGGCCTTTGACCTTTAAAGTATCATTAGCTCCCACTATTTCTATCATGTATAGAAATCTTACCAAGTAAACTTATTTACTTTCTTTTGGGGCATTATATCCATAACTTTTATGTATACTTACATGTCATTAATCATTCATCATTGGTTATGGGATGAAATCTTCTTAAAGGTTAGTTCATGCGATTAACTGGGTTTGGAATGCTTTGTGATTCATCTCTTATGAATTCAATATGATAATCAATTGTTTTATAGTTCTAAGTAATCTTAATTTAGATCCAAGATTTCATTAAGAATGCTCCTTGACTAAATACGTTCATAATCCTATTATGAATTCATTGAGTTATGACTCAATTTTATCTAAGTCAACTCATTAATTTTATCTCAGAAAATATGGTTGTTCCATGCTTCTGACTTAAGTTGTGAAGTGCTTCTTGACCATATACAATGTCTCCATGTGAAATTCATTATTCCGTGGTTGGAGATCCCATTGTTGGCTTCTTTTGTTTATGCCAAATGTACCAGGTCGGAAAGGTTTATGCTGTGGGACTGCATGAGAAGCTTATCAGCTAATATCCATACACCGTGGATAGCAGGGGGTGATTTCAATACCATAGTTAACAGTGGGGAACGACTAAATGGTGCAGTACCGCATGGTGGTTCTATGGAAGATTTCACTACAGCCTTACTCGATTGTGGATTATTTGATGGCGGGTATGAAGGAAACCCATTCACTTGGACCAACAACCGTATGTTTCAAAGGTTAGATAGAATGGTATATAACCACCATTGGGCAGAATTTTTTTCTTCCACACGAATACAGCACCTAAACAGGGATGGATCGGACCACTGCCCATTACTGATTTCCTGCTCAAAAAACCAAGACAGAATTCCATCTTCCTTTCGATTTCTTCACGCGTGGGTTCTGCATCATGGGTTCAAAAAATTTGTAGAACAGAATTGGAACCTTCCCATCATAGGCTCAGGCTTACAAGCCTTTTGGGGGAAGCAACGTCGGATAAAACAGTCACTAAAAAGGTGGAACAAGGAGGTATTTGGAGACATATTCCACAATTTAAAAGTGGCAGAACAAAAAGCAGCAGAGTGTGAATTAATTTTCCAACAGGAACAATCAATCGAGAATCGGGCAACAATGAACAAAGCATATGCTCAGCTTAACCATTATCTTAGTGCTGAAGAATTATTCTGGAAGCAGAAATCTGGTATTAAATGGCTTGTCGAGGGAGAGCGCAATACTAAGTTTTTTCACATGCGAGTCAAGAAGAAACGAATCAGAAGCCATATATTCAAGATTCAAAATTCAGATGGCAGTTGGATTGAAGAACCGAATGCAGTTAAATCATCTGCAGTGGAATTCTTTTCCTCTCTCATGAAGAAGGAACCGAGTAATATGTCCAGGTTTGATGCTTCTTTGATACCTTCTATTATTTCTGATATCGATAATCTGAGGTTATGTGCAGAGCCTACCAAGGAAGAGCTGAAAGAGGCAGTTTTTAATATTGACAAGGATAGTGTTGCTGGCCCTGATGGATTCTCTTCGTATTTCTACCAACAATGCTGGGACATTGTTGCAAATGACCTCCTGGATGCAGTTGTTGACTTTTTTCATGGAGCTGACCTTCCAAGGGGAATCACGTCCACAACAATTGTGTTGCTGCCCAAGAATCACAATGCATCGACATGGAGTGATTTCAGACCGATAAGCCTTTGCAATGTCTTGAATAAAATCATCACTAAGATCTTAGCTAATCGTCTTGCAAAGGTGCTTCCTTCCATCATTACAGATAATCAGAGTGGCTTTGTAGGGGGGAGATTGATTAGCGACAACATCCTACTGGCACAGGAACTAATTGGGAAGATTGATCGAAAGTCAAGAGGTGGAAATATAGCTCTCAAGTTGGACATGATGAAGGCATACGACAGACTTGAATGGGATTTCCTTTTCAGAATGCTAGAGCAGCTAGGATTTAATTCTCAGTGGATCAGCATGATCCGTCGTTGCATATCTAATTGCTGGTTCTCCTTGCTGATTAATGGTGGTGCTGTGGGATTTTTCAAGTCAGAAAGAGGACTCAGACAGGGCGACTCCATTTCTCCTCTTTTGTTCATCCTGGCTGCTGATTATTTATCTCGAGGGTTAAATGCATTATTTGCTCAATATCCATCCCTACACTATGCTTCAGATTGCTCCATGTCAGTCAGCCACTTGGCATTTGCAGATGATATTCTTATATTCACTAATGGTGCCAAATCCTCTTTGCAGAAAATCCTTTCGTTCTTGCAGGAATATGAGGAGATTTCTGGACAGCGAATCAACCACTCTAAAAGTTGCTTCATCACTCATCGGAATGTGGCAAATTCGCGCAAACAAATAATCTCTCAAACCACAGGTTTCATCCACAAATGCCTGCCTATCACATATTTGGGGGCGCCACTTTATAAAGGACCGAAAAAGGTAATGTTATTTGATGATCTGGTGGAAAAAATTCGGGAGCGCATAGAAGGATGGGACAATAAAATTCTTTCTCTGGGCGGGCGAATTACCCTTTTACGGAGTGTTCTGTCTTCCTTACCTATCTATTTGCTCCAGGTCCTTAAGCCCCCTATCTGTGTGAGTGAGAAAATTGACAGAATGTTCAACAACTTCTTATGGGGAGGCTCAGCAGGCACTAGACACATTCATTGGTGTGCGTGGCATAAGATCACATTTCCTTTCAGTGAGGGAGGATTAGACATCCGAAGCTTAGGAGATGTGTTTGAGGCTTTTAGCGTGAAGCTCTGGTGGAGGTTTGCATCCTGTAACAGCATTTGGACTCGATTTATGCGAACTAAATATTGTACGGCCCAAATTCCGAGGTACGTCCAGCCGAAACTCCAAGATTCACAAACATGGAAACGAATGCTCGCCAGCTGTTCAACCGCAGAGAACTACATTAGGTGGCGGATTGGAAAGGGAGAACTATTCTTTTGGCATGATTGCTGGATGGGTGATACCCCCTTGGTCACTCGTTTTCCAGTATTTGCATCATCGATGACGAGAGTTTCCCATTTTTACGATAATGGTGCATGGAACGTGGATAAGCTGAACAATGTGCTGCCGGAGGAAGTGGTGGTGGAAATTCTAAACATTCCGTTTGATCCTCCTAACGATGATAGGGCGTTTTGGGTGCCCACCTATGATGGGCAATTCACTACTAAGTCTGCTTGGGAGATAGTTCGTCAACGCCAGTCGGTAAACCCCGTGTTTGATTTAATTTGGCATAAAATCATTCCTCTGACTATCTCTTTCTTCCTTTGGAGGTTATTACAGGATTGGATCCCAGTTGATTTGCGATTGAAAACAAAGGGTTTCCTATTAGCTTCTAAATGTCAACATTGCAATTCAGAGGAATCTCTCTTGCATGTCATGTGGGAATGCCCAATTGCCGTACAGGTTTGGATTTATTTTATGAAATTCTTCCAAATCAATATTATTCAGCCTCAGACTGTTCATCAGATTATATGGACGTGGCTGTACTCTGGAGATTACACGAAAAGAGGACACATACGCACGTTAATGCCCTTATTCATTTTTTGGTTCTTATGGGTTGAAAGGAATGATGCAAAACATAGGAACCTTGGTATGTTTCCTAACAGAGTGGTGTGGAGAGTACTCAAACTCATCCACCAATTATTTAATGGAAGACAATTCCAGCGATGGCAATGGAGGGGAGATCTTCAGATTTCTCAGACATGGGGTCTTATATTTCAGCAGACAATTCCACATCCACCAAGAATATTCTCTTGGCATAAACCATCAGCAGGTGAGTTTAAGTTGAATGTTGATGGTAGTTCAAAGCACAATTTCCAGAATGCTGCTGGAGGAGGACTTCTTCGTGATCATACTGGTTCCTTGATCTTTGGTTTCTCCGAAAACTTTGGATTGTGTGATTCTTTACAAGCAGAACTGATGGCTCTGCACAGGGGTCTATTGTTGTGTACTGAGCATAGTGTTTATAGACTTTGGATAGAAATGGATGCGAAAGTAGTAGTTCACATGATTAATGAGGGCCATCAGGGATCTCATAGGACTCGGTACTTGCTTGCCTCTATTCGTAGATCCTTAAGTAGTATCTCTTTTCGGATTTCGCACATCCATAGAGAAGGAAACCAGGCAGCAGACCACCTCGCGAACCAAGGGCACACGCACCAAAATCTGAAGGTATTCTCACAAGCAAATGATCAGCTCAGAGGTATTCTTAGATTAGATAGAATTAATTTACCTTATGTTCGTTTTTAATGATTGTAAAGGAGTAGTACTCCCAGTTTAATTCTCCTGCTTAGTTGCTCTAATATAATTTTGTAAAATGGAGGTGTTTCAATTTTATGAGTATAACTTTAAATTATAGTCATAAAATGAAACACTCCATCCTAGATGCTTTTCTTCTCACATTTTCTGTTTTTATTTCATTCTAGGTTATTGATTCCATGTAATAGTAAGGAAAAGCTGTTTTACTGTAGCATCAATAGATATGCACGTAAAATAGTTTTCTTTACTTTAGGTGTTTATGAACCTTACTTATAATCATGTAACTCGGAGGTACGGTTTATGCCCCCCTCCGTTGTACCTTTATTTCGTTATTAATAAAAATTAACAGGGTTGCTGGGCCCTGCGTGAATTTCCAGCATAAAAAAAAAAAAAAAAAAAAGAAAAATAATCTCACAATGATCTTATCACTATAACTTAGTATTGATTATTATATATGTAAGGTTATACTTAAGGATAAATAATTTAGAACAATTCCAAAGTAAAATGAGATGTAATGTAAATATATAAATATATATATATGCTAAGCATCTCATGCAAGCAAAATATAAATCTATGTCTCCTAAACATGAAATAAAATATTTAGCCATAGGCCCAAAACCAAAACATCTCATCTTGGCACTCATGCCATGAAAACATTCAATGTTCTAAAATTATTTATTGTTCCACAATCTAATCTAGGGTGACAAGCTTGATCACCATCAACTAAGGTTGTCTCCTTCATGATCTTATTTTTCACTGCTCCTATGATTGTCTCTTGTTATACTTAAGGATAAATAATTTAGAACAATTCCAAGATAAAATGAGATGTCATGTAAGTATATAAATATATATAAGGTAAGCATCTCATGCTCGCAAAATATAAATCTATGTTTCCTAAACATAAAATAAAATATTCAACAATAAGTCTAAGTAATTCATGGGGAAATATCTCATTAGTTCTTGGTTGATATTAGCTTAATCAAATCCATAGCCATGGTGATTGGGAGATTATGAAATGATTTTGGAAAGTCTTTATAAAGCTAATGATTTAACTGAAGGAATAAATGCGGAGGTCAATAAGAGAAGATATTGTACCAAGCTCTTATTATCTACGAGATATATGATGAGGGATTGAATTACATTGATAGACTGTATACTTAAAGATTGTCAAAGAACCCTTAGATTGTCTTAACAATTGGGTGGCCATGATGCATTGCCAAACGCCAATCTTGGTTTATGGAATTGAATTGATTAATTTAATATGAATTGGATTTATTTAAATTAATCAATAAAGATTAATAATTCAATTCCATTGCTAACATGTTAGAAACCTAATGGGTCGCACGCATAAAGTTGCATTGTGGATTAAATTACGAATGTGACTGTCACGACCCGAAACCTCCCTCTGGCCCATGACAATCGTCGCGACGTCCCGATTGACACTCATTACTCGGAATGCCAACCGGAACCCCGCAAGGCTTACATATCAGTTTCTTTCCTTTCCTGTGAGCAATCGTTGTTAAACATTCCATTTAAAACAATTACCGATCGTTTTTGGCTCAAATAAATCCAAAGAAATTTTTTTTTTAAAAGGATTCATAGACAAATATCACTATTCAAAATATTGATTAAAATATAGCATTTTTATATAAAACAATATTTATAGACACACGTGTAAGAAATCTTTTGTAATATGTAAGTAAAATAAATTCATACATACAAAAATTTACTAAGTTATAATGTACAATAATGGTTACAATGACAAGTGGCCCAAAATACACCCAGTGTTGGTGCTAGAAACCTACTCTCTGTGTGGTAGAGATGTCAACTGGAATCCTCGACAAAATAGGGTATCTGCAAGCTACCACAGGCCTGAAATGTTTGGAAAGGAGGTGGGTGAGATTTTGCAATCCCAATGAGTAAACAGACATTATCATAAATATCTAAAGGTAAGTAAAATGGAGGCAAGTTTAAACAACAAATTACGAACCATTTCATAATGTTTTCAATTTATTTCTTAAACCATAAAATATTTGTAATTTACCAAAACAGTTGTTAAGGCTTATGTCTTTTATTAAAAACAAGACTCAAGCCAAAACTAATCCTCAGGGACACCTTGGCCGAGGCATCTAACCGAGTCTGCCAAGATTGTTATAACATTTACATGTGAAACACAGTTTTATTTTTAAAACAAGCCATTCGTTGGCGTTGGCCGAGTTACACATTCACGTGGGGGTTCGACGTGAAGTGAGCTCTAATACTACCCCAGGAGTTACCCTCCTCGCCTCTACAACCGGAGTAACTATATAACCGGGTTTACCATGGCCCTTTAATAGGCAGTACACGGAAACCCGTCACTGCAGTGACTAACCCACCAATTTTAATAAAATTTTGACAGTACAACGTGGCTTTTATTTATTTATCCAGCCTGCATAGTAAAAATAGCTTACATAAATTTCCCAATACACTTACAAAATATAGCCACATATACTCATATCTCATAAGCCATTCATAGGAAAATATATAATTTTCAAGACAGTTAACAGCCTCTAATTACTCAATTTCATAATCAACCCAATATATATTTATTTGTCACATTTATTTGTAAAACATAAAAAATCCCGTTTTAATCTCGTTTTCATTTCATAAAATACATAAAGAGCATTTAAAAATAAACTCTAGATAATTTACAATAATAATAAGTTTACTCACCGTTTGTACAAATTAAAAGCTTTCTAGGTGCCCCGATAACTACTCATCAGGTACGATTTCCTTGCCTTTATCGGAAGGCTCTCCTCCTAGACACATTGCAAAAATTCACTCAATTCATCACATTAATGCTAAATCACTATATATTTGACTTAAATCCTATACTAATGCATGGTATGAAATGCAATAGCGAAAAACGGCTTAAACGCGGTATTAACCTATTTTTGGCACTTTACTTGATAAATTGCTAACGCACTCCATTTTAGCTCTAAATTGTCCCATTCTCTCTCCAACATTTCTAACCATTAATTATCAGCCAATATTCCTCTAAAATCACCAAAATCAGCTCACTCTCTTCCTTGGAAAATTCGGCCAAAAATGGGACATTAACTCGGTTAATTTTCCACTTTGTTTTTCTATCATATTTAACCATTTTTTATCATTTTCTCTTCATTTCTCTTAGAATAAAAATCAGATTATCATCATTGTACCTCATTGCAGATTCGGCCAAGGGTGGGTATTGTGAAAATTTAATGCTTTCTTGCCCAATTTAATTTCTAAACACATTTAACTAACTAAAACTATCAATTTAACTAAAAATCAAAACCTCAAAATTTCAATTTCTTCTCCCTTGAAATTCGGCCAGCCCTTGATGTCACTTTTAGATCTCTCTCCTCAAGCATGCTAAATGGAAACAAAGGCATAGGAAAGGTAGAAATCAAGCTAAAGTCGAAAAATCTTACCGTTAAAATAGTAAACGGGCGAAAAACGAGAATTCCCCTTTGAATTTTTCTAGTTTCCCTTTGTTTACTTTCTTTTCTTCCTTTCCTCTCTATTTCCTCTCTTGTTCTTCCCTATGGCCGGCCATCACTAAAAATGGGGTTGAAATGGGCTGACTTTTCATTAAAATAATATTAAACCATTAAAAAATGCCATGTGTCACTTTCCCATTAGTTCGTTTTTAAAATTTCATCCATTTGTTTCCAAATTTTCACCATACACTTGTCCCACATATCCATAGCGTAGATAAAATTCTCAGACTTAACCAAAGTCTTGGTGGAGTAATTTTTGAAATTTACACTTTTACCCCCGTAAAAGTCAAAAATTACATTTTTGCCCCAAAATTTGAAAAATTTCCCATAGACATATTTTTCATCCCTTATACTCATACCATTCTCCAATTTGTCAAATGTGATCTAAATTCTCTCAAAATCTCAAATTTTGTCCACGAGTGGAAAAATTACGATTTTGCCCCTAAACATTAAAATTTTCAATTTTTCCCCAAATGAACCCTCGAACTCCGAACAATCATTATTAGTCATTCCTTGACTATAAAATGTTAAATTTCATCCTACGATTCCTATTTGAATTAGTTCGAGGTTAAATCAATTCAAATGTACCGTTAGGTACAATATCGAGTTTCGTCTATTCATAGGGACTTTCCTAGCATAACAACATGCTACTCAGTTCTTGTATGTTATGACATGTATTTATAGGGTCGGTGTTTACCATTCTACCCCCCTTAAAATAAAATTTTGACCTCAAAATGTCACTTACCAGATTTGACAAATAGATGCCGGTATTAGCTCCTTATCTGATGCTCTACTTCCCATGTCATTTCTTCCATTTGAGCATTCTTCCACAATACTTTCACCATTGGAATGCTCTTGTTCCTCAGCACTCGATCCTTTTGATCTAGAATACGTACCGGCTGCACCTCGAACTTTAAATCTTCATGCAGTTCAATCAGTGGTGTCTCTAGAATGTGGGAAAGATCGGGAACATACTTTTTCAACATCAAGACGTGGAAAACATTATGGATCCGATCTAACTCCGGGGGTAATTCAAGTCTGTAAGCCACTGGCCCAATCCTTTCAATGATACGAAAGGGTCCAATATATCTCAGGTTGAGCTTTCCCTTCTTCGCAAATCGAATCACACCTTTCATTATCCAATAAAACACCATAATTTATCATGATAGTATAATCAATAAGATTTAATACTTCAAAGTATTCAAATTATTACCTTTCCAAGGAAAAACCTTAAGAAAAACTTTATCATCGATCTCAAACTCCTAGTCCTTTCTCCATTTATCTGCATAGCTCTTCTGCCTATCTTGGGCTACCTTTAGCCTCTCTCGTATAAACTTGATTTTGTCATTAGTTAAATCGATCAATTCCACACTAACTAACTTTCTTTCACCCACTTCATCCCAACAAAGTGGAGTACGACATTTCCTTCCATATAAAGCTTCGTATGGTGCCATACCAATGCTAGACTGAAAGCTGTTGTTGTAAGCAAACTCCACTAACGGCAAGTGTCTATCCTAACTCCCAGTAAAGTCAATGACACAAGCCCGTAGCATATCCTTCAAAGTCTGAATAGTCTTTTCGGATTGACCATCCGTCTGTGGGTGAAAAGCAATGCTAAATTTCAATTTGGTTCCGAGAGCTTCTTGAAATTTTGGCCAGAATCGAGAAGTGAATCGAGGATGTCGGTCTAACACTATAGAAACGGGAACTCCATGTAGCCTCACAATCTCATTTATATAGAGCTGAGCCAGCTTCTCAATAGAGTATGTACTATGGACAACTAAAAAGTGAGCGGACTTAGTCAATCGATCTACGATCACCCAGATCACATCCTTTCCCCTCTGTGTCCGCGGCAGTCCCAAAACAAAATCCATAGTTACATGCTCCCATTTTCACTCGGGAATAGGTAAAGACTGAAGTGTACCTACTGGCCTTTGATGCTCCACCTTAACTTGCTGACATACGAGACACTTGGCTACGAATTCTGCTACGTCTCGTTTCATACCTGGCCACCAATAATTCTCTGTGATAGTCATATACATCTTGGTGCTTCTGGGATGTAATGCATAGGCAGATGAATGGGCTTCTTCCATGATCGCCTGTCTCAACTGGTTTTCCTCAAGACCACAAACTCGGTCTCTAAACATCAAGACATTATCCTCTCTAAATCTGAACTCAATGACTCCCCCATCGGTCAGTTTTTGAATTTTTTTTCTTAACTCATCATCAGATCTCTGAATGTCCTTGATCTGATTAAGTAACGAAGGTCGCACAATGAAGCTTGCTAATAAGGATCCATCCTCACTATTTCTCAACTGGACCCTAAGAGATTTCATCTTTATTAATGCTGAAAAATAACAACTCTGAAGTGCTGCTAAAGATGATGAAGACTTACGACTTAAGGCATCAGCTACAACGTTCGCCTTTCCCGGATGATAGTATATCACCAAGTCATAATCTTTTATCAACTCCAACCATCGCCTTTGCCTCAAATTAAGCTCCTTTTGGGTGAGCAAATATTTTAAACTCTTGTGATTCGTAAATATCTGACAATGCTCACCATACAAGTAATGCCTCCAGATTTTTAAAGTAAACACCACAGCTACTAACTCTAAATCATGGGTAGGGTAATTTACTTCATGCTTCTTCAATTGCCGGGAAGCATAAGCTATTACTTTCTCATCCTGCATCAACACACACCCTAACCCCAACTTAGATGCATCACTGTACACCACAAATCCCTTACCACTCACAGAAAGTGTTAAAACGGGAGCGGAGGTTAATCGGTTCTTTAGCTCCTGAAATCGATTCTCACAAACATCATCCCACTGAAACTTAACTCCCTTACGAGTTAGACAGGTCAAAAGAGCTGCTATTAAGGAAAACCCTTAAACAAACCTCCGATAATAACTGGCTAATCTGAGAAAACTACGAATCTCCATCACTGTTTTAGGTTGCTCACATTGTAAAATTGCCTCTATCTTATTGGGATCAACATATATTCCAGCTCTCGATACTACGTGTCCTAAGAATACCACTTCCTGTAACCAAAACTCACACTTCAAAAACTTTGCATACAACTGTCTTTCTCGCAAAGTTTGTAATACTATACGCAAGTGGGCAGCGTGCACATCATTATCTCTCGAGTAAACCAGTATGTCATCAATGAACACAATAACAAACTTGTCCAAGTAAGGGTGGAACACCCTATTCATGAGATCCATAAAAGCTGCCGGTGCGTTAGTTAACCCGAAAGGCATGACCAAGAACTCATTATGACCGTACCGAGTCTTGAACGCTGTCTTGGGTACATCCTGTTCTTTAATCCTCAATTGATGATACCCAGACCTCAGATCAACCTTAGAAAACACTGTAGCTCCTTGTAATTGATCAAAAAGATCATCAATCCTCGGTAACGGATACTTGTTCTTAATGGTCATTTTGTTAAGTTGTCGGTAATCGATACATAACCGAAGTGTACCATCTTTCTTTTTCACAAATAAAATCGGTGCTTCCCACGGAGATGTACTAGGGCATATAAAACCCTTGTCCACTAACTCTTTAAACTGCACTTTCAACTCCTTCAACTCTGCCAAAACCATTCTATATGGAGGAATAGAGATAGGGGCAATACTCGAAAATAAATCAATGGTGAATTCTATCTCACGATCGGGGAGGAAGTCCCGGTAATTCATCAGAAAATACATCAGAGAACTCACTTACTACGGGGACATTCTCTAACTTAGGTTCGTCCCTCGATATATCAATCACGTGAGCCAAGTATGCCGGATATCCCTTTCGCACCAATTTCAAAGCTTTGAGGGTCGAGATTACACAAAACGGTAATACTCAATGCTCGCCCGTAAATACAACTTCTGCTCCCTCTAAACTCTGGAGAATCAGTTCTTTCTTAAAACAATCCACCTTTGCTCGATGAGTGGACAACCAATCCATACTTAGGATTAAATTAAAGTCTCGAATTTCTAAAGGGATTAAATCACCCATGAATTCTTCTTCCCTAACTTTAATACCACAGTCTCTATAATACGTATTTCTTACTAATCGCTCGTCTAGAGGAGTATGCACTACAATCTCTTCCTCTAATGATGACAGGTTCCTATCTAAGAATGATGCAAATGATATGCTCACGTATGATCTATCGGAGCCTGAATCTATCAAAACATGTGAATCTCTATCAAACACAATAATAGTACCTATCACGGTGCTAGGTCGAGCTCGGGCTTCATCCTCAGTCACTGCAAAGACCTTGGTCAAAATCTGAGGCTACGATCTGGAAGATGGCTGATTTGGGGCATTACTCCCCATGCCTGATCGTATCATTGGGCCCTGTCTAGACTGTGATCCCGAAGTGTCTCTCCGTTGTATTCTAGGACGAGTCGGAGGAGTAGAAGTAGTTATTATACCCCATCTCAACTGAGGACAATCTCTCTTGATATGCCCCTGTTGGCCGCAGTGAAAACACTTTACAAGTTGTCTACATGACCCAACATGAAATCCCCTGCAATTATGGCATCTGTCCAATCCTCTTGAAGTCCTCCCCTGAGTACTCATCACTGGTCGATCAAATCTAGAAGATCTTGACTATGACTGTTGAGATGGAGGTCTAATGGATGCCACAGACGTTGAGGTAGTACTTCCTGTAGTAGATGTCGAATCTCTACCTCTCTTTGAAGACTGACCAGGGAACGTAGGCGGATTCCTTCTCTTTGCGAACTCAGCTCGGATCCGTCTATTCTCAGTGGTGAGCTTCTCAGCCCGTAAGGCCATCTGCATAACTTCCTTATGTGGCTCCCTACCAGTCACTGTCATCCATTCCCTAATCTCATTACGGAGCCCTTCCTTGAAATAATTAGCTTGATCCTGCTCAGATTTCACCAGATCCAGCACATATAACATCAACTCGTTAAAACAAGTCTCGTACTCCTCTACAATTAGATTTCCTTGTTGCAAGCTCAGAAATTCTCTTTTCTTTTCTTTCTGATGAAAGTAAGTAAAATACTAACCATCAAATTCTCTAAGGAAGTCAGACCATGTTTGAAGAGTAGTGGAACGGGACTTCACCGAATTCCACCAAGTACGAGCCCTCTTCTTTAGTAATCTAGTAGCCACCATTAGCTTCATGTCGTCATCTAATCTCATATCAGAAAGAGTCTCCGAAACTTGATTAACCCATTCCTTAGCTGTGGTCGTATCCAACTCACCAATAAACGAGATGCAACCCAACTGTCTAGCTTCCTTCAATTTCTTAGAAATGGAGACATCCGGTGTTTGGGGTGGATTAGGAGGTGGTGGTACAGGGGCTGTTACAGGGGAAATAGCGGGTGGAATTGGACCAGCCTCAGCCTGACCCTTAAGAGTAGCGAGAAAAGCCGCTAATGCCTGAGCTACCTCGGGTGTCATGACAAGTACGTTAAGAGTAGCAACAAGTGGTGGAGGAGGTATAGGAAGGTCCGTAGACTCAGCAGTAGGAACTGCTCTAAAAGAAGACGCAGCAGACTCCTCTTCTATGGAATCCGATCGACTTTGTTTGGGGCGATCTCTTCCCTTACCGGTAGATCTAGTAATAGGTGGTAGCTCACGTCGAGGAGGCATAATGATCTACAAAAAGAACGAAAATGGTTTAGACAACTTAAGACTCTATATGCAACTACATGCAACTAACTAATCTTAACTGGGCCACACTGACATTGTAAATTATTTTAAAATAACTTTAAATCCAAGAACTTGAAAATCAAAAACTTCTTTCAAAACCATAAGCTTTTAAACCAAAAGCTTTGATACCAATTGAATTGTCACGACCTGGAACCTCCCTCGGGCCCATGACAACCGTCGCGACGTCTCGATTGACACTCATTACCCGGAATGCTAACCGGAACCCTGCAAGGCTTACATATCAATTTTTTTCCTTTCTTGTGAGCAATCGTTGTTAAACATTCCATTTAAAACAATTACCGATCGTTTTCGGCTCAAATAAATCCAAAGAAAAGGTTTTTTTAAAAGGATTTATAGACAAATATCACTATTCAAAATATTGATTAAACTATAGCATTTTTATATAAAACAACATTTATAGACACACGTGTAAGAAATCTTTTGTAATGTGTAAGTAAAATAAATTCATACATACAAAAATTTACTAAGTTATAATGTACAATAATGGTTACAATGACAAGTGGCCCAAAATACACCCAGTGTTGGTGCTAGAAACCTACTGTCTGTGTGGTAGAGATGTCAACTGGAATCCTCGACAAAATAGGGTATCTACAACCTACCACAGACCTGAAATGTTTGGAAAGGAGGTGGGTGAGATTTTGCAATCCCAATGAGTAAACAGACATTATCATAAATATCTAAAGGCGAGTAAAATGGAGGCAAGTTTAAACAACAAATTACGAACCATTTCATAATGTTTTCAATTTATTTCTTAAACCATAAAATATTTGTAATTTACCAAAACAGTTGTTAAGGCTTATGTCTTTTATTAAAAACAAGGCTCAAGCCAAAACTAATCCTCGGGGATACCTTGGTCGAGGCATCGAACCGAGTCCGCCAAGGTTGTTATAACATTTACATGTGAAACACATTTTTATTTTTAAACAAGCCATTCCTTGGCGTTGGCCGAGTTACACATTCAAGTGGGGGTTCGACGTGAAGTGAGCTCTAATACTACCCCAGGAGTTACCCTCATCGCCTCTACAACCAGAGTAACTATATAATCGGGTTTACCATGCCCTTCTAATAGGCAGTCCACGAAAACCCGTCACTGTAGTGACTAACCCACCAATTTTAATAAAATTTTGACAGTATAACGTGGCTTTTATTTATTTATCCAGCCTGCATAGTAAAAACAACTTACATAAATTTTCCAATACACTTACAAAATATAGCCACATATACTCATATCTCATAAGCCATTCATAGGAAAATATATAATTTTCAAGACAGTTAACAACCTCCAATTACTCAATTTCACAATCAACCCAATATATATTTATTTGTCACATTTATTTGTAAAACATCAAAAATCCCGTTTTAATCTCGTTTTCATTTCATAAAATACATAAAGAGCATTTAAAAATAAACTCTAGATAATTTACAATAATAATAAGTTTACTCACCGTTTGTACAAACTAAAAGCTTTCTAGGTGCCGCGATAACTACTCGTCGGGTACGATTTTCTTGCCTTTATCAGAAGGCTCTCCTTCTAGACACATTGCAAAAATTTGCTCAATTCATCACATTAATGCTAAATCAGTATATATTTGACTTAAAATCCTATACTAATGCATG
The DNA here is from genome assembly GCF_053813885.1 of Theobroma cacao. Lineage (NCBI taxonomy): Eukaryota > Viridiplantae > Streptophyta > Magnoliopsida > Malvales > Malvaceae > Theobroma > Theobroma cacao. The sequence goes on along the minus strand of NC_142648.1, from coordinate 18,867,286 downwards.
GTATGAAATGCAATAGCCAAAAACAGCTTAAACGCGGTACTAACCTATTTTTGGCACTTTACCCGATAAATTGCTAATGCGCTCCATTTTAGCTCTAAATTGTCCCATTCTCTCTCCAACATTTCTAACCATTAATTATCAGCCAATATTACTCTAAAATCACCAAAATCAGCTCACTCTCTTCCTTGGAAAATTTGGCCAAAAGTGGGACGTTAACTCGGTTAATTTTCCACTTTGTTTTTCTATCATATTTAACCATTTTTCATCATTTTCTCTTCATTTCTCTTAGAATAAAAATCAGATTATCATCATTGTACCTCATTGCAGATTCGGCCAAGGGTGGGTATTGTGAAAATTTAATGCTTTCTTGCCCAATTTAATTTCTAAACACAATTAACTAACTAAAACTATCAATTTAACTAAAAATCAAAACCTAAAAATTTCAATTTCTCCCCCCTTGAAATTCAGCCAGCCCTTGATGTCACTTTTAGATCTCTCTCCTCAAGCATGCTAAATGGAAACAAAGGCATAGGAAAGGTAGAAATCAAGCTAAAGTCAAAAAATCTTACCGTTAGATGCGTAAACGGGCGAAAAACGCGAATTCCCCTTTGAATTTTTCTAGTTTCCCTTTGTTTTCTTTATTTTCTTCCTTTCCTCTCTATTTCCTCTCTTGTTCTTCCTTATGGCCGGCCATCACTTAAAATGGGGTTTAAATGGGCTAACTGTTCATTAAAATAATATTAAACCATTAAAAAATGCCATGTGTCACTTTCCCATTGGTCCGTTTTTTAAATTTCATCCATTTGTTTCCAAATTTTCACCATACACTTGTCCCACATATCCATAGCTTAGATAAAATTCTCAGACTTATCCAAAGTCTTTGTGGAGTAATTTTTGAAATTTACACTTTTGCCCCCGTAAAAGTTAAAAATTACATTTTTGCCTCAAAAACTGAAAAATTGCCCATAGACATATTTTTCATCCCTTATACTCATACCATTCTCCAATTTGTCAAATGTGATCTAAATTCTCTCAAAATCTCAAATTTTATCCACGGGTGGAAAAATTACGATTTTACCCCTAAACATCAAAATTTTTAATTTTTCCCCAAATGAACCCTCGAACTCCAAACAATGATTTTTAGTCATTCCTTGACTATAAAATGTTAAATTTCATCATACGATTCTTATTTGAACTAGTTCGAGGTTAAATCAATTCAAGTGTATCATTAGGTACAATACCAGGTTTCGTCTATTCTTAGAGACTTTCCTAGCATAATAACATGCTACTCAATACATGTATGTTATGACATGTATTTATAGGGTCGGGTTTTACAGTGACGATTTAAGTTGGACTTAAATTATAAACTAGTTTAATTAACTAATAAGGACTTAAGTAAAATGGTTTAGTTAAGTGCTAAGTTCAATATTATAATAGGTTATAATATTGAGGACTTATTAGCAAACTTAATAAGTTAATTAACCTAGGCATAAAGTCATCTTTTTAATGATTTCTGATTATTAGTTTTTGTTTTACAGAAAACTAATACAACTCTCTTTGGTGTCACCATCCTTTGTGAAAGTATTTTGGAGGAGCTTCTTGTGTGATTTGGTAGGAGACTAAGAAAGGAAAAGAAAGACAATTTGTTGTTGACTTTGTCGGCATAAAGGTGTGGTTGGAAGTTCCCATCTCGCTAAAGATTCCATTATGGCTGTGTGTGCAACATTAAAGGCCAAGCAATTGAGTGGCTTGGGTTTGTACATTATTTGGAGTGTACAACATCAAGAGGATACCATTTGATTACGATATCATTTTGCAAGATAATTAATTCTGATTGCATTTCTCATAATGTTCTGTTTGCATTAAAATAAACAAGATGATTCGAGGTAGGTGTGACATTTTATTTTTCTATTTCATTATGTTGTTAATCTGATCATGTCATACCTAACAATGGTATTAGAGCCTCCTTTGTCATGTTTTAAATGTGAATTGATGTCTTATTATTGATTAATTCCAATTGTGATTGGGTACGAGGATTTCAACAATGATAAAGTAAGTTTTAAATATCGTTTTTGTTTTAAGGAATGTTTATAGACAAATTCAATTTTAGTTTTAATACTTATTGGACTATAAATCTAGTTTAAGTGTGTAATTTTTAGCAAGAAGAATATGTGCATGTGATGCACAAAAGAGTTTGGCAAGAAAAGGATTTGAGTTCATGGGAAACAAGATGCGGTTTGGTGACATAATTCGCTTTTGTCCAGATTTGCATAATGTTTGATGTTCAGTTTTTAACAGTGGTCTAAAAGCCTCAAAAAATGTTGAAAAAAATTGAAAGTAACCTACATTGAAAGTGTCTCAAAATGATTGCTTACTAGTTGCAAACATTGAAGGAAAGGCCATGAAATTGTGGCTAAAACCGTTGTTTCCACTAGTGGTTTCAAGTCATGGTTTTGGTTGAGAAAGGCATCTTCAAAAAGTTCTAAATTTGTGCAATTGTTGCACCTTTTTAGATAAATTTTGAAGTTTGAATATGTTTAAAAGATGCCTGGAAAGTTTACTAAAATTAAGAGATTTAATCCTTTGATTTATGCCACTATAATGCCACATATGTAACCCAAAAACTGCGGCTATGTACAAATGACATTGGCAACAATTTTTTGGGGTATTTTCTAGATCAATCATGTCCAAAAATTATGAAATTTTAATATGGAAAGGTTCCATATGTTAACTGATCATGGTTGAAATTTGGGGATTAAATTCCATGATTTGGTGCTGCATCAAGCCAAAAAAACGTGACTAGTACAGTACTGCTAGAATTTTGTGTAATCATGGTTTTGGGATTTTAATGTCCATATTTGCATCCCAAATTGGTGCAATTAAAAAAACTAATTGGCTGAATAATATCTTATGGAAAAAGTTCTAGAAAAATAAATTTTGATATATCTAAATTGAAGAATTTGATTCCTTAAAATAAGGATATCAGAATTCAATTAATCACATCCATAAATTTAGGAATTTGATTTCTACAAATATGGAAGTGGGATAAATATGGATAAGATAAATACCAAGAATTGATTTCCTTCTTTTAAGAAGGAAAATTTAAATAGGATACTTAAATGTAGTTAAAGATAATGTTGTCTTAAATATTAGATTTAAATTATCTAGTGAGATTAGATAATTGAAGACATATATTTAATTTATAAAGATTAGTAAAAGTTACATAAAATGTTTAAGGATTACAAATTAAAAAATGTTTTAATTTGTAATAATATTTTAATTCTAATCCTAACAAGATTCGGAATGGATAATATTACTATTGCTATTTAGTAAAGACTTTCCATATTTGGAAAAATGTTTCCATACATAGAGCTGACAATGAACTTTGTGAAACCCCAGCCTAATGTGGGATTTGTTAAGTTAGAAATCCTTAGAAGAGCAAGTTAAATTGTGTCTTGAAAAACTTGAAATTTAGTTTTGTGAATGGAAAATTTCATGGTGTAAAGTTTTGAGATGATTTTTGTGTTTGGAATGTTCAATAGTAAGTTTTGATCTTAGAATAATTTATGTTTTGATGCATTAAGATGATTTACAAGGTCTGGTGTTAAAAGGAGTTGAATTGGACATGTTTCTAAGGTTTAATTTTGCTTTCTAGACCTAATCTATCAATAGATGTTCTTCATCTATCGATAGATACAATCGATTTATCAAACCTACCTTGAAGAACATCTATGGATAGATGGCCAGATCTATCCATAGATGGCTCCCATCTATCAATAGATGGGAATCAGAAAGCTTCTAGAAAGGGTTTTAAAGTTCATCTATCGATAGATGACATCGTTTTCACAAAAACAAAAGGGTAAAAGTGTATTTTCATTTCCTAAACTATAAATATGACGCAACAACCTAGGGTTTCTTAACCCTCAGTCATTTTTTGAAACGTAAAACCTCTCTAAAACCTTTTCAACTCATTTTAATTAAAAATCATTACTTTTGGTGATTTTGATCTTAGTTTTGAAGTTTAAAGCTAAAATGATATTTTTATGCTATAAAACCTTCAAAGCTCACACCTTTAGTGTTGGAAATTTATTATTTTTGTCTAGAAATTTTTGTTGAGGATTAATGCTAAGGTTTTTGTGATTTCCTTCAACATTTAAGCTCATCTAAGGTAAGTTTAGAGGATTTATGGATTTCTAACTTAGTTTAGAGAGAGAAAGTAGCTATCGTAAAAAGCGAATAGATTTTGAAAGTTGCTAAATTAATTATTCCAAGATTATTAGTTTAGAAATTGATTGTTATGATTATTGTGTGATAGGTATGCTTGAAAACTCACTAGATTACATGAAACCAAAGTTTTAATCGAGCTTCCTATAAGGCGAGTGGATACACCACTTTCAAAATTATTTTAACATGTAAAGTTGAAGCATGATTTAAGGATTATTAGTGAATATGATTTTTTGCAAATATTTATGAATTAAAAATTTATTTGTGGATGAGGAAAATATTTTAAAATTCATTTTCAACCTACTATGCATGTAAATAAGATATTATGTATTAATTTTCAACAAGGGGGGACAAACACCTTATGTTTAAGTCCACTTGATTACTCTGGTCTTTGGATTAGTGTGGGTACAAGATATGATTTATGATTAACGCACGAATGTATGAGGTGTATGCCAGATATTTTGAGGCATGAAATGTGAGATGGCTTGCATGATGATTTTCATTTAAGATATTATGTTTATGTAATATGATGTGTTATCCATATATTGCATGAATTGTTTGAGGAAGCATGATGAATGCTATGAGATTATGTATGTAATGCATGTTCTACATATGATATGGTGAAAGAGTAGGCATGAGTAAAAGCCATGAGATGTGTGTATGATGTTGAAATTCCATATACCTTATGAGATGGGTAAGCATGTATGTGATGGACATTGCACATACTAAATGCCATGAGCATAAGAGCTTAACGACTGTGATTGATTCCACTCACACAGGGTGTAGTGACGACTTCAGATTTATTATGCATCATAAATGCCCAAGGTGTAATAAGGTTATACATTGCCGACCCAAGGTTGATAGGGCTTATACCATCACAATTTAATGTTAATGGAATGATTATGATTGTTATCTTTATGATATGTTACATGTCAAGTTCATTTTGAATAATGTTTATGACTTATATTCGATGTTGGCATGAGAATGTGATTAGAGAAATGAAATGAGCCATTGAGATAGTCTTAAGAGTTAAGAAGACTTAAGGAATGGCAAAATTACACAATTTTGCCCAAAAACATAGGTTTAGAGGCTATTATCGATACATGTAGAACATCTATCGATAGATAGCATATAGAATGCAACATGAAGCATTTTGCTTCAAATTTATTGATAGATGTTCATTATTTATCGATAGATGAATTCCAGAATTGTATGTATTTGGCTTGTTTGAAAGCTTTTCAAAGGTAAAAAAGTTTTCCAACGTTCATTCACACTTGTTTACAACACATATGCTATTTTAAATGTGTTTAAACACCATGATTCATGAGATTAAAGTTTAAATTGATCATGAATAGCATGAGATTAAAAGTGCATGTTTACAAAATACTTTTATCCCTTAGCGTGTCCCCTTCCCGTATCCACTCATGGAGTCTTTGTGACTCACGCGTTATTTCCCCAATTTATTTTGCTACAGATCAATGATAACATTTTGATAGCAGCTAGTGTCGGGGACACTAGTGTCTGATCTTCATTCTTTGTTATGTGTCTAACAGCCATTTGATGCCTTACGGGTTGATCACGTTCTACTGATGAGTCAGTCATATGCTTATATTTATGGATTTCATTATGTTAATGGATTACGAACATGTTAGGTTAGTGTAGCCTATGATTGGCATTTTACATGGATAACGTAATGTATGATATTATGATGATAGCTCGAAAGCCTATATGAATACCCAAGGGTGTTGTTGATGATAATGATGTTGTGCACTGTGACAGTGGCACTTGTTGATATATATATCAAATGCTCGAGCTTATACAATTAAGCTGAGAAGTTCCTTAATTGCATAATGAGTATTGTGAATGCATGCATGATGATTTTCTATGTAAATGGATGTTATAAGATGCTTCTGCATGTAATGATGAATGTTTAATGATGTTATGGTAAGAGGCTTGCTTGGGCCTAGCAGGTTATGCTCCTTTATGTCCATACGCTGTTCATGATCCCTCTAAGAAATGGGATGTGATAAACTCGAAATTAGTTGCATACTAATTTTGGATGCCTTGTATGATTAACAATTACAATAAGACATAGTTTTAATTTTTTGTTCATATCGATGGATGTATATGGATGATTATGGACTAGTTCTAATATAATTGTGTAATTGGTTGAATGTAATTCTTAGTATTTTTCAAATAAGGCCTGCATGTCTTACCTTGACTTTCAATCTTAGTTTGTAAAATTCTTTCTTGATCAAACTCCCCTTGAATGTAACTCAAGGTTGCAACATTCAAATGTAATTAGAATTAGGATAGATTAGGATTGAATTTTTGTAAACATGAAGATGAACATCTAGGGGTACAAGAAAGACAAAAGAGATTGCAAGATGCAATACAAGATGTTGTATTAATCCCCTAGGTTTGACCAAGCTAGTTTCCTTTTATGTTATAAGGAAATTAGTTTAAATAAAGTCCATAATCATCCAAAGTAATTTGCAAGCCACAGATTTATTTTATGCGATTTAATAAAAGATATGTGATGCAAAATTGTGTGCATGAGATAGATTTATTTTTTGCAATTAAATAAATACTATGCATGCAAAGATTAAACCTCAATAAAATGAAAAACCAAAATCCTTCAACATATATTAAGTCACATGCCTCACATGATCAAGTTGCCTTCCACTACATAGTAAGATAACTAGGCTACTTTTTTAATTGGAGGCTTGTTGAGAAAACTCAGGGTCAAACTTTTACATGAGCATGTTTGAGCTATTGGTGTATCTTACTAAACTAGTTCGATAAAATCCAGATGCGTGAAAACTTGATTATTATGAAACTAGAGGCATTGGCTAAGTGAAACACATATGATATGTTTAGGCAATGCGTTGCACTTAGCTGATCTAGGAGTTATATAGAGATATAATTTGTAAGCATAGTTACCAATGTCAAGCCTGACTTTATAAAATATTAGCCATGTCATTCATGGGACTGACAAAATGCTTGCATACTTAGAAAGCCCCGAAAAATCGTCAAAAGACGGGAGTGTATCTATAGGTGCAACTAAGTTGAATTAAGCCTTGAACTAGACCAAAGAGAGATTTTAAGATGAAATTGAGAATTTTAAAACCCCAGAGTGATTTAATATGGTGATTCGGAGTTCGAGGATCGATTTGGAGTCAACTTGGAATTTTCATGACCTAAGGGAAAAATGGTCATTTTACCACCAGAGGTTAAGATGTGAGTGTTGGATGAAATTTTTGACTAAGATTGATCATTTGGAGTATAATTTGAGTTTGAGAAGTGAAGAATTTTAATTTCAACATTTTTTCGAGCATAAGGGTAAAATAGTCATTTTGCCACCCAAGGGCAACATTGTAATTTTACATACCCAACACTTGTCCAGTATATAGATTTTACCCAATATTATCATGGATAATTGAAGGATTTTATGTGGTAGAGAGAGAAAGCTTAATTGTTAAGAATTTAAAAATGGACCAATAACATGGTGACAAGTGTCAAGCTTGGATTATTTTATTATTTGGCTTTAAAAATTAGCCCATAACCCTCCCAACTCATTTCTCTTGGTCGGCCAAAGGAAGAAAAGGGAAGAAAAGAAGAAGAACAAACCCTAGGTGGAAAAATTCAAGGGAAAAGTGTGAAAATTCAAGTAATCAAGCAATCAAAGGTAAAATTTCTTGATTTTGACTTGTGATTTACCTTTCCTATGCATTTCTTTCCATTTTCCATGGTTGAATCACAAGATATCATGAAGGATTCATTGCTGGCTGAACCTAGAGAGAGAAAATTTGATGATGATTTGGGTAGATTTTAAAGATATATAAATGTTTTTAGTTGTTTATGGTGTTAAGTGTAAGAATTAAGCTTGAAATTCACATATTCCTCATGAGTTCATCATTGGCCGAATCTTCCTTGTAGAGTGTTGATGGTGAATTTGATTTTATTTCAAGTGAATTGGTTAGGAAATGATGAATTATGGTGAGAAAATCAAGTGAGAAAAATCATAGTGTTGATGCACTCAAAATGGCCGAAATTCTCAAGAAGAAATATGAGGATGGTTTTGCTAAATTTTATGTTATTTGACTTGTGTTTGATGAATTGTGGTATTGAAAAAGAAATGGAATTATTTGGAGTTGAATTGGACGCATTGGCCAATTAATCGGGTGATAAATTGAGTTAGGCCAACACCGTGTTTAGACGATAATCCGAACAATTTGCATTCCATTTCATGCATCCATATAGTTTTATAACGATTTAGCACCAATGTAGTAAATTGTTTGATTTTGCATTATGTCTAGGTGGTGAATCCTCTGACAAGGGCAAAGAAATTGTATCCGAGGATCAATAGTCGGAGTACTCTAAAAATTCGACTCTCGAAATAGTGAGTAACCTTACTATCATTTTAATTATCGAAAGTGGTTTTTATCCGATTTTGTGAATTTTATGGAAAATGAGTTTAAATGATTAATTTTTAGGTTTTATAAATAAAATGTGTTTAAATGAAATGATTTTATAAATTGTCTTGAAATTGAATGACTGCTTTGAAAATAGAGCAATTGGAGACCATTTGATGTATTGTGAATTTATGGTTCTAATTGAATGGCTTGTGACAATAATTGCATGAATGACTGAATTGGTATTTGTGTTGAAATATATGAACTATGTATTTAGCCTTGAAAGGCTGTAAAATAAAATAATTGCCATGTCATGCTATCATAAATTTTATTATATGGTGGGTTTAGCTTGCTGCAGTGGGCGGGTTCTGTGCGTCAGCCTATTAGAGGGGCACGAAATTCGGTTATATTCGTATCTCGGTTGGAGAGGCGCGTAGGGTATCTCTTGAGGTATGGTTAGAGTTCACGTCACGCCGAACCACCTCGTGATGATGAACTCCGCTAATGCCAAGGAACGACTGTGTTTTTCAAAATAAAAATATGATTTATGCATACCTTTTTAACAGCCTTGGCGGACTTGGTTAGATGCCTCAGCCAAGGTATCCCCGAGAATGATTTTTGGTAGGAGCCAAGTGTGAGACCTTGTCAAGCTCGATTAAAAGACGACATTGTACCGAGTGGTACAACTAAGTTAAATCGAGCTTTAAATTAGTTCAAATAGAAATTCTAAGAGGAATTTGAAAATTTTGAAACCCACAGAATGGCTTAGAATAGTGATTCGAAGTTCAAGGTCCAGTTTGGAGTCCATTAGGAAAATTGACCAATTAAGGACAAAACGGTCATTTTACCATTTGATGATAAAATTGAGATTTCTAGCCAAGATTTGATCACATTTGACCAAGAATAATTATATGAAATATAATTATGATTATTAGAGTATAAAATGATGTTTAGTAGTGAAAAATTGCGATTCTCGGTATTTTGGAGCACAAGGGCAAAATGGTAATTTTGCCACTAGAGGACTAAATGGAAATTTTTATAAAATGATTTTTGCCCCATTTGGTTAATATTGATCAATATTAGTGTTATTTGGGGTTGAAAAATAGAAATAATGTGATTCCGGTACATTTCGGAGTATAGGGGCAAAATCGTAATTTTTTCGTCTCGAGGGCAAATCGGTAAATTTTTTGCCCCAGCACTTGTCAAGACTAAGGGATTTTAATTGTGGTTGGATTGGATAAATACCAGAATATTTGTGGTGGAAAATTATGAAGAAAAAGTCAAAAAGTTAAAAAATTGGGCCAACAAGCATGTGACACGTGGCATGCTTGATTATTTTATTATTTTCTATAGAAATCATCCCATTAGATCCCCAATTCTCTCACCATATTCGGCCTAGGCAACCAGCAACAAGAACAAAGGAAGAACAAAGGGAAAAACAAGAAAACCTAGGTGAAAATTCAAAGAAAAAGTGAAGAAATCAAGGAAACAAGCTAGGTAAGTTAGAATTTCTTTAATTCTCCTTGATACCTAGCTTACCCATGCTTTTGTTCTTGATTTCCATGGTTGAATATTGAGTTATCATGATGAATTCAATTCTGAAAAATGGTTATGGAAGAGGAATTGTTGTTGGAATAATTTGATTTTAGACTATGTTAGTGTTTAGGGATAGTTAAGCATGGTTATGAACAAAAACACAAAAGAAATATTCAATTTCTCTAGGGTTCCTTGTTGGTCTAACCATGAGGGCTGAATATCAATGGGGGATTGTTTTTATTTCAAGGAAAATGGCTTGGAAAAAGATGAATTAAGGTGAAACGGTTATGTAAAAAAAATTTCGGTGCTAGTGCACCAAATGACCAAATTTTTCTATAAGGAATTGTGAGAGTTCTAATGCTAAATTTAACTTTATTTAAATGGTATGTGGTAAATTAAAGTATTAGAGGAGAAATGGATTAATTTGGAGGTGATTTGGACATAATCGCCAATTAATCAGTGATCGGTCGAATTTAATCGATATCGCGATTAAGCGGTAATCGGACGTATTTTTGCATTTACATATCAAGCATTAGTAATTTAAATTAGTTTATATCAATTTAGGGACAATATAGTAAATTCCTTGACTTTGTTATTTGCCAAAGTAGTGAGACGTCTGGAAAAGGCAAAAGAATTGTTCTGGAGGACTATTAGTCCGAGTGCACCTAGAATTCGGATTTTTGATATTGGTGAGTGGACTTGCATTTCAAACTTATTTTGGGGAATATGAAAGATTCTATTCAACTTGTCTTAGAAAATGTACCTTCGGAACAAGCTTTTGTTAAATGGTTTGATGTTGTGATATGTGATTGCTATGGATTCATGCATTATTGCAATATGATGATATATATATATGTGTGTTGTGTATGATGAATGATATTGTGTATAATGACTATAACAGTGTGTGTGCACGATGTGGGGGGATGCACATGCTAGTGATGATGGTGGTGTGAGAGATGGATGATGATAGTGCCCGTGTGCACGATGTGGGGGGATGTACACGATGGCATTGATTGTGCACAATGTGGGGGGATGCACACGATGGTGCCAGTTATGTGAACGATGTGGGGGGATGTACATGAGCCGGGTGTGATTATGATGATATTGATGTTTGTCTATCAAATTATGCATATCTAGACTTATGAAATGAAAGCTCATGAATGTGATATAGGTTGACATATATGTGAAATTTGATATATTGCACTTTGAGAATTTTCACGAGTTTTATGTTGATTTTGTTGGTTTAGTAGGATGGCCTTTTTGTTGAGTGAAGGGAAACTTTTCTCTTGTTGCTCTGTTTCGCTGCAGCGAGAAACTTTCTGTCCATTTTGCTAACTTGTGAGTTTTTTCCATATTTCCCATTTATTTGGTACCATAGTTGAGCATGGATTTTTGTAAAGTGATTTACTCATATAGGGTTCACATGAGGGGTTTAAAGGAGCTAAAACAATTGCATGGTTTTGAGAAAATGAATGCATCATGATTTCGATAAACATTCCTTATGGTATGCTTGTTCCCTTCTTGTTCACTCATTGAGTATTGTACTCACGTTTTATAAAACTTCATGTTTTCAGATCAAGTGACTGTTGGACCCTAGATCGGGGAGTCCCCGTAGTGCATCTCCTGGGTATGTGTTTGGCATTCGATAGTAATCCCTTTTATTGTAAATGTCTCCACTGGAAGTCATGGGTCCTTTTGTATTATGAATACAATCTAACAATGTGAATATGTGTATGCAATGTAAATTGCTAAATACATGACTGGTATAGTGCATGTATATTATTATCGATAACGCCATTGTATTTTGGCTATGTTCACACCTGGGAAAAGGAGTGTGTGGGTATGCATGATATGATAAATTTGTTAAGCAAAGGTTAATGGATAGGCTTGCTTGGGCTTAGTGAGCTATGTTCATTGAGCTCATGCGTCAGTCATGGCCCGAGAAATTGGGTCGTGACACCAAGTTTTTAAGATTACCCATAAGCCATGTTGATTTTTTTTAAAATGAAATGAATATTTATGTTGTGAAATACATATTGAGATGGAATATTTTATTCGTCTCCATTTGCTCGACTTTAGATATTTTCAATGATGTCTATTTGCTCACCGGGATTATATAATCTCACCACCCTCATTTCCACCCATTTCAGGCTCATAATAGGCTATAGATAGCTGACTTCATCGAGGACTACCATTGGATTGGCATCCTCCAAATTGTAGGTTCACAGTCTTCTTTACTTTTGGTTATTTGGGGGCCCACTGGTTATTATAAAATAAATTAAATACTCTGACTTGCTGTATTACAATATGTACAAATTTATTTTGCTTTTACACTGTAAAAATTAGTTACGTATAACTCTAAAAATATTATTTTATATGAAAATAGAATATTTCATTAAATATTTTTATTATTTTAATATTTTTTTATTATTTCCAAATAATCATAATTTTATTTTAAATGAAGATTTGAGACATTTAAACTTATTTTTGATTATGAATTATGTGTTTTGTACTCGCATACTACATTTTTAACTAGTTTCGAAATTTTCAGAAAAAAATAACCAAAATACCCTTGTGAGATGAAATTTTTTTTTATTGTTTTAAGTTGGAAATACCTTAAAATCTTTTAGAACATTATATTTGGCAACGGTTACTCACTAGGGAAATGAGAAACTGATATTAAAGCCTTACGAGCTTCCGGTTGGCATTTCGGGTAATGAGTGTCTATTGAAATACCGCGGCGGTTGTCATGGGCTCGAGCGGAGTACCGGGTTGTGACAACCAACCGAAGCCATTTATCATGGTTTGTTGAGAAAACTCAAGGTCATGTTTCGAATGGATGAGATCCTAACGCATTAAGAAAATCCTTGTAGAGATCTCACTAGGTGATATTAAGGGTTATCACCTTAAAAAAAATAATGGGAGTCATCAATTTAAGATTAGCTATCTCATCTAAATTGATTATAATATGTGAATACTTATATATGCTCTTTAAATGTCATGGTTGTTAGAATGCGAATACACATCACTTTGCATGGCATAAATGATGCCATTATAAAATTTGGGCCAAAATGTTTGGATTGGTATATCAAGTTGAGAAACATTCCTAAACATCCAGTGAGAATAAATGTGATAAAGGAAGATATCCTTGCCTTTTTGACAAGGTCAAAGAATGGGAAGCTTGTAGAAGTTTCTCCTTTGACCATGTATGTCACAGCCCAATTTTCAGGCCATGATCGGTACATGGGCCCAATGGGCATAGCCCACTAAGCCCAAGCAAGCCTTCCCATATGAACCTGTACGTCAGACATTTTATCATCCATATTCCCTTATCAGTTCCATAAATCATAATGTTCAAACAATAACTTCTTTGAAATCAATTCATAAAATCCAAGTATATACTCATAATGGCATTCATCAATCATAATATACATAAAAAGTTTGCCAAACAGTTCTTAGCAAATCACATCCGGTTTACATGTACACATTCAAAGACTCTGAACTTTAGTGGAGTAACTTTGGGCGTGGGGGCTAACACTTCGTCTCATGGCAAACCTACCGAACAATAGATAAGAAGGAGCACCTCGACCTAGGATCCAATCACCTCTCAATATAGAAAACCTAAAACATGAAGTTGAAAAGAATGAGTATAAACCCAGTGAGTGAACATAGGAAAGGAGCAAGCATCAATACAGGAAGTTTTAGAAAACATGATGCACTTATGTTGAAAACAATGCAATTTAGCTTAATTTCTTGTCACAACGAAAATCCATTTTTGCTGCAGTGAAAATCAATTAGAAAGCATTTCTCAAGTTTTAACATTCAATAATTAATGCAACAACAATATAATTTCCATAACCTCTATATATATAATATATATAAACATACATACGACCACCAGCCTCACCCCAACTTTCCCTCAGCTGGGTCATCATCAGCTCATGTGCACTCCTACATCGCACATGGTTGGGTCATCATCAGCTCATGTGCATTCCTACATCGCACATAGCTGGGTCATCATCAGCTCATGTGCACTCCTACACTGCACATAGCTGGTCATAATTATCACACAATAGTATCATTCAATGCATAACATACATATAAACATAATGTGGGAACAAATGAATTCATCACATTCATAGTTCACAACATAAAAACATTTCATCAAGGGCTTGTTCCCATGCAACTTTTAAAGAAAAACCAACAAATATTTCAAGTAGCTCAATCAAGCATATAAATCACTTATTCCAAAACATTTTAATGCAAGTTCACTAACCGGTCCTCGTTGATTCTTAAATCGACTATAATTCCCACTAATGGTCCGAATGAAGATGTGGGGTCTCGTTGGAACCTATCACACATAATAGCATCACAAATCAACTCAATTCACATAATTATAATTCTAAAAGCTATCTCCTAAATCATGTTCTACTAGTTATTCCTAGCTAGCTACCAACTATCATTAAGTGGCTATCTATTTTCACTATTCTAGTCACACTAAAATGAATAAACCATCTCAACTACAAAACACTCACAAATCTAACCACTAGTCATTCTCAACAACTTAAAAATCAACTCAATTCCATTACTCACCTTGGTAGCTTTGTAATTGAATTCCTTTTCAAAAGCTTTCAAACTATTGTGAAAAATCTTTCTTTCTCTCTCTAAAACATCCAACTAGTGAGAGAAAGTATTAAGGAAAGACCTTTGAGGGTTTTAAGGTGAAAAAGTAAAAGACCAGAAAGAACTTTGTAAAAAGGGGCACAAAAGCATGAAAATTGGGGTTAACTTGAGAAAATTTATGGAGGTTTCAAAGCAAGCTTCCATGGAAGGTGAGAAAACGTGAGAAGGGAAGAAAAAGAAGAAGAAGTTGCTAGAAACTTAGATAATTATGCCTAATGTTTATCCAATTTCTCACAAAATTACCAAAATGCCCTTACCAAGGTCACTTTGTCTTCCCCTTACCTTTGTACAATCTTTTTACTTCTTTGACACTGAGACAAAGTCCATAATAGCCTAGAAATACTCCGGTCCACGAAAACTTAAAACTTTCGACTTGAGATGCAAAATGACCGTTTTGCCTTTATCGTGAAAGTTAACAGTCTTTTTACCTTTTTCATTTATTTTACCATCATTCATTTATTCCTTAGGTCTATTTAGACCTTAATAACATTTGAGAGCTACTTTCAGGAGCTCACCATGAGAAATGGTGAAATTGCCCCTAGTTCGTGTAATCGCGTCTACTACTAGTTACGGATCCATAGAGGTTAAGGTTTCATAGGTTCACTTTCGAATCACCTTTTTAACTTGGTAATTAACCTCAATTGGCATCCATAAGCTTTATTAGCCACTATATCAAAGTACGGAGTACCACAATGTACATGATTGAGGTTAATCTATCTACCATTGATCCGTCTTCATGGGTATTAGATACTAGATGTGGGTCACACCTATGTAATAACAAAAGGGTGCTGTAAACGAGTAAAGGATTAATGAAAGGAGAAACGGTCCTAAAAGTAGGAAATGGAGCAAAAAATTGTTGCATTGGCTGTAGGGACAGTTACCATGTGATGATTGTTACTATGTCCTTTCCATATCTCAAAACATTCTATCTATGCCATACTTGGAACTATATGATGATTTTGAGTTTATCATTATGGGCAATTGTGTTCTTTCTCCAAGGGGGAGATGTACTATGGTGCGGGGACACATTCAAATGGTCTCTATATCCTTGATCTAAATAGACCATACTAAACATAGGAGTCAAGAAAGCAAAGAAAAGTAATCTAGTGCTATATTACATCTAACTCAGTACGTTTTGGCACATCAATGAGACTTGCTTAACCAAGTTACAATAACAAGGTTATGTTGATCCATTTGATTATGAATCTTATGGAATGTGTGAGTGTTCTTTCCTTGGTAAGATGACCAAGTTGCCTTTCACCAAGAAAGGTGAAAGAGTTAGGATATTGCTAGGACTTGTACATTCAGATGTATGTAGTCCTATGAACACAAGTGCAAGAAGAGGATACTCTTCATCACTTTCACAAATGACCATTCTCGGTATAGTTATGTGTATTTGATGAAATATAAGTTTGACTCCTTTGAAAAGTTCAAAGAGTTTAGATTGAAGGTAGAGAAATAAATCGGGAAGAGTATTCTCACTCTTAGATCTAATCGGAAAGGAGAATACCTTAGTCAAGAGTTTCAAGATTATCTAAAAGAGAATAGTTTTTTGCATAATGGGCTACTTTAGGGACTCCATAGCACAATGAGGTGTCTAAAAGAAGGAATCGAACATTGTTGGACGTGGTTTAATCCATGATGAGCAGTGTAGGCCTTTTAATATCTTTCAAGGGATATGCCATAGAAAGTGTTGCCCACATACTAAACAAGGTTCCTACCAAGTCAATTGATATGGAGTGGGAAGAAACTGGATACAAGGATTTGGGGTGTACTACTTATGTGAAGCAAGGAATGTTTGATAAGCTTATAGCAAGATAAAACCAATGCAAATTTGTGGGATATCTTAAAGAATCATATGAATATTACTTCTATAATCCCATTGACGAAAATGTGTTTGTTTTAAGGCATGCCACTTTCTTTAAGAAAAAGTTCTTAAGTGAAAAGGGTAGTGGGGGTAAAGTTGCACTTGAAGAAGGTTACAACCCACAAATTGATATTCCAATGGAACCTGAACATGAGGTTGTGAAATTTGATGTACAACCACATCCTCAAGAGACGCAACAACTCAAAAGGTTTGGTAGGATACATCAAGCCCCTGAAAGATATGGATTTTTTTTGGATAGCGATGTATTACCCATAATTAATGAGGCTATAACCTATGAGGAGGCGATGTTGGACATCGATTTTAAGAAATGGCAGGAAGCCATGAAATCTAAAATGAATGCCATGGATACAAATCAATTATGGACTTTGGTGGATCCACTTGAAAGTATAAAACCCATTTGGTGCAAGTTGGTCTTTAAGAGAAAAACTGACGTAGATGACAAGGTGTAAACCTTTAAAGTCAAACTGGCAGCAAAAGGTTATAAACAAAAACAATGAGTTGACTTTAAGAAAACCTTTTGACTAGTAGCCAAGCTTAAATGCATTAGGATTTTGCTCACAGTTGTTGTATACCATGATTATGAAATATGGCAAATGGATGTCACAATTGCATTCCTTAATTCAAATTTGCAAGAGGAAGTGTACATGACACAACTTGAGGGTTTTACATCCAATGCTAATGCCAATAAAGTGTGCAAATTTCAAAAGTCTATTTATGGACTTAAACAAGCTTTTGGAGTTGGAACATCCATTTTTATGAAACTACCAAAGGGTTTAACTTCATAAAAAATGAGGATGAGCCATGTGTCTATAAAAAGGCTAGTGGGGGCACTATTATTTTCCTAGTATTGTATATGGATGACATATTGCTCATAGCAAATGATATACCATTGTTGCAATCTACTAAGATCTAGTTGTCGAAACAATTCTCAATGAAGGATTTTTGAGAAGCAACCTACTTTTTGGGAATGAGGATCTATAGAGATAGATATAAAAGCTTGCTTGGTCTTTCCCAATCCACAAACATTGACAAGGTGCTAAAGAAGTTTAGCATGATGAAGTCCAAGAAGAGGCACTTGCTTATGTTGCATGGCATCTATCTTTCCAAAGAAATGTGTTTAAAGAACCAAAAGATGAAAGATTGCATGGATAAGATCCCATATGCTTTAGGAATAGGATCTATCATGTATGCAATACTATGCACTAGACTAGATGTATCTTATGGTCTAAGTGTCACAAGTGGATACCAAGCTAATCCTGGTGAGCATAATTGGAAAGCTGTGAAAAACATCTTGAAGTACTTACAAAAAACTAAAAATGTGTTTTTGGTCTATGAAGGAGGCAAACTCCAAGTTAAGGGTTATGTAGATGTAAGCTTTCAAACTGACAAGGATTAATACAAGTCTCAAAGTGGATATGTATTGATGCTCAATGGAGGTGCACTCAGTTGGAAGAGTTCCAAACAAGAGTTGACCATAGATTTTATAACCATGGCTGAATACATCTTTGCGTTTGTGTCATGACCCAAATCCCGAGCCATGACCGACGCATGGACTCAATGCACATAGCCACTAAGCCCAAGCAAGCCTATCTATGTGACTCCATTCATCGATTTCATCAAAAGTTGCTAAAGTTATATTTCATAATTCCAATTCAAAATAATGCTAACCATTGCCATCTCATAGTGGCATCACTAATCAAAATATACATATATTGTCTAAAACATATATCTTAATAATTTACATCGAGTTTGTCTATACACAACAAAAGGGATACTCAATTTCCAGCGGAGAGATTGGGGCGAAAGTTTGGCTATTGAATGCCGAGATACCTACCAAGGAAATGAATCTGCAAGGACACCTCGACCTAGTTACCGGCTATCTCTTGATCTGAAAAGATGAAGTTGAAAACAGTGAGTATAAACCCAGTGAGTGAACAAAGGAAGGGAACAAGCAATCGATAAGAGAAATTAAGAAATCATGATGCACTTATTTTAAAAAAAATTCAATTTAGTTTAATTCTTATTAAAACCCCTTATTAAGCCCTCAATTGGTTAATCGCTTGATGATGACGGATCCATACATATAAAAGAATTTGGAGAGTGAAAGCTTTAGTAGCATTTAAGCAAGTCAAGTGAAATGACGAGTCTTCACTGTAGCGGAAAGGCATTCTAGTTGTAGCAAAATTTGGGCTCAAATTATCAACTGACCAAGGGTTTCTTAGCTGGTCGAGGGTTTCTCACTAAAACCCCTCATTTTAAACTTAATTAATTAATTCCTTGATGTTTGAAGTCCATGATCAACTATGGTGCTAAAAAAGTGGAAAATAGGGCAGCAACCACACAAGGTATCAAGCAAAACATAATGTTTCTCGTTGCAGCAAGAAGCATCAGCAACTTTCTCGCTACAGTGAGAACCAAGCCATTGTAAACCTCCAAACTTGAGAGTTTTTTGCTGAAGTGAGAATGAATCTCGCTGCTGCACGAAACAGGGCACCAACAACAAGTTTCCATTCTCTCAAGAAAAGGCCATTTTTACTGCAAAGACAAAATCAACTTGAAAATGCTTAAAAATTTCCAAGGTTCAACATGCAAGATTTCACATATATTACAACCATATACCATACTAATGAACTTTCTATACCACACTTATTTATATATATGCATACATCATCAAGCATACCATCCCGCCACACTCAGCTCAATACGATATCATCATCATGTGTGCACTTCCTACTCGTACACTTCAACATCATCACGTGTGCACTCCTTACTCGCACACTCTATCATCATCAAGTGTGCACTCCCTACTCTCACACTTCAACATCATCACACAACATTATTCATCAGTGCACAACATATATTCATATATATACATACCAACATAATATAGGAGCACATGGATTCATCCTTTTTACACATTTCACATTTTCACAACATCAAAACATTTTATGAAGGGCTTGTTCTCCGACACACATTTTTAAGGAAAAATTGGATAAAATCATTCAAATGTTTCACCTAAATACATCTACATTTTCCAAAGAAATTTTGAAATGCAAGTTCACTCATTAGTCTTTATTGATGTTTTGGTGGGCTCTAACTTCGACTAAGGTTCCGAATGGAGGTGTGGGGTTTCGTTGGAACCTATCACACACAACAACATCACTATCAACCCAACTTGGCATTAATACTATTCCAAAGCTACTTTTTAAATTGAGTTCTACTAGTCATTCCTAACTAGCTTTCAACTACCATTAATGGCTATTATTTGCACTACTCTAATCACACTAAAAATGAATAAACAATCTCAACAATAAAACACTCACAAATCTAATTACTAGACATTATCAACACTTAAAAATCAACTCTAAGTCACTACTCACCTTGGTAGCTTTGTACTTGAAATTCCTTCCAAAAATTTTCAAGCTATTATAGAAGCTCTCTTTTTCTCTCTCTAAAACACCTAGCTAGTGAGAGAGAGTATGGAAGTAAGACTTTTCAAGGGTTTTAAAGTGAGAGTGAAATATCACAAAGGTTTTATGAAAGGGTGCACAAAAACATTAAAATTAGAGCTAGTTTGAGAGAAGTTATGGAGGTTTCAAAACAAGCTTCCACGAAGGATGAAAGCAACGTGAGATGGGAGGAAGAAGAAGAAGAAGAAGCTGTTGGAAATATGAGAAGAAGTTGCTGGAAGATGATATTTATAGCTCAAGCTTATCTAACTCCACTTAAATTATGAAAATGCCCTTAACAAGTTGGCTTGTTCTAATCTAATCCTTGATGCAATCTTTTTACTCTTTTGACACTAGGACAAGGTCCATAATAGTCTAGAAATACTCGGGTTCATGAAAACTTAAAAATTTTTAGTCAAGATGAAAAATGACAATTTTGCCGCTACCTTGGAAATCATCATTATTTTTATTTCCTTCATCATTTACCCTTATTTTCATCATTAATTTATGACTTAGGCCTACTTAGGTCTTAATATTGTTTGAAAGCTTACTTCTAGGGATTCACTAAAGAAATTATGAAATTACCCCTGGCCTGTGTTATCGCGTTTACACCTAGTTACAGGCCTATAGGGGTCAAGGTCTCATAGTTTAAGGTGGCCAAAGAGGCTATTTGGATTAAGAAGTTCATGGTTGAACTTGATGTGGTTTTAGCATTATTGATCTAAAGACCATTATATTGTGATAACAATGGATCCATTGCACAAGTAAATGAACCAAGGTCTCATCATAAATCCAAACATGTATTATGACGCTATCATGTGACCAAGGAGATCATTAGGAGAAAAGGCATTAGCATAGAGTGTATACCCACAAGGATAATGTTGTCGGTCCTCTTACTAAAACATTGTCCCAATAGATTTAGTCGAGTTCTAGAAATTCTCGTGTCAGTCAGTGGAGTTGTTGAAGTTAATGTAGAGTGTTGTTTATGGTTTGTGACTGCAGTACAAGTCATAGACAGAAGGCTATATAAACTCTTAGTCCTAGTAACCTACCCTTTTGCAATCATCATGTAATGATCATAAGTGGTGCCGTTGTTCGGGGTTCGAGATGCCACCAGAGACACGAGCTATTCTTGGAAGGATTTTAAAGCAAATGCTCATAATGAACAGTTACTATAATAACACATCCCTCCGACTAAGGATGGAGGAGAGTGGAGTTGGACTGATAGGTCTGAAACAGCTTAGTCATTTGGTGGAGTTATAACTTGAGCCCATGATTGTCAATGGGCTGAGAATTAAAGGACTATGGATTATATTTGAGGCTAATATAAAGGAGGACATACGATAATGGTAATAAGGGGCATATTTTGACTGGAATAAATAGTGATTGTTGAGATTCAGTTGAGGTTTATAAATCTAAGCCTTGTGGGAGGTGTAACCCAATACTTATGTGCACGGAGGTAAGTGCACTATGATAATTAAGCTTGTTATGCCCATATATAAATGGTGTTGGGCTTCTGAAATATTTTATATGTGAATATGTGGTAAATAGATGTATAGCAACTTAGATGGAGCTAATTTTGATTTCAATTAAGCGATTGCATGATTTCAAGATTTGGTTTGAACTATTATGGTTTATAGTTATAAGTATATGAACTAGCTTAAAAGTGAAAATCAGTGATCATTATAATTGATGTGTGGTCGTGAAGTAAAAGGTTAGTAAGTAAATATGCTCATAGGATGAGCTTAAATTTTGCTATGCTTAGTACGAAGCCAATGAATTAAGGGACTAGACGTAAATGTGGTAGTTTAAAGTTAAATGACTTAAGAAAGTTGATTCTAGTCTAAATGCTTTATGGAGTTTTATAATTGAGCTTGATATACAAATTGCTTTAAAGATCAATTTAAAAGTCTATTTGGTCTAAAGTGTGACTTATGATACAAGTGATCGGTCTTGAATGTGATCTCCTCAAAGTAAGGAATTTAAAAAATGTTGATTTTTGGATAAACTCTAAGAGGGAGCTTCTGCATCTTAAGTTTAGGAAATTTTAGTCTTATGACTGCAAAGTCAAGATACAACAATTAAGTCAATTGTCCATCTTAAAGATGTAATTGGTGAAGGATTGATGAGTAAAGTTAAGATCGCAATGCGAGGTGATGTACACTTTGATATTATGTACCTAAGAGTTATTTGGAGACAATCGTTTAATCAAAATTGCACTAAATGTTATGGTAAGGGAATATGATTGTTAGTAGTGAAATATACCTAAACGATAATTTTGGCATACGACAAAAAGGGTGAAATAAATATGTTGGTATTAATGTTCTGATAGCGTACAAATGATAGAAATTTAGTTTGTAAATTGTAGTTTTCATGATCAGGAAATGTATGAAGGTTATCAACATGTGAGCATACACTTGGAGTTGTAATTTATGAGTTTGGAGTATTTAAGCTATGATTGAAGGGAATTAGCATTAGTCAAAGTATATGAATCTTTTAATTAATTTCTGTGGGGTATGAATGATAGTAGAAAGAAGGCACATAGTGCCATGATACTATATGGTGATAATTGACCTAGAAATACACTATTTGAAGTAAATATGGAAGTAGGGAAAGAGGAAATTCCTAAATTAATAATAAGGTAAACAAATGGTGTTGATCCAAATGGATTAATTCATGACAATTTTAAGTTGAAGTGACTGGACTATGTGAGTTGCAAGATAAAGGCATGTTCGACACTTTAATAATAAGTGATAATAATTGTGGAAGGTACCACTAATTTGATTTTAAAAGATAATAATAGCCATAGATGAAGTATACTAATTGAATTAAAGGTAAACAAGGTGGACAAACCAAAATTCCTTATAAAGAAAGGAATGAAATAGGAGCCTAGAGTGGAATTAATGAATCAACGTTGACCTGAATTCGAGGATGAATTCTATTTAAGTGGGGGAGATTGTAATACCCCGTGTGAAGAAATGTAAGGGGGCTGGCTGAACAAAAGAAAAAGGAAGAAAAAAAATGAATAAAGAAAGAAGAAATGATGGTGGGGCCAACCAAATGGATAGAAAATTTTTGGTAGGGGTTGGCCAAAAACTAGCAAGGAAAAAGAAAGGAAAAAGAGAAAGAGAAAGCGAAAAAAAAGAGCTGAAAGAAAGAGAAAGAAGAAAAAGCTTGTAATGTCGGCTGAAAAAGAGGGAAAGAAAATCTGCCAAGCCGAGGAAAAAAAAAGAAAGAAGACAAGAGAAAGGAAAGGAAGGAGAATGATAGAAGGAAAAAGAAGAAAGGAAAGAAAAATAAGAAGGAAGAGAGAGAGAGAGCAGCGGTGTCGAGGAGAAGAAGAAGAAAGATGGAAGAAGAAAGAGAAAGGGAGCAGCGGCGTGATAAGGAGAAAAAGAAGATAGAAGAAAAAAGAAAAAAGAAAAAAGAAAAAAGAAAAAAGAAAAAAAAGAAGAAAAAGAAGAAGAAAGAGAAAGGGAGTAATAGCGTGCCGAAGAGAAAAAAAAAAGAAAAAAAAAGGAAAAAAAAAGAAAAAAATATAAATATAAATATATATATATATATATATATATATATTAAGTGGGTATCAATATTTAAGAGTAATAAGTAAAGATGGTGCGCTGTGGTGGCAAGTTGAAGAAAATAACGAGCCATTGAGAAGTAGAAATAGTGATGTAGCGTCCCGCTATTTTAGGTGAGTGGGTGTTAAATTTCAAAATTATATCTCGATAAATATATGATATATGTTATATTTGATAGTTGATGAAATTGTGGAAAACATGAGTTGGTAGAAAGCCTTAGGTTGTTTATGATTGCAATCAAGGATTTTAAATCCGTTTTCTCTATAGTATATATAAATATATATATCTACATGTTTTTAATTATGGGGAAACAAACCTTTGATAGGCTTTTCGCTTCAAAACCATACCTTGCAAGCTTGTGTGATGTTTGGGCCAATGGCCATAGTATTGATTTGTAGGATTTGATGTTAAATTATTTATTTCACTTACCATATCGATTTGATAGATATGCCATGTTTTTGAAATAAATTATACACTAAATTGCAATGATTTCCATTTTAATGTAATTGAGATATTCTGGGTAGGACCAGTTACCACATCAGGTCAAGTGTGGTTTTTGTGTACAAAGTAATAATTATTGATTATTGATTTTTTATTAAAAAAAAAGGGACCTAAAGCCCCGATTTATATATGGTGACATGGGTAGCTCCCACTAGTAGGTAAAGGGCATCTTGAAGCCCCGATTTATATCTGCTGATGTGGGTAGTTCCCACGAGTAGGAAAAGGGAGATCTGAAGCCCCGATTTATATTGAGTGGCATGGGTAGTTCCCATAAGTAGGTAAAAAGGGGGACCTAAAGCCCCGATTTATATATGGTGGCATGGGTAGTTCCCACAAGTGGGTCAAGGGGGACCTGAAGCCCCGACTTATATATGGTGGCGTGGGTAGTTCCCACGAGTAGGTAAAAGGGGAACTTGAAGCCCCAATTTATATTGGGTGGCGTGGGTAGTTCCCACGAGTAGGTAAAAAGGGGGACCTGAAGCCCTGATTTATATGTGGTGGCGTGGGTAGTGCCCATGAGTAGGTGATGATGTTTGAGAGAGTAAGCCTAAGGGCTATACTAAACCTACCTGAGGATGATGCTCACTTATGGATTTTTATTACATAATGCATGGCATTAATACTTGAAATTTACTATTAAATGGCAAGTGAAATTTACATATTCATTGTTGATCAATTATTTCGCATTTTTTTGTTTGAGACTCTTCATTCTACACTTGCCATTGGATTTATTGTTGATGGACATCAAAGTTGAAAGAATTTTCTAGTACCTAAAATACAACCATTTTCATACATGTTTACTTGTGATTTATTATTTTTAAGACTAGCAAGGTATAAAAACAAAATCCCTCAATTTAATGGAGTTTGTTTTCTATGCCTACTCTTGGTTTTATAAATATCCCATCTTTATGTTTGTTTCCCCTCCTCGCCTGCTCATGGGTTCGATGATGATCACTGAGTCTATGAGACTCACACCCTTTTTATTTCCCCTTTTTCAGGCAGGGATCAGCTTAGCTTGTACTCATCGGCGTGTTCAGTCTATTGAGAATAGGTAAAGGCATCTCTTAGCCCCTTCAAGTCACTCCGCTGTCTAGGGTCAAGTTACATAAGAATTTTTTTATGTTGTGAATTATTGTTAATTCATGAATATGTATTGTTAAAAACCTTGCGGTTGACACTTAATTGTCATTATTTGAAATGGGAAAATTTGTAGTATGATTATTATTATTATTAATCGCTTACGTATGTGAGAGCATATTTAATAAATGTCTCGAGAATTTCATAAAGGCTTGTTCGGGACTTGGCGGGATCTCCCGGAGGTCTCGGACGTAAGTAGCAACCGAGGTTGGGTCGTTACAGGTTAATAGTAAATTCATGTTAAGCGTAACAACCATTGTTTCATTCTTTTAATCTCCTTACTTAGTGAGCCTCTATGGGAGGTCTCACTTCATAATCCACCTAAAAGGATTTATCCTTTCAGAGACCCAGTCCTTCATGATCTAGATTCATGTCCGCCTGTAGGGAGTGACATGTTTCACATGCCAATGGGCCAACAATGGAGACCGTGGACTCTAGAATTACTAGCATCCTCTCCCACTCAATATTTTTATACTTAGGGTTTTGATTGACTTTTTTACCGAATTTTCTAGATGCATATTTAGAATATCCTAAGTCAAATTATGGGCTTGGTATTGTTTCCAACTAAACACTTTTAGTATATAACTAAGTCCATAATACCATCTTGTCTAGATGTGATTTATTTTCCTATATTCATTATGCATCTCATAGTATAAAACTCCTTTTAAACTAAAATACATAATGTATGCATGGCATTCCTTAAGAGATGTTAGCACCTTAATTCTAGATGACATGTTTTTAAGCATACAAATAATATCTAATATCATTCATATAAGTATTTATATATATATATATATATATATATATATATATATAATAAGCCACATTAATATCCATCTTAGAAAAAATAAAATAAAATTACAACTTGTAATTCTCTTCAATCTTGCTTACTTCCGCTGCTTGTTAGGATCACATCCATTTAGCACTTTTTTGAATTTTATGACTATTTAAAAATCCTCAATTTTAATTTTAATTTTAACCCAATTTGAGAAAGTAATTTTATTTTGTTCAATTAATTAATCTCATTAATTAATACCAAAATAAAAAATATATATATTTTTTAATCCAAGGCTAAAATTAATTTTCCAAAATAAAAAGAATTTTAGAAAAAATTTTAAGAATATATATAATAATATTTAAATATATATATATTTAAAATAATTTTATTAAAAAAATGGAAGAGGGCCCACCTTAATGGGCTGTTGCCCAAGAACAATTAATGTGAATAAACTAATTAATATATATATACTAATTGTTGGAGTAGGATCTTAGTGAATTAATGTGATTGTGTAAAGCATGAATTTAAAAAAAAATTACTTTTTATAAAGGAAGCAAGCAATCAAATTACACAAGGGAAAACAAACATTATTATTATTGCAAGCAATATAATCACATAAAAAAATAAAAGAAGAATCTATTAAATAAGAAAAATCATACCTTTATTTTGAGATTCTTACTTTCGGACAACACAACACCAATGAATGATTTCTCAACCAAATAAGTTTACCACTTATTCTTTAAGAATATTTTCAACTTGAACCTTGAGTGGACAAGGTGTGGACTGCAAGGTTATAAGATGGCAACCGATTTTATTCTTTTTTCTTTGAAAAAGCTTGGAGGAGGAAAATAGAAGAGATGGCTGAAATGTTTTTTTTTTTTTATAAAAAAGTACGTTCTCACATTTTCTTCCAATCTCTTCTCTTTTTATTAAAACTCTTGCTTTAAAGTTTTAATCAAAATGAAACACCTTTGAATCAATCTTGACCATCCATTTAGAGTTATGGAAGTATCAAACATGCTCCATAATTATCAAAATAAAAATTAAAGATAAATAATTTAATTCTTTAATTATCATTTAAAGTTCTTGATAAAATAAAACTCCTTATTGAATTATAACTCTTATTTTATTCTTATCCATCTTTATTTAAAAAGAATTAATAATAAATAAAATAGTAATATTCAAACATGGAATCTCTTTTTATCAACATGGATGTCTAGATTCATTTTGCAAGAATCTTCCTAAAATTATCTTAATTTAAGACAACTCTTATCTGTAATTAAGACAAAAAAATATTTTATCTTGTCTAAATTGAGAGAAATATGTTTTCTTGTCTAAATTAAGACAAAAATGTTAAAGCTGCCATTTTTGTACACAATATAATTAAACAAATTAAAACATGTATTCCAACTTAAACAAGTTGAATTCTACGAAGCTAAGTGGGGAATCTATTTGGACATAGACATTCCAAGCTCCAATAAACATAGAATTATTCTTAATCTCATTAAAAATAATTCAAGCTTATTAACCATGAAATCACTCCACCATAGATTCATGGTTGCACTCTTGGATTAACTATAATTACAAGAACAATTTAATACTTGATATTAACTGTTAGTTGTCCAATTGCAAACCTTATATTGTGAACCTTCATAACCATCTAATGACAAAAGATGAAATTACTGTTTTACCTTTTATGTCAATTTTATCCCCTAGTCTCAAATTTCATCCAATTAGTGATTCAATACTCTAGTTCTAATCTTTTGAGTATCCAGATGTGATGAGTAGCTAATTCATCAATCCACTAGGCCCAGATTAATCACCAATCTTCTTGAAATCACTAGAAGTGATGTTAATGCTATGAACTCCATTATCTGGATATATGTTCCCAGATGTTCATCTCGATTATAATCCTAAAATACGAAGTCTAGATCAATGCTTTATGATGATCATGCTCATGGTAAATCAAAGATTATAAGGAGATTAAACACGAGTCTACTATCCATCAGGATTTCGGTTCTACTATAAGCAAATGCATAAGTGTGAGATCAAGATTTAGATAATGGTAAAACTTAAATTTGATTCTCACATGATTCCAATTCATGTTATAGTGTCATTACTCGAAGTCAACCATTTCGATGATTTGAGACTCATCATTCCCTTAAAATGAATCACATTCATTTCGTTGCAAGTAATCTGCACACTATAGCCTTAACATAATAAAGTGACCAGCTTTATTAAATGGCCGTGAACAATTTTTTTTAGATTCAATTAAAATACATGTCTGTTATGTATGACTCTTCATACAAATGTATTTTAATATCCCAATAGAATCTTGGTACCTTAATAACTAGATAATGAATGCTTGCTAAAACAAACTCTTCATCTTATTATCAAAATATACTTTCATTACAAATAAATTTAATGAATTTAAGCATGAGAATATACTTGCTTTCTAGGGCACCATATTGTCAAAATTCCTAACAATCTATTTTTCTTTAAAAAAGATAAATACAAGAAAAACTCCTTTTTCAAAAAAATTAATAGTCATAAAAAATAGAGAGACCAAATATTATCTAATTACCCTTTTCCTTTTGTCTTTGAACTTCTTTTTCCATGGATGCACTAAATACATCAAGAAATATTAAAATTACATGGGTTTTCCTAGTTACATAAATCTAATGAAAAATAATAAAAAAAAATCAAGGAGGAAACATGGCGATGATAAGCCACCCTTCTTGTTACATAACCAAAAGAAAAATGTTACATGTAAAATTTTCTAGGACAATTAATGTGGAAAAAACCTTGAATCATGCATCATAACATACAACCATATATTGATCACATCAAGATAGTTAAACATATGCAAAGGTGCCAACCATGCAAAATAAATATAGGAAACAAACTTGCAATAATCCCTACTCTGATACCAATTGTTGGAGTAGGATCTTAGTGAATTAATATGATTATGTAAAGTATGGATTTCAAAAAAAAATTTCTTTTTATATTATAAAGGAAGCAACCAATCCAATTAGACAAGCGGAAACACATATTATTATTATTGCAAGCAATATAATCGCATCAAAAAATAAGAATCTATTAAGTAAGAAAAACCATACATTTCTTTTGAGATTCTTATTTTTGGACACCACCACACCAATAAATGATTTCTCGACCAAATAAGTTTACCACTTATTCTTCAAGAATACTTTCAACTTGAACCTTGAGTAGACAAAGTGTGGAATGCAAGGCTACAAGATGGCAACTGATTTTATTCTCTTTTCTTTGGAAAAGCTTGGAGGAGGAAAAGAGAAGAGATGGTTGAAACTTTTTTTTAAGAAAAAGTACGTTCTCATTTTTTGTTCCAATCTCTTCTCTTTTTATTAAAACTCTTGCTTCAAAGGTTTAATCAAAATGAAACACCTTTGAATCAATCTTGACCATCCATTCAGAGTTATGGAAGCATCAAACATGCTCCATAATTATTAAAATAAAAATTAAAGAATAAATAATTTAATTCTTTAATTATCATTTAGAGTTCTTGAGAAAATAAAACTCTTTATTGAATAATAACTCTTATTTTATTATTATCCATCTTTATTTAAAAAAAATTAATAATAAATAAAAGAGTAATAGTCAAACATGGAGTCTCCTTTTATCAACATGGATGTCTAGATTCATTTTGCAAGAATCCTCCTAAAATTATCTTAATTTAAGACAACTCTTGTCTGTAATTAAGACAAAAAAAATATTTTATCTTGTCTAAATTGAGACAAATATGTTTTCTTGTCCAAATTAAGAAAAAAATGTTAAAACTGTCATTTTTGTACACAATTTAATTAAACAAATTAAAACATGTATTCCAACTTAAACAAGTTGAATTCTACGAAGCTAAGTAGGGAATCTATTTGGACATAGATATTCCAAACACCAATAAACTTAGAATTATTCGTAATCTCATTAAAAATAATTCAAGCTTATTAACCATGAAATCACTCCACCATAGATTCATGGTTGCACTTTTGGATTAACTATAATTATAAGAAATAATTCAATACTTGATATTAATTGTTAGTTGTCCAATTGCAAACCTTATATTGTGAACCCTCAGAACCATCCAATGATAAAAAACGAAATTATCGTTTTACCCTTTATGTCAATTTTGTCCCCTAGTCTCAAATTTCATCCGATTAGTGATTCAATACTCTAGATCTAATCTTTTGAGTATCTAAATGTGATGAGTAGCTAATTCATCAATCCACTGGGCCTAGATTAATCACCAATCTTCTTGAAATCACTAGAAGTGACGTTAATGCTATGAACTCCATTACTTGGATATATGTTCCCAGATGTTCATCTCAATTATAATCCCAAAATATAGAGTCTAGATCAATGCTTTATGATGATCATGCTCATGGTAAATCAAAGTTTATAAGGAGATTAAACACGAATCCACTATCCATCAGGATTTCGATTCTACTATAAGCAAATGCATAAGTGTGAGATCAAGATTTAGTTAACGGTAAAACTTAAATTTGATTCTCACGTGATTCCAATTCATGTTATAGTGTCATTACTTGAAGTCAACCATTTCCATGATTTGAGACTCATCATTCCCTTGGAATGAATCACATTGGTTTCGTTGGAAGTAATCTGGACACTACAGCCTTAACATAATAAAGTCACTAGCTTTATTATATGGCCGTGAACAATTTTTTTTAAATTCAATTAAAATACATGTCTCCTATGTATGACTTTTCATATAAATGTATTTTAATATCTCAATAGAATCTTGGTACCTTAATAACTAGATAATGAATGCTTACTAAAACAAACTTTTCGTCTTATTATCAAAATGTACTTTCATTACAAATAAATTTAATGAATTTAAGCATGAGAATATACTTGCTTTCCAAGGCACCATATTCTCAAAATTCCTAGAAAGATTAGCCTTGAGGTAGGAGAAAATTTGATTTCCAGATGAGGCACTACAGTAGCCTTCACCAAGGTAGCATAAGGAGGAGGAATGCCTTGGCCTTGTAAAGCTCAATGCCATAGCGCTTAGGAGAAGCAGCATCTTGCATGCAATTTCCTGAGAGTATAGTGCCATAGTGCTCAAGAAGGAGCAGTGCGACACTAGATGGAAAACGAACAAAAAAAGTTATATAAGCCAGGAGTGCCACAACGCCTTTGGAGCAAGGCCACGACGCTTTGACGTGGATTACTAATTTGTAGCCAATCGAGAAATGAGTTTTTAGGGTTTTTTGAAGTCTATAAATGGGTCTTTTTCAATAGCTAAGAGATGAGGTTCAGAGAGGAAGTGAATGGCAACTTTTGAGGAAAAAAGAAAAAGGACTCTAACGAGGGAAACAAGAAGAAATCGAGGATCAAGAATGAAAAAAAGCTTTGATATTTATTTACTCGTCATTCCCTTCTTGTTATTTTGCTATAGAAATGGTCTTTCTCTTGATTTAATCATGTCTACTACCCTGAACAATGGTGCACTAATTTTTTTTTCTAGGATTATGAGTAATTTCATTATGTAGTTTGACTATTTGATATTTCCTTGCTTGGTATTAATTGAAATTGCATGGTTTATTCAATTTTGCACTTATTGCTTTTCATTGCATTATCACTATTTGAAATGTATTGGGTCTTTAAAAAGAACTAAATAGAGGTAGTTTAGAATAGACCATCATTTTAGATAGCCTTTGTTCGATTCACTTTGGAGTTTGATGATAGTTTCGTGTTTAGGATAAACATATAACTAATTACCTTAGGGATCCAAATTAGAACATGAACATAATGAAATTTTCCTAATTAATTTGCATAGACATATGGAATTAATTTAGAAAGCTATGTGTTCATGATCTTGACAAAGACATGTACATAATGTGGATTCTAAGTTAGCCATATATTACGTTAATCTAAGTTAAGGAGAATGATTTAATTCATATGAAGTTTTGAAAAACACAATAATCCTACATTTTGAGTATATATTTCTCTTAGTGATATTTTGTTATTCTTTAATTATTTAGTTAACTAATTAGTTTTAGTTTAATTAATCATTTAAAATCGAGTGCTTAGATAAGAATACTTTGTTCTAAAATTGATACTTAGTGAAAAATAGGTACAAATATTTATGGGAAACGATACTCGACTTACACTTTATATTACTTGCATGGCCATGTGCACTTGAATGTATTAAACCGACAACAAAGAGAAGCACTAAAAGGTTAACGAAACCTCAAGACACAAGTCAAAAGTCCTTCATAGAGAAGCTTAAGCCAATTTAAAGGCTAAAAAAAAGTAAAACTTGAAGATTACACAACTATAGTAGACTATGGAGGAAGCATAGTCGACCTCGACAAGTCAAAAGGCAAGAAAAGTCAAGATTACACAACCATAGTTGATTGTAAAGGAAGCAAAGTCAACCTTGACAACTTAGAGGCCAAAAAAAATCAAGATTACACAGCCATAGTCGACTATAGAGGAAGCATAGTTGACTATAGTAGGCTAGATTTGCAAAACACAAGCTCTCTCAAAGTTGATCAACTAGAGGAAGGTTATAGTAGACTATGAAAGCCTTAATTGTGAAATTTGAAGAACATAGTTGACCTTAAGAGCATTATAGTCGACCTTCAAGCTTTAGCAATGGTCAAATTTGATTCAAGCTTGTGTCTAATGGCTTCAAACATTGCCCCATCTATAAATAAATGCATTTGAGGCATTTTGAAGTAAGAGAAGGCCTAAACCAAAGCTTTGAACCTTAGAGAGACTACCCAAAGCTCATCTTCACTTTCTAGCATCTTTTTAGTCTTCCACTAAGCTTTCAGAGTTAAATTCTTGCTTCAATCAAGTTGAAATTTCTTATCTCACTATTACACCTTGGTACACACATCTTTTAAATGTTCTAGCTTAACCTTGAAAAGCTATCTTGTAAGGGTTATCACTTTTTATTTAAAAAGCAAGAATCCCTTTGTGGATTTCGTAAGGGTTATTGCTTAATCTTGTAAAAAACCATTGTAAGGGTTACCGCTTAATCCCATTTAAAAAAAAACAAGAATCCTTTATGGATTGTGTAATGGTTATCGCTTTCCATTAAAAAGAAAGAATCCCTTTGTGGACTCTATGAAGGTTATCACTTTCCATTAAAAAGCATGAATCCTTGATTGGGGAATTTCAAATACCTCATATGATTAATAATTCGACTAAGACATGTTTTAAATTTTTATGTATTCATGTTGATGAATGTATGTAGATATTTATTGACTTAGGCCCAATATGATTATGTTGTAATTGAAGTCTATTTTATCTCAAGTAGTTTGCATGTGATAAATTTATTTTATGCGATTTAATAAATGCTATGCAATGGAAAATAGTAAGCATGTGATAGATTTGTTTTATGTGATTAAATAAATGCTATATATGAAAAATGAGACCTTAATAAATTTGTAAAACAAAATCCCTCATGAAAATATTGAGTCACATGCTATGCATGTCTAAGTTACCTTACACCTTATAGCAAGATAAGCTAGCTGCTCTTTGAATTAGAGGCTTGTTGAGCACACTTAAGGCCACACTTTTACACAAGTATGTTTGAGCTATTGGTGGGTCTTACTCAATTAGTTTCATAAAATTCGGATGCTTGGAAACTTGATTGTTATAGAGCCTAGAGGCAATAGTTAGGCAAAGTATATATGATATACTTAGATAATAAGTTGTCACCTAATTGAATTTAAGAGTCACATAAGAGGTGTGATCAATAAATTAAGTTATCAACCCAATTAGACATATAATGGCTTGCTGAGCACATTCAAGGTTATGGTGTGTTGAACGAGGTCTTAGCCCACTAGAAAGATCTTCAAAGAGACTTTCCAGAATGTCTTTAAGGGTTATCATCATGTAGAAAATAGTGGGAGAACTATTTAAAATTTTAAAACCTTGTTCTAAATAGTTTATGCATGATATTTACTTATTGCTTTATTTTATCTATTTAGGCATAATTTATATACATGGTAAATAATTTGTCACTACGGAGCATCTTGGATGCAAATAAACTCATTGGACCAAACTTTCTCTATTGGTTTTGGAACCTCCAGATTGTCTTGAAACAGGAAAAGATATCCCATGTCCCTGACACTCTTATTCCACCAAGTCTTTGCTGATGATGCTAATGTTGACGCATGGGAAGCATATCACCATCACAAGGATGATGATGAGTAGGTAGCATACATGATGCTAGCTAGTGTGATCCCTAAGCTCCAAAAGGAGCAAGAACACATGGAAGTCCAATCCATGATTCTTCACCTTAAAGAACTGTTCAATAAGGAGAGGCACACTAAAAGATATAAGATCTCTAAGGAAATATTTCGATGCAAGATGATAGAAGGCAATTCTGTTAAACCCTGTGTGCTGAAGATTATTGGACTCATCGAGAGACTTGGACAATTGGGATTAATGATGGATAATGAGCTAAGTATAGACTTAGTTCTACAATATCTTCCTGACAACTTCAATCAGGTCATGTTGAATTTCCATATGAATCGATTGAAAGCCATTCTTCCTAAACTTTTGAATATGTTGGACACGGCAAAGAGGTCCATCAAGAAAGGTCAAGGATTGTTGCTTATTGTTTTTTCTTTAAAGGCTCATATGTAGCAACAAAAGAAAAAAACCCAAAAGTGGAAGAAGGTAAAATCCCAAAATAAGATGGCACTCAAGCCTAAGGGAGGTGCCAAAAAGGACAAATAGAAGGATATTTGCCATCATTATGGCAAACTTGGGCATTGGAGGAGGAATTGCAAAGAGCACCTAGCTATTGTGAACAAGAAAAAGAAGTTTATTGAAGTTTTTCATTCAAGTACCATTTGTTAAATAATTCTACTTTATATATTAAAGGAATATGATACCTCAAAGTTGGTTCTCGTATGTTTGACATACTCTAGGGACCAAAGATAAAGATGAGTAAGATCTTGGCTGAGGAGTTGACCACATAGACGGAATACATAAAACATTAAATGCTACATTGGATGGTCTCACTGCTATTTATCTAGACATGTTGGATAATTTATTGGGATGTTTTTGAAACATTATGTCACAGCCCAATTTTCGGGCCATGACTGGCGCAAGGGACCAATGGGCTCAACCTACCAAGCTCAAGCAAGCCTACTTACATGATCTTATATGTTAATCCATATTCCTTTAGAATCCGAAATTCATAATGCTCAATTACAATTCCTTTGAAAATAACTCATAAAACGCAGTCATGTATTTATAATGGCATCATCAACCATTATATACATACATATAATTTGACAAGTGAATCTCAACATTTCACAACAAATAGTCATATACACGTAATTAGAACTTGACCGCCAACGGAGTGACTCTAGGCATGGTTGCTAACATTTAATGTTACATTAAACCTACCAAGCAATGTATAGGGAGAAACACCTCGTCTTAGGATCCAATCTGTCAAGCCCAACTCTATAATATATTTATTATGCCATTCCTACATAAGAATACATGTTTGCTTACTTGGGTACCTCAAAAATTGTTAAAGGACGACATGTACCAAATGGTACAATTAAGTTGAATTAAGCCTTGAACTAGTCCAAATTGAGATTTTAAGATGAAATTGAGAATTTTAAAACCTCAAAATGACTTAAAATGGTGATTCGGAGTTTGAGGACCGATTTGGAGTCAAATTGGAATTTTTATGACCTAGGAGCAAAATGGTCATTTTGCCACCCAAGGTTAAGGTGTGAGTTTTGGATGAAATTTTTGACTAAGATTGATCATTTGGAGTATAATTTGAGTTTGAGAAGTGAAAATTTTTAATTTCGACATTTTTTCGAGCATAAGGGGCAAACTAATCATTTTGTAACCTAGGGGCAAAATTGTAATTTTATATCACCCAACACTTGTCCAACACATGAATTTCACCCATTATTATTATGGATAATTGAGGAATTTTAAATGGTGGAGAAAGATTGCTTAATGGGTAAGTATGACACATGGGCCAATGTAATGGTGACATGTGTTAAATTTTCATCCATTTATTGTTTGGCTTAAAAATCAGCCCATAACCCTCCCAACTCATTTCTCTTGGTCAGCCAAAGGAAGATAAGGGAAGAAAAGAAGAAGAACAAAAACCCTAGCTAAGAAATTCAAGAGAAATTCACCAAATTTCAAGGAATCAAGCCATTAAAGGTAAGATTTTTCAATTCTAGCTTGTGATCTACCTTTCCTGTGCATTCTTTTTCAATTTTCATGGTTGAGAATCAAGTTTGCATGAGGATGCCTTTGTTGCCTGGACATGGGGGGAGGAGTTTTGAACTTGGATTTGGTTAGATTTCAATATATTCTAGTATTTTTAGTTAGTTAGTGATGTGTAGCATGAAAAGCAAACAAGAAAAATTCATTTTCTTCCATCACCCTTCATTGGCCGAATCTTCCCTATGGTGTGTTGATGGTGGACTTGATTTTATTTCAAGTGATTTGGTTAAGAATTAATGATTTATGGTGTAAAAATCAAGTGGGAAAAACCATAGTGTTCATGCACTTACCTTGGCCGAAATTCCCAAGAAGAAATGTGAAGATGATCTTGCTAAATTTTATGTTACTTGACTTGAGTTTAATGATTTGGAGTATTGGGAGAGAAATGGAATTGTTTGGAGTTGAATTGGACATATTGGCCAATTAATCGGGTGATGGATCGAATTAGGCTAATACCATTTTATTTAGGTACACAATTGAACTTATATTGAGTGTCGTATTTAGATGGTTACCCAAGCATTTCACATCCCATTTCATGCATTAGTATAGAGCCTGAATTGGTTTTATAACAATTTAGCACAAATGTAGTAAATGGCTTATTATGAATTATGTCTAGGTGGTGAGCATTCTAGCAAGAGTAAAGAGATAGTACCCGAGGGTCAAGAATCGGAGTACTTGGAATTCAATTCCCATTACAGTGAGTAACCTTATCATCATCTTGATTATCTAAAGCGAATTTTAATTCGTTTTTGTGATTTTATGGAAAATGAGTTTAAATGGTAAATCTTTATATTTTATAAGCAAAATGTAATTAAATGAAATGATTTTATAAAATTGTCTTGAAATTGAATGATGGTTTTGAAAATAGAGTAATTGGATACCACTTGATGTGTTGTAAATTTATGGTTCTAATTAATTGGCTTATGGCAATATTGGCATGAATGGTTAAATTAGTAAATGTGCTGAAAATGTATGAACTGTTGATTTGCCTTGAGAGGCTATAAAATAAAATAATTGCCATGTCATGCTATCGCAATTTTTATTGTATGGTGGGTTTAGCTTGCTGCAGTGGGCGGATTTTGTAGACCAGCCTATTAGAGGGGCACGAAATCCGATTATTTTTTTACCTCGATCGGAGAGGCGCGTAAGGTAACTCCTGAGATAAAACTTTGGAGTTCATTTCATGCCAAACCACCACATGAGGGTGAACTCAGCTAACTCCAAGGAACCGGCTATGTTTTCAAAAAAAAAACATGATTTATGCGTACATGACTTTTTAGCAGCCTTGGCGGATTCGCTTGGGATAGCCCCAGGCCAAGGTATCCTTGACAACCGAGTATGAGAATGATTTTGGCAGGAGCCAAGCTTTTCAAAAAATCATAATCCTCGTTGTTTATTTGGGTGAAATGAATTTATTTTAGCTTATTAAAATGAGTTCGAAATGTTGTGAATCATTTTTATGCTAATTTTTTTTATTTGTCTCCATTTACTCAGTTTTAGATATTTTAGATGATATTTGTTTACTCATTGGGATTATATAATCTCACCACCTTCCTTTTCACCCATTTCAAGCTCTGGATAGTCTGTAGATAGTTGGTTTCATCGAGGGCTACAGTCGGATTTGCGTCCTCAAAAACCGTAGGTTCGTAGCCTTTGTTACTTTTGATCATTCGGGGGCCCACATGTCATTGTAAATTAGATTACACACTTTGGCTCACTGTGTTACTGTATGTACGAATTTATTTTGTTTTTACGCTACAAAAAATTATTTACGGATACCTCTATAAATATTGTTTTATAAGAAAATAGAATATTTTATTGAATATTTTTATTATATTCAAATATTTATAATTTCACTTTAAATGAATGTTTTAGACATCTAAACTTATTTTTGATTATGAAATATGTGTTTTGCACTCGCATACTATATTATTAGCTGGTTTCGAAATTTTTGAGGAAAATGACCAAAATACCCCCTGGAGATGAAAAATATTTTTTATTGTTTTGGTTTGGAAATAACTTATAATCTTTTAAAATATGATATTAGCAACTGTTGCTGGCAAGGGAGGTGAGAAAACTGATATTAAATCCTTGCGAGGTTTTGGTTGGCATTTCGGGTAATGAATGTCTATTGAGACATCGCGACGGTTGTCACGAGCTCGAGGAGAGTACCGGGTCATGACACAATCACCTTTAACTCAGGAAACCTAAAACATGAATTTTAAAAACATGAATACAAACTTAGTGAGTGAACATAGGAAGGGAAAAAGCAACATTAAGGAAGCTTAGAAATCATGATGCACTTAAGTTCGAAAACAATACAACTTAGTTCAAGTTCTTATTAAAATCCCTCCATTTAACCCCTGGTTATTAAATCATTTAATGATGAAGGAACCATATTTAGCATGAAATTGGAAAGAGAGGAAATTTTCAGCAATTATCCAAGCAAGGCAGTATAAATAGAATGTTTCTTGCTACAATAAAATCAATTCACAAGTAAATGGGAAATTTTCAAGATTCATCATGCCATATGATCACATATTATAATCATAATCTTTCTATTGCATATACATATACTTAAGCATATACTTAAGCATATATCAACTAGTATATCACCACATCTCATCTAGCTCTTATGCATCCCCTCACATCGTGCACATAGCCGGACATCCCATCTCACCCAGCTCATGTGCATCCCCCCACATCGTACACATAGCCAAAGTCATCGTGTGCATCCCCCCACATTGTGCACAAAATAATGCCATCGTGTACATGCCCCCACATCGTGCACACGGGCAGTGTCACCATCCATCTCCCTCACACTGTCATCACTGGCAAATGCAGCTCACCCCGCACATGCACGGTTGCATTTGTCACACAATGGTATCATTTATGACATAGTATATATATATATATATATATATATATATATATCCACATACAAAAACATATGAATTCATCACACTATCCATTTCATAACATAAAAACATTTCATAAAGGCTTGTTCCCGTGCAAATTGTTGAAGAAAAACCAATAAAATGCTTTAGAGGATTCAATCAAACATAAACGTGTATATCCCAAAACATTTTAATGCAAGTTCACTCACTTGGCAACAACGAGATATTAAGTCGTTATTTGTTTGGAGGTGTTTCTAACTATTTTCACTGGCCGGTCGCTTGTTATTTGCTTCGGCATGCCACCACAGTACTCTAACCGTATCTTTGCACTTCCTAACAGTAATAAGAACTCAATATATTTAATTATATATGTATATGGGCAGTACTTCAATCAATTGATCCTTACTCAAATTTATATTTTTCATCCTGTCATGAAACCATCTTCAATTAACTCACATCTTAATACAGTTTTACTAAAATTACTTATATCCATTGTTTACGTAATTCCTTAAATTATATCACCGACAACTTAATTATGATGTCACGTGTCTACTTCAACCTTTCTAAATAAGTTCCACCCAAATCCATCTTATATTTCCACACATAATCCACATAAATGGCAGCAACAATCATTCTAACTTTCACTCGATTATATTTCCACACATGCATTGTTATCTATCTAACTTTCAATACTTTGTTTCTCAATCCTCCATCCACAATATTCCTTTTTCATTTATTTCAAACAACATGCCATACAATCTTAATAATTTTCAACTAGCTTAGGCAAATAAATCCTTTCAACAACCATAATTCCTCACAATATTCAACTAACCGTAGGCTTTAAAACATAATGTTAAGCTTACCATTTTCCTTTTCCACTTTGAGTCCTTCATGTACCCATGGGTTTATTGGCTTACATGTTATCAATTTTTCTCCAATCAAGCCAATCTTTGTTGCCACAAGACATTTCTCTAAGTCACTAACTCATTTTCAAAGACTACTCAAGCCAAAAACAAGAATTCTTACTGTTCCTTGCTTGAATCACCAAAACCAAGCTTTTTCTTCCTTTTTCTCTTTTTCTTTCTTCTCCTCCTAGGGTTTTGGTGTGCTAGAAATTGGGGTTAAAGGCTATAAATTTAATGCCCAAGAAGTTTGGAGAAGAAAGGAAAAGAAAACATGGAAAGGAAAGTGAAGAAAACTTGATTTCAGGTGGATAAAGAGAAAATGGCATGGAAGCTTCAAGAATGGCCTGGGGCATGGATGAAGAAGAAGAAAAATCTGCTAGGGGAAAGGATAAGGTCGGTTTTGGCCTAAAAAAATCAAAGTCAAAGCTTCATTTGGAAGCTTTGACCAGACTTCACATAAAATTACTTTATTTCCTTCCATTTTAATTTAGTCCTCCCAACACTCATTTAATTCTAATTTCCTTCTATTACCTTTTCCTACACATGCACAAACAAAGTATGAAGTTTGTACTCCAACGCGGTGTCCCCATAATATTTAAAATATTTATTTACCCGTGCTATTTTTACTTAATAAAGACACGCGGCCCCATTAATGTCTTTCTCCAAAAATCCTCTCATTCTTCTTCCCCCCCACTTAGATTGACCATATACTCCTTCTTCATGGAAAATTTTGACACTAAATAAAATATTAATATTTTAATATTATTTTATTCATAAAATATTATTTTATTTCAAAAATTTCCTCTTGTCACCTTGGTACCCAAAATACCTTATTATGCCTCAATTGACTTCCGAATCACTTTTTATCTTGCAAATTCTTCTTCGATAAAAATATTATTATTTTATTATTATTTCCTCGTGTGCGGAATATTTTATCCCAAACTATTCCTTTCATCTTTCATCATTTCTAAACATTATAATTAACCTCAATTGGCATCCAATAAGCTTTATTAGTCACCATATCAAAGTACGGGGTATTACACATTAATTATGTTATTAACATGGGAATGGCTGGTAAAACATTTGTTTTTTGCATTTGAATGTGAAAGCTTATATGTTTCAAGTTTGAATAATTATTTGAAATAATTATGTCATATTTAATTATCCATGCTTCATGTTTATCCTTGCAATGATATTTGATCAATTATAAATTATGTACAATTGATCAAAAGGTTGAAAATTGATTCATATAAAATGGAACTTTCTTAAAAACAAAACATAAAGATGAATGTTCAAGAAAGAAAGCAACTTCATATTGCGATATGATTTGGTCCATATCTCTCCAACATATAAAGCCCATTATGATATTCCAAACTAATATGATTCCAAGCCTATATTGAGATGTATCTATCTGTGTAACATCATGAAATATTCAAAAAAGTTTGAATATTACTCTCACAAATGATCTTGGATTTAATGGGAGCACAATGACAATAAAAAAAATTAAAGAGGGCTAAATGGCATACACAGAATGACATATGGACATGATGCATACAGCATAGTCTACTTGAAATGGTTCCAAGGAGCAAAAGCGACTATACGTGCACATAATAAAGTCATATGCATCCTATTAAAAAGGGCTTTAATAGGAAGATATTTAGATCATTAGTCCATGGAACTAATAAAGGGTTCTAAACATTGTTAATGTAATAATGGAGCCATACTAGTAGAATCTGGGTCTCATTGGATCTGGATATAGCAGTATGACATGATTGCTGGGATTCGACCTCATGCTCAAACATGAAAATAATCAAAAAATTAAAAAAAATATGATGCAACAAAAAAAATAAACTAGTATTTAATCAGAGAAACAGTTGACTCCTACAAGATCAATGTTTTGTGTTTTTCATGTAACTTTAAAATTAATTATGAACACTCATAAGTTTAAGAGTTACATACCTTGCTCCACTTATCGTAATCAAAAGCCAATTAAATCCAAAAAGCTTTTGATGGAACAAAAAACTCAAAAAGAGAATAAAACGGTCTAAAATCCTTCAACTGAAATCTTTGCTTCTTCACTTTTAGGATTTGTCATATCTTCAACCACCCAAGTGTGTGGCCTCTAACAATAATCCACACAGTGACCGAATAAGACCTTTTCAAAGGTAAGATTTTACTTGTGCTAGCAAGTTTGGTTTTTAAAACAAAAAGACCTAAAGTTTTTGCTGAATCTTATTTTGTAAGACAAAAAAAACTATTTTTCTTTTTTTATTTATGAAACGGCTAAAAAATGACTGGAGGCTTAAAGTTTTAGCTTGCTAACATAATATATGTATAAAGCCAAACTAAGTTGTAATTCTAAATACAACAATTGTGTTTTAATTTAATTAAGTCTTTGTGAACTTGATTAATTTCCCACTTTATTTTGTTCTATTCTAATTAAGTCCAACTTAATTAATTATCCTTATTTAATCCCAATAATGTCACTTAATGTGTGTGACCCATGTCACAGCCCACATTTCAGGCTATGACAAGTGCATGGGCTTAGTGGGCATAGCCTACTAGGCCCAAGCAAGCCTCTTTATGAGATCCTGTTCCTCATTCCATCCATCATCTTTAAAACCATGTGTTGTAATTCTCAACGATGAATGTTTCAGTAATATTTTATAGCAACCGAATATTCATATTTGTATTATCTCAAAATACTATCATTCATTGTCATCTCATAAGGGCATCATCATCAATCCAACAAATACGTACTTTATTTATAACATGCCTCTTAGTAGTTTACATTACATATACGTGTACACAGACAAAAGACTCTCAACCATCAGCGGAGTGACTTTAAGTGAAGGTACCACTACTGACATGCCATAGTACCTACCAAGAAGACAAGCATACGTGGACACCCAATCTATGTCCCAACTGCCTCCAAATCTGAAAAAATGAAGTTTAAAAATGTGAGTACAAAACTTAGTGAGTGAACATAAGAAGGGAACAAGCAATCAATAAGAAGAACTTGGAAATCATGATGCACTTGTTTCAAACACAATGCAATTGTTTTAAGTCCTTACTAAGAACCCCTTATTTCAAACTTTGATTAATAACCTCATAGTGTTGCAAAAACCCATGATCAATCCATGAAGTTAAATGGGTGAAAAATATGTCAAAATCAAGCAAGGTAACAAGCATGATAGCAAGTTTTTTACTGCAGCGAGAAACATTCTTGATTTGCATATGTTTTGGTTATTCAAGAATATCTCCCACTACTAAAGTCCAATTGACATTATTTTTAAACCATTAGAAAGCTAAGAGGCTAGGATACAACTTTTATGTTTACTACTTTGCCCAGTTCTAACCGGAAGGTGGTCAAAATCCATGTCAAATTGAAGGCACTACACTAGAAAATTTAGAGCCACCCAAGAGTTTCTCGCTACAGCGAGAATCCATTTTCACTGTAGCAAAATTCCTTGCTGCAACGAGAAACAGGGCTGGTTTGTGCCCCCTCCACCCAAGAGTTTCTCCTTATAGTGAGAATGCATTCTCGCTATACCGAGATTCAAGGCAGATGACAATTAAGGGATTTTCACATGCCACAAAATCCATTCCTACCATATTGCATATCAAAGTGAACACATTGACAATAATCAAGTTTCTCATTATTCATTTCAGTCACATATTATAATCATAAACTTTCTATCACATATACATATATAAAAATGTATAAACACGTACACCACCCCATTTCATTCATCGTCAGGTGCACTTCCTACTCGCACACTTCAACATCATCATGTGTGCACTCCCTACTCGCACACTTCAACATAATCACACAACATTATTCATCAATGCACAACATATATTGTCAGTTAAAATCCTACAACGCAAGTATATGTATCGAATAGATAATATATTAGCAAGCAGGGTATCGATCCCACAGGGAATTAATCTA
This sequence comes from Theobroma cacao, assembly GCF_053813885.1. Lineage (NCBI taxonomy): Eukaryota > Viridiplantae > Streptophyta > Magnoliopsida > Malvales > Malvaceae > Theobroma > Theobroma cacao. The sequence goes on along the minus strand of NC_142648.1, from coordinate 18,823,059 downwards.
AAACTGTACTAATTACTAAAATTAGAACAATTCAATCTTATCTAAACAATCAAAATTTATTAATTAACTAAAACTAATTAACTAAAATTAAAACCAACAAGAAAATCAAAATAATAATTACTTGAAAAAATATCAAATCAAACAAGCCTAGGATTACAATATCCCTCACACTTCATCTAAATCATACCTTTCTTCCTTAACTTATTTCAATGGGTTGAATTGCTAACCTAGAGTCCTCCATTATTTATAAGGGTCTCCCGACTCGTCCTATAAAAATATCTATTTTAATTAAAACACTATATCCCTATATGAATTGAAATTAAAACAAACTCATTAAGTTCAGTCCCTAATTTGGCTACATATGGCCTATAGGTATATTCCTATCCTATACGCAAATCAATTAATATTATCATATACTATCCAAATTTTAGTTTACTCTAAACTCCCTTTCCCAAGTTTGTTTAGGTTCCTAGATCATTTTAATTGGTGGCCAAGCAATTAAAAGCACTAAGAACAAATTGGAATAAACAATTCAAATCCCATTAAAGATAAGTAAGAAAGAGATTAAAAATTTAGACTACATGTGGTTCAATTGCAATCCTAGAACAAGAAATTTAGCTACTCATAATTGGAAAATAAAATAAAATTGTATAAAATTCAACCATTGAAAGTATCAAGAAAGATAAAAGCTAAGGAAGAAAACAAAACAATATTTTCCGCCTTGATCTCCAAGTTTCAGCCTCAACTTGTAACTTCTTCAATATCTCAAAAGTTGTCTACTTAATGTTGTTCAACATATCTTATTTATACTAATAGACTAAACCTAAAGTTCCTTAAGCTGACCTAGGGTTTAATTGGGCTTAAGAGTGTAATAAAAGGCCTAAAATTCAATTATCAGTCTTTACAAATTTTCATTCCGGGCATAGTACGTCTAGCCATTTTTTGACACAGTTTTCTCTATCTTCGAAGCAGAACTGGACAAAGTGATCTTCATGAAAGTTTTAGCTCTGTCTCTTATCTTTCCAATGGTCCAAGAATCATATCATTTCTATAACTTGAGATATGGCTAAAATACTAAAACATACGCAAGCAGATTTTGGGTCTATCTACACCTTACTTTCCAAAATTAAGCCCAATCACTTTTAATCCTACAAAAAAATATAAAAACTAATAAATAATAACCAAATTAAACGGAATAACATAAAATTAAAATAACTAACTTAAAAGTAACCTAATTATAAAAACAACTAAAAATAAGTAAATTATAATTGAAAATTGAAGACTTAGCTAATATTTAATAACAAAATTGAAATAAAATAATTCTATAAAATAGAATTATCACACCCCCAAACTTGAAATTTTGCTAGTCCTCGAGCAAAAGAAAATCAGAAAAAGAAAACTGAATCATAAAAAATCCTTAAACAAGCGATAGAAATACCAGATCATGATTTTCCAATTTTTCCTCAGAAATTAACTCCAATTCCAACTTAAGGTAACATATAACTAATCCTTAAATTCATGCATCAATTCAAGTGAAAACTTATTTTTCGAATGGACTTCCTGTGTATGTGTGAATATACTCTTACAAAGAATATCATGCAATTCAGATTACTTTATGCCAAATCTAAGTATTGATTAGTACTAAGATCCCATAAGTTTGCTTTTCATCTCTCTCCCCTCTAATGTAGATTAACACTTATTTAAGGATCAATAGATCTTTATCAAGCTTGTAATGTAAGGCTAGGGTCAAGGTAGGATAAAAGATATACTTAGGCTCAATTTCACCCTATGCACTTAATCAATCTAGATCATATAAAGAGCTCAATTTTTTTTTTTTGTATAGCACCCCTCAACTTGAAGTAAACTTTCCTTTGTACAACACACTTTATTTCTTTTCTTTTCTTTTTTTTTTCAACCCCCAAACTTATTTTTGACAATTATAAACTAGGGCTAATTTTACTAACAACCTTCACCTTTTTTTTTTCACACTTTTCTCCCTCAATTTATCTTTAAGTTCAAATCATTCTTTAGAAAGATTAAAATACTTAGAGGGTGAGAGGTTCAAATTGCTGGAATTAAATAAACATGCTAAGGCTAATATAACTGTGTAATTACAAAGAAAAGGTAAATTAGGCTCAAAAAGGGTGACTAAGGATAAATATAACAATGTAGGCTAAAAAAGGCTCAAACGATCCAAAGATGGCCTAAATCACTTCCTATCCTAAGTATTATTTAAGATTTCGCCTCGAGAGAGAATCAAACAAATTCTAGAATTCTTGACTTCACTATACTTTTTTATCAATATAAAATTTCTCTAAATCACACAAAAATTCTAAGTAAAAGAGTATAGTGCTCAAATTGTTGGAAGTCACATTCTAAAATAAAGCTAACACAAGAATATCACATAAAATTAAATCATAACTATATGCTTCCCAAAAGCTAAGAATCAAAAAATAATTAAAACATCATCCTAGGATTGGGACAATCATGAATGAGGTACAACTATCTCAAATTTTTTTTTCGAAAACACAACAAAACTTGCAAATATAAATAAAAACAAGCAAAATACTAAAAATAAACTAACAAAATTCTAAACTATTCCCCCAAACTTGAAGTGAACATTGCCCTCAATGTGATAAACGAAAATAAAAGACAAAGGACAAGAATACTCCTCTCACGCGAAATCGGTAGTCTACAAGTCCTCCTCATCATTACCACCAAAATCATCTTTAGAGTCAGAATCCCTAGGTAACGAAGGAAAAGCTGACATATCCATCCCAACGTGTGTAGCATAGGCTCGCATCATCTATTCAATTGCTCGATTTTGCCTTTCCTAACGATCTAAACGATGATCAATGCGCTCCATCCATTGAGCAACATTATGTGTGGGCGTTGCTTGTGCAGGTGGGGGAGCGGCTTAGGAAGAATTACCAGCAATCGGTGTAGATTCCTGTAATCTCTTAAGAATGGCCATGGTGATAAGCAGTTTTGGTTGTTGAAGCTCTTCTTTATCACTCTATTGCACACCAGCTCGGGCACATAAGGCAGTGATGAGGGAAGGAAAATTGATACCATCTCGTTTAATGCGACTCGTATGTTGGATGGCATGAGAGATAACCTTACTAACATCAATGGATTTATGTGTGACAATGGCATAAATAAGCACTGCACGATTCCTCGTGACATCACTGATATGAGTATAAGGGAGTAACCGCGCCGCTACAAAGTGTAACGAAACTTTCAACTCCTTTTTCATGGTACTCCGTTTGAATGAAACTGGCTCACCATGCGATGTCTTCCATTAGGCTCCTTCAGCGCACAATGTCGATAAAATCTCATTACAATCTTGATGATCGCCCAAGTCTTAGCCATATTCATCATTTTCAATATTTGGAGTTTTGAAAAATTCGTTGATAGCTTGACTATGAAAAGAAACACGTTTACAACGAATAAATGCCACACCATCCACATGCCCAACAACATTGGCATAAAACTCTCGAACTTCAGAAACCACTACCCTTTCAGGTTGGTTACAAAATCGATGCCAATATCTGTCACGAACCATGTTATGAATCTCCTTGTAAGGCAGAATGGGGATATCTATCCCTCGTTTGGGAATTGGCACTTTGTTGATCAAAGACGTATGATATCGCGCAGAGGCTTCGGCAGATATGAACTTCAATCTATCAAAAGATCCACTGGAACTTGATTTGGATCATTTTGGTGCCATTCCTACAAAAGAAATTTAATTATCAAAACAAATCCAACGGAAAAATATGCAAGTAGTATTGTGTGAACAAGGATGAACATATGAAAGATTTACAAGCATGAGTTTGATTAGTGCCTGTCCAATGCAACAAATCAAATTCAAGAGTTCCTTTGACAATCTTACTTCTTAAGATGCAACCTAAAGTCCCTCTACCCCACAACATTAAGACAACCTTCTCATAATCATAGTTTTCACAATGCCACAATCCAATAAAAAATCTATGACAATGTACTCATCCAAAATTACTAGATATGGCATATGTTGCACCACAATTCCAAAATTTATTTCTACTTGTTCAATTAAGCAACAAAAATTAAACAAATCCAACATGCAACTATATCAACATAGTATTGATCAAGTGTATTGGTAGCAATAAACAAATCCATGAATCCATTAGATGGGAAATAAAAATTAAGCACTAATCATAAAATTTTCTGCACTTCAAGCATTAATCTTGAGAAAGTATGAAAAACCCGTTAACAATCATCCACAATGGACTCATTCAAGGGGTAAAAATTTAGAAAATTTAACACCAACTTCATCCTTTCACAAAATAAATGAAAACTAAGTGTTGGGAGGAAAGAAGAAGTACTTATCGTAGGCATACAATGAGTGCAGTGGTTGTATGTGAAAATAGAAAACAAATCCAAGTAAAGATAAAATGCAAAAATTTTGAGTGAAAAAGGAAGAAGAAGACGACAGTGAAGTTGAAAGGGAATGAGGAATGGGGGAAGGCATTTGACGGCAGGAGCAGAGGAAAGTGAAAAAACAAAAAAAAAAAAAATAAAGGGTTTTTAAATGGTTGTGGCTGAGCCTCGACCCATATCCGCGGCCCTTACTTGTGAGGGCCACGACACTCAATTTCATGTCTTGAAACATCACGCTTCGTGTTTGAGCGTCGCGACACTCAACCATTCTGTTTCTTTGGGTTATTGTTCAGCGTCGAGGCTCTCACATTAAGGGCCGCGGTGCTGAATCATTCTGTTTCAGCCCAAATTTTAGCTTCATCCAGCGTCGCGACTCTCCCTCTAAGGGTCGTGACCTTAAAACATTTTGTTTCAGCCTAGATTTTAGCACTTTCCAGGGTCGCAGCTCTCAAGTTGAAGGTCGCGGCTCTAACCCCTCTTTCTTTTTTTTGGAATCCAATGACCTGCAAAAAGAAAAAAATAAATTAAAAATAAAAATTAAAGTAAAAAAAATGAAATAAAATAGAATAACTTAAAATAAAAATGAGTAAGGTTAAGAAGCTTGGGTTGCCTCCCAAGAAGTGCTTCATTTATAGTCTTCTCCTAGACTGACTTAGACTTTAGATCGTATCAAGCAAGTGAACTGAGGACTTTTGACGATTAATTTTGCCTCCCCAATAATGCTTTAATCTTTGGCCATTGACTTTAAATTTCGACCATCTGTCCCTCTGACTTTGATCGTTCCATGTGGGAATACCTCATTGACAATGAAAGGACTAGACCACCTTGATTTGAGCTTTCCCAGAATTAATTTCAAGCGAGAATTGTAGAGTAACACCGCTTGTTCTAGCTCAAAACTTCTTGCCAATATCTTCTTATCATGTCATTGCTTTGTTTTCTCTTTATAAAGTTTGGCATTCTCATAAGCTTGAAGGCGAAATTCATCAAGTTCATGTAATTGCAACAACCTCTGCTCACCTGTTGCTTGTAAATCAAAATTTAACTTCTTCACAGCCCAATAAGTATTGTGTTCAAGTTCCACCAGTAAGTGACAAGCTTTGCCAAAGACCAACTTATATTGAGACATACCAATCGGGTTCTTGTAAGTAGTCCTATATGCCCACAGTGCATCATCCAATCTCTTTGACCAACCTTTTCTTGTGGGACACACGATTTTCTCCAAAATCCTCTTGATTTCGCAATTCGATACTTTCGCTTGGCCACTAGTATGAGGATGGTACACAGTGGCAACCTTATGTTTAACTCCATATTTGCCAGAAAAGGCATCAAAATATTTATTGCAAAAGTAACTTCCCTCATCACTAATGATTACCCTTGGAGTGCCAAATCGAGTGAAAATATTCTTCTTGATGAAATTCATTACCACCTTCGAATCATTATGAGGAAAGGTTGCCGCTTCAACCCACCTAGAGACATAATCCACAGCAAGCAAAATGTATTTGTTGTTATATGAGGATATGAATGGACCCATGAAGTCAATACCCCATTCATAAAAAATTTCTATCTCCATTATGTTGTTGAGAGGCATCTCATGTCTCCTTGAGATGTTTCCCACTCTTTGGCACCTATCACATTGTAAAACAAAATTGTGAGCATCCTTAAATAATGTAGGCCAATACAAACCTGATTAGAGGACTTTAGCAGCAGTCCTAGTTCCTCCAAAGTGTCCTCCATAATCTGAAGAATGGCAATGGTGAAGCACACTTTGAATCTCTTCTTCTAGGACACATTTTCTGAACATCTGATGTTTACACTGTTTGAACAAGTAAGGCTCATCCCAAAAATAAAATTTAACATCATGCAAAAATTTCTTTTTCTGATGAAAATTTAAATCAGGGGGAATAATATTGCTTACCAAATAGTTTACAAAATCAACATACCAAGGAAGTGATTTCTTACCAACTTGAAGGATTTGTTCATCAGGAAAAGTCTCTTTGATTAAGGTTGAATCCTTACCTTGAGCTTCAATCTCTAATCTTGAGAAGTGGTCTGCAACTTGATTTTCTGTTCCTTTTCTATCATGAATCTCAAGATCAAATTCTTGAAGTAAGAGAATCCACATAATCAATATTGGCTTAGCATCCTTATTGGCAATCAAATACTAGATAGCTGAGTGATCAGTGTACACTATCACTTTTGTCCCCACGAGATAGGAGTGAAATTTGTCAAAAGCAAAAACCACAACCAAGAGCTCATTTTCTGTCGTGGTATAATTTTTCTCAGCCTTATTCTGTCACGACCTAAATTTCGGGCCATGACCAGCGCAAAGGTCCAATGGACGTAATCCACTAAACCCAAGCAAGCCTATTATTTATCTTACTTATAATTCCATTTAATATCACTAAGTCATATTTCATAATTTTGAATCAAAATAGTGATATACATTGCCAACTCGTACTGGCATTACTCCTTAAAAATTTACATACAATGTCTACAAAATGTATCCTAATAATTTACATTAAGTTCGTCTATACAAAACAAAATAACACTTGACTTCCAGCGGAGTGACTCGGATGAATATACAGCTACCGAATGCCAAGACACCTACCAAAAGATGGACATACGTTTACAAGGACACCTCATCCTAGTTACCGGCTACCTCGTGATCTGAAAACATGAATTTGAAAATGGTGAGTATAAACCTAGTGAGTGAACAAGGAAGGGAACAAGCAACAACAACAAGGGAGAATTTAAAATCATGATGCACTTGTTTCAAAATAGTGCAATTTAGTTCCATTCATATTAAAAACCCCTCACTTTAAACTTAACTCATTTTGTCCTAAATGTTGGAAGTCCATGCTAAGATATGGTAGCAAAGAAGTGAAAAATAGGGCAGCAATTGGACAAAATAGGAGACAAAACAGAAAGTTTTTCGTTGTAGCGAAATTGTTACCCAGAAACATAAAGTTTTTTTTTTCGCTGCAGCGAGAATGAATTTCATGCAGCAAGTTTTCAACCAGTCTACCCCTCCAAACCCTTGAGTTTCTCGCTGCAGCGAGATGCTATAGTGACTATCTTGCGACAACGAGATTCATTTTCGCTGCAGCGAGAACCAGTTCTGGTGAAAGGTCCTCAAACCCGAGAGTTTCTCACTGCAGCGAGCATGAATTTCACTGCAGCGAAAACAGAGCAACAAGAGAAACATTTTTCCTCACTCAACAAAAAGCCATCCTGCTAAACTAACAAAATCAATATAAAACTCATGAAAATTCTCAGAGTACAATGTGTCAAATTTCACATATATGTCAACCATATATCACATTCATGAGCTTTCATTTTATAAATCTAGATATGCATAATTACATAGACAAACATCAATATCATCATAATCACCCCCGGCTCATGTACATCCCCCCACATCGGGCACATAGCCGGCACCATCATGTGCATCCCCCACATCGTGCACAATCGGTGCCATCGTGTACATCCCCCCACATCGTGCACACGGGCACTATCATCATCTATCTCTCACGCCACCATCATCACCGGCATGTGCATTCCCCACATCATGCACACACACGGTTACAGTCATTACTAATGCTTGATATGTAAATGCAAAAATACGTCCGATTACCTCTTAATTGCGATATCGATTAAATTCGACCGATCACCCGATTAATTGACGATTGTGTCCAAATCACCTTCAAATTAATCCATTTCTCCTCTAATACCTTAATTTACCACATACCATTTAAATAAAGCCAAATTCAGCATTAGAACCCTCATAGTTCCTTATAGAAAAATTTAGTCTTTTGGTGCACTAGCACCAAAATTTTTTCTACATAACTGTTTCACCTTAATTCAACATTTTCCAAGCCATTTTCCTTGAAATGAAAACAATCCCCCTTTGATATTCAGCCCTCATGGTTCGACCAACAACGAGCCCTAGAGAAATTGATTATTTCTTTTGTGTTTTTGTTCATAACCATGCTTAACTATCCCTAAACACTAACATAGTCTAAAATCAAATTATTCCAACAACAATTCCTCTTCCATACCCATTTTTCAGAATTGAATTCATCATGATAACTCAATATTCAACCATGAAAATCAAGAACAAAAGCATGGGTAAGCTAGGTATCAAGGAGAATTAAAGAAATTCTAACTTACCTAGCTTGTTTCCTTGATTTCTTAACTTTTTCTTTGAATTTTGCACCTAGGTTTTTTTGTTTTTCCCTTTATTCTTCCTTTGTTCTTGTTGCTAGTTGCCTTGGCTGAATATGGTGAGAGAATTGGAGATTTAATGGGCTAATTTCTATAGAAAATAATAAAATAATCAAGCATGCCACATGTCACATGCTTATTGGCCCAATTTTTTTAACTTTTTGACCTTTTCTTTTTAATTTTCCACCACAAATATTCTGGCATTTATCCAATCCTACCACAATTAAAATCCCTTGGTCTTGACAAGTGCTGGGGCGAAAAATTTACCGATTTGCCCTCGGAGCGAAAAAATTATAATTTTGCCCCTATACTCCGAAATGTACCAGAATCACATTATTTCTACTTTTCAATCTCAAATAACACTAATATTGATCAATATTAACCAAATGGGGCAAAAATCGTTTTATAAAAATTTCTGTTTAGTCCTCTAGAGGCAAAATTATCATTTTGCCCTTGTGCTCCAAAAATATCGGGAATTACAATTTTTCACTACTAAACATCATTTTATACTCCAATAAACATAATTATATTTCATATAATTATTCTTGGTCAAATGTGATCAAATCTTGGCTAAAAATCTCCATTTTATCATCAAATGGTAAAATGACCGTTTTGTCCCTAATCGGTCAATTTTCCTGATGGACTCCAAACTGTACCTTGAACTCCGAATCACTATTCTAAGCCATTCTGTGGGTTTTAAAATTTTCAAATTCCTCTTAGAATTTCTACTTGAACTAGTTCAAGGTTCGATTTAACTTACTTGTACCACTCGGTATAATACCGTCTTTTAATCGAGCTTGACAGGGTCTCACATTTTCCCCCACTAATAAAAATTTGGTCCCTGAATTTAAATCCAATGTAGAGTGGCTTACCTTTACATATCGAAAAGGTGTGGATGCTTTGTCCGCCTTTCATCCTTAGCTTCCCATGTTACCTCATCGCTAGTGTGATTCCGCCACAACACTTTCACTGAGGCTACATCCTTTGAACGGAGCTTTTTAACTTGCCTATCAAGGATAACTATCGGTTGTTCCTCATAAGTTAGATCATCTTGCAATTAAATGGTTTCATACTATATTACATGTGATGGATCCGGGTTGTACTTCCTAAGCATGGACACATGAAACACGGGATGAATATACGAAAGGTCTGGCAGTAATGCCAAACGATAAGCCACCGCTCCAACCCTTTCTAAGATCTCGAATGGCCCTATATACCGAGGACTTAACTTCCCTTTCTTGCCAAACCTCATTACCCTTTTAGTTGACGAAACTTTCAAAAATACATGATCTCCTACTTGGAACTCCAAGTCTCTCCGTCGATTATCAGCATACGATTTCTGTCTCCTTTGTACTGTTAACATCCTCTGACAGATCATGCGTATTTTCTTGGTTGCATCTGCACCAATTCAGGCCCCAAAAGTTTCCTTTCTCCCACCTCTAGCCATCCAATGGGTGACCTACATTTTCCGTCCATATAATGCATCAAATGGTGCCATTTGGATGCTAGTTTGGAAACTATTGTTGTAGGCAAACTCCACTAAGGGTAGATATTGATCCCACCTGACACTATCACACAAGCTCTCAACATATCCTCCAATGTTTGTATGGTCTGTTCAGACTGTCCATCAGTCTGAGGGTGGAAAGCTATGCTAAAATCCAACTTAGTGCCCAATGCTTCCTGCAACTTTCCCCAAAACCTACTAGTAAACTGAGCTCCTCTGTCAGATACTATAGAAATGGGAATACCATGCAGTCGTACTATCTCATCCACATAAACTTGAGTGTATTGGGCAGCCCCGTAAGTAGTCTTAACTAGAAGAAAATGAGCTGACTTTGTTAACCGGTCTACTACTATCCAAATTGAATTATATCCCCCACTAGTTCGAGGCAAACCCGTTACAAAGTCCATAACAATATGTTCCCACTTCCACTCGGGTACTAGTAATGGCTGTAGTAGCCCTGCAAGCTTTTGATGCTCAACCTTAACCTGCTGACAAACCAAGCACTTGGAGACAAACTCAGCTACATCTCTCTTAAGTCCTTTCCATCAATACACCTCTTTCAAATCTTGATACATTTTTGTAGCCCTAGATGTACCGCATAAGTTGCCATGTGAGCTTCCTCCAATATTTCTCTCCTCAACCCGTCACCATCAGGCACATAAAGTCTGGTTACATACCTCAACACTCCATTTATGCCTTTCGTAAACATTTTTCCCTTCCTTCCCTGAGGATCTTGTAAGGCCTTGACCACAAACTCATCTTTACTTTGTGCTTCTTTGATTCGGTCCATTAAGATAGGCCTCACTCTAAAATGTGCTAGCAATGCATCTGTCTTCGTAACTTCCAAATGCACACCTATGTCTCCCAAGCTATGGATCTCTCTAACCAATGATCTCCTATCAATAGAAATATGTGCCAAGCTTCCTATTGGTTTTCAACTCAAAGCAATCGCCACTACATTGGCCTTACCGGGATGGTAAAGAATAGTACAGTCATAATCCTTTAGCAACTCCATCCATCTATGTTGTCACAAATTAAGATCCCTCTGCTGAAATATATACTTCAAACTTTTGTGGTCCGTGTATATCTCGCAAGTCTCACCATACAAATAATGTCTCTAAATTTTCAAGGCAAACACGATTGCTGCCATTTCCAAATCGTGTATGGGGTAATTCTGCTCATGCCTTTTAAGTTGCCTAGATGCATACGCAATCACCTTCCCATGTTGCATTAATACATATCCTAAACCAACCCCCGATGCATCACAAAACACCGTATAACCCTTCATTCCTTGTGACAGGCTTAACACTAGAGCTGTGGTGAGACATGCCTTAAGCTTCTCAAAGCTATTCTCACAAGCATCAAACCACTCAAATTTTGTATCCTTACGTGTCAGCTTAGTCAGAAGGGCGACTATTTTGGAGAAGTCCTTCACAAAGCGACGATAATAGCCAGCCAAACCCACAAAGCTTCTAATCTCCATAACTGATGTTGGCCTTGGCCATTTTTCCACTGCTTCAATTTTCTTTGCATCAACTTGTATCCTATCCTTAGATACCACATGCCCCAAGAATGCAACACTTTCAAGCCAAAACTCACACTTGGAGAACTTGGCATACAATTGATGTTCTGTCAAAATTTGGAGCACTATCTTAAGATGCTGCTCATGCTCCTCTCGGCTCTTCGAATATATCAAGATGTCATCAATAAACACCACCACAAACTTATCCAAATAAGGCTTGAACACTTGGTTCATCAAATCCATAAAGGCTGCAGGAGCATTCGTAAGCCCAAATGACATCACCAAGAACTCATAGTGCCCATATCTTGTTCGAAATGAGGTCTTGGGTATATCTTCATTTCGGATTCTCAACTGATGGTACCCAGATCGTAGATCTATCTTAGAGAAACATTGTGCTCCTTGTCGTTGATCAAATAAATCATCTATCCTTGGGAGAGGATACTTATTCTTCACCGTCACTTTCTTAAGCTATCGATAATCAATGCACAGCCTAAGTGACCCATCTTTCTTCTTTACAAATAACACAGGTGCTCCCCATGGGGATACACTAGGACGGATGAAGCCTTTATCCAACAAATCCTCTAATTGATCCTTAAGCTTTTTAAGCTCTGCCGGTGCCATTCTATATGGGGATATGGATATAGGTCTAGTGTCGAGAATTAAATCTATGCAAAATTTAATCTCTCACTCGAGAGGTAAACTTGGTAGCTCCTCGGGAAATACATCCACGAACTCCTTCACCACTGACACTTGACTTATATTTCCAACCTTTGCCTTAGTATCTCTTACCACGACCAAGTAACCTATACAACCTTGTCGTAATAATCTTCTGGCAAAAATGACCGATATCAAATTGGTTGGAGCATTACTCCTATCCCCCTGAATACTAAATGATGGTTTACCAGGGAAATCAAATCTAACCAATTTATGATAACAGTCCACACTAGCATGACAGGGTGATAACCAATTCATCCCCAAGATCACATCAAAGTCTAAGTTGTCTAACACCACAAAATTCACCAAAGTGTCCTTGTCCTTGACTCGTACTACACAAGACTCATAGTCCCATTCGGCCACAAATATCTCCTTTAAAGGAGTAGACACCACTAATTGTTCCTCTTTCCTAACACGATCTTTACCCAACCGAAATGCAAAACATGGAGAGATAAAAGAATGGGTAGCACCAGGATCAAATAAGACTCGAGCATTCATATCATAAATTGAAGGAATACTTGAGACTATGGCATTGGATGTCTGGGCCTCATGCTGTGTTAAAGTAAACACCCTCGCCTGGCCTCTACCAACAGAACTCTAATGTTTGGACCCATATGGCCTACCCTGAGAGGAAGTACCAGCACCTCTACCTCTCGATCCACTAGCCTCCTAGCCAGATGAGGCAGCAACTGAAGGAGTAGATGAAGCTGGCTGGGTGGAACCACGTGCCGAATCTTGTGATTGATGAGCCATCGGACAATTCCTCCTAATGTGCTCGGGTTGCCCACACCCATAACAAACTGTTGCAGTACGTAAGCATCGTCCACTATGTCTCCTCCCACAGATATTACAAGGGTGGATAACTTGACTACTTTGTCTCGAATCTTGTTGCCTCCTAGCATTGAAAGTTCTCTGTCCCATCCCAACACTAGCACTAGGCAGGTCACTCCTCTGCTGGGATAATCGTGAATCCCTCTTTGGACCCTGATGGCTAGAAAATGAACCACCACTGCTGAAATCTCTACGGCCCTGATAACCCTCTGTCTTGGCCCTCTTTGCTTTATCCCTCGCAACCCTACTCTCACTGGTCCTTATCTCAATGCACTGAGCTTAATCTACTGCTGCAGAATAGGTAGTGAAATCTCGAGATGCCACAGCCCTAAACAGTAGCTCTACTAACCCATCCACAAACCTCTGAATCTTCATATCCTCAGTAGAAATGAGATAGGGAGCATACTGAGACAACTGTGTGACCTTGATGTCATACTTTGACACCGTCATACTCGAAGTCCATACCAAAGTATCAAACTCCCTAGCTCTAGCATTATGTACACCGAGTGGTAGAAATCGATCCAAGAAGGCTACACTAAACTCACTCCAAGCCAATGACGCTTCATCCGTCGGTTTACCTCTACACAAAGAGCTATACCACTCTTGTGCCATATCCTCTAATCGGAAAGCAGCTAACTCAACTGACTGAACACTGGAGCATCCCAAAGCTTTACATATCTTCTCCATCTTATCCAAGAAAACATGGGGTTTCTCTGATGCATTAGACCCTCAAAATGATGGAGGCTTAAGCTTTAGGAAATCGGGAAGAGAAATCTCTAAGTGACCCCTCTCAACCTCACGATATTGGCCATCGGCCTGTCCTTGGGAAATAGGGGATTCTTGTACTATAGGTCTCCCCTTTACTACCCTCTGTATATCCTCTATACGGGTCGCCATCATTTTTACAACCCGATTAACTCCTTGTAGGCTTGCTGCCAAATCCTCAATAGTAATACCCCAAGCTGGGTGTCTATCTACATCACCTGAGGACTGTCCCTCCTATTGCCTACTCACAGGCATATCCGACCTCATTGGCCTAGTGGCCCTGCCACGTCTACCTTGGCCTTTTCGGGTGGATGCCCGTGGCCTATCTACCATCTCAATAGGAGAATCTTGCTCCCTCATTAGTCTTGAGACGGCTCGTGTCTTAGGCGGCATTCTTATCTAGATAAGAGCAAACACCTGATATTAAACACATATTATAATCATACTTAAGGCAAAATGTGGTTTCTAAGATAGGGAATCTATGCGGTCATTTGGTTGTAAAATGTGCCGCGGTTCATACTTTACAACTAAAGTTCCCACATAAAGACCCGACTTTTCATTGGAACAACAAAAGGAAGTTCTAGGACCTAGACAAACCTAGGGCTCTGATACCAACATTGTCACGACCCAAATTTCGAGCCATGATCGACGTAAGGGTCCAATGGACGTAATCCACTAAACCCAAGCAAGCCTATTATTTATCTTACTTATAATTCCATATAATATCACAAAGTCATATTTCATAACTTTGAATCAAAATAGTGATATACATTGCCAACTCGTACTAGCATTACTCCTTAAAAATTTACATACAATGTCTACAGCATGTATTCTAATAATTTACATTAAGTTCGTCTATACAAAACAAAATAACACTCGACTTCCAGCAAAGTGACTCGGATGAATATACAGCTATCGAATGTCGAGACACCTACCAAAAGATGGACACAGGTCTACAAGGACACCTCGTCCTAGTTACCGGCTGCCTCGTGATCTGAAAATATGAATTTGAAAATGGTGAGTATAAACCCAGTGAGTGAACAAGGAAGGGAACAAGCAACAACAACAAGGGAGAATTTAAAATCATGATGCACTTGTTTCAAAACAATGCAATTTACTTCCATTCATATTAAAAACCCCTCATTTTAAACTCAACTCATTTTGTCCTAAATGTTGAAAGTCCATGCTCAGATATTGTGGCAAAGAAGTGAAAAATAGGGCAGCAATTGGACAAGATAGGAGACAAAACAAAAAGTTTTTCGCTTCAGCGAGAATGAATTTCGTTGCAGTGAAATTGTTACCCAAAAACAGAAAGTTTTTTTTTTTCCCTGTAATTTGAATGAATTTCACTACAGCTAGTTTTCGGCCAGTCTAACCCTCCAAACTAGAGAGTTTCTCGCTACAGCGAGATTCGTTTTCGCTACAGTGAGATTCATTTTCGCTGCAGCGAGAACCAGTTCTGATGAAAGGTCCTCAAACCCAAGAGTTTCTGGCTGCAGTGAGCATGAATTTCGTTGCAGCGAAAACAGAGCAACAAGAGAAACATTTTTTCTCACTCAACAAACAACCATCCTACTAAACTAACAAAATCAACATAAAACTCATGAAAATTCTCAAAGTACAATGTGTCAAATTTCACATATATGTCAACCATATATCACATTCATGAGCTTTCATTTTATAAATCTTGATATGCATAATTACATAGACAAACATCAATATCATCATAATCACTTCCGGCTCATGTACATCCCCCCACATCGTGCACATAGCAGGCTCCATCATGTGCATCCCCCACATCGTGCACAATCAGTGCCATCCTGTACACCCCCCCATATCGTGCACACGAGCACTATCATCATCTATCTCTCATGCCACCATCATCACCGGCATGTGCATTCCTCACATCATGCACACACACTGTTGCAGTCATTATACACAATATCATTCATCATGCACAACACACACATATATATATCATCATAATACAATAGTGCATGAATCCATAGCAATCACATATTACAACATAAAATCATTTTTCAAAAGTTTGTTCCCAAGGCACTTATTTTCATGAAAAGCTTGGTAATTCATTCAAATGGGTGGCAATTTCATTATATTTCCCAAAACAAGTTTTGAAGGCAGTCCACTCACAGGTGTCGAAAATTCAGATTTCGGGTGCATTTGGACTAATAGTCCTCAAGCACAATTCCTTTACCTTTTTCGAAAGTCTCACTACCTTGACAAATAACAAAGTCGAGGAATTTACTATATTGTCTCTAAATTGATATAAACTAATTTAAATTACTAATGCTTGATATGTAAATGCAAAAATACGTCCGATTACCTCTTAATCGCGGTATCGATTAAATTCGACCGATCACCTGATTAATTGGCGATTGTGTCCAAATCACCTCCAAATTAATCTATTTCTCCTCTAATACCTTAATTTACCACATACCATTTAAATAAAGCCAAACTCAGCATTAGAACCCTCATAGTTCCTTATAGAAAAATTCGATCATTTGGTGCACTAGCACCAAAATTTTTTCTACATAACTGTTTCACCTTAATTCATCATTTTCCAAGCCATTTTCCTTGAAATAAAAACAATCCCCCATTGATATTCAGCCCTCATGGGTCGACCAACAAGGAACCCTAAAGAAATTGAATATTTCTTTTGTGTTTTTGTTCATATCCATGCTTAACTATCCCTAAACACTAACATAGTCTAAAATCAAATTATTCCAACAACAATTCCTCTTCCATACCCATTTTTCAGAATTGAATTCATCATGATAACTCAATATTCAACCATGGAAATCAAGAACAAAAGCATGGGTAAGATAGGTATCAAGGAGAATTAAAGAAATTCTAACTTACCTAGCTTGTTTCCTTGATTTCTTCACTTTTTCTTTGAATTTTCACCTAGGTTTTCTTGTTTTTACCTTTGTTCTTCCTTTGTTCTTGTTGCTGGTTGCCTAGGCCGAATATGGTGAGAGAATTGGGGATTTAATGGGCTAATTTCTATAGAAAATAAGAAAATAATCAAGCATGCCACTTGTCACATGCTTATTCGCCCAATTTTTTTAACTTTTTGACTTTTCTTCTTAATTTTCCACCACAAATATTCTGGTATTTATCCAATCCTACCACAATTAAAATCCCTTGGTCTTGACAAGTGCTGGGGCAAAAAATTTACCGATTTACCCCTGGGGTAAAAAAATTATGATTTTGCCCTTATAATCCGAAATGTACCGAAATCACATTATTTCTACTTTTCAACCTCAAATAACACTAATATTGATCAATATTACCCAAATGGGCCAAAAATTGTTTTATAAAAATTCTCATTTAGTCCTCTAGTGGTAAAATTACCATTTTATCTTTATGCTCTAAAAATACCGAGAATCACAATTTTTCACTACTAAACATCATTTTATACTCCAATAATCATAATTATATTTCATATAATTATTCTTGGTCAAATGTGAATAAATCTTTGCTAAAAATCACCATATTATCATCAAATGGTAAAATGACCGTTTTGTCCCTAATCGGTCAATTTTCCTAATGGACTCCAAACTGGATCTTGAACTCCGAATCAGTATTCTAAGCCATTCTGTGGGTTTTAAAATTTTCAAATTCTTCTTAGAATTTCTTTTTGAACTAGTTCAATGCTCGATTTAACTTAGTTTACCACTCGGTACAATACCGTCTTTTAATCGAGCTTGATAGGGTCTCACATATTCAAAGTCTTGCTAGCATAATAAATGGAATGGTAGATTTTATCCTTCCTTTGTCCCAAAACAGCTCCCACTGCATAATCACTCGTATCACACATTAGCTCAAACGGAAGAGTCCAATCAGGACTAATTATGATAGGTGTAGATATTAATCTTTTCTTCAATTCATCAAAAGCAACAAGACATTCATTGTCAAACTTAAATGGCACATCTTTCTCCAATAAATTGCAAAGGGGTTTTGGAATTTTTGAAAAATCCTTAATAAATCTTCTATAAAAACCAGCATGACCAAGAAAACTTCTAATACCTTTGACATTTATTGGAGGTGGTAATTTCTCAATTGCTTCAATTTTTGCTTTATCTACCTCAATGCCATTACTAAAGATCTTGTGCCCAAGAACAATACCTTCTCGCACCATGAAGTGACATTTCTCCCAATTGAGCACCAAATTTGTCTTTTTGCACCTTTTGAGTACCCTAGCAAGATTTAAAAAACAATCATAAAAATTATTTCCAAAGACTGAGAAATCATCCATAAATACCTCAAAGCATTTTTCCACCATGTTTGTGAATATGGCCATCATGCATCCCTGAAAGGTGGTAGGTGCATTAAATAATGCAAATGGCATTCTTCTAAAAGCAAAGGTGCCATAAGGACATGTAAACGTAGTCTTTTCCTGATCTTCAAGAGCAATAGCAAATTGGTTCTAACCGGAATAACCATCAAGAAAACAATAATATTCCTTACTAGCCAAACGATCTAACATTTGATCAATGAATGGGAGAGGGAAGTGATCTTTCCTTATGGCTTTGTTAAGCTTGTGGTAGTCCATGCATACTCTCCATCTAGTCACCATTCTTGTTGGAATAAGCTCATTATTGTCATTGGCCACCACAGTCATTCCTCCTTTCTTAGGAACACATTGAATTGGACTTACCCATGAGCTATCATAGATAGGGTAAATTATTCCGGCATCCAATCACTTGATGATTTCCTTCTTGACCACTTCCTTCATGATGGGATTCAATCTTTGTTGTTCAATTGTGGCTTTGTGATCTTCCTCAAGAAGAATTTTATGCATGCAAATAGAAGGGCTAATTCCTTTAATATCAGTTATGGTCCACCCTATTGCTTTCTTGAATTCTCTAAGTGTTCTCAATAACTTCTCCTCTTGCAAGCTAGTAAGAGCATCAGAAATAATAACCAGATGAGTGAAAGATTTTCCAAGAAAAGCATACCTCAAGTGTGTTGGTAGAGGTTTGAGTTCCAAAATAGGTGGCTCCTCAATGGAAGGCTTAGAAGTTGGCACCAAAGAAGCTAAAATATCTAAAGACTCAAATTGATAATTAGTTCTAAATCTGGAGTGAGCATTCAACAAATTTGAATATTCAATAAACTCATCATCATCCCTATCAGAGTTAGTAACTAAACATGCTTTAAGAGGATCATTGGAATTTTCTTCTAAGAAAACATCATGTGTCAAATTGTTCACTACACTCACAGAAAAACAGTCTTCAGATGTCACAGGCAATTTTAAAGCTTTGAAAATATTAAATGTTAACTGTTGGTCTTGAACTCTTAAAGTGAGCTCACCTTTTTCAACATCAATCAAAGCTCTAGCAATTGCTAAGAATGGCCTCCCAAGAATGATTGGAATTTCCCTATCTTCTTCCATGTCAAGAACTATAAATTCAACTAGAAAAATAAATTTATCTACCTTGACAAGAACATTTTCAATAATTCCCCTTGGGTACACATAAGAACGACCAACCAGTTGCAAAGTTATAGAAGTGGGTTTGCATTCTCCCAAACCAAGTTTCTCAAAAATTTACCAAGGCATTAAATTGATACTTGCACCTAAATCAGTTAAAGCTTTTGCAAAAAATAAATTACCAATAATGCAAGGGATTGTGAAACTACCTAGATCTTTGAGTTTTGGTGGCAGCTTGTTTTGGATAATTGCACTACACTTTTCTGTAAGGGAAACAGTTTCAAACTCACCTAGCTTTCTCTTTTTGGAGAGGATGTTCTTCAAGAACTTGACATAACTGGGCATTTGTTCCAAAGCTTCAGCAAAAGGGATATTTATGTGTAATTTCTTGAAGACATTGATGAACTTCTGAAATTGCTTTTCCAACTTTTGCTTTTGGAGCCTTTGGGAAAAGGTGGTGGAGGATGGATGACTTGAGAAATTCCATGATTTTTAGCCTTGACATCTTCTTTCTGTTTGACTTCACTCTCTTTTTCGTACATTCCTTCCCTATCAACAACTTCATTCTTAGGTTCATCTGCTTTTTCATTCACTTCTTCAATCTCTTTTCCACTCCTTAAAGTGATTGCTTGGCATTGTTCCTTACCTTTAGGATTGATTTATGTGTCACTAGGTCGAGAACCTTAAGGTTTATTGTTGATGGAATTTGCAAGCTGTCCCATTTGGGTTTCAAGATTTCTCAAGGATGCTCAAAAGCTTTGAATTATCGCATCATTCTTGGATATATACTGCAAGAGAAGTTTTTCCACTTAGGGCTTCTTTTCAGGAACTGGTGGTCTAACTTGTTGTTGAAATCCTGGAGGCATGTTGGGTTTTAGATTGGAAGGCCCTGCATTATTATTCCATGAAAAATTGGGATGGTTTCTCCAACCAGGATTATAAGTATTGAAATATGGGTTGTTCTGCTATCTGTTAAAGTTCCCTACAAACGGGACTGATTCAGAATTGTATGGACATTGATCATTTGAATGGCCATCCCCATACATCTCACAAATTGAATTTTGAACTGCATGAACTCCTATTGTGTCAATCTTCTTGGACAGTGCAGCCACTTGTGCGGCTAAGTTGCTCATTGCATCAATTTCATAGGTTCCAACAGCTTTTCTTGAACTCGACTTTTCTGAAGGCCATTGATAATTATTTGAAGCCATCTCTTCCAACAAATTATAAGCATCTGTCGCATTCTTACTCATCAATGCCCACCAGCAACAGCATCAATTGTGGTTTTAATTGACCCAATCAGCCCATTGTAGAATGTCTAAACTTGCAGCCAATCAAGAAGCCCATGATGTGGTCATCTTCGTAGTAGTTCTTTAAACTTCTCCCAAGCTTCATACAAGGACTCACCATCGAATTGTGTGAATGAGGTGATATCGTTCCTCCACTTTGCAGTCTTTGCAGGTGGAAAGAACTTTGCGAGAAACTTTTGAGCCAATTCCTCCCATGTAGTGATAGACCCATTATGTAGTGAATTAAGCCAGCTTTTTGCTTTATCCCTAAGAGAGAATGAAAATAGTCTCAATCTAATAGCATCATCAGTTACTCCATTGTATTTAAAAGTATCGCAAATCTCTAGGAAATTTACTAAATGAGCATTAGGATCATCACTGGTTAACCCACCAAACTGGACTGAAGACTGAATCATCTGAATATAGGCTAGTTTAATTTCAAAATTATTTGCGTTGATGGAAGGTCTCCTAATGCTTTGGTGCAAACCTTGCAACAGAGGAACTGCATAATCTCGTAATGCTCTATTTGCTTTGGGAACCACATTAATGGCATTATTACCATTATTAATGTTATCCTCGGCTATTGTCTGATTTAAAGCTACAACTTGTAAATTCTCCCTTCGACGTCTTTTGAAAGTTCTTTCTATCTCAAGATCAAAAAGAACAAGATTCAAGTTGTCTCTTCTTTGCATACAATGACCAAAGATATCTGCAAGAAAACAAAAGCTAAAATTAAAACAAGGAAAATAAATTTTGAAGTAAGACTAAATTGCTTTGTATTAGTATTAGTAATAAATCTAGAAATAATTCCCCGGTAACGGCACCAAAAACTTGTCAGTTAAAATCCTACTACGTAAGTATACGTATCGAATAGATAATATATTAGCAAGCAGGGTATCGATCCCATAGGGAATTGATCTAAAATTTTACTAATTACTAAAATTAGAACAATTCAATCTTATCTAAACAATCAAAATTTATTAATTAACTAAAATTAAAACCAACAAGAAAATCAAAATAATAATAACTTGAAAAAATATCAAATCAAACAATCCTAGGATTACAATATCCCTCACACTTCATCTAAATCTTACCTCTCTTCCTTAACTTATTTCAATGGGTTGAATTGCTAACGTAGAGTCCTCTATTATTTATAAGGGTCTCCCAACTCGTCCTATAAAAATATCTATTTTAATCAAAACACTATATCTCTATGTGAAATGAAATTCAAATAGACTCATTAAGTTCAGGCTCTAATTTGGCTACATATGGCCTATAGGTATATCCCTATCCTATACGCAAATCAATTAATATGATCATATGCTATCCCAATTTAAGTGTACTCTAAACTCCCTTTCCCAAATTTGTTTAGGTTCCTAGATCAATTTAATTGGTGGCCAAGCAATTAAAAGCATTAAGAACAGATTGGAATA
Organism: Theobroma cacao; assembly: GCF_053813885.1. Classification (NCBI taxonomy): domain Eukaryota; kingdom Viridiplantae; phylum Streptophyta; class Magnoliopsida; order Malvales; family Malvaceae; genus Theobroma; species Theobroma cacao. The sequence continues at coordinate 18,800,906 of NC_142648.1, read as the reverse complement.
AACAATTCAAATCCCATTAAAGATAAGTAAGAAAGAGATTAAAAATTTAGACTACATGTGGTTTAATTACAATCCTAGAAAAAGAAATTTAGCAACTCATAATTGCAAAATAAAATAACATTGTATAAAATTTAACCATTGAAAGCATTAAGAAAGATAAAAGGTAAGGAAGAAAACAAAACAATATTTTTCGGCTTGATCTCCAAGTTTCAACCTCAACTTGTAACTTCTTGAATCTCTCAAAAGTTGTCTACTTAATGTTGTTCAACATATCTTATTTATACTAATAGACTAAACCTAAAGTTCCTTACGCTAACCTAGGGTTTAATTGGGCTTAAGAGTGTAATAAAAGGCCCAAAAATTAATTATCAGTCTTTACAAATTTTCATTCCCGACACAGTACATCCGGCCATTTTTCCGACGCAATTTTCTCTATCTTCAAAGCAGAACTGGGAAAAGTGATATGCATGAAAGTTGTATCTCTGTCTCCTAGCTTTCAAATGGTTCAAGAATCTCATCATTTGAAGTTCTATAGCTTGAGATATGGCCAAAGTACTAAAACATACGCAAGCAGATTCTAGGTCTATCTACACCTTACTTTCCAAAATTAAGCCCAATCACTTTTAATCCTACAAAAAAATATAAAAACTAATGAATAATAACCAAATTAAAAGGAATAACATAAAATTAAAATAACTAACTTAAAAGTAACCTAATTATAAAAAAACTAAAAATAAGTAAATTATAATTGAAAATTAAGGACTTAGCTAATATTTAATAACAAAATTGAAATAAAATAATTCTATAAAATAGAATTATCATTTATTCATATATATACATACCAACATAATATAGGAGCACATGGATTCATCTTTTTACACATTTCACATTTTCACAACATCACATCATTTTATCAAGGGCTTGTTCCTATGCATAATTTAATGAAAAGCCAAGTAAAATCATTTAAATGCTTCATCCCAACACATATGTATTTCTCAAAAACAATTTGATGCAAGTTCACTCACTAATATTTGTTAAATCTTTAATTGACTCTAGTTTCGATTATTGCTTCAAACGGACATGTAAGGCCTCGTTGGAAGCTATCACACACAATATAACCATAAAAAATATAACAACCCACAATTCTAATTATTAGCCATTTCTAACCACCTAAAATCAACCTTAACTCATCTCTCACCTTTGTGGACTTATAGTTGAACTCCTTTTCAAGAGTTTTCAAGCTACTATGGCAAGTCTCTCTTTTTCTCTTAAACTTCCAGGTAATGAGAGAAAGTGTTGAACAAAGACTTTTGAGGGTTTTAAGGTGGGAGATTGAAAGAGCACAAAAGGTTCTATGAAAAAGTGCTCAAAAGCATGAAAATTGAAGCTAGAAAGAGAAAGTTATGGAAGCTTTAAGGGAGGCTTCCATGGAAGATGAAGAAACATGAAATGGGAGGAAGAAGAACAAGAAGCTGCTAGAAAAATGAGGAAGCTGCTGGAGAAATGAGATATTTATAGCCTAAGCTTATCCAAACTTCACTTAAATTATGAAAATACCCATAACAAGTTGGCTTTGTCTTCCTTCAATCCTTTATGCAATCCTTTTACTCTTTTGACACTGAGATAAAGTCCATAATAGTCTAGAAATACTCGAGTTCATGAAAACTTAAAAATTTTGACTCGAGATGAAAAATGACCATTTTGCCCCTATGTTAGAAATCATCATTATTTCTATTTCCTTCATCATTTTATCCTTATTTTCATCATTCATTTATGTCTTAGGCCTAATTAGGCCTTAATAATATTAGAAAACCCACTTTTAGGATCTCGCTAGGAAAATGACCAAACTACCCCTACTCCACATCATAGGGTCTACCTCCGCTACATGTTTGTGAAGGTCGAGGTCTCACAACCTATTAGGCTTCTAACATGTTGGCAATAAATATAAATCTTAATCAAATATCAATTGGATAATTGATTTGTATTTATAGATCGTGTGCAACATCTAGCAATACATCATGACCACCAAAATGTTAGAAAGTCAATTAAAGAATTTGACAAAGCCCTTCAGTGTTAAGCCTCTCAGTGCAATACGGTCCTTTCATCAAATATCTTGGATATGTCATTAAGCATGGCTCGATGTCTACTTATGACATTCCATATTAGTTCTCATAATCTTGACTAACGCTATGAATTTAGGAAGCTACCTTTGTTCAAATTCATCATGCTTTGCCCAAAGACTTTATACAAGTTAATCAAGAATTGAGAACAACTAAGATACATCCCCTTATCTCACTTGGGGTGATGAATCCTTTCTTGACTAGTCATTCACCTTGGTATGCTTCATGGCATACCTAAAAACACCCTGTTTAGGCATATGGTCGCCTCTAAACTCATAAGGGTGAAATCAAAGTATGTCATTCCCCAAACAAGATGATATGGTGTCTCAAGTCTAAGGACTAGTTGCACAACTATGACAAGAGCATATATTCCATAGACATTTAAGTGAAATACTAAATGGAGTTCTCATAACAAGTGATGTTCAATTAACTTGTTCTTTAACAATGTAGTACCCCGTATTTTGATACAGTGGCTAATAAAGTTTACGAATGCCAATTGAGGTTAATTACTGAGTTAAAAAGGGTAATTCAGAAGCGAAGCTATGAAATCTCGATCTCTATAGACACGAAACTAGAAGTAGACTCGATAATGCAGACCATAGGTAATTTCGTAATTTCTATTGGTAAGCTCTTACGAGTGGGTTTTTTTTATGCTACTATGGTCTAAATATGCCTAAGGAATGAATAAATGATGCTTATGATGATAAATAAATGAGGAAGATAAAAATAATGATAATTTTCACAATAGGGGCAAAATGGTCATTTTACATCTCAAGTATAAATTTTCAAGTTTTGTCAACTCGAGTACCTTTAGACTATTATGGACTTTGTTTCAGTGTCAAAAGAGCAAAAAGGTTGCACAAAGGATGGGAGGAAGACAAAACCACCATGTTAAAGCCATTTTGGTAATTTCTGTGAAAATTTGGATTAACTTGAAGCATAAATATCTGAGCTCTAGCAGCTTCCCCTTCTTTTTCTTCCTTCCCTTTCACGTTCCTTTTATCCTCCATGGAAGCTTGCTTTGCAACTTCCATAACTTTCTCTCTCTAGCTTTAATTTTCATGCTTTTGTGCACCTTTTCATAAAACCTTTTTGCTTTTTCACTCTCCCACCTTAAAACCCTCAAAAATCTTTGTTCAGTACTTTCTCTCACTAGTTAAAAGTTTTAGAGAGAGAAAAAGAGACTTGCCATAGTAGCTTGGAAGCTTTTGAAAAGGAATTCAATTACAAAAAACCACCAAGGTGAGTAATGAATTAGGTTAAATTTTCAAGTTGTTGATGATGGTTGATGATTAGAGTGGTGAGTTAATCTATTGTTGAGATTGTTAATTATTTTTAGAATGACAAGAGTAAAGTAAACAAATAGCCACTTAATGGTAATTGGGAGCTAGTTAGGAATAACTAGTTGAGCTTGAATTAGGAAATAGCTTTTGAGAGTGTATTAATGCCAATTTGGGTTGGTTGTGATGTTGTGTGTGTATAGGTTCCACTAAGGCCTCACATGTCCATTTGGAGCTTTAGTTAAGGTTAAAGTCAAGCAAAAGAATCAATAAGACCAGTGAGTGAACTTGCATTTCAAAATGGTTTTGGGAATGTGAATGTATTTGCACAAGATCTTTGAATGATTTTATCCAAAATTTTTTCTTAAAACGGGTGCCTTGGGAACAAGCCCTTGATAAATTGTTTCTATGTTGTGACATGTGGCTGTTATGGATTCTTGTACTACTACATTGTGTTGGTATATATATATATATATGTTATGCATTTATGGTGGATATTGTGTGATAATGATAATTGTGCGTGTGCATGATGTGGGGGGATGCACAGGCCGGTGATGATGGTGGTGAGGGAGTTGGATGATGAGAGTACCCATGTGCACGATGTGGGGGGATGCACACGATGGCACTGACTGTGCACGTGTGGGGGGATGCACATGAGTCGGATGAGACGATGGTGGTATTGGCATTTATCTATGTATATATGTGTATATATGTTTATGGAATAAAAGCTCATAAATATGGTATTTGATTGTAATGCATGTGAAAATTTGGCATGTTGAAATTGGCATGATGAATCTTGAGAATTTCCCATTTTCTTGCAAATTGATTTTTATTGCAACACCAAATGGATTTTTAGTGCAAAGGAGGTCCTTTTTACACTTAAGTGCCCTGCTTTTCGCTATAGCGAGAAACATTTTGTTTTGGCAGCCAACAACTCGCTGCAGCTAGAATAAATCTCGCTGCAGCAAGTAAATCTCGGGTTCTAGTGCAGTGCTTTCACTTTAATGAAGATTTTGACCACCTTCCTATCTGAATTGGGAAACGTGGTAAACATTAAAGTTGTATCCATGCCTCTTATCTTTCTAATGGTTTAAAAATCAGGTCAATTGGACTTCTGTAATGGGAGATATGATTGAAAAACTTAAACATATGCAAATTGACACTTTTTCTCACTACAGCGAGAAACTTTCTGTTTTGGCCCCTAAATCTCGCTGCAGTGAGAAACTTGCTGCCATGCTTGATAACTTGCTGCCATGCTTGATACCTTGCTTGATTTTGACATATTTTTCACACATTTAACCTCATGGGTTGATCTTGGGTTTTTGCAACACTATGAGGTTATTAATCAAAGTTTGAAATGAAGGATTTTTAGTAACAAACTAAATCAATTATATTGTTTTTGAAACAAGTGCATCATGATTTCCAAATTCTTCCTATTGATTGCTTGTTCCCTTCTTATGTTCACTTACTGAGTTTTATACTCATGTATTTAAAATTCATGTTTGCAGATTTGGAGGCAGTTGGGACCTAGATTGAGTCGCACACATATGCTCGCCTTCTTGGTAGGTACTATGGTATCTCAGTAGCTGTACTGTCACGACCCAAATTCCGGGTCATGACCGGCGCATGGGTCCAATGGACGTAATCCACTAAACCCAAGCAAGCCTATTATTTATTTTACTTATGATTCTATTTATTATCACTAAGTCGTATTTCATGACTTTGAGTCAAAATAGTGATACACATTGCCAACTCGTACTGGCATTACTCTTTTAAAATTTACATTTAAGTTCATCTATACATAACAAAATAATACTCGACCTCCAGCGGAGTGACTCGGATGGATATACAGCTACCGAATGCCTAGACACCTACCAGAAGATGTACACAGATCTACAAGGACACCTCGTCCTAATTATCGGCTACCTCGTGATCTGAAAACATGAATTTGAAAATGGTGAGTATAAACCCAGTGAGTGAACAAGGAAGGGAACAAGCAACAATTAGGAAAAATTTAAAATCATGATGCACTTGTTTCAAACAATGCAATTTAGTTCATTCTTATTTAAAACCCCTCCAAACCCCAGAGTTTTTCGCTACAGCGAGCATGAATTTCGATGCAGTGAAAACAAAGCAACAAGAGAAACATTTTTCCTCACTCAACAATAGCCATCCTGCTAAACTAATAAAATCAACCTAACATTCATGAAAATTCTCAAAGTATAATGTGTCAAATTTTACGTACATTACAACCATAAATCATTGTCCATCAATTTGCTATATCACACACATTTACATATGTATATATATATATACGTATATACCCATCATCATCATCTCATCAACCCATCATCATCATCACCAGCTCATCATCATCATCATCACCAGCTCATGCGCACTCCCTACTCGCACATGGCTGGGTCATCACCGGATTATGCGCACTCCCTACTCGCACATAACCGGGTCATCCTCGGCTTATGCACACTCCCTACTCGCACATAGCCGAGTCAACATAATTACACAACATTATATTCAAGCATATATGTATATCAACATAATGCAGCCACATAGAAATCCATAATAACCACATTTCATAACATAAACCTTTTCTCAAAAGCTTGTTCCCAAGGCATTCATTTTCATGAAAAATTTCATAAAATCATTCAAACACTTTGTTCAAAATAGTCATATTCCCAAAACAATTTTGATAGGCAGTCCACTCACAGGTGTCGAAAATTCGGATTCCGGGTGAACTCTGACTAATAGTCCTCAGGCGTAATTCCTTTGCCTTTTCCGGACGTCTCACCACCTTGACAAATAACCAAGTCGAGGAATTTACTATATTGTCCCTAAATTGATATAAATTAATTTAAACTACTAATGCTTGATATGTAAATGCACAAATATACCCGATTACCGCTTAATCACGGTATCGATTAAATTCGACCGATCACCCGATTAATCGACGATTGTGTCCAAATCACCTCTAAATTAATTCATTTCTCCTCTAATACCTTAATTTACCACATACATTTAAATAAAGCCAAATTCAGCATTAGAACCCTCACAATTCCTTATAGAAAAAAATTTTGGTCATTTGGTGTACTAGCATCGAATTTTTTCTACATAACCGTTTCACCTTACTTCATCATTTTCCATGCCATTTTCCTTGAAATAAAAACAATACCCCATTGATATTCAGCCCTCATGGTTCAGCCAACAAGGAACCCTAGAGAAATTAAATATTTCTTTTGTGTTTTTGTTCATAACCATGCTTAACTATCCCTAAACACTAACATAGTCTAAAATCAAATTATTCCAACAACAATTCCTCTTCCATACCCATTTTTCAGAATTGAATTCATCATGATAACTCAATATTCAACCATGGAAATCAAGAACAAAAGCATGGGTAAGCTAGGTATCAAGGAGAATTAAAGAAATTTTAACTTACCTAGCTTGTTTCCTTGATTTCTTCACTTTTTCTTTGAATTTCCACCTAGGTTTTCTTGTTTTTCCTTTTGTTCTTCCTTTTTTCTGGTTGCTGGATGTCTAGGCCGAATATGGTGAGGGAATTGGGGATTTAATGGGCTGATTTCTATAGAAAATAATAAAATAATCAAGCATGCCATGTGTCACATGCTTATTGGCCAAAATTTTAACTTTTTGACTTTTTCTTCTTAATTTTCCACCACAAATATTCTGGTATTTATCCAATCCTACCACAATTAAAATCCCTTGGTCTTGACAAGTGCTGGGCCGAAAATTTTACTGATTTGCCCCCGAGACAAAAAAATTACGATTTTGCCCTTATACTCCGAAATGTACCGGAATCTCATTATTTCTACTTTTCAACCTAAAATAACACTACTATTGATCAATATTAACCAAATGGGGCAAAAATTGTTTAAAAAAATTTTCGTTTAGTCCACTAGTGGCAAAATTACCATTTTGCCCTTCTACTCTATAAATACCGGGAATCACAATTTTTCACTACTAAACATCATTTTATACTCCAATAATCATAATTATATTTCATATAATTATTCTTGGTCAAATGTGATCAAATCTTGGCTAAAAATCTCCATTTAATCATCAAATGGTAAAATGACCGTTTTGTCCCTAATTGGTCAATTTTCTGATGGACTCCAAACTGGACCTTGAACTCCAAATCACTATTCTAAACCATTCTGTTGGTTTTCAAATTTTCAAATTCCTCTTAGAATTTCTATTTGAACTAGTTCAAGGCTCGATTTAACTTAGTTGTACCACTCGATACAATACCGTCTTTTAATCGAGCTTGACAGGGTCTCACATTCTCCCCCACTAATAAAAATTCGGTCCCCGAATTTAAATTCAATGTAGAGTGGCTTACCTTTACATATCGAAGAGGTGTGGATGCTTTGTCCGCATCTCATCCTCAGCTTCCCACGTTACCTCCTCGCTAGTGTGATTCCGCCACAACACTTTCACTGAGGCTACATCCTTTGAACGGAGCTTTTTAACTTGCCTATCAAGGATAGCTACCGGTTGTTCCTCATAGGTTAGATCATCTTGCAACTGAATTGTTTCATACCGTATTACATGTGATGGATCTGGGTTGTACCTCCTAAGCATGGACACATGAAACACGGGATGAATATTAGAGAGGTCTGGTGGTAATGCCAAACGATAAGCCACCGCTCCAACCTTTTCTAAGATCTCGAATGGCCCTATATACCGAGGACTTAACTTCCCTTTTCTTGCCAAACCTCATTACCCCTTTAGTTGGCGAAACTTTCAAAAATACATGATCTCCTACTTGGAACTCCAAGTCTCTCCGTCGGTTATCAGCATATGATTTCTGTCTACTTTGTGCTGTTAACATCCTTTGACGGATCATGTGTATTTTCTCGGTTGCATCCTGCACCAATTCAGGCCCCAAAAGTTTCCTTTCTCCCACCTCTAGCCATCCAATGGGTGACCTACATCTTCGTCCATATAAGGCCTCAAATGGTGCCATTTGGATGCTAGTTTGGAAACTGTTGTTGTAGGCAAATTCCACTAAGGGTAAATATTGTTCCCACCTGACACCAAGGTCTATCACACAAGCCCTCAACATATCCTCCAATGTCTGTATGGTCCGTTCAGATTGTCCATCAGTCTGAGGGTGGAAAGCTGTGCTGAAATCCAACTTAGTGCCCAATGCTTCTTGCAACTTTCCCCAAAACCTACTAGTAAACTGAGCTCCTCTGTCAGATACTATAGAAATGGGAATACCATGTAGTCGCACTATCTCATCCACATAAACTCGAGCATATTGGGCAGCCCCATAAGTAGTCTTAACCGGAAGAAAATGAGCTGACTTTGTTAACCGGTCCACTACTATCCAAATTGAATCATATCCCCCACTGGTTCGAGGCAAACCCGTTACAAAGTCCATAGCAATATGTTCCCACTTCCACTCGGGTACTGGTAATGGCTGTAGTAGCCCTGCAGGCTTTTGATGCTCGGCCTTAACCTGCTGACAAACCAGGCACTTGGAGACAAACTCAGCTACATCTCTCTTAAGTCCTTCCCACCAATACACCTCTTTCAAATCTTGATACATTTTTGTAGCCCCTGGATGTACCACATAAGCTGCCATGTGTGCTTCCTCTAATATTTCTCTCCTCAACCCGTCACCATCAGGCACATAAAGTCTGGTTCCATACCTCAACACTCCATCTGTGCCTTTAGTAAACATTTTTCCTTTCCTACCCTGAGGATCCTCTAAGGCCTTAATCACAAACTCATCTTTACTTTGTGCTTCTTTAATCCTGTCCATTAAAATAGGCCTCACTCTAAAGTGTGCTAGCAAAGCATTTGTCTCCGCAACTTCCAAACGCACACCTATGTCTCCCAAGCTATGGATCTCTCTAACCAAAGATCTCCTACCAATGGAAATATGTGCCAAGCTTCCCATTGATTTTCGACTCAAGGCATCCGCCACTACATTGGCCTTACCGGGATGATAAAGAATAGTACAATCATAATCCTTTAGCAACTCCATCCATCTACGTTGCCGTAAGTTAAGATCCCTCTGCTGAAATATATACTTCAGACTTTTGTGGTCCGTGTATATCTCGCAAGTCTCACCATACAAGTAATGTCTCCAAATCTTTAAGGCAAACACGATTGCTGCCATTTCCAAATCGTGTATGGGGTAATTCTGCTCATGCCTTTTAAGTTGCCTAGATGCATACGCAATCACCTTCCCATGTTGCATCAATACACATCCTAAACCAACCCCCGATGCATCACAAAACACCGTGTAACCCCCTGTGCCTTGCGGCAGGCTTAACACTGGAGCTGTGGTGAGACATGCCTTAAGCTTCTCAAAACTATTCTCACAAGCATCAGACCACTCAAATTTTGTATCTTTACGTGTCAGCTTAGTCAAAGGGGCAACTATTTTGGAGAAGTCTTTCACAAAGCGACGATAATAGCCAGCTAAACCCACAAAGCTTCTAATCTCCGTAACTGATGTTGGCCTTGGCCATTTTTCCACTGCTTCAATTTTCTTTGTATCAACTCGTATCCCCTCCTTAGATACCACATGCCCCAAGAATGCAACACTTTCGAGCCAAAACTCACACTTGGAGAACTTAGCATACAATCGATGTTCTCTCAAAATTTGGAGCACTATCTTAAGATGCTGCTCATGCTCCTCTCGACTCTTTGAATATATCAAAATATCATCAATAAACACCACTACAAACTTATCCAAATAAGGTTTGAACACTCGGTTCATCAAATCCATAAAGGCTGCAGGAGCATTCGTGAGCCCAAATGACATCACTAAGAACTCATAGTGCCCATATCTTGTTCGAAATGCGGTCTTGGGTATATCTTCGTTCCGGATTCTCAACTGATGGTACCCAGATCGCAGATCTATCTTAGAAAAACATTGTGCTCCTTGTAGTTGATCAAATAAATCATCTATCCTTGGGAGAGGATATTTATTCTTCACCGTCACTTTATTAAGCTGTCGATAATCAATGCACAGCCTAAGTGACCCATCTTTCTTCTTCACAAATAACACTGGTGCTCCCCATGGGGATACACTAGGTCGTATGAAACCTTTATCCAACAAATCCTCCAACTGATCCTTAAGCTCTTTAAGCTCTGCAGGTGCCATTCTATATGGGGGTATGGATATAGGTCTAGTGTCGGGAATCAAATCTATGCAAAACTCAACCTCCCGTTCAGGAGGCAAACCTGGTAGCTCTTCAGGAAATACATCCACGAACTCCTTCACCACCGACACTTGAGTTACATCTCCAATCTTTGCCTGACTATCCTTTACAACAGCCAAGTAACCTATACAACCCTGTCGTAATAATCTTCTGGCAGATATGACCGATATCAAATTGGTTGGAGCATTACTCCTATCCCCTTGAATACTAAATGATGGTTCACCGGGGAAATCAAATCTAACCAATTTATGATAGCAGTCCACACTAGCATGACAGGGTGATAACCAATTCATCCCCAAGATTACATCAAAGTCTAAGGTGTCTAGCACCACTAGATTCACCGAAGTGTCTTTATCCTTGACTCGCACTACACAAGACTCATATTCCCACTCGGCCACAAATATCTCCTTTAAAGGAGTAGACACCACTAATTGTTCCTCTCTCCTAACACGACCTCTACCCAACCGAGATGCAAAACATGGAGAGATAAAAGAATGGGTAGCACCAGGATCAAATAGTACTCGAGCATTCATATTACAAACGGAGAGAATACCTGAGACCACGGCATTGGATGTTTGAGCCTCCTGCTGTGTTAAAGCAAACACCCTCGCTTGGCCTCTACCAATAGAACTTTGATGTCCGGACCCAGATGGTCTGCCTTGAGAGGAAGTACCCGCACCTCTACCTCTCGATCCACTAACCTCCCGGCCAGATGAGACAGCAACTGACGGAGCAGATGAAGCTGGCTGAGTGGAACCACGAGCAGAATCTGGTGATTGATGTGCCATCGGACAATCCCTCCTAATATGCCCAGGTTGACCGCACCCGTAACAAGTTTTTGTAGTAAGGAAGCACCGTCCACTATGTCGTCTCCCACAAGTATCACAAGAGCGAATGACTTGACTACTCTGTCTAGAATCTTGCTGCCTCCTAGAATTGAAGGTTCTCTGTCCCACCCTAATATTAGCACCAGGTGCGTCACTCCCCTGCTGCGGTAACCGTGAGTCCCTCTGTGGACCCTGACGGCTAGAAGATGAACCACCACTGCTGAAATCTCTACGGCCCTGATAACCCTCTGTCTTGCCCCTTTTTGCTCTATCTCTCGCAGCCCTACTCTCATTGGTCCTCATCTCGATGCGTTGAGCACGATCCACTGCTGCAGAATAGGTAGTGAAATCTCGGGATGCCACAGCCCTAAATAATGGCTCCACTAACCCATCCACAAATCTCTGAATCTTCATCTCCTCAGTAGAAACGAGATAGGGCGCATAACGAGCTAGCTGCGTGAACTTGATGTCATACTCAGACACCGTCATGCTTGAAGTCTGTACCAAAGTCTCAAACTCTCTAGCTCTAGCATTACGCACACTGAGTGGTAAGAATCGATCTAAGAAGGCTACACTGAACTCACTCCAAGCCAACGGTGTTGCATTAGTCGGTCTGCCTCTACATAAAGAGCTATACCATTCCTGCGCCACATCCTCTAATTGGAAAGCGGCTAGCTCAACTGACCGAACACTAGAACATCCCAAGGCTTTACAAATTTTCTCCATCTTATCCAAGAAAACCTGGGGTTTCTCCGATGCATCAGACCCTGAAAATGTTGGAGGCTTAAGCTTGAGAAAGTCAGGAAGAGAAATATCTAGATATCCCCTCTCCTCCTCATGATGTTGGTGATCGGCCTGTCCTTGGGAGCTAGGGGATTCTTGTACTGTAGGTCTCCCCTCTACTACCCTTTGTATATCTTCCATGCGGGTCGCCATCATCTCTACAACCCGGTTAACTCCCTGTAGGCCTGCCGCCAAATCCTCAATAGTAATACCCCTAGCTGGGTGTCTATCTACATCACCTGAGGACTGTCCCTCTTCTTGCCTACTCACAGGCGTATCCAACCCCACCGGCCTAGTGACCCTGCCACGTCTACCTCGGCCTCTCTGGGTGGATGCCCGTGGTCTATCTGCCATCTCAATGGGAACATCTTGCTCCCCTGCCCGTCTTGAGGCGGCTCGTGTCTTAGGCGGCATTCTTACCTAGACAAAAGCAAACGCCTGTTATTAAACACATATTATAATCATACTTAAAGCAACAGGTGGTTTCTAAGATAGGGAATCTATGCGGTCATTTGGTTGTAAAATGTGCCGCGGTTCACACTTTACAACTGAAGTTCCCACATAAAGACCCGACTCTCCGCTGGACTAACAAAAAGGAAGTTCTAGGACCTAGACAAACCTAGGGCTCTGATACCAATACTGTCACGACCCAAATTCCGGGTCATGACCGGCGCATGGGTCCAATGGACGTAATCCACTAAACCCAAGCAAGCCTATTATTTATTTTACTTATGATTCTATTTATTATCACTAAGTCGTATTTCATGACTTTGAGTCAAAATAGTGATACACATTGCCAACTCGTACTGGCATTACTCTTTTAAAATTTACATTTAAGTTCATCTATACATAACAAAATAATACTCGACCTCCAGCGGAGTGACTCGGATGGATATACAGCTACCGAATGCCTAGACACCTACCAGAAGATGTACACAGATCTACAAGGACACCTCGTCCTAATTATCGGCTACCTCGTGATCTGAAAACATGAATTTGAAAATGGTGAGTATAAACCCAGTGAGTGAACAAGGAAGGGAACAAGCAACAATTAGGAAAAATTTAAAATCATGATGCACTTGTTTCAAACAATGCAATTTAGTTCATTCTTATTTAAAACCCCTCCAAACCCCAGAGTTTTTCGCTACAGCGAGCATGAATTTCGATGCAGTGAAAACAAAGCAACAAGAGAAACATTTTTCCTCACTCAACAATAGCCATCCTGCTAAACTAATAAAATCAACCTAACATTCATGAAAATTCTCAAAGTATAATGTGTCAAATTTTACGTACATTACAACCATAAATCATTGTCCATCAATTTGCTATATCACACACATTTACATATGTATATATATATATACGTATATACCCATCATCATCATCTCATCAACCCATCATCATCATCACCAGCTCATCATCATCATCATCACCAGCTCATGCGCACTCCCTACTCGCACATGGCTGGGTCATCACCGGATTATGCGCACTCCCTACTCGCACATAACCGGGTCATCCTCGGCTTATGCACACTCCCTACTCGCACATAGCCGAGTCAACATAATTACACAACATTATATTCAAGCATATATGTATATCAACATAATGCAGCCACATAGAAATCCATAATAACCACATTTCATAACATAAACCTTTTCTCAAAAGCTTGTTCCCAAGGCATTCATTTTCATGAAAAATTTCATAAAATCATTCAAACACTTTGTTCAAAATAGTCATATTCCCAAAACAATTTTGATAGGCAGTCCACTCACAGGTGTCGAAAATTCGGATTCCGGGTGAACTCTGACTAATAGTCCTCAGGCGTAATTCCTTTGCCTTTTCCGGACGTCTCACCACCTTGACAAATAACCAAGTCGAGGAATTTACTATATTGTCCCTAAATTGATATAAATTAATTTAAACTACTAATGCTTGATATGTAAATGCACAAATATACCCGATTACCGCTTAATCACGGTATCGATTAAATTCGACCGATCACCCGATTAATCGACGATTGTGTCCAAATCACCTCTAAATTAATTCATTTCTCCTCTAATACCTTAATTTACCACATACATTTAAATAAAGCCAAATTCAGCATTAGAACCCTCACAATTCCTTATAGAAAAAAATTTTGGTCATTTGGTGTACTAGCATCGAATTTTTTCTACATAACCGTTTCACCTTACTTCATCATTTTCCATGCCATTTTCCTTGAAATAAAAACAATACCCCATTGATATTCAGCCCTCATGGTTCAGCCAACAAGGAACCCTAGAGAAATTAAATATTTCTTTTGTGTTTTTGTTCATAACCATGCTTAACTATCCCTAAACACTAACATAGTCTAAAATCAAATTATTCCAACAACAATTCCTCTTCCATACCCATTTTTCAGAATTGAATTCATCATGATAACTCAATATTCAACCATGGAAATCAAGAACAAAAGCATGGGTAAGCTAGGTATCAAGGAGAATTAAAGAAATTTTAACTTACCTAGCTTGTTTCCTTGATTTCTTCACTTTTTCTTTGAATTTCCACCTAGGTTTTCTTGTTTTTCCTTTTGTTCTTCCTTTTTTCTGGTTGCTGGATGTCTAGGCCGAATATGGTGAGGGAATTGGGGATTTAATGGGCTGATTTCTATAGAAAATAATAAAATAATCAAGCATGCCATGTGTCACATGCTTATTGGCCAAAATTTTAACTTTTTGACTTTTTCTTCTTAATTTTCCACCACAAATATTCTGGTATTTATCCAATCCTACCACAATTAAAATCCCTTGGTCTTGACAAGTGCTGGGCCGAAAATTTTACTGATTTGCCCCCGAGACAAAAAAATTACGATTTTGCCCTTATACTCCGAAATGTACCGGAATCTCATTATTTCTACTTTTCAACCTAAAATAACACTACTATTGATCAATATTAACCAAATGGGGCAAAAATTGTTTAAAAAAATTTTCGTTTAGTCCACTAGTGGCAAAATTACCATTTTGCCCTTCTACTCTATAAATACCGGGAATCACAATTTTTCACTACTAAACATCATTTTATACTCCAATAATCATAATTATATTTCATATAATTATTCTTGGTCAAATGTGATCAAATCTTGGCTAAAAATCTCCATTTAATCATCAAATGGTAAAATGACCGTTTTGTCCCTAATTGGTCAATTTTCTGATGGACTCCAAACTGGACCTTGAACTCCAAATCACTATTCTAAACCATTCTGTTGGTTTTCAAATTTTCAAATTCCTCTTAGAATTTCTATTTGAACTAGTTCAAGGCTCGATTTAACTTAGTTGTACCACTCGATACAATACCGTCTTTTAATCGAGCTTGACAGGGTCTCACATGTACCTTCACCCACGGTCACTCTGCTAACGGTCAAGAGTCTTATGCTTGTTTACATGTATAAGTAATGAAGACCATTAACATTCATGTTAAAAATCAAATATGTATATTTGATTACTGATGTCACTGTAAGGTGGCAAATGAGTGATACTATGTTATCATAATACAAATGTGAATATTGGATTACCATAAAATATTATTAAAATACGTAAAATTGAGAATTTAAATGTGGTTTTAGAAATGACGGTTGAGAATGATGATTGGGATTGCATAAAAAGGCTTGCTTGGGCTTAGTGGGCTATGCCCATTGGGCCAATGCACCGGTCATGGCCTGAAATTTAGGCTGTGACAAACAAGCACCAACATGTTATCCTCAAGTATCCTATATACTTCAGTCTATGAGATCGATTGTTTACTTCCCAAGTAAGGAGGCTTAACATGTACTAGTCTTTGAGCATTGTCAATGCCCTGTCTTGACAATACAATGACTAGGAACAATTTTAGGAACATGGCTTTTAATGCATAGTGATCTTATAATTGTAACAACTTTACAATTCTCCTGCAAGACCTTTATATTCCATGGGCTTCATCCAATTAGTGCTTAGGAACTCCTTATTATTGCACTAATATGAAGGAAAACCTTTATCACATATAGTTATACGATTAAATATGCATTAAATGACAATATATATTCGCAATCATGTGTACTATTGTTAGAGGCCAAGCACTTGATTGGCTAAGGTTTTTGCTCCTTGTGGTGTTCATGAGATTACTTTAGGAAGTGCCATTATGGGTATGAAATTACTTGGCAAGGTAGCATTCTGAGTAATAATTAATTTTGTGCTTTTATGTGTTAAATATTACCAAAGTGATTCATGGGTGGTGTTATGTTTTGGTTGTTCAGTTATAAAGTTTTAATTTTCTTTCTACTGCATATTTTTTAGCATGCCATCCATGGCCAAACCTATCATGAGAGTGCTGAGGATGACCATCGTAGATGAGGAAGTTTCAGCCTATAGGATTTTGTAATAGGGTTGTAAAGTTCAGCTAATGAATTTGCAAAGTTCCGTTCTAGGGGACATACACAATTTGAGGAAAGGGTTGACTTTAGTTCACATGATCTAGATTATGTGCCTCGGTGTGAACATTAGTGAGGGCTATTGAGGTTACTTTGGTAGATTTTATGAATTCAAAACCTCTGCTTTTAACTAGATTAAATGTGAAGAAAATCTGTAAAGATTTTTAAAGGATATGGAATGTATCTGTTCAAGTTTGGGATGCTACACACATTGGTCTGTTGAATTAGTGGGATGCAAACTAAAAGATGTAGCCATAATATGGTTTGTATGTGAAACCCGACCTTATAAACACATGTCATAACATACATGCACTGAGTAACATGTTATTACGCTAAGAAAGCTCCTAAGAATAGACGAAACCCGGTATTATACCTAATGGTACACTTGAGTTGATTTAACCTTGAACTAGTTCAAATAGGAATCGTAGGATGAAATTTAATATTTTATAGTCCAGGAATGACTAAAAATGATTGTTCGGAGTTCGAGGGTTCATTTGGGAAAAAATTTCAAATTTTGATGTTCAGGGGTAAAATCATCATTTTGCCACATAAGATAATAATTTGATCATGGAGTGAAATTTTTGACCAAGATTTCTTTAGAGTATAATTTAATGATAGGAAGTAAAAAATTTTAATTTCGACAATTTTCGAAACATAAGGGCAAAACTATAATTTTGTCACGTCGGAGTAAAACCATAATTTTCACAACCCAAAACTTGTCAAAATCATAGGATTTATTTATTTTTGGTATGAATAACTATGGTATTTTAAGTGGTGAAAAATTGAAGTTTAAAGGATGAAATTTTAAAAACGGGCTAATGGAAAAGTGACATATGGCACTTTTAATGACTTAATATTATTTTAAAGGAAAATCAACCCATTTAAACCCCACATTAGGTGATAGTCGGCCATAAGGAGAGAATAAGAGAGAAAATAGAGAGGAAAGGAAGAAAAGAGAAAAACCAAAGGAAAACTAGAAAATTCAAAGGGAAATTCGCGTTTTTCATCCGCTTACACATCTAACGGTAAGATTTTTCGACTTTGGCTTGATTTCTATCTTTCCTATGCCTTTGTTTCCATTTAGCATGCTTGAGGAGAGAGATCAAAAAGTGATACCAAGGGCTAGCTGAATTTCAAGGGGGAGGATTTTAAAATTTTTATGTTTTGATTCTTAGTTAAATTGGTAGTTTTAGTTAGTTAAATGTGTATAGAAATCAAATAGGGCAAGAAACCATGAAATTCTCACAATACCCACCCTTGGCCGAATATTCAATGATTTACAATGATGATCAACTGATTTTTATTCTAAGAGAAATGAAGAGAAAATGATGAAAAATGGTTAAATGTGATAGAAAAACAAAGTGGAAAATTAACCGAGTTAATGTCCCATTTTTGATGAATTTTCCAAGGAGGAAAGTGAGCTGATTTTGGTGATTTTAGAAGGTTATTCGCTGATATTTACTGGTTAAAAATGTTGGAGAGAAAATCGGACAATTTAGAGCTAAAATGGAGCGCGTTAGCAATTTATCGAGTAAAGTGCCAAAAATAGGTTAATACCGCGTTTAAGCCGTTTTAGGCTATTGCATTTCATACCATGCATTAGTATAGGATTTCAGTCAATTATATAGTGATTTAGCATCAATGTGGTGAATTGTGTAATTTTGCAATGTGTCTAGGAGGAGAGCCTTACGGTAAAGGCAAGGAAGTCGTACCCGACGAACAGTGATTGGGGCACTTAGAAAGCATTTAATTTGTACAAACAGTGAGTAAACCTATTATTATTGTAAATTATCTAGAGTTTATTTTTAAATGCTCTTTATGTATTTTATGAAACGAAAATGAGATTTAAATGGGACTTTTGATGCTTTAGAAATAAATGTGACAAATAAATATATTGTGTTGATTATCTGAAATAAGAAACTTTTGATCATGAAATTGAGTAATTTGAGGCTGCCAATTGTCTTGAAAAATATATTTTCCTATGAATAGCTTATGATATATGAGTATATGTGACTATATTTTAGAATTGCATCGGGAATTTATGTAAGCTGTCTTTTACTATGTAAGCTGGATAAATAAATAAAAGCCACGTTATATTGTCGAAATTTTATTAAAATTGGTGGGTTTAGTCACCGGAGTGACGGGTTTCTGTGGACTGCCTATTAGAGGGATATGGTAAACCTAGTTACATAGTTACTCCCGTTGTAAAGGCGATGAGGGTAACTCCCGGGGTAGTGTTAGAGCTCACTTCATGTCGAACCCCCAAGTGAATGTGTAACTTGGCCAATGCCAAGGAACAGCTTGTTTTCAAAACTAACATGTGTTTAACATGTAAATATCTTAACAACCTTGGCAGACTCAGTTAGATGCCTCGCCTAAGGTATCCCTGAGGACTAGTTTTTAGCTTGAGCCCTACTTCTAATAAAAGTCATAAGCCTTAACAATTGTTTTGGTAAATTACAAATATTTTATGGTTTCAGAAATAAATTGAAAACCTTATGAAATGGTTTGTGATTTGTTGTTTAAACTTGCCTCCATTTTATTCGCCTTATATATTTATAATAATGTCTATTTACTCATTGAGATTGCAAAATCTCACCCACCTCTTTTCCAAATATTTCAGGCCTGTGGTAGCTTGTAGATAGCCGATTTTGTCGAGGATTCCAGTTGACCCCTCTATCTCACAGACAGTAGGTTACTATCACCAACACTTGGTGTATTTATGGGCCACTTGTCATTGTAATTATTATTGTACATTATAACTTTGTAAATTATTGTATGTATGAATTTATTTTGCTTCCACGTTACAAAAGATTACATATATGTATTTCTATAAATATTGTTTTATATAAAAATACTATATTTTAATCAATATTTTAAATAATATATATTTGTCTATAAATCATTTAAAAAAAATAAAATAATTTTTGTCTTTCGATTTACTTGAGTCAGAAACGACTAGTAATTGTTTAAAACGGAATGTTTAACAACGATTGCTCCCAAGAAAGGCAAGAAACTGATACGTAAGTCTTACGGGGTTTTGATTAGAATTTTGGGTAATAAGTGTCAATTGAGACGTCGTGGAAGTTGTCATGGGCCCGAGGAAGGTTTCGGGTCATGATAATTCGGTTGGTATCAGAGCTTTCGGTTTAAAAGCTTATGGTTTTGAAAGAAGTTTTGATTTTTAAAGTTCTTGGATTTAAAGTTATTTTAAAATAATTTACAATGTTAGTGTGGCCCAGTTAAGATTAGTTAGTTACATGTAATTTCATATAAAGTCTTAAGTTGTCTAAACCAATTCTGTTCTTTTTGTAGATCATTATGCCTCCTCAACATGAGCTACCACCTATCACTAGATCTATAGGTAGGGGAAGAGGTCGCCCCAAATAGAGTTGGTCGGATTCCATAGAAGAGAAATCGGCTGAGTTTTCTTTTAGAGCAACTCTTATTGTTGAGTATACTAACATTCCTGTACCTCATCCACCACCTGTTGCTGCTCTTGGCGTGCCTGCCATGTCACTCGAGATAGCTCAGGCATTAGCTACTTTTCTCGCTGCTCTTACGGGCCAAGCTCAGGCTGGTCCAGTTCCACTCGCTGTTTCCCTTGTAACAGCCCCAGTACCATCACCTCCTATTCCACCCCAGACACTAGACGTCTCTATTTCTAACAAATTGAAGGAAGCTAGACAGTTAGGTTGCGTCTCATTTACTGGTGAGTTAGGTGCGATCGCAGTTAGGGATTGGGTTATTCAAGTATCTGAGACATTGGCAGATATGGGATTAGATGATGAGATGAAATTGAAGGTGGCTACACAGTTATTTGAGAAGAGAGCCCGTACTTGGTGGAGTTTAATAAAGTCTCGTTCTCCTATATCGCTGACTTGGATAGATTTTCTCCGAGAGTTTGATGGTCAGTACTACACCTATTTCTATTAGAAAGAGAAAAAGAGAGAATTTTTGAGCTTGAAACAAGGGAACATTACCATTGAGGAGTATGAAACTCGTTTTAACGAGCTGATGTCTTATGTACCTGAGTTGGTGAGATTAGAGCAAGACCAGGTAAACTACTTTTAGGAGGGACTCCGTACTGAGATATAAGAGCATATGATAGTGACTGGCAAGGAGTCGTATAAGGAAGTTGTGCAAATGGCCTTACGGGATGAGAAACTCGCCACTAAGAATAGACGGATCTGAGCTGAGTTTGCAAAGAGAAGGAATCTGCCTACGTTCTAGGGTCAGTCTTCAAAGAGAGGCTGAGATTTGACATCTACTGCAAGAAGTACTACCTCAGCGTTTATGGCATCCACTAGACCTTCATCTCAGCAGTCACAGCCGAGATCTTTTAGATTTGATCGGCCAGTGATGACTAGTCGGGGGGGACTTCAGGAGGATTGGATAGATGTCGTAATTGCGGAGGATTTCATGTTGGATCATGTAGAAAGCTTGTAACGTGTTTTCAATGCAGCCAACAAAGACATATCAAGAGAGATTGTCCTCAATTGAGACGGGGTATAGTAGCTACTTCTACTCTTTCGACTTGTCCTAGTTTACTGCGGAGAGACACTTTAGGGTCACAATCTAGACAGGGCCTAGTGATATGGTCAGGCATGGGGAGTAATACCCCAAAATAGCCATATTTCAGACCGCAGCCCCATATTTCAACCAGGGTTTTTGCAGTGACTGAGGATGAAGCTCGGGTTCGACTTAGCACAGTGACAGGTACTATGATTGTGTTTGATAGAGATGCACATGTTTTGATAAATTCGGGCTCCAATAGATCAGACATGAGCATATAATTTGCATCATTCTCAAATAAGAACCTATCACCATTAGTTAAAGAGATTGTAGTGCATACTCCTCTAGGTGAGCGGTTAGTAAGAAATACGTATTATAGAGATTGTGGTATTAAAATTGGGAAAGAAGAATTTATGGGTGATTTAATCCCTTTGGAGATTCGGGACTTTGATATGATCTTGGCTATGGATTGGTTGTCCACTCATCGAGAAAAGGTGGATTATTTTAAGAAAGAAGTGATTCTCTAGAGTTTAGAGGGAGCAGAAGTTGTATTTATGGGGGAGCGTCGAGTATTACCGTTTTGTGTAATCTCAGCCCTCAAAGGTTTGAAATTGGTGCAAAAGGGATATCTGGCATACTTGGCTCACGTGATTGATATATCGAGGGAGGAACCTAAGTTAGAGAATGTCCCCTTAGTAAGTGAGTTCCCTGATGTACTTCTTGATGAATTATCGGGACTTCTTCCCGATCGTGAGTTCGAATTCACCATTGACTTACTTTCGAGTACTACCCCTATCTTTATTCCTCTATATAGAATGGCTCCGACAGAGTTGAAGGAGTTGAAAGTACAGTTGAAAGAGTTAGTGGACAAGAGTTTTATACGCCTTAGTACATCTCCGTGGGGAGCACCGATTTTATTTGTGAAAAAGAAAGACGGTACACTTCGGTTATGTATAGATTACCGACAGCTTAACAGAATGACCATTAAGAACAAGTATTCGTTGCCGAGGATTGATGATCTTTTCGATCAATTATAGAGAGCTACAGTGTTTTCTAAGGTTGATTTGAGGTCTGGGTATCATCAATTGAGGATTAAAGAACAAGATGTACCCAAGACAGCGTTCAAGACTCGGTATGGTCATTATGAGTTCTTGGTCATGCCTTTCAGGCTAACTAACGCACCGGTAGCTTTTATGGATCTCATGAATAGGGTGTTCCATCCTTACTTGGACAACTTTG
Source organism: Theobroma cacao (assembly GCF_053813885.1). Lineage (NCBI taxonomy): Eukaryota > Viridiplantae > Streptophyta > Magnoliopsida > Malvales > Malvaceae > Theobroma > Theobroma cacao. The sequence continues at coordinate 18,778,484 of NC_142648.1, read as the reverse complement.
TTATTGTATTCATTGATGACATCCAAGTTTACTCGAGAGATAATGATGAGCACGCTACCCACTTGCGTATAGTATTACAGACTTTGCTGGAAAGACAGTTGTATGCAAAGTTTTCGAAGTGTGAGTTTTGGTTACAGGAAGTGGTATTCTTGGGACACATAGTATCGGGAGCTGGAATATATGTTGATCCCAAGAAGATAGAGGCAATTTTACAATGGGAGGAACTTAAGACAGTGATGAAGATTCGTAGTTTCCTCGGATTAGCCGGTTATTATCAGAGGTTTGTTTAGGGGTTTTCCTTAATAGTAGCTCCTTGGACCCGTCTAACTCGTAAGGGAGTTAAGTTTAAGTAGGACGATGTGTGTGAAAGTCGATTTCGGGAGCTGAAGAATCGGTTAACATCTACTCCAGTATTGACACTTCCTGTGAGTGGTAAGGGATTTGTAGTATATAGTGATGCCTTAAAGTTGGGGTTGGGGTGCGTACTAATGCAGGATGAAAAAGTTGTGGCTTATGCTTCTAGACAGCTAAAGAGGCATGAAGCAAATTACCCTACCCATGATTTAGAGTTAGCAGTAGTGGTGTTTGCTTTAAAAATCTGGAGGCATTACTTGTATGGTGAGCATTGACGAATATTTACGGATCACAAGAGTTTAAAATATTTGCTCACTTAGAAGGAGCTTAATTTGAGGCAAAGGCGATGGTTAGAGTTGATAAAAGATTATGACTTGGTGATAGACTATCATCCAAGAAAGGCGAACGTTGTAGCTGATGCCTTAAGTCGTAAGTCTTCATCGTCATTAGCCGCACTTCAGAGTTGTTATTTTCCAACATTATTAGAGATGAAATCTCTTGAGGTCTAGTTGAGAAATGGTGAGGATGGATCCTTATTGGCAATCTTCATTGTGCGACCTTCGTTACTTAATCAGATTAAGGACATTTAGAGGTCTGATGATGAGTTAAGAAAAGAAATTCAAAAATTGACCGATGGAGGAGTCAGTGAGTTCAGATTCAGAGAGGATAACATCTTGATGTTTAGAGATCGAGTTTGTGTTCCTGAGGGAAACCAGCTGAGACCAGCGATCATGGAAGAAGCCCATTCATCTGTCTAAGCATTACATCCTGGAAGCACCAAGATGTATAGGACTATTAGGGAGAATTATTGGTGGCCAGGTATGAAGCGAGACGTAGCAAAATTCGTAGCAAAGTGTCTCATATGTCAGCAAGTTAAGGCAGAGTATCAGAGGCCAGCAGGTACACTTCAGTCTTTACCTGTTCCCGAGTGGAAATGGGAGCATGTAACTATGGATTTTATTTTGGGACTACCGTGGACACAGCGGGGAAAAGATGCGATCTGGGTGATTGTAGATCGGTTGACTAAGTTCGCTCAGTTTTTAGCTGTCGATAGTACATGCTCTATTGAGAAGCTGGCTCAGCTCTATATAGATGAGATTGTGAGGCTACATGGAGTTCCTGTTTCTATAGTGTTAGACCGAGATCCTCGATTCACTTCTCAACTCTAGTCAAAATATCAAGAAGCTCTCGAAACCAAATTGAAATTTAGCATTGCTTTTCACCCACAGACGGATGGTCAGTCAGAGAGGACTATCCAGACTATGGAGGATATGCTGAGGGCTTGTGTCATGGATTTTCTTGGGAGTTGGGATAGACACTTGCCGTTAGTGGAATTTGCTTACAACAATAGCTTCTAGTCTAGCATTGGTATGGCACCGTACGAAGCTTTATATGGAAGGAAATGTCGTACTCCACTTTGTTGGGATGAAGTGGGTGAAAGAAAGTTAGTTAGTGTGGAATTGATTGATCTAACTAATGACAAGATCAAGGTTATACGAGAGAGGCTAAAGGTAGCCCAAGATAGGTAGAAGAGCTATGCAGATAAACGGAGAAAAGACTTGGAGTTTGAGATCGATGATAGAGTTTTTCTTAAGGTTTTTCCGTGAAAAGGTGTGATTCGATTTGCGAAGCGAGGAAAACTTAACCTGAGGTATATTGGACCATTCCGAATCATTGAGAGAATTGGACCAGTGGCTTATAGTTAAAACTACCTCCGGAGTTAGATCGGATCCATAACGTTTTCCCTATTTCTATGCTTAAGAAATATGTACCAGATCCCTCTCACATCCTCGAAACACCTCCGATCGAGTTGCATGATGATTTGAAGTTCGAGGTGCAACTTGTGAGTATCTTGGACTGAAAGGATAGAGTATTGAGAAACAAGAGTATTTCAATGGTCAAAGTATTGTGGAAAAGTGCTCGAATGAAGGAAATGACATGGGAAGTAGAGCATCAGATAAGGAACCAATACCCGCATCTATTTGTCGAATCTAGTAAGTGAAATTTTGAGGTCAAAATTTTATTTTAAGGGGGCTAGAATTATGAAACCCGACCCTATAAACACATGTCGTGACATACATGCACTGAGTAGCATGTTATTACGCTAGGAAAGCTCCTAAGAATAGACGAAACTCGGTATTGTACCTAACGGTACACTTGAGATGATTTAACTCGAACTAGTTCAAATACGAATCGTAGGATGAAATTTAATATTTTACAGTCCAGGAATGACTAAAAATGATTATTCGGAGTTCGAGGGTTCATTTGGGGAAAAATTGAAAATTTTGATGTTTAGGGGCAAAATCATCATTTTGCCACCTAAAATAATAATTTGATCATGGAGTGAAATTTTTGACCAAGATTAACTATTTGGAGTATAATTTAATGATAGGAAGTGAAAAATTTTAATTTCGACAATTTTCAGAACATAGGGGCAAAACGATAATTTTATTGTCTCGGGGTTAAACTGTAATTTTCACTACCCAAAACTTGTCAAAATCATAGGATCTATTTATTTTGGTATGAATAACTATGGTATTTTTAAGTGTTGAGAAATTGAAGTTTAAAGGATGAAATTTTAAAAACGAGCCAATGGAAAAGTGACATATGGCACTTTTAATGATTTAATATTATTTTAAAGGAAAATCAGTCCATTTAAACCCCACATCAGGTGATGGTCGGCCATAAGGAGAGAATAAGAGGGAAAATAGAGAGGAAAGGAAGAAAAGAGAAAAACCAAAGGAAAACTAGAAAATTCAAAAGGGAATTCGCGTTTTTTGTCCGCTTACACGTCTAACGGTAAGATTTTTCGACTTTGGCTTGATTTCTACCTTTCCTATGCCTTTGTTTCCGTTTAGCATGCTTGAGGAGAGAGATCAAAAAGTGATACCAAGGGCTAGCCAAATTTCAACGAGGAGGATTTTGAAATTTTTATGTTTTGATTCTTAGTTATATTGGTAGTTTTAGTTAGTTAAATGTGTATAGAAATCAAATAGGGCAAGAAAGCATGGAATTCTCACAATACCCACCATTGGCTGAATATTCAATGATGTACAATGATGATGAACTGATTTTTGTTCGAAGAGAAATGAAGTGAAAATGATGAAAATTGGTTAAATGTGATACAAAAACAAAATGAAAAATTAACCGAGTTAATGTCCTAGTTTTGGCCGAATTTTTCAAGGAGGAAAGTGAGCTGATTTTGGTGATTTTAGAAGGTTATTGGCTGATATTTAATGTTTAGAAATGCTAGAGAGAAAATGGGACAATTTAGAGCTAAAATGGAGCGCGTTAGCAATTTATCGAGTAAAGTGCCAAAAAAAGGTTAATACCGCATTTAAGCCGTTTTAGGCTATTGCATTTCATACCATGCATTAGTATAGGATTTAAGTCAATTATATAGTGATTTAGCATCAATGTGGTGAATTGTGTAAATTTTGCAATGTGTCTAAGAGGAGAGGCTTCCGGTAAAGGCAAGGAAGTTGTACCCGATTAATAGTGATTGAGGCATCTAGAAAGCATTTAATTTGTACAAATGGTGAGTAAACCTATTATTATTGTAAATTATCTAGAGTTTATTTTTAAATGCTCTTTATGTATTTTATAAAACGAAAATGAGATTTAAATGGGACTTTTGATGTTTTAGAAATAAATGTGACAAATAAATATATTGTGTTGATTATCTGAAATAAGAAACTTTTGATCATGAAATTGAGTAATTGGAGGCTACCAATTGTCTTGAAAAATATATTTTCCTATGAATAGCTTATGATATATGAGTATATGTGGCTATATTTTAGAATTGCATTGGGAATTTATGTAAGCTGTCTTTTACTATGCAGGCTGGATAAATAAATAAAAAGCCACGTTATATTGTCGAAATTTTAATAAAATTGGTGAGTTTAGTCACTGTAGTGACGGGTTTCGATGGACTGCCCATTAGAGGGGTATGGTAAACCCGATTACATAGTTACTACGGTTGTAGAGGCAAGGAGGGTAACTCTCGGGATAGTGTTAGAGCTTACTTCACGTCAAACCCCACGTGAATGTGTAACTCGGCCAACGCCAAGGAACGGCTTGTTTTCAAAACTAACATGTGTTTAACATGTAAATATCTTAACAACCTTGGCGGACTCAGTTAGATGCCTCGGCCAAGGTATCCCTGATGACTAGTTTTTGGCTTGAGCCCTGTTTCTAATAAAATTCATAAGCCTTAACAACTGTTTTGGTAAATTACAAATATGTTATGGTTTCAGAAATAAATTGAAAACCTTATGAAATGGTTTGTGATTTGTTGTTTAAACTTGCCTCCATTTTACTCGCCTTTAGATATTTATAATAATGTTTGTTTACTCATTGGGATTGCAAAATCTCACCCACCTCATTTCCAAATATTTCAAGCCTATGGTAGCTTGTAGATACTCGGTTTTGTAGAGGATTCTAGTTGACCCCTCTATCTCACAGACAGTAGGTTACTATCACCAACACTTGGTGTATTTATGGGCCACTTGTCATTGTAATTATTATTGTACATTATAACTTTGTAAATTATTGTATGTATGAATTTATTTCACTTCCACGTTACAAAAGATTACTTACACGTGTTTCTATAAATATTGTTTTATAAAAAAATACTATATTTTAATCAATATTTTGAATAGTAATATGTGTCTATAAATCTTTTTTAAAAAATAAAATAATTTTTGTCTTTTGATTTACTTGAGTCAGAAACGACTAGTAATTGTTTAAAACGGAATGTTTAACAACGATTGCTCCCAAGAAAGGCAAGAAACTGATACGTAAGCCTTGCGGGGTTCTGATTGGCATTTCGGGTAATGAGTGTCAATTGGGACGTCGCGACGGTTGTCATGGGCCCGAGGGAGATTTCGGGTCGTGACATTGTATCACTTAAAAGAGGTAGATTAGCAAGTCCAACTCTAATGACATGGGAAGAGTTTGTCCAAGCTTTTCGAGATCACTTATAGCCTTAGAGCATAAGAGACACAAAGGCATAAGAGTTTGAGACATTGATATAGTCCTCAGACATGACAATGATGGAGTATGATGTTCGATTTGGCTAGTTATCCCATTATGCTCCTAACTTGGTCCTAACTATGCACAAGAGGATCAAGAGATTTATTAGGGGATTGATAGAGTCATTGTTTAGAGTTTTAGCCACCTAGAGATTTGCCTCCTATGTGGCAATGGTGGATGCCTCTAGAATGATTGAAATTAGGAGAATGGAATCCATATTGGAAAGAAGGTCGAAGAGCTTAGACACAAGGCTAATAAGACTGCAATTATTCTAGTGTGACTAGGAGTTCCACATTTATACACCATTAAAGTTGTGAGGGAGCCACTCCTATGCTTAGGCCACTAATGAACAATGGTTATTTAGCCCACCTTTTAAACGGAAGCAGTTTAGTAGAGAATCTAATTTGGGCCCTTGGCAGTGGGGTGTTGTAATACCCCGTACTTTGATAAGGTGGCTAATAAAGCTTATCGGATGTCAATTGAGGTTAATTAGAGTGTTTAAAAGTGATGAAAGGCGAAAGGAATAGTTTGGAGAAAATATTCTACACATGAAGAAATAATAATATAATAATAATATTTTTATCAGTGAAAAATTAGCGAGATAAAAAGTGATTCGGAAGTGAATCAGGGCATAATAAAATATTTTGGGTGCCAAGGAGACAAGTGAAAAATTTTGGAATAAAATAATATTTTATTAATAAAATATTAATATTTTATTCAATGTCAAAATTTTTCATGAAAAAGGAGTATATGGTAAATCTAAGTGGGGGAGAAGAAGAACAAGAAAATTTTAGAGGAAAATGACGTTAACAGGGCTCACGTGTCTTTATTAAATAAAGCTAGCGTTAGTAGGTAAATATTTTAAATATTATGGGGACACTACGTTGGAGTATAAACTTTATCTTTCGGTTGTACATGAGTAAAAGAAGATAATAGAAGAAAATTGGAATTTAAAAGTGTGAGACCCTGTCAAGCTCGATTAAAAGACGGTATTGTATCGAGTGGTACAACTAAGTTAAATCGAGCCTTGAACTAGTTCAAATAGAAATTGTAAGAGAAATTTGAAAATTTTAAAACCAACAGAATGACTTAGAATAGTGATTTGGAGTTCAAGGTCCAGTTTGGAGTCCATCAGAAAATTGATCAATTAGGGACAAAACGGTCATTTTACCATTTGATGATAAAATGGAGATTTTTAGCCAAGATTTGATCACATTTGACCAAGAATAATTATATGAAATATAATTATGATTATTGGAGTATAAAATGATGTTTAGTAGTGAAAAAATTGTGATTCTCGGTATTTATGGAGCAGAAGGGCAAAATAGTAATTTTGCCACTAGAGGACTAAACGAAAATTTTTTTAAACAATTTTTGCCCCATTTGGTTAATATTGATCAATATTATTGTTATTTTAGGTTGAAAAGTAGAAATAATGAGATTCTGGTACATTTTGGAGTATAAGGGCAAAATCGTAATTTTTTCATCTCGGGGGCAAATCAGTAAAATTTTCGGCCCAGCACTTGTCAAGACCAAGGGATTTTAATTGTGGTAGGATTGGATAAATACCAGAATATTTGTGGTGGAAAATTAAGAAGAAAAAGTCAAAAAGTTAAAAATTGGGCCAATAAGCATGTGACACATGGCATGCTTTATTATTTTATTATTTTCTATAGAAATCAGCCCATTAAATCCCCAATTCCCTCACCATATTCGGCCTAGGCATCCAGCAACAAGAAAAAAAGGAAGAACAAAAGGAAAAACAAGAAAACCTAGGTGGAAATTAAAAGAAAAAGTGAAGAAATCAAGGAAACAAGCTAGGTAAGTTAAAATTTCTTTAATTCTCCTTGATATCTAGCTTACCCATGCTTTTGTTCTTGATTTTCATGGTTCAATATTGAGTTATCATGATGAATTCAATTCTGAAAAATGGGTATGGAAGAGGAATTATTGTTTGAATAATTTGATTTTAGACTATGTTAGTGTTTAGGGATAGTTAAGCATGGTTATGAACAAAAACATAAAAGAAATATTCAATTTCTCTAGGGTTCCTTGTTGGCCGAACCATGAGGGCTGAATATCAATGGGGGATTGTTTTTATTTCTAGGAAAATAGCATGGAAAATGATGAATTAAGGTGAAACGGTTATGTAGAAAAAAATTCGATTCTAGTGCACCAAATGACCAAATTTTTCTATAAGGAACTGTGAGGGTTCTAATGCTGAATTTGTCTTTATTTAAATGAATGTGGTAAATTAAGGTATTAGAGGAGAAATGAATTAATTTGGAGGTGATTTGGACACAATCGCCAATTAATCGGGTAATCGGTCGAATTTAATCGATACCGTGATTAAGCGGTAATCGGGCATATTTGTGCATTTACATATGAAGCATTAGTAGTTTAAATTAATTTATATCAATTTAGGGACAATATAGTAAATTCCTCAACTTTGTTATTTGTCAAGGTGGTGAGACATCTGGAAAAGGCAAAGGAATTGCGCCTGAGGACTATTAGTCATAGTTCACCCGAAATCTGGATTTTCGACACCTGTGAGTGGACTGTCTATTAAAATTGTTTTGGGAATATGACTGTTTGAACAAAGTGTTTGAATGATTTTATAAATTTTTTTATGAAAATGAATGCCTTGGGAACAAGCTTTTGAGAAAAGGTTTATGTTATGAAATGTAGTTATTATGGATTTCTGTGTGGCTGCATTATGTTGATATACATATATGCTTGAATATAATGTTGTGTAATTATGTTGACTCGGCTATGTGCGAGTAGGGAGTGCGCATAAGCCGAGGATGACCCGGTTATGTGCGAGTAGGGAGTGCGCATAACTCGATGATGACTCGGTTATGTACGAGTAGGGAGTGCGCATAACCCGATGATCACCCAGCCATGTGCGAGTAGGGAGTGCGCATGTGTTGGTGATGATGATGATGGGTTGGTGATGATGATGATGCGTTGGTGAGATGATGATGATGGGTATATACGTATATATATATATATATATATATATATATATACATATGTAAATGTGTGTGATATAGCAAATTGATGGACAATGATTTATGGTTGTAATGTACGTAAAATTTGACATATTATACTTTGAGAATTTTCATGAATGTTAGGTTGATTTTATTAGTTTAGCAGAATGGTTTTTTGTTGAGTGAGGAAAAATGTTTCTCTTGTTGCTTTGTTTTCACTGCATCGAAATTCATGGTCGCTGTAGCGAAAAACTCTAGGGTTTGGAGGGGTTTTAAATAGGAATGAACTAAATTGCATTGTTTTGAAACAAGTGCATCATGATTTTAAATTTTTCCTAATTGTTGCTTGTTCCCTTCCTTGTTCACTCACTGGGTTTATACTCACCATTTTCAAATTCATGTTTTCAGATCACGAGGTAGCCGATAATTAGGACGAGGTGTCCTTGTAGATCTGTGTACATCTTTTGGTAGGTGTCTCGGCATTCGGTAGTTGTATATCCATCCGAGTCACTCCGCTGGAGGTCGAGTATTATTTTGTTATGTATAGATGAACTTAATGTAAATTTTAAAATAGTAATGCCAGTACGAGTTGGCAATGTATATCACTATTTTGACTCAAAGTCATGAAATAGGACTTAGTGATAATAAATAGAATCATAAGTAAGATAAATAATAGGCTTGCTTGGATTTAGTGGATTACGTTCATTGGACCCATGCGCCGGTCATTACCCGAAATTTGGGTCGTGACAAAAAGATTGTGGGAGGATACAATTAAAAAGGGTGAAAACCTTGGAAGATAAAATGGTAATTTTTCCAATAGTTTGGTTAAAGCTTCCTTTGGAAGCTTTGACTCTTTTCTTCCTTATCCATGACCGGTTCTTATCTTCTTCAACAGATATTTTCTTCTTCTCCTTCATGCTCCCATGCCATTTTCATGCTTCCATGCTATTTTCACCTTACCACCTTGCATTTGAAAAGAAAAATAAAGAGAATCGGCTAAGAAAAGAAAGGAGAGAGAAGTGGGAGGCTTGGGTAGTAAATGATTGAAGAAATATCAAGTGGGTCTCAAGATTCAAGAAACATAAGGTATAGATTTTTGTGTTTTAAGCTCTCAGTTGGTTAAATCTTTGGAGGAATAATGTGTGAATCATTTTGTGGTAGTTATGGTGTTCATTGGTGTGAGGAAATTATGAATTTTGTTGGGTGAAATCCAAGCTAAAACCAAGTCGTAAGCTTAATGCTACAATTTGAAGCTTATGATTGGTTTGATATTGTGAGAATGATTGTGTGCAATATGTAGTGTTATTGTGATGTCATGGGTATGGTTGGAAGGGAATTATATTAATTGGAAGTTTGGATATGTGTGGATATGTGTTGTTAGGAAAGGCTTACAACGTTATGGGTGTTGGTGTGCATGAATGAATATTGATGTTGTACATGGTGGCAACATGTAAATGAGAATGGTAGTACATGTAGACTTAGAAAATGTTTGATGGAAGTAAATTTATAATTGCTGCCATAAGCTAGTGATGGGTTCGCTATGGACGGCATGCTCAAAATACGCAGCGAAAAGAAAATTAAAACTTTATAACTAAACAACAAAAACATGCCTCCACCCATGGATCACCTTGGTGATATTTAACACATAAAAGCACAAAATAAATTATTATTCAAAAAGTTACCTTGCTAAGTAATTTCATAATCACAATGGCACTTCCCAAAGCAATCCCACGAACACCACAAGGAGCAAAAACCCTAGTCAATCAAGTACTTGGCCTCTAATGGTAGTACACATGATTACACTTGAACCTTCAACAAAGGAAGGAGTTTTTAACTATACTTTGTGCTAGCAAAAAGGACAACAATTGTCTTTTTCTTCTTTTTCACAATCTTAGCCGAACCTCTCTCAAAAATTGCTTCATAAGCAATTTTCTCTTTTACACAAAGGGAGTGGTGGCAAAGAAAGAAAACGTTTTTCTTTTTTGACAAAAACTACGTTTTCTTCAATTGTGAAAAACTCTCATATGGAAAATAGTTAAAAGGTGACTTATATAGTTAGGTTAAAATAACTTCAATTTTGCAATTAATCCCTCAATATTATAACACATTATAATATTGGGCCCATTACTTAATTAAACTCTTTTAATTAAGTCCTTGGAAATTAAAATCAAAATTAATTTCCTTTACATTTTGCAATCAAGGCCATATAATTATAACTATTTATAATTTTGTCTAAAACTTAATTAAACTCTTTAGTTAAGTTTAGAGAAGTTAATTACCTAGCATGTGATTTAAATCTAACTTAAATCATCACTCTCCCAATTTAATTCAGATGCAATCATTGTGTGTGACCCATTAGGTTCCCAACATGTTGGCAATGGAATTGATTAATGACTTGATTGATTAATATAAATTTCAATCAATTAATTTATAATTAATTCTATAGACCAAGATTGGCATCTAGCAATGCATCATGGCCACCCAATTGTTAGGAGAGTCAAAGGGTTCTTTGACAACCTTTCAGTGTACAATCTATCAGTATAATTCATTCCTTCATCATATATCCCGAAAATGATAAAAGCTTGGTACAGTGTCTACTTTTATTGACCTCCATATTTGTTCCTACAATTATAGCATTAGCTTTATAGAGAGTTATGAAACTTTTTTCATAATCTCCATGTCGCCTTGGCCAAGGACTTCAATAAGCTAATGTTAACTAAGAACTGATAGGATATGTCTTCTAAAACACTTGCGGTGATGATTCCTATCATGACCACTCATTTGCCTTCACATGCTTCATACTATATCTAAAAACATCATGTTTTAGCATTCTTGGTTAGGCACCCGTAGGGATGAAATCAAAGCATAGCACTCTACACTTAAGAAAACCTAGTGTCTCAAGTCTAGGGAGTATTTACACAACTGACACATGAGAGGTGTTACATAGACACTACAGTGTATTACCAAATGCACTTCTCATGACGGGTCATGTTCGGTGAACTTGCTCTCCTAGGTAAGCACCTATATTCTATTTTTAAGTATCTCTGTACTTCAATCTATGAGATCGATTGCTTACTTCCAAAGTAAGGAACATAGAATATACCAATCTCTAAGCATCATTGGTGTCCAGTCTCAATGATACATTGACCAAGAACACTTTGAGATTATGCTTTGATGCATAGGAATCTCATAACTACAACCCATCACAGTTTCCTTGCAAGGAATATTAATCTCATGGACTTCATCCAATTAGACTTATAACTCATTATAATTGATGTCTTATTGATAAAAGAAAACCTCTAATCATTCAATATGAATGATACTGTTGCATGATTAGAATCAAGCCTCAACCAATCCTAATTAGTTGTAGGGCTCATCTTAACATCTCCCACTAGCACAAAGCCAATTGCTACCTCATCGTATGTGGATTCAATCCATCTAACAATCGTGTCTGCATGTAGACTTGCTTGTGCCCTTCAATGTGGTTAATTACTTTTATCTATCTTTGTGATGTCCATGCATCACATCTCATCATATTACTATATCTAGATCCAATGAGACCTAGGTTCTGCTAGTACGGCTCCATTGTTACATTAACAATGTTCAGAACCTTTTATTAGTTCCATGGACCAACGATCTAAGTATCTTCCTATTAAAGTCCTTTTAATAGGATGTATATGACTTTAATTATATACATGTACATAGTCCTTTTTCTTTCTTTAGAACCATTCCAACTAAACTATGCCATATGCATCATATGCATTTATCACTTTTCATTGTACCCCTTTTAAATTTTGGCACTTTCTTTTTATACACATTGCATCCCATGTAATTGTATCACCAAAGAAATGTATTCACTTCTGCTCACCTTCTTTTGTGTATGAGATAAATACACTTGTACATATTATTAAATCCAACCCTTTGGATCCCATTTAATAGAACAAAGTGTATAACTCCAACGAAAAACATATTTAGTAGTTCATCTCATATGAATAATACATCTTCAATGTATCTTACTAAATCCATGGAGTTCTCATACATATGATTATGCATCTCTATGCAAAATCTTAAGAGTTAGATTCCAATGTAACCATGTAATAACTAAGAAACTCCTTTCTTAGTGTCATCATACTCCTACTAAATCCAAGATCCTCTATGAGAGTAATAATCAAACTTTTTTCAATTTTTTGTGATGTTACATACATAAATCTCAATGTATGCTTGGATTCATATTGGTTTGGCATAATATAATTGGCTACATATAACTTGGAGAGATGTTGACCAAATCATATCACTATATGAATTTGCTTTCTTCTTTGAACAAACATCTCAATGTTCTATTCATAAGAAAGTTCCATTTCACATGTATCTACATTCATCTTTTGAATGATTAATTAATAAGTAAGAGTAATCTTCACTAAGATCATATCTTAATAAAGTACTTCATACTTGTCATAGCCCAAATTTTGAGCTATGATCGGCGCATGGGCCCTATGGGCATAACCCACTAAGCCCAAGCAAGCTTATTTAAGCAATCCCGATCATTAATTCCAACCATCATTTCTAAAACCACATATTGTAATTCTCAACAAAAAATATTTCAGTAACATTTTACAATGACCCAATATTCACCATTTTATTATGTCAAAATAATGTCACCCGTTTGCCAACTCATAGTGGCATTAGTAATCAAATATACATATTTAACTTATAACATGGATCTTACCAGATTACATTACATATACGCATTCACAGGTAACAGACCCTTGACCATCAGCAGAGTGACCGTAGGTGAAGGTATAGCTACTAAGATGCCATAGTACCTACCAAGAGGCGAGCATATGTGGACACTCAATCTAGGTCTCAATTGTCTTCGAATCTGAAAACATGAAGTTTAAAAATGTGAGTATAAAACTCAGTGAGTGAACATAAGAAGTGAACAAGCAAACGGTAGGAAGAATTTGGAAATCATGATGCACTTGTTTCAAAAACAATGCAATTGATTTAATTTCTTACTAAAAACCCCTCATTTCAAACTTTGATTAATAACCTCATATTGTTGCAAAAACCCATGATCAATCCATGAAGTTAAATGGGTGAAAAATATGTCAAAATCAAGCAAGGCAGCAAGCTTGGCAGCAAGTTTCTCTTTGAAGCGAGAAACAGTCTTAGTTTGCATATGTTTCAGTTTTTCTATCACATCTCCCACTAAAGAAGTCCAATTAACCTGATTTTTTTACCCTTAGAAATCTTAGAGAAAGGGCTACAACTTTTATGTTTACTACTTTTCCCAATTATGACTAAAAAGTGGTCAAAATCATTGTCAAAGCGAAAGCACTGCACCAGAATTTTGGGTCTACTCGAGAGTTTTTCGTTGCAGTGAGAAACAAGGCTGGTTTGTGCCCCCACCACCAGAGAGTTTCTCGCTGCAGCGAGATTCAGGGAAAATGACAATTAAGGGGTTTTCACATGCCACAAAATCCATTCCTACCATATTGCACATCAAAGTGAATGCATTGACAATAATTAAGTTTCTCATTATTCATTTCAATCACATATTATAATCATATACTTTTTATCACATATACATATATAAACATATATAAACATGTACACCACCCCACTTCATTCATCGTCATAGCTGGGTCATCATCATCGGCTTATGCGCACTCCCTACTTGCACATAGCAGAGTCATCATCGGCTTATGCGCACTCCCTACTCGCACATAGCCGGGTCATCATCAACTCATGTGCACTCCCACATCGCACATAGCTAGGTCATCATTATCACATAACATTATTCATCAATGCACAACACATATTCATATATATACATACCAACATAATATAAGAGCACATGGATTTATCTTTTTACACATTTCATAATTTCACAACATCAAAACATTTTATCAAGGGCTTGTTCTCATGCATAATTTAATGAAAACCAAGTAAAATCATTTAAATGCTTCATCCCAACACATATGTATTTCCCAAAAACACTTTGATGCAAGTTCACTCACCGGTCTTGTTGATTCTTTTGCTTGACTCAAGCCTCAACTAATGCTTCAAATGGACATGTGAGGCCTTGTTGGAACCTATACACACAGTAGCACCTTAATCAACCCAAATTGTCATTAATACACTCTCAAAAGCTATTTCCTAATTCAAGTGTAGCTAGTTATTACTAACAAGCACCCAATTACCATTAAGTGGCTATTTGTTTACTCTACTCTAGTCACTCTTAAAATGATTAACAATCTCAATAATAGATTAGCTCACCACTCTAATCATCAACCATTATCAACAACTTGAAAATTAAACCTAATTCATTACTCACCTTGGTGGTTTTTGTAGTTGAATTCCTTTTCAAAAGCTTTCAAGCTATTGTGGACAATCTCCCTCTCTCTCCCCACCTGTCCAACTAGTGAGAAAATATACCAAGGAAAGACCTTTAAGGGCTTTTGAGGTGTAGAAGAGAAAGAGTATGAAAAGCCCTATGAAAAGGTGTAGAAAAACACAAAGTTTAGGGTTACCATGGGAGGCTTTGATGGAAGATGAAGAAAACATGAAATGGAGAGAAGAGAGGGGCGGAAGAAGAAGACTTGCTGGAAGCTGCTGGAAATTTGCTGGAGCTTTAGATATTTATATCTAAAGTTTATCCATTTGTCACATAAATTACCAAAATGCCTTTAACATGGTGACTTTGTCTTCCTCTCATCCTTTGTGCAACCTTTTACTCTTTTGACATTGGGGCAAGGTCCATAATAGTCTAGAAATACTCGAGTTCATGAAAACATAAAAATTTAGACTCGAGATGTAAAATGACCATTTTGACCCTATCATGGAAATTATCATTATTTTTATCTTTTTCATTTATTTTACCATCATAAACATCATTCATTCATTCCTTAGGCCTATTTAGACCTTAATAGCATAAAAAAAACTCACTTGTAGGAGCTCACCAAGAGAAATTACAAAATTACCCCTAGTCTGCATTATCACATCTACTTCTAGTTATGTGTCTATGGAGATCGAGATTTCATAGGTTCACTTCTGAATTACTATTTTTAACTCGGTAATTAACCTCAATTGGCATCCACAAACTTTATTAGCCACCGTATCAAAATACGGGGTACTATAATACTATATAGCTCGTATGATCTTATATTTAAGTTCTTTGAATATTTCAAGGTTTCAAATTTTATTTCTTTAAGTATACAAGACAAATTCTCAATTTGGTCTTGTGTAAACTTAATGAATTAGGAACATTTTCCACAACATTTTATGTTCAATGGTTCGTATACATTTATATGTATAAGACCTTTTGAACATACCAAGTCATTCACTTTTGCATGAAAATTGATTTGGTCATATAAGAATTACTAGTTCCTTTATGATTCCCAATCAAAAAGATCTAAGTATCTTCATACTCTAATTCTTACTTCAATGACCAAGACAAAATGCCATAATTGAGATCATATGCAATAAGTTTTCTTGACATTTATATTGAGCATTGACTTACTACTATTGTTTTGCATTTGATGTCATTACTTAAATGCATTCAACAATCTAGTGTTGAACATTTACGATGTTAATACAACTGTAGTAACTTCTAGCTCAATCAGAAACTTTGGCAAAGTATAAGCTTCTATAAGCTTCCTCTTCCTTAACTTTGTCAAGGAAACATTTTTTTTTATAGTCCCTCATTTGTCCATCTTTACCATAAAGATGTTTGAGAACATTTCCCAGTTAGTGACATTATCGTGGTTGTTTTCCCAATTCATAATTAAAGGAATATAAATTCCATCTCATCGAAGCACACTCCTAATTATGAATTGTATTTGATAAAGATTATGGAATGAACAACCTTTTGCTTGAGAACATTTCTCAAGTCCCGGTACCTTTAAAAAGGGTTTGGTCTAGTGAGTTTCATTTGCATCCAAGATGCACCATAGTGACAAATTATTAGCCATGTATATAAATTATGTCTAAATAGATAAAATAAAGTAATAAGTAAATATCTGTGAGACCTCGACCTCCATAGACACATAATTAGAAGTAGACAGGATAAAACGGACTAGGGGTAATTTTGTCATTTTCCTTAGTGAGCTCCTAGAAGTAGGTTTCAAACAATATTAAGGCCTAAGTAGGCCTAAGGAATAACTGAATGATGAAAATAAGGATAAAATGATGAAGGAAATAGAAATAATGATGATTTCCAAGGTAAAGGCAAAATGGTCATTTTTCATCTCGAGTAGAAATTTTAAGTTTTCATGAACCTAAGTATTTCTAGACTCTTATGGACTTAGTCCTAGGGTCAAAAGAGTAAAATGATTGCACAAAGGATTGGAGAAGAACAAGCTAACTTGTTGAGGGCATTTTCATAATTTAAGTAGAGTTTGGATAAACTTTAGCTATAAATATCATTTTTTCCAGCAACTTCTTCATTTCTCTAGCAGCTTCTTCTTCTTCTCATCCCAACTCACATTTCTTTCATCCTCCTGAAAGCTTCTCTCAAACCTTCCATCACCCTCTCAAGTTAACCTCAAATTTCATGCTTTTAGATACCTTGTTATAGGATTTTTCATACTCTTTTACTCTTTCACCTTAAAAACCCTTAAAAGTCTTACTCCTATACTTTCTCTCACTAGCTAGGTATTTAGAAAGAGAAAGAGAGAGCTTCTATAATGACTTGAAAACTCTTAGAAAGGGATTCAATTATAAAGCTACCAAGATTCCAACGAAGCCCCGTTGCCCCATTTGGACCATTAGAGGAAGTTGGAGTTGGGTAAAGATTTAACAAATACCGGTGAGTGAACTTGCATTTCAAAATGTTTTGGGAAGTGCCTACATGTTTAAATAAATCATTTGAAAGTTTCATTTATTTTTGCTTTAAAAAATATACTTAAGGAACAAGCCTTTGATGAAATGTTTCTATCTTGTGAAATGTGCAATATGAATAGTTCATGCACTATCACATAATATTGATATGTATATTATGCTTTGCATGCTCCTTTTGTGTGATAATGATGACCCAACTATGTGCTATGTGGCAGTGCACATGAGATGACGATGACCGAGCTATGTTCGGTGTGGGAGTGCACATGAGCTGATGATGACCCGACTATGTACGAGTAGGGAGTGCACATGATGATGATATTGCATTATGCGTGTAGGAAGTGCACATGAGTTGAGTGTGGCGTGATGGTATGCATGATGATGTATGTATATATATATATATATATGTTATAGAAAGTTTATGAAAATATTTGTGATTGTGTTGTATGCTGGCATTGTTAATTGCTCCTAAATTGCTTTTCATTTCAGCAAGAAAATGGCTTTTTGATGTAACAAGACCTTTTCAACTAAATTGCTCTATTTTTTGCTACAGCAAGATTTATTTTCACTGTAGCGAGAAACTCTCAGGTAGGTAGCCTTAACCCAAGCTCTGAATTTCGTTGCAACAAAAATGGATTCTCGTTGCAGCGAAAAACTCTCGGGTGGTTCCAAAATTCTAGTGCAGTGCCTTCATTTTTTACAAAGATTTTGACCACATTTTGATCAGAACTGGGAAAAGTCATAAACATCAAAGTTGTAATCCAGCCTCTTATCTTTCTAATGACTTAAAAATCATGTCAATTGGACTTTTGTAGTGGGAGGTATACTTGAAAACCGAAGCATATGCAAACCAAGAATGTCGTTTTGCTGCAGTGTGAAAACCCTCTGTTTGTTTGTCTTGCTTGGTCATTGTTGAAATTTTTATTCTATTCAACTTTATGGTTCATCATGGATGTTGTAACATTAAGGGATTAAACATTCAAAGTTTGAAATGAGGGGTTTTAACCAAAAATTAGACTAAATTGCATGATTTATCATAAGTGCATCATGTTTTCTAAAACATTCCTTGTCGTTGCTTGTTCCCTTCTTATGTTCACTCACTGTGTTTATACTCACTCTTTTAAATTACGTGTTTTCAGATCCGTAGCTAGTGGGGACCGAGATTAAGAAGACCTCTCGTATTCACCCCTTGGTAGGTATATGGCATTCGGTAGCTTTGCCCTCACCCATGTCACTCCGCTGGTCGTCAAGAATTTTGCATGTGTATTTACACTTGATGTAAATCGCTAAGATTTAGGCTACAAACAATATATGTATATGTGATATGATGATGCCATTATGAGATGTCCTCAACAAACCAAGATAAGTGGATTAGGTAGGTAACTGTTCTTACCAATTGTATCTCTATACAACTCCTAGATCAGCAAAATGACAACACATTGCCTAAACATATCATATATGTTTCGCCTAGCCTTTGCCTCTAGTTTCATAATAATCAAGTTTCCAAGCATCCAGATTTTATGAAACTAGTTGAGCAAGACCCACCAATAGCTCAAACATACTCGTGTAAAAGTGTGACCTTGAGTGTGCTCAACAAGTCTCCGATTAAAAGAGCAACCAAGTTATTTTGCTATATGGTGGAAGGCAACTTGCTCATGCGTCACATGTGACTCAATATATAATGAAGGATTTTGTTTTCACCTTTATTAGGGTCTCATCTTTGCATGCATAGCATTTATTAAATCGCATAAAATAAATCTATCACATGCATACTACTTTGTATTGCATTGCATTTATTAAATTGCATGAAATAAATCTATCACATACAAACTACTTTGGATGATTATGGACTTTAACTATACTAATTTCCTTGAGCCATCAAAGGAAACTAGCTTGGTCAAACCTAGGGGACTACATATAAGAATCTTCAAAATTTGCTTGTACTCTCCTTGTCCTTCTTAGTCCCTTGGATCTCTATCGTCAATTTTTCTAAAATTCAATCTGTAATCTATCCTAATTCTAATTACATTTGAATGTAGATGTAAAACCCGACCCTATAAACACATGTCATGACATACATGCACTGAGTAACATGTTATTATGCTAGAAAAGCACCTAAGAATAGACGAAACCCGGTATCGTACCTAACGATACACTTGAGTTGATTTAACCTCAAACTAGTTCAAATAGGAATTATAGAATGAAATTTAATATTTTATAGTCCAAGAATGACTAAAAATGACTGTTCGGAGTTCGAGGGTTCATTAGGGGTAAAATTACAAATTTTGATGTTTAGGGGCAAAAATCGTCATTTTGCCACCTAAGATAATAATTTGATCATGGAGTGAAATTTTTTACCAAGATTAACTTTTTGGAGTATAATTTAATGATAGGAAGTGAAAATTTTAAATTTCGACAATTTTCGAAACATAGGGGCAAAACGGTAATTTTGTCATCTCGAGATAAAAATAGTAATTTTCACCACCCAAAACTTGTCAAAATCATAGGATTTATTTATTTTTGGTATGAACAACTATGGTATATTAAGTGGTGAAAAATTGAAGTTTAAAAGATGAAATTTTAAAAATGGGCCAATGAAAAAGTGACACATGGCACTTTTTCATGATTTAATATTATTTTAATGAAAAGTCAGCCCATTTAAACCCCATTTTAAGTGACGGCCAGCCATAAGGGAGAACAAGAGAGAAAATAGAGAGGAAAGGAAGAAAAAAAGAAAAACCAAAGAGAAACAAGAAAATTCAAAGGGGAATTCGCGTTTTTCGCCCGTTTACGCGTCTAACGGTAAGTTTTTTCGACTTTAGCTTGATTTCTACCTTTCCTATGCCTTTGTTTCCATTTAGCATGCTTGAGGAGAGAGATCTAAAAGTGACATCAAGGGCTGGCCGAATTTCAAAGGGGGAGAAATTGAAATTTTTAGGTTTTGATTTTTAGTTAAATGTATAGTTTTAGTTAGTTAAATGTGTTTAGAAATTAAATTGGGCAAGAAAGCATTAAATTTTCACAATACCCATCCTTGGCCGAATCTGAAATGAGGTACAATGATGATGATCTGATTTTTTTTCTAAGAGAAATGAAGAGAA
Organism: Theobroma cacao; assembly: GCF_053813885.1. NCBI lineage: Eukaryota > Viridiplantae > Streptophyta > Magnoliopsida > Malvales > Malvaceae > Theobroma > Theobroma cacao. The sequence goes on along the minus strand of NC_142648.1, from coordinate 18,758,167 downwards.
AATGATGAAAAATGGTTAAATGTGATAGCAAAACAAAGTAGAAAATTTACCGAGTTAATGTCCCATTTTTGGCCAAATTTTCCAACGAGGAAAGTGAACTGATTTTAGTGATTTTAGAAGGTTATTTGCTGATATTTAATGGTTAAAAATGTTAGAGAGAGAATGGGACGATTTAGAGCTAAAATGGAGAGCGTTAGCAATTTATCGGGTAAAATGCCAAAAATAGGTTAATACCGCGTTTAAGCCGTTTTAGGCTATTGCATTTCATACCATGCATTAGTATAGGATTTAAGTCAATTATATAGTGATTTAGCATCAATGTGGCGAAATGGGCAAATTTTGCAATGTGTCTTGGAGGAGAGCCTTACGGTAAAGGCAAGGAAGTCGTACCCGACCAACAGTGATCGGGGCACCTAGGAAGCATTTCATCTGTACAAACGATGAGTAAACCTATTATTATTGTAAATTATCTAGAGTTTATTTTTAAATGCTCTTTATGTATTTTATGAAACGAAAATGAGATTAAAACGGGATTTTTTATGTTTTAGAAATAAATGTGACAAATAAAAATATATTATGTTGATTATGAAATTGAGTAATTGGCGGCTACCAATTGTCTTGAAAATATATTTCTTATGAATGGCTTATGATATATGAGTATATGTGGCTATATTTTATAATTGCATTGGGAATAGAATGTAGGCTGTCTTTTACTAAGCAGGCTAGATAAATAAATAAAAGTCACGTTATACTGTCAAAATTTTATTAAAATTGGTGGGTTTAGTCATTGTAGTGACGGGTTTTCGTGGACAGCCTATTAGAGGGGCACGGTAAACCCGGTTTCATAGTTACTCTGGTTGTAGAGGCGAGGAAGGTGACTCCCGGGGTAGTGTTAGAGTTCAGTTCACGTCGAACCCTCACGTGAATGTGTAACTCGGCCAACGCCAAGGAACGACTTGTTTTCAAAACTAGAATGTGTTTAACATGTAAATATCTTAACAACTTTGATGGACTCGGTTAGATGCCTCGGCCAAGGTATCCTCGAGGACTAGATTTTGGCTTGAGCCAATGTTTTTAATAAAGGTTATAAGCCTTGACAACTGTTTTGGTAAATTACAAATGTTTTATGGTTTAAGAAAGAAATTGAAAACCTTATGAAATGGTTTGTGATTTGTTGTTTAAACTTGCCTCCATTCTACTCGCCCTTAAATATTTATGATAATGTCTGTTTACTCATTAGGATTGCAAAATCTCACCCACCTTATTTCCAAACATTTCAGGCCTGTGGTAGCTTGTAGATATCCGATTTTGTCGAGGATTCCAGTTGACCCTTCTATCCCACAAACAGTACGTTACTATCACCAATATTGGGTGTATTTATGGGCCACTTGTCATTGTAATTATTATTGTACATTATAACTTTGTAAATTATTGTATGTATGAATTTATTTTATTCTGACGCTACAAAAATTATTTATGTATAGCTCTATAAAAATTGTTTTATAAGAAAATGAAATATATTATCAAATATTTTTATTTAGTTTAATTAGCCAACTTTTCACTCTAAATGAATGATTTAGATTAGAAAAATTTATTTTTAATCAACAGTGGATATTTTTCTACCATACATTGTATCTTTATCAGGTTTTGAAATTTTCTAGTAAAAATGACCAGAATACCCTTATGTGGCAAAAATTTTATTTTGATTGTTTTCGATCTAAAATAGTTTATATTTTCTTAAAACTCGATATTTAACAACGATTGCTCACAAGAAAGGCAAGAAAATGATTCGTTAGCCTTGCGGGGTTTCGATTGGCATTCCGGATAATGAGTGTTAATCGGGACGTCGTGGTGGTTGTCATGGGCTTTAGGGAGGTTCCGGGTCATGACAATTTAGTTGGTATCAAAGCTTTTGGTTTAAAAACTTATGGTTTTGAAAGAAGTTTTTGATCTTTAAAGTTCTTGGATTTAAAGTTATTCTAAAATAATTCACAATGTCAGTGTGCCCTAGTTAAGATTAGTTAGTTCATGTAATTGCATATAGAGTCTTTAGTAGTCTAAACCAATTTTGTTCTTTTTATAGACCATTATGCCTCCTCGATGTGAGCTACCACCTATCACTAGATCTACTGGTAAGGGAAGAGGTCGCCTTAGACAAAGTCGATCGGATTCCATAGAAGAGGAGTCGGCTGCATCTTCTTTTAGAGTAGTTCCTACTACTGAGTCTACTAACATTCCTGTACCTCCTCCACCACCTGTTGCTACTCCTGGCGTGCCTGCCATGTCACCCGAGGCAGCTCAAGCATTAACGACTTTTCTCGCTGCTCTTACGAGCCAAGTTCAGGCTGGCCAATTCCACCCGCTAATTCCCCTGTAACAGCCCCAGTACCACCACCTCCTATTCGACCTCAAACATCGGACGTCTCCATTTCTAAGAAATTGAAGGAAGCTAGACAGTTGGGTTGCGTCTCGTTTACTGGTGAGTTGGATGCGACCGCAGCTAAGGATTGGGTTAATCAAGTTTCGGAGACTTTTTTTGATATGAGATTAGATGACGATATGAAGCTAATGATGGCTACTAGATTACTAAAGAAGAGGGCTCGTACTTGGTGAAATTCGGTAAAGTCCCGTTCCACTACTCCTCACACGTGGTCTAACTTCCTCAAAGAATTTGATGGTCAGTATTTTACTTACTTTCATCAGAAAGAAAAGAAAAGAGAATTTTTGAGCTTGAAACAAGGAAATCTAACTATAGATGAGTACGAGACTCATTCTAACGAGTTGATGTTATATGTGCCGAATCTTGTGAAATCTGAGCAAGATCAGGCTAATTATTTCGAGAAAGGGCTCCATAATGAGAGAAGGGAACATATGACAGTGACTGATAGGGAGCCACATAAGGAAGTCGTGCAAATGGCCTTACGGGTTGAGAAGCTCGCCACTGAGAATAGACGGATTCGAGCTGAGTTCACAAAGAGAAGGAATCCGCCTACGTTCCTAGGTCAGTCTTCAAAGAGAGGCAGAGATTCAACATCTACTGTAGGAAGTACTACCTCAGCGTCTGTGGCATCCCCTAGACCTCCATCTTAGCAGTCAAAGCCAAGATTTTCTAGATTTGATCGGCCAATGATAAGTAGACAGAGGGGGACTTCAGGAGGATTAGACAGATGTCGTAATTGCGGAGGATTTCATGTTGGGTCATGTAGACAGCCTATAAAGTGTTTTCAATGCAGCCAATAAGGGCATATTAGGAGAGATTATCCTCAGTTGAGAAGGGGTACAGTAACTACTTCTACTCCTCTGACTCGTCCTAGTATACCATGGAGAGACACTTCGGGATTATAGTCCAGACAGGGCCTAGTGATACGATCAGGCATGGGGAGTAATACCCCAGAGCAGCCATCTTTCAGACCGCAGCCCAAGATTTCAACCAAGGTCTTTACAGTGACTGAGGATGAAGCTCGAGTTCGACCTAGCACAGTGACAGGTACTATGATTGTGTTTGATAGAGATGCACTTGTTTTGATAGATTCGGGTTTTGATAGATCATACGTTAGCATATCATTTGCATCATTCTCAAATAGGAACCTGTCACCATTAGAGGAAGAGACTGTAGTGCATACTCCTCTAGGCGAGCGGTTAGTAAGAAATACGTATTATAGAGACTGTGGTATTAAAGTTGGGGAAGAAGAATTTATAGGTAATTTAATCCCTTTGGAGATTTGGGACTTTGATTTGATCTTGGGTATGGATTGGTTGTCCACTCATCGAGCAAAGGTGGATTGTTTTAAGAAAGAAGTGATTCTCCAAAGTTCAGAGGGAGCAGAAGTGGTATTTACGGGGGAGCATCGAGTATTACCGTTTTGTGTAATCTCAGCCCTCAAAGCTTTGAAATTTGTGTGAAAGGGATATCCGACATACTTGGCTCACGTGATTGTTATATCGAGGGAGGAACCTAAGTTAGAGAATGTCTCCGTAGTAAGTGAGTTCCTTGATGTATTTCCTGATGAATTACCGAGACTTTCTCCCGATTGTGAGTTTGAATTCACCATTGACTTAATTTTCGGTACTACCCCTATCTCTATTCCTCCATATAGAATGGCTCTGGCAGAGTTGAAGGAGTTGAAAGTACAATTGCAAGAGTTGGTGGACAAGGGTTTTATACGCTCTAGTATATCTTCGTGGGGAGCACCAGTTTTATTTGTGAAAAAGAAAGACGGTACACTTTGGTTATGTATAGATTACTGACAATTTAACAAATTGACCATTAAGAACAAGTATCCATTGTCGAGGATTGATGATCTTTTCGATCAATTACAGGGAGCTAAAGTGTTTTCTAAGGTTAATCTAAGGTCTAGGTATCATCAGTTCAGGATTTAAGAACAGGATGTACCTAAGACAACGTTCAGGACTCGGTATGGTCATTATGAGTTCTTGGTCATGCCTTTCGGGTTAACTAATGCACCAACAACTTTTATGGATCTCATGAATAGGGTGTTCCACCCTTACTTGGACAAGTTTGTTATTATGTTCATTGATGATATCCTGGTTTACTCAAGAGATAATGATGAGCACGTTACCCACTTGCGTATAGTATTACAGATTTTGTGGGAAAGACAGTTGTATGCAAAGTTTTCGAAGTATGAGTTTTGGTTACAAGAAGTGGTATTCTTGGGGCACGTAGTATCGGGAGCTGGAATATATGTTGATCGCAAGAAGATAGAGGCAATTTTACAGTGGGAGTAACCTAAGACAATGACGGAGATTCATAGTTTCCTCAGATTAGCCAGTTATTATCGGAGGTTTGTTCAGGGGTTTTCCTTAATAGCAACTCCTTTGACCCGTCTAACTCGTAAGGGAGTTAAGTTTCAGTGGGATGATGTTTGTGAGAATCGATTTCAGGAGCTAAAGAACCAGTTAACCTCCACTCCCGTTTTAACACTTCCTGTTAATGGTAAGGGATTTGTAGTATATAGTGATGCCTTAAAGTTGGGGTTGGGGTGCGTATTGATGCAGGATGAAAAAGCTGTGGCTTTTGCTTCTAGACAGCTAAAGAGGCATGAAGCAAATTACCCTACCCATGATTTAGAGTTAGCAGCAGTCGTATTTGGTTTAAAAATCTGGAGGCATTACTTGTATGGTGAGCATTGTCGAGTATTTACGGATCACAAGAGTTTAAAATATTTGCTCACTCAGAAGGAGCTTAATTTGAGGCAAAGGCGATGGTTGGAGTTGATAAAAGATTATGACTTGGTGATAGACTATCATCCGGGAAAGGCGAATGTTGTAGTTGATGCCTTAAGTCGTAAGTCTTTATCGTCTTTAGCAACACTTCATAGTTGTTATTTTCCAGCATTATTATAGATGAAATCTCTTGGGGTCCAGTTGAAAAATAGTAAGGATGGATCCTTATTGGCAAGCTTCATAGTGCGACCTTCGTTACTTGATCAGATCCAGGATATTCAGAGGTCTGATGATGAGTTAAGAAAAGAAATTCAAAAATTCACCGATGGGGGAGTCAATGAGTTCAAATTTGGAAAAGATAACGTATTGATGTTTAGAGACCGAGTTTGTGTTCATGAGGGAAACCAGCTAAGACAGGCGATCATGGAAGAAGCCCATTCATCTGCCTATGCATTACATCTTGGAAACACCAAGATGTGTAGGACTATCAGGGAGAATTATTGGTGGCCAGGTATGAAGCGAGACGTAGCAGAATTTGTAGCAAAGTGTCTCGTATGTCAGCAAGTTAAGGCGGAGCATTAGAGGCCAGCAGGTACACTTCAGTCTTTACCTGTTCCCTAGTGGAAATGGGAGCATGTAACTATGGATTTTGTTTTAGGACTGCCGCGGACATAGAGGGGAAAGGATGCAATTTGGGTGATAGTAGATCGGTTGACTAAGTCCACTCACTTTGTAGCTGTCCATAGTACATACTCTATTGAGAAGCTAGCTCAGCTCTATATAGATGAGATTGTGAGGCTACATGGAGTTCCCGTTTCTATAGTGTCAAACCGAGATCCCAGATTCACTTCTCGATTTTGGCTAAAATTTTAAGAAGCTCTCGGAACCAAATTGAAATTTAGCACTGCTTTTCAGCCACAAACAGATGGTCAGTTAGAGAGGACTATCCAGACTATGGAGGATATGTTGAGGGCTTGTGTCATGGATTTTCTTGGGAGTTGGGATAGACACTTGCCGTTAGTGGAATTAGCTTACAACAACAGCTTCTAATCTAGCATCGGTATGGCACCGTACGAAGCTTTATATGGAAGAAAATGTCGTACTCCACTTTGTTGGGATGAAGTGGGTGAAAGAAAGTTAGTTAGTGTGGAATTGACCGATCTAACTAATGACAAGATCAAGGTTATACGAGAGAGGCTAAAGGTAGCCCAAGATAGGCAGAAAAGCTATGCAGATAAATGAAGAAAAGACTTGGAGTTTGAGGTCGATGATAGAGTTTTTCTTAAGGTGTCTCCTTGGAAAGGTAATAATTGGAATGCTTTGTGGTATTAAGTTTTATTTGATTATATTATTATGGTAAATTATGATATCTTGTTGGATAATGAAAGGTGTGATTCGATTTGGAAAGCGGGGAAAGCTTAACCTGAGGTATATTGGACCATTCCGAATCATTGAGAGAATTGGACCAGTGGCTTATCGGTTAGAATTACCTCCGGAGTTAAATCGGATCCACAACGTTTTCCATGTCTCCATGCTTAAGAAATATGTACCAGATCCCTCTCACATCCTCAAAGCACCTCTGATCGAGTTGCATGACGATTTGAAGTTTGATGTGCAGCCTGTGAGTATCCTGGATCGAAAGGATCGAGTACTGAGGAACAAGAGTATTTCAATGGTCAAAGTGTTGTGGAAAAGTGCTCGAATGGAGGAAATGACATGGGAAGTAGAGCATCAGATGAGGAACCAATACCTGCATCTATTTGTCGAATTTGGTAAGTGAAATTTTGAGGTCAAAATTTTATTTTAAGGGGGGTAGAATTGTAAAACCCGACCCTATAAACACATGTCATGACATACATGCACTGAGTAGCATGTTATTATGCTAGGAAAGCACCTAAGAATAGACGAAACTCGGTATCGTACCTAACAGTACACTTGAGTTGATTTAACCTCGAACTAGTTCAAATAAGAATTGTAGGATGAAATTTAATATTTTATAGTCCAGGAATGACTAAAAATGATTGTTCGGAGTTCGAGGGTTCATTAGGGGTAAAATTGAAAATTTTGATGTTTAGGGGCAAAAATCGTCATTTTGCCACCTAAGATAATAATTTGATCATGGAGTGAAATTTTTGACCAAGATTAACTTTTTGGAGTATAATTTAATGATTGGAAGTGAAAATTTTCAATTCCGGCAATTTTCGAAACATAAGGGTAAAACGGTAATTTTATCTTCTTGGGGTAAAAATTGTAATTTTCACCACCCAAAACTTGTCAAAATCATAGGATTTATTTATTTTTTGTATGAACAACTATGGTATGTTAAGTGGTAAAAATTGAAGTTTAAAAGATGAAATTTTAAAAATAGGCCAATGGGAAAGTGACACATGGCACTTTTTAATGATTTAATATTATTTTAATGAAAAGTCAGCCCATTTAAACCCCATTTTAAGTGATGGCCTGCCATAAGGGAGAACACGAGATAAAATAGAGAGGAAAGGACGAAAGAAAGAAACACCAAAGAGAAACAAGAAAATTCAAAGGGGAATTCGCGTTTTTCACCCGTTCACGCGTCTAACGGTAAGATTTTTCCACTTTAGCTTGACTTTTACCTTTCTTATGCCTTTGTTTCCATTTAGCATGCTTGAGGAGAGAGATCTAAAAGTGACATCAAGGGCTGGCCGAATTTCAAGTAGGGAGAAATTGAAATTTTTAGGTTTTTATTTTTAGTTAAATTGATAGTTTTAGTTAGTTAAATGTGTTTAGAAATTAAATTGGGCAAGAAAGCATTAAATTTTCACAATACCCACCCTTGGCCTAATCTGCAATGACGTACAATGATGATGATCTGATTTTTTTTCTAAGAGAAATGAAGAGAAAATGATGAAAAATGGTTAAATGTGATAGAAAAACAAAGTAGAAAATTTACCGAGTTAATGTCCCATTTTTGGCCGAATTTTCCAAGGAGGAAAGTAAACTGATTTTGGTGATTTTAGAAGGTTATTGGCTGATATTTAATGGTTAAAAATGTTGGAGAGAGAATGGGATGATTTAGAGCTAAAATGGAGCGCGTTGGCAATTTATCGGGTAAAGTGCCAAAAATAGGTTAATACCGCGTTTAAGCCGTTTTAGGCTATTGTATTGCATACCATGCATTAGTATCGGATGTAAGTCAATTATATAGTGATTTAGCATCAATGTGGTAAATTGGGTAAATTTTGCAATGTGTCTAGGAGTAGAGCCTTCCGGTAAAGGCAAGGAAGTCGTACCCGACCAACAGTGATCGGGGTACCTAGGAAGCATTTCATCTGTACAAGCGGTGAGTAAACCTATTATTATTGTAAATTATCTAGAGTTTATTTTTAAATGCTCTTTATCTTTTTTATGAAATGAAAATGATATTAAAACAGGATTTTTGATGTTTTAGAAATAAATGTGACAAATAAAAATATATTGTGTTGATTATGAAATTGAGTAATTGGAGGCTACCAATTGTCTTCAAAAATATATTTCTTATGAATGGCTTATGATATATGAGTATATGTGGCAATATTTTATAATTGCATTGGGAATAGAATGTAGGCTGTCTTTTACTATGCAAGCTGGATAAATAAATAAAAGTCACGTTATACTTTCGAAATTTTATTAAAATTGGTGGGTTTAGTCACTGCAATGATGGGTTTCCATGGACTGCCTATTAGAGGGGCATAGTAAACCCGGTTTCATAGTTACTTTGGTTGTAGAGGCAAGGAGGGTAACTCCCGGGGTAGTGTTAGAGTTCACTTCACGTCGAACCCCCACTTGAATGTGTAACTCGGCCAACGCTAAGGAACGGCTTGTTTTCAAAACTAGAATGTGTTTAACATGTAAATATCTTAACAACCTTGGCAGACTCAGTTAGATACCTCGGCCAAGGTATCTCCGAGGACTAGATTTCGGCTTGAGCTATGTTTTTAATAAAGGTTATAAGCCTTGACAACTGTTTTGGTAAATTACAAATGTTTTGTGGTTTAAGAAAGAAATTGAAAACCTTATGAAATGGTTTGTGATTTGTTGTTTAAACTTGCCTCCATTTTACTCGCCTTTAGATATTTATGATAATGTCGGTTTACTCATTGGGATTGCAAAATCTCACCCGCCTCCTTTCCAAGCATTTCAGGCTTGTGGTAGGTTGTAGATATCCGATTTTGTCGAGGATTCCAGTTGACCCCTTTATCCCATAGATAGTAGGTTACTATCACCAATACTAGGTGCATTTATGGGCCACTTGTTATTGTAATTATTATTGTACATTATAACTTTGTAAATTATTGTATGTATGAATTTATTTTATTCTCACGCTACAAAAATTATTTATGTATAGTTCTATAAAAATTGTTTTATAAGAAAATGAAATATATTATCAAATATTTTTATTTAGTTTAATTAGCCAACTTTTCACTCTAAATGAATGATTTAGATTACAAAAAATTATTTTTAATCGATAGTGGATATTTTTCTACCATACATTGTATCTTTATCAGGTTTCAAAAATTTTTGGTAAAAATGACCAAAATACCCCTATGTGGTGAAAATTTTATTTTGATTGTTTTCGATATAAAATAGTTTATATTTTCTTAAAACTCGATATTTAGCAACGATTGCTCATAGGAAAGGCAAGAAATTGATTCGTTAGCCTTGCAGGGTTTCGATTGGCATTCTGGATAATGAGTGTCAATCCGGACGTCGCAGTGGTTGTCATGGGCCCGAGGGAGGTTCCGGGTCGTGACAGTAAAAAACCTCGAGTTACATTCGAGGGGAGCAAGATAAGGAAAGAATTTTGCAAACTGAGATAAAGAGATAAGGCAGGAAACGCACGCCCTATTTCAAAAATACCAAGAATATACATTCAACCATAGCATAATCATATTGGGCCTAAGTCCGTAATCATCCATATATATTAATCAATATAAATAAAATTTCAAGACATGTCTCATTCAAATTGTTAATCATATGAGGTATTTGAGATTAGCAATTTTCAACATTTGAATTTTGCCAATTTCAAAATTTTGGGTAACCATTTAATTCTATATATATGGAAACTTCTTTTATATATGGTAAGTACTACTAATCAAAATTAGTAATTTATCCATTCCTAATCTTTTAGGATTAGAATTAAATTTTTATTACAAATCACAAATTAAAACATTTTTAATTTCTGCTCTTAAACATTTTACACAACCTATTATTAATCTTATTTAATTAAAGATTGAATGTCTATTATTACCTAATCTTATTAGGAAATAACTTAGACAATTTAATCTTTAAATTTAATGTCAAATTAGAATTATCTTCTTGTAAGAAGTCAATTCAAAACAAAATTTGTCCACAAATATTTAGACTCCCATTACTCCTAGGAATCTAATTCCTAAATTAATTTAATCTTAACTTATTTAAATTTTGACGCCCTTAAATTAAGGAATCACATTCCATAATTTATGAAATAAATTATCAATCTTTATGGAACATATTCCATAAATATTTAATTGGCTAATGAAGATATTTTAACTTCCATAATTTTAGAAACCACATTTCTTTATTTGAGGATGTTAATGCATCATTTTTTACATCCTTAATTTTAGGAATCATATTCCTTAAATTAAATGTTTCAAAAAATTAGCATAATTATGGAACCAATTAGCAATTTTTCAAGATTCATCATGCAGGATTCAACATACAATACAATCACATATTATAATCATAAACCTTCTATCACAAATACATACATAAACATATAGAACCACGTGCACCACCCCACCTAACTCAACTCATGTGCACTTCCTACAAACACAAGGCAATATCATCATCATGTGTTCTCCCTACTCACACAATTCAATATCATAATTATCATCATGTGTGCTCCCTACTAACACATTTCAATCTCATCACACAATGATACCATCCAAGGCATAACATATATATATCAACATAACATAGAACACATGGATTCAACACATCACATTACATATTTCACAAAGTAAAATTGTTCCATTAAGGGCTTGTTCCTGTGCATTTTTAAAGAAAGTCAAATAACATGTTTTATTTTTTTCCATCAAACTCATAAACCCTAACCCCAAAACATTTAATGCAAGTTCACTCACCAGTCTTTGTTGATGTTTTGGTGGGCTCTAACTGTCACAGCCCAAATACCGGGCCATGACCAGTGCATGGGCTAAATGGGCATAGACCACTAAGCCCAAGCAAGCCTTTGTATGAGATCCTGTGCCTCATTCCATCCATCTTTAAAACCATGTGTTGTAATTCTCAACGATGGATGTTTCAATAATATTTTATAGTAACCGAATATTCATATTTGTATTATCTCAAAGTATTGTCATTCATTTTCGTCTCATAAGAGCATCATCATCATCAATCCAACATATACATACTTCAATTGTAACATGACTCCTAGTAGTTTACATTACATTAGTGTACATAGACAAAGACTCTTAACTGTCAACGGAGTGACTGCGGGTGAAGGTACAGCTACTAAGATACCATAGTACCTACCAAGAAAGTGAGCATACGTGGACAACTCAATCTAGGTCCTAATTGCCTCTAAATCTAAAAAACATGAAGTTTAAAAATGTGAGTATAAAACTCAGAGAATGAACATAAGAAGGGAACAAGCAATCGATAAAAGGAATTTGGAAATCATGATGCACTTGTTTCAAAAACAATGCAATTGATTTAATTTCTTATTAAAAACCCCTCATTTCAAAATTTGATCAATAACCTCATAGTGTTGCAAAAACCCATGATCAATCCATGAAGTTAAATGGGTGCAAAATAGGTCAAAATCAAGCAAGGTAGCAAGCATCGCAGCAACTTTCTCGCTGTAGTGAGAAACAGTCTTAGTTTGCATATGTTTTAGTTTTTCAAACATATCTACCACTACAGAAGCCCAATTGACCTGATTTTTAGACTATTAGAAAGCTAAGAAGTAGGGATAAAACTTTGATGTTTACCATTTTTCCCATTTTGAAAGGGAAAATGGTCAAAATCTTCATCGAATTGAAAGCACTGCACTATAACCCTGAGAGTTTCTCACTGCAGTGAAAACCAGGCTAGTGTGACCCCTAAAACCCGAGAGTTTCTCACCGTAGCGAAAATGAATCTCGATGCAGCGAGAAACAGAGCATTTTAATTGAAATAGGTCTTGTTACATTAAAAGCCATTTTCTTGTTGAAGTGAAAAGCAATTTGAGAGCGATTAACAATGCCAACTTGCAATACAATCACAAATATTTTCATAACTTTCTATAACACACACATATATATACATATGCATTCATCATCATGTGTTCACTCTCCACTCGCACATTTCAACATCATCATGTGTGCACTCTCTACTCTAACACTCCAACATCATCATGTGTGCACTCCCTACTCGCACACTTCAACATCCTCACACAACATTATTCGTCAATGCACAATGTATATTCATATACATACATACCAACATAATATAGGAGCACATGGATTCATCCTTTTACACATTTCACATTTTCACAACAACAAAGCATTTTATCAGGGGCTTGTTCCCTGGCACGTATTTTTAAACAAAGATTGGATAAAATCATTCAAATGTTTCATCCAAATACATTTACATCTCCCAAAGTAAATTTTGAAATGCAAGTTCACTCACCGGTCTTGTTGATTCTTTTATTTGACTCTAACCTTAACTAATGCTCCAAATGGACATGTGAGGCCTTGTTGGAACCTATACACACACAACATCACAGCCCAACCCAAATTGGCATTAATATAATTCCAAAAGCTCTTTCCTAATCAAGTTCTACTAGTTATTCCTAACTAGCTTCCAATTGCCATTTAGTGGCTAGTTATTCACACTATTCTAGTACCCCTAAGAGTGAATAAATAACCTCAAATTTAAAACACTCACAAACCCCATTGGTAGCCATTATCAACAACTAAAGAAATTTAACCTTAACTTATACTCACCTTTAGGATCTTTGTAGTTGAATTCTTTCTCAAGAATACTCAAGCTATCATGGAAAATCCTTGTTTCTCTCTCTCTAAACTTCTAACTGGTGAGAGAAAGTATTAAGAAAGGACTTCTGAGGGTCTTAAGATGGGAGAGTGAAAGAGCACAAAAAGTTCTATGAAAAGTGCTCAAAAGCATGAAAATTGAAGCTAGAGAGAGAAAGTTATGGAAGCTTTAAGGGATGCTCCCATGAAGATGAAGAAACGTGACATGGGAAGGGAAGAAGAAATGATTGGAAGCTGCTGGAAAATGCTAGAGCTTTAGATATTTATATCTAAAGTTTATCCAATATTTCATGTAATTACCAAAATGCCCTCCTTAAGGTGACTTTGTCTTTTTTTTTTCTTCGGTTCAACTTTTTACTCTTTAGACACTGAAACAAAATCCATAATGGTCTAGAAGTACTCGAGTTCACAAGAACTTAAAAATTTAGACTTGAGATGCAAAATGACCATTTTGTCCCTACCTTGGAAATCATCATTATTTCTATTTCCTTCATCATCTTATCCTTATTTTCATCATTCATTTGTGCCTTAGGCCTACTTAAGCCTTAATAATGTTTGAAAGCATACGTTTAGTTACATGTCTATAGAGGTCGAGGTTTCACAGGTTCACTTCTGAATTACCCTTTTTACTCGATAATCAACCTCAATTAGCAGTCGGTAACCATTATTAGCCACCACATCAAAGTACGCGGTACTACAGTCTCCTCCACTTAAAATGAATTCGTCCTCGAATTCGAATCAGCGTGGAGTGAATAATCAAAAATCTAAAATTCTTTTACATCACTTCCGTTGGCCATTCTTAACATAAGATATATAATAATGTGTACTACTCTTGTTGGATCAAAACGTTACCATTCTTCATCTTATGAAGAGAATTCAAATATGCTATTAATTCTGGTCACATATCAATGAAATGAGCAGCCCTTTAATTCCTGATACCAACATTGTCACTAGGGGTGGCTCCACCCTTCAGGGCAGCCCTTTCTCCCTTCCGCGACAAACAACAAAGGGTACCTATCAGAGCACTTGGCAAGCAGTATCAGTCAGCGTCATTGCCAAGCTCCTGAATGTACCACATAGGCTGTGATATGCACCTCCTCCAATATCTCTCTCCTCAATTCATCATTATCCAGCACATAAAGTTTATTTCCATACCTCAACATTTCATTTGTGCCTTTGGTAAACATCTTTTCTTTCTTTCCATAAGGATCCTCCAACTGATCCTTAAGCTCCTTAAGGTGTCTAACACCACTAAATTAACTAAGCTATTTTTATCCTTGATTCAAACTACGCAGGATTTATTTTCTTATTCAGTCACAAATACCTCCTTTAAAGGAGTAGGTACCACCAAGTATTCTTCTCTCCTAACCCGATTCTTACTTAATCGATGTGCAAAACATGTAGAAATAAGCAGATAGGTTAAACCAAGCTCAAGCAACACTCAACCATTCATATCACAGATAGGAACAATACCTGAGACCACTGCATTTGAGGTTTGGGCCTCTTGGGGAGTTAAAGCATACACCCTCACTTGGGCCGGTCCCAATAAGCTCTGACGTCCAAACCCCGATGGTCTTCCCTGAGAGGAAGCACCAACGCCTCTATCTCTTATCTCATTAACCTCTTGGCCAATTGAAACAGTTGCCGAAGGAGCAGACAAAGTTGGCTGATTAGGACTGCGAACAGAACCTTGCGTTTGTTGGGCCATCGGACAGTTCCTCACCCTATGTCCAAGCTGGCCAAAACCAAAACAAGTTTTCATGGGAAAATAGCATCGTCCTTTGTGTCGTCTTCCACAATTATCACAGGGAGGAATATCCTGACTAATTTGCCTTGAGTCTTGTTGTTGCCTCATTCCACTAAAAGCTTCCTGCTCTAACTCAACACTGGTACTCATCACGTTACTCCCTTGTTGGGGTAACCTTAATTCCCCATGTGGGCCTTGACGGCTAGAAAATGAAATCCCACTGCTCAAGTTTCTGTGACCCTGATAACCCTCGGGAGGTTGGCGGTCTGTCTGCCTTGGGAACTAGGAGACTCTCGCTCCACATGTCTCCCCTCTACTATTTTCTGTATGTGCTCCATACGGGCCGCCATCATTTTTACAACCCGATTAACTCCCTGCAGACTTGTCGCCAAATCCTCAATAGTAATGCCTCTCACCGGTGGCCTAACAATCTCACCTAAGGGCTGTCCCTCATCTTTCCTATTTACAAGCCTACTTGCTCTCGCCGGCCTAGCGACCCTGCCACGTCTACCTCGCCCCCTACGGGAGGATGCCCGTGGCCTATTAGTCATCTTAGTAGAGACATCTTGCTCCCCCACTTGTCTTAAGGTGGCCCGTGTCTTAGGTGGCATTCTTACCTAGAAAAGAGTAAACACCTATCATTAACCACAGTTAAAGAGATAAGGTGGTTTCTAAGATTGAGAATTTATGCGGTTCCTCGATTATGAAATGTGCCGCGACTCACAGTTCATAATTAAAAATCCCACATAAAAACCCGACTCTCTGCTGGACCTGACCATAACACCCTAGGACCTAAACAACCTAGGGCTCTGATACCGAGTTAGTTACGACCCAATTTCCAGGGCCATGACCGGCGCATGAGCTCAATGAGCATAGCTCACTAAGCCCAAGCAAGCCTATCCATTTACCTTTGCTTAACAAATTTATCATATCATGCACACACACACACCTTTTCCCGAGTGTGAACATAGCCAAAACACAATGGCATTATTGATAATAATATACATGCACTATACCAGTAATGTATTTAGCAATTTACATTGCATACACATATTCACATTGTTAGATTGTATTCACAATACCAAAGGACCCATGACTTCCAGCGGACACATTTACAA
Source organism: Theobroma cacao (assembly GCF_053813885.1). Taxonomy (NCBI): domain Eukaryota; kingdom Viridiplantae; phylum Streptophyta; class Magnoliopsida; order Malvales; family Malvaceae; genus Theobroma; species Theobroma cacao. The sequence goes on along the minus strand of NC_142648.1, from coordinate 18,742,067 downwards.
TAAAAAGGATTACTATTGAATGCCAGACACATACCCAAGAGATGCACTACGAGGACTCCTCGATCTAAGGTCCAACAGTCACTTGATCTGAAAACATGAATTTTTATAAAACGTGAGTACAATACTCAGTGAGTGAACAAGAAGGGAACAAGCATACCATAAGGAATGTTTATCGAAATCATGATGCATTCATTTTCTCAATACCATGCAATTGTTTTAGCTCCTTTAAACCCCTCATGTAAACCCCACATGAGTAAATCACTTTACAAAAATCCATGCTCAACTATGGTACCAAAGAAATGGGAATTAGGGCAAAAACCCACAAGTTAGCAAAATGGACAAGAAGTTTCTCGCTGCAGCGAAACAGAGTAACAAGAGAAAAGTTTCCCTTCACTCAACAGAAAAGCCATCCTACTAAACCAACAAAATCAACATAAAACTCATGAAAATTCCCAAAGTGCAATGTATCAAATTTCACATATATGTCAACCATATATCACATTCATGAGCTTTCATTTCATAAGTCTAGATATGCATAATTTGATAGACAAACATCAATATCATCATAATCACACCCGACTCATGTACATCCCCCCACATCGTGCACATAGCTGGCACCATCGTATGCATCCCCCCACATCGTGCACAATCAATGCCATCGTGTACATCCCCCCACATCGTGCACACGGGCACTATCATCATCCATCTCTCATGCCACCATCATCACCGGCATGTGCATCCCCCCACATCGTGCACACACACGGTTACAGTCATTATACACAATCTCATTCATCATGCACAACACACACACACATATATATATATATATCATCATATTGCAATAATTCATGAATCCATAGCAATCACATATCACAACATCAAACCATTTAACAAAAGCTTGTTCCCAACGTACATTTTCTAAGACGAGTTGGATAGAATCTTTCATATTCCCCAAAACAAGTTTGAAATGCAAGTCCACTCACCGGTATCCAAAATTCGAATTTCGGGTGCACTCGGACTAATAGTCCTCAAGCGCAATTCCTTTACCTTTTCCGAACGTCTCACTACCTTGACAAATAACAAAGTCAAGGAATTTACTATATTGTCCTTAAATTGATATAAACTAATTTAAATTACTAATGCTTGATATGTAAATGCAAAAATACGTCCGATTACCGTTTCACCTTAATTCATCATTTTTCAAGCCATTTTCCTTGAAATAAAACAATCCCCCATTGATATTCAGCCCTCATGGCTCGACCAACAAGGAACCCTAGAGAAATCGAATATTTCTTTTGTGTTTTTGTTCATAACCATGCTTAACTATCCCTAAACACTAACATAGTCTAAAATCAAATTATTCCAACAGTAATTCCTTTTCCATACCCATTTTTCAGAATTGAATTCATCATGATAACTCAATATTCAACCATGGAAATCAAGAACAAAAGCATGGGTAAGCTAGGTATCAAGGAGAATTAAAGAAATTCTAACTTACCCTGCTTGTTTCCTTGATTTCTTCACTTTTTCTTTGAATTTCCACCTAGGTTTTCTTGTTTTTCCCTTTGTTCTTCCTTTGTTCTTGTTGTTGGTTGCGTAGGCCGAATATGGTGAGAGAATTGGGGATTTAATGGGCTCATTTCTATAGAAAATAATAAAATAATCAAGCATGCCACGTGTCACATGCTTATTGGCCTAATTTTTTTAACTTTTTGACTTTTTCTTCTTAATTTTCCACCACAAATATTCTGGTATTTATCCAATCCTACCACAATTAAAATCCCTTGGGCTTGACAAGTGCTTGGGAGAAAAATTTTACCGATTTGCCCCCGGATAAAAAAATTACGATTTTACCCTTATACTCCGAATCATACCGGAATCACATTATTTCTACCTTTCAACCTCAAATAACACTAATATTGATCAATATTAACCAAATGGGGCAAAAATCATTTTATAAAAATTTTCGTTTAGTCCTCTAGTGGTAAAATTATTATTTTGCCTTTGTGCTCCAAAAATGCCAGGAATCACAATTTTTCAGTACTAAACATCATTTTATACTCCAATAATCATAATTATATTTTATATAATTATTCTTGGTCAAATGTGATCAAATCGTGGCTAAAAATCTCCATTTTATAATCAAATGGTACAAAAATCGTTTTGTCCCTAATCGGTCAATTTTCCTAGTAGACTCCAAACTGGACCTTGAACTCCGAATCAGTATTCTAAGCCATTCGGTGGGTTTCAAAATTTTCAAATTCCTCTTAAAATTTCTATTTGAACTAGTTCAAGGCTCGATTCAACTTAGTTGTACCACTCGGTACAATACTATCTTTTAATCCAGCTTGACAAGGTCTCACATACTGAGATGCAATAGTACTTACCAAGAAGGTGAGCATATGTGGACAACTCAATCTAGGTACTAACTACCTCCAAATCTGAAAATATGAAGTTTAAAACCGTGAGTATAAAACTCAGTGAGTGAACATAAGAAGGGAACAAGCAATCGATAGAAGGAATTTGGAAATCATGATGCACTTATTTCAAAAATAATGCAATTGATTCAATTTCTTACTAAAAACCCCTTCTTTCAAACTTTGATCAATAACCTCATAGTGTTACAAAAACTCATGATCAATCCATGAAGTTAAATGGGTGAAAAATAGGTCAAAATCAAGCAAGGTAGCAAGTTTGTCGCTGCAACGAGAAATATCTCACTTTGCAAATGTTTCAGTTTTTTAATCATATCTCTCACTAAAGAAGTCCAATTGACATAATTGTTAGATCATTAGAAAGCTAAGAGGCAGGGCTACAACTTTTATGTTCACAATGTTTCCAATTTCGGATGGGAAGGTGGTCACAATCTTCGTTGAAGTGAAAGTACTGCACCAGAACCCCAGAGTTTCTCGCTGCAGCGAGATTTATTCTCGTTGCAGCGATAACCGGGCTAGTGTGACCCTCAAAACCCAAGAGTTTCTTGCTGCAGTGAGGAACAGAGCATTTTAATTGAAATGGGTCTTGTAAATCAAAAGCCATTTTCTTGTTCAGATGAAAAGCAATTTAAGAGCAATTAACAATGCCAACTTGCAACATAATCACAAATATTTTCATAACTTTCTATAACACAAACATATATATACATATGCATTCATCATCATGTGTGCACTCCCTACTCGCACATTTCAACATCATCATGTGTGCACTCCCTACTCGCACACTCTAACATCATCATGTGTACACTCCCTACTCGCACACTTTAGCATCTTCACACAACATTATTCATCAATGCACAATGTATATTCATATACATATATACCAACATAATATAGGAGCACATGGATTCATCCTTTTACACATTTTACATTTTCACAACATCAAAGCATTTTATCAAGGGCTTGTTCCCCGACACACATTTTTAGACAAAGGTTGGATAAAATCATTCAAATGTTTCATCTAAATACATTCACATCTCTTAAAGCAAATTTTGAAATGCAAGTTCACTCACCGGTCTCATTGATTCTTTTGCCTGACTATGACCTCAACTAATGCTCCAAATGGACATGTGAAGCCTTGTTGGAACCTATACACACACAACATCACAACCCAACCCAAATTGGCATTAATATAATTCCAAAAGCTCTTTCCTAATCAAGTTCTACTAGTTATTCCTAACTAGCTTCCAATTGCCATTAAGTCGCTAGTTGTTCACACTACTCTTGTGTCCTTAAGAGTGAATAAACCACCTCAATGATAAAACACTCACAAACCCCATTGTTAGCCATTATCAACAACTAAAAAAATTTAACCTTAACTTCTACTCACCTTGATGGTCTTTGTAGTTGAATTCTTTCTCAAGAATACTCAAGTTATCATGGAAAATCCTTTTTTCTCTCTCTCTAAACTTCCAACTAGTGAGAGAAAGTATTGAGGAAAGACTTTTAAGGGTTTTAAGGTGGGAGAGTGAAAGAGCACAAAAGGTTATATGAAAAGTGCTTAAAAGCATGAAAATTGAAGCTAGATAGAGAAAATTATGAAAGCTTTAAGAGAGGCTCCCATGGAGATGAAAAAACGTGAGATGGGAAAAGAAGAATAAATGGCTGGAAGCTGCTGGAAATTGCTGAAGCTTTAGATATTTATATCTAAAGTTTATCACATTTTTCATGTAATTACCAAAATGCCCTCTATAAGGTGACTTTGTCTTCTTCTTTCCTTTGGTTCAACTTTTTACTCTTTAGACACTGAGACAAAGTTCATAATGGTCTAGAAGTACTCGAGTTCACAAAAACTTAAAAATTTAGACTTGAGATGCAAAATGACCATTTAACCCCTACCTTAGAAATCATCATTATTTCTATTTCCTTCGTCATCTTATCCTTATTTTTATCATTCATTTGTGCCTTAGGCCTACTTAAGCTTTAATAATGTTTGAAAGCATACTTCTAGGGGCTCACTAAAGAAAATGACGAAATTACCCTTAGTTCATTTTATCGCATCTACTTCTAGTTACATGTCTATAGAGGTTGAGGTTTCACAGGTTCACTTCTGAATTACCCCTTTTAGTCGGTAATCAACCTCAATTAGCAGCCGGTAAGCATTATTAGCCACCACCTCAAAGTACGAGGTACTACACTAACTTCGACTAATGTTTCGAATGGACGTGTGGGGTTTCGTTGGAACCTATCACACACAACAACATCGCCATCAACCCAACTTGGCATTAATACCATTCCAAAAGCTATTTCCTAAATCAAGTTCTATAGTCATTCCTAACTAGCTCCCAACTACTATTAAATGGCTATTATTTAGACTACTCTAGTCACACTAAAAATGAATAAACAACTTCAACAATAAAACACTTACAAATCTAATTACTAAACGTTATCAACAACTAAAGAGATTAACCCTAGCTCATACTCACCTTGATGGTCTTTGTAGTTGAATTCTCTTTCAAAATTTTTCAAGTTAATAAGGGAAATCACACACACTCTCTCTCTCTACACGTCCAGCTAGTGAGTGAATGTACTAAAGAGAGACTTTTGAAGGTTGTTGATGCAATGACCTCTCCCTAGTCGCTGTCGGCATCCAAGACTTTCGAAAAAGACCAGCCAAGTCTCGAACAAGCCTGTTTAGAATCTACTCGTTAATCCACTACATTCAATCACCATATAATATTGATACTTTCATATACTAAATTGAACTATAAATATAAAAATCAATACAAACTTTTTCCTTTTATTTGCAAGTATATGCATTAAAATCTATAATCTCCAAATTAATGCTTACATAAAAATTTAGAATTCGTTTATAACTTAATAAATAAAATGCTACGACTTGACCTCTAACAGCAGAGCGACTCGGAATAAATTGCTAGGAGATGCCTTTACCTATTCATGGTGGACCGAATGCATCATTGACTACACGCTCGGTTGATCCCTATCTACAAAAGGAGAAATAAAGGGGTGTGAGTCTCATAGACTCAGTGATAATCATCGACCCAACAAGTAGGGCGTAGATGGGAAACAAGCAAATGGTAGATCAATTGGATATAAAAATGCCAGATTATAAAAGCAACTCATTTCAAACGAAGGTCTGTGCCTTATATAGAAATTGAGAATTTCTTATAAAGTATAAATAATCGAGGTAATAAAACTTTTCGCATCAAAATATATTAATAATCATTTTCGAATCAAATCAATAAAATTTAGCGAGCTCCTGTGAAACCAAATAATATTTAAAATCAGGCACAAATCATAACTCGCTCCATATGCAAGGAATTACAGATTCATTTCACAGATAAACAAATAGGAGAGTTGCGAAAAATCGTTTAATTCCATTTTCACCATGCAGAGAAATATAATTCATAATATTAAAACTTATTTCAACTCATATAAAACCATTACATTTTTGTCAAAAATAAACAACATGGCTTATAACTTTCTTAAAAACTTGGCTTGTGTCAAAATCATTCTCATACTCTTTTGTCAAGGATACCTTGGCTTGGGGCTATCCTAGCCGAGTCCGCCAAGGCTGTTAAAAAGTCATGTATGCATAAATCATGTTTATATTTTGAAAACATAGTCGTTCCTTGACGTTGGCTGAGTTCACCCTCACGTGGTGGTTCGGCATGAAGTGAACTCTAAAGTTGTACCTCGAGAGTTACCCTACACACCTCTCTAACCGAGGTAAAAATATAACGGGGTTATCGTGCCCTTCTAATAGGCTGGTCCATGGAACCCGCCCACTGTAGCAAGCTAAACCCACCATATAATAAAATTTGCAATAGCATGACATGGCAATTATTTTATTTTACAGCCTCTCAAGGCAAATCAACAATTCATACATTTTCAGCACATTTACCAATCTTGCCAATCATGCCCACAATATCGTAAGCCATTCGATTCAAAATACAATTTATAACACAACAAGTAACAGTCTCCAATTACTCTTGAATTTCTTGGTTAAAATGAAATCACCTTTTAAAAGAATTCAAATTTGATCTTCAAAGGGATATTTTAAATCTTTCTCAAAATATCAGTCCCCACATCACGTTAAAACTCTCTTTTCGTAAAATGTTCATTGTAAATATTTGCATGATATTTTGCATCAAGATAGCATGGTGAATATGTAATAAATTTCATGAATGCACACCACACAAGCAATAAGGCACAATTTCCTTTGATGTAAATCTTTTCGAAAAGCTTGTTTCTCGATTTAAAACACTTTACGTATAATATATATATATATTCCAAATGATTTCAAAAAATAACTTACACCCAGAATTCCTTAAAATTCTATCAACGCATGCTTTCCATAAATTTTGCACTTCATGTAAAATATATGTACATGTATATATATACAGAATTTTTAAAATTGACACCCCCTACTCACCTCATAATAGTGGGATATTACTTCACTATTAATTCGTAAGCGTATATAATTATTCTTATTTGTCGGTCACATACTTCGTTCAGCACGCCTCCACGATAAACTTTCCTAGCAACAATTTAAACTCAGTATATTTAATCACACTTTTTTATGGGTAGCAACTTAATTAAAAATTCCTTAAGCAACTTGCATATTTTTCATCCAAAAAATGCACAATATTAAAGTACCCATAAAATTTAAAATATAACATTAACTTACCATTGGGCCTTTTTCATTTCTTTATGCCCTTTGGGCCCCCCACCCCTTCATGGGCTTTTCCAATTTTTCCTATTTGGGCTAAGCCCATTTATCTCCTATTGGGCCATGCCTATTTTTATTTTCTATTTCTTTTCTTTTCTTTTTCTTTCTTTTTCTCTCTTCCACGTTTCTTTTTTTTTCTTCTTTTTCATTCCAACCCGTCACTCCCTTCACCATCATGGCTTCCTCTCTTCCTTTCCTCTCAAAATCGATCACCAAAAGCCTCATTTTCTCACCCTTTTTGCTGCCATTTTCTGCTCTAAAATCAGTAGATTTTCAGCTCAAATTTCCAGTAATAAAACTTCTCAATTTTGGCAGCACAAAGCTGTCCAATTTTCCTGCACAAACTACCATCAAACAACTTTAATTTTTTTGCACAAATTGGCAGCAAATAGCTCAAATTTTCAGCAGCCAAATTTGTCCTTCAATGACAGCAAAAACCTACAAAAATTTCTAGCAACATAGCCTTAAAATTCAGCAGCAAAAACCTTGAATTTTTAGCACCAAAATCTCTCTAAAAAGCACCGAATTTTCTGTCTCAAAGTGCAACAAAAATCAGCTTCTTACCTCATAAATTTTCAACTTTCTTTTTCCTCCAAAAATTGCAGCAAAAGCTCTCTTTTTCCTTCCTTAATGTGTAGCAAAACCGTTCTCTTTTGTTTTCCTCTCCCATGGTTCTTTCTTTCCTTTATTTCTCTTCTCCCACTCTCAACCAACTTCCTCTCCTTTTTCTCTTTTATCTCTTTTTCATTTCTTTCATCTCACATGGCCGCCCCCACCATCATTTCTACATTCTTCTCTTTTGTTTTCTTTGTTTTTTTTTTTTTGGTGTCTTTCTTCCTTGCTTTTGCTTTTATTTTTGTCTTGCTTGTTTTTACTCACATGGGATTGAAATTGAAAGTAAAAAAAACTTGTGCACCTTTTCCATCCCGCCACACACTTTTCTTTCTTTCATTTTTGTCCTCATTCCATTCTTGACTCATGTGGCCACTCATGTACATATAAAAATATTATTTGACTTTTCAACATCTTTTCTTCATTATTTTATCATCTATTTTATTTTCAAAATATTTTTATTTCTTCAAAATAATAAAATTTACATATTATGCCTTAACTTCATTTTATTTAACACGCCTCCCTCAAAATTTCATATTTTGAAATTAATTCTTCCGACACGTGTAAAAATTCTAATTTTCTTCTATCTTCCTTTTCTTACACGTGTATAATCAAAATATCGTGATCGCATTTCAACGCGGTGTCACCATACTATTTAAATATTTACTTACCCGTCTTAGCTCGATTTAATAAAATCACGCTGACACAATTATCGTCGTTTTCCTTCAAAATTCTTCTTTACTTCTTCTCCCCCACTTAAATTAGTCATATTCCATTTTTCAAGACTAATTTCAACAACATATAAAATATTAATATTTTAATATTATTTTATTGAATAAAATGTTATTTTATTTCAAAATTTTTCACTTGCCTTCTTTGATCCCGAAACACATCATTATATCTCGGTTTACTTCTGAATCATCCTTTAGCTTACTAATTCCTCTCCAACAAAAATATTATTATTTAATTATTATTTTTGCATGCGCGAAGCATTTTATTCTTGAACGCTTCTTTCATCCTTTGTCACTCTTTAGCATGCCAATTCACATCAAACAATCATTTGTTTGATCAATAAGGTCTTATTTGTGTCCAACGAGGGTGTGGGGTATTACAGTTGAGGTGTAAAAGTGGAAGAGCATGAAAAACCTTATGAAAGGGTGTAGAAAAACATAAGAAATGAAGCTAATTTGGGAAAGTTATAAAGGTTTCAAGGGAGACTTCCATGGAAGGTGCAAAGAAACATGGAATGGAGAGAAGGATGGGAGGAAGAAGAAGAAGAGAAGCTGCTGGAAAACTGAAGAAAGGCTACTAGAGATTAGATATTTATAGTTAAAGTTTATCCAATTTTCATGCAATTTACAATAATGCCCTTAACAAGGCCACTTGTCTTCCTCCGTTGCTTTATATAATCTTTTTCCTCCTTTGACACTGAGACAAAGTCCATAATAGTCTAAAAGTACACGAATTCATGAAAACTTAAAAATTTAGGCTCAAGGTTCAAAATGGCCATTTTACCCCTACTATGGAATTTATTAGTATTTCTATCTTCTTCATTTACTTTACCATCATTCATCTATTCTTTAGGCCTACTTAGACCTTAATAACATTAGAAAGTTACTTTCAGGAGCTCACCATAAGAAATGATGAAATTACCCCTGGTTCGTGTTAATGCGTCTATTCTAGTAATGGGTCTATAGAGGTTGAGGTCTCACAAAACTGTTCTCAAAGATTCGAGATATTAACTTAATATATTTGATGAGTTGTATGGATAATAAAATGATAAGATATTCCATCAGAAGTGGAGTTATATTGATATAAAAAATTTTGGAGAAACGGTCGAAGAAATGATGTCAAGGAAATGTCATTTATGGCGTGGTTAAGCCATACAAGATGGACTAATATGATCAAGAAGATTTAAGTTGCATAAATCCAAGATCAACATGAAGTATGAGGGAATGGTTGAAATATTAAACTCCCCATAATGTTGGAAATACGTATAGGAATAAATAAGGTGTGTTTATGATGTCATAAGTTATGTAATAGTGTATGGGGATAAGGTGAATGAATGACAAGAGGTTTGACAAAAATCAAAATAAAGATATAATTAAGGTTAGTAATGGAATTAAAGGCATATTTGGTGTCTTAATATAAGAGAAAGAACAATAGTGAAGAGTACCATGGTTCTAACTCAAGATGACAATAGAGATAAGTTACGTACCTTGACCTTGTAAAGTGTTTTAGTCGAACGGAAGGTAACAAATTGCACAAATCAAAATTTCCTATGAAGAAGGAAATGAAATGCGATCATTAAGTGAGATTAACAACCAGACATTGAGGAGAATTTGAGAACGAATTCTATTTAAGTGGGGGAGACTGTAATACCCCGTACTTTGATAAGGTAGCTAATAAAGCTTATCGGATGCCAATTGAGGTTAATTAGAGTGTTTAAAAGTGATGAAAGGTGAAAGGAATAGTTTGGAGAAAATATTTTGCACGTGAAGAAATAATAACAAAATAATAATATTTTTATTGAGGAAGAATTAGTGAGATAAAAAGTGATTCGGAAATGAATCGGGGTATAATAAGACATTTTGGGTGCTAAGGAGACAAGTGAAAATTTCTGTAAAAAAAAATATTTTATTAATAAAATATTATTAAAATACTAATATTTTATTCAATGTCAAAATTTTTCATGAAGAAGGATTATATGGTCAATCTAAGTGGGGAAGAAAAAGAACAAGGAAATTTAAGAGACAAATGACGTTAATGGGGCCTGCATGTCTTTATTAAATAATGCTAATACGGGTAAGTAAATATTTTAAATATTATAGGGATACTGTGTTAGAGTACAAACTTTATATTTCGGTTGTACATGTGTAAAAGAAGATAATAGAAGGAAATTGGAATTTAAAAGATTGTGGGAGGATACAATTAAAAGGGGTGAAAACCTTGGAGGGTAAAATGGTAATTTTGTCATTAATTTTGTCAAAGCTTTCAAAGAAAGCTTTGACTCTTTTCTTCCTTATCCATGACCGGTTCTTATCTTCACTAGTAGATATTTTCTTCTTCTCCTTCATGCTCACACGCCATTTTCATGCTCTCATGCTATTTTCACCTTACTACCTTGCATTTGAAAAGAAAAATAAAGAGAATTGGCTAAGAAAAGAAAGGAGAGAGAAGTGGGAGGCTTAGGTAGTAAGTGATTCAAGAGTAATTGAAGATATATCAAGTGGGTCTATGTGAGACCTTGACCCCTATTGACTTGTCATTGGCAGTAAACGCGATAACACGAACTAAGGGCAATTTCGTCATTTCTCTTGGTAAGCCCCTAAGAGTAGTTTTCTAATGTTATTAAGGTCTAAGTAGGCCTAAGGAATGAATGAATGATGGTAAGATAATGAAGAAGATAGAAATATCGATAATTTTCATGATAAGGGTAAAATAGTCATTTTGCATCTCGAGTCAAAATTTTTAAATTTTTACGAACCTGAGTATTTCTAGACCCTTATGGACCTTGTCTCAATGTCAAAGAAGTAAAAAGATTGTTTAAAGCAATGGAAAAACAAAATGTCCTTGTTAAGGGTATTTTGGTAATTTCGTGAGAAAATAGATAAATATAAGGCATAAATATCTAAGTTTCTAGGAAGTTCTTCAAATTTCTAGCACTTCTTCTTCTTTTTCTTCCTTTCTCATGTTTTCTCACCTTCCATGGAAGCTTGCTTTGAAACTTCCATAGATTTTCTCGAGTTAACCCTGATTTTCATGTTTTTGTGCACCCTTTCACAAAGTTCTTTGTGCTCTTTTACTTTTTCACCATAAAACCCTCAAAAGCCTTTCCCTAATACTTACTCTCACTAGTTGGACATTTTAGAGAGAGAAAGGGAGATTTTTCACAAGAAATTGAAAGCTTTTGAAAGGGAACTCAACTACAAAGCTACAAAGGTAAGTAATGAAATTGAGTTGATTTTTTTTTTAAGTTGTTGAGAATGGCTAATGGCTAGATTTGTGAGTGTTTTGTAGTTGAGGTGGTTTATTCCTTTTAGTGTGACTAGAATGGTGAAAATAGATAGTCACTTAATGGCAGTCAGAAGCTAGCTAGGGATGACTAGTGGAACCCGATTTAGAAAATAGCTGTGGAATGGTATTAATGCCAAGTTGGGTTGATTGTGATGTTATTGTGTATGATAGGTTCCAACGAAACCCCATACCTCAATTTGGAACATTAGTCGAAGTTAGAGCCCATCGAAACATCAATAAAGATTGATGAGTGAACTTGCATTTCAAAATGTTTTGGGGAAATGTTTACGTGTTTCAATGAATCATTTGGGAATTTAATCGGTTATTGCTTTAAAAATGCCTGTGAACAAGCCCTTGATAAAATGTTTGATGTTGTGAAATGTGAAATATGTAAAAGAATGAATCCATATGTTTTTGTATGATGTTGTTATATATATGTATACTATGTCATAAATGGTACCATTGTGTGACAAATGCAACCGTGCATGTGTGGGGTGAGTGTGCACTTGCCAGTGATGACAGTGGTGAGGGAGATGGATGGTGATACTATCTGGCTATGTGCACGATGTGGTGGGATGCACATGAGCTGGGTGAGATGGAATGATTACTGGAAATTTCTTCTCTTTCAAATTTCATGCTAAATATGGTTCCTTCATCATTAAATGATTTAATAACCAGGGGTTTAATGGAAGGATTTTAATAAGAACTTGAACTAAGTTGCATTATTTTTAAATAAATGCATCATGATTATCAACTTTCTTTATTGTTGCTTGTTCCCTTCTTATGTTCACTCATTGAGTTTGCACTTACTGTTTTCAACTTCATGTTTTCAGATCAAGAGGCAGTTGGAACCTAGGTTGAGGTGTCCACGTAGTTTCATCTTCTTGGTAGGTATGTTGGCATTCAGTAGCCGTCTCTTCAACTTGGTCACTCCACTGGAAGCCTAGAGTCATTTTTGTTTGTAAATATGTACATTTGACATAAAGTACTAAGATGCATGCCTTAGATCATATATGTATATTTTGATTGGTAAGCCACCATGAGTGGCAATGGCTAATATTATTATAGGTTAATATAAATGCAGTTTTGATTGCTATAGCTTATTAGTAAAGTACTTGAAGGTTGGCATTGTGAGATATAACTTTTAGAATAATTGATGGTATGACGAGTAGCATTGTCACAACCCAAGTTCTCGAGCCATGATCTGCACATGGGCCTAATGGGCATAGCCCACCAAGCCCAAGTAAGCCTATTATGTAATATTGCTTAACATCCCATCAACAATTCTTAAGTCACCTTTCATAATTCCAACTTATAATCACTTTAATAATGGGTTATAGCAATCAAAAATTTCATTAATATAAACCCAAAATGATGTTAACATTTTAACTCATGATGGCATTAATAGTTAAAACATACATATTTTGTCTATGGCACGTATCTTAGTATTTTACATCACATGAATGTACTCATAAAACAAAATGACTCTTGACTTCTAGCGGAGTGACCACAGTGAAGATGTGGCTACTGAGATGCCATAGTACCTACCAAGAAAGCGAGCATATGTGTGCAACTCAATCTAGGTCCCAACTGCCTCCAAATCTAAAAACATGAATTTTAAAAACGTGAGTATAAAACTCAGTGAGTGAACATAAGAAGGGAACAAGCAATCAATAGGAAGAATTTGGAAATCATGATGCATTTGTTTCAAAAACAATGCACTTGATTTAATTTCTTACTAAAAACCCCTCATTTCAAACCTTGATCCTCATAGTGTTTCACAAACCCATAATCAATCCATGAAGTTAAATGGGTGAAAAATATGTCAAAAACCGAATAGGGTAGCATGTAGGATAGAATGTTTCTTGCTGCAGCGAAGTTCATTCTCGCTGTAGTGAGAAACATTACCGGCTTTAATGTGTTTCATTTTTTCTAGCATATCTCCCGTTACAGAAATCGAATTGACCTGATTTTTTAACCATTATAAAGCTAAGAGAAAGGGTACAACTTTGATGTTTACCACTTTTCCCAGTTCTGACAAGAAGGTGGTCAAAATCTTCATCAAAGTGAAGGCGTTGCATCAGAATCTGAGAGTTTCTCGCTACAGTGAGATTTATTTTCGCTGCAGTGAGTTTTCAGTTGCCAAAACAGAATATTTCTTTCTCGCTGCAACGAGAAGCAGGGCAACTAAGTGAAAAAAGGGACCTCTTTTGCACTAAAAACCCATTTGGTGCTGTAGTAAAGATCAATTTGCAAGAAAATGGGAATTTCTCAAGATTCATCATGCCACATTTCACATGCATTTCAATCATATATCATATTCATGAACATTCATTTCATAAGAATAGATATGCATAAATACATAGATAAACATCAATATCATCATAATCACACCGGCTCATGTGCATCCCCCCACATCGTGCACATAGTCGGCGCCATCATGTGCATCTCCCCACTTCATGCACAATCAGTGCCATCGTGTACATCCCCCCACATCGTGCACACGGGCACTATCATCATCCATCTCCCACACCACTATCATCACCGGCATGTGTATCCACCCACATCATGCACACACACGGTTATAATCATCAGACAAAATATCAACTATCATGCACAACATATATATATATATATATATATATATATATATATCATCATAATGCAATAGTGCATGAATCCATTACAACCACATATCACAACATAAAATCATTTAGCAAAAGCTTGTTCCCAAGGCACTTGTTTTAAGAAAAAGTTGTATAAAATCATTCAAATGCTTTGTACAAAACAGTCACATTCGCAAAACGATTTTGAAATGTAGTTCACTCACTGGTATTGCTGAACCTCTAATCGACTCTAACCTCCACTAATGGTTCAAATGGGCAAGTGAGGCCTTGTTGGAACCTATACACACACAACATCATAGCCAATTCAATTTACATTAATATCACTCCAAAAGCTAGTTTCTAATTCAAATTCTTCTAGTTATTCCTAATTGGCTTCCAACTATATCAAATGGCTATTCCTTGCACTACTCTAATCATACTAAAAATGAATAAACAACTCAACAATAAAATAGCTCATAATCCCAATTACTAGCCATTATCAACAACTTAAAACCAAGCCTAGTTCATCACTCACCTTAGAGTTTCTTTGTAGTTGAATTCTCTTCCAATAGCTTCCAAACAATTGTGAAAAATCTCTCTTTCTCTCTATAAACCTCCAACTAGTGAGAGAAAGTGCTGAACAATGAGTTTTTGAGGGTTTTAAAGTGAGAGAGTGAAAGAGCACAAGGGTTCTAGTCAAAAGGGTACAACGGTATGAAAATTAGATCTAGAGAGAGAAAGTTGTGAAAGTTTCATATCAAGCTTCCATGGAGGATGGAAGCAACGTGAGATGGAAGAAGAAGAAGGAGAAGAAGCTGTTGGAAGAAAACGATATTTATAGCTCAAGCTTATCCATTCCACTTGAAATTACGAAAATGTCCTTAGCACATTAACTTGTTCTTCTTCAATCCTTGGTGCAATCTTTTTACTCTTTTGATACTCAAACAAGTCCATAATGATGTAGACATGCTCGGGTTTATGAAATTTAAAAATTGACTCGAGGTGAAAAATGACCATTTTGACTCTATGGTGAAAATTATTGAAACTTCTAGTTTTCTTTGTGTTTTCATCATTACACATTATTTATTCGGTCTTATGCCTATTTAGACCTTAAAATATCATAAAACCTTATTCTGGGAGCTTTTTAGAGGAAATGACGAAACTACCTCTGGCCCGTGTTGTCACGACCCAGAACTCCCATCGAGCCCGTGACAACCACCGCGATGTCCCGATAGACATTCATTACTCAAAATGCCAATCGAAACCTCGCAAGGCTTAACATCAGTTTTCTCGCTTCCCTTGTGAGTATTAGTTACTAAAATCATGTTTTAAAGTGATATGAACCAATTTCAATTCAAAAATAGTCAAAGAGAAGTTTCAACTACACAGGGGTATTTTGGTTAATTTTTTCAAAAATTTCGAAACCAGCTAAAATGTAGTATATGAGAGCAATTTACACATTTCAGAACCGAAAATAAGTTTAGATATCTAAAACATTCATTTGAGGTGAAATTATAGCTAATGGAATAAAATAAAAATAATGAATAAAATATTCTAATTTTTCATAAAACAATTTTTATAGAATGCTACGCAAATAATTTTAACAACGTAAAAGTAAAATAAATTCCTACATACAATAGCACACGCAGCTAGGTATTCAAAACATTTAACAATGACATGTGGGCCCCTGAATGACTAAAAGTAATGAAGGCTGTGAACCTATAGTTTTTGACGATGCAAGTCCAATTGTAACCTTCAATGAAATGAGCTATCTACTGACTATCCTGAGCCTGAAATGTGTGGAAAGGAGGGTGATGAGATTATATAATCCTAGTGATTAAACAAATATCATCTAAAATATCTAAAGTTGAGTAAATAGAGACAGATAAAATAGATTAGCATAAAAATGATTCATAGCATTTCGAACTCATTTTAATAAGATAAAATAGATTCATTTCACCCAAATAAACAATGAGGCTTATGATTTCTTGAAAAGCTTGGCTTGTGCCAAAATCAATCTCATACTCGGTTGTTAATGATACCTTGGCCTGGGGCTATCCCAACCGAATCCGCCAAGGCTGTTAAAAAGTCATGTACGCATAAATTGTGTTTTTATTTTGAAAACATAGCCGTTCCTTGGCATTGGCTGAGTTCACCCTCACATGGTCGTTTGGCGTGAAGTAAACTCTAAAGTTTTACCTCAGGAGTTACGCTACGCGCCTCTCCGATCGAAGTGAGAATATAACTGGATTCTGTGCCCCTCTAATAGGCTGGTCCATAGAACCCGCACACTGCAGCAAGCTAAACCCACCATACAATAAAATTTGCAATAGAATGACATGGTAATTATTTTATTTTATAGCCTCTCAAGGCAAATCAACAAGTTCATACATTTTTAGCACATTTACCAATTCCACCATTCATGCCAATATTGCCATAAGCCAATCAATTAGAACCATAAATTTACAACACATCAAGTGGTCTCTAATTACTCTATTTTCAAAGCCATCATTCAATTTCAAGACAATTTATAAAATCATTCCATTTAAAGACATTTTGTTTATAAAATGTAAAAAAATTAACCATTTAAACTCATTTTCCATAAAATTCACAAAAAACGAATTAAAATTCACTTCAGATAATCAAGATGATGATAAGGTTACTCACTATTTCAAAAGTCAAATTTTTAGAGTACTCCGACTATCGATCCTCGGGTACAATTTCTTTGCCCTTATCGGAGGATTCACCACCTAGACATAATGCACAATCAAGCAATTTACCACATTGGTGCTAAACCGTTATAAAACTATATGGATCCATGAAATGGAATGCAAATTGTTTGGATTATCGTCTAAACAAGGTGTTCTACACAAATTCAGTTATGTACCTAAATAAAACGGTATTGGCCTAATTCGATCTATCACTCGATTAATTGGCCAATATGTCCAATTTAACTCCAATTAACTCCATTTTTCTTCCAATTCTCCAAACCATCAAACACAAGTCAAATAGCATAAAATTTAGCAAAATCATCTTCACATTTTCTCTTGGGAATATCGGCCATGGTGGGTGCATCAATACTATGATTTTTCCTACTTGATTTTCTCATCGTAATTCATCATTTCCTAACCAATTCACTTGAAATAAAATCAAATCCACCATTCACACTCTACATGGAAGATTCGGCCAATGATGGGTGATGGGAGGAAGTGAATTTTTCTTGTTGGCTTTTCATGCTACGCATCACTAACTAACTAAAAACACTAAAATACATTGAAATCTAACCAAATCAAGCATCAAAACCTCCCTTTAAGTGTTCTGCCAGCAAGGGATTCATCATGATTTCATGTGATTCAACCATGAAAATAAGAAAAAATGCTTAAGAAAGAGAGATCTCAAGCTTAAATTGAAAAAATCTTACCTTTTTTCACTTGTTTCCTTGAATTTTCACACTTTTACCTTGAATTTTTCCACCTAGGGTTTTATTCTTCCTTTTTCTTTCTTCTCCTTGGTGAGGCCGACCATAATGAAGAGAAATGAGCTGGTTTTGTGCTAATTTATAAGGAGAATAATAAAGAAATAAAAGCTTGACACTTGTCACCTTACCATTGGTCCATTTTTAAATTCTTAACTATTAAGCTTTCTTTCACCACCACATAAAATCCTTCAATTATCCATAATAATAATGGGTGAAATTCATGTGCTGGACAAGTATTGGGTGGTGTAAAATTACAATTTTGCCCCTGGGGTGGCAAAATAACTATTTTGTCCTTATCTTCGAAAAAATGCCAAAATTAAAATTCTTCATTTCTCAAACTCAAATTATGCTCCAAATGATCAATCTTAGTAAAACATTTCATCCAACACTCACATCTTAACCTCGGGTGGGAAAATGATCATTTTATCCTTGGATTATGAAAATTCCAATTTGACTCCAAATAAGACCTCGAACTCTGAATCACCATTTTAAGTCATTTTGGGGTTTTAAAATTCTAAATTTCATCTTAAAATCTTTATTTGGTCTAGTTCGAGGCTTAATTCAACTTAGTTGTACCATTCAGTACACATCGTCTTTTGACGATTTTTCAAGGCTTTCCAAGTATGCAAGTATATTGTCAATCACATGAATGACATGGCAAGTATTTTATAAGGTCAGGCTTGACACGTGTTATTACATTTATGCATAGTTATGAGCCTATAGGGGTTGAGGTCTCACAAGGATTACGTAAATAGGCTTGCTTGGGCTTAGTGGACTACGTCCATTGAGTCCATGCAGTAGTGATGGCTCGAAAATCAAGTCGTGATAGTCTAAAGATTCAAGAAACATAAGGTAAGGATTTTTGTGTTTTAAGCTCCTGGTTGGTTAAATCTTTGGAGGAATAATGTGTGAATCATTTTGTGGTAGCTATGGTGTTCATGGGTGTGAGGAAATTATGAATTTTGTTGGGTGAAATCCAAGCTAAAACCAAGTGGTAAGCTTAATGCTACAATTGGAAGCCTATGATTGGTTTAATATTGTGAGAATGATTGTGTGCAATATGTAGTGTTATTGTGATATCATAGGTATGGTTGGAAGGCAATTATATTAATTGAAAGTTTGGATATGTGTGGATATGTGTGGATATGTGTTGTTAGGAAAGGCTTACAAGGTTATGGGTGTTGGTGTGCATGAATGACTACTGATGTTATGCTTGGTGGCAACATGTAAATGAGAATGGTAGTACATGTAGACTTAGAAAATGATTGATGGAAGTAAATTTATAATTGCTGCCATATGCTAGGTCATTGGTGTGGAAATGATGGTTGAACTTGATAAATGTCCTTAGAAAAGATTAATATATGTGCTAGAGTCATAAATAAGTTGTCAGTAATTATAATTTAAAGAATTACGAAAGCAAAGGATAAAGGCAACTTTGGTAAAAATGTGTCAAGATGTAAGTTAATTGAATAAGGATTCACGTTTGAATGAAAAAGAGAATTAGAAATGATGTACACTAAACATATTGAATTTGGATTGTTGCTAGGAAGTGTAAAAGTAAAGACAGTGTACTGTGGCGGCGTGCCAGAGGAAATAACGAATGACCGGCAAGTAGAAATAGCTAGATATTGACTCCATTAGTTTTTAATGGTAATAAAACATTCTTATTCATTCATGTCTAAAAATTGTACTTGAGTGTGCAAGACAAGAATTGTATGCCAATGATAAATAAATAATTCCATGGGACATATCAACAAGGTATATGAATAAAAAGCCACAACTAATCAACAAAACAGAAGCTCCTTAGTTGAATAATGAAGGGTTTGTCAGCTAAGATTCGAATCAGAAGTTGGCAACCTTAAGAGTATTGAGATATAGAAAAGACTTAGTCGACCAAGAAATGGGTTAGTCGACTAAGAGTCTACTACCAGAAATCTAGACTTCAAGACAAAACCAACTTAATTGACCAAGAAGTAAGTTAGTCGACTAAGAGTCTACTACTAGATATCTAGACTTCAAGACAGAAAAAACTTAATCGACTAAAAAGGAAGTTAGTCGACTAAGTGCTCACTGCTAGAAACTGGGATAAAAAAATAGAAACGACTTAGTCGACTAAGAGTGCAGCTAGTCAACTGAGATCATTCTGTCAGAAAATTTGAATTGAGCACTAGAAGACAGATTAATTGCCAGAACTGCCACCAAATTGTTTTCAACGGTCAAAAACTTCCTAACACCTATCAGAGTTGATTTTCCAAGTATTTAAGAGGCTTCGAATGGCCAGAAAAGTAATCAAGGCTTCCAAGAACAAAAAGAGCTCAAAAACTAGCAAAAACTCTCTGCATTCTTCTGCACTTCACATCTATCCTTGTAAAAGATTCAAGCACTTAACTTTGCACCACTCAGATCAAGTCAGTGATTATAGGTACACTTTTATTTCTCTTCTCCTTGTATACTTAGAGTGTACGAGACATTCTAAGGGAATTCATTCAAGCTTGGATTACTTGATTGGGTGTATAAGTTCTAACTTAACTTAGAAAAGTTAGTTGTTGGGTTTTGGTTGATCTCGGTTAAAACCATTGTGAAAGGTTTTGGCTGAGCCTAGTAAAAGCTATTGTAAAAGCTTGGTGAAGGCTTCTGAATTTCACCTTTCAAAGTGGATGTGTTTGGAAAATCCTTGGTTGAACAATCAAGGTAGTGGATGTAGGTCTTGGACCGAACCATTCTAAATTATGGTGTGATTGCCTGCACTATTTTTAGTTTTTCATTCATCTTTTAAATCTTTCTTTTATCTTGCATTGTCCCAAATTAGAAGTCAATTTTAACAAGAGCCAAAAAGTGCTATTCACCCCCGTCTAGCATATTTACTTGGGACTAAGAATTGGTATTAGAGCTAGTTCCCTATTCTTAAGGTCTAACACCCTTTGGGAAGATCCAAATGGCTCTTCAAAAATCAGTAGTGGCTAAGGGACAATTAACAAACAGACCACCTCTCTTTGATGGTTCAAATTACCCATATTGGAGTATTAGGATGTCAATATATATTAGAGCAATTGATTACAAGATGTGAGATGTCATAACTGATGGTCCCTTTATTCCTTCAACCTTAAATGTTGTAACGAGATGATTCCTAAGCGAAAGTCTGAATGGACCGAAGCTAAACCAAAAAAGTCCAAACCAACTTTAAGGCAATCAATACACTGCATTGTGCCTTAACTCCCACTGAATTCAATAAAGTATCAAGTTGTACCACAACTAAACAAGTGTGGGATAAACTTAAAATTATTCATGAAGGGACTTCACAAGTTAAGGAGTCCAAGATTGCCCTCTTAACCCATAATTATGAGATGTTTAAGATGAAACCTAGTGAAGATATCACCAGCATGTTAGATAGATTCATAAACATCACAAATAAATTATGTCAGCTAGGCAAACCAATTTCAGAGCATGAAATTGTTAAAAAACTTCTTAGAAGCCTACCAAAAAATTGGAAGCCAAAGGTGACTGCCATCCATGAAGCCAAGGACTTAAATGTCATAACTTTGGATGAAATTTATGGCTTTCTTCTTACTCACGAGCTGGAACTCAAGGAAGAGGAAGAAGAAGACAAGAGGGAAGCAAAAGAAAAGAAGAAAAGCATTGCCTTAAAAGCTAGCATCCTTGAAGAAAGAGTTAGACAATTTATCTTATGATGATGATGAGGAACTTGCTATGGTTGCAAGAAGGTTCAGAAAGCTTCTGGGCTAAAGAAACCGGAGATTGGCTAAAAAAAGGTATAAAAGAGATCAAGGCTCTTCATGGAAAACCATAAATAAAAATGGTCCAACAAGAAGGAAGAGCTTATATGCTTTGAATGCAAGAAGCAGGGACACTTTAGGTCAGAATGTCCCTTACTGAAGGAAGAAACAATAAAGAAAAACAAAAAAATCGAAGAAGGCATTGGTGGTTGCCACATGGTCAGATAGTGATACTTCAAGTTCTGATGATGGATAAGAAAAAGTTGAAGAAACAGCTAATCTATGTTTGATGGCAAGGGATGATGAATCTAAGGTATCTTCATCCCCTTGTGATATTTCAATTGATGAACTACAAGAGAAGTATGAATGTCTTTATGATGAATTTGAGAAACTTGCATCTAAATATAAAACTTTGAAAAGAAAAACTACATCTCTTGAGACTGATTTGCAAAAAACATGACTTCAATTTTGTTTTTGAGTAAAGAAATTTTTTGCAAATTGAATTATAGCATTCAAAAACAGATTTTGAAACTCTAAAATTGGAATTGGAAAACAAAACAGAAGCCTTACAAAAGGTAAGTGAAGAAAATGCTGCACTCAAATGTTTAAAAAATGAAACTCCAAAAAGAAATGCATACTTCAAGAAGAATTCCATTAAGGCATCATGTAGGTGTTATATTTGTGATAGAATTGGTCATTTATCCTATGATTGCTATAGAAAAATAAATGTGGAGAAAAAAAAAAAAATTGGGTTCCAAACGAATCTTTTGTTGTTGCTAATAATCAAGAACCCATTAAAGTGTGGGTACCTATTAAGAAAAACTGAAAATTTGTTTTGTAGGTTGAGCTGCACTCAAAAGATACATGTTCAAAAGCTCAACTAAAGAAGAAGCAGCCTTGATATATGGACAGTGGTTGTTCAAGGCACATGACAGGAGATGAAATGCTATTTGCTTAGCTGGACGAAAGAAAGGGAGGTACCGTATCCTTTGGTGATGATTCAAAAGGTAGAATTCATGGCATAGGAATGGTTGGTAAGAACTCCCAAACTCAAATTAGTCATGTGTTGTTGGTTAAAGGTTTGAAACATAATTTATTAAGTATTAGCCAATTATGTGACAAAGGTTTTAAGGTATGTTTTGACTCAACTAAATGTGAAGTGATAGATATAAGCACTAACAAAGTTTCATTTATAGGAAAAAGAATAAAGAATATGTATGTTGTATTTCTTGAGAATCTTGAAATGGATTGTGAAACATGTCTTGTAGCAAAACTTGAAAATGATGGCCGACTATGGCATAGGAGACTTGGACATGTAAGCATGCATACCATGTCAAAGTTAATTAAGAAAAATCTGGTTATAGGATTGCCTAAGCTTAAACTTAAGGATAATCAAAATTTGTGATGCATGTCAATTAGGTAAACAAACTAGAACATCTTTTAAAACCAAGAAAGTTGTCTCCACATCTAGACCTCTTGAATTGTTGCACATTGATCTATTTGGTCCAATAAGTACAACTAGTCTAGGAGGAAAATCTTATGGCTTTGTAATAGTTGATGACTACTCTAGGTTCACTTGGGTCTATTTTCTTGCTGATAAGAATGATGCTCTACCAGCATTGATAAGTCATTGTAGAAAGGTTGAAAATGAACAAGGACTAACTTTAGTTAGTATGACGAGTGATCATGGAGGTGAGTTTGAAGGAGATGAAATAGAGAATTTTTGTAATGAAAAGGGGTTGGATCATAATTTTTCTGCACCTAGAACTCCCCAGTAAAATGGAGTTGTAGAAAGGAAAAATCAAACTTTAAAAGAAATGGCTCAAACTATGCTATGTGAGAATAACCTACCAAATACTTTTGGGCAGAAGCTGTTAGCACAGCAGCTTATATCCTTAATAGAGTGTCTATAAGAGCCATGATATCAAAGAACCCAATTGAGCTATACAAAGGTAGAAAACCAAATATCTCTCACCTTAGGAGCTTTGGCTGTAAATGCTTTGTGTTGAACAATGGAAAACAGCCTTTAAGAAAGTTTGATGCAAAGAGTGGTGAAGCTATATTTCTAGGATATGCATTAAACTCAAAAGCCTATAGAGTCTTTAATAAAATATCTTTAATAGTTAAAGAATCCATCCATGTAGTTTTTGATGAATTCAATACCTTGCAAAAGGAAACTTTTTATGATGAAAATGATATGGATGTCCTTGAAAGACAAATGGAATAGATGAGTTTAGATGATAAGAAAAATAGTAAGGAAAATACTCTAGGTAGAGAAATAGAACCTCCACCCTTAGAAATCTTGGAAAGGATTGAAAATTAACATCATGATCTTCCAAAGAACTAGAGATATGTAAAAGACCATCCACAAGAGTTGATCATATGAGATATTATACAAATTGTCAAAACTAGTAGAGGAGTTAGAGAGACATGTGAGTTTTCAACTTTCATTTCTCAAATTAAACCTAAGAGCTTTGAAGAAGCCGAAAAAGAGGAAAGCTGGGTACTAGCCATGCAAGAGAAACTTGATCAATTCAAAAGAAACCGTGTGTGGTCATTAATCTCTAGGCCTTTAAATCACCTTATTGTTGGGACAAAATGGGTGTTTAGAAATAAGGTAGATGAGCAAGGAAATGTCATTAAGAACAAAGCTAGGTTAGTGGCTCAAGGATATAACCAAGAGGAAGGAATTGACTATGATGAAACCTTTGCACCAATTGCTAGAATAAAAGCTATAAGGTTGTTGCTTGCATTTGCTTGTTTTATGAACTTTAAATTATTCCAAATGGATGTAAAAAGTGCCTTTCTAAATGGTTTCATCCAAAAGGAAGTTTATGTTGAACAACCTCCTAAATTTTAAGACTCTAAAAAACCAGATCATGTTTTCAAACTTTATAAAGCCTTGTATGGATTGAAACAAGCTCCTAGAGCTTGGTATGAGAGGCTTTCAAAATTCCTAGTTGAAAAAGGTTATGTTAAAGGGAGTATTGATACAACTTTGTTTATTAAAAGATACTTAAATGATTTAATTGTTTTTCAAATCTATGTGGATGATATTGTTTTTGGTTCAACTAATGAGGCTTTATGCAAGAATTTTGCTAAAGAAATGCAGGGTGTGTTTGAGATGAGTATGATGGGAGAGATGAAATTCTTTCTTAGGCATCAAATCAAAGAAAGTGAGGAAGGAATTTTCATCAGCCAAGAAAGATACATTCAAGGCATGCTCAAAAGGTTTGATATGCTAAAACTTAAATCAATTTGCACACCAATAAGTCCATCCACCAGACTTGATGAAGATGAAAAAGAAAAAGATGTTGATCAAAAGCTCTATAAAGGTATGATCGGATCACTACTTTATTTAATAGCTAGCAGGCTTGATATCCAATTCAGTGTATGTTTGTGTGCTCATTTTCAATTTCAATCCAGGGAATCAAACCTGAATGCTGTTAAAAGAATTCTTAGATACCTCATAGACACATAAACTTTAGGCATATGGTATCCTAGGGAATCATCCTTTAGTCTAGTTGGATATATAGATGCAAATTTTACTGGCAGTAAAATAGATAGAAAGAGCACTAGTGAAACTTGCCAGTTTTTAGGTAGTATGCTTATGTCATGGTCAAGCAAAAAGTAGAATTCAGTTGCTCTCTTTACAGCTAAAGCCGAATATGTATCTCTAGGTAGCTGTTGTGCTCAAATCTTATGGATTAAACAACAATAAAAAGACTATGAAATATCAATGCATAACATTCTAATATATTGTGATAATACAAATGTAATCAACATTTCAAAAAATCCTGTACAGCATTCTAGGACTAAGCATATTGAGATTAGGCATCACTTTGTTAGAGATCACGTAGTGAAAGCTGACATTAAAATTGAGTTTGTGAATACTTTGCAACAATTAGTTGACATATTCACCAAACCCCTAAATGAAGAAAGATTTTGTGAGATTAGGAGAAAAATAGGAATGGTTAGTGTGCAGGAGCTTTAAGAAAATTTTTGAAGTTTTCTCAAATGACAGTAGGCACTTAGTTGACTAAGAGAGGCACTTAATCAACTAAGAGTATTCTGTCTCTTTAAATAATAAGACTCAGTCAGTTAAAAGAAAGAGGAATAAAATAATGAAAAGAAACTATCTACTGGGTAATAAAACAGACAAGAAAAATTGCCTAAGCAAAAACTAAGTTTAGAGGGAATTTTTCAAATTTTGAAAGAGGAGGTTACTGAATATATTTAAAGAGGGGGAGACAGATAGTTTTGATAAAATTCAACCTCTCTTAACACATTTTCACTTCATTTTCTCTCTTCTAAAACTAACCCTACTGAAACAAAAATTCTTCCTTCTCAAACCCACAAAACCTTAAGCCATATATCTCTCAAACCAAATGGCAAAACCATCACAGACTAAAGAAATACTGGAGAAGAAAATGGGCAAACAACCAATAGAGGAAAGTAGACAAGTTGAATCTTAGAAGAAGAAAAAGAAGAGTACGTCTACCTTTAAGATCGAGAAATTTGGAAAAGGGTAGAACATGAAGGAATACAAAACAAAGAAGAAGAAAAAGAAGGGTAAATCCTCCAAGAAAGGTAATATTCTGTCCTCCAAATTTAGGAATAAAGCCCATGAAGATAGATTCAACAAAATAGAAAATGCTCCAATCACTTGTGGAAAATTCCTAGACTAGAACAGCTTTGATGAAGCCCCTGAAATTCAGGTTGTTTTATCAGATTATTTTTAAAAAATGAAATTGAAGGATTTTAGCACTTTTAAGAATCGAATCTATAGTGGTAGTTTGGTGAAAGAATTTTATGCCAACATAGCCATAGATAAGGATGAACATGAAGATTCTGATGATTATATTGATGATGGTCTAAATGTCTATTTAAATGGAAAGGAATTTGTTGTGACTGCTGCTGATTTAGGAAATTTGCTTAAAATTAAAGGTGAAGATGGTGACTATGAGATGCCTGAAAACTATGATCCCCCTTCTTTGTGGGAGATCATTATAGGGAGGAAAGAAAAATATTCATCAAAGAGTAATGTTGGTCTGATTAAAAGTCCACAAATTAGAATTTTGCATTATTTTATTGTTGCGAATATTCATGGAAGAGGTGGCAGTTTTAGCTACATTAGTCTTCAAGACTTATGGCTAATGGAGCATGCCTTCAATGGTGCTCCACTTAATCTAGGCAGATTCAGGATTGAGAGAATGAGAGGAGTCTGTCGACTAGAAAATATAAATTTGGCTTATCGGAATATCATTACATCATTGGTCCATAAAAAGGGAATTTAGAGCTCTAGATATGAATTGGATAAAGTGAAGAGTAGGGACAAAGCTATTTACCTTAGGAGTCTGCCTAAGATGGGGTATAAGCTTGATGGAGAAAAAATTGTTAAAACCCCTGATGTCACTTTAGGAAGAGAGTTTTCTCTCCCTGCTCAGTCAGAAGCAGCCCCATCACAGTTCTCAAATGAAATGGTTTTCAATCTACTCATGAGAATTGATAGAAAGCTGACTAATCAAGGAGTAAGGATGCAGAAAATTGAAAAGAATTTTGCAAAGCTCAAAAATGTATTAAAAGAAAAAGGAAAAATGCCTTCTGAACCTACAGTTGCAAACACCTCTGCCACTCCAAGTCCTGCACCAGCAGGTCAAGATGCTGAAGGTTCTACTTTCCAAGCTGAGGGTCATGAACCTGAAGTGGATCAACCAAGGAAATCCCCCTCAGTTAAGCCATAAAATGAAGCTGAATCAAAACTATTAGGTGAGCGCTGATCATGCATCATATACAAATAAACCCAGCAAAAATAAATTTAAAAATTAATTTTACACCTCACCTTCCTAGGATCTCTTTCATGCCAAATCGAGTACAGAATTAAATTAAAATAAAAGTATATGATCATATCACTTTACCTAAACAACAAAGGTTGGTGAATCCTTTGTTAAACCACGAAATCAGCCTTCAAAAAGTTCAACCACCTCAGCCCGGTTGTTGCAAAACCAAAGTTGTCCAAGGAATCCTTGTGTAGCCTTTAATGGTGATCCACACCAATGGATGAGAAAATCCTTTTTTAAGGATTAGGAGTGCTATGCCTTGACAATGTGCTAGCAAAGATGAGTTTCATAAACTTAATCCACACAAAATTGTGGGACTGAACACAAAAAAAACAAAAGAAGCGAATGAAAAACTATTTTTCTTCACACAATGAACGGCAAGACAAAAGAATTTCTAATGTACCATTCAGTCCCTTTTTTTTTTCAGCATTTCCACTCTTTTTGTTTGGAGGCTATAGCATGGTATTTATACCTTGGATTAATTTTAAACCCTAATTACAAAACTATTTTGTAATTGCCAATTAATCCAATAATTTGAATAAACAATTTAATTAAGTCCTTTAGAAGCCCAATTAACTTAATTGCTTAATTTAATCAATTAGGCTCAATAACTTAATTAAACAATTTAATTAATTAAGCCCAACAATTTAATTAAACAATTTTAATCAACTAGGCTCAATGACTTAATTAAACAAATTTAATCAATTAGGCCCAATAACTTAATTGTTTAATTTAATTAATTAGGCCCAATGACTTAATTAAATAATTTAATTAATTAGGCCCAATGATTTAATTAAACAATTTAGTTAATTAGGCACAAATTAATTAAACAATTTTAATCAAGTGCTTGAGAAGCTCATAACTTCTAATTTGATCAAGTCCAACTTAATCACCTCTCCTATTTTATTTTGAACATTCATTTTAGGTGTGTGACCCATTATGCTTCTAACATGTTGGCAATGAACTTAACATATAATACTTAAGTTAAACTTAGAATTAGATAAATTTAAACTACTTTAAATTTATCATTAATCAAGTTAACTACCTAGAGTTCATAAACCAAGATTGGGATCTAGCAATCCATCATGGGCACCCAAATGTTAGAAGAGTCAAGATGGTTTGACTCAACCTTTCAGTGATCAGCCTTTCAATGTAATTTATTCCTTCATCATATATCTTGGAAATGATAAGAGCATGGTGCAGTGTCTGCTCTTATTGATCTTCATATTCGTTCTTCAAGTTTGATCATCAACTTTATAAAGACTTATGAAACATTTTTCATAATCTTTAAGTCGCCTCAGCCAAGGACTTCAATAAGCTGATATCAACCAAGAACAATTAGGATATGTCCCTTGCATCACTTGGGGTGATGATTCCTATCTTGATCACTCATTTGCCTTCACATGCTTTATGCTATACCCAAAAGCATCCTGTTTAGACATCCTTGGTTAGGCACCCGTAGGGATGAAATCAAAGCATAGCACTTCACACATAAGACAACCTGGTGTCTCAAGTCTAAGGAGTATTTACACAACTGACACATGAGAAGTATTGCATAGACACTTGAGTGAAATACCAAATGCACCTATCATGGTGGGTCATGTTCAATGAACTTACTCTCCTAGGCAAACACCTACATTCTAATTCCAAGTATCTCTATACTTCAACCTATGAGATTGGTTGCTTACTTTTCAAGTAAGGAACATAGAATGTATCAGTCTCTAAGTATCATTGATGTCCAGTCTCAATGATACATTGACCAGGAACATTTTGAGATAACGCTTTGATGCATAAAGATCTCATAACTACAACCCATTACAGTTCCCTTGCAAGGCATATTAATCTCATGGACTTCATCTAATTGGACTTATAACTTGTTATAATTGATGTCTTATTGATGAAGGGAAACCTTTAATCATTCAACATGAAGGATGTTTTTGCATGATTGGAATCAAGCCTTAACCAATCCCAATTGGCTGCAGGGCTCATTCCGACAAGAACAAGGTACCGAAATGCTTGGATCACTTGGTGAAATTCCTCCATCTCATCATGAACCTCAACAAGAACAGCCTTCTCCCCCCACTTCAGAGGAAGTTTCAATAATGGATGTCTTCCACTAAATGGTTTGAGAAGAACAAGCTGAAAAGGAAGTAGCTAAAGGGAAATCACAAAAGTTAGTATCTTCAAAAGAATCCCTTGAACCAACTACAGTTGCAAAGGAACAATTTGGGAAAGGAAAAGAAAAAGTTGCTGCTGCTCCACAAACCAAGTCTAAACCATCTGGTAAAGGCATGAAGATAATGGCAACCAAGACTAAATTCCTCAAGAGACAAAAATCCTTTAGAATAGTTGAAAAAGCTAGACCATTAGCCATCTTTTCTCCCCAAGACCCCCTTGAAATTCCTGATAAGTCATCCCTTGAACCCTCACCACAAAAATCACCTCCAGAACCATCTCCCGAACCCCTTAATGTTTTCTATTACATGAATGAATATACCCCTTCACCCTCTTCAGAAGATGATTGAGCGCCCTTAGAATTTGATACTGACAAAAAGGGGGAGAATTATGGTAGAAAGTTTAAGGGAGAAGTAGGGGCAATTTAGGAACAAAACAATGAATACTTTTTCTATTACTTTGTCGATTTTTTTTTGTTCTGTTGAGCATCTAAATTTAACTTTGTTGTTTATTTTCATGTTTATGGTATTATGTTTATGAAAATGGGATACTATTAAGTTGCTTATATTACTTGTTTGCTGATGGTTAAATCTGTTCTTGAGTTTATTTGCTACTACATATTAGGTTGTTATGACGATAACCAATTTATGTCAATGATATTGTGAATGGATTGTGTTTGTGAATGTATATGGATGTTAATTATCCTATATTTGTTGAATGATAAATGGCATAGATAAAATCTGGTAACAATATGCCATTGACAGACACAATTGAAATATTGATGATATTCTGTCAACTTAAATAATGTCATTGTTTGTATGACATAAATAAAAATATGCTGAAATGAATAAGTAAAATAAGCACACACTAAAAGGGAGCACACACTTAGGGGGAGGAAAACCTCCATTTTCTGCAGAACAAAAAGGAACCAATAAGAAGCCACAACTTATCAACAAAACAGAAACTCCTTAGTTGAATAATGACGGTTAGTCCGCTAAGATTCGAATCAAAAGTTGACGGGCTTAAGAGTATTAAGAAATAGAAAAAACTTAGTCGACCAAAAAATGGGTTAGTCGACTAAGAATCAACTGCCAAAAATCTGGACTTTAAGACATAACAACTTAATCGACCAAGAAGTAAGTTAGTTGACTAAGAGTCTACTACCAGAAATCTGGACTTCAAGACAGAAACAACTTAATAGACTAAGAAAGAAGTTAGTCGACTAAGTACTCACAACCAGAAACTTGGGTCAAAAAACAAAAACGACTTAGTTGACTAAGAGCGCAGTTAGTCAACTAAGATCATTTTATTAGAAAATTTGAATTAAGCACTAGAAGATAAATTAACGGCCAGAACTACCACCAAATTTGAATCAAGCTTAGAGTGCTTGATTGGGTGTATAGGTTCTAACTCAGCCTAGAAAAGTTAGTTGTTGGATTTTGGTTGATCCTGGTAAAAACCATTGTGAAAGGTTTTGGCTGAGCCTGGTAAAAGCCATTGTAAAAGCTTGGTGAAAGCTTGTGAATTTCACCGTTCATAGTGGATGTGTTTGGAAAATCCTTGGTTGAACAATCAAGGCAGTGGATGTAGATCTTGGACTAAACCACTCTAAATTATGGTGTGATTGTCTGAACTATTTTTAGTTTTTCATTCATCTTTTAAATCCTTCTTTTATCTTGCATTTGTCCCAAATTAGAAGTCAATTTCAGCAAAAGCCAAAAATTACTATTCACCCCCCCTCTAGCACATTTACTTGGGACCAACACTAGATACGCCTCAAAACTAATAACGACGTAGTATCCCGCAATTGTAAGGTGATTGAACTTGCATTCAAATGTTTTGGGATCAATGCATACGTGTTTAATTGAATCATCTGAAATGTTGCATCGGACTTTTCTTTAAAACGTGCCTAGGAACAAGCCCTTTGTCACGACCCAAATTTCAGGGCATGACCGGTGCATGGGCCCAATGGATGTAATCCACTAAGCCCAAGCAAGCCTATTAATCTAACATGTTTATCATTCCATCATAAACTGCTAAGTCACATTTCATAGCTTAGGATCAAAGTAATATTAAACAATGCCAACTCATACTGGCATACCAATTAAGTGTACATTGCCTACAACATGTATCTTAAAAATTTACATCAAGTTTGTCTATACATCTTAAAAAGAAGACTCGATTTCCAGCGAAGGGACTCGGACGAATGTACAGCTACTGAATGCCGAGACACCTACCAAAAGATGGAAACAAGTCTACAAGGACACCTTGTCCTAGTTATCGGCTACCTCGTGATCTTAAAACATGAAGTTGAAAATGGTGAGTATAAACCTAGTGAGTTAACAATAAAGAGAACAAGCAACAACAAGGGAGAATTTAAAATCATGATGCACTTGTTTCAAAACAATGCAATTTAGTTCCATTGGTAATAAAAACTCCTTATCAAGCTCTTAAATGATTAATCATTTGAAAATCATGAACCCATACATAACGAACCATTCAGACAATGAAAGCTTCAATGATACACAAGAAAGTCAAATACGACAACGAATCTTCGCTACAGCGGAAAGATTCATTCTCGCTACAACGAGAACCAGTTCTGGTGAAGGCTCTTAAACTCGAGAGTTTCTTGATTCTCGCTGCAGCGAGATACAGGACACCAATGAAAAATTTCCCTTTCTCCCAAAGAAAAACCACCCTGCTGAAATGTCCAAACTACCATGAAACGCATAATAATCTTTCACAATTTAACATGTTAAGTTTCACATGCATTACAACCATATACCATTCATTAATTTCTAATAACAACCATATTTACATATGTATATATATATATATATATATGTATACGTATACCCATCATCATCATGGACACCATCCCATGATCATCATCACCAGCTCATGCGCACTCCCTACTCGCACATGGCTAGGTAATCACCGGGTTATGCGCACTCCCTACTCGCACATAACTGGGTCATCCTTGGCTTATGCGCACTCCCTACTCGCACATAGCCGAGTCAATGTCATCACACAACAATATATTCATACATATATATCAACACAATGTGGTAGTGCATGAATCAATAATAGTCACATGTCACAACATAAGCCATTTCTAAAGAGCTTGTTCCTAAGGCACTCATTTTTAAGAAAAGTTGTATAAAATCATTCAAACATTTTATACAAAACAGTCACATTCCCAAAATAGTTTTGATAGGCAGTCCACTCACCGATTTATTGTTGAGCCTTTAGTTGACTCTAATTCCCTTAATGATCCAATTGGAAGGATGGCACTTCATTAGAACCTAGGATCACATTAGCATAAGCAATAGGTCAATTCACACACTATGAACCCTAAAAGCTATCTCTTAGCTAGCTTTCAATTGCCACATTAAATGGCTATCTATGTTCACTATCTTAATCACTAAAAAGTAATGACCATACTCAACAATAAAACAACTCATACTCCCAATTACTAGCCATTATTCATAGCTAAAAATCAAGCTTGGTTCATTACTCACCTTAGGGTTCCTTTGTAGTTGAATTCTCTTCCAATAATTGCCACACAAATAGGTAATTCTCTCTTTCTCTCTCTAAAATGCCCAGCTAGTGAAAGAAAGTATGGAAATAAGATTTTTCAAGAGTTTTAAGGAGAGAGAGTGGAAGAATACAAGGGTTCTAGTCAAAAGGGCTCAAAGGTATGAAAACTAGAGCTAAAGAGAGAAAATCATGCAAGCTCCATATCAAGCTTCCATGGAGGTTTTAAAGAAATGTGAGAGGGAAGAAGGAAGAAGAAGACAAGCTGCTGGAAAATGGGAGAAGAAGTTGCTGGAAGAAAGATATTTATAGGCCAAACTTATCCATTCTCTTAAAATTACGAAAATACCCTTGACTAGTTAGCTTATTCTCATGCAACCCTTTGTGCAATCTTTCTACTCCTTTAGCACCGAGACAAGGTCCATAATGGTCTAGACATACTCGAGTTCATGAAAACTTAAAATTTTAACCCGAGGTGAAAAATGACCATTTTGCCCCTATCGTGAAAATCATCAAAATTTTGGTTTTCTTTCCATTTTACCCTTAATTTCACCATCCATTTATGGCTTAGGCCTACTTAGGCCATAATATTGTTTGAAACTTACTTTTATGGGCTTACTAAGAAAATGACAAAATTACCCCTAATTAGGGATATCGCATATATTACTAACTACGAGTTTATAAAGGTCGAGGTCTCACATTCTCCCCCACTTGAAGAAATTCAATCCCCGAATTTAATTTCACTATAAGGTAATGTACCTCTAAGTATCAAAGAGATGGGGATACTTTGTTTGCATTTCCTCATCGGCTTCCCACGTTACTTCTTCACTAGTGTGGTTTCGCCACAACACTTTCACGATGCTACTTCCTTTGAACGGAGCTTTTTGTGTAAAACCCGACTCTATAAACACATGTCATGATATACATACACTGAGTAGCATGTTATTACGCTAGGAAAGTCCTAAGAATAGACGAAACCTGGTATTGTACCTAACGGTACACTTGAGTTGATTTAACCTCGAACTAGTTCAAATAGGAATCGTAGGATGAAATTTAATATTTTATAGTCCAGGAATGACTAAAAATGATTGTTCGGAGTTCGAGGGTTCATTTGGGGTAAAATTGGAAATTTTGATGTTTAGGGACAAAATCGTAATTTTACCACTCGTGGACAAAATTTGAGATTTTGAGAGAATTTAGATCAAATTTGACAAATTGGGGAATGGTATGAGTATAAGGGATGAAAAATATGTCTATAGGCAATTTTTCAGTTTTTTGGGCAAAAATGTAATTTTGCACTTTTACGAGAGCAAAAGTGTAAATTTCAAAAATTACTCCACCAAGACTTTGGATAAGTCCAAGAATTTTATCTAAGCTACGGATTTGTGGGACAAGTATATGGTGAAAATTTGGAAACAAATGGATGAAATTTTAAAAACGGGCCAATGGAAAAGTGACACATGGTATTTTTTAATGGTTTAATATTATTTTAATGAAAAGTCAGCCCATTTAAACCCCATATTAGGTGCTGGCCGGCCATAAGGAAAGAACAAGAGAGAAAATAGAGAGGAAAGGAAGAAAAGAGAAAAACAAAGGAAAACTAGAAAATTCAAAGGGGAAGTCACGTTTTTCGCCCGTTTACGCGTCTAACGATAAGATTTTTCGATTTTAGCTTGATTTCTACTTTTCCTATGCCTTTATTTCCATTAAGAATGCTTGAGGAGAGAGATAAAAAAGTGAAACCAAGGGCTGGCAGAAATTCTAGGGGAGAGAATTTGAAATTTTTAGGTTTTGATTTTTAGTTAAATTAATAGTTTTAGTTAGTTAAATGTGTATAGAAATTAAATTGGGCAAGAAAGCATGAAATTTTCACAATACCCACCCTTGGATGAATATGCATTGATGTACAATGATGATGAACTGATATTTATTCTAAGAGAAATGAAGAGAAAATGATGAAAAATGGTTAAATGTGATAGAAAAACAAAGTGAAAAATTTACCGAGTTAATGTCCCATTTTTTACCGAATTTTCCAAGAAGGAAAGTGAGCTGATTTTGGTGATTTTAGAAGGTTATTGGCTGATATTTAATGGTTAGAAATGTTGGAGAGAAAATGGGACAATTTAGAGCTAAAATGGAACGCGCTAGCAATTTATCAGGTAAAGTGCTAAAAATAGGTTAATACCGCGTTTAAGCCGTTTTACGCTACTGCTTTTCATACCATCCATTAGTATGGGATTTAAGTCAATTACATAGTGATTTAGCATCAATGTGGTGAATTGTGTAAATGTGTTTAGGAGGAGAGCCTTCTAGTAAAGGCAAGGAAGTAATACCCGATGAACAGTGATCGGGGCACCTAAAAATCAGTTAATTTGTACAAACAGTGAGTAAACTTATTATTATTGTAAATTATCTAGAGTTTATTTTTAAATGCTCTTTATGTATTTTATGAAATGAAAACGAGATTAAAACGGGATTTTTGATGTTTTAGAAATAAATGTGACAAATAAAAATATATTGTGTTGATTATGAAATTGAGTAATTGGAGGCTGATAATTATTTTGAAATATATATTTTCCTATGAATGGCTTATGAAATATGAGTATAGGTGGCTATATTTGATAAATTGCATTGGGAATTTATGTAAGCTGTTTTTATTATGCAGGCTGGGTAAATAAATAAAAGTCACGTTATACTGTCGAAATTTTATTAAAATTGGTGGGTTTAGTTATTGCAGTGATGGGTTTTCGTGGACTGCCTATTAAAAGGGCACGGTAAACCCAGTTACATAGTTACTCCGGTTGTAGAGGCGAGGAGGGTAACTCCCGGGGTAGTATTAGAGCTCACTTCATGTCGAACCTCCACGTGAGTGTGTAACTCAGCCAACGCCAAGGAACGACTTGTTTTAAAAATAAAAATGTGTTTCACATGTAAATATCATAACAACCTTGGCGAACTCGGTTAGATGCCTCGGCCAAGGTATCCTCGAGGATTAGTTTTGGCTTGAGCCTTATTTTTTAATAAAAGACATAAGCCTTAACAACTGTTTTGGTAAATTACAAATATTTTATGGTTTAAGGAATAAATTGAAAACCTTATGAAATGGTTTATGATTTGTTGTTTAAACTTGCCTCCATGTTACTCGCTTTTAGATATTTATGATAATGTCTGCTTACTCATTGGGATTGCAAAATCTCACCCACCTCCTTCCCAAACATTTCAGGTCTGTGGTAGCTTGTAGATACCTTATTTTGTCGAGGATTCCAGTTGACATCTTTATCTCACAAACAGTAGGTTACTATCACCAATACTTGGTGTATTTTGAGCCACTTGTCATTGTAATTATTATTGTACATTATAACTTTGTAAATTATTGTATGTATGAATTTATTTTACTTCTAAGTTTTAAAAGATTTCTTACACGTATTTCTATAAATATTATTTTATATAAAAATCTTATATTTTAATCAATATTTTGAATAGTAATATTTATCTATAAATCCTTTTAAAATATTTTTATCTTTTGATTTACTTGAGCCGGAAACTACTGAAAATTGTTTAAAATGGAATGTTTAAAAACGATTTCTCACAGAAAAGGCAAGAAACTGATATGTAAGCCTTGCGGGGTTCTGATTGGCATTTCGGGTAATGAGTGTCGATCGGGACGTCACGGTGGTTGTCATGGGTCCGAGGGAGGTTTCGGGTCATGACATATTGACTTACCGATTGAAGATAGCTACCGGTTGCTCCTTATAGTTGAGATCATCTTGCAACTGAATGGTTTCATACCGTATTACATGTGATGGATCCGAGTTGTACTTCCTAAACATGGACACATGAAACACGGGGTGAATATTTGAAGGTCTGGCGGTAATGCCAAACGATATGCCACTGCTCCAACCCTTTCTAAGATCTCGCAGGGTCCTATATACCGAGGACTTAGCTTCCCTTTCTTGCCAAACCTCATTACCTCTTTAATTGGCTAAACTTTCAAAAATACGTGATCTCCTACTTGGAACTCCAAGTCTCTCCGTCAATTATCAGCATATGATTTCTGTCTACTTTGTACTGTTGACATTCGCTGCCGAATCATGCGTATTTTCTTGGTTGCATCCTGCACCAACTCAGGCCCCAAAAGTTTCCTTTCTCCCACCTCTAGCCATCCAATGGGTGACTTGCACTTCCGTCCATATAATGCCTCAAATGGTGCCATTTGGAAGCTAGATTGGAAACTGTTGTTGTATGCAAATTCCACTAAGGGTAGATATTGATCCCACTTGACCTCAAGGTCTATCACACAGGCCCTCAACACATTCTCCAATGTCTGTATGGTCCATTCAGACTGTCCATCAGTCTTAGGGTGGAAAGTTGTGCTGAAATCCAGCTTAGTGCCCAATGCTTCTTGCAACTTTCCCTAGAACCTACTGGTGAACTGAGCTCCTCTGTCAGATACTATAGAAATGGGGATACCATGCAGTCGTACTATTTCATCCACATAAACTCGAGTGTATTGGGCAGCACCATAAGTAGTCTTAAATGGAAGAAAATGAGTTGACTTCGTTAACCGGTCTACTACTATCCAAATCGAGTCATAGCCTTCACTAGTTCGAGGCAAACCCGTTACAAAGTCCATGGCAATATGCTCCCACTTCCACTAGGGCACTGACAATGGTTGTAGTAGCCCTACAGGCTTTTGGTGCTCGGTCTTAACCTGCTGACGAACTAGGCACTTGGATACGAACTCAGGTACATCTCTCTTGAGTCCTTCCCACCTATACACCTCATTCAAATCTTGATACATCTTTGTAGCCCCTGAATGTACCATATAAGCTGCCATGTGAGCTTCCTCCAATATTTCTCTCCTCAACCTGTCACCATCACATAAAGTCTAGTTCCATACCTCAACACTCCATTTGTGCCTTTGATAAACATTTTTCCTTTCCTTCCCTGAGGATCCTCTAAGGCCTTAGCTATGAAATCATCTTTACTTTGTGCTTCTTTGATTCGGTCTATTAAGATAGGCCTCACTCTAAAATGTGCTAGCAATGCATTTGTCTTCGTAACTTCCAAATGCACTCTAATGTCTCACAAGCTATGAATCTCCTAAATCAAGGATCTCCTATCTATAGAAATATGTGCCAGACTTAAGGCATCCACCACTGCATTTGCCTTACCCGGATGGTAAAGAATAGTGCAATCATAATCCTTTAACAACTCCATCCATCTACGTTGCAACAAGTTAAGATCTCTCTGCTGAAATATATACTTCAAGCTTTTGTGGTCCATATATATCTCACAAGTCTCAACATACAAATAATGTCTCCAAAATTTCAAGGCAAACACGATTGCTGCCATTTCCAAATTGTGTGCGAGGTAATTCTGCTCATGCCTTTTAAGTTGCCTTGATGCATACGCAATCACCTTCCTATGCTGCATTAATACACACCCTAAACCTCATCGTCACGCACACCATCCCATCATCATCATCACCAGCTCATGCGCACTCCCTACTCACACATGGTTGGGTCATCATCGGGTTATGCGCACTCCCTACTCGCACATAACCGGGTCATCCTCGGCTTATGCGCACTCCCTACTTGCACATAGCTGAGTCAATGTCATCACACAATAATATATTCATACATATATATCAACACAATGTGGTAGTGCATGAATCAATAATAGTCACATGTCACAACATAAGCCATTTCTCAATAGCTTGTTCCCAAGGCACTCATTTTTAAGAAAAGTTGTATAAAATCATTCAAACATTTTATTCAAAATAGTCACATTCCCAAAATAGTTTTGATAGGCAGTCCACTCACCGATTTATTATTGAGCCTTTAGTTGACTCTAATTCCCCTAATGATCCAATTGGAAGGATGGGACTTCATTAGAACCTAGGATCACATTAGCATAAGCAATAGGTCAATTCACACACTATGAACCCTAAAAGCTATCTCTTAGCTAGCTTTCAATTGTCACATTAAATGGCTATCTATGTTCACTATCTTAATCACTAAAAAG
This sequence comes from Theobroma cacao, assembly GCF_053813885.1. NCBI lineage: Eukaryota > Viridiplantae > Streptophyta > Magnoliopsida > Malvales > Malvaceae > Theobroma > Theobroma cacao. The sequence continues at coordinate 18,702,853 of NC_142648.1, read as the reverse complement.
TAATGAACATACTCAACAATAAAACAAATCATACTCTCAATTACTAGCCATTATTCACAACTAAAAAAGCAAGCTTGGTTCATTACTCACCCTAGGGTTCCTTTTTAGTTGAATTCTCTTCTAATAGCTTCCACACAAATGGGTAATTCTCTCTTTCTCTCTCTAAAATGCCCAACTAGTGAGAGAAAGTATGGAAATAAGATTTCGAAGGGTTTTAAGGAGAGAGAGTGGAAGAATACAATGGTTCTAGTCAAAAGGGCTCAAAGGTACGAAAACTAGAACTAGAGAGAGAAAATCATGCAAGCTCTATATCAAGCTTCCATGGAGCTTTTAAAGAAACGTGAGAGGGAAGAAGGAAGAAGAAGACAAGCTGCTGGAAAATGGGAGAAGAAACTACTAGAAGAAGGATATTTATAGGCCAAACTTATCCATTCCTTTAAAATTACGAAAATGCCTTTGACTAGTTAGCTTGTTCTCATGCAACCCTTTGTGCAATCATTTTACTCCTTTAACATCGGGACAAGGTCCATAATGGTCTAGACATACTCAGGTTCATGAAAACTTAAAATTTTAACTCGAGGTGAAAAATGACCATTTTGCCCTTACCGTGAAAATCATCAAAATTTTGGTTTCCTTTCCATTTTACCCCTAATTTCACCATCCATTTATGCCTTAGGCCTACTTAGGCCATAATATTGTTTAAAACTTACTTTTATGGGCTTATTAAGGAAATGACGAAATTACGCCTGATTAGGGATATTGCGTATATTACTAACTATGAGTCTATAAAGGTCAAAGTCTCACACCCTTGATGAAATGTTTTTATTGTCAACTAGCCAAGGGTTTCTCACCAAAGCCCGTCATATCAAACTTAATTAATTTATTCCTTGATGTTGGAAGTCCAAGCTCAACCATGATGTTAAAGAAATGGAAAATATGGCAAAAACCAACAAGGTAGCATGCAGTACAAAAAGTTTCTCAATGCAGCAAGAATGAATTCTCATTGAAGCGAGATTCAATCGACAAAATAGAATGTTTCTCACCGTAGCAAGAATTCATTCTCGCTGTAGCAAGTTGCAGCCAGCAAAAACAGAATGTTTCTCGTTGCAGCGAGAAGTGGGGCACCTAAATAAAAAGGGACCTTATTTGCACAAAACATCCATTTGGTGCTACAATAAAATCAATTTGAAAGTAAATGGGAAATTTTCAAGATTCATCATGTCATACAATCACATATTACAATCATGATCTTTCTATTGCATAAACATATACCTAAACATATATCAATTCGTATACCACCCCATCTCACCCAGCTCATGTGCATCCCCCTACATCGTGCACATAGCTGAGTCATTGAATGCATCCCCCCACATCGTGCACAGCTAATGCCATCCTGTACATCCCCCCACATCCTACACACAAGCAAGATCACCATCCATCTCCCTTACCACTGTCATCATTGGCAGGTGCACACTCACCCCGCACATGCACGGTTGCATTTGTCACACAATGGTACCATGTATGACATAATATGTATATATATATGTATCAACACTATACAGAAACATATGGATTCATCACACTATCCATTTCATAACATAAAAACATTTCATAAGGGCTTGTTCCCTTGCGAGTTTTGAAGAAAGAACCAATAAAACACTTTAGGGGATTCAATCAAACATACATGTGTATATCCCAAAACATTCTTTTATACAAGTTCACTCACCAGTCTTTGTTGATGTTTTGGTGGGCTCTAGCTTCGACTAATGTTCCGAATAGAGGTGTGGGGTTGTCGTTCAAACCTATCACATGCAACAACATTGCCATCAACCTAACTTGGCATTAATACCATTCCAAAAGCTATTTCTTAAATCAAGTTCTACTAGTCATCCTTAACTAGCTTCCAACTACTTTTAAATGGCTATTATTTGCACTATTCTAGTCACACTAAAATTGAATAAACAACCTCAACAATAAAACACTCACAAATCTAATCACTAGACATTCTCAACACTTAAAAATTAACTCAACTTCATTACTCACCTTGATGGTCTTTGTAGTTGAATTCTCTTTCAAAATTCTTCAAGCTAATAAGGGAAATCACTCACTCTCTCTCTCTCTACACATCCAGCTAGTGAGTGAATGTACTAAAGAAAGACTTTTGAAAGTTGTTGAGGTGTAAAAGTGGAAGAGCATAAAAACCCTACGAAAGAGTGGGCAAATGTCACAACCCGAAATCTCCCTCGGGCCCATGACAATCGCCGCGAAGTCCCGATTGACACTAATTACCCAGAACGCCAACCGACACCCCGCAAGGCTTACATATCAGTTTTTTTCCTTTCTTGTGAGCAATCGTTGTTAAACATTCCATTTAAAACAATTACCGGTCGTTTTCGACTCAAATAAATCCAAAGAAATTTTTTTTTAAAAGGATTTATAGACAAATATCACTATTCAAAATATTGATTAAAATATAGTATTTTTATATAAAACAATATTTATAGAAACACGTGTAAGAAATCTTTTGTAATGTGTAAGTAAAATAAATTCATACATACAAAAATTTACTAAGTTATAATGTACAATAATGGTTACAATGACAAGTGGCCTAAAATGCACCTAGTGTTGGTGCTAGAAACCTACTGTCTGTGTGGTAGAGATGTCAACTGGAATCCTCGACAAAATAGGGTATCTACAAGCTACCACAAACCTGAAATGTTTGGAAATGAGGTGGGTGAGATTTTACAATCCCAATGAGTAAACAGACATTATCATAAATATCTAAAGGCGTGTAAAATGGAGGCAAGTTTAAACAACAAATTACGAACCATTTCATAATGTTTTCAATTTATTTCTTAAACCATAAAATATTTGTAATTTACCAAAACAGTTGTTAAGGCTTATGTCTTTTATTAAAAACAAGGCTCAAGACAAAACTAATCCTCGGGGATACCTTGGTCGAGGCATCTAACCGAGTCCGCGAAGGTTGTTATAACATTTACATGTGAAACACATTTTTATTTTTAAAACAAGCCATTCCTTGGAGTTGGCCGAGTTACACATTCACGTGGGGGTTCGACGTGAAGTGAGCTCTAATACTACCCTAAGAGTTACCCTCCTCGCCTCTAAACTAGAGTAACTATATAACAGGGTTTACTGTGCCCCTCTAATAGGCAGTCCACAGAAACCCGTTACTGCAGTGACCAACCCACCAATTTTAATAAAATTTCGACAGTATAACGTGGCTTTTATTTATTTATCCAGCCTGTATAGTAAAAACAGCTTACATAAATTTTCCAATACACTTACAAAATATAGCCACATATATTCATATCTCATAAGCCATTCATAGGAAAATTTATAATTTTCAAGATAGTTAACAGCCTCCAATTACTCAATTTCATAATCAACCCAATATATCTTTATTTGTCACATTTATTTGTAAAACATAAAAAATCCCGTTTTAATCTCATTTTCATTTCATAAAATACATAAAGAGCATTTAAAAATAAACTCTAGATAATTTACAATAATAATAAGTTTACTCACCATTTGTACAAACTAAAAGCTTTATAGGTGTCTCGATAACTACTCGTCGAGTACGATTTCCTTGCCTTTACCGGAAGGCTCTTCTCCTAGACACATTGCAAAAATTTACTCAATTCATCACATTAATGCTAAATCACTATATATTTGACTTAAATGCTATACTAATGCATGGTATGAAATGCAATAGCCAAAAATGGCTTAAACGCGGTATTAACCTATTTTTAACACTTTACCCGATAAATTGCTAACGCGCTCCATTTTAGCTCTAAATTGTCCAATTCTCTCTCCAACATTTCTAACCATTAATTATCAGCCAATATTCCTCTAAAATCACCAAAATCAGCTCACTCTCTTCCTTGGAAAATTATGCCAAAAATGGGACATTAACTCGGTTAATTTTCCACTTTGTTTTTCTATCACATTTAACCATTTTTCATCATTTTCTCTTCATTTCTCTTAGAAGAAAAATCAGATTATCATCATTGTACCTCATTGCAGATTCGGCCAAGGGTGTGTATTCTGAAAATTTAATGCTTTCTTGCCCAATTTAATTTTTAAACACATTTAACTAACTAAAACTATCAATTTAACTAAATATCAAAACCTAAAAATTTCAATTTCTCCCCCCTTGAAATTCATCCAGCCCTTGATGTCACTTTTAGATCTCTCTCCTCAAGCATGCTAAATGGAAACAAAGGCATAGGAAAGGTAGAAATCAAGCTAAAGTCGAAAAATCTTACCGTTAGACGCATAAACGGGTGAAAAACGCGAATTTTCCTTTGACTTTTTCTAGTTTCCCTTTGTTTTCTTTCTTTTCTTCATTTCCTCTCTATTTCCTCTCTTGTTCTTCCTTATGGCCCACCATCACTTAAAATGGGGTTTAAATGGGCTAACTTTTCATTAAAATAATATTAAACCATTAAAAAAATGCCATGTGTCACTTTCCCATTGGTCCGTTTTTAAAATTTCATCCATTTGTTTCCAAATTTTCACCATACACTTGTCCCACATATCCATAGCTTAGATAAAATTCTCAGACTTGTCCAAAGTGTTGGTGGAGTAATTTTTAAAATTTACACTTTTACCCCCGTAAAAGTCAAAAATTACATTTTTGCCCCAAAAATTGAAAAATTGCCCATAGACATATTTTTCATCCCTTATACTCATACCATTCTCCAATTTGTCAAATGTGATCTAAATTCTCTCAAAATCTCAAATTTTGTCCATGGGTGGAAAAATTACGATTTTGCCCCTAAACATCAAAATTTTCAATTTTTCCCCAAATGAACCCTCAAACTCCAAACAATCATTTTTAGTCATTCGTTGACTATAAAATGTTAAATTTCTTCCTACGATTCCTATTTGAACTAGTACGAGGTTAAATCAATTCAAGTGTACCGTTAGGTACAATACCGGGTTTCGTCTATTCTTAGGGACTTTCCTAGCATAATAACATGCTACTCAGTGCATGTATGTTATGACATGTATTTATAGGGTCGGGTTTTACAATTCTACCCCCTTTAAAATAAAATTTTGGCCTCAAAATTTCACTTACCAGATTCGACAAATATATACGGGTATTGGCTCTTCATCTGATGCTCTACTTCCCATGTCATTTCTTCCATTCGAGCATTCTTCCACAATACTTTCACCATTGGAATGCTCTTGTTCCTCAGCACTCGATCCTTTCGATCTAGAATACATACCGGCTGTACCTCAGACTTTAAATCTTCATGCAGTTCAATCGGTGGTGTCTCTAGAATGTGGGAAGGATCGGGAACATACTTTTTCAACATCGAGATGTGGAAGACATTATGGATCCAATCTAACTTCGAGGGTAATTCAAGTCTGTAAGCCACTAGCCCAATCCTTTCAATGATACGAAAAGGCCCAATATATCTCAGGTTGAGCTTTCCCCTCTTCGCAAATCGAATCACACCTTTCATTATCGAATAAAACACCATAATTTATCATGATAGTATAATCAATAAGATTTAATACTTCAAAGTATTCAAATTATTACCTTTCCAAGGAGAAACCTTAAGAAAAACTTTATCATCGATCTTAAACTCCAAGTCTTTTCTCCGTTTATCTGCATAGCTCTTCTGCCTATCCTTGGGCTACCTTTAGCCTCTCTCATATAACCTTGATTTTGTCATTAGTTAAATCGATCAATTCCACACTAACTAACTTTCTTTCACCCACTTCATCCCAACAAAGTGGAGTACGACATTTCCTTCCATATAAAGCTTCGTATGGTGCCATACCAATGCTAGACTAAAAGCTGTTGTTGTAAGCAAACTCCACTAACGGCAAGTGTCTGTCCCAACTCCTAGTAAAGTCAATGACACAAGCCCGTAGCATATCCTCCAAAGTCTGTATAGTCTTTTCAGATTGACCATCCGTTTGTGGGTGAAAAGCAGTACTAAATCTCAACTTAGTTCCGAGAGCTTCTTGAAATTTTTGCCACAATCGAGAAGTGAATTGAGGATCTCGGTCTGACACTATAGAAACGGGAACTCCATGTAGCTTCACAATCTGATCTATATAGAGCTGAGCCAGCTTCTCAATAGAGTATGTACTATGGATAGCTAAAAAGTGAGCGGACTTAGTCAACCGATCTACGATCACCCAGATCGCATCCTTTCCACTCTGTGTCCATGGCAGTCCCAAAACAAAATCCATAGTTACATGCTCCCATTTCCACTCGAGAATAGGTAAAGACTGAAGTGTACCTGCTGGCCTTTGATGCTTCGCCTTAACTTGCTAACATACGAGACACTTTGCTATGAATTCTGCTACGTCTCGCTTCATACCCATCCACCAATAATTCTCCCTGATTGTCCTATACATCTTGGTTCTTCTGAGATGTAATGCATAGGCAGATGAATGGGCTTCTTCCATGATCGCCTGTCTCAACTGGTTTTCCTTAGGAACACAAACTCAGTTTCTAAACATCAAGACGTTATCCTCTCCAAATCTGAACTCACTGACTCCCCCATCGGTCAGTTTTTAAATTTCTTTTCTTAACTCATCATCAGATCTCTGAATGTCCTTGATCTGATTAAGTAACGAAGGTCGCACAATGAAGCTTGCCAATAAGGATCCATCCTCACCATTTCTCAACTAGACCCTAAGAGATTTCATCTCTATTAATGTTGGAAAATAACAACTCTGAAGTGCTGCTAAAGACGATGAAGACTTACGACTTAAGGCATCAGCTACAACGTTCGCCTTTCTCAGATGACAGTCTATCACCAAGTCATAATCTTTTATCAACTCCAACCATCGCCTTTGCCTCAAATTAAGCTCCTTTTGGGTGAGAAAATAGTTTAAACTCTTGTGATCCGTAAATATCTGACAATGCTCACCATACAAGTAATGCCTCCAGATTTTTAAAGCAAACACCACTGCTTCTAACTCTAAATCATGCGTAGGGTAATTTGCTTCATGCTTATTCAACTGCCAGGAAGCATAAGCTATTACTTTCTCATCCTGCATCAACACACACCCTAACCCCAACTTAGATGCATCATTGTACACCACAAATCCCTTACCACTCACAGGAAATGTTAAAATGGGAGCGGAGGTTAACCGGTTCTTTAGCTCCTGAAATCGATTCTCACAAACATCATCCCACACAAACTTAACTCCCTTACAAGTTAGACGAATCAAAGGAGCTGCTATTAAGGAAAACCCCTGAACAAACCTCCGATAATAATCGGCTAATCTGAGGAAACTACGAATCTCCGTCACTATCTTAGGTTGCTCCCATTGTAAAATTACCTCTATCTTATTGGGATCAACATATATTCCAGCTCTCGATACTACGTGTCCCAAGAATAGCACTTCCTGTAACCAAGACTGACACTTTGAAAACTTTGCATATAACTGTCTTTCCCGCAAAGTTTGTAATACTATACGCAAGTGGGCGGTGTGCTCATCATTATCTCTCGAGTAAACCAGTATGTCATCAATGAACACAATAACAAACTTGTCCAAGTAAGGGTGGAACACCCTATTCTTGAGATCCATAAAAGTTGTCGGTGCGTTAGTTAACCCGAAAGGCATGACCAAGAACTCATAATGACTGTACCGAGTCCTGAACGTTGTCTTGAGTACATCTTGTTCTTTAATCCTCAACTAATGATACCTAGACCTTAGATCAACCTTAGAAAACACTGTTGCTCCCTATAATTGATCGAAAAGATCATCAATCCTCGGTAACAGATACTTGTTCTTAATGGTCATTCTACTAAGTTATCGGTAATTGATACATAACCGAAGTGTACCGTCTTTCTTTTTCACAAATAAAACTGGTGCTCCCCACGGAGACGTACTAGGGCGTATAAAACCCTTGTCCACTAACTCTTTCAACTGCACTTTCAACTCCTTCAACTCTACCGGAGCCATTCTATATGGAAGAATAGAGATAGGGGCAGTACCCGAAAATAAATCAATGGTGAATTCTAACTCACGATCGGGAGGAAGTCCCGGTAATTCATTAGGAAATACATCAGAGAACTCACTTACTATGGGGACATTCTCTAACTTAGGTTCCTCCCTCGATATATCAATCATGTGAGCCAAGTATGCCGGATATCCCTTTCGCACCAATTTCAAAGCTTTGAGGGTCGAGATTATACAAAACGGTAATACTCGACGCTCCCCCGTAAATACAACTTCTACTCCCTCTAAACTCTGGAGAATCACTTCTTTCTTAAAACAATCCACCTTTGCTCGATGAGTGGACACCCAATCCATACCCAAGATCAAATCAAAGTCCCAAATCTTCAAAGGGATTAAATCACCCATGAATTCTTTTTTCCCAACTTTAATACCACAGTCTCTATAATACGTATTTCTTACTAATTGCTCGCCTAGAGGAGTATGCACTACAATCTCTTCCTCTAATGATGACAGGTTCCCATCTAAGAATGATGCAAATGATATACTCACGTATGATCTATCGGAGCCTGAATCTATCAAAACATGTGCATCTTTATCAAGCACAATCATAGTACCTGTCACAGTGCTAGGTCGAGCTTAGGCTTCATCCTCAGTCACTGCAAAGACCCTAGTTAAAATTTGGGGCTGCAGTTTGGAAGATGGCTGCTTTGGGGTATTACTCCTCGTGCCTGACCGTATCACTAGGCCCTATCTGGACTGTGATCTCGAAGTGTCTCTCCGTTATATACTAGGACGAGTCGGAGGAGTAGAAGTAGTTATTGTACCCCGTCTCAACTGAGGACAATCTCTCTTGATATGCCCTTGTTGGCAGCATTGAAAACACTTTACAAGCTATCTACATGACCCAACATGAAATCCTCCACAATTACGGCATCTATCCAATCCTCCTGAAGTTCTCCCCTAACTACTCATCACTGGCCGATCAAATCTAGAAGATCTCGGCTGTGACTGCTGAGATAGAGGTCTAGTGGATGCCACAAACGTTGAGGTAGTACTTCCTATAGTAGATATCGAATCTCTGTCTCTCTTTGAAGATTGACCCGGGAACGTAAGCGGATTCCTTCTCTTTGCAAACTCAGCTCGGATCCATCTATTCTCAGTGGCGAGCTTCTCAGCCCGTAAGGCCATCTACACAACTTCCTTATATGGCTCCCTACCAATCACTGTCATCCATTCCCTGATTTCATTACGGCGCCCTTCTTTGAAATAATTGGCTTGATCCTGTTCAGATTTCACCAGATCCGTTACATATAACATCAACTCGTTAAAACGAGTCTCGTACTCCTCTACAGTTAGATTTCTTTGTTTCAAGCTCAAAAATTCTCTTTTCTTTTCTTTCTGATGAAAGTAAGTAAAATACTAACCATCAAATTCTTTGAGGAAGTCAGACCATGTCTGAGGAGTAGTGGAACTGGACTTCACCGAATTCCACTAGGTATGGGCCCTTTTCTCTAGTAATCTAGTAGCCACCATTAGCTTTATGTCATCATCTAATCTCATATCAGAAAGAGTCTCCGACACTTGATTAATCTAATCCTTAGCTGCAGTCGCATCCAACTCACCAGTAAACGAGACGTAACCCAACTGTCTAGCTTCCTTCAATTTCTTAGAAATGGAGACATCTAGTGTTTGGGGTGGAATAGGAGGTGGTGGTATTGGGGCTGTTATAGGGGAGACAGCGGGTGGAACTAGACCAGCTTGAGCCTGACCCGTAAGAGCAGTGAGAAAAGCCGCTAATGCTTGAGCTGCCTCGAGTGTCATGACAGGTACGCCAGGAGTAGCAACAGGTGGTGGATGAGTTACAGGAAGGTCCGTAGACTCAATAGTAGGAACTGCTCTAAAGGAAGATGCAGCTGACTCCTCTTCTATGGAATCCGACTGACTCTGTCTAGGGCGACCTCTTCCTCTACCGGTAGATCTAGTAATAGGTGGTAGCTCACGTCGAGGAGGCATAATGATCTACAAAAAGAACGGAATTGGTTTAGACAACTTAAGACTTTATATGCAACTAACTAATCTTAACTAGGCCACACTAACATTGTAAATTATTTTTAAAATAACTTTAAATCCAAGAACTTTAGAAATCAAAAACTTCTTTCAAAACCATAAGCTTTTAAACCAAAAGCTCTAATACCAATTGAATTGTCATGACCCGAAGCCTCCCTCGGGCCCATGACAATCGTCGCGATGTCCCGATTGACACTCATTACCCGGAATGCCAACCGGAACCCCATAAGGCTTACATATCAGTTTCTTTCCTTTCCTGTGAGCAATCGTTCTTAGACATTCCATTTAAAACAATTACCGGTCATTTTCGGCTCAAATAAATCCAAAGAATTTTTTTTTAAAGGATTTATAGATAAATATCACTATTCAAAATATTGATTAAAATATAGCATTTTTATATAAAATAATATTTATAGAAACACGTGTAAGAAATCTTTTGTAATGTGTAAGTAAAATAAATTCATACATACAAAAATTTACTAAGTTATAATGTACAATAATGGTTACAATGACAAGTGGCCCAAAATACACCCAGTGTTGGTGCTAGAAACCTACTGTTTGTGTGGTAGAGATGTCAACTAGAATCCTCGACAAAATAAGGTATCTACAAGCTACCACAGACCTGAAATGTTTGGAAAGGAGGTTGGTGAGATTTTGCAATCCCAATGAGTAAATAGACATTATCATACATATCTAAAGGCGAGTAAAATGGAGGCAAGTTTAAACAACAAATTACGAACCATTTCATAATGTTTTCAATTTATTTCTTAAACCATAAAATATTTGTAATTTACCAAAACAGTTGTTAAGGCTTATATCTTTTATTAAAAACAAGGCTCAAGCCAAAACTAATCCTCGGGGATACCTTGGCAGAGGCATCTAACCGAGTCTGCCAAGGTTGTTATAACATTTACATGTGAAACACATTTTTATTTTTAAAACAAGCCGTTCCTTGGCATTGGTCGAGTTACACATTCACGTGGGGGTTCGATGTGAAGTGAGCTCTAATACTACCCTAGGAGTTACCCTCCTCGCCTCTACAACCGGAGTAACTATATAACTGGGTTTACCATGCCCCTCTAATAGGTAATCCATGGAAACCCGTCACTGTAGTGACCAACCCACCAATTTTAATAAAATTTCGACAGTATAACGTGGCTTTTATTTATTTATCCAGTCTGCATAGTAAAAACAGCTTACATAAATTTTTCACTACACTTACAAAATATAGCCACATATACTCATATCTCATAAGCCATTCATAGGAAAATATATAGTTTTTAAGACAGTTAACAGCCTCCAATTACTGAATTTCATAATCAACCCAATATATCTTTATTTGTCACATTTATTTGTAAAACATCAAAAATCCCGTTTTAATCTCGTTTTCATTTCATAAATATACATAAAGAGTATTTAAAAATAAACTCTAGATAATTTACAATAATAATAAGTTTACTCACCGCTTGTACAAACTAAAAGCTTTCTAGGTGCCCCGATAACTACTCGTCGGGTACGATTTTCTTGCCTTTACTGGAAGGCTCTCTTCCTAGACACATTGCAAAAATTTACTCAATTCATCACATTAATGCTAAATCACTATATATTTGACTTAAATCCTATACTAATGCATGGTATGAAATGCAATAGCCAAAAACGGCTTAAATGCGATATTAACTTATTTTTGGCACTTTACCCGATAAATTGCTAACATGCTCCATTTTAGCTCTAAATTGTCCCATTCTCTCTCCAACATTTCTAACCATTAATTATCAGCCAATATTCCTCTAAAATCACCAAAATCAGCTTACTCTCTTCCTTGGAAAATTCGGCCAAAAATGGGACATTAACTCGGTTAATTTTTCACTTTGTTTTCCTATCACATTTAACCATTTTTCATCATTTTCTCTTCATTTCTCTTAGAATAAAAATCAGATTATCATCATTGTACCTCATTGCAGATTCGGCCAAGGGTGGGTAATGTGAAAATTTAATGCTTTCTTGCCCAATTTAATTTCTAAACACATTTAACTAACTAAAACTATCAATTTAACTAAAAATCAAAACCTAAAAATTTCAATTTCTCCCCCCTTGAAATTCGTCCAGCCCTTGATGTCACTTTTAGATCTCTCTCCTCAAGCATGCTAAATGGAAACAATGGCATAGGAAAGGTAGAAATCAAGCTAAAGTCAAAAAATCTTACCGTTAACGCGTAAACAGGCGAAAAATGCGAATTTCCCTTTGAATTTTTCTAGTTTCCCTTTGTTTCCAAATTTTCACCATACACTTGTCCCACATATCCATAGCTTAGATAAAATTCTCAGACTTAACCAAAGTCTTGGTGGAGTAATTTTTGAAATTTACACTTTTGCCCCTGTAAAAGTCAAAAATTACATTTTTGCCCCAAAAATTGAAAAATTGTCCATGTACATATTTTTCATCCCTTATACTCATAACATTCTCCAATTTGTCAAATGTGATCTAAATTCTATCAAAATATCAAATTTTATCCACGAGTGGAAAAATTACGATTTTACCCCTAAACATCAAAATTTTCAATTTTTCCCCAAATGAACCCTCGAACTCCGAACAATTATTTTTAGTCATTCCTTGACCATAAAATGTTAAATTTCATCCTACGATTCCTATTTGAACTAGTTCAAGGTTAAATCAATTCAAGTGTACCGTTAGGTACAATACCGGGTTTCGTTTATTCTTAAGGACTTTCCTAGCATAATAACATGCTACTCAGTGCATGTATGTTATGACATGTATTTATAGGGTCGGGTTTTACAACTAAAGCATGAAACTTGGACTTTCTATGAGAGATTTATGGAGGATTCAAGGTTTCCTCCCATGGAGGATGAAGAAAACTGGAAATGAAGAGAAGGGATGGGATGAATAAGGAGAAGCTGCTGGAGCTTAGATATTTATGCTTCAAGTTAATCCAAAATTTCATTGAATTTACCAAAACGCCCATAACATGGTGGCTTTGTCTTCCTCCCATCCTTTGTGCAACCTTTTTACTCTTTTAACACTGAAACCAGTCCATAATAGTCTAAAAATACTTGGGTTCATGAAAACGAAAAAAAATTTAGACTCGATGTCACAACCTAAATATCGAGGCATGACCAATGCATGGGCCTAATGGGCATAGCCCACTAAGCCCAAGCAAGCCTTTTTATGCAAACTCGATCATCATTCCTAACCATCATTTCTAAAACCGCATATTGAAATTCGAAACTAAAAATATTTCAGTAATATTCTATAGTGACCCAAAACTCACAATTTTATTATGTCAAAATAATGTCACCCATTTGCCAACTCATAGTGGCATCGGTAATCAAATATACATAATTGACTTATAATATGGATCCTAGCAGATTAAATTGCATATACGCGTTCACAGGTAACAGACCCTTGACTATCAGCGAAGTGACTGTGGGTCAAGTTACAGCTACTTAGATGCCATAGTATCTACCAATAAGGTGAGCATACATGGACAACTCAATCTAGGTCCCAATTGCCTCTAAAACTGAAAACATCAAGTTTAAAAATGTGAGTAAAAGCTCAGTGAGTGAACATAAGAAGGGAACAAGCAATCGATAGGAAGAATTTGGAAATCATGATGGACTTATTTCAAAAACAATGCAATTGATTTAATTTCTTAATAAAAACCCCTCCTTTCAAACTTTCATTAATAACCTCATAGTGTCTCAAAAACCCATGATCAATCCATGAAGTTAAATGGGTGCAAAATATGTCCAAACCAAGCAAGGTAGCAAGCATGGATGCAAGTTTCTTGCTTCAGTGAGAAATAGTGTCAGTTTGCATATGTTTCAGTTTCTGTAGTATATCTCCCACTACAGAAGTAAAATTGACCTGATTTTTAGACCATTAGAAAGCTAAGACGCAGGGCTACAACTTTTCTATTTACTACTTTTCCATGTTCGGACAAGAAGGTGGTCAAAATCTTTGTCGAAGTGAAAACACTACATTAGAACCTGAGAGTTTCTCGCTATAGCGAGAACTAGCCTAGTGTGACCCCCAAAACCCAAGAGTTTCTCACTGCAGCGAAAATGAATCTCGTTGTAGTGAGAAACAGAGCATTGTAATTGAAATGGGTCTTGTTACATCAAAAGCCATTTTCTTGTTGAAATGAAAAGCAATTTGAGAGCAATTAACAATGCCAACTTGTAACACAATCACAAATATTTTCATAACTTTCTATAACACACACATATATATACATATCCATTCATCATTATGTGTTCACTCCCTACTCGCACACTTCAACATCATCATATGTGCACTCCCTACTCGCACACTCTAACATCATCATGTGTGCACTCTTCACTTGTACACTTCAACATCCTCACACAACATTATTCATCAATGCACAATGTATATTCATATACATACATACCAACATAATATAGGAGCACGTGGATCCATCCTTTTACACATTTCACATTTTCACAACATCAAAGCATTTTATCAAGGGCTTGTTCCCCGACACACATTTTTAAACAAAGGTTGGATAAAATCATTCAAATGTTTCATCCAAATACATTTACATCTCCCAAAGCAAATTTTGAAATGCAAGTTCACTCATTGATCTTGTTGATTCTTTTGCTTGACTCTAACCTCAACTAATACTCCAAATGGACATGTGAGGTCTTGTTGGAACCTATACACACACAACATCACAACCAACCCAAATTGGCATTAATATAATCCAAAAGCTCTTTCCTAATCAAGTTCCACTAGTTATTCCTAACTAACTTCGAATTGCCATTAAATAGCTAGTTATTCACACTACTCTAGTCACCCTAAGAGTGAATAAACAACCTTGATGATAAAACACTCACACACGCCATTGTTAGCTATTATAAAAAACTAAAGAAATTTAACCCTAACCTATACTCACCTTGATGGTCTTTGTGGTTGAATTCTCTTTTAAAATTCTTCAAGCTAACAAGGGAAATTACTCTCTCTCTCTCTACATGTCCAACTAGTGAGAGGAAGATGGAAGGAAGACTTTTTTTTAAGGGTTTTACGGTGAAAGAGTGAAAGAGCACAAAAGGATCTATGAAAAAGTGCTCAAAAGCATGAAATTGAAGCTAGAGAGAGAAAGTATGGAAGCTTTAAGGGAGGCTCCCATGGAGATGAAGAAACTTGAAAGGGGAAAGGAAGAAGAAATGGCTAGAAGTTGCTGGAAATTGCTGGAACTTTAGATATTTATATCTAAAGTTTATCCATTTATCACATAAATTACCAAAATGCCCTTAACATGGTGACTTTGTCTTCCTCTCATCCTTTGTGCAACCTTTTACTCTTCTGACACTAAGGCAAGGTCCATAATAGTCTAAAAATACTCGAGTTCATGAAAACATAAAAATTTAGACCCAAGATGCAGAATGACCAATTTGCCCCTATAGTGAAAATTATCATTATTTTTATCTTCTTCATTTATTTACCATCATAAACAGCATTTATTCATTCCTTAGGCCTATTTAAACCTTAATAGCATAAAAAAAACCCACTTGTAAGAGCTCACCAAGAGAAATTACTAAATTAGCCCTAGTTCGCATTATTGCGTTTACTTCTAATTGTGTGTCTATGGAGATCGAGATTTCACAGGTTCACTTTTGAATTGCCCTTTTTAACTAGGTAATTAACCTTAATTGGCATCCGTAAACTTTATTAGCCACCGTATCAAAATACGAGGTATTACATTCGAGATGTAAAATGACCATTTTGCCCCTACTTAAAAAATTATCAGTGTTTCTATCTACTTCATTTATTTTATCATCATTCATGTATTCCTCAGGCCTACTTAGACCTTAATAACATTAGAAAACCACTTCTATGAGCTCACCATGAGAAATGACGAAATTATCTTTGGTTCGTGTTATCGCGTCTTCTTCTAGTTACGAGTCTATGGAGGTCGACGTTTCACAATGCGAGAGTGCCGAATATAACAAACTGGGCTAAGGTGGATGAGCTTTTTGAAGGCTGATTTGGTGGTTTAACAAAGCATTCATCAACCTTTGTTATTTAGGTAAAGTGATATGATCATATACTTTTATTTTAATTTAATTTTGTACTCAATTTGACATGAAAGAGATCCTAGGAAAGTGAGGCGTAATTTAATTTTTTTAAATTTATGTTCATTGTGTTTTATTTGTATTTGACATGATCAGCCTTCACCTAACTTTTATGTGGTAAAATATGTGATATAATGAAACTATGTGTTCCTATATTATGTGGATATGTGTGCTATGCTTTGAGTGATAATGCTGTATAATAGCTATAACCGTGCACATGCAGTGGGAGTGCACGTGATGGTAATGATGTGGGCGGGAGTGCGTGTGATGATATTGAAATGTGTGTGTAGGGAGTGCACATGATGATTATGAAATGTGCATGTAGGGAGTGTAGGGAGTGCACATGATGATATTGCCTTGTGCGTGTAAGGAGTGTACATGAGTTGAGTAAGGCAGTGGTGGTGTACATGTATATATATATATATGCTATAGACAAGTTATGAAAATAAAAATGTGATTGTACTATATGCTATAGAATGCCTTTTCGCTGTAGTGAAAAACCCTTTGTTTTGCTTGTCTTGATTGGATACTTGCTGTAGTTTTCACTCTTTTCAACTCCATTGTGGATTCTAAATCCTTCACCTTAAGGGATTAAATAATCAATCGTTGAATTAAGGGCTTTACAAGAAATTAAACTAAATTGCATTGTTTTCAACATAAGTGCATCATGATTTCTAAAACTTCCCGTATTGATGCTTGTCCCCTTCCTATGTTCACTCACTGGGTTTATACTCATCCCTTTTTTTCAACTTCATGTTTTAGTTTTTGGGATCGAAGGTAGTTGGATCCAAGGTCAAGGCACTCCCTCCTATTCATCTTTTGGTAGGTTCACTACGATTCTCGATGATAGTAACCCCACCAGAGTCACTCTGCTGATAGTCAACGTCTTTTGTATGTGTGTATGATTATTTAAGTGTAATTCATGAAAGTTATTGTAAACACTATGTGTTTGGTTAGAATAATAGTGTCGCCACACGTCGACAAGTGATAATATTATTTTGTGAATACTATATGCTCGGTTGCCATGATTTAACTCGTGAGAAGGAATTATTTTTGAAAATTATGAATTGAGAACCTTAGAGGTAAATGAGAGACAAACGGTTTAATGAGTAAGTTTTCATGGAAAGGCTTGCTTGGGCCTAGTGAGCCACATTTATTGGGTCCTTGCACCGGTTTTGGCATGAGAATTGGGCTATGACAGGTGTTTTGTGTAGTTACTGTGGAAAGGTACATGGTGGACCATGCCACAGAGTAACTGGGTTGTGTTTTGGATGTGGCCAATCTTGGCATTTAATGAGAGATTAGTCGATGTAGAGGCAATCAGTGGAGGTAGATCACAAATATGGGAGATAAGTGTCAAACACTCTACCTAGAAAGGCACTAATAAAAGGAATGATATAGGTGATAAGGGCAAGGGTGTAGCCTCATCATCTCGAGGTAGACAAGCACGGTCGAGTAATGAGGGAAGGGGTCAAGCGTGGGTGTTCACTTCGACATTGCAAGATGCTTAAACTTCCAATGTTGTGGTCACAAAGCACACTTTTTTTTATGGTACCGAAGCTTTGGTTTTATTTAATCTCAAATCGACACATTGTTTTGTTTCCTTACACTTTGTTCCAAAGCTGGATAAGTTTTGTAGCAAAATGGATAAATTCGTGATTGTGACTACTCCCCTAGAGGAGTATTTGTGGAAGAATATGTGTATAAGTCTTGTGTAGTTCGTATTGAGGACAAGGACACGTTAGCAGCCTTGATGTTGCTGCTAACTTTGGACTTTGATGTGATATTAGGAATGGATTGGTTAGCGTTCTTATTCACTATGGTAGATTGCTACCATAAGCTTGTGAAGTTTACGTTTTCAAGGGAATCCTCATTTGTAGTCTATGGACATTATAGCCCAGTATCAATAAAGGTTATGTCAAGTATGGCCACTAGACAAATGCTTGGGCAAAAAGGCCTAGGATATATGCCAATGGCCAGAGATGGTTCGATGGATAGGGAAAGTATGGATTATGTACTGGTAGCAGGTGAGTATTTGGATATATTTCCATATGAATTGCTTAGATTACCTCCCAAGAGGGAGATTGAATTTTCTATTGATTTGATTCCAAAAATGAAGCCAATTTCTATACCTCAATATCAAATGGCACCAATTGAATTAAGAGAGCTTAGGGAGCAATTAGAAGAGTTGTTGAACAAAGGCTTCATATGCCAAAGTGTTTCTCCTTGGGGAGCTCTGGTGTTATTTGTCAAGAAGAAGAATGGTAGCCTTTGATTATGCATAGACTACTAGTAACTTAATAAAGTGACAATAAAGAATAAGTATCCATTCTCGATGATTGATGATTTGTTTGATCAGTTCCAAGGTCCCATGTGCTTTTTTATGATTGACATACACTTTGGGTATCCCCAACTAAGAATAGAAGAAAATGATATACCCAAGACAACATTTCACTTATACTACAGGCATTATTAGTATTTAGTGATGTTGTTTGGACCTTAAACAACCTTGCAGCCTTTATGAATTTAATGAATAGAGTGTTTCGTGTTGGTCCCAAATAAATGTACTAGAAAGGGGGTGAATAGCACTTTTTGGCTGTTTCAAAGATTGACCTCTAATTGAAAGACAAATGCACAATAAAAGAAAAAACTTAAAGATGAATAAAAACTGAAAATAGAATAGACAAACACACAACTATTTATAGTGGTTCGGTCTAAGACCTACAACCACTACCTTCATTATTCAACCAAGGATTTTCTAAACAATCCACTAAGAACGGTGAAATTACCAAGCTTTCACCAAGCTTTACAATGGCTTTTACTAGGCTTAGCCAAAACCTTTCACAATGGTTTTTGCCAAGATCAACCAAAACCCAATGTGGTGTTTCAAAGGCTCAACCACAACCTTTCACAATGGTTTTTCACGGGCTCAACCAAAACCCAAAGTGGTTTTTCATAGGCTCAACCACAACTTACAACAAAGGTTTTTCACGAGATCAATCAAAACCCAATAACTACCTTTTCAAGGCTAAGTTAAAACCTATACACTCAATCAAGCAATTCAAGCTTGAATAAATCCCTTATAGTGCCTTGAACACTCTAAGTAACCAAGAAATGAAGAAAAATGAAGTACAATTGATCACCTAGCTGATCTAAGATGTACAAAGCTAAGCTCAAACAATATTTCAAAGGATGGGAGTGAAATACAAGTGAAAAGAGAAGGTTTTTGGTCTTCTAAGCTCAAAATCACTATGGATGGCTTCTCTTTCTTGTTTTTGACTGTTGAAGAGCCTTTAAATACTTGCGAAATCAACTCTGGTTGTTGGAGACAAAAACTAGATGTTTTCTAACCGTTATTTTGTCTTCTAGTGCTCAATTCAAAATTTTTGGCAAAATGATCGTAGTCGACTAACTACGCTCTTAGTCGACTAAGTTGTCTCTATCTTCTGATCTCAGTTTTTGACAGTGAGCTCTTAGTCGACTAACTTCCTTCTTAGTCGATTAAGTTGTTTCTGTCTTGAAGTCCAAATTTCTAGCAGTAGGCTTTTAGTCGACCAACTTACTTCTTGGTCGACTGAGTCTTCTCTGCCTCTCAATCCTCTTGAGCCCACCAACTTCTAATTTGAATTATAGCTGACTAATACCCTTCATTATTCAACTAAGAGGCTTCTATTTTGTGACTCAGATGTAGCTCTTTCTTCTTTGCTTGTTTAACCGATTAACCCATCTTGCAACTGAACAAGCATCTTGACTTGCTTACAAATACCAAATATATTAATGATTTAAGCTTTCTCCTGCACACTTAAACAATATAATTAGACATCAATGAATGGGAATATTTAGCTATCATGAAAAACATATAGAGTTAACATTCTCTATCTCTTATTTTTGATGATCACAAAACACTCTAAGATTAAGATGCAATGTTTATGCTCAATATGAATGCTTCAAATCTTTATGCATAATGAGGTGTTCCCCCTTAGTCAATGCATCTACTTTTCTTTACATAATATTCAACAAAACCAAAATTTAGCATCACACACATAAATTAAACATCAAGACCTATTTAACTCTATTTGATTTAGTCTTCCTTCTCTCCTTTTTCTTTTTCATCATTAAACAAGATATTCAAAACTCCTCCTTAATGAGTGCATCAAGATTTTCCTTTAATCTTTAAATCAAACTTTAATGAATGAGAATCATAAGCATTCATACACCTAAGTCATACAAGCTTATAGATAGAGTTCAATAACTTCAAGAGTCAAGCTTGCGTCAATGTAAGAACAAGTGTGTGGGAGTTAAATCATTTCAAGAAATTATCAAGGATTACTCAAATAATGCTCAAGCAAATTTGATCATTTTGTCGTAATCAAAACTATAATAATTTTAAAGCTAACAATCTCCCCCTTTTTGATATGACAAAACTATGAGCATAATTTGTATTTGCAATGATTTTAAAATCTCCCCCTCAACATATGCATAAAATTAAATTTGCTCATAAACCTTCTCCCCCTTTTTGTTATATCAAAAAGGTTAAAAAGAGTGAGCACTAAACACTTAAGCTCAAGAAATAAAGGTTAGCAAAATGCATCAAGAATATAAGCATTAAGACCATGAATATGTAACCATAAAGTCTTTAAGTCATCATACATATGCACTTAATATCCTCAACCAAATAATTAAGAAATATACCTATTAAGCACATACAAGTATTAATTCATCAAGAGAATCATCGATAAGAAAGCCACATGTATATATCTCTATAAGCAAAATGTGGACATAACAATTATGAGGTTCAAGAAAGATAATCATAAAGATGTTCAATAATTACATAAGCCATATTTGAACTCCAATACCAAGTGTTAATGCTCAATATACCAATTGATAGATATAAGTAAAATCTCCCCTTTTGTAAAAGCAAAATATCAATTATGAGAGATGGAATCTTTTTAAAGCTCATTATATCAATTGGTAAAGCACTCGTAAAGACTTCCCTTATCATTAAGCATTTTAAGCATATTAACTTCAAGTCTCAAAATATTTAAGAAATATATGATTAATTTAAAGCTCAAGAGAGAAGAGACAATTATAAAGCTTGATGTTAATTTTAAAGCTAGACACTAATTGAGAAAACTTAAGGCTTGATACCAATTATGCATTTCAACATTCAAGTTTAAGTGAGAAGCAATATAAGGCATAATATCTATTTTAGTGTTTAGAAAGATGTTATCGATAGCGAAGAACACCAAATGTTAAATTCTCACCACACCTTGTTGTTGAAGATCTTAATTCCTTATGATATCAAGGACAATGATTGCCTCCCCCTTAAGAAATTATAAGCTCAACACAAATTGTTAGAGATCCTCAATAGATCAAGCATTAAGAGAAAAATCATGAGCCTAGAATAAATGAGCATTCAAATGGATATTCAATTTATTTTTTTAATACTCAAGTATTCATGAAACTAAAAAAGTATGAGCATTTGAATAGATGCTCAACATATGCATCAAATACTCACATTTCAAGAAATATTTGCAAAGTAGTTCTTAGGCATGTCTAAGATATCATTAGTTTTCAAGCATCATTCTCAATTATCATCAAGTGTTATCAATCATCATCAAGCATTCATTATTTATTCTCAATATCAATTAGCCAAGCAATATTAATCAAGCATTTTCAGGAAATTCCCTAAAAATAGCAACTCAAGGAGAAATTAAAAAATATCATCATTAAGCATTTTTAGCAAGTATTCTTCCAAATCAATTTCAAACAGTTATTCATCCAAGTCATTTTGAAGCAAGCATTGCAAGATGTATTCTCTAAATTATATATGAAATTGTCAATTAAAGGAGAACTTTCACAAAAGGCATATCATTATTAATGAAGCATGACTAAAGCATTTTGCATTTATTGCAATCATGTATGAAAGTTATGATCAAATAAACACAAACATGATTACAAGAAATAACATGGCTATCTTCCTTAATCATGATTCCAGTTTTGTTCATCAAAATGCAAGCATGAGTTCAATATAGACATATACCCATTGAAAAAATATGCAACCATTGAAGTTCAAGGTACATGCAATTTCTCAATAATTCATGATTCATGAGTGATATCAATTGTTATAGAATATTGAAAGCAAAGCACTGAACTCATGAATGTATTCAAAGTGAACATTCAATCATCAATGAATACCAATTATCAAAATTCAAGAAAGAGATATTTAATCAAAGCACATAAGGCATTCATTGCTAACTAAAGCTATAGGCCATATTTTATTTGACATGTCAAGTTATTTATGGTGACCTATAAGCTAAAGTTGGATGCACACAAAATCTTTATATCATGTAAATGTTAAGGCTCAATGAAGACACAGTTAACATTTAAATGCATATTCAAAAGAATTTCAACTATGTCAACTCACAATGTATGCCATAATCAAACTTGACAATTACATTCATGTTCAAATGCATAGCTCAAGTCAAGTTTTTGGCTTTAAACTTTAAGGTCAATCATAAAGAAAAATCATATAAGCATGTGTATTGACCAATATAGTTAATGAACCAAGAATTTTTTTATTAAGTTCAATGAGCTCATCCTAATCAAATAAGTATGCATAATCAAGAAATCAATTTTGAAACAATCATTTGAGCACAAACGTAAAATATTTTTCAAGAATTGTTCCTAGATTAGCATTCGAACATTTCAATTTTCATGAGAAGATATTTTCTATATATGCACATGAAAATCCAATCGAATTAACAAATTCAAGCATTGATGAACAATTTCTCATATTTCTATTTTGTCATTGTAAATACATGAGAATTTATGGAATCAATATGAGTGTTATGCTTGGGAATAGCTAGATTTATGTCATCAAAAAGGATTTTCCATTTTTCAACAAGTTTTACAATTTCAAGAACATGTACTTGCATCAAATGATCATGAAAGTATTTATAATGCATGTTTTTAAGAGTCAAGAATCATCTTTGAAAAGGGAATTCAGGGAACAAAATATTGCAATGGACAAGAAGTAAAGTAAAAAAATATTTTGGAACACAAAACCTGTCCATTTTGGCTTTAAAGCACTCAAGAGTCGACTACATATCTCTTGAGTCCACTTTTTATCATTCGAGCTGCATTGTTTGCATTTTCTTCTACAATAGCTGACTAGCTATGCTAAGGAGTCAATTATGCTTGATTCCTGCATATTGAAAAGCCATAAAAAGGTGCAAAACATGCAATGTTCCAAGGTATAATTATCTCAAAACATGGATTTGTGTGAGAACAATTTAGAATTTCATTTCAACCATGTTTAGAACATCATTTTGGACATGTATGATCAAAGATTCTTCAAGAAAAACATGTGAACTCAAATTTTGGCCTCTTTTTTTGCTCATTGTTCACAAGTGCTAAAAAGTTGAAATGCTCATTTGAAGAATCATGTCTCTAATATGCTCAAACATATTTAATTTACATCATGATGTGTGACTATGACTTATAACATGTACAACAAGCATTTAAACAATGTTTAAGCATAATAAGCATCAAATTTAACATTCTTAGCAATGTTTCAACACATGAACTGTCACGACTCGGAACTCCCCTCGAGCTCATGACAACCGTCGTGCTATCTCGATCGACACTCATTACCCGAAATGTCAACTAGAACCTCGCAAGGCTTTAATATCAGTTT
This sequence comes from Theobroma cacao, assembly GCF_053813885.1. Classification (NCBI taxonomy): domain Eukaryota; kingdom Viridiplantae; phylum Streptophyta; class Magnoliopsida; order Malvales; family Malvaceae; genus Theobroma; species Theobroma cacao. The sequence continues at coordinate 18,679,018 of NC_142648.1, read as the reverse complement.
CTCATTTTCCTTGTGAGTAACCATTGCCAAATATCACGTTCTAAAAGATTTTAAACTATTTCCAACATAAAATAATAAAAAAAATAATTTTCATCCCATAAGGGTATTTTAGTCATTTTTCCCTGAAAATATCGAAACTAGCTAATAATGTAGTATACGAGTGCCAAACACATATTTCATAATCAAAAATAAATTTGGATGTCTAAAACATTTGTTTAAAATGAAATTATGACTACTAGGATAAAATAAAAATATTGAATAAAATATTCAATTTTCTCATAAAACAATATTTTTAGAACACTGCATAAATAATTTTTACAGTGTAAAATCAAAATAAATTCATATATATTGTAATATAGTAAGCCGGAGTATTTAATTTAATTTAATTTACAGTAACAAGTGGGCCCTCGAATAACCAAAAGTAAGAAAGATTGTGAACCTACAGTTTGGAGGATGCAAATCCAATGGTGGTCTTCGATGAAATCAGCTATCTATAGACTATCTTGAGCCTGAAATGGGTGGAAAAGAGGGTAGTGAGATTATATAATCCCAGTGAGTAAACAAACATCATTCAAAATATCTGAAGTCGAGTAAAATGAGACGATTAAAATATTACATCTAAATATGTATTTCATAACATAAATATTCATTTCATTTAAATAATCAATGTGGCTTATGAATATCTTAAAACTTGGTTGATGCCAAAAACTCATACTCAATGACACCTTGATCAGATGTATCCAACCAAGTCTACCAAGGCTGTTAAAAAGTTATGTGCACACAAAACATGTTTTTATTTTGAAACATAGTCGTTCCTTAGCGTTAGTGGAGTTCATCATCATGAGGTGGTTCAGTGTGACGTGAACTCTAACCATACCTCAGGAGATACATATATATAATAGGATTTCATGCCCCTCTAATAGGCTGGTCCACATAACCCGCCTATTGTAGCAAGCTAAACCCACCGTACAATCAGATTTGGGATAGCATGACATGGCAATTATTTTATTTTATAGCCTCTCAAGGTAAATCAATAGTTTATACATTTTCAACACATTTACCAAATCAACCATTCATGCCAATATTGCCATAAGCCAATCAATTAAAACCATAAATTTATAACACATCAAGTGGTCTCCAATTACTCTATTTTTAAAACCATCATTTAATCTCAAGACAATTTATAAAATCTCTTCATCTAAACACATTTTGTTTATAAAACATAGAGATTTACCATTAAAATTCATTTTCATAAAATTTCACCAAAACCGAATAAAATCATACTTTAGATAATTAAAATGATGATAAGGTTACTCACCTCACAATAATGGGATTACTACGTCGCTATTGATTCGTATGCGTGTATAATTATTCCTAATTGCCAATCGTATACTTCGGTCGTCACGCTTCCACAACAACTTTCCTAGCAACAATTTAAACCCAACACTCTTAGTGCATCAATTCCACTTCTCTCTCTCATTCTATCATAAATCCACATTATTGCTCCTCATTTCTTCCAATATTTTACCATTCAACTTAACACTCTCAACCAAATTATGCATCTAAATTCCTCCGACATCAATAATTCTTCATAGCAAATCATTTAAAATTTCTTAACTTCATTCGAGCACTATTCGTAAATTTCACATTGTCTTCTTTACTTTAGTCCTATGACACCTCTTAATAAAATATTTAAATATTGTATTAAAGTAATTTAAATTTAATTCATATCACTAATAATACAAATTTTAATTAAACAAATGACTAACTTAAAATAATACAATTTCATAATAGGCCAAATAAAAGCAAATAAAATTTTCTTTACCTATTTGGACTAGATTAGTCCAAGTCCAGTTTTTTTTCCACCTTTATTCTCTCTTGGGCGTTTCCTCCTTTATGGCTATTGAGCCCTTTTTATGATCTCTCCCCATCTTTTTTCTATTGGGCCATGCCCATTTTTCTTTCTTGTTAGGCCATGCCCACTCTTTCTTTTTTTTTTCTTTTTCTTTTCATTCCTTTTTTTTTTCTTTTCTTTCTTTATTTCCTTCTTTCACTGTCCAGCAGCACCTTGCTTGTCTTTCTTTTTCTTTTCTCACATGCACAAGCTGTCCACCATTTCTTCCTTTCTCTCCCTTTCATCGCCAGCCACAATTTCTTACTTCTTTCAACCAATAATTTTTAGCAGCCAAAGCTGCTCATATTGACTTCAAAATCAGCAGCTAAGTTGCTCTATTTCTCCTCAAAAATTAGCAGCTTAACTACACTATTCTCCCTTACAAATCAACAACCAAAGCCACAAAGATTAGCAACCAAACCGCACCTTTCAGCCTTCAAAATTAGCAGCAAAAATTACACTTTTCAGCTTTCAAAATTAGCAACAAAAGCTGCTCTTCTCACCCCTTAAATTGACAGAAAAATAGCTCTATTTTCCTCCCTAAATGGTACAAAACTGCCCCCCTCAACTCAGCTCTTCCACCTTTTTTTTCTTCCTCACCTTTTGGCTTTTTCTTGTTTCTTTTTGCTCTTTTTGCTCACGCCTTCTTCTTATTTCTTTTTCTTCTCTTCACTAACCAACTTCTCTATTCTTTTTTGTCTTCTTCACTTTACTTATTCAATTATATATATATATATTTTTCTTTCATGAATCTTCCAATTTGGCCGGCCCCCCCATCTTTCTTTCTTTCTTCATATTTATTCCACATGGCCGGCCTGCCCCATCCATCAAATAAATTACAGAGTCTTTTGACTCTTTTTATTAACCACATGGGCGGTTGCCTTTATCGGAGGACTTACCACCTTGACACAATACAAAATCCAGAAATTGACCACATTTGTACTAAATTGAAATTAAACTAATTTAAACTACTAATGCATGCTACGGAATGCAAAATGTCCGATTAATCGCTTAAATGTAATATTGGACCTAAGTCACACTATACTCGGTCTAATCGGCTAAAATCTCTAATTTAACTCCAAATTAATTCTTTTCACTTTCTACACTCCAATTATACCTAAATTACCTCAGTGACTGTGAATGAGATTCAATTTATCAGTCCCGAGTCAATAATCACACATGTTTATACATTGAGCAAAAATTCAGATTTTCACACCAAGATTTGCCATTTAATTTCTAGCCTCACCAAACATCAAATATCACCAAAATATCATGCAATATCATCAATTTCAGCCTCAATATTCTCCCTAGAAAATTCAGCCTCTTATGGGTAATGGGAGAAAATGAATTTTTTTCTTATTGTTTTGTTTCTAAATATGCTAAACTAACTAAAAACACTAACATAACTTAGAATCAAATCAATCCAACTTCATTCTCTCTCCATACCCATTTGGTCAACCATGAATTCACCATGAAAATATGAAATTTAATCATAAAAAATAAGGAGAAATGGATGGGAAAGGTAGATCACAAGTCAAAATCATGAAATTTTACCTTTGATTGCTTGATTCCTTGAAATCCCACACTTTTTCTTCAATTTTCCCACCTAGGTTTTGTGTTTTTCCTTTCCTCTCTTTGTTCTTACTATGGCCGGCCACATGAAGAGAAAATGGGATAAATATGGGCTGATTTTTATGGAAAATAATAAAATATCCTTACTTGACACATGTCACATGCTTATTAGTCCATTTTTTTATACTTTAATAATTATTCTTCCATTCTCCACCACATGATTAGTCAAAGGTCAAAATGAGGATAAGGGAAGACCATGTGCAGGACAAGTGTCCTGGTGGTGGAAAATTAAGATTTTGCCCATGGGATGGCAAAATTACCATTTTACCCCTAAGATCCAAAAAATACCGAGATTACAATTTTTTGATTTCTCAACCTCAAATTATACTCCAATAAGTCAAATATATTCAAAATCTTTCAAAAAAATTCCCATTTTATCCTTGAATGGCAAAATTACCATTTTACCCCTAGATAGTGAAATTTCCAATTTGACTCAAATTCGATCCTGGAACTCCGAATTACCATTTTAAGTCATTATGAGATTTTAAAATTCTCAATTTCATCTTAAATTCTCTATTTGATCTAGTTCGAAGCTTAGTTCAACTTAGTTATACTATTAAGTACACTATCGACTTTTAACGATTTTTGGGGCTTTCCTATCATGCAAACATGCTATCCATCACATGCATGTCATGACAAGTATTTTATAAGGTCAGGCTTTACAGCACTACCCCGCTTAAAATAAAATTTGGACCTCAAAATTTCACTTACCGGACTCGACGAAAAGATGTGGGTATTGGCTTCTCATCTGGTGCTCGACTTCCCACGTTATCTCCTTCATTCGAGCATTCTTCCACAATACTTTCACCATTGGAATGCTCTTGTTCCTCAGCACTTGATCCTTTCGATCTAGAATACGTACTGGCTGCACCTCGAACTTCAAATCTTCATGCAACTCAATTGGAGGTGTCTCTAGAATATAGGAAGGATCGGGAACATACTTTTCAACATCGAGACGTGGAAGACATTATGAATCCGATCTAACTCCAGGGGTGAATCAAATCTGTAAGCCACTGGCCCAATCCTTTCAATGATATGGAAGGGTCCAATATATCTTGGATTAAGCTTTCCCCTCTTCGCGAATCGAGTCACACCTTTCATTATCCAATAAATACCACAAATTATCACAATAGTGTAATCTAATAAGATTTAATACTTGAAATTTTCAAATTATTACCTTTCCAAGGATAAACCTTAAGAAAAACTTTATCGTCGACTTCAAACTCCAAATCTTTCCTTCGTTTATCAGAATAACTTTGTTGCCTATCTTGAGTTGTCTTTAATCGCTCTCGAATAATCTTGACATTGTCATTTGTTAAATCAATCAATTCCACATTAAACAATTTCCTCTCTCCCACTTCATCCCAACAGAGTGGAGTTCGGCATTTCCTTCCATACAAAGGCTCGTATGGTGCCATCCCAATACTAGACTGAAAACTGTTATTAAAGGCAAACTCTACCAATGACAAATGTTTGTCCCAATTCCTAATAAAGTCAATGACATAAGCTCGTAGCATATCTTCTAGAGTCTACATAGTTCTCTTAGATTAACCATCTATCTGTGGATGAAAGGTAGTACTAAATCTCAATTCAATTTTGAGAGCTTCTTGAAATTTTGACCAAAATCGAGAAGTTAATCGAGGGTTCGATCTGACACAATAGAAACTGAAACTCCATGTAACCTCAAAATCTCATCTATATAAAGGTTCACCAGTTTCTCAATAGAATATGTGTTATGGATAGCCAAGAAATGGGCGGACTTAGTCAATCTATCAACAATCACCCAAATAGCATATTTCCCACTCTGTGTCTACGGCAAACCCAATACAAAGTCCATAGTCACGTGTTCCCACTTCCATTCAAGAATCAGTAAAGGCTGAAGAGTACCTTACGGTTTTTGATGCTTCGCCTTGATCTGTTGGCATGTGAGACATTTCGCTACAAACTCTGTAATGTCTCATTTCATACCTGATGACCAATAACTTTCTTTAATAGTCTGATACATCTTGGTGCTTTCGAGATGTAAAGCATAGGCAGAAGAATGAGCTTTCTCTAAAATAGCTCGTCTCAACTGATCATCCTTAGGGACACAAATTTGGTCTCTAAGCATCAAAGTACCATTATCACTGAGTCTAAAGTCACTAGTTTCTCCATCTTGCAACTTTTGAACTTTCTGCTTCAACCAATCATCAGATTTCTACAATTCTCTGATCTGATTCAATAATGAAGGTCTCACAATGAAACTAGCAAGTAGGGTTCCATCCTCACCATTATTCAACTAGATCCCTAGAGATTTCATCTCAAGTATCATCGAAAAATAAGAACTTTGAAGTACTAATAATGAAGATGAGGATTTACGACTTAAAGCATCCACTACAACATTTGCCTTTCCAAGATGATAATCAATTACCAAGTCATAATCCTTAATCAACTCCAACCATCGTCTCTGTCTCAAGTTAAGCTCTTTCTAGGTGAGCAAATATTTCAAACTCTTATGATCAGTAAAAATCTGACAACGCTCACCATATAAATAATGTCTCAAAATCTTTAAAGCGAAGACTGCTGCTGCTAACTCCAAGTCATGAGTAGGGTAATTCGTCTCGTGCTTCTTCAACTGCCGGAAGCATAAGCTATTACTTTCTCATCCTACATCAACACACACTCTAATCCCAACTTAGATGCATCATTGTACACCACAAATTCTTTTCCATTAACAGGAAGTGTTAAAATGAGAGCGGAGGTTAACCGGTTCTTTAGCTCCTGAAATCGATTCTCACAAACATCATCCCACTCAAACTTACCTCCTTTACAAGTCAAACGAGGCAAAGGAGCTGCTATCAAAGAAAATCCCTGAACAAATCTCCAATAATAGCCAGCTAAGCCAAGAAAACTAGGAATCTTAGTTATCATTCTCGGTTGCTCTCATTGTAAGATGGCCTCAATCTTCTTGGGATCAATATAAATTCTAGCTCCAGACACAACATGTCCCAAGAAAACCACTTCCTTTAACCATAACTCACATTTAGAGAACTTAGCATAGAGTTGTCTCTCGCGCAAAGTTTGCAACATAATGTGTAAATGGGCAGCATGTTCATCATCATTCTTCAAATAAACCAGGATATCATCAATGAATACTATTACAAACTTATCCAAGTATGGATGGAACACCCTGTTCTTAAGATCCATAAAAGCTGTCGAGGCATTAGTCAAACCAAACGGCATCACTAGAAACTCATAATGCCCATAACAAGTCCTAAAAGTAGTCTTGGGTACATCCTGCTCCTTAATCTTCAACTGATAATACCCAGACCTCAAATCAATCTTAGAGAACACCATAGCACCTCATACTTGATCAAAAAGATCATCAATCTGAGGTAAAGGGTATTTATTCTTAATGGTCACTCGGTTCAATTGATGGTAATCGATACACAATCGAAGAGTGCCATCCTTTTTCTTTACAAATAGGATTGGTGCTCCCCAAGGAGAAGTGCTAGGGCGAATAAAATTCTTATCCATCAAATCTTGCAACTGGACTTTCAGTTCCTTCAACTCTGCTAGAGCCATTTGATACAGAGGGATAGAAATAGGTGCGGTACCCAGAAGTAAATGAATAGGGAACTCAAGCTCTCAATCAGGAGGTAGTCCCGATAAATCATCAGAAAATACATTAGGAAACTCACTTACTATTGGGACATCCTCTAACTTAGGTCCCCCCTTTGAAGTATCGATCACATGAGCCAAATAAGCTAGATACCCTTTCTGCACTAGTTTCAAAGCTGTGATGGCCGAGATTACACAAGACGATAATACTCAACGTTTCCCTGTAAATACAATCTCTGCTCCCTCTGAATTTTGAAGAACAACTTCTTTCCTAAAATAATCCACATTCACCCGATGTGCAGTTAACCAATCCATACCCAATATCAAATCGAAATCTTGAATCTCTAGAGGAATAAAGTCTCCCTTAAATTCTTCCTCACCTACCCTTACCCCACAATGTAAAACCCAACCCTATAAATACATGTCATAACATACATGCACTGAGTAGCATGTTATTATGCTAGGAAAGTCCCAAAGAATAGACAAAACCCGGTATTGTACCTAACGGTACACTTGAATTGATTTAACCTCGAACTAGTTCAAATAGGAATCGTAGGATGAAATTTAACATTTTATAGTCAAGGAATGACTAAAAATGATTGTTCAGAGTTTGAGGGTTCATTTGGGGAAAAATTGAAAATTTTGATGTTTAGGGGCAAAATCGTAATTTTTCCACTTGTAGATAAAATTTGAGATTTTGAGAGAATTTAGATCAAATTTGACAAATTGGAGATTGGTATGAGTATAAGGGATGAAAAATATGTCTATGGGCAATTTTTCAGTTTTTTGGGCAAAAATGTAATTTTTCACTTTTACGGGGGTAAAAGTGTAAATTTAAAAAAATACTTCACCAAGACTTTGGATAAGTCTGAGAATTTTATCTAAGCTATGGATATCTGGGACAAGTGTATGGTGAAATTTTGGAAACAAATGGATGAAATTTTAAAAATGGGCCAATAGAAAAGTGACACGTGGCATTTTTTTAATGATATAATATTATTTTAATGAAAAGTCAGCCCATTTAAACCCCATTTTAAGTGCTGGCCGGCCATAAGGGAGAACAAGAGAGAAAATAGAGAGGAAAGGAAGAAAAAAAGAAAAACCAAAGAGAAACAAGAAAATTCAAAGGGCAATTCGCGTTTTTCGCCCGTTTACTCCTCTAACGATGAGATTTTTCGACTTTAGCTTGATTTCTACCTTTCTTATGCCTTTGTTTCCATTTAGCATGCTTGAGGAGAGGGATCTAAAAGTGACATCAGGGGCTGGATGAAATTCTAGGGGAGAGATTTTGAAATTTGTAGGTTTTGATTTTTAGTTAAATTGGTAGTTTTAGTTAGTTAAATGTGTTTAGAAATTAAATTGGGCAAGAAAGCATTAAATTTTCACAATACCCACCCTTGGCTGAATCTGCAATGAGGTACAATGATGATAATCTGATTTTTATTCTAAGAGAAATGAAGAGAAAATGATGGAAAAATGGTTAAATGTGATTGAAAAAGAAAGTAGAAAATTTACCGAGTTAATGTCCCATTTTTGGCCGAATTTTCCAAGGAAGAGAGTGAGCTGATTTTGGTGATTTTAGAGGAACATTGGCTGATAATTAATGGTTAGAAAGGTTGGAGAGAGAATGGGACAATTTAAAGCTAAAATGGAGCGCGTTAGCAATTTATCGGGTAAAGTGTCAAAAATAGGTTAATACTGCGTTTAAGCCATTTTTTGCTATTGCATTTCATACCATGCATTAGTATAGGATTTAAGTCAAATATATAGTGATTTAGCATTAATGTGATGAATTGAGTAACTTTTTGCAATTTGTCTAGGAGGAAAGCCTTCCGGTAAAGGCAAGGAAATCGTACCTGATGAGTAGTTATTGGGGCACCTAAAAAGCAATTAGTTTGTACAAACGGTGAGTAAACTTATTATTATTGTAAATTATCTAGTTTGTACAAATGGTTAGTTTATTTTTAAATGCTCTTTATGTATTTTATGAAATGAAAACGAGATTAAAACGGGATTTTTAATGTTTTACAAATAAATGTGACAAAAAAAAATATATTGTGCTAAGTCACACTATACTCGGTCTAATCGGCTAAAATCTCCAATTTAACTCCAAATCAATTCTTTTCACTTTCTACACTCCAATTATACCTAAATTACCTCAGTGACTATGAATGAGATTCAATTTATCAGTCCCGGGTCAATAATCACACATGTCTATACATTGAGCAAAAATTCAAATTTTCAAACCAAAATTTCCCATTTAATATCTAGCCTCACCAAACATCAAATATCACCAAAATATCATGAAATATCATCAATTTCAGCCTCAATATTCTCCCTAGAAAATTCGGCCTCTTATGGGTAATGGGAGAAAATGAATTTTTTTTCTTGTTGTTTTGTTTCTAAATATGCTAAACTAACCAAAAACACTACCATAACTTAGAATCAAATCAATCCAACTTCATTCTCTCTCAATACCCATTTGGTCAGCCATGAATTTACCATGAAAACATGAAATTTAATCATGGAAAATAAGGAGAAATGCATGCGAAAGGTAGATCATAAGTCAAAATCAAGAAATTTTACCTTTGATTGCTTGATTCCTTGAAATCCCACACTTTTTCTTCAATTTTCCCACATAGGTTTTTTGTTTTTCCTTTCCTCTCTTTGTTCTTACTATGGCCAGCCACATGAAGAGAAAATGGGATAAATATGGGCTGATTTTTATGGAAAATAATAAAATATCCTTACTTGACACATGTCACATGCTTATTAGTCCATTTTTTTTATACTTTAATAATTATGCTTCCATTCTCCACCACATGATTAGTCAAAAGTCAAACTGAGGATAAGGGAAGACCATGTGCTGGACAAGTGTCCTGGTGGTGGAAAATTATGATTTTGCCCCTAAGGTGGAAAAATTACCATTTTACCCCTATGCTCAAAAAAATACCGAGATTACAATTTTTCACTTCGCAACCTCAAATTATACTCCAATAAGTCAAATATGATCAAAATATTTCACAAAAATTCCCATTTTGTCCTCGAGTGGCAAAATTACCATTTTACCCCTATATAGTGAAATTTCCAATTTGACTCCAATTTGATCCTTTAACTCTGAATTACCATTTTAAGTCATTCTGGGACTTTAAAATTCTCAAATTCACCTTAAATTCTCTATTTGATCTAGTTTGAAGCTTAGTTCAACTTAGTTATACTATTAAGTACACTACTAGCTTTTAACGATTTTCGGGGCGTTCCTAGCATGCAAACATGCTATCCATCACATGCATGTCATGACAAGTATTTTATAAGGTCAAGCTTTACATAAAACTGCAAGACTTGAACTATGATTCTCCTTAAGTACTTTTCAATGTCAATATGAATTTCACTTCCAACTTATGGCTTCTTCTTTATAGCCACATAACTTAATGCTTGCTTTCATAAAATCTATAGTAGAACTCCTCTTGAGTATTTCCTTGGGGATACCTATCTTAAACTTATGTTTCACAGCATGTGATCACTTAACTTGTGACGTAGCTGTTAGACTCCTCAACAAGTTTTAAAGTCACACATCTTATACTCATCTCGTATAATTTATAACTCTTTCTCAAAGGTGTTTAAACATTCTTGAAACACTTAATCACTTATTTGCTCTTTCATACTCCAAGTATATCATTTCCATAAATGTATGCACTTGCTCACCAAAATATTTAAATGCATGCTTAACTACTCATGCTTCAACTTATCTCCAAGAGTTTCTAGTATACCACGTAGTTTACTTGTGTTGTCACTAATCCTTTCCTTTCAACAAAGTCAAGACAAGATTTGTATATTCTCATAACAATATTCTATATGAACCCATTTGCTATATCATTCTTGAAATCTTCATTCACACTCTCATCACTTAGTATTGACCTCTCTTATCAACATCTCATACATTCATCTAATCTTTCCCTCACTTCCTCTTTAACCTTTTACAAGGTTTACTTTATTTCTTAAGATTTGACTTTAGTCAACATATTATTCATTTTAGCACTCCCCTAATGCACTTAAGACTCCTAATAGTGAAACTCGACATCAAAACCAATAACCTTTTTCTAACTCGTGAGTCCAATCTTTATGCTGCTCACAGTTTGCTCATACTTTATGGCCATTAGAGGTTCTTAACACAACAGCGTTTGTTAGTCAGTACTGTGGCGTTGCAACTACTAGAAATTTCCTCATCAAAGCTATTTGTTTGCATTCAAAATCACTACATCAATCATCCTCAACCATTAGGTTTCCCTTCTAGGCATATATCATGAGTTCCATAAGTATAGGTACCTTCTCTTTGCTTGTCATACGCACTAAGCCAAGTTTATACTTTCAACTCATGTCATCTTTTGACTTTCATTATCCTTCATAAAATCCCACCTCAAAACATCCTTTCCATACGGTGTAATAATTTCATAACACATATACTACCTTATAGATAAGTTGCTTACTGTCTATAGCTTTCCTCAAATTTATTGTCATCCCTATTTAATTATCTTCCTTCTCTTGTACTCCAATAATTTTATTGACTTTCAAAATAATTAACTACGAAAACAGCTCAACTTCTTCCTCACTTCATTCTCGCAATTCTTACTAAATCAAAATTTCATATTCCTCATATTCCATAATTTAACTTCATTGGGCTATATTTGTGCCCAATTATTACCTCATAGTGTCATGGCATCATTGAGTAATCCCCTTCATGCTTAAATTACAATCATCAACTTAATCACGTTATCCATTTCGAATGTCATTTATAACCTTATTGCTTCCTCCTATAACCTTTCTCAATAATTATATTACCAATTTATTCCTATCATACTAAAAGATTCCCATATACATCTAGTCATTTAAATAGCTACTTTATAATACATTCTAGTAATACACTTTAAAAGCCAAACTATTAACTTCTTTGTACAGATAACTATTATCTCCTTTACATTACATCTACCTAGAGTTAAAGTAGTACAAAATCCTACGAAAATATTACATGTCATTGGGATCATCATCTTAATCTGATCTTATCGAAAGATTCTACTCCAAGTCCTTCTTAAGATCCTCTTCCAGGTTCTCCTCCTCCTGAGCTTTTCTCCTTTATTCCTCAATCCAGGCTTGTTGTATTCTCCTACATTCCTCATAACTCACCGTTGCAGCATTTCTTCGACAACCAAGAGGAAAATGTCATACAACGTTCACCTTCCTAAGGGGATAATTTGCAATAGTTACTTTCTCCTTATTCTTCTCTTGTTGTTCCTTTACATTCATCCCATAGCCTGAAAGATAGTGTCGAACAACTAACACGCTCTTCCTAGGATGAATACCTCCTTTGGCTATCCTTAATTATCCCCTTTCTTTAGCATATTCCTTAGATTCTCTCAAAAGGGAACCTCTCATGCTTACATTAATATTATTACTATCTACACTTTCTAGACTACTCGGTTCGGGCTATCATCAGCTCTTAGCAGTAGAATCTAGCGATCCCTCGCTAATACTATGAGAGGGGTCGAGACTACTGTCTCTCCTAGACATGGTGTGTGTGTCACCAGCGCACCTCAAAACCTATACGCCACCAAGTAGTAATTACTTAATCATTCATGCAATCGATAAGGAGAACTTGGAAATTATGATGCACTTGTTTCAAAAACAATGCAATTGATTTAATTTTTTACTAAAACCACTCATTTCAAACTTTGATTAATAACCTCATATTGTTTCAAAAATCCATGATGAATCCATGAAGTTAAATGGGTGAAAAATATGTCAAAATCAAGCAAGGTAGCAAGTAGGACAGCAAGTTTCTCGCTGCAGCGATAAACAGTCTTAGTTTGTATATGTTTTAGTCTTTCTGGCATATCTCCCACTACACAAGTCTAATTGACCTTATTTTTAAACCATTAGAAAGCTAAGAGGCTGGGCTACAACTTTGATGTTTATTACTTTGCCCAGTTCTAACTGGAAGGTGGTTAAAATGGAAGCACTGTACTAGGAATTTAGAATTACATGAGAGTTTCTCTTTGCAGCGAGAATCTATTTTCGCTGCAGTGAGAATTCTTTTCGCTGCAGTGAGAAACAGGGCTGGTTTATGCCCCTACCACCTGAGAGTTTCTTGCTGCAGTGAGATTCAGGGCAGATGACAATTAAGGGAGTTTCACATGCCACAAAATCCATTCCTACCATAATGCACATCAAAGTGAACAAATTGACAATAATCAAGTTTCTCATTATTCATTTCAATCAGATATTATAATCATGAACTTTCTATAACACACACACATATATATATACATACATCATCATGCATAACATCCTACTACACTCAGCTCAATGTAATATCATCATCATGTGTGCACTCCCTATTCGTACACTTTAACATCATCATGTGTGCACTCCCTACTCGCACGCTTCAACATCATCACACAACATTATTCATCAATGCACAACATATATTCATATATATACATGCCAACATAATATAGGAGCACATGGATTCATCTGTTCACACATTTCACATTTTCACAACATCAAAACATTTTATCAAGGGCTTGTTCCCTATCACACATTTTTAAAGAAAGGTTGGATAAAATCATTCAAATGTTTCATCCAAATACATTTACATTTCCTAAAGAAATTTTGAAATGCAAGTTCACTCACCGATATTTGTTGAATCTTTAATTAACTCTAACTTTGATTATTGCTTCAAATGGACATGTGAGGCCTCGTTGGAACCTGTCACACACAATATAACCATAAAAAATATAACATCCCATAATTCTAATTATTAGCCATCTCTAACCACCTAAAATCAACCCTAACACTTCTCTCACCTTGTGGACTTGTAGTTGAACTCCTTTTTAAGAGTTTTCAAGCTACTATGGCAAGTCTCTCTTTCTCTTTCTAAAACTTCCAACTAGTGAGAGAAAGTACTAAAGAAAGACTTTTGAGGGTTTTAAGGTGGGAGAGTGAAAGATCACCAAAGGTTCTATGAAAAAGTGCACCAAAGCATGTAAATTGAAGCTAATTTGAGAGAGCTAGTGAAGCTTTGAGGGAGGCTCCCATGGAGATGAAGAAACGTGAGATGGGAAAGGAAGGAGAAATGGCTAGAAGTTACTGGAAATTGTTAGAGCTTTAGATATTTAAATCTAAAGTTTATCTAATTTTTCATGTAATTTACCAAAATACCCTCCATAAGGTGACTTTGTCTTCTTCTTTCCTTGGTTAAACTTTTTACTCTTTGGACACTGAGACAAAGTCCATAATGGTCTAGAAGTACTTGAGTTCACGAAAACTTAAAAATTTAGACTTGAGATGCAAAATAACCATTGTACCTTTACCTGGGAAATCATCATTATTTTTATTTCCTTCGTCATTTTATCCTTATTTTCATCATTCATTTGTGCCTTAGGGCCTACTTAAGCCTTAATAATGTTTGAAAGCATACTTCTAGGGTCTCACTAAAGAAAATGATGAAATTACCCCTAGACCATTTTATCGCGTCTACTTCTAATTACGTGTCTATCAAGATCGAGGTTTCACAGGTTCACTTCTGAATTACCCCTTTTTACGCGGTAATCAACCTCAATTAGCAGCTGGTAATCATTATTAGCCACCACCTCAAAGTACGAAGTACTACAGTCTCCCCTACTTAATCGGAGCGGGGTGAATAATCAAAATTCTAAAATTCATTTACATCACTTCCGTCGGCCATTCTTAACATAAGATATATAATTATGTGTACTACTCTTGTTGGATCAAAACGATACCATTCTTCATCTTATGAAGAGAATTCAAATATGTTATTAGTTCCGGTCACATATCAATCAAACCATCCTTAAATCATCAATTATACATGTTTACTTAGCCATCCACAATTCCTCTACCTCGACCTTTTATCAAACCTTCCAACATTCAAGCATTTATTCCACCATTGACTGTGGGTCTAAATCATCAACCAACATCTATTCCATTTTACATACTTCCATACAAATTCCATTCGAGCATTTCAAAATATGTAAGGATCAAACGAAGCTTTATTTATTTTAGATATATTTAACATCATGGATGATTCAAATCTAGTAACTATTAGTAACCATTTTCCCAAAAACAAAACTCCAGTACTCTCTTGATCGAGTGCTTACTAGATAAATGTTAACTTATACCATGAAGCATTTCAATAAATCATGGCATTCACATACCTCCTATGATCTTAACCAATCCCTTTAATCAATAACTCAACTTCTCAAAGTTAAAGTTGCTCAAAATTTTCCTTTAAGGTTCTTTTCCAAGTCTCATCTTGATTACTAATCATTTCTATATTTCTAATGCCATAGCTAATTTGTTCGTCATCAATCACATACAACATATCTAACTTGAAATTCTTCAAATTTACTCCAAATGCTAAATCTTGTGACCTTATTAGTTTATCAGTCCGAAGATGAAATTTGACACTGAACCCTCTTTAAGTGTACTTTAAAATCAAGTAATCATTTACTAAGACCTTTCTGAAATCAATTTCTTTAGCCCTTTTACCTTAGAAAATTAAATCCATAATCCTTCATTTTGAATCATGGGCTCTATGCCAATTAAGGCAGATTTTACACTTTTAATTACATGAATTCAAATGCACACCTTTACTCATAAGCTATAAATTTTTTTACCCAAATCTCCTTAAGTCAAAACCTTATATTGAAGCTATACCAGTATTCATACATTATATTCCATTAACCTTTAGAGAATTAAATGCATGGCATACTTCTCTATTTGGGTACTTCATAATAGTCTAACAAATTCTAGCTTACAATTAAACTAGTTCATATGCCAAGTCTCTCAAGCTGTATGAAAACACCAAATTTGATCATGATATAATAAAAATTGATGAACTTATACCAAAAGTGTAAACACTTACTTTTAAGCTAATAGCATTATAATCAACTTGTTCACTGCCAATATCACTGATAAATCATCTTAATCACTGTGTAGTGCTATAACCATTGATATAATATTATCATCGAATCAAATTATAACCAACTCCATATGAGTTTTTTTTTTTACCAATATGCAACATATATACCCATACATATATATTTTTCCAAAAATTTTAACTTCGGGTTGCCATAGGCATATCAAGCACAATAAGCCATCTATAAAACCAAAATAACCAACAATGAAGTTTAGAATCAATTCTTCTTATAGTTGGTTAGATCATGCTCATCATTTGGGGTGAATACACAAAGCTGATCCCAATATTCTATTCTCATACGAGAATCGTCCACTAATTGGCACCATCCCTAAAGCACCATGTGTCTTAAAAATCGATTTTTCTTAGCCAAAATTCATATTCTAATATCATGCTTCTAATTCGTAGCTCATTACCAAAGTCTTTACTCATATATAAATACTCGAATCATCATCTCTTTTCTAAGTAGATTTCTACAATTTTTGTAACGTATTTTTATTCCCTTACCAAGGGTAGTATCATTTAATCAAACCATGTCACCCTCCTTTTCTAAACATTTGAAGCATAATTCAACCTTTGCCTATCCCTATCAAGCACTTTACCTTGATAATTACTCAAAATAAATTGGAACTTGTGGAGGAAGAACATTTCACAATTTATGCCTTGCGTCTATAATTATGTCGAGACTAAAACCTCATTAGGTCCACAAAACGGTAGAATAATCATTGCCTTAAACCAAAATTTCCAAGTATACTTATGCTTGTATCATATCTTCTTATTTATGTGACATATCAGTCACGAGCCTAACTTGATTATATAGCCATTTGCTTTTTGAGCTTTAATGTTTTCTCATTGTGAAAAATCTTTCGAATTTATCTTATCAAGGTATTCACAAGGTGGATACATGTCCATAACTTACAGTTCAAGGCCTAAAGCATTGAACACAATCTCATCATTGTTGTTCTACGCTATATCATATAATACAAAATATAATCTAATAACTATGACAATAAAATTCTAAAGTTCCACCTTTATTTACCAATCATAGCTCCCTTTATGAGCACACACTTTACACTGCTTGATTGTTCACAAGCCACTCATGGCCATCCAAATTTGACCTCTTATAGCAACTCAAACTAGTATATTATTCTTATGTTTTCCAATACACTTCTAAAATGCTTAAACACATCCTTTAATAGAATTTTGTTGACGACTTAGACAATTAAAGGCTTATCTTCAAAGCCATGCATAACTTTAACAATTTAATATATATTCAATAACATTTAGCTCATTAACCCCATTGAACATCATTTTAAGATCTTTCAAGATGTCCTTACTCTTATTTCGAATCGAACCAAACTAACTTAATGTAATTGCATTGATTATCCTTGAGCCTTTTAAGCTCATCATAACAACATCTATGTTTCACCCATCATTCGCCTTAATGACTTTCAGCCTTTCGTAACACACTTCTCATACATGTTAAGTCATTCTCAATCTCATACCAAGCCTATAGTCATGTAATCACCAATTAGGCCAAATCCTTTTATGGAATATCTCCTTCCATACGATGAATGCGAATCACAAGATATACAACTCCGAGTGTATGATTACATATTGGTAACCTCCATATATTTCATGGTCATAAAAACCACAATTTACGAAACTAGCTTTCTATCACAAGTTTGCGATCGGAACATTAGTCTCAACATATCTCACTTTGGGCATACTTCACTACTATCATTCGCATACTTTGACGATAGCATTTAGTGTAAATTGATTAAGCAATGATCTCCAAATTTACTCTTAGATACACATATATCAAATTGTACACCACTTAGTGTTGAGATCTTGACTTTACTCATCAATTCTTAACCAATTACATCCATAAGATAAACAATTCACTTAATTTTTTGTATCTTGCCTTTGCAGTCATAAGATCAAAATTTCTTAAACTTAAGATGCAGAAGCTTTCTCTTAGAGCATATCTGAAAATCCACATGTTCTAAGTTCTTTACCTTTGGAGAAATCACATTCAAGACTAATTATTTACATCATAGGTTGCATATTGAACCAAACAGATTTTTGAAATTGACCTTTAAAGCAATTCATGTATCAATCTCAATATAGAAGTCCATATGGCACTTAGACTAAATTCATCATTTCTAAGTCATTTAACTTCAAACTGCTAAATCCACACCTAGCCCTTTAATCCTTTGGCTCCACACTAAGCATAGCAAAATTCAAGCTCATCCTTAGAGTAGGTTTGTTTACTAGCCTTTTTCTTCATGACTACCATCAATTATAATGATCACTGATTTTCACCCATGAGCTAATTCATATACCTTTAATTTTAAACCATAATAGTTCAAATTAACCCTTAGGATCTCTTAGTCATTTAATTAGAATCAAAACCAGCTCCCTCTAACCTGCTGTACATATATTCAACACATATTCTCATATAAATATTTCGGAAGCCCAACACCATTTATATATGGCATAACAAGCTCGATTAACCAAGTGCACTTACCTTCGTGCACATAAGTATTGGCTTATTCTTACCTCAATGCTTAAATTTATAAACTCCAAGTGAACCATAATCATCACTATTCTCCAATCAAAGTACGCATCTTGTACCATTGTTGTATATGTTTCTTTATATTGATAGCAACAATGATCCAATATCATCCAATTTCTTCTCATTGATAATTATAGGCTCAAGTTATAACCCCACTGAATGAATAAATCATTACGGACGTATTAGTCCAGCTCTAATTTCCTCTATCTTTAATCGAAGGAATTTGTTATTACATTAACCTTTCATTAGGAGCATTTGCTTAAAATCTTTCCAACAACAGCTCGTGTCTCTGGTGGCATCTCAAACCCAAACAACGACATCACTTGTGACCTTTGCATAATGTTAGCAAGAGGGTAGAGCTATGAAAAAACACCAAAGGTTCTATGAAAAAGTGCACCAAAGCATGTAAATTGAAGCTAATTTATGAGAGCTAGCAAAGCTTTAAGGGAGGCTCCCATGGAGATGAAGAAATGTGAGATGGGAAGGGAAGAAGAAGTGGCTAGAAGCTGCTGGAAATTGTTGGAGCTTTAGATATTTATATATAAAGTTTATCCAATTTTTCATGTAATTTACCAAAATTCCCTCCATAAGGTGACTTTGTCTTATTCTTTCCTTCGGTTCAACTTTTTACTCATTGGAAACTGAGACAAAGTCCATAATGGTCTAGAAGTACTCGAGTTCACGAAAACTTAAAAATTTAGACTCGAGATGTAAAATGATCATTTTGCCCCTACCTTGGAAATCATCATTATTTCTATTTCCTTCGTCATTTTATCCTTATTTTCATCATTCATTTATGCCTTAGGCCTACTTAAGCCTTAATAATGTTTGAAAGCATACTTTTAGGAGCTCACTAAAGAAAATGATGAAATTATCGCTAATTCATTTTATCACGTCTACTTTTAGTTACATGTTTATAAAGGTTGAGGTTTCATAGGTTCACTTCTGAATTACCTCTTTTTACTCAGTAATCAACCTCAATTAGCAGCCGATAAGCATTATTAGCCACCACCTCAAAGTACAAGCCACTACACCAATAATGATAGTTTGATCCATCAAATTGAGGAGGCATATTTATGCATTGACCCTCAACATCTACAGATTTTTCTAGAGCCATTTAGATCTCCCCTAAGGATGTAAAGCCTTTAAAATGAAGGTTAGGCTTTGATTCCATTTGTTAGTGCCAAATAAATGTGCTAGAGGGGGGCTGAATAGCACTTTTTGGCTCTTTCAAAGATTGACCTCTAATTGAAGACAAATGCACAATAAAAGAAAAAACTTAAAGATGAATAAAAACTGAAAAATAGAACAAAAAAACACACAACTATTTATAGTGGTTCGGTCCAAGACCTTACATCCACTACCTTGATTGTTCAACCAAGGATTTTCCAAACAATCCACTAAAAACGGTGAAATTACCAAGCTTTCACCAAGCTTTATAATGGCTTTTACCAGGCTTAGCCAAAACCTTTCACAATGGTTTTTATCGGGATCAACCAAAACCCAAAGTGGGTTTTCAAAAGCTCAACCACAACCTTTCACAATGGTTTTTCACGAGCTCAACCAAAACCCAAAGTTGTTTTTCAAAGGCTCAACCACAACCTACAACAATTGTTTTTCACGGGATCAACCAAAACCCAACAACTAACTTTTTAAGGCTAAGTTAGAACCTATACACTCAATCAAGCAATCCAAGCTTGAATAAATCCCTTAGAGTGCCTTGCACACTCTAAGTAATCAAGAAATGAAGAAAAGATGAAGTACGATTGATCACCTAGCTGATCTAAGATGTACAAAGCTAAGCTTAAACAAGTTTTCAAAGGATGAGAGTGAAATGCAAGTGAAAAGAGAAAGTTTTTGGTCTTCTAAGCTCAAAATCACTATGGATGGCTTTTCTCTCTTGTTTTTGACTATTGGAGAGGCTTTAAGTACTTGCAAAATCAATTCTAGCTATTAGAGACAGAAACTAGCCATTATTTTATCTTATAGTGCTCATCAAATTTTCTAGTAGAATGATCTTAGTCGACTAACTGTGCTTTTAGTCAACTAAGTTGTCTCTATCTTTTGATCTCAGTTTTTGACAGTTAGCTCTTAGTCAACTAACTTCCTTCTTAGTTGATTAAGTTTTTTCTATCTTGAAGTCTAAATTTTTGGCAGTAGGCTTTTAGTTTGCTAACTTACTTCTTGGTCGACTAAGTCTTCTCTATCTTTTAATCCTTTTGAGCCCGCCAACTTCTAATTTGAATTATAGCTTACTAATACCCTTAATTATCCAACTAAGAGCCTTTTGTTTTGTGACTCAATTGTAGCTCCTTCTTCTTTGCTTATTTAACCAATTAACCTATCTTGTAACTGAACAAGCATCTTGACTTGCTTACAAATACCAAATATATTAATGATTTAAGCTTTCTCCTACACACTTAAACAATACAATTAGACATCAATGAATGAGAATATTTAGCTATCATCAAACACATATAGAGTCAACATTCTCCATCTCTTATTTTTGATGATCACGAAACATTCCAAGATTAAGATGCAATGTCTATGTTCAATATGAATGCTTCAAATCTTTATGCATAATGAGGTGCTCCCCCTTAGTCAATGCATCTACTTTTCTTTACATAATATTCAACAAAATCAAAATTTAGCATCACACACATAAATTAAACATGAAGACCTATTTAACTCTATTTGATTTAGTCTTTATTCTCTCATTTTTCTTTTTCATCATTAAACAAGATATTCAAAACTCCTCCTTAATGAGTGCATCAATTTTTTCCTTTAATCTTTAAATCAAACTTTAATGAATGAGAATCATAAGCACTCATACACCTAAGTCATACAATCTTATAGATATAGTTCAATAACTTCAAGAGTCAAGCATGTGTCAATGTAAGAACAAGTGTATGGGAGTTAAATCATATCAAGAAATTGTCAACGATTACTCAAATAATGTTCAAGCAAACTTGATCATTTTGTCATAATCAAAACTATAATAATTTTAAAGCTAACATTTTGGGCATATTTGGATAAAATTGTGGTCATATTTATAAACGACATATTGATGTATTCTAAATGCTCGAAAGAACATGCACAACATTTAAGAATCGTGATCCAAATGCTGAGGGAGCATAAATTATATGCTAAATTTTCAAAATGTGAGTTTTTTCAAAATAAAGTCAGTTTCTTGAGACACATTGTGTCTGAACAAGGGGTACAAATGGATCTCAGCAATCTAGAAGCTGTGGAGAATTGGCCAATGTCTGTAACAGAAATTAGAAGTTTTCTAGGTTTAGTTGGATATTACAAACATTTTGCGTAAGAGTTTTCTAAGATTTCATCCTTTTTGGCAAGACTGACTCATAAAAGAGTTAAGTTTGAATGGTCCGATGCATGTGAGGCTAGTTTTTAGATGCTTAAGGCCTGTCTCACTTCTGTACCTATGTTAAACCTACCGTGTGGATTCGAAGGCTATACTATTATAGTACCCCATACCCTGATATGGTGGCTAACAATGCTAGTTTTATGTTATTTATATTTATTTTATGTTTTTAGAGGATTAGGATCAAAAATAATTTCAATTGGTGAAGAAAGGTGCACAATGGATTGTTTCTCTATTTGCATATGTTTTGGTTTTTCAAGTATATCTCCCACTAAAAAAGTCCAAATGACATGATTTTTAGACCATTAGAAATCTAAGAGGTAGGGCTACAACTTTGATGTTTACCACTTTTCCCAATTCTGGCTGGAAAGTAGTCAATATGTTTTTTTAAGTGAAAGTACTGCGCTAAAGGAACATAATTTAGTAGAACCTTTGAGCGCCGCGACGTTGGAAATTGAAAGTTGCGACCCTCACCGTAATTTCCACAAATAACAAGTTTATGGGATTTTTGAAGCTAGGGCTTTTAGGGGCTATTTAAGGGACCTATTTCAAAGGATTTTAGACCTTTTCCCAATATCAAAAGAGTAAAAAGATTACACAAGAAAAAGAGGAAGACAAGTGGCCTTGTTAAGGGCATTATTGTAAATTATATGAAAAAGTGGATAAGCTTTAGCTATAAATATCTAGTTTCTAGTAGCTTCCTCCCATTTTCCAACAACTTCTTTTTCTTTTTCCTTCTATCTCACCTTTCTTTCATCTTCCGTGAAAGCTTCTCTTAAAGCTTCCATCGCTCTCTCAAACTAACCTCAAATTTCATGCTTTACACACCCTGTTATAGGGCTTTTCATACTCTTTTACTCCTTCACCTTAAACAAACCCTTAAAAGTTTTTCTTCAATACTTTCTCTCACCAGCTGAACTTTGTAGAGAGAAAGAGAGGTTTCATGATAGCTTGAGGACTCTTAGGAAGAAAGTTCATTACCATCCACCAAGGTGAGTGATGAATTAGGATCGGTTTGAAGTTACTAATGATGGCTAGTAATTAGAGTTATAAGTTATGTTATTTGCTAAAATTGTTTATCTATTTCTAGTGTTACTAAAGTAGAGAAACGGAATAGCCAATCAAATGGTAATTGGAAGGTAGATAGGAAGGGCTATTGAATCTTGAATTGGGAAACAACTTTTGGAGTGATATTAATGTAAATTGGATTAGTTGTGATGTTTTTGTGCGTGATAGGTTCCAACAAGGCCTCTCAGCCCCATTTGGACCATTAGGGAAGTTACAGTCGATTAAAGGTTCAACAAGTATTGATGAGTGAACTTGCATTAAAAGGTTTTGGGATATACACATATATGTTTGATTGAATCCCCTAAAACGTTTTACTTGGTTTTTTCTTCAAAACTTGCACGAAAACAAGCCCTTATGAAATGTTTTTATGTTATGAAATGGATTGTCTGATGAATTCATATGTTTCTGTATAATATTGATATATATATATATATATACTATGTCATAAATGGTACCATTGTGTGACAAATGTAATCGTGCATGTGCGGGGTGAGTGTGCACTTGCCAGTGATGATGGTGGTGAGGGAGATGGATAGTGATACTGCCCGTGTGCACAATGGAGGGGATGCACACAATGACTCCGATTATGTGCACGATGTGGGGGGATGCACACGATGACTCCGGCTATGTGCACGATGTGGGGGGATGCAAATGAGCTAGGTGAGATGGGATGTACTGCTATGTGCACGATATAGGGGGATGCACATAAACTGGTTGAGATGGGGTGTCCAGCTATGTGCACGATGTTGGAGGATGCACATGAGCTGGTTGAGATGAGGTGTCCGACTATGTGCACGATGTGGGGGGATGCACATGAGCTGAGTGAGATGGGGTGGTATAAGAATTGGCGTATGCTTAAGTATATGTATATGCAATAAAAAAATCATGATTATAAAATGCGATTGTATGGTATGATGAATCTTGAAAATTTCCCATTGACTTGCAAATTGATTTTATTGTAGTGAGAAACATGCTGTTTATGCTGCCTTGCTTAGATGATTGCTAGAAATTTCCTCTCTTTCCAATTTCATGCTGAACATGGTTCCTTCATCATTAAATGATTTTACAACCTAAGGTTAAATGGAGGGATTTTAACAAGAACTTAAACTAAATTGCATTGTTTTTAAATAAGTGCATCATGATTTCTAAACTTTCCTTAACGTTGCTGTTCCCTTCTTATGTTCACTCACTGAGTTTGTACTCACATTTTTAAACTTCATGTTTTAGGTTTTCTAAGTTAAAGGTGATCGAATACTAGGACGAAGTGCTTCTCCCTATCCATTGCTCGGTAGGTTTGTCATGATACTAAGTGTTAGCACCCACACCAAGGGTCACTCCGCTACCTGTCAGAGTCTTTGAATGTGTACATGTAAAATGGATGTAACTTGCTAAGAATTGTTTGGCAAACTATTTATGTATATTCCGATTAATGAATACCATTATGAGTATATACTTGGATTTTATGAATTGATTTCAATGAAGTTATTATTTGAACATTATGGTTTATAAATCTTAAAAAAAAAAGAGTATGGATGATACATGGACTAATGTACAGGTTCATACAAGAAGGCTTGCTAGGGCCTAGTGGGTTATGCTTATTGGGTCCTTGCACCAGTCATGGCCTGGAAATTGGGCTGTGAAAACTATGCATTGCAATGCATCACAAATTAGATAGGGTTTCATGTTGGTGCAACACAGAAAGGTAATAGCATACGCTTCTCGACAATTAAAGAGGCATGAGCAGAACTATCCTACACACGACTTAGAGATGGCCACAATTGTTTTTTCTTTGACAATTTGGCGCCATTATCTCTATGGTGAAACTTGTGAAATATATACTGATCATTAGAGTTTGAAGTATATATTTTAGCAAAGAGATTTAAATTTGAGATAACGTAGGTGGTTGGAGTTATTGAAAGATTTTGATTGCACCATACTCTACCATCTTGGCAAAACAAATGTGGTGGTAGATGGCCTTAAGTCGAAAGTTGATAAGGAGTTTAGCACATGTTACAATAGAAAAAAATCTTTGGTACAGAGTTTTCTGATCTGGGCAATATGGGAGTTGTCACGACCCAAATCTCGGGCCATGACTGGCGCATGGGCCTAATGGACATAGCCCACTAAGCCTAAGCAAACCTATTTATATAACCCGTCCATCATTCCATCATAAGTTATTAAAGTCACATTTCATAATTTCAATTCAAAATAATGCTAACCATTGCCATCTCGTAATGGCATTTCCAATCAAATATACATATATTGTCTAAACCATATATCTTAATAATTTACATCGAGTTTGTCTATACACAACAAAAGGAATACTCGACTTCCAGCTAAGAGACTCGAGCGAAAGTTCAGCTATTGAATGCTGAGAGACCTACCAAGGAAACAAATCTACAAGGACACCTCGACCTAGTTACCGGCTACCTCTTAATCTAAAAACATGAAGTTAAAAACGTTGACTATAAACCTAGTGAGTGAACAAAAGAAGGGAACAAGCAATCGATAAGAGAAGTTAAGAAATCATAATGCACTTATTTTAAAAAACAATGCGATTTAGTTTAATTCTAATTAAAATTCCTCATTAACCATTAATGAATTAATCATTGGATGATAAAAGATCCATGCACAACAAAGGATTTGAAAAGTGAAAAGTTCAATTGCACTCAAGCAAGTAAAGTGAAACGACGGGTCCTCGCTGCAGCAAGAATGAATTTTTCACTACAGCGAAATTTAGGCTCAATTTATCAGCTGGCCGAGGGTTTTCTCAATTGGTCGAGGGTTTTTCACTAAAACCCCTCATTTCAAACTTAATTAATTAATTCCCTGTTGTTGGAAGTCCATGATCAACTATGGTGCTAAAGAAGAGGAAAATAGGACAGTAACCAAACAAGGAGGTAATCAAGACCAAATGTTTCTCATTGTAGTGAGAACCAGGCCAGTGTAACCCCTAAAACTTGAGAGTTTTTCGTTGCAACGAGAATCATTCTCGTTGCAGCGAGAAACAGGACACCAACAAAAGTTTGCATTCTTTCAAGAAAAGGCCATTTTGCTGCAATGACAAAATCAACTTGAAATCACTCTTAAATTCTACCCACACATAACATATCATTTGTTATCATATCAAATTCGAATCAAACCTCGAAATCATAGAATTTATCACACATTTCCTAAAACATTTACCTAGATGTCAACATACACATCTCAAATAATCAGCTTATGTAACTGTGACACCTAGTACCCTTGTATAGAAGTCAATATGACCTTATCAACGAGACAAAGGGGTTGATGGATGCTAATTTAAGTGCCAAAGGATGGAGACAAGTGAAAATAGTATTTTAAGATAAAATATTTCGTACGTGAAAAAATAATAAAAAACATAATAATATTTTTATCAAAAAAATTTGTGAGATAAAAGGTGATTCAGATGTGAATTGGGGCAAAGTAAGATGTTTTGGAGCCCTAAAAGGCTAGTGAAAAATTTGGTGTCAAAATTATTAATAAAATAATATTAAAATATTAATGTTTTATTTGGTGTCAAAATTTTCCATGAAGGAGAAATATAAGGTCAATTTAAGTGGGGGAGAAGAAGGACGAGGAAATTTTAGAGAAAAATGATGTTAATGGGACCCACGTGTCTTTATTATATAAAGCTAACGCGGGTAAGTAAATATTTAAATATTATGGTGTTACTGCGTTGGATCATAAATTTGATATTTTATTGGTACAAGTGTTAAGGAAGAAAAATGGAAAGAAATTGGAATTAAAAGATTGTGGGAGGATACAATTAAAAAGGGTGAAAACCTTGGAGGGTAAAATGGTAATTACCATAAAGCTTGGTGAAAGCTTCCAAAGGAAGCTTTGACTCTCTATCCTTATCCCATGGCCAGCTATTGTGTCCAAAGCACCATCTTCCTCCTTCATCTCCTCCCAACGCCATATTTGTTCCTTCACCATAAAAATCAAGATTTTTCATTTTCTTTCCTTTTATTTTCTTACTCCTCCTTCTCCTAACTTATTGGGCATCAAACTTGCAGCTTCTAACCCCAATTTCCACCACATCTAAACCCTAGGAGAGAGGAAGAAAAATCTCTCTTCCTTTCCTTTATTTTCTATTTCTACTCCACTTTCAACAACACTTGGATTTTGGCTTCAAATCTTCATTTTTTTAAGGCTAAAAGGTATATATTTTCAACCCTTGAATTTTTGAATTTATGGGTTTGTAAATTTTAGACATTACTTTCTAAGTTTCTTCAAATTTCCTTTCCTTGAAACTTGCTAGGTTTTGTTGACCTTTATACCTTCAAGCACCAAGGTAACGAAACTTCAAACTTGAACAATTAGTTTAATTGGATTGTGAATTAGACTAGAATTCGAGGTTAAAGGTTAGGTTAGAGTGTAAATTGTATAGTGTATATTTATTAGAATTGTTAAATTCAAATTATGACTTGATGGAGGTTGTTATGGCTTATTGGTAAATATAGGTTTTAACAGTATTTCGGGACTACTTGGATTAAGACTTTGTGGGTACTAGTTTTGTACGGTGGCATTAAGTGAGTGAACTTGCATTAAAATGTTTTGGGATAAATGCATATGTATTTGGTTGAATCACTTGAAATATTTTTATTGAACTTTTCTCTAAATATGCATGGGAACAAGCCCTTGATGAAACGTTTTTATGTTGTGAAATATGAATGTGATGAACTCATATGGTTCTACATTATGTTGACATGTACGTTAAGCATTGAATGGCACTATTGGGTGATAATTGAAATCGTGAGTGTGCGGTGTGAGAGTGCACATGACAGTGATAGTGGTGTGCTATGTGAGTGCACACACTAATGATATATGCCATGTGTGTGATAGTGGTGTGCTGTGTGAGTGCAGACACTGATGCACACACTGATGATATATGCCATGTGCATGATAGTGTTGTGCTATGTGAGTGCACACACTGATGATATATGCCATGTGCGATGTGGGAATGCACATGATGATATTACCTTGTGCAGTGTGGGAGTGCACAAGATGATTCTAGCTATGTGCGGTGTGGAACTACACATGAGTTGGGGAGATGGGAGTTGTATACATGTATACACATACATAGAGAGGTTAGGGAAAGTATTATGTGTTTGCATTGAATATTGAATGTTAATATTTGATAAATGCTTTCCAATTGGTTTTCATTACAGCAACAAAAAAAATGGACTTTTGTTGTGACAAGAATTCTTTTAATTTCATTGCCCTATTTCTCGCTACAGCGATAAACTCTCGGGTGCTGAGGGCTTGACTAGCCTAGACTTTTGTTGTAGAGAAATTCATTCTCGTTACAGCGAGAAACTCTCAAGTGGATGGCTTTAACCCTTGCTCTGGATTTTCGCTGCAGTGAAAATGCATTCTCACTGCAGCGAGAAACTCTCTGGTTGTTGGCTCAAAATTTTGCCCTAAAGTTCGCTGCAGTGAGAATGCCTTTCTATTGCAACAAGATTTGCTCTGTTATGCTTGCCTTGCTTGAAATTCCTAAATGTTTTAAATGAGTTGAACAATAGCACGACATTGAGTTTTGTTCATAATATACAAAATTACATTATTTTTAAACGAGTGCATCATGTTTTCGAAAAATTATCCGTATCGTTTATTTGTTCCCTTCTTATGTTCACTCATTGGGTTTATACTCATCCTTTTCAACTTCATGTTTTAGTTTTCAGGTTAGTAGATAGTTGGATCTCAAGTAGAGGCGCTTCCTCCTGTTCATCTTACAGTAGGTTTGCCAGAACACTCTATGATATTATCCACGCCAGAGTCACTTCGCTGATAGTCAAGGTCTTTTGTATGAGTATATGGTTAATTAAATGTAATTCATGAGATTTGTTGTAAACACTGTATGTTTGGTATGCATGTTAATGCCGCCATCGGTTGGCAAATGGTAATATTATTTTGTGGATGGTATTGTTCAGTTGCCATGACTTATTTTCGAAAGGAAATTATTTTTTGAAAACAATGAATTAGACCCTTAGAGGTAAAAAAGGGACAGGTGGTCTAATAAATAAATTTTCATAGAAAGGCTTGCTTGGGCCCAATGGGCCATGCCTATTGGGTCCTTGCGCCGGTCATGGGTCTGAAATTGGGTTGTGACGGTAACATATAATTGATGCCTTTAATGGACAATATATTTAATAGATCATTCTTATTTAACTTAATTTACATTGAAAATTAGGGGTATTACACAAAGAGCAATGCTACGGTGCTGAAACCCGAATTGAAAGAAAAAAAGCATAAATTGTTTAGCGCTGCTACACTCAATTAAGAGAGTTGCGCACTGGTTTGGGAACCAACCTGCCCCCCTACCACTTTAAATTCATTCTTTTTCTTCCCAAATATAAGATCTAGTCGCGCAACCCCTTCTCTCTTTCTTGCTTCCATAAATTTCCCTTTAAATCTGCCAATAACCAACCCCTAATCTTCAAGTTCTTCCACCCAAACAACTCTTAAACCATTCAAACTCCATTATACCTTCAACAATCAAGTTCTCCATAACTTTTCTCAAGTAAGTTCTTCTTTTTTAAAAATTTTTACTAATTCTTGAGGGTTTTTGTTGATAGTTGTTTGTAACGACCCTATCCTTGATTGCTACCGACGGCCGAGTCTTGTGGGAGAACCTGCCAAGTCCTGAACAAGCATTATTTGAAACTCTTGTTAATACGTTATATTCATTCCACCAATCTATCTAATTGCTTTGAACTGTATAACTCTTTGTAATATGATTTGAACAAAGTCGTAATAAATCTACTTAACCCTTATTCCACATAATTGTAAAAATACATTAAAGTTTATAATCTCCACCTATACATTTACATTGAGACTAGTGTCTATTTATGAAAACAAAATGCACTATGAACGACTCGACCTCTAGCACTAGAGCAACTTGAAATAAAGTGTTATAAGATGCCTTTACCTATCTGCAATAGACAATAAGTGCCGATGTGTGAGACCTTGACCTTTATAAACTCGTAGTTAGTAATATACGCGATATCCCTAATCAGGGGTAATTTCGTTATTTCCTTAGTAAGCCTATAAAAGTAAGTTTTAAACAGTATTATGGCCTAAGTAGGCCTAAGGCATAAATGAATGGTGAAATTAGGGGTAAAATGAAAAGGAAACAAAAATTTTGGTGATTTTCACGGTAAGGGCAAAATGGTCATTTTTCACCTCGGGTTAAAATTTTAAGTTTTCATGAATCCGATCATATCTAGACCATTATGGACCTTGTCCCAGTGTCAAAAGAGCAAAAAGATTGCATAAGAGATTGGAGGAGAATAAGCTAAATTGTGGAGGGGCAATTTGGCAATTTTAAGGGAATGGATAAGCTTGGCCTATAAATACCCTTCTTCTAGCAGCTTCTTCTCCCATTTTCCAGTAGCTTGTCTTCTTCTTCTTCTTCTTCTCTTTCACGTTGCTTCCAACCTCCATGGAAGCTTGATATGGAGCTTGCATGATTTTCTCTCTCTGGCTCTAGTTTTCATACTTTTGAGCCCTTTTGTCACGACTCGGAACCTCCCTCGGACCCATGACAACCGTCGCGACGTCCCAATGGACACTCATTACTCGAAATGCCAATCAGAACCTCGCAAGGCTTAAATATCAGTTTCTTGCTTTTTCTGTGAGAAATCGTTTTTAAACATTCCATTTTAAACAATTTCCAGTAGTTTTCGGCTCAAGTAAATCAAAAGACAAAAATATTTTAAAAGGATTTATAGATAAATATTACTATTCAAAATATTGATTAAAATATAAAATTTTTATATAAAACAATATTTATAGAAATACGTGTAAGAAATCTTTTATAACTTGGAAGCAAAATAATTTCATACATACAATAATTTACAAAGTTATAATGTACAATAATAATTACAATGACAAGTGGCTCAAAATACACCAAGTATTGGTGATAGTAACTTACTGTTTGTGAGATAAAGATGTCAATTGGAATCCTCGACAAAATAAGGTATCTACAAGTTACCACAGGCTTGAAATATTTAGAAAGGAGATGGGTGAGATTTTACAATCCCAATGAGTAAACAGACATTATCATAAATATCTAAAGGCAAGTAACATGGAGGCAAGTTTAAACAACAAATTACAAACCATTTCATAAGGTTTTCAATTTATTCCTTAAACCATAAAATATTTGTAATTTACCAAAATAGTTGTTAAGGCTTATGACTTTTACTAAAACAAGGCTCAAGCCAAAACTAATCCTCGGGGATACCTTGGGCGAGGCATCTAACTGAGTCCGCCAAGATTGTTATGATATTTTCATGTGAAACACATTTTTATTTTTAAAACAAGCTGTTTCTTGGCATTGGCCGAGTTACACATTCACATGGGGTTCGACGTGAAGTGAGTTTTAATACTACCTCGAGAGTTACCCTCCTCGCCTCTACAACAGGAGTAACTATGTAACCGGGTTTACCGTGCCCCTCTAATAGGCAGTCCACGGAAACCCGTCACTGTAGTGACTAAACCCACCAATTTTAATAAAATTTCGACAGTATAACGTGGCTTTTATTTATTTACCCAGCCTGCATAGTAAAAACAGCTTACATAAATTCCCAATGCAATTTATCAAATATAGCCACCTATACTCATATTTCATAAGCCATTCATAGGAAAAAATATATTTCAAAATAATTGTCAGCCTCCAATTACTCAATTTCATAATCAACACAATATATTTTTATTTGTCACATTTATTTCTAAAACATCAAAAATCCCGTTTTAAACTCGTTTTCATTTCATAAAACACATAAAGAGCATTTAAAAATAAACTCTAGATAATTTACAATAATAATAAGTTTACTCACCGTTTGTACAAATTAACTGATTTTTAGGTGCCCCGATCACTATTCGTCGGGTATTACTTCCTTGCCTTTACCGGAAGGCTCTCCTCCTAAACACATTACAAAATTTACACAATTCACCACATTGATGCTAAATCACTATATAATTGACTTAAATCCTATACTAATGCATGGTATGAAATGCAATAGCCTAAAACGACTTAAACGCGGTATTAACCTATTTTTGGCACTTTATCCGATAAATTGGTAATGCATTCCATTTTAGCTCTTAATTGTCCCATTTTCTCTCCAACATTTCTAACCATTAAATATCAGCCAATAACCTTCTAAAATCACCAAAATCAGCTCACTTTCCTCCTTGGAAAATTCGGTCAAAAATGGGACATTTACTCGGTTAATTTTCCACTTTGTTTTTCTATCACATTTAACCATTTTTCATCATTTTCTCTTCATTTCTCTTAGAATAAAAATCAGTTCATCATCATTGTATATCAATGCATATTCAGCCAAGGGTGGGTATTGTGAAAATTTCATGCTTTCTTGCCCAATTTAGTTTCTATACACATTTAACTAACTAAAACTACCAATTTAACTAAAAATCAAAACCTAAAAATTTCAAATTCCTCCCCCATGAATTTCGGCCAGCCCTTGGATTCACTTTTTGATCTCTCTCCTCAAGCTTTCTAAATGAAACAAAGGCATAGGAAAGGTAGAAATCAAGCTAAAGTCGAAAAATCTTACCGTTAGACGCGTAAACGAGCGAAAAACCTGATTTTTCTTTTGAATTTTCTAGTTTTCCTTTGTTTTTCTCTTTTCTTCGTTTCCTCTCTATTTTCTCTCTTATTCTTTCCTTATGGCTGGCCAGCACTTAATATGGGGTTTAAATGGGTTGACTTTTTATTAAAATAATATTAAACCATTAAAAAATGCCATGTGTCACTTTCCCATTAGTCCGTTTTTAAAATTTCATCCTTTAAACTTCAAATTTTCACCACTTAACATACCATAGTTATTCATACCAATAATAAATAAATCTTATGATTTTGACAAGTTTTGGGTGGTGAAAATTATGGTTTTGACCTTGGGATGACAAAATTACCGTTTTGCCCCTATGTTTCGAAAATTGCCGGAATTGAAAATTTTCACTTCCTATCATTAAATTATACTCCAAATAGTTAATCTTAATCAAAAATTTCACTCCATGATCAAATTATTATCTTAGGTGGCAAAATGACGATTTTACCTCTAAACATCAAAATTTCCAAATTTTTCCCAAATGAACCCTCGAACTCCGAACAATTATTTTTCGTCATTCCTGGACTGTAAAATATTAAATTTCATCCTACGATTCCTATTTGAACTAGTTCGAGGTTCAATCAATTCAAGTGTACCGTTAGGTATAATGCCGGGTTTCGTCTATTCTTAGGGACATTCCTAACGTAATAACATGTTACTCAGTGCATGTATGTCATGACATGTATTTATAAGGTCGGGTTTGACACCTTTTGACTAGAACTCTTATATTCTTCCACTCTCTCTCCTTAAAACCCTTGAAAAATCTTATTTCCATACTTTTTCTCACTAACTAGGCATTCTAGAGAGAGAAAAAGAGAATTACCCCATTGATTTGGAAGCAATTGGAAGAGAATTTGACTACAAAGGAGCCCTAGGGTAAGTGATGAACTAAGCTTGATTTTTAGCTATGAATAATGGCTAGTAATTGGGATTATGAGTTATTTTATTTTTGAGTATGTTCAATACTCTTTAGTGATTAAGATAGTGAACATTGATAGCCATTTAATGTGGCAATTGAAAGCTAGCTAAGAGATAGCTTTTAGGGTTCATAATGTGTGAATTGACCAATTGCTTATGCTAATGTGATCTTACGTTCTAATGAAGTTCCATCCTTCCAATTGGATCATTAGGATAATTAGAGTCAACTAAAGGCTCAATAATAAATTGATGAGTGGATTGCCTATCAAAACTATTTTGGGAATGTGACTGTTTTGGACAAAGTGTTTAAATGATTTTATACAACTTTTCTTAAAAATGAGTGCTTTGGGAACAAGCTTTTGAGAAATGGTTTATGTTGTGACATGTGACTATTATTGATTCATGCACTACAACATTGTGTTCATATATATGTATGAAAATATGGTTGTATAATGACATTGACTCGGCTATGTGTGAGTATGGAGTGCGCATAAGCCAAGGATGACCCAGTTATGTGCGAGTAAGGAGTGCGCATAACCCGGTGATGACCCAACCATGTGCGAACAGGGAGTGCGCATGAGCTAGTGAGGATGATGATGGGATGTTGTGCATGAGGACGGTGGGTATATGTTTACATATATACATATGTAAATATGTGTGTTATAGGAAATTAATGAGTAATGGTATATGGTTGTAATGCATGTGAAACTTGACAT
The DNA here is from genome assembly GCF_053813885.1 of Theobroma cacao. Classification (NCBI taxonomy): domain Eukaryota; kingdom Viridiplantae; phylum Streptophyta; class Magnoliopsida; order Malvales; family Malvaceae; genus Theobroma; species Theobroma cacao. The sequence continues at coordinate 18,644,579 of NC_142648.1, read as the reverse complement.
GTTAAACGGTGAAAGATTGTTATGCGTTTCATGTTGGTTTGGACATTTCAGCAAGGTTGGTTTTCTTTGGGAGAAAGCGAAATTTTTCATTGGTGCCCTATATCTGGCTGTAGCGAGAAACTCTCGGGTTTGAGAACCTTCACCAGAACTGGTTCTCGTTGCAGCAAGATAGTCACTGTAGCTTCTCGCTGCAGCAAAAAAGAATCTCAATGTAGTGAAAAACTCTCTGTTTCATCAGCTAAATTTCACTGCAGCGAGAAACCTTCTATTTCTGGGTTACAATTTTGCTGCAGCGAGATTAAATCTCGCTGCAACAAAAAACTTTCTGTTTTGTCTCCTATCTTGTCCAATTGCTGCCCTATTTTTAACTTATTTACTACCATATCTGAGCATGGACTACCAACATTAAGGACTAAATGAGTTAAGTTTAAAATGAGGAGGTTTAGTGAGAAACCCTCAGCCAGTTGAGAAACCCTCGTTCGGCTAGTAACTTAATCCCAACGTCGCTGCAACGAAAATTTATTTTCGTTGTAGCGCGAATCCCTTGCCGCTGCAGCGAAGATTCATTGTCGTATTTGACTTGCTTGCGTAATATTGAAGCTTTCATTCTTCAAATGGTTCATTATTTATGGGTTCATGATTTTCAAATGATTAATCATTTAAGGGCTTGATGAGGGGTTTTTAATATGAATGGAACTAAATTGCATTGTTTTGAAACAAGTGCATCATGATTTTAAATTCTCCCTTGTTGTTGCTTGTTCCCTTCCTTGTTCACTCACTAGGTTTACACTCACTGTTTTCAACTTCATGTTTTCAGATCACGAGGCAGCTGGTAATTAGGACGAGGTGTCCTTGTAGACTTGTATCCATCTTTTGGTAGGTGTCTCGGAATTCAGTAGCTGTACATTAGTCCGAGTCCTTCCGCTGTAAGTCGAGTATTATTTTGTGTGTATAGACGAACCTAATGTAAATGGTTAAGATACATGTTGTAGATAATGTATATACACTTGTTTGGTATGCCAGTATGAGATAGCAATGTGTAGTATTATTTTGATTCTAAGTTATGAAATGTGACTTAGTAGTTTATGATGGAATGATGAACATGTTAGATTAATAGGCTTGCTTGGGTTTAGTGGACCACGTCTATTGGGCCCATCTGCTAGTCATGGCTTAAAATTTGGGTCGTGACAATGTTGGTATTAGAGCTGTAGATTTGTCTAGGTCCTAGGATTTTCTTTTGTTGGTCCAGCGGAGAGTCGGGTCTTTATGTGGGAATTTTGGTTGTGAAGTGTGAACTGCGACACATTTTACAACCAAGCGACCACACAGATTCCCTATCTTAGAAACCACATTTTTCCTTAAGTATGATTATAAAATGTGTTTAATAACAGATGTTTGCTTTTGTCTATGTAAGAATGTCGCCTAAGACACGAGCCGCCTCAAGATAGATGGGGGAGGAAGATGCTCTTACCGTGTTGACAAATAGGCCACGGGTATCTACCCTTAGGGGCCGAGGTAGACGTGGTAGGGCCACTAGGTCAGTGAAGGCAGATACGCTTGTGAGTAGGTAAGAGGAGGGATAGTCCTCAAGTGATGTAGATAGACACCCAGCTGGGGGTATTACCATCTACGATTTAGTGGCAGGCCTACAAAGAGTCAATCGAGTTCTAGAGATGATGGCGACTCATATGGAGGATATACAGAGGGTAGTAGAGGGGAGACCTACAATACAAGAATCCCCTAGCTCCCAAGGACAAGTCGATCGCCAACATCATGAGGTTGAGAGAGGACATCTAGATATTTCTCTTCCTAATTTTCTTAAGCTCAAGCCTCCATCATTTTCAGGGTTTGATGCATCAGAGAAACCCTAGGTTTTCTTAGATAAGATGGGGAAGATTTGTAAAGCTTTGGGATGTTCTAGTGTTCGATTAATTGAGCTAGCCGCCTTCCAATTAAAGGATGTGGGGTAGGAGTGGTGTAGCTCTTTGTGTAGAGGCAGACCGACGGATGCAGCACTGTTAGCTTAGAATGAGTTTAGTGCAGCCTTCTTGGATCGATTCCTACCACTCAGTGTACGTAATGCTAGGGCCAGAGAGTTTGAGACTTTGCTACAGACTTCAAGCATGACGGTGTCTGAGTACAACATCAAGTTCATGAAGTTGGCTTGCTATGCACCCTATCTCGTTTCTTCTGAGGAGATGAAGATTTAGAGGTTTGTGGATGGGTTAGTAGAGCCATTATTTACGACTGTGGCATCTCAAGATTTCACTACCTATTCTGTAGCAGTGGATCGTGCTCAACGCATCAAGATGAGAACCAGTGAGAGTAGGGCTACGAGGGATAGAGCAAAGAGGGCCAAGATAGAGGGTTATCAATGCCGTAGAGATTTCAGCAGTGGGATGTCATCTTCTTGCCGTTGAGGTCCACAGAAGGACTCACGATTGCCCTAGAGGGGGAGTGACTCGCCTGGTGTTAATGTTGGGGCGGGACAAAGAACTTTTAATTCTAGGAGGCGATAAGATTTTAGACAGAGTAGTCAAGTCACCCACCCTTGTGATACTTATGGGAGACGACATAGTGGATGATGCTTCCTTACTACAAAAACTTGTTACGGGTGCGGTCAACCTAGGCATATTATGAGGGATTGTCCGATGGCACATCAATCACCAGATTCTACTCGTGGCTCTACCCAGCCAATTTCATCTGCTCATTCTGTTGCTGTTCCATCGAGTCGAGAGGCTAGTGGATTCAAAGATAGAGGTGCTCGTACTTCCTTTCAGGGTAAGCCATTTGGATTTGAACATCAGAGTTTTGCTGATAGGGGCCAAGAAAGGGTGTTTGCTTTAACACAGCAAGAGGCCCAGACATCTAATGCAGTGGTCTCAAGTATACTTTCGGTTTGTAATATGAATGCTCGAGTCTTATTTGATCCTGGTGCTACCCACTCTTTTATATCTCCATGTTTTGCATCTCGTTTGGGTAGAGATCATGTTATGAGAGAGGAACAATTAATGGTGTCTACACCTTTAAAGGAGGTATTTGTGGCCGAATGGGAATATGAGTCCTGTGTAGTGCGAGTCAAGGACAAAGACACTTCAGTGAATCTAGTGGTTTTAGACACCTTAGACTTTGATGTGATCATGGGGATGGATTGGTTATCACCCTACCATGCTATTGTGGACTACTACCATAAATTGGTTAGATTTGATTTCCCCGATGAACCATCATTTTGCTTTCAGGGGGATAGGAGTAATGCTCCAACCAATTTGATATCGGTCATATTTGCCAGAAGATTATTACGACAGGGATAGGTTACTTAGCTGTGGTAAGGAATACTCAGGCGAAGGTTGGAGATGTAAGCCAAGTGTTGGTGGTGAAGGAGTTCGTGGATGTATTTCCTGAGGAGCTACCAAGTTTGCCTCCCGAACGGGAGATTGAGTTTTGCATAGATTTGATTCCCGACACTAGACCTATATCCCTACCCCCATATAGAATGGTACCTGCAGAGCTTACGGATCAGTTAGAAGAGTTACTGGATAAAGGCTTCATCCGACCTAATGTATCCCCATGAGGAGCACCGGTGTTATTTGTAAAGAAGAAAGACGGGTCATTTAGGTTGTACATTGACTATCGACAGCTTAATAAAGTGACAGTGAAGAATAAGTATCCTCTTCCAAGGATAGATGATTTATTTGATCAATTACAAGGAGCACAATGTTTCTCTAAGATAGATTTGGGATCTAGGTACCATCAGTTGAGAATCCAGAATGAAGATATACCCAAGACCGCATTTAGAACAAGATATGAGCACTATGAGTTCTTAGTGATGTCATTTGGGCTCACGAATGCTTCTGCGGCCTTTATGGATTTGATGAACCGAGTGTTCAAGCCCTATTTAGACAAGTTCGTGGTAGTGTTTATTGATGATATCTTGATCTACTCGAGAAGTAGGGAGGAGCATGACCAGCATCTTAAGATAGCGCTCCAAATTTCGAGAGAACATCGATTATATGCCAAGTTCTCTAAGTGTGAGTTTTGGCTTGAAAGTGTTGCATTCTTGAGGCATGTGGTATTTAAGGATGGGGTACAAGTTGATTCAAAGAAAGTTGAAGTAGTGGAAAAATGGCCAAGGCTAACATCAGTTATGAAAATTAGAAGCTTTGTGGGTTTGGCTGGCTATTATCGTCGCTTTGTAAAGGACTTCTCCAAAACAGTCACCCCTCTAACTAAGCTGACACGTAAAGATACAAAATTTGAGTGGTCCGATGCTTGCGAGGATAGCTTTGAGAAGCTTAAGGCATGTCTCACCACAGCTCCAGTATTAAGCCTACCGCAAAGCACAAGGGGTTATACGGTATTTTGTGATGCATCGCGGGTTGGTTTAGGGTGTGTATTAATGCAACATGGGAAGGTGATTGCATATGCATCCAGGCAACTTAAAAGGCATGAGCAGAATTACCCCGCACACTGTTTGGAAATGGCAGTGATCGTGTTTGACTTAAAGATTTGGAGGCATTACTTGTATGGTGAGAATTGCAAGATATATACGGACCACAAAAGTTTAAAGTATATATTTCAGTAGAGGGATTTTAACTTACGACAACGTAGATGAATGGAGTTGCTAAAGGATTATGATTGTTCTAGTCTTTATCATCCTGGTAAGTCCAATGTAATGGCGGATGCCTTGAGTCGAAAATCAATGGGAAGCTTGGCACATATTTTTACAGATAGGAGATCCTTGGTTAGGGAGATCCATAGCTTGGGAGACATGGGTGTGCATTTGGAAGTTGCGGAGACAAATGCATTTCTAGCACATTTTAGAGTACGGCCTATTTTAGTGGACAAGATCAAAGAAGCACAAAGTAAAGATGAGTTTGTGGCTAAGGCCTTAGAGGATCCTCAAGGAAAGAAAGGAAAAATGTTTACCAAAGGCACAGATGGAGTGTTGAGGTATGGAACCAGACTTTATGTGCCTGGTGGTGACAGGTTGAGGAGAAAAATATTGGAGAAAGCTCACATGGCAGCTTATGTGGTACATCTAGGGGCTACACAGATGTATCAAGATTTGAATGAGGTGTATTGGTGGGAAGGACTCAAGAGAGATGTAGCTGAGTTTGTATCCAAGAGCCTAGTTTGTCAGCAGGTTAAGGCCGAGCACCAAAAGCCTGTAGGGCTACTACAACCATTGCTAGTTACCAAGTGGAAGTGAGAGCATATTGCCATGGACTTTGTAACAGGTTTGCCTCGAACTAGTGGGGGCTACAACTCGATTTGGATAGTAGTAGATCGGTAAACGAAGTCAGCTCATTTTTTTCAGCTAAGACTACTTATGGTGCTGCCTAATATGCTCGAGTTTATGTGGATGAGATAGTACGACTGCATGGTATCCCCATTTCTATAGTATCTGACAGAGGAGCTCAGTTTATTAGTAGGTTTAGGGGAAAGTTGTAGGAAGCATTAGGCACTAAGTTGGATTTCATCACACTTTTCACCCTCAAACTAATGGACAGTCTGAACAGACCATACAGACATTAGAGGATAAGTTGAGGGCTTGTGTGATAGACCTTGGGGTCAAGTGGGATCAATATCTACCCTTAATGGAATTTTCCTAAAACAACAATTTCCAATCTAGCATCCAAATGGCACCATTTGAGGCATTATATGGACGGAGGTGCAGGTCACCCATTAGATGGCTAGAGGTGGGAGAAAGGAAACTTTTGGGGCCTGAGTTGGTGCAAGATTCCACTGAGAAGATACATATGATTCGACAGCGGATGTTGTCAGCACAAAGTAGACAGAAATCATATGCTAATAATAGACGGAGAGATTTAGAGTTTTAAGTGGGAGATTACGTATTCTTGAAAGTTTTGCCAACTAAAGGGGTAATGAGGTTTGGCAAGAAAGGAAAATGAAGCCCTCGGTATATAAGACCGTTCGAGATCTTAAAAAGGGTTAGAGCGGTGGCTTATCATTTGGCGCTACGACCAGACCTCTCGAATATTCACCCCGTGTTTCATGTGTCCATGCTTAGGAAGTACAACCCGGATCCCTCTCATGTATTATCGTATGAGACCATCCAGCTAAAAGATGATTTGACCTATGAGGAGCAACCGGTAGTTATCCTTGATAGGCAAGTTAAACAGCTTTGTTCAAAGGATGTAGCCTCAGTGAAAGTATTATGGCGAAACCACACTAGTGAAGAGGTAACGTGGGAAGCCGAGAAGGAAATGAGAACAAAGTATCCCCATCTATTTGATATTTAGAGGTATGTTACCTTATAATGAATTCAAATTCGAGGACTGAATTTCTTTAAGTGGGGGAGAATGATAGACCTTGACCTTTATAGACTAGTAGTTAGTAATATACGCAATATCCCTAATCATGGGTAATTTCATCATTTTCTTAGTAAGCCCATAAAAGTAAGTTTTAAATAATATTATGGCCTAAGTAGGCCTAAGGCATAAATGGATGGTGAAATTAGGGGAAATATGAAGAGGAAACAAAACTTTTGGTGATTTTAATAGTAGCGACAAAATGGTCATTTTTCACCTCAAGTTAAACTTTTAAGTTTTCATGAACCCAAGCATGTCTAGACCATTATGGACCTTGTCCTAGTGTCAAAAGAGCAAAAAGATTGCATAAAAGATTGAAGGAGAATAAGCTAAATTAAAGAGGGGTAATTTGGTAATTTTAAGGGAATGGATAAGTTTGGCATATGAATACCCTTTTACCAGCAGCTTGTCTTCTTCTTCTTTCTCTCTTTCACGTTGCTTCCAACCTCCATGGAAGCTTGATATGGAGCTTGCATGATTTTCTTTCTCTAGCTCTAGTTTTCATCTTTTTAAGCCCTTTTGACTTGAACTCTTGTATTCTTCCACTCTCTCTCCTTAAAACCCTTGAAAAATCTTATTTCCATTCTTTCTTTCACTAGTTGGGCATTTTAGAGAAAGAAAAAGAGAATTACCCCACTGATTTGGAAGCATTTAGAAGAGAATTTGACTACAAAGGAGCCCTAGGGTAAGTGATGAACTAAGCTTGATTTTTAGCTATGAATAATGGCTAGTAATGGGGATTATGAGTTATTTTATTATTGAGTATGTTCATTACTTTTCAGTGATTAAGATAGTGAACATTGATAGCCATTTAATGTGGCAATTGAAAGCTAGCTACGAGATAGCTTTTAGGGTTCATAGTGTGTGAATTGACCTATTGCTTATGCTAATGTGATCCTAGGTTCTAATGAAGTCCCATCCTTCAAATTGGATCATTAGGAGAATTAGAGTCAGCTAAAGGCTCAACAATAAATCGATGAATGGACTGCCTATCAAAACTATTTCGGGAATGTGACTGTTTTGTACAAAGTGTTTGAATGATTTTATACAACTTTTCTTAAAAATGAGTGCTTTGGGAACAAGCTCTTGAGAAATGGTTTATGTTGTGACATGTGACTATTATTGATTCATGCACTACCACATTGTGTTGATATATATGTATGAATATATTGTTGTGTAATGATATTGACTCGGCTATGTGTGAGTAGGGAGTGTTCATAAGCCAAGGATGACCCGGTTATATGTGACTAGGGAGTGCGCATAACTCGGTGATGATCCAGCCATGTGCGAGTTAAAAGTGCGCATAAGCTGGTGATGATGATGATGGGATGGTGTGCATGATGATAATGGGTATACGTATACATATATACATATGTAAATATGTGTGTTATAGGAAATTAATGAGTAATGGTTTAAGGTTGTAATGCATGTGAAACTTGACAGGTTAAACGGTGAAAGATTATTATGCGTTTCATGTTGGTTTAGACATTTGAACAGCGTGGGTTTTCTTTAGGAGAAAGGAAAAATTTTCATTGGTGCCCTGTATCTCGCTGCAGCGAGAAACTCTCAGGTTTGAGAACCTTCATTGGTTCTTGCTACAACGATATAGTCACTGTAGCTTCTCGTTGTAGCAAAAAGGAATCTCACTGCAGTGAGAAACTCTCTGTTTCATCAATTGAATTTCACTGCAGCGAGAAACCTTCTGTTTTTGGGTTACAATTTCGCTGCAGCGAGATTGAATCCCGCTGCAGTGAAAAACTTTATGTGTTGTCTCCTATCTTGTCCAATTGCTACTCTATTTTTAACTTCTTTGCTACCATATCTGAGCATGGACTTCCAACATTAAGGACTAAATGAGTTAAGTTTAAAACGAGGAGGTTTAGTGAGAAACCCTCGTTCGGCTAGTAACTTAATCCCAACGTCGCTGCAATAAAAATTCATTCTTGCTGTAGCAAGAATGCCTTACCGCTGCAGCGAAGATTTGTTGTCGTATTTGACTTGCTTGTGTAATATTGAAGCTTTCATTCTTCAAATGGTTCGTTATTTATGGGTTCATGATTTTCAAATGATTAATCATTTAAGGGCTTGACGAGGGGTTTTTAATATGAATGGAATAAATTGCATTGTTTTGAAACAAGTGCATCATGATTTTAAATTGTCCCTTGTTGTTGCTTGTTCCCTTCCTTGTTCACTCACTGGGTTTACACTCACTGTTTTCAACTTCATGTTTTCAGATCACAAGGTAGCTGGTAATTAGGACGAGGTGTCCTTGTAGACTTGTATCATCTTTTGGTAGGTGTCTCGACATTCAGTAGCTATACATTCATCCGAGTCCCCCTGCTGGAAGTCGAGTATTATTTTGTTGTGCATAGACGAACCTAATGTAAATGGTTAAGATACATGTTGTAGACAATGTATATACACTTGTTTGGTATGCCAGTATAAGTTGGTAATGTGTAGTATTATTTTGATTCTAAGTTATGAAATGTGACTTAGTAGTTTATGATGGAATGATGAACATGTCAGATTAATAGGTTTGCTCGGGCTTAGTGGACTATGTCCATTGGGCCCATGAGTCGGTCATGGCCCGAAATTTGGGTTGTGACACGATGAATGCATGCTAGGCTGATCACTTATTTGTAAAAAGGGAGATAATGGGGGTAAGTCTCACAGACTTAGTGATTTTCGGCTCTATGAGCAGGGCGTAGATGGGAAACAAGCTTAAAGCAGATAATTTGAAGGATAAAATCAGAGTATAAAATGATAACCTTATAAAACCAAATAACTAGTAAGGTGTTTGTGCCTTGTAAAAATAATGCCATAAAAATCATAGTGCAATACTTTCCTTAACAAACAATGCCGAAATCAAAGTGTAATAAAATAAAATTTCAATCATCGAAATCATCTGTTTCCTTCAAAAATACCAATAGCCGTATAAAACATGCACGTTCCCAAAATATATGGCATGTAAAAATAATCGTGTACATCCACATATATCAACTCATGATCAATATATAAAGAACCGAAAGCTTTCAATTAAATAGGGGAGCTATGGAAAAACAACATTTCCCCACCATGCAAAAGAGTACGAGTCTAAAAACTCTCAAGGCTCTCAAGTAGGTAATAATAAATAATCAACCCGTGGACCCTATTCCACGTAAGAACAATCCAAGAGGCCTCCTTCCATTGGATTCCCACCGCCATGGTAGTCTCGATGATGTTGGCTAACATTAGAGAAATCATGTGGTCCCAACCACGCATATCAGCTCATGGCCTTGCTAGGCATAACGACCCATGGCCTTGCCACGTATAATCACAGACCATGGACTAACCACATTTAACAGCTTGTCGGTGACCCAAAACATTCTCTAGCTAGAGTTCACTTGTGCACAAGGGTCACACTATCCTAGTGTGATATTCGGCCTACTCTCGATGCTCTTGGTTTGTCAAAACCGTTTTCAAAACCAAATCAAGGTTTCCAAGAGTTTTTCCTTAAATCATTTGAAAACAAGGTTTGGTAACCTTTCAGAATTACTTTTCACATTAAAATGCATGGTGTAAACGTTTGCATAAAGTTCAGACTAAAACTAGCTCACAAGATATCAAATTTAAGCCACTTATCAAGTGCAATCAACTATGCACACTTCACAAAGATTCAAGGCATGATTTTGATCAAAACATTGCAAAAGGGCTTGTTGCTCGATTTCTAAAAGACTTTACATATATGTATATACAGATAGTCTACACAAACAACTTCCAAATCAATTTGTATCCACAATTGCCTATGGTTTCTACCAGCTCATGCTTTCCACAAAAGCAGTGCATAAATCATTGCAAACCATGTATTCAAATCACTTATCATTTTCTAGCAACTCATGCTTTCCACAAAGGCATTAAATAAATCATTGACAAGTTACTATACATATAACATTATATAGTATGAAATCTTTTGAAATAGACACCCCTTACTCACCTTACAATGGCGGGATATTACTTTGCCACTTATCCGGTTACGTTTCAAGTTAAATTAGCTTGTCGATCACTTGTTTCCTCCTTTTGTTAATCAACACGGTAATCTTTTTTCACTTGCACACTTCCTAACAATAAATCAAGCTTAATATACTTAGTATTTGTCATTCCAATTTAGCTCACATTTGCTGCCCTATGTACCACATTCTTAGTTCTTTCATTTTCAAAAACTCTTCACATTTCAAATAATTTATTTTTCATTATAACCAACCTTACACATTATTTCCAATTTCATGCACATGCACAATTATATATGGCAGCATCTTAACCAAGAATCCTTAATCAATATCCACATTGTTCATCTTTATTTCTTTCAAACAACATAGCAAGCAACCTTAACATTTCTAGCTAGCTCATACATTTTTAGATATTTCAAAACAATACATGCCTACAATGTCTTTTCTTTCAAACTTTCAACTAGCATAATTGTTTCCTAACCATACTTAAGGCATCACACAATCATTTCACATTACATGCCTTACCTTTGTGATGGCTTGGATCTTGCATGCAACTTCAATATTCTTCTAAAGCTTTAATCATCAAGCTGCCACAATAACTCACAAATAAATTCCCCAAATTTCTTACCAATCGTAGGATTAAAAATGCAACATTATACTTACCTTTTTTCTTTGTCCTTGAAATCCACCATTCATAATAGCTTAGTTACATGCATGTAACTATATCCCTTCCAATCAAGCTAATCTTTGCTGCCACAAAACATTTCTCATTGTTACCAACCCATTTTCAAAGAATATTCAAGCTAAAACCACAATCCTTACCTTGTTTCTCTTGTATCTTGAAACCAAGCTTTACACCTCCATCAACACTCCACAGTTTCTCTCTTGAATGTTGAAGACTCTTTAAGTGGTAAAATATCAAAACTCTACAAGATAAAGGAAAGAAACCTCACAGTTTCTCTGGAATCCTCACAAACCCGAGCCTTCCTCCATTCCGTATCTTTCTTTTTCTTTTCTTTCTCTCGGGTAGAGCTCTCAAAACAATTTCATTTTTCTTTCTTTTCCTCTCTAAATGGCCAATTCTCTCAACTTCTCAAGGCCAATTCCCGTTTCTCTTTTACTTTTGAAACTTGGTATTTATATGGCCATCCACTTGACCAATCAAATTGCATGCACACTTTCACCTTTTATTTTCATTTGGCCATTTTGCCAACCAATAGGTTTTCATGCACCAATTTCCTTTTTCTCACAGTGGTTAGAAATCCTCCTTTACTATCCATATCCGTTCTTTAATTTATTTTCACTTAATTCCCACCTTATTTGTGTCTAATGCTCTTTCATGCATTCTCCCACATTATTTCTCATTTGGCCACCCATTTAGCCAATAACTTTACATGCATATACATTTCCTTTCTTTTAGTACAACGTTGCCACCAAGTGTCCTCCATGCAAACATTCTCTATGCTTTCTCTAACTAGTAAAATCACATGCATATTTCAGCTTTTACATTTGTCTCCTTCTTTTTTATTTGTCACGTGATGGGGGTTCCACATGTTCCCTACTAAGATTACACCTTTCTATGTCATCTTTTGCATGTAATAGTATTGGCACATGCATATGCTAATCTTCCACATAACCTTATTTTTCGTGACTAATTATTTTCTTTTCATCCAATTTTGTATGTGATCAATAATTTCTCTAACTAAATATTATAATATAATACAAATGAATAAAATAGTAGTTTATTCATGTTATTTGAAAATTCTATTATTGGTCTGGCCCATTTAGACTTGACCTCTTTCTCGCAAGATGCGACTCGTTTCGGCATTAGATTATTTTAATATTATTTCATTTCAAAATTCTCCCATTGTCTCGTTGAGTCTCAAAGTGTCCCGCTTTGCCCTGGTTCACTTCCCAATCGTCGTTTTAACTCGCTAATTCATCCTCGATAAAATATTATTTTTATCATTATTATTTTCTCACGTGCAAAATATTTTATTCTAAAATATTCCTTCCACCCGTCACCACTCCTTGGCACTTAATTTAGCTTCAATTGACCATCGTCTTATCGATAAGGTCGTATTGACTTCTATACAAGGGTACGGGGTGTTACACTGTTGATGTTGATGGATTTAATGGAATTTCATGTTACATGGATTAATTTTGCTTTGTGGATAATGGGCATATAGAACCTTTTCATAAATTTGGTTTGGGTAATTAGAATTTAGACAATTATTGCTGGATTTTTGAAATTAGATGCTTGATAATTTTAAATTCATATATTCTGTTGATAATCTTTTTGGAGAATTTGGGAATTATTGCACATTTTTAGTTTGGGTTATTGTTGTCATGGTTGGTTGTTGAGATTTATTGCAGGAATTTTGATAATGGCCCCAAATAGATCACAAGCAAGTTCTAATGCTTCATTTAATCAAATGAAATTTGTATTTGCATATACTTACTTCTAAAGTCAGGAGGTTTAGCATGTGCCAGTCTTTGAGGATTGTCAATATCCTTATTCTTCACAATACAGTTACTAGGAACACATTTAGGAACAAGGTTGTGATGCATAAGAATCTCATAATTACAACCTTTGTAATTTCATTGCAAGGCCATTATGTTCCAATGACTTTGTTTACATAAATCTCTCATAACTCTTTATAAATAAACTTATGGATAAATGAATACCTTATACATTATATATAACATTAATATGTATTTAACGTGAAATATGACTAATTAATGTAGTGTTTTGCAAGCATAAAATCGATTGGCTTATAAGGCTTACACTAACACATGTATCGATACATTTAGACAAGTATCGATAGATATTGAAATCTATCGATACATATTCTTAAGAAAAGTCAAATTTTAGAAGTCAAACTTAATTTATAGATACATTTTGAGAATGTATCGATAGAAATGCAACAAAATGCTTACTACCTCAAAATTATGGATTCATTTTTCAAATGCATCGATACATTTTCAACATAATGCTCTCTACCTTAAAAGTATCGATACATTAGTAGATGTATCGATAAATTTCAAGTGAATGTCCAAACCCTTGCAGGCAAGTTCAAAAGTATCGATACATGCCAAAATATATCGATATATTATAGCGAGAATTCAAAAATAAGAGAGGTAATGTATCGATACATTCACATATGTATCGATATAATATGATCGTTGGAACCTTGAAAGAAGAGAAAAATAACTATTTTCACATTTAATGAACCTCCAACTACCCTTGATGCTTCAACAACTATAAATACAAGCTTCTACAACATTTATGAAAGTTAGAAGACTTTGAAACACAACTGCAAGAGAAGAATTCATCTCAAATCATTCAATACAATTTACACTTCTCCTCTTGCATTTAGGTCTTCTATTGTACCAAACATTGTAGTTAATTTGCCATTTAACCTTCAAAAGGCATCCCAATTGCACTTTTATCTTTTATTGTGCTCACTTGAGTGGTTATACCTTAACCAATTGAAAAGGTAGAAATTGAGTGGTTATTCCTTAACTAAGATAAAAGGTAGAGTCACCGTGCTTTAACCATAAAAAGGCATTATATTGAACTTCATTTAGATAGTGGATTTTAAACTCCTTAGTGAATTTAAAAGGGATGACGTAGGCAAAAAGGCTGAACCTTTATAAAAATTATTGTGTTGATTTTTTTTTCCATTCTTGCTCTTTTAAATTTCATTTGTATTTTCCAACTTCTCTTAATTTACCAAAAATCAATTGTCTTGTTTATTTTCAAATTGGAGATTTAGCTTAAGATAATTATATTTTCTTAAAATTGAGAAGGAATCTTTAAATTTACAAAAATATTCCAATTCACCCCCTCTTGAAAGTATTCGTATTAAGCTTATTGTAATAACAAATCTAATTCCTAAGAGAGTGCATTTTTCAAATTTAGACTATGGTAATCGACTATAGTAACTTGAAGGCCAATTATGGCTTTGAAAAATCCTCTTTTCCACATTTTAGATTCCTTAGGGTCGACTATGGCTTGATAACTCTATTATATAAAGTTATCTGACACATTTTGGTGAACTAAGTAGCAAGATCTTTGAGTTTTTAGGTTTAGATTTTAGCCTTTTAGGTGTTTTTCTAGTTTAAATTAGATTATATGTTGAATAGTTAAATTAAGTTATTTTAGTTCAATTTTACTTTATTTTGCTTTAATTTACTTTAAGAAGAGTTTGTGTTGATTTCTCTCATGGTTTTGTTCAAGATATGTGATGAGCAAGGTGCGTTTGAGTTAAAATAGCAAAAGTATGGTAAAAGCTCTATTTGTACACGCTGCAGTAATTCAATCGTAACTTAAGCTACAAAAGTCCAATTCATATGATTCTTGTTCCATTAGAAAGATAAGAAAATGGGCTATAACTCTTAAGTTACTACTTTACCCAATCAGACTAAATATTGGTGAAAATCATGTTAGAAGATGATTGTAATGATAGCTCCTCAATTGCTACTGGCGTTCGAGACCTTCGGGAGAAATTGCCAAGTCCTGAACAAGCCTTATTAGAGATTCCTGTTAATTCACTATTCTTGTTCACCAATCGATGTTATTGCTTTTAACCATATACCCTTGTGACATGATTTGAAAAATAATAATAATAAATCACTTTGACCTTTAATCCATATGATCATATGTAAATACATCATAATCTAAAATCTCGAATTGAATATTTATATTGAGACCGGTATTCATTTACAAAAGAAAAACAAAGTACAATGACTCGACCTCTAGTAGTGGAGTGACTCGGAATAAGATGCTAGGAGATGCCTTTACCTATCTACGATGAACAATGATTGCCGATGAATGCACGTTAGGCTTATCACTATCTGAAAAAGGGAAATAAAAGGGTGAGTCTCACAGACTCAGTGATCATCAGCTCTGTGAGCATGGCGTAGATGGGAAACAAGCTACGGACTGAAATTTGAATATTAAAAATATAAGAATATATGTAAATGAATTAGTTCAAAAGGGTAATTTGTGCCTTACACATAAAACCAAAAATTTTAATGCAAGATAATCATTTAAATCAAATATCAAACCAATTCATGTAAAGATCTCTGCTGTCAAAATCACTAAACAACTTGCTAAAAGCAAATCAATATAGTCATGCATGCTCTTGTAAAATCCAACATTAACAAAGCTTATATTCAATTTTGTGAATCACCTTGTACGTGAGGAGTTAAATCTAATGTCATCGTATAAGTAGGGAAGTTGTGAAAAAATCGTTATTTCTCACCATGCGAAAAACTACGTACGTTAAAACCCAAAGAGATATTACTATTGAGTAGGTAATAGTAATCGCTCGTGGACCCACTTCCTCATAATAATAATCTGAGAGCACCACTCCATCGGATTCCCATAGCCATGGCAGTCTCGACAATGTTGGTCGACATTGGAGAAATTAGGCGATTCACAACCACGTATATCACTTGTGGCCTAGCCACATCTACATATCACGAACCATGGCTCCGGCCACATTTAATAGCCCATCGACGACCTAAAGGTTCTCTAGCTAAAGCTCACTTGTGCACAAGGGTCACACTTTTCTAATGTGACATTTGACCTATTCTCGAATCTCCTAGTTTGGTAAAGCCATTTAAAAGCAAATTGGGTTCTCAAAAGCTCATTTTAAATCCATTTCAAAAGTACCAATCATGGTAACATGATAAAACCTCTTTCTGTAAGACTTTGTAATGTACAACCTTTGCATGAATTTTAAATATCAAGTCAGCATGGTGAATATATGTAATTTGTTCATGAATGCACATCACAAAAATCAATAAGGCACACTTTGATATAAATCGTGGTAAAAATCTTGTTTCTTGGTTTTCAAAACCTTTTACATATATAACTTTTATATATATATATAGCCAAAACGATTTCAAACATTATTGCATCTACAATCGCCTAGCATTTCTACCAGCTCATGCTTTCCATAATAACAGTTTATAAATCTCTCCAAACCAATTATACAAATCATTTATTAATTTCTAACAACACATGTTTTCCACAATGGCATTAAATAAATCATTGATAAATTACTTTACGTATATTATTGAATCTTTTGAAATAGACACCCCCTACTCACCTTTCAATGGTGGGATATCAGTTTGCCACGTTTCCTGTTACATTTTCTCCTTTATTTAATCACCACGGTGTTCTTTTTCCACTTGCACACTTCCTAGTAATAAACCAAACCTAATAATATTAGTGTTAATCATTCCTATTTTTCTTCCTCATTCAAACATTAACTATAACACCCAGTACTTTGCTATGTTGACTAATAGAACTTACCGGATACTAATTGAGGTTAATTAAAGTGTTTAAGGGTGATGAAGGGTGGAGGGAATATTATAGAGTAAAATATTCGACAAGCGAAGCAATAGTAATTAAATAATAATATTTTTATTGAGGATGAATTAACGATATAAAAAGTGATTTGAAAGTGAATCGGGGTATAATAAGACATTTTGGGTGCCAAGGAGACAAGTGAAAAATTTTAGAATAAAATAATATTAAAATATTAATATTTTATTCAATGTCGAAATTTTCCATGAAGAAGGAGTATATGGTCAATCTAAGTGGGGGAGAAGAAGAATGAGGAAATTTCAGAGAAAAATGACATTAATGGGGCTCGTGTGTCTTTATTAAGTAAAAGCTAGCGCGGGTAAGTAAATATTGAAATATTTCGATGATACCGCATTAAAGAATAAACTTGATATTTTATTGATACAAGTGTTCCGGAAGAAAAATTGAAAGAAATTGGATTTAAAAGATTGTTAGAGGATACATTTAAAATGGGTGAAAACCTTGGAAGGCAAAATAGTAATATTGCCATTACTTTGGTCAAAGCTTCCAAAGGAAGCTTTGACTCTTCATCCTTATCCCGTGGTCGGTTCTTATCTCCACCCACAAGATATTTTCTTCTTCATTTTCATGCTTCCATGCCATTTTCAAGCTTTCATGCCATTTTCACCTAGGCACCATGCATTTGAAAAGAAAAATGGCTTTGTTTTGCAAGGAAAATCGTACTCTTAGAAAGAAAATAGATGAGATCAGTTGGAAGAAAGGAGAAAGGAAAGAAAGAGAAGAGAAAGGAAAGAAAAAAAAGAGAAAGAAAAAGAGAGAAAGGAAGAAAAAGCTTAGTTTTGGTGATTCAAGGAAGGAAAGGTAAGGATTCTTGTTTGGAAATGAGTTAGTGACTAAGATAAATGTCTAGTGGCAGCAAATATTGGCTTGATTGAAGAAAAATTATTGACATACAAGCCAATAAACCGATGGGTACACGATAGACTCAAAGTGGAAAAGGAAAGAGGTAAGCTTAACACTATGTTTTAAAGCTTACGGTTAGTTGAATAATGGGAGGAAATAATTGTGCAAGTGTGGGCTACATATGAATGTAAATTGTGGCGCATGTAAATTTACGAAATGCTTGATGAAATTAGATTTATTAATGCTACCATATACGAGGTTATTGGTGTGAAAATGATAGTTGAACTTGATAGATACCATTGAAAAAAATTAATATGTGTTATAACGTTATAAACAAGGTTCCGGTACTTATAATCTAAACAATTACGCAAGCAAAGGATATGAAGAACCTTAGCAAAAACGTGTCAAGATGCAAGTTAGTAGAGTGAGGATTCATGATTGAATGAGAAAGATAAGTGGAAATGATATACACTAAATGTATTGAGTTTAATTTGTTGCTAGGAAAGTTTACCGTGGTGGCGTACCGGGCGAGGTAACTAGTGATCAGGAAGTAGAAATAGCGAGATATGCACCTGAATCAATAGTGTTGAAGCATCCCGTTATTGTAAGGTGAGTGGGGGTTGCCTATTTCAAAATTTTCATAGCTATATAATGTTATACGTTTTATAAACGTTGCCAGATTTCATTAAATGCAATTGTGGAAAGCATGAGTTGTTAGCCTCGATAGGCAATTTCTAAATGGATTTACAATGATTTATACACTATTATTATGGAAAACATGAGCTGGCAGAACTCGTAGGAAATTGTGGATACAAGTTGTTTTGAAACTTATTTGGGATATATCTATATATGAGCTCTATACGTAAAGTGTTTTAAGAATCGGGAAACAAGCCTTATATACTGTTTTGCATTCAAAATTTGTGCCTTGTATCTTTTATGTCATATGCATAGTTAAATGCAATTGTTAAATGATTTAAAATGCAAGTTTTGAGCATCGGTTTTAGTCTGATCTTTGTATAAGAGAATACACCATGCCTTTTCATGTGAAAAGTAATTTGAAAGGTTATTGAACCTTGTTTTCAAATGGTTTTAAGCAAAAGGCTTGGAAACCTTCATTTGATTTTTTTGAAAATGGTTTTGACAAATCAAGTGCGTCAAAAGTAGGCTGACTGTCATTTCAATTAACTGTGACCCTCATGCACGAGTGAGCTCTAGCTAGAGAACCTATGGGTCTCTAAAGGGCTATTAGGCGTGGCGAGGGCCACGACTTGTGATATGTATATGTTGCTAGGCCACAAGTGATCGGGTGGAGTGAGACTCGTGGATGTGCACGATTACTGCTACTTGATTCTTCGATGTCAGCCAACATCATGGAGACTACCATGGCTATGGGAATCCAGTAAAGTAAAACTCTCGGATTGTTATTATGTGGAAGTGGGTCCATGTGTTGATATTATACTTTCCTACTTGATACCCTTGTGAATTTTCAACGCGTACTCTCTTACATGGTGGAGAGTTAAGATTTTCTCTACAGCTCCCATTGTTTAAATAAAAGCTTTCAGTGCTTACTTGACAACCATGAGTTGATTTAGGTGGCCGTACAATTTGATTTCTTTAGATGTCACACATTTTGGGAGCGTGTTTACCTATATGTTGTATTTCATATTTTGATGGCAATGATGTTTTCGGTGATTCAAACTTTTTCTGTTACACTTATTTTCGGCACTGTTTTGCCAAAGAAAGAATTGTATTATGATTTCACGATAATATTTTTACAAGGCACAAATATCCTCTTTGCGGTTTGGTTTATAAGATTTACATTTTATATTCTGGTTTTATCATTCAAATGATCTGCTTATTGCTTGTTTCCCATCTTCTCCCTACTTATGGAGTCGATGATCACTAAGTCTGTGAGACTCACCCCCTTATTTCCCTTTTTGCATATAGTGATCGGCCTAGCGTACAATCATTGGCACTTATGGTCCATCGCAGATAGATAAAGGCATCTCATAGCATTTCATTCCAAGTCACTCAGCTGCTAGAGGTCGAGTCATAGCACTTTGTTTATTTCATTGTAATTGAGCAGTGGCCTTGGTATAAGTATTAAATTGGAGATTTTAGACTTCATTGTATATACTTATGATTATACGTTTTAAAGATTGAATTGATTCTTATAATTATGGTTCAAGTTATGGTACGAAAGAATATGGTTTAAGCACTAATATGGAATGGTGATCGTATATAGTGAGCTAATGGGTATTTCTAGTAAGGCTTGTTTGGGATTTGGCGGGTTTACCCGTAATTCTCGAACGACGATAACAGTCAAGGAACGGTCATTACATTAACCATCATGTTAATAACTCATATCATGCTAGAATCACCATTCTTTCTCACTTAACCTTGCATATTCATATACATCTTCACACATTTTTTACTAAAGGAATTCATATCTCTTACTTACGTAATTCTTTACGTTATGGGTACCGACAACTTATTTATATCATTAAGTGCCCATTTCAACCTTTCCAAGCAATTTTCATCCAAATCCATCTTATATTTTCATAACATTAACAATATATGGCAACAACAATCATTCCCATTTTACTCAATTATTTGCAAGTTTACATGCATCATTATCTGTCTAACTTTCAATGCTTTATTTCTCAATCCACCATTCACATTATTCCTCCTTATTCTTTCAAATAACATACCAAGCAAACTCAATATTCCTAACTAGCTCATGCATGTTTGATTCTTTCAACAATGATATTCACTTTTAACATGCTGCCACAAGCATAACATCAATTTCCATTCATGTTATATCAACATTCTCAACATTTTAAATCTTTCACAATAACACATATCCACAAATTTCATTTTTTTCAAGCTTTGAACTAGCATAATTGTTTCCTAACCATACTCAAAGCATTAAACCATCATTTCACATTGCATGCCTTACCTTTGTGATGGATTAGGCCTTGCACGCAACCTCAATATCCTTCTAATACTCCAATCACCAAGCTGCCAACACGATTCACAAGTTATTTCTTCAAAGATCTTACCAACTATGGCTTAAAACACAATATTATGCTTACCACTTCTCTTTTACTTTGAATCCACCATGCATCCACAGTTTTTGATAGCTTGCATGTCACCAAATCTTCTTCAATTAAGCCAATCTTTGCTACTGTTGGCTCCATAGTTTTTGATGATAATAAAACATTCCCACTTATTTTTGTCTAACTATGCTACTTTAGTGTGCAGGATAAAAAATGTGTGCCAATAATAAATTAATACTAAAAAGAAAATGTTGAAACTCATAAGAATGAGGAGCTACAATTGAGCCATAAAACACAAGCCTCTTATTCGGATAACCAAGGGAGTTAGTCAACTAAAACTCAAAAGTGTAGAAACCGGGTTCAAAGACAGAGACAACTTAATCGACTAAAAAGCATAGTTAGTCGACTAAGAGCTTACTGCCAGAAATTGGGTTCAAAGAGAAAGACGACTTAATCGACTAAGAACCATAGTTAGTCAACCAAGAGCTTATTGCTAGAAACTTGGTTTAGAGACAAAGACGACTTAATCGACTAAGAAGCATAGTTAGTTGACTAAAAGCATTTTGTATGAAGATTTGAATTTTAATACTAGAAGATAGATTAACAGCTAGAACTGACTCCAAACTGTTTCCCAATAGTCAGAAACTATCAAACATCCATTAGAGTTGGCTTTTCAAGTATATAAGGCACTTACAACGGCTAAGAATAAGATTAGATGCTTCTAAGATCAAAAAGAGCACAAAATAGAAAAAACTCTCTGCATACTTTCTGCACTGCACTTCTATCCTTGTAATAGAGTTAAGCACTTCATCTTACACCATTCAGATTAGGTTAATGATCATAGGTACATCTTTATTTATGTTCTCCTTGATTACTTAGAGTGTGCGAGTCACTCTAAGTGGATTGATCAAGCTTGGGTTAGCTTCATTGGGTGTATAGGTTCTAACTCAGCCTAAGAAAAGTTAGTTTTAGGTTTTGGTTGATCTTGGAAAAAAACATTGTTAAAGGTTGTGGCTGAGCCTGTGAAATGCCATTGTAAAAGCTTAGTGGGAGCTTGGTAAATCCACAGTTTATAGTGATTTGGTTTGGAAAATCCTTGGTTGAACAATCAAGGTAGCGGATGTAGGTCTTTGACTGAACCACTATAAATATTTGTGTATTGTTTGCTCTATTTTATTTTTCATTTTCATTGTTTCTTAAATCATCCCTTCATCTTGCATCAAATTTCTCATCATTGACCTTCAATTTTCCTCCAATTAGAAATCAAGTTTAGTGAGAGCCAAAAAGTGTTATTCCCATCCCCCTTAGCACTTTTATTTGGGACCAACAAGTGGTATCAAAGCCTATCCCTCTTTCTCAAGGCTTAAGATCCTAAGAAAGATTCTAATGGCTATTCAAAAATCAGTAGTTGTTAAGGGATAGTCCACAAACAAACCACCTCTGTTTGATGGCTCAAATTACCCCTATTGGAGCACTATAATGTTAATCTATATAAGGGCAATAGATTGTGAGATGTGGGATGTCATCACGGATGGACCCTTCATTCCCTCAACCATAAATGTAGTGACTAATGAAATGATTCATAAGCCAAGGTTTAAATGGACTAAAGTTGAAACCAAAAAGGTCTAGACAAATTTTAAGGCAATAAACACTTTGCATTGTGCTTTAACTCCTACTGAGTTTAAATAAGTGTCAAGCTATACCATTGCTAAACAAAGGTGGGACAAACTTAGGATTATACATGAAGGGATTTCACAAGTCAATGAGTATAAAATGGCTCTCCTAACTCATAACTATGAGATGTTTAAGATGGAACCTAGTGAGGATATCATTAGCATGCTCGATAGGTTCACTAACATTACTAATAAACTCAGTCAGCTAGGAAAGCCAATTCCGAAACATGAACTAGTGAAAAGACTTCTTAGAAGCCTACTTAAAACTTGAGAGATGAAAGTGACTACCATTAAAGAAGCTAAGGATTTAAATGTCATCACTCTTGATGAAATATGCGGGGTCTCTCCTCACTCATGAGCTAGAGCTTAAAGAAAATGAAGAAGAAGACAAGAGAGAAGCAAAAGAAAGAAAGAAAAGCATTACCTTAAAAGCAAGCACACTTGAAGAAGAATTGGATAATTTGTCATGTGATGATGATGAAGAATTAACAATGGTAGTAAGAAGATTCAAAAAACTGATGGGACAAAGAGATGGAAGGTTGGCTAAGAAAGGTTATAGAAGATAACAAAGTTTTTCATGAAAAAATAGAAGTAAAAATGAATCTAACAAGAAAGAAGATGTCATTTGTTATGAGTGCAAGAAACTTGTACACTTCAGATTAGAATGCCCCCTGCTAAAGGAGGAAACTCCCAAGAAAAACATAAAGTTAAATAAGGCTATGGTGGCTACAACTTGGTCTAATAGTGACATTTCAAGTTCAGATGTTGAATAAGAGAAAATGGAAGAAGGAGCAAATATATACACTAAATATATTGATGTTTGGATTGTTGTTAGGAAGTGCAAAACTAAAGATAGTGTGCTACGGTGGCATGCTAAAGGAAGTGATGAGCGACTGGCAAGTAGAAATAACTAGAAATGCATCCGAGTCAGTAGCGACGTAGTATCTCGCTACCATAAGGTGAGTAAGGGTTATCCATTTTAAAAATTCTCGTACATATATATATATATGTATGGTTTACTTTGAAAGCAAATTTATTAAAAGCATGAACTGGTAGAATCTTAGGCATTTAGTGGATGCGAAAATGTTTGAAAATGCTTTGATTATGTATATATATAAGTTATATACGTAAAGGATTTTAAAGCTGGGAAACAAGCTTTTCAATGTGATTTTATCCGAAATGTGCCTTATAGTTTGTGTGGTGTGCATTCATGAATGAATTTCGTATTCACCATGCTGATTTGACTCTCAAACCTCATGTAAAAAGTTTTATGTTGCAAAGTTTTACAAATAGGGGTTTTAGTACGCTACTTGATTGGTATTTTGGAAATGATTTGAAATGATCCTTTGAAAACCCGATTTGGATTTTAAATGGTTTTATCAAACTGGGAGATTTGAGAGTAGGCTAGATGTCACTTCGGTTAAGTTTGACTCTTGTGCACAAGTGAGCTCTAGCTAAAGAACCTTTGGGTTGCTAGCAGGCTGTTAGACATGGCTGGGGCCATGGTCTGTGATACACGTTGCAAGGCCACAAGTTGTTATATGTGGCTAGGCCATAATTGATATTCGCGGTTATGACCGCTTGATTTCTCCAATGTCGGCCAACATTGTCGAAACAACCACGGCATGTGGGAATTTCTTGGAAGCGATACTCCCGTATGTTATTACATGGTAGCGAGGCCATGAGTTTTATTTCTCTTTGGGTTTTCAAACTCGTATTTCTATGCATGGTGAAACACTACAAGATTTTCTATAGCTCCCTTGTTTATACGATGATATGGATTTAATTCCTAACATACAAGGTGATTTGTGGACTTGTCTATAAGCTTTCAAATGCTTAATTTTATGGGAGCAAGCATGTATATACTAATTTGATTTAAGTAAAGTTATAAAAAGAGTTTCGACGGCAGAAACTTTTATTCACATTGGATTTGCTATATATATGGTTTGAAACAATTAATTTGCATAAATTCATGTGAGTAAAATGTCAAATGATTTTGACAATAGAAATCTTTTACATACACTGGTTTTAATGCAATACTTGAAATGATTTGATTTGAATAAGGTTATTAATCTGTTTCGATGTGGAAACTTTAACCTACCCTAATTTTGGTATACTGGTTGAAATGATTACAATGCATAAGAAAATTCTCATTTTTACATATAAGGCACTTATCCTCTTCTTTAGTTAAATTGTTTATATAATCTTGTATTTTTAATGTTCAAACTTATTTGCTATATGCTTGTTTCCCATCTACGCCCTACTCACGGAGTTTATGATCACTGACTCTGTGAGACTCACCCTTTTATTTCCTTTTGTAGATAAGTAGTCCATTCAAGTACATCATACAGCACATCGAGATTTGCTACAACGTAGGTAATGACACCTCATAGACTTCCATTCCGAGTCACTCCGTTGTTAGAAGTTGAGTCCTTGTATTTCATTTATTAATATGTAATGGATATTAATCTTGATAGAAAGATTAAATTAGAGATTTGGACTTCAATGTATACACTCATGATTATACGACTTAAAGGCCAAATTGATTCATTATGTCTACTGTTCAATTCATGTCACGAAAGCGTGTGGTGTAAAGTGATAACATGGTATGGTAAACGACTGTGATGAACTAATGGGAATTTTTATTAAGGCTTGTTCGGGACTTGGCAGGTCTCTCCCAAAAGTCTCGAACGTCGGTAGCCACTGAGGAGCGACCGTTACAGAAAGGTTGAGAGGAACATGTCAAGTTGATAAGGTAAATCTGCCATATGGAAACATAATTACCTCTCTAATTAAGAAAAAAGGCATATAGATTTCAAGATATGAAATGGACCAAGTGAAAAGCAAGGACCAGGCAATCTATCTAGGAAGTTTGACAAAGATAGGGTACAAACTAGGAGCAAAAACGTTTGTCAAGACCCCCAAGATTACTCTAAGGGATGAGCATTCCACCCCTCCTCGAACAAAGGTAACTTTCTCTCAGATTTCGAATGCAATGATTTTGAATTTGCTAATAAGAATTGATGGGAAACTCACTGAGCAATCTACAAGGATACAGAAAATTGAAGATAAATTAGAAGAGTTGGAAAATGTGATGAAAGAAAAAGGAAAATCTCCTTTTGGTCCTGCAATTGAAGACACTTCTACAACACCAAGTCCAACACCAGTAGGACAAGCTGCTGAAAGTTTTGTCCTCCAAGATAAAGGCGATGAGCAAGAATTTATTCCAACAAGGAAATCTCCCACTTCTGAGCCTCAAAATGGAGAAGAATCTAATAAAGGCACTAAAGTACTTGGATCCTTTAATGACAACTCTCCACCACATGATGAACCACAACCAGAAAAACCATCTCCTCCTAACTCTAAAGAAGTTTCAATAATGGATCTCTTTCACCAAATGGTCCAAGAAGAATAAGTAGAAAGAGAAGTAGCAAAGAATAAAGCTCAGAGGTCAGCATCTACAAGGGCTTTTTCTAAGTCAGTTCACATTGCTAGAGAAAGTGGACATACTGATAGAAAATAAGGGTAAGCATTTGCTTCCACCAAAGCTAAATCCAAACCTACTGGTAAAGGTAGGAAGACCATGGCAACAAAGACAAAATTCCTCAAGAGAATAAAGTCTTCAAGAATAGCTGAGAAAGCCAAACCCTCATCATGTTTTCTACTCAAGATCCACTCTAAATTTCAAATAGATCCTCCCTTGACTCCTCACCAAAAAGATAATCACCTGTGCCATCTTCTGAACTCTTCAATGTCCATTTTAGCACTGATGAGTCTAGCCCCTCTGACTCTTCTCAAACTAGTTGACCACCCCCATTGTTTTTGCTGATGACAAAAAGGGGGAGAAATATGATAGAAAGTAGAAGAATTTTAGGGAGAAAATAGAAGTGATTTAGGGGTAATTTAGGAATTTAAATCTGACTCTAATGATATTGTGTTGTTTATGTTATTTTGTGTGCTGATGGTTAAAAATTGGATGCTGATAACTTATTTTTATATTTTTCTGTTGAATTGTGAATGGAAACTATTTTTTAAATGAAAATGGATGCTACTTATGCTTTTATGATATATGATATTTCTGTTGCATGGTTAATGGCATTTATTTTTTGAATGGATATGATTTTCTAAAAATATGCTGATGACAATGAATGATATTTCTGTCATCTGTAACTGATTGTTCTATAAGGCTGTATAAAAATATTCTGTCCAAATGGTTGAATCTATACCTGTCATTTTCTTTAAGAGATAGATAAAAACTTGTTGAAGTGATTAATAAAATCATGTATACTCTAAGGAGGAGCACACACTCACAGGGAGAAAATCTTCATTTTGTGCAGAACAAAAAGGAACTAATAAACACTGTGCTATTAATCAAAGAATGTTTTGTTATCATAAAAAAAGAGGAGATTGTTGGCTCCATTAGTTTTTTATGATAATAAAACATTCCCACTTATTTTTGTCTAACTATGCTACTTGAGTATGTAGAATGAAAAATGTATGCCAATAATAAATTAATCACTAAAAAGCAAATGTTAAAACTTATAAGAATGAGGAGCTACAATTGAGCCACAAAACAAAAGCCTCTTAATCGGATAACCAAGGGAGTTAGTCAACTAAAACTTAAAAGTGAAGAAACCGGATTCAGAGATAGAGACGACTTAATCAACTAAGAAGCATAGTTAATCGACTAAGAGTTTATTGCCAAAAATCGAATTCAGAGACTGGGACGACTTAATCGACTAAGAAGCATAGCTAGTCGACTAAAAGTTTACTACCAGAAATCGAATTCAGAGACTGAGACGACTTAATCGACTAAGAAGCATAGTTAGTCGACTGAGAGCTTATTGCCAAACATCGAGTTCAGAGATAGAGACGACTTAATCGACTAAGAAGCATAGTTAGTCAACTAAGAGCATTCTGTCTGAAGATTTGACTTTGAATACTTGAAGATAGATTAACGGCTAGAACCGACTCCAAACTATTTCCCAACTGTCAGAAACTGTCAAACATCCATCAGAGTTGGTTTTTCAAGTATATAAGGCACTTCCAATTGCTAAGAACAAGATTAGATGCTTCCAAGATCAAAAAGAGATAAAAAATAGCAAAAACTCTCTGCATACGTTATGCACTTCACTTCTATCCTTGTAATAGAAGTAAGCACTTCATCTTCTGCCATTCAGATCAGGCTAGTGATCATAAGTACATCTTTATTTCTATTCTCCTTGATTACTTAGAGTGTGCAAGTCACTCTAAGTGGATTGATCAAGCTTGGGTTAGCTTGATTGTGTGTATAGGTTTTACCTCAGCCTACAAAAAGTTAGCTTTGGGTTTTGGTTGATCTTGGGAAAAACCATTATTAAAGGTTGTGGCTGAGCTTGTGAAAAGCCTTTGTAAAAGCTTAGTGGAAGCTTGGGAATTCCACCGTTTATAGTGATTTGGTTTGGAAAATCGTTAGTTGAACAATCAAGGTAGTGGATGTAGGTCTTTGACCGAACCACTATAAATATTTGTGTATTGTCTGCTCTGTTTTATTTTTCATTTTCATTCATTCTTAAATCATTCCTTCATCTTGCATCAAATTTCTCATCATGGACCTTCAATTTGCCTCCAATTAGAAATCAAGTTTAGTGAGAGCCAAAAAGTGCTAGTCACCCCCCCTCTAGCATATTTATTTGGTACCAATAGCTACCATGAAACACTTCTTATAGTCATCAACCCATTTTTAAAGATTAATCAAGCTAAAACCACAATCCTTACCTTTCGTTGTTTGAATCACAAAACTGAGCTTTACACCTTCATCCACACTACACGGCTTCTCTCTTGTGTATTGAAGACTCATTGGTTGACAAAATAGCATAAAGCTACAAGATGAGGGAGGAAACCTCACGGTTTCTCTTGATCTTGTGTAAAACCAAGCCTTTCCCTCTTTTCTCTCTTTTCTTTCTTTTTTTCTTTCTCTCGAGTGGAACCTCTCAAAACTTTCTTTCCTCTCTTTTCTTCTCTAAATGGCCAACTCTCTCTTAACTTCTCAAAGCTAGTTCACTTTTCCCTCTTTTACTCTCCCAAAGGCACGGTTTTTGCCTAAGTTTCCAAGCTATTTTCCTTTTCTTTTCTCTTTCGTTTACTTATGTACTTGGCCACCCCCATGAACCAATCCAAACACATGCATTCTTATTCTTTTTATTTAATTTGGTCACCCTTTGAAACCAATCACAATACATGCATTCTTATTATTCTTATTTCATTTGGCCATCTTGCCAACCAATGGGTTTTGATGCACCAATTTCCTTGCTTACACATTAGTTAAATATCCACTCTTCATTATTCTTCCATTCTTTAATTCATTTTCATTTAATCCCGCCTTATATGTACTGAACGGTCTTTCATGCATTCTCCTATCTTATTTCTCATTTGGCCACTTAATGCACCAATCTCCTTACATGCAATTAGATTTAAGCTTATTTTTCTTTTTACTTCACATGGTGGGGGTCCACATGTTCCCCACTACAAATACATTCTTGCATGCATATTTTTTCATGTAATAGTATTTGTTACATGCATATTCCATCCTCCCACACAATCTAATTTTCCTTGGTTAGTTAATCTCCATTTAGCTTCAAATATTGTAATTACACATAAGTCCTCAACTGTTCCTTGTTTACCATTTATCCCACCAAACTTTTCATTCTTGCAATTTGGTTCTTCAATCATTTCTTTTAACTTCCAATTTCCTTATATCTTTCTTCCCTTACACATGTACAAATAAAATATAAAATTTGCACTTCACCAAGGTGTCACCATAATATTTAAATATATACTTACCCGCTCTTACTTTTTTAAATAAAGGCACGCGGGCCCCACTTACGTCATTTTTTTAAAAAATTCTTTCTTACTTCTTCTCCCCTACTTAAAGTAGTCATATCATCCTCCTTCATGACCAATTTCGACAATAAATAAAATATTAATATTTTAATATTATTTTATTAAAAAATTTATTTTATTCTAAAATTGTCCAGTTGTCTCTTCGGGACCCAAAATGTCTCACTTAGTCTCGGTTCACTTCAAAATCATCTTTTAACTCACTAATTCATCCTCGATAAAAATATTATTATTTAATTATTATTTTATTATTATTTCCTTACGTATGGAATATTTTATTGTAAAATATTTCTTGTATCCATCACCAATCTTTGGCACTTAAATTTACCTCAATTGACCCTTCGTTTGATAGATATGGTCTTATTGGCTCCTACACGAGGTTACGGGGTGTTATAATGATGGACAGATGCAGTTCTACACAAGGCAGCAAGCTGATTGGAAGTCGTGGCTTTGAGTTACTCATGGCCGTAACATTGAAGGAGTTACTGTTATAATACTAGGAGGATCGTGATTACGGCATTGAGCTTGTACATATTGAAGGGACTTTTTGAGATTAAAAAGAGAGAAGAGTAGCAACTTTTCTAGAGAATTAGAGCTAAGAATCAAACAAGAAACCAAGAGCAATTAAGAGAGATTTGAGATCTACCAAGCTTCAACATTAGTTTATTTCTCTCTTTTGTGTTATATTTATTTTCTTGTTTTGAATTTTATGGTTGAATTTCTTTGGATATTATTTTATTTAGATATCATGAACTAATTTACTTTTCTAAGATTATGGTGGATTTCAACTTGTAGCTTGAATACATGTTTTTCAGTTATTTATCATGAACGGATATCGTTTTACTTATTTCAATCTATTCTTAATGACTTTAATTGCTTGATCAACAATTAATTGATTTGTGAATGTAATTATAACTCGATAAAGAGATTTTAGGTTGGACTAAGATTTGAATAATGCATGTTCATGTCACTTAGGTGATCTGATTGACGATTGAGGTAAACATACTCCAATTACCATACATAGTCAAATTAGGACCCTTGCTTAATGAACTTAATTTATTTGATTCTTATAGATATATAGTGAATTAATTAAGTTAGGTATTTGTGCAACCATCTCGAGATAGAGACTTGCCCATAGCTTTGGATTCTAGGTTAGTAAAACCACATAGGAAAGATAAAAAACAAGCAAAACTAGTCTCAAATGAAGTGTTGAATGAACCCATGATCCTAGATCTTTAATCTATTACTTTTCTCAACATATTTAATTTCTGTTGGTTAATTTAGTGTTTACTTTAATTTTGTTTTTGATTATCTTTTAAATTTTTGGTTTGCTGAAATAAGATTAATTTGTTATACAATTTTAGCACTTAGTGAAACTTTAGAAACAAATCCTTGTCGGAATGATAATTTAGACTTACTATCTATATTGCTTGTTTGATATGTATACTTGTGTGTGCAAAATCAATAAGTTTATAGGTCCGTTGTCAAGGATTTTATTTTCTTTATTATTTGCTAATATTAAATTTTTGCAGATTAGTCTTAATTTAAGTTATATTTCTTACAACCAAGTACATGATTGTAGGTAACAAAGTTCTTATATTATATGTTGTAGCCATCATATCAGTTAAACACACATAAGTTGTGCATGCAAAGTCCATGGAGTAATTGTGAAAATGGCTTGGACGATAAAAACAGTGAAAATTCGTGCAAGCCCCCAAATGAAAATAAAAAAAGAGATATTGATAGTTTAACTGTTTCTACTATTCACATACTTATAATGAACTTTTTAGTCAAATATGTAGAGACTTTGTTCCATTGTAAATACCCAAATAAATCTTTCCATTATATAATAATTTAGCTTTAATTACAATGGCAATTGATAGAAGTGTTGACTCCATAAGTTTTTTATGGTAATAAAGCATTTCCATTCATTAATGTCTAACTATACTACTTGAGTGTGCAGGACAAAAATTGTATCTCACTTCATGAAATAATCACTTGAAAGCAAACATTAAAACTCATAAGATTAAGGGGTCACAAAATAAGTTACAAACAGAAGCCTCTTAGTCGGTTAATCAAGGGAGTTAGTTAGGTAAAATCCAAAAGCAAAGATCCAAAGTGAAGGCAGTCAAATTTGTGAAGAACAATTCAAGAAGTCTTAGGTGATTAACATATCTCATGGATTTTTAAGGGTAATGGAATATCAACATTAACAACCTAAGAGAAGGATTAGTCAAACAAACAAAAGTTGGTGAAGCTAGTTGCTTTAGAAATAGTAAGCTCTTAATTGGTTGATTTTTCAAGTATAGAAGACATCTCTAATGGCTAAGAAGGATATGAGATGCTTCCAAGAATAAAAAGAGACTAAAAATAGCAAAAGTCCTCTCAATTCTTCTTGTGTTTCACTCGAATCTTTATAATAGAATTTAAAGCCTCATCTTGTACCATTCAAATTAGCTTAGTGATCATAAGTACATCTTTAAATCTATATTTCTTAATTACTTAGAGTGTGCGAGGCACTCTAAGGGGATTAGTCAAGCTTTGGTTAGCTTGATTTGTTGTTGTAGGTTCTAACTTAACCTTAGAAAAGTTAGGTTTTGGGTTTTGGTTGATCCCATCAAAAACCATTGGTAAAGGTTGTGGTTGAGCCTATGAAAAGCCATTGTAAAAGCTTGGTGGAAGCTTGGGAATTCCATTGATTTTAGTGAATTGATTTGAAAAATCCTTGATTAGAAGATCAAGGTAGTGGATGTAGGCCAAGAAAACTGAACCATGATAAATCTTTATGCATTGTCTACTCTATTTTATTTCTTTATTTCATCAACCTTTAAATCACCCTTTCATCAGGTTCTAAACTTTTGTGAGCTACCTTTAAGAAGCTATTAATTAGGGATTAAGTTCAGTGACATTTGGAAAGGGCTATTCACCCCCCTTTAGCATACTCTTTGGGACCAACAAGAAACAGAGGTAAAATCTTCCATCAAAGTGGATGGTCACATTTTTAGATTGGTAGTTAGTGTTGAAGAATCAACAGCAGCGAATATTGATAAAAGTATAAGTAAAATCTTACAATAAAGTAGATGGTTACATTTTTAGATTGGCGATAACTATTGCTATCGAAGGTAATCTCCTTTGTGAAGAAAGCATTGATACAAAGGAAACATAAATATTGAAGCAGTGAGTCCATTTATCTTTGTTAGCAGTTGTAACAACAAAATTCAGGGCGTTACTTCCTTTGCCTATTTGAAGCTGAAAAATATATTGATATGGTCTAACATGCATGGCCTCAATTATGTTAAAAATAAAAAGATAAACATAGACCTTTTTTGCATAAAGTTCTATATTGTTATGATGAATACATTTATAGCAACAAAATGTGACGAAACTGATTGGTAGAGAACAATAATTAAATTTTTGAATTAAGAATAGTTACTAACACTAATGATAAAAAATGCCATTGGAGAAGATTACAAAATTAAAAGATTTGAAACTAAGTCCATAACAACAATGATGAAGAATATGAAATAATATTATGATAAAGTCAAAAGGTACATATGTGTACAAAATTCTGGAAGAGATAATTATTAGAATGATAAAAGAATAATGAATATAACAAAAATCTATTTAGGAAAAATAATGTAAAATCTCTTTGTAATCAACATTCTGAGTATAGTCAAGAGCATAATTATTTTTAGATTGGATCAATATTTTTAATCCTCGCCTACTTGTCGCCGTGGATAAAGCGACATATAATGGGCCATGAGTAAATACTGATTTTGGTAAAAATAAGCCAATTGTGTCAAGGGTTTGTTCTTGACTTTTATTTATTATCATTGCATAACATAATCTAATAGGGAATTGTTTCTTGGTAAGCACAAATGGCCATTTATTATTCTTGTCAGTCATATTTATTGTAGAAAAAAAAACTTTGTCACCCACATTGTTCATAGTTATGATGTCAGCTTGGATTACACGGGAAGCTAATGTGTCACAATCAATCTTGTTCCATTACATAGCCCTAGTGTTTATTTTAAATTTTTTAATAACATGATTGCAACGTTGACCTTTAATTCAAACTTATGATTTGGAATCCCATTTAAAGAAAAAGAATTAAAAAATTTAGTAGGATATAAAAAATTCTCATTCTCAATGCTAGGTGAACTTTTCGAGATTCAGTCGTAACTTAAGTAAGTTTTGATATTACCTAGTAGTTAGGAGAGCATGTAGTGATCAATGATGTCGACTATGTCATTGTATGGAGTGACAACTGCTCTATGTTATAGATATGATATATCTTTGAAATTTCGATCAAAATTAGTATAAACAGCAGAGCAAAATCCCTAGGACTCAACTAAACCTAGAATTTATATACTAAAAAATATGACATTTTTATAAGAACAACCAGCTTTAATACCCTTTCAGATAAACCAGTCTCAGTCTTTAGACACATGTACTATACGTTCTATTCTTAAATACACTCAATTTTTTCAATTTTATTTCTTTAAGTACTCTAACAAACCTTTTTTTATCTTTGGAACTTCATTGAAACTATCCCAATTAAAGTACTTTCCACAAGAAATGGCTGCATTTTTTATTTTTCTAAATCTATCCTCATGAATCTTGTTCCTAAATTTCAAGGATGAAGGGTTACCTTTCTTGGTGGATTTTTTTTTTCCATCTCTTTCTTTGACTTCAATGCTTTCTCTCTCTATTTCTTCCTTACTTTTTCAGCCACTAAAACTAGCTCATTCTTCTTTCCTTTCTTTTGAACCTTGAATGGTGGGCTTTCTTCCATGGGTCGCTTTCCTTTTGTCTTCTCTAAGATATCACCAGGGAGTGTGGATTTCAGTTTTGGCTAATTTCAAACTTATGGTTTGGAAAGTTTGAGAAGAGGGGATTTCAGTTTTGAAAAAATCAATTTCAGATGAGAGAGAATAAATAGAGAAAGGTAGGAGTTAAGAGAGGTAATTACTCTCCCCCATTCTAAATATGGTCAGTTACCCCCTTTTTCAAAATTCAAAATTTTGCCTCCTATTTTGTTTTTCAGTTAAGCAGTTTTTCCTTTTCTTTTTCCCATATTATGCTTTCCTCTTTCCTTAAATTTTATTATTTTTATTTTAGTTTCTTAATTGACTAAGTTTTACCCTTATCCGACAAAGTCTATCATTCCAAAAAAAAGATAAACACAAAATGCTTTTAGTCGGTTAAGTGATTCTCTTAATCAACTAAGTATCTACTATCTTATGAAAAAAGAGCTCAAAAATTTACCTAAAGCTCTTGTACATTAACCATTCCTAGATTTCTCCTAAGTTCACATAATCGTTTCTCATTTAAGGGTTTAGTAAATATATCAGCCAATTGATGTAAGGTGTTGACAAATTCAATCTTAATGTCTCTTTTAATCACATGGTCTTGAATGAAGTGATGTCGAATTGCAATGTGTTTGGTCCTAGAGTGCTAAATTGGATTTTTGGAGATGTTTATGGCACTTGTATTACCACAAAATATTGGTATATTATGCATGGTTATTCTAAAGTCTTTTAATTGTTGTTTAATCCAAAGAATTTGAGCACAACAACTTCCTAAGGATATATATTTAGCTTCAACAATTGAAAGTGCAATAGAGTTTTGTTTCTTACTTGACCAAGATACATGCATGTTTTCTAGAAGTTGACAGGTGCCACTAGTACTTTTCCTATCCATTTTACTTCCAGCAAAGTTAACATCAGAGTAACCAATAAGACTAAAAGATTATCCCTTAGGATACCATAATCCTAAACTTTGTGTGTCCAAAAGGTACCTAAAGATTCTTTTTACAGTAGTTAAATGTGACTCTTTGGGATGTGATTGAAAATGTGCACACAAGCATACACTAAATTGAATGTCAGGTCTGCTAGTAGTTAAGTAAAGCAAAGAGCCAATCATACCTTTATAAAGCTTTTGATCAACACTCTTTCCTTGTTCATCTTTTTCAAGCTTAGTGGAGGAATTCATTGGAGTGCTAATTTACTTCAGCTTTAGCATATCAAACCTTTTCAGCATGTCTTGAATGTATCTTTCTTGATTGATAAAGATACCATCCTTGCATTGTTTGATTTGAAGGCCAATAAAGAATTTCAATTCACCGATCATGCTCATTTCGAACTCACCTTGCATTTCTTTAACAAAGTTCTTACACGAAGCCTTATTAGTAGCACTAAATACAATATCATCTACATAAATTTGAACTACAATGAAATCATTCAAGTATTTCTTAATAAACAATGTTGTATCAATACTCCCTTTAATATACCTTTGTTCAACTAAAAACTTTGAAAGTCTTTCATACCAAGCTCTTGGAGCTTGTTTTAATCCATATAAGGCCTTATGCAATTTGAAAACATAATTAGGCTTTTCAAAGTTCTCAAATTTGGGGGGTTGTTTGACATAGACTTCTTCTTGAATGAGACAATTTAAAAATGTATTTTTCACCTCCATTTGAAACAATTTGAAGTTCATGAAACATGCAAATGCACGCAATAATCTTATGGCTTGTATCCTAGCAACAAGAGCAAATGTTTCATCATAGTCAATACCTTCTTCTTGATTATATCCTTGAGCCACTAGCCTAGCTTTATTTCTTATTACATTACCTTGCTCATCTACCTTGTTTCTAAACACCCACTTTGTACAAACAATTGGGTGATTGAATGGCCTAAAAACCAATGTCCATATTCAGTTTCCTTCAAATTGTTCAAGTTTTTCTTGCATGGCTAACATCTAGCTTTCTTCTTTTTCTACCTCTTCAAAGCTTTTAGGCTCGATTTGTGAAATAAAGGCTGAGTAGTCACAAGTTTCTTTAACTGCTCTTCTAGTTTTTACTCCTTCTGAAGGGTCACCAATAATCTGCTATTGTGGGTGATCTTTGACAAATTTTTAACTTTTTGGTAGGTCATTTTGTTGGCTTTTAGCTTTTTATAGATTTTCCAAAGATGGCGCTTTTGCATCTCTTCTAGGAAAGTTTCCTTCATTGTTTTTCTTGTTTTCCAGGCTCATTTCTTTAATTTCTCTCTCATGGTCCTCTACATCATTTTCATCAGCAAGAACTTCTTTTTGTAAGGCATTGGTTTCATCAAAAACTACATGAATAGACTTTTCAATTGTTAGAGTTTTTTTGTTAAAAATTTTATAATCTTTTAAATTCAATGCATACCCTAAAAATATTACCTCATCACTCTTAGCATCAAATTTTCCAAGGGAATGCTTTCCATTGTTCAAAACAAAGCATTTACAACCAAAGCTTCTGAAATGGGAAATGTTTGGTTTTCTGCCTTTGTGTAATTCATAAGGGGTTTTAGAAATCATGGCCTTTATTGAAACTCTATTAAGAATGTAGGCTCCTGTATTGACAGCTTCTGCCAAAAATACTTTGGTAGATTGTTTTCACAAAGCATGGTTTGAGCCATTTCTTTAAAGTTCGGCTTTCTCTCTCAACAACCCCATTTTGTTGAGGTGTTTTAGGTGCAAAAAAGTTGTGATCTAAACCTTTTTCATTGCAAAAGTTTGCAAAATTATCTCCTTCAAACTCACCTCCATGATCACTTTTAACGCTAATAATGAAAAGTCCTTTTTCATTTTGAACTCTTTTATAGTGATTTGCAAATGTAAGTAATGCAACATTTTTATGAGCAAGGAAGTAGACCCAAGTATATCCAGAATAGTCATTAACTATCACAAAACCATATGATTTACCTCCTAAGTTATTTGTGTTGATTGGACCAAATAGGTCAATATGCAATAATTCAAGAGGTCTAGTGGTTGAGATAACCATTTTAGCTTTGAAAGATGTTCTAACTTGTATTCCTAATTGGCAAGTGTAATACCCTGCACCCTCGTTGGACACAAATAAGACCTTATTGATCAAACGAATGAACGTTTGATGTGAATTGGTGTGCTAAAGAGTGACAAAGAATAAAAGAAGCGTTCAAGAATAAAATGCTTCGCGCTTGCAGAAACAACAATTCAAATAATGATATTTTTGTTGAAAAGGAATTAGTAAGCTAAAGGATGATTCGAAAGTAAATTGAGATGTAATGATGTGTTTCGAGACCAAAGAAGGCAAGTGAAAAATTTTGAAATAAAATAATATTTTATTTAATAAAATAATATTAAAATATTAATTTTTTAAATGTTATCGGAATTAGTCATGAAAAATGGAATATGACTAATTTAAGTGGGGGAGATGAAGTAAAGAAAAATTTTGAAGGAAAACAACGATAATTGCGCCAGCGTGATTTTATTAAATCAAGCTAACGCGGGTAAGTAAATATTTAAATATATATGTTGACACCGTGTTGAAGTACAATTTTGATATTTTGATTGTACACATGTAAAGGAAAGAGATAGATGAAAATTAGAATTTTTAAATGTATCGAAAATATCAAATTTTAAAATGTGAAAGTTGGAGGGTTATGTGGTAAATAAAATAAAATCAAGGATTAAGTGCAAATGTCTTAATTGAAGTTAATAAATGTATATATAATAATATAAATATAGGTGAACAAAAGGGCAGCTGCCCATGTGATCAATATGTAACTTAAAAATATATATATATATATAACAATAATAATAAGAGAAGAGAATGGTGGTGGTCGGCCAAGTAATATACAAGAGATGAAAAAGGGAAAGGCAAGGAAAAGTCAAAGAAAGGCATGGGTTCATGGGAGAGAAGGATAGCATACAATAATAAAGAATAAAGAAAGTAAAGAAAGGGAAAGGAAGGTGGGGGCCGGCCATGTGAGGAAAGAAAAAAGAAGAAAGACACAAAAGAAGAAAAAAACAAAGAAAACAAAAGAGAATAATGTAGAAATGATGGTGGGGCCGGCCATGTGAGATGAACGAAGAGATAAAAAAGAAAATAGAGAAGTCGGTTGTGAGGGAAAGAAAAAGAAAAGCAAAGGAAAAAGGAAAGGAAAAACCGTGGGAGAGGAAGAAAGAAATGAAGAGAAAAAGGGAGAGAAAGAATCGTGGGAGAGGAAGAGAAAAGAGAACGGTTTTGCTGCACTTTGAGGGCGAAAAAGAGAGCTTTTTGCTGCAATTTTTGGAGGAAGAAAAAGCTGAAAATTTTGAGGTAAGAAAGTTGATTTTTTTTTAGGTTAATTGCTAGAATTTTTGAGGTGTTTATGGCTGATTTTGGATGTTGAAAAATTGGAGTTGTTTGCTGCCAATTTGTGCAGAAAAATTGGAGCTGTTTGGTGATAGTTTGTGTAGGAAAATTGGATAGCATTGAGTTGCCAATTTGAGGGAGAAAAGGCAGCTTGGTGTTGCCAAATTTTTGAGGAAAAGAGAGCTGAAAGTGCTGCCACCAAAGGAGGAAGAAAACGAGCCAAGAAGAAAAAATGTGGAAGAGAGTAAAAGAAAAAAAAGAAAAGAAAAGAAATCGAAAATAAATGGGCATGGCCTAATAGAAAATAAATGGGCATGACCCAATAAAAAATAAGTGGGCATGGCCCAATAGGAAATAAAAATAAATGGGCTTAGCCCAAATAGGAAAAATAGAGAAGCCCATGGAGAGGGCCCAAAGGTCATAAAGAAATGAAAAAGGCCCAATGGTAAGTTAAGGTTATATTTTCAAGTTTATGGGTAGTTTAATATTGTGCATATTTTGGATAAAAAATATGCAAGTTGCTTAAGGAATTTTTAATTAAGTTGCTACCCATACAAATGTGTGATTAAGTATACTAAGTTTAAATTGTTGCTAGGAAAGTTTGTCATGGAGGCGTGCCGAACGAAGTATTTGATCAACAAATATGAATAATTATATATGCGTACGAATCAATAGTGAAGTAATATCTCACTATTTTGAGGTGAGTAGGGGGTGTCAATTTTAAAAATTTTGTATATATATTCATGTACATATATTTTACGTGAAGTGCAAAATTTATGGAAAGCATGCGTTGATAGAATTTTAAGGAATTGTGGGTGTAAGTTATTTTTAGAAATCATTTGAAATATATATATATTAGACGTAAAGTGTTTAAAACCAGGAAATAAGCTTTTCGAAAAGATTTACATCAAATGAAATTGTGCCTTATTGTTTGTGTGGTGTGCATTCATGAAATTTATTACATATTCACCATACTATTTTGATACAAAATATCATGCAAATATTTACAATGAACATTTTACAAAAAAAGAGCTTTAACGTGATGTGGGGACCAATTTTTTGAGAAAGATTTAGAATATTCCCTTGAAGATCAAATTTGAATTCTTTTAAAAAGTGATTTCATTTTAACCAAGAAATTCAAGAGTAATTGGATACTGCTACTTTTTGTGTTATAACTCGTATTTTGAATGGAATGGCTTATGATAATGTGGGCATGATTGGCTGAATTGGTAAATGTGTTGAAAATGTATAAACTGTTGTTTGCCTTGATAAGCTGGGTTGTAAAATAATTGCCATGTCATGCTATTGCAAATTTTATTGTATGGTGGGTTTAGCTTGCTGCAGTGGGCGGGTTCCATGGACCAGCCTATTAGAGGGGCACGGTAACCCTGTTATATTCTTACCTCGGTTGGAGAGGCATGTAGGGTAACTCCCGAGGTACAACTTTACAGTTCACTTCACGCCAAACCACCAGGTGAGGGTGAACTCAGCCAACGCCAAAGAACGACTATGTTTTCAAAATAAAAATATGATTTATGAGAACATTACTTTTTAACAGCCTTGGCGAATTCGATTGGGATAGCCCCAGGCCAAGGTATCCTTGACAACCGAGTATGAGAATTATTTTGGCACAAGCCAAGTTTTTAAGAAAGTCATAAGCCATGTTGTTTATTTTTGACAAAAATGTAATGGTTTTATATGAGTTGAAATAAGTTTTAATATTATGAATTATATTTCTCTGCATGATGAAAATGGAATTAAACGATTTTTCGCAGCTCTCCTATTAGTTTATCTATGAAATGAATCTGTAATTCCTCGCATATAGGGCGAGTTATGATTTTAAATATTATTTGGTTTTGCGGGAACTTTTTAATTTTATTGATTTGATTCGAAAATGATTATTAATATATTTTGATGCGAAAAATTTTATTACCTCGATTATTTATACTTTATAAGAAATTCTTGATTTTTATATAAGGCACAAACCCACGTTTGAAATTAATTGCTTTTATAATCTTGGATTTTTATATGCAACTGATCTGCCGTTTGCTTGTTTCCCATCTACGCCCTACTAGCTGAGTCGATGATTATCACTGAGTCTATGAGACTCACACCCCTTTTTATCCCTTTTTGTAGATAGAGATCAGCCTAGCGTGTAGTGAGTGACGCGTTTGGTTCACCGTGAATAGGTGAAGGCATATCCTAGCAATTTATTCTGAGTCGCTCTGCTGTTAGAGGTCATAGCATTTTATTTACTAAGTTGTAAACGAATTCTAAATTTTTTATTTGAAAGCTCTTATTTGCTATTGAGCTAAGAGAGCAGTAATTAGCTCTATAGTAGAGGTCTTGGTAAGATTTTTTGAATCTTCTAGTGATGAAATTTTAACCTTAAATTTTCTAGCAAATTGACCAAAATTTTGTTTGCAACTCTTCTGTTAAATACCTCTTCTCCAAGGAGTTTCAGTTGATGTAATAACTTCATCACCTTATCTTCTTAAATATACTCTTCTTCCTTAATCCTTGGTAACTCGAATTGTCTAGAAAGATTTAACACTTGCATTTGCCTAGTCCAATCACTCCCTTGATACTTCGCTTTCAATGTATCCCTTACTCGCTTAGGGTCATCAAAATTCATTATCTTAGCAAATATAGTTTCTGACACAGCAGAATGAAGGCAAGGGAGTGTCTTATATAGTTTGGCTACTTCTTCACTATGCTGTTGAATTTGTGCAAAAATGGAATTGGCATGCCTTTGCACAAGAGGTTCACCACCTACTTCAACTACTTCTCACAAATCGAAGGCTTTTAGATAAGCCCTCATTTTAACTGCCCAGAAAGGATAGTTTGTTATGAGAAAATGGGAGGTGTTGAAGTGCTGAAATTTGTTGTTGCCATTTGAGTTACGAATTCCTCAGTCAAGAAAAGAATCAAAGATAATGAATAAGTCATAGGTCCTTTAAGAAGAAGAGCTCTAATACCATGTTGAGATTTATAGAAAAATACTTTAAAAGATGAACAAAATGATTCTCTAGGAAGAAGAAGAAAAGAACAAAAATGAGAGGTTTCAATATCTAGAAATTAAAAGATTCTCACACCCTTGATTATGTCATTTCCAGCATTATATATTTTCTACAAAAAAAACCAACTAAGGTGTGTAAATGTAGCCTCTAGAAACAAAATCCTAAAATGTTGAAGCACTAAAATTGAAGCATCATGTTCAGTGTTAAATGCCATAGTCCTCGTTTGGACGTGAATCTCACATCGAGGTAAAAAGGCCAAAGTGCTGAAGCCCAAGTGATACGAAAGGGACTGTCACACAAAGGAGTTAGAGAATTTTCTTTTTGATATTGAATAGTATTTTTGAGCTGTGTGCATGGAGTCAGAGGAGGACATAGTGGCGATGGCTTCAATGTATCTTGCTGGGGGCATGAAATTATGGTGGCATTCCAAATTCATTGATGGTAAGTGTCGCATCAACGCTTAGGCATACCTCCAGTAAGAACTCAAAAACCAGTTTTTCTTTGAGAATGTTGAGTATATGGCGTTGTGGAAGCTGCAAAAGTTGTCACAAATCATATTAGTATAGGAGTTCTTAAGGAACTTCTCTACTCTAACACTAGATATCAGGGATATAACTAAAAAGGATAAACTATTCTATTTCCTCGAAGGTCTAAAACCATGGGTGAGAACAAAGTTACAACGATAGAAGGTAAAGGATGTGACTTCGACAACAGTGGCTATCAAGCGCCTTACTATTTATAGTGAAAACTTTAACAAAAGGAAGGACTATCCATCTAGAACCAGCAGCTCTAGCTCAAAAAATAGGGTAAAATTTTTAAGGGTTAGCATACCCTTGAGTGGGGGAAGCGACATGAGACCATCTATTAGAGACTTACCTCAATAAAAAAAAAAAAACAAGCTGTGGAACTTCAAGCCATAACTTCCAATATCTTGTTTTTTATGTAATCGAGTAGTTGATTGTCCTCATCGAATAGCTTTCATGCAATATGCATTACCAATGTTAAGACACCTCCACCCCATATCCTAGTCGAAGAAGTCGAGGAAAAGAGGACATGAATGGGTTTAATTATTTTCCTTGGTGCCTTACAATCATAATTAGAAAAAGATGGAAAAGAGCCCCAATGAGGTCTAATGTATGTAGAGGTGTTATTGAATGACAAATGAACCAAAGCCATGCTTGATACGAAGGCCTCAGACACCTTCATCACCTTGCGAGAGCAAAGAGGTGAGGTCTAAAAGTTGAGAAAGACTTTGGACTAATAAAGGCAGTTAACTTACCAGCCTCCACTATTATGGAGAATTCAAAAAATGTGAAAATCAAAATCGACTTTTGAGAAAGGAGTATAAATTTAACTGTAGCTACTATAGATGACTTTGACTTTGTCAATGACTTAGATTTCATGCCAAAGGCATAAGCCATTCCATTTCCTGCAACTACCTGCTTGATGTTTTTTGAAAGATAACCATGTGTGGTACTAGATACAATTTTACTAAGAATGGGAAGAAGGTTATATCAACTATTCAATTCAAAAAGACGATTAAAAGAGGAGAATCATCTTATGTGGCAATGCTGATCTACAAAAGTGGAGAAAACCATGATCTAGTTCCTGTAAGAGTAAAGTTAGTTTTGGAAGAATTCAAGGACATGATGCTATAACAATTACCTAAAGCGCTACCACCTCGACGAGCAATTGATCATGAGATGAAACTACTTTTAGGAGTCAAACCTCTAACAAAGGGGCTGTATAAGATGGCTTCCCTAGAGCCAGTGGAGCTAAAGAAGCAAATTGATGAGTTGATACAAGCTGGATTTATTTGACCTTCAAAGGCACCTTTTGGGGCATCGGTACTATTTCAGAATAAGCAAGATGAAAGTTTACGATTGTGAATGGACTATCGAGCTTTGAACAAGGTCACAATACGAAACAAATATCTTATTCCTTTAATAGTTGATCTGTTTGACTAGTTGAGTTATGTAAAGTATTTCTCCAAGTTAGATCTTAAGTCTAAAGATCATCAAGTTAGAACTGCTGATGGGGATGAACCAAAAAACTAGTTGTGTCACACGGCATGATACGTTTGAATTTCTTGTTATGCCTTTTAGTCCAACCAATGCTCCTATCACATTTTGTACATTGATGAATCAGGTCTTTTAAGACTACCTGGACAAGTTTACGGTAATAAACTGGGACAACATCGTAATATGCAGCTCAACACTAGAAGAGAATAAAAAACATTTACAAAAGGTGTTTTAAAGTCTTTGAGACAACTAGTTGTATGTGAAGAGAGAAAAGTGTGCTTTTGCTCAAACCC
This sequence comes from Theobroma cacao, assembly GCF_053813885.1. NCBI lineage: Eukaryota > Viridiplantae > Streptophyta > Magnoliopsida > Malvales > Malvaceae > Theobroma > Theobroma cacao. Next base: position 18,600,925 of record NC_142648.1, on the reverse strand, counting down.
GAATTTAGTTTCTAGGCCATATTGAGCAAGGTCACATTCAGATAGACATGTAAAAGGTGAAGGCCATTAAGGAGTAGGAGACCCTTAAGAATACAATCGAACTTCACTTATTCTTGGGGTTAGCCAATTATTACCAAAGATTTATGGAGGCTATTCGAAAAAGACGATGGTACTCATGAAATTGCTGAAAAAGGGGTAGAGGTTGAGTTAAAAACCATAATGCCAAGCAACTTTCGAAGGCCTGAAAGAGGTAATGATGACAGACCTTGTTTTAGCTCTCCCAAACATCAAAAAGCCTTTTAAGGTACCGATAAATACGTCAAACTTTGCTCTTGGGGGAGTATTGTCATAAGAAGGGCACCTAGTTATGTTTGAGAGTCATAATTAAACGAAGTTGAGAGAAAATACATGACACAAAAGAAAGAACTATTAACAATGATTCATTTTCTACAAGCATGGTGAAAGTACTTTTTAGGATCTCAATTTGTGTTTAAGACTAACACTACCACTGTAAGCCACTTTCTCACATAGCCAAAACTTATAACTAAGCAAGTGAGATGGCAGAAGTTCCTGACTGAGTTTAATTTCTCCATTAAGCACAAAGCCGAAAGGACTAAAATCGTGTAGCAACCACCATCAGCAAAAAAACTTAGTTCGTTGCTCTCAGAGTGATCACGCCAATGATGGCCAACAAAGTGACCACAAATATCTGTAATCTTATTAAAGAAAACTTGCATCAAGATCCCTAAGCAATTGCCGTGGTGAAATTGGTGGAGAGTGCAAAGTCAAAATACTTTTGGGTGGAAAATGGACTCCTACTAACAAAAAGACCACACATATTTGTTCCAAAAGTGGGAGAGTTAAGGCAGAAGTTGATGCAGGAATGTCACGACACCTTTTGGGTAAAACACCTAGGTTAGTAGCGGACCATTACACTACTGGAATAAGGTTACCATTGGCCTCATATGCAACATGATGTGATGGATTATACCAATACATGCCTCATTTGCCAATAAGACAAATTGGATAGAGACTAACAGGAATGCTCAAACCTCTATCAATATCGACCAAACTATGGAAAAGTATTTCTCTAGACTTCATAGTATGACTTCATAAAGTGGAAGATATGATAGCGATCTCGGTAGTGGTTGACCATTTCTCTTAGTATGCAACATTCATCCCGATGTAGAAGTTTGGTTTTGCACAAGAAACGGCTCGTACGATTTTTAAACATGTGGTAAAATACTAGTGTGTTCCTAAGAGCATTAATAATGACAAGGATCCAAAGTTTACTAGTTTCTTCTAAAATGAGCTTTTCAAGCTATTTAGGTCAGAATTCAACATATCTTTCAATTATCACCCACAAACAGCCAGGTAGAACATTTCAATGAGTTACTAGAAGAATATCTATGACCTTTTAGTTGTGGCTCAATTATGTTTTAATTTGTAGAAAAACTCAGCCACTAGTAAAACCCCTTTCAAAGTAGTCACTTGACAGTAACCTAAACTTTCCTATACCCAAGTGTTCAACTTTGCTAAGGAGTAGAGGCAAAACACTAAACTCATCAAAGCTTATTTAGAGAAAGACTCCAGCCAGATGAAGAAGTGGGCAGATAAAGGTTGAAAGGAGCAACAATTTAAAGTGGGATACTTGGTGCTAGTGAAGTTGGTACCTAAACAACTTCAATTCTTAAGGAAGAGAAATTAAAAGCTAGTGTGGAAGTGTGAAAGTCCAGCATCGATTATGGCCAAAGTGGGGAATACTTCCTACAAGATTGATCCGCCCAAGTGGATAAAGGTGCACCTCGTGTTTCATGTCAACAACCTAAAGTTGTTCCATGTAGATCCAGCAAATACAAGTAAGATTCAAGCCATGAGAGTTGCCATTAATACCAAGCCACCATCACAGCACAAAGTAAAAGAGATTCTAGAAAGGTTTAGTGCCAAATGAAATCACTTGGGAGAAAAAAGTCGATTTCCACACCTTTAAGTAGAAGATGGAAGAATTTTAAGCCAACCAGTTAACAAGGTTGTCGATAGATTGAGTAGGGGAGGATGTAATGAGCTAACCTTGTATCGGGGTATGACATGGTAGAATTCTCTAAGAGATTAAGTTTTTCGTACCTTTAAGGGATATGTCTCCCTTTCAAACATTGTAATGGCATTTGGTGACATCTCTAGAAGTATTTGTTTAATCTTTAGGAATAAGATCTTTTAGAAAAGCAATGTCCCCATCTCAAGCATTGTAATGGCTATTAATGATATACATGCAAAATCTCATAAACTCTTTATAAGAGGTGAGCAGTCGACAAGTTTTTGGGTTGTCTCACTAGCTTAGGTGTGTTTGTGGCTAACCATCTAGGCTTGCCCCTATAGCTCGATGATTATGTGTTCCTTCTCTTGGTCCCTTCATACTTATTTGCAGTATTAATAAAATATTTTCTTTTATATAACACTAGTGGTTGCATTTATGGCATTTGGTATTTGATTTTAATATTGATTTCCATGACTTTACTCATGGCTATTATTCATGTTGTTCAAATATAATCAAGCAATTAACTATTTTGAGTGGAAACGTCCACTTGAGCATTGTACGAACTATCGTGTACTTAAGCGCAAAGGGTGTAGACTGTAACAATTGGTATCATAGTGAACTCTAAGTATCAATGATGTGCCATTGAGGACAATGAGCCCTTGTTGAAGTGGAGGAGGATGTCACGGTCCTCGCATGGATGTGAATCCCACGTTGTTGAGATAATGCTCTTGACGAGTAAAGCCACAAAGTCTTAAATAAAAAACAAACTCATAGCAAGGAGTAAGAAAAGATGTCATGGTCTTAGAGAGGAGAGCCATGAATTTCACATGGGCTATATCCTAGAGTGATACTGGGCCTATAAGGATTCACACCACCTTCAACTTGTAAGGCACATTTTATGGGACAAAACCGTGAAGTTAGTGAGTCAAAGTGGACAATACCTCACACGGGTTGGTGTTGATAGTGATAGTTGGTATCAAAGCGGACTCTGAGTATTAGTGATGTGCCATTGAGGATAGTGAGCCCTTGTTGAAGTGGTGGAGGATGTCACTTTTGGGATTTGACCTCATGCTCAAATATGAAAATAATCAATAAATTAAAAAAATAACATAGCGAAATAATAAACTAGTATTTAATCAGAGAAGCAGTTGAATCCTACACGATCAATGTTTGTGTTTTTCATGTAACTTTTTAATTTAATTATGAACATTCATAAGTTTTAGAGTTACATACCTTGCTCTAGATATTGTAATCAAGAGCTAATTAAATCAAAATCTTTGTTTTTTCACCTTTAAGATTTGTCAAATCTTCAGCCACTTAAGTGTTTGGTCTTTAACAATAATCAACATAGTCATCGAACAAAACCTTCTCAAAGGTAGGTTTTACTTGTGCTAGCAAGTTTCGTTTCTAAAACATAAAGACCAAAAATTCTTGTTTTATGAAAATAGCTAAAAGTGGCTGAAGGCTTAGAATTTTACTTTGCTAACATAACATATTTATATAGCCAAAAGAAAGTTGTAACCCTAAATAGAATAGTTGTATTTTAATTGAATTAAGTCTTTGTGAACTTAATTAATTTTCCACTTTATTTTGGTCTTTTTCAATTAAATCCAACGTAAATAATTTTCTTTATTTAATCTCAATCACGTTACTTAATGTGTGTGACCCATTAGGCTTCTAATGTGTTGACAATAAATATAAATCCTAATAAAATATCCATTTAATAATTAATTTATATTTATAGATCATGAGCGGTATCTAGTAATACATCATGATCACCCAATTGTTAGAGAGTCAATTAAAGAATTTGGCAAAGCCCTTCAGTGATAAGCCTCTTAGTGCAATACAATCCTTTCATCAAATGTCCCGGATATGTCATAAAGCATGGCTTAGTGTCTACTTATGACATTCCATATTAGTTCTCATAATTCATGATTAACCTTATGAATTTAGGAAACTAACTTTCCTCAAATTCATCATGCTTTGGCCAAAGACTTTATACAAGTTAATCAAGAATTGAGAACAAGTGAGATACATCTCCTCATATCACTTGGGGTGATGAATCCTCTCTTGACCACTCATTCACCTTTGCATGCTTCATGACATACCCAAAAATACCCTGTTTAGACATCTAGTCACCTTCAAACCCGTAGGGGTGAAATCGAAGTATGTTATTCCCTATACAGGAAAACCTGGTGTCTCAAGTCCAAGGACTAGTTTACACGAGTATCACATGAAAACTTATTCCATAGATACTTGAGTGAAATACAAAATGGAGTTCTCATAAAGGGTCATGTTCAGTGAACTTGATGTTATCCTCAAGTATCCTATATACTTCAATCTACGAGATCAATTACTTACTTCTCAAGTAAAGAGGTTCAACATATACCAGTCTTTACGTATTGTCAATGCCTTGTCTTGACAATACAATGATCAGGAACAATTTTAGGAACATCGCTTTGATGCATAGTGATCTCATAATTGTAACAACTTTACAATTCTCTCGCAAGGCTTTTATGTTCCATGGGTTTCATCCAATTAGTACTTAACAACTCCTTATTATTGCACTAACATGAAGAAAAATCTCTATCACATATAGTTATGTGATTGAATATGCATTAAATGACAATATATATTCCTTGACCAATCCAATTAGCTTAAGGGCATATACTAACAATCTCCCACTTGCACTTGAGTCAATTGCTAACGTATCCAATATCAAACTCTTTTGCACTTAGCAACCATGTCTCTACTAGGACAACTCAAATTGTAATATTTGGGAATATGTTAATTTACATGTTTGACAATCTCAATTTTCATATATCGAAATATTAATTTAGATCACAATGAGACCTTGATTCCATTATTATGGCTTTTGTTTTTACTTTAACAACTGAGAATCATTTACTAATTCATTACACCAATGATCCAAATATCTCTTCTTTTGTAGCCTAAACAAAAAGGTTTGTATCCGATTATAGATATAATCACGCAATTATCTCTTGTTTTGGAACTAGTCCAATACAATTGCTCAATCATGACTTTATGTCACTTTTAACATTTAAGATTTTCTTTATGTTAACCTCCTTTAACATGTCATCTTAAATTCTTTTGCTGAGTCTTTTTTTAGGCTCTAACTTTATAGTCCCATATTGTTTTTCTTAGACTAACAAATGTATCTTATACACTTTTAATGAGTAACTTATCTTACTCCCATTAACCTTATGATGTGCACAAAATATGTTTATCTTATTCAATGTATACAACTATTTTGAATTTATTACATTGAATAAAGATTATTATCCAATCATTCATGTTAAATTATTTGGTAGACTCATCTTATATGAGTAGTGCATCAATATGCATCCTACTAATAGTTTGTATTTAATGGATTCATCTCATGAATTATGCATCCTTATGCATCCCATTAAATAAGTCTTTATGCATAGATATTATTTATTGGATTTTATAATTTCATGACCTTTGACCTTTAAAGTGTCATTAGCTCTCATTATTTCTATCATGTATGGAAATCTTACCAAGTAAACTTATTTACTTTCTTTTGGGGCGTTATATCCATAACTGTTATGTATACTTACATATCATAAATCGTTCATTATCGATTATGAAATGAAATCCTCTCAAAGGTTAGTTCATGCGTTTAATTGGGTTTGGAATGCTTTGTAATTCATCTCTTATGAATTCAACATGATAATCAATTGTTATTTAGTTCTAAGCAATCTTAATTTAGATATTTTATCTCAATAAGAATGCTCCTTAACTAAATGTGTTCATAATCTTATTACGAATTCATTGAGTTAAGATTCAATTTTATCTAAGTCAAGTCATTAATTTCCTTTTTGATTCATAATCAAAAGAAAATAAGCTCACAATGATCTTATCATTATGACTTAGTATTGATTATCTTATATGCAAGGTTATACTTAAGGATAAATAATTTAGAACAATTCCAAAATAAAATGAGATGTAATGTATATATATATGTATAAGCTAAGCATCTCATGCTAGCAAAATATAAATCTATGCTTCCTAAACATAAAATAAATAGTTAGCCATAGGCCCAAACCAAAACATCTCATCTTGGCAATCATGCCATGAAATCATTCAATGTTCTAAAATTTTTTATTGTTCCACAATCTAATCTAGGTCGACAAGCTTGATCACCATCAACTAAGGTTGTAGCCTTCATGATCTTATTACTCACTGTTCCTTGTCATTAGTTCTTTTAATATGTCATACATATTAAAACCATTAATAAAGAGTAAGGTATCATATACCAAGTAGTGAAAAGTAAATTATTATATGATTCATACTTGATTAGTAAACTTCTTTTTGTTTTTTCCCTTTGATGGATTCAAGATAATCCTTGCAATTGCACCTCTAATGCCTTAGTTTGTCGCAGAAATGGCATTTGTCATTGTCTTTGTCCTTCTTCACTCCTCTAGTAAGCTTCATTCCTTTCGAAGTTGATGCCTCTTCATCTTTGTCTTTCTTAGAAAATTTTTTTTTCTTATTTTTTATTTTTCTTAAAAGAGATAAGATAAACTGAAGGTTTGTCCTTCGCAATGGTGTTCTTAGTTTGTGTGAGCATATTCAATAAGCTTGAAAGGTTTACTTCAATCTTGTTCATGTTGAAGTTTAACACAAATTGTCAATAACTCACTGAAAGTAAAGAAAGTACAAGGTCGATGCTCAAATTATTCCATAATCTAACCCAATTGCTCAAGTCAAGTGATATATTCTATTATCTTAAGTACATGAGGCCTTACTAGGATTCCCTCGAACATCTTACATTGGAACAATTCCCTTGAAATGTTAAATCTCTCTATGCAACTTTCCTTATCAAACATTTCTCTAAGGTTTAGGATAATATCCAGAGCATTCATAGCTTCATGTTGCTTTTAAAGATTTGGAGCCATACTAGCCAACATCACACATGTGGCTTGATTGAGATCATCCATATAAACTCTATTGGCCTTCTTTTCTTCATTTGAAGCATCATCGCTAGATTCCTATAATACCCCATACTTTGATATGGTGGCTAATAAAGCTTATCGGATGCCAATTGAGGTTAATTAGAATGTTTAAAAATGATGAAAGGTGAAAGGAATAGTTTAGAAAAAAATATTCTACATGCGAAGAAATAACAATTGAATAATAATATTTTTATTAAGGATGAATGTGAAAACTCGACCTTCATAGACGTATAACAGAGGTAGACAAGATGACACAAATTAGGAGTAATCTTGTCATTTTTCTTAGTGAGCTCTTAGAAGTGGGTTTTTCAAATATTATGAAGGTTTAAGTAGGCCTAAGAAATAAATGAATGAGGTACATAAAAAAAAATAAACGAAGAAAATTGAAATAATGATAATGTCCATAATAAGGGCAAAATGGTCATTTTAGGTCTTGAGTCTAAATTTCTAAGTTTTCATGAACCCGAGTACCCCTAGTCTATTGTGGACCTTTTTCTAGTGTCAAAAGAGTAAAATGTATGAACCGAAGGAGAGAAGAAGGTAAAGTCAACTATGCAATGGCATTTTTGTAAATAAGTGGAACTTTAGTCAACTATAGTATAAATATCTAATTTTTTCAAGCACTTTCTCCTCACGTCCAACAACTTATTCTTCTTCCCATTTCTCCTCCCTATTTCATGTTTTCCATCTTCCATGGAAGCCTCCCTTGAAACCTCCATGATTTTCTCATAGTAACCCCAAATCTTATGTTTTTATACACTTGTTCATAGGATTTTGCATGCTCTTTCACTTCTACACCTTAAAAGCCCTCAATTGTCTTTGCTCAACACTTTTTCTCACTAGCTGGACATTTTAGAGAGAGAGAGGCTTTTCATAATAGCTTGAAGAAAACTCTTGAAAAGGAATTCAACTACAAAACCACCAAAGTTCCAACGAGGCCCCACAGTCCACTTCGAGCATTAGTGGAAGTTAGAGTTGATTAAAGAATCAACAAAGACAAGTGAGTGAACTTGCATTAAAATGTTTTGGGATAAATTTATATGTATTTGGTTGAATTACTTGAAATATTTTATTGAACTTTTCTCTAAATATGCATGGGAACAAGTCCTTGATGAAATGTTTTTATGATGTGAAATGTATAGTGTGATGAATTCATGTGTTCCTCTATTATGATGATATGTATGTTATGCCTTGAACGATAATGTTGTGTGATAATTATAACCGTGCGTGTGCGATGTGGGAGTGCACATGACGATGTCGGTAGTGTGCGGTGTGGGAGAGCACACACCGATGATATATGCCATGTTCGGTATGGGAAAGCACATGATGATAATATATGTTGTGTGCAGTGTAGGAGTGCACATGACGGTGATGGTGAGGTGCGATGTGGGAGTGCACCTGATGATGATATTGTAATGTGAAGTGTGGGAGTCCACATGAGCCGGGGGAGAGCTAGGGTGACACCGATAGTTGTATATATGTTTATATATATTATAGAGAGATTAAGGAAATAAAATGTCATTGTATTGAATATTGAATGTTTAAATTTGACAAATGCTTTCCAATTGATTTCATTGTAGCAAAAATGGATTTTCATTGTGACAAGAATGCTTCTAATTTAATTGCCCTATTACTCATTGCAGCGATATTCATTCTCGCTGTAGCGAGAAACTCTCTGGTGGTTGGGTAAAATGCTAGCCCTGGTTTTCGCTACAAAGAAAATGCATTCCCGCTGCAGCGAGAAATTCTCGAGTGGTGGTTCAAAATTTCTGCCCTTAATTTCTCTACAGCGAGATTTCCTCTACCATGCTTGCCTTGCTTAGATTCTGCTGTAGTTTTTACCCTTTTTAACTTCATGGTTGACCATGGATCCTTTAACTCTAAGGGATTAAATAATCAAAGTTTGAAATCAGGGGTTTTAGCAAGAAATTAAACTAAGTTGCATTGTTTTTGACATAAGTGCATCATGATTTCTTCACTTTCCTTATCATTTGCTTGTTCCTTTCCTATGTTCACTCACTAGGTTTATACTCACTCTTTTAACTTCATGTTTTCAGATTCGAAGTTAGTTGAGACCTAGATTGAAGTGTCCAATTGTATTCGCCATTTGGTAGGTACCATGGCATCCAGTAACGATACCCACGCTCAGAGTCACTCTGCTAATAGTCAAAGTCTTTTGCATGTGTATATAGTTGCTTAAATGTAAACTGTGAGATTGTTGTGCACTTTGTATGTTTGATTTGATTAACCATGTCATTTAGGGTTGACGAATGATAAACCTATTTTGGAAACGTTATATATATATATATATATATATATACTTGGTTCTCACGGTTTAATTTCGAAAGTATATTGATTAGAAACTATGAGTTTTAGATCTTAAAGAAAAAGAGGCTTGCTTGGGCCTGGTGGGCTATGCCTATTAGGCCCTTGCACCAGTCATGCCCCTGGAATTAGGCTGTGACAAAGTTAGTATCAAAGCTCTAGGTTTGGTTGAGTCTTAGGGATTCTTATGTCTATCAGCGTAGTTGTTAGAGTCCATGTAGAGTCTTGTCCTTTGATTGTGGGTGCGCAACACAAGTCAAGGATGAGAGGCTACATAGGCCCCTAATTCATTAGAAACCTACCTATTCCTATGATGTATAAATGGCTAAGCAATTGGTGCTTGGTTGGATATAGGTTTAAAGGTGCACCTGTTGCACATGCTATGTCTAGAAGAGACGATAGTCTCCATACCCCTCACAGTTCTAGCAAGGGATCGCTAGATTCCACTGCTAAGAGCCAATGGCGCCTTGATCCAAGGAGTCAGGAAAGTGACCAGTCCTGAATTCCTATTGGATGGATTTAACCGAATTTAGAAAAATTATTTCATAATAGGGAAAGTCTCAAAAGTAGTGAAAGTCTTGAAAGTGAGGACAACTTTGATATTCCGGAAGGCGTGAACAAATTACTTGAGGAATGGTATAAGGAAAAGACGAAAGAGGCAATCGCAAAGGGAGATATTCATCCTAGGAAGGTATCTGCTATCCGACATTTTCCTCCTATATGTGGAAAGGTGCTGCAGTTGTGAGTAGGGAAGAATGCATAAGAATACAACAAGCTTGGATTAAGGATAAAATGGGTAAATCTCAAGAGATAAAAGAGGACCCGGAAGAGGATCCGTCGATGTGCTCGGATCAAGATGACGATGATCCTAATGACACTTAATATTTTTATTGAACTTCGCATTACTTTAAGTATGGGTAAAAGCGGTGTAAATTAATATTTCGGTACAAGAGATTTGAAAGTTTGGCTTCTATTTTATATGACTCAAGTAGGGTATGAAGTAGTTGTTTAAATGACTTGGGGCGTGTCAAAATTTTAATGTATGACAGATGTAGATTAGCACCATGATGATTAAGGAAAGATATACACCCTAGTGGCGTGATTGGTCGCCTTAGGCAATTATTGAAGGTTGTCGTAGAAAGTCTTTAACGATTCAAGCAACTACAGGACCTGACGATAAATATGTTTTACAGTACTATGAAATGGTTACCAATAAACGTGATCGACTTTTGAGTGGCAACCTTGGTTTTTAGCAAGATATAAAATGTCGTTTGAATTGATAGTGTTTATTAAAAATTATCATTTATCATGGTTTGTGGGTTTTGGCATAATTTCGAATGTGAAAATGAATAAATAAAGTCCTAGTTTATGGGGCAAGTTGTATCAAAGACATTGACTTTCGAGTAAACACATTGAACTAGGGAACTATGTTATAATAAGAGAGTTCAATTTGTCGTAAGTGCATGGGATATCATGAGATAGAGTGGTAAGGCCAGCAATCAATTATAGGATTGTGGAACTGGAAATCTTAATTATAGTTACAATTTTGAAAGTATGTGGGAGAAATCCATGAGATTATAGGTGATACTTTGAATGGTTAACGTGCATAATGTCGAGGATTGTAACCTTAAGTATTGAGGGAATTGCAAACTGATATTCTTGTGGATGAGAAATGTTAAAGGGTATATGCTAGATAAATAGGAAAATGGTTAAAATGATAATTCGTTTGTCAAGTGTCTATAGTGTGTAGGTAGGTCCTAAAGAGCTGTGCAATGCATCAAAAAAAGAAAAGGGTATGTAAGTCTTTTAATTGTTTCTTATGAAGTACAATTGATGGTAAGAATGGAGGCACATGGTGCCATGACATTATAAAATGATAATTTGGCACAAATATAAACCATTGGGGGTGAATGATAGAACTTGAGAAAGATGAATTCTTGATTAGCAAGGATTGTGAGTATAAGGTGTGGAAAAGATGAACTATTTTCATAGTCATTTGTACTGAAATGTCAATAAACTATTTGAGTTACAAGACAAGAAAGACAATTAATTATGGATGATAAGAATTGGGGATGCTATAAATAGTGAATAATTGTGTGTGTGGTGTTATATATATTGTGAAGTCAATTACACAATATGGAAAGGATGCCCTAAGGTGGGACTTAATGATTGATGATAAGTGTTAAAGGATAAAATGCGTTGAAAATATTGACTTGGCCTAGTACATATGATAAGCAACGAAAAGATACACATGCTTATGGGAATTATGATATATGGTTAGAGGAGAAACCAGATAGTTGAGGGTGATCGATGTAGTGACCTTGAATGCAGACAAATAGTTTTGACGAGGAAATTTCTAGTAATCACAGCGCCGCAGCGTTGATTGCCCAGCGTCGCAATGCTAAGAACATTCCATGGTTAAAAAGTACGAGTGAATTGTAAGTGGTATGATGATGCATTTATAAGTCAAATTATATTTATTACTCTTGATGTTTAACACTATTATTTGGAGTGTTAATTGTTTTGGAAAAGTGTTAATATGAGGGAATTGAAAGGTTTCTTTATTACCTTATATATTGGCATGTAAGAGAAAGAGAAGTTAAAGAGTTCTTAAGATAGCCACATTGAGGTAAGTTGCCTTGTGAAGCATTGAGATAGAAAATATGTTGACCAAAGTCAAATCCTAAGAAATAAAAGAGACAAGAGATTAAGACTTGTTAAAGGATGATGAGGAAGTGAATGAAAGGTTAGATGAATGTATGAGACATTGACAAGGGATATCAATACCAAGTGATGAAATTGTGAATAAAGGATTACAAGAGTGACATAGCAAATGAGTTAATATAATGTATTGCTATGAGGATTTACAAATCTTGTCTTGACTTAGTTAAATGAAGAGGATTAGTAACAACACAAGGCCAATTACGTGGCATGCTAGAAACCCATAAAGATAAATTGAAGTATGAATAAATGAGCATGCATTTAGATACCTTGGTGAATAAGTGCATGCCTTTTTGGATTGACTTGCTCAGAATGTTAAAGAGCAAATAAGTGATTAAGTGTTTTAGGAATGCATGAACATCCTTGAGAAGGAATTACCAATCATACACAGCAAGTATAATATGTGGGATTTTGAAACTTGCTAAGGAGCTTCATGGCTAAACCACAAGTTATGTGATCACATGCAATGAGATATAAGTTTAAGGTGGATATCTGTAAGGAAATACTTAAGAGGAATCCTGCTATAAATCTTGTGAAAACAAGCATTAAGTCATGTTGTTACAAAAGAGAAGTCATAAGCTAAAAGTGATACTCACATTGACATTGAAAGGTACTTGAAAAGAACCTTGTTTCCAGTCTTGAAATTTCAAGTACATATAGTCAACGGGGCTAAAGAAGAATGATGTTATGCTAGTATGAGAGAATAGTACAAAGGATGGTTTGTCAAGCCCGACTTTATAAAATATTAGCCATGTCATTCATGTGATTGACAGAATGCTTGCATACTTGGAAAGCCCTAAAAAATCGTCAAAAGTCGATAGTGTACCTAGTGATGCAACTAAGTTGAATTAAGCCTCGAACTAGACCAAAGAGAGATTTTAAGATGAAATTGAAAATTTTAAAATCCAAGAATGATTTAATATGGTGATTCGGAATTCGAGGATCGATTTGGAGTCAAATTGGAATTTTCATGAATTAGGAGCAAAATGGACATTTTGCCACCCAAGGGTAAAATTGTAATTTTAGACACCCAACACTTGTCATGCCCATGGATTTCATCCATTAACATTTTATATTGTGGATAATTGAAATATTTTATGTGATGGAGAAAGAAAGCTTAATAGTTAAAGAATTTAAAAATGGACCAATGGTAAGGTAACAAGTGTCAAGCTTTTATTTCTTTATTATTCTCCTTATAAATTAGCACAAAACTAGCCCATTTCTCTTCATTATGGTTGGCCTCACCAAAGAGAAGCAAGAAAAATGAAGAACAAAACCCTAGGTGGAAAAACTCAAGGGAAAAGTGTGAAAATTCAACGAAACAAGTGAAAAAAAGGTAAGATTTTTTCAATTTAAGCTTGAGATCTCTCTTTCTTAAGCATTTTTTCTTATTTTCCATGGTTGAATCACATGAAATCATGATGAATCCCTTGCTGGCTGAACACTTAGAGGGAGGTTTTGATGCTTGATTTGGTTAGATTTCAATGCATTTTAGTGTTTTTAGTTAGTTAGTGATGTGTAGTATGAAAAGCCAACAAGAAAAATTCACTTCCTCCCATCACCCATCGTTGGTCGAATCTTCCATGTAGAGTGTGGATGGTGGATTTGATTTTATTTCAAGTGAATTGGTTAGGAAATGATGAATTACGGTGAGCAAATCAAGTAGGAAAAATCATAGTATTGATGAACCCACCATGGCCGAAATTCCCAAGAGAAAATGTGAAGATGATTTTGTTAATTTTATGCTATTTGATTTGTGTTTGATGGTTTGGAGAATTGGAAGAAAAATGAAGTTAACTGGAGTTGAATTGGACATATTGGCCAATTAATCGAGTGATAGATCGAATTAGGCCATTACCGTTTTATTTAGGTACACAATTGAATCTGTGTAGAACACCGTGTTTAGACGATAATCCGAACAATTTGCATTCCGTTTCATGCATCCATATAGTTTTATAACGATTTAGCACCAATGTGGTAAATTGCTTGATTGTGCATTATGTCTAGGTGGTGAATCCTCCGACAAGGGCAAAGAAATTGTACCCGAGGATCAATAGTCAGAGTACTATAAAAATTTGACGCCCGAAATAGTGAGTAACCTTATTATCATCTTAATTATCTAAAGTAGTTTTTATTCGTTTTTGTGATTTTACAGAAAAATGAGTTTAAATTGTAAATCTTTATGTCTTATAAGCAAAATGTGATTAAATGAATTGATTTTATAAAATTGTCTTAAAATTGAATGATGGCTTGGAAAATGGAGTAATTGAAGACTATTTGCTGTGTTATAAATCATGGTTTGAATTGAATGGCTTATGACAACGTGGACATGAGTGGTTGGATTGGTAATTGTGCTAAACATATATGAACTGTTGTTTTGCCTAGACATGCTGTGTTGTAAAATAATTGCCATGTCATGTTATGGCAAATTTTATTGTATGGTGGGTTTAGCTTGCTGTAGTGGGCGGGTTCTGTGGACCAGCCTATTAGAGGGGCACAAAATCCGATTATATATGTACCTCGATCGGAGAGGCGCATAGGGTATCTCCTGAGATATGGTTAGAGTTCATGGCACTCCGAACCACCTCGTGATGATGAACTCCACTAATACCAAGGAACGGCTGTGTTTTTCAAACTAAAAATATGTTTACGTGTATATGAAATTTTTAACAGCCTTGGTAGACTCGGTTAGATGCCTCAGCCAAGGTATTCTCGAGAATGATTTTGGCAGGAGCCAAGCTTTTAAGATACTCATAAGCCATGTTGATTATTTAAATGAAATGAATATTTATGTTATGAAATACATATTTAGATGGAATATTTTAATCATCTCCATTTAGATATGAGGCTATAGAGGTCGAGGTCTCACAATATACATAGTAAAACGATAAGAAATCCCATCGGAAGTTGAGCTATGTTGATATAAGAAATTTTGGAGAAATAGTCTAAGAAATGATATTAAGGAAATGTAATCTATATCGTGGTTATGCCATACAAGATGGACCAATATGATTAAGAAGATTGAAGTTGCATAAATGCAAGATAAACATGATGTATGTGGGAATAATTGAAGGCATTAGCCTCCCTCCCAACTTTGAGAATACGTACCAGAATGAATATGGCATGTTTATAATGCTGTAAGCTACGTAATAGTGCATGGGTATAAGATGAATGAATGAATGTCGAGAAGTTCGACAAGGAATGAGGTAATAAATTGGTGATTAGGTATACATAAGTAAGTATAAAATGTGATTGAAATCGGTATGATTGAGATGGAGTTACGGTTCAAATCCAATGATGGTGATAAAGGCATATAAGAGATAATGTTTGTGAAGGTTACCGCTAAGTTGATTCTAAAAGATGATAATAGACATAAGTGAAGTATTCTAGTCAAACTGGAGGTAAACGAGGTGAATAACTCAAAATTCTTTATAAAGGGAGGAATGGAATAAAATCATAGAGTAAGTGTCATGACCCAATTTCAAGGCCATGATTGGCGCATGGGCCCAATGGATGTAGCCCACTAAGCCCAAGCAAGCCTATCTATATGACCTGTTTATCATTCCATCAAAGTTGCTAAAGTCACATTTCATAATTTCAATTCAAAATATTGATAATGATTGCCAACTCGTCGTGGCATTAGTAATCAAAATATACATATAAGGTCTAAGGCATACATCTTAGTACTTTACATCAAATGTACATTTTTACAACAAAAATGACTTTGGGCTTCTAGCGGAGTGACCAACGTGAAAGTGCGGCTATGGAATGCCAAGATACCTACAAAGGAGATGAAACTACGTGGACACCTCGACCTAGGTTCCAATTGCCTCCTGATCTGAAAAATGAAGTTGAAAACAGTGAGTACAAACTCAGTGAGTGAACATAAGAAGGGAACAAGCGAACGATAAAGAAAGTTTAAATAAATCATGATGCACTTATTTTAAGAAAATAATAATGCAATTTAGTCTATTTTTTATTAAAACCCCTCATTAAACCCTTAATTGGTTAATCACTTGATGATGAAGGATTCATACACAACAAAGAATTTGAAGAATGAAAGCTTTCATAACACTCAAGCAAGTCAAATGAAGAGACGGGCCCTCGCTACAGCGGAAAGGCATTCTTGCTACAGATTTGGGCTCAAATTATCAGCTGGACGAGGGTTTCTCAACTGGCTGAGGGTTTTTCTCTAAAACCCCTCATTTCAAACTTAATTAAATAAATTCCTTAATGTTGGGAGTCCATGATCAACTATGGTATTACTAAAATGGAAAATGGGCCAACAACCAAACAAAGTAGCATGCAAGACAAAAAGTTTCTCGTTGTAGCGAGATTCAAGAGGCAAAACAGAAAGTTTCTTGCTACAACGAGAATCCATTCTCGCTGCAGTGAAATTCAAGCTACGAAATAAAAAGTTTCTTACTGCAGCAAGAAGCTTCAGCAACTTTCTCATTCCAACGAGAATCAGGCCGATGTAACCCTCCAAACCTCGAGAGTTTTTTGCTACAAAGAGAATGAATCTCACTGCAGCGAGAAATAGGACACCAACAACAAGTTTCATTCTCTCAAGAAAAGGCCATTTAGCTGCAAAAACATAATCAATTTGAACATGCTTAAAAATTTCCAAGGTCCAACATGCAAGATTCACATGTATTACAACCATATACCATACTCATGAACTTTCTATATCACACACACACACTCACATATATATATATATATATATATATATATATATATATACATCATCATGCATACCGTCCCATCATCATTAGCTCATGTGCACTCCCTACTCGCACATAGCTGGGTCATCATCAGCTCATGTGCACTCCCACACGTACATAGCTGGGTCATCATTATCACATAAAAAAGAACATCCAATGCATATTATACATATCAATATATTGTGATAGCACATGAACCATTTATATGGCACATTTTCACAAGATAGAAACATTCACCAAAGGCTTGTTCCCTGGGTAGATTTTTAAGGAAAAGTTAGATAAAGTCATTCAAATGTTTTACCCCAAATACGTCTACATTTCCAAAGAACTTTGAAGTGCAAGTTCACTCACCGGTATTTGTTGAACCTTTAGTCGACTCTAACGTCCCTAATGGTCCAATTGGGGTTGAGGGGCCTCGTTGGAACCTTGGTGGATTATAATGAAATTCCTTTTCAAAATTCTTCCAAGCTATTATAAAAGCTCTCTAAACACCTAACTAGTGAGAGAAAGTATGAAAGTAAGATTTTTCATGGGTTTTAAAGTGAAATAGTGAAAGAGCACAAAGGTTCTATGCCAAAGTGCACAAAAGCTTGAAAATTGAAGCTATTTTGAGAGAGGTTTTGGAGGTTTCATAACAAGCTTCCATGGAGGGGGAAATAAACTTGAGATGGAAGGAAGAAGAAGAAGAAGCTGCTGGAAAGAATGATATTTATAGCTCAAGCTTATCCAACTCCACTTAAATTACGACAAAACCCTTAGCAAGTTAGCTTATTCTCCTCCAATCCTTTGTGCAATCCTTTTACTTTTTTGACACTAAGACAAGGTCCATAATAGTTTATAAATACTCTGGTTCACGAAACTTAAAAATTGACTTAAGATGAAAAATGATCATTTTGCCCTTACCTTGGGAATCATCATTATTTTTATTTCCTTTGTCATTTTACCTATATTTTCATCATTCATTTATGCCTTAGGCCTACTTAGGCCTTAATATTGTTTAAAAAATTACTTTTAGAGGCTCACTAAAGAAATGACGAAATTACTCTTGGTTAGTGACATCGCGTCTACTTTTAGCTACGAGTCTCTAAAGATCAAGGTCTCACAGTAAGATTGATAACCCGACACCAATGTGAATTCGATGATGAATTCTATTTAAGTGGGGGAGATTGTAATACCACGTACTTTGATATGGTGGCTAATAAAGCTTATTGGATGCCAATTGAGGTTAATTAGATTGTTTAAAAGTGATGAAAGGTGAAAAGAATAGTTTAGAGAAAAATATTCCACACGTGAAGAAATAACAATTGAATAATAATATTTTTATTAAGGATGAATGTCAAACCTCGACCTTCATAGATGTGTAGCAGAGGTAGACACGATGGCACAGATCAGGAGTAATTTTGTCATTTTTCTTGGTGAGCTCCTAGAAGTGGGCTTTTCAAATATTATTAAGGTCTAAGTAGGCCTAAGCAATAAATGAATGAGGTATATAATAGTGAAATAAATAAAGAAAATTAAAATAATGATAATTTCCATAATAGGGGTAAAATGGTCATTTTAGGTCTCAGATCTAAATTTCTAAGTTTTCATGAACTCGAGTACCTTTAGTCTATTGTGGACCTTTTTTCAGTGTCAAAAGAGTAAAAAGTCTGAACAGAAGGAGAGAAGAAGGTAAAGTCAACTATGCAATGGCATTTTTGTAAAATAAGTGGAACTTTAGTCAACTATAGGATAAATATCTAATTTTTTCCAGCACTTTCTCCTCACTTCCAGCAGCTTCTTCTTTTTCCCATTTCTCCTCTACATTTCTGTTTTCCATCATCCATGGAAGCCTCCCTTAAAACCTCCAAGATTTTCTCATTGTAACCCCAAATCTTATGTTTTTATACACTTGTTCATAAGATTTTTCATACTATTTCACTTATACACCTCAAGGGCCATCAATTTTCTTTCCTCAGCACTTTTTGTTACTAGCTGAACATTTTAAAGATAAAGAGACTTTTCATAATAGCTTGAAGAAAACTCTTGGAAAGGAATTCTACTACAAAACCACCTAGGTTCCAACGAAGCCCAACATCCCCACTTGGAGCATTAGTGGAAGTTGGAGTTGATTAAAGAATCAACAAAGACAAGTGAGTGAACTTACATTAAAATGTTTTGGGACAAATGCATATGTATTTGGTTGAATCAATTGAAATATTTTATTGAACTTTTCTCTAAATATGCATGAGAACAAGCCCTTGATGAAACGTTTTTACAATGTGAAATGTATAGTATGATGAATTCATGTGTTCCTCTATCATGATGATATGTATGTTATGCATTGAATGATAATGTTGTGCGATAATTACAACTATGCATGTGTGGTGTGGGAGTGCACATGACAATGTCGATAGTGTGCTGTGTAAGAGAGCACACGCCGATGATATATGCCATGTGTAGTGTGGGAAAGCACATGATGATGATATATGCCATGTGCGGTGTGGGAGTGCAGATGACAGTGATGGTAAGGTGCGGTGTGGGAGTGCACCTGATGATGATATTGTAATGTGTGGTGTGGGAGTGAACATGAGCCGAGGGAGAGTTGGGGTGATGCCGATAGTTGTATATACATTTATATATATTATAGAGAGATTAAGGGAATAAAATGTGATTGTATTGAATATTAAATGTAGAAATTTGACAAATGCTTTTCAATTCATTTTCATTGCAGCAAAAATGGATTTTCATTATGACAAGAATGCTTCTAATTTAATTGCCTTGTTACTCGCTATAGCAAAATTCATTCTTAGTGTCGTGAGAAACTCTCGGGTGGTTGGGTAAAATGCCAACTTTGGTTTTCGTTGTAGCGAAAATGCTTTCGTGCTGTAGCAAGAAACTCTCAGGTGGTGGTTCAAAATTTTTGCCCTAAATTTTGCTGCAGCGAGATTTTCTCTGCCATGCTTACCTTGCTTGGATTCTGCTGTAGTTTTTACCCTTTTCAACTTCATGGTTGACCATGGATTATTCAACACTAAGGGATTAAATAATCAAAGTTTGAAATTAGGGGTTTTAGCAAGAAATTAAACTAAATTGCATTGTTTTGGACATTAATGCATCATGATTTGTACACTTTCCTTATCGTTTGCTTGTTCCATTCCTATTTTCACTCACTAGGTTTATGCTCACTCTTTTTAAGTACATGTTTTTAGATTCAGAGATAGTTGGGACCTATATTGAAGTGTCTAATTGTATTCGCCATTTGGTAGGTACCATGGCATCCAATAGCGGTACCCATACCCAGAGTCACTTTGGTGATAGTCAAGGTCTTTTGCATGTGTATATAGTTGCTTAAATGTAAACTGAGATTATTGTGCGCTTTGTATGTTTGATTTGATTAACCAGGTCATTTGGGGTTCATGAATGATAACCCTATTTTTGAAACATTATATATATATACTTGGTTCTCACGGTTTAATTTTGAAAGTATATTGATTAGAAATTATGAGTTTTAGATCTTAAAGAAAGAGAGGCTTGCTTGGGCCTGGTGGGCTATGCTTATAGGGCCCTTGCATCGGTGATGGCTCGGGAATTGGGCTGTGATAATTCCTCAAGAACAGGACCATTTAAGACAAAAGCCTTTTTCTCTTATTTCAAGACAATCTTGATATTGCGAAACCAATCAATGAAATTTTGGCCTGTCAACTTGTTTGCATCAAATATGCTTCTAAGTGACAAACTATTCGCCATGATAGATTTATATCCTATACAAACCAACATATATGATTATTAGTCATTAACGTAAATTTTATAATGATAAAGACAAGGCTTTATAATCTTATATGATTATTATAGTATAAATCAAAATAATAGCCCTTTTCTACTATTTTGAGAAATTTAACCTTTAACTTTTGATTGAGTTATGACCTTCTTCATCCCACCTCGACCTTTAGTGACTCAACAAGCCATAATGAAACTAATCTGGTAAGTAACTTAGCTTACCAATTATATTTTATACAACTCCTAGATTAGTTAGGTGACAACTCTTTGTCTAAATGTATCATATACATTGTGCCTAACTATGCCTCAATACTATGCGGTCATGTATGACACATTCGAACAACATGGTACTAGTTGAATAAGACCCATCAATAACTCAAACGAAATCGTGTAAAAGTTTGGCCTTGAGTGACTCAACAAGCCTCCAATTAAAAGAGCAGTCTGGTTATCTTGTTATATAGTGGAAGGTAACTTTTTGACTCAATATATTAATGAGAGATTTTTATTTAGTAATTCATTAATTAAGGTCTCATTGATTTGACGTTGTTGACATGCATAACATTTATCACATTTCACATATATCATATATATATATTGAAAAATAAATCTATCTTATGCCAACTACTAGGATGATTATGGACTTTACTAATTCTAATTACCTCGAGCCATTAAAGAAATTAGTTTGTCAAAATCCTAGGGGATTTACACAAACATCATCTTCAAGCTTTGCTTGTAATCTCCTTGAATCTCCGTGGCACCTTTGGGTCTCCATCTTCAAGTTTGTGGTGGTATTTATTGATGACATCTTCATCTGCTCGAAGAGCAGAGGGGAGCATGAGCAACACCTTAAGATAGTGCTCCAAACTTTGAGAGAACATCAATTGTATGCCAAGTTCTCCAAGTTTGAGTTCTAGCTCGAAAGTGTTGCATTCTTAGGACATATGGTCTCTAAGGATGGGGTGCAAGTTGACCCAAAAAAAGTTGAGGTAGTAGAAAAATGGCCAAGGCCAACCTCAATTACAGAGATTAAAAGCTTTTTGGGTTTGGCCAATTATTATCGTCGTTTTGTGAAGGATTTCTCTAAACTAGCCACCCCTCTAACTAGACTGACACATAAGGATACAAAATTCGAGTGGTCAGATGCTTGTGAGGATAGCTTTGAGAAGCTTAAGGCTTGTCTCACCAAAGCTCTAGTATTAAGCCTACCACAAGGCATGGGGGGTTATACGGTATTTTGTGATGCATCACAGGTTGGTTTTGTTAGCGTAAGCCTTGCAAGCCAATCAATTTTGTCCTTGTAAAACACTATATTAATTAGTCATATTTCATGTTAAACACATTATGGATATTTTATATAATGTATGAGGTATTTCTTTATCCATGAGTTTATTTATAAGGAGTTATGAGAGACTTATGTAGATAAAGTCCTTGGAACATAATGACCTTGCAAAGAAATTATAAAGGTTATAATTATGAAATTCTTATGCATCAAAGCCTTGTTCCTAAATATGTTCCTGGTCATTGTATTGTCAAGAATAAGGGCATTGCCAATGCTCAAAGGCTAATACATACTAAGCCTCCTTACTTTAGAAGTAAGCAATTGATCTCATAGATTGAAGTTTGTGAGATACTTGGGGATAGTATGTGGGTGCTTGTTAAGGAACAAGTTCACTGAACATGACCCACTATGAGAGTTTTGTTTGGTATTTCACTCAAGTGTCTATGGAAATACTCTCATGTGTCAATAGTGTAAGTAATCCTTAAACTTGTGATACCAGGTCATCTTGTATGTGAATTGTCATGCTTTGATTTCACCTCTATGGGTCTGGAGATGACCAGATGCTTAAACAAGGTGCTTTGGGTATGGCATGAAGCATGTGAAGATGAATCCGTTGTCCAGAGAGGATTCATCACCCCAAGTGATTTGAAGGGATCTCATTTGCTCCTTGTTTATATTGATTAAAAGTCCTTGGCCAAGGCAATCTTGATAGGTCAACATAGAAGCTGTAAGACTAATATGGATAAGTTAAAAAGTAGACACTGAGCCAAGCTTTCTATCTATCTAGGATATATGATGAAAGGATCGAATTACACTAAAATATTGTACATTGAAAGGTTAGTCAAATCATATTGACTCTCTTGACATTTGGGTGGTCATGATGTATTGCTAGATGCCGCTCATGATCTATAAATATAAATATAAATTCTTAATTGAATTAATTTAAATTTATTGCCAACATGCTGGAAACCTAATAGGTCACACACATAAAGTGAATTGTCGAAATTAATTTGAGTTTAATTGGATGTGATCTAATTGATTTTATAAAGGTTTAATCCAATTAGGTATTGATCTAAATCAAATATGATTTGATGGAGTATTAAATAAAGGCCCAATTAGCCCAAGACATTTTATAATCCTTATTGGTCAACTAACTCTATTAAAGAATCCCTTAGCTGTCTCTTGAATATATAGAAGACTTATATTTTATTTTCTCACATGTTGAGATAAGATCATAGCAAAAAGAGAGAAACACAAGGGAGCTCAAAGTTTCAAGTTTTCTAGCACAAACTTCAGCTTATGGATTCACAAATTCTTAGTGAATAGATTTTGGCAAATCACTATGTGGATCACCATTAGAGGTAGGACAACTGTGCTACTGTGGTTTGATAAGTCGTAGTTGGTGTACGAAAGTTAAAACAAAGAGTCAAGTAGGACTCCACCAAAGAAAGCAGATTTTCAGGTATGTGAAATTTTTTTTTATGGTTTTTCTAGATTAGTTTCAATTAAAGTGATCCATGGCTTTGGGGATTAAAATTTTAATAATATTCTGATGTGCATGAGTTGTCTCAGAATAATTTAAATCCCCAATAGTGGTATCAGAGCCTCCTTTAATTGATTTAATCTAGTTTTATGTTTAGTTGTTGAAGATTACAAAAACTGTTTTGTTTATATGTCGATTTGATACAAAGTTTGAAAAATTATTTAGAATAATTCTGAATGAATTTTTTCAAAACTAATTTATGTTTCAAAAGGCCTTTAAAGTCTTGATTTTATGGATTTAAAATCTAGATTTAATAAGTCCTTAAAGATTTTGTAGATTTGTTTTAATAGATTCCAAATCTGAAAAATCTGGCAGCATAACGTGATCTGCTTTGGAAATATTTTTGAGGGACTTAGAGAAAAATTTTGTAAATGATTTTTGGAGGGTAGAACGTCAAGAGAATAATCTCAACCTCTGAAAATTTACAGCATTTAATTACCTGGTTTGGGTGGTGATCTGATGATGTTTCTGCATAAACAGTTTGCTAGAATTGTATTCTTGTGTGACAAGGACTTGCAAAATCATGGCTATTTGTATTCCAGATTTGCTGAGGTTTTGAGAGTTTTTTAGCGTGATGTTTGAGGCATGGGATGTCTTTGAATTGGTGCCAAAATCGCAGCAAATAATGGAGTATGGAGCTTCAAAGGATTTGGGAAAGCATAGGTGATGCAGACCTAATAAAATTACACTAGCTTGTGCTATTTCTTCTCTATATAATTAAGAGTTGTACTAATTTGGTTGTGACCTGAATTTAGACTCCTAATTGTAATGGAATATATCCTAAAGAGTTTAGGATTGCCCCAAATATGATTCTAAAATCAAATTGGCAAAGAAATAGGACTCTTGGCAATGAAGATCTAATTCTAGTTGGACTAGAATTGTAAAATTGAGGACAACAAAAAGCAAATTTTCTAATAAGATTAGAAACCCTAATTGGATTAGGATTCCTTTGAATATTAAATTTCTAATATGATTAGAATGCCTATTGAGAATAAGGGTCAGATTTAAATTCATAGTCCTAAAAGGTTTAGGATTACAAAGTCTATGTTTAATTTAATTCCTAGTAGGACTAGGACTTTTAAATTGGCACAAGACATTTGATGGGACTTGGACATCAAATTATTTGGATTAATATCTTTAAAGGTTGAGTAATATTATTGCCAAATGACATATGAGATCTTCAATTTGAATTAAACATAAGTTTTATGTGTTCATTATATAATTATGAATGTATGACGATGATTACGGACTTAGACCACTATAATGTGTTATGGATGGTTATGGTTGAATGTATTTGGTATTTATTTTATAAATAGGGAGTGTGTGCCCTACCTTTCCTCTATTTTATTCAGGAGTTGTAAAATTCTCTTCTTATCTTACTTCCCTCAAATGTAACTTAAGGTTTCTTTATATTTATGTAATTAGAATTCATAGGATTAGATTAGGAAGAAAAATTTTGTAATTCCAAGAATGAAGGACGAAGGCGCCAAGGAGACATGAAGATTACAAGACTACAAGATATGGTGATATTTGTATGTAATCCCTTAGGATTTGACCAACTAATTTCCTTCGATGGCTCAAGGAAATTAGAATAGATAAAAAAGTCCATAATCTGCCTAGTAGTATGCATGTGATAGATTTATTTTATGCAATATTACAAATGCTATGCATGCCAAATTCGATGAGACCTAAATAACAAGATAAAAGCAACAACAAAAATCGCTCATTAAAATATTGAGTCACATGCTTCGCATGGTTAAGTTGCCTTCCACCATATAACAAGATAACCAAGCTACCTTTTTAATTGGAGACTTGTTAAGTCACTCAAGGTCAAACTTTGACATGGGCATGTTTGAGTTATTGATGGGTCTTACTCAACTAAAACTGTGTGGTTCGAATGTGTCACACTTGACCACATGGTCTTAGAGCAGGGTTAGGCAAAATCCATATGATGCATTTAGACAATGAGTTGTCACCTAAGTGATCTAGGAGTTACATGTGGATGCAATTGATAAGCTACGTTATCTACCCAATTAGGCTTATTACGATTTGTTGAGTCACTCAAGGTTGCCATAATTCGAAAGGGGTTCTAGCCCAGTAGAAATACCTAGTAGAGATTTTCGTATAATAGTAAGGGCTATTATTATGAAAAATTAGTGGGAGAATCAATGTAAGATTTAATACCTCGTCTTGAATTGATTTATAACATGAAGGGCTAATACATATTCTTTTGCTATATTTATAGGTTGTTAGAATGGGTATAATAATTGCTACTTTGCTTGGCATACTTGATGCCATCAGCCTAAAATATTTGGACCGATATATCACTTTGAGAAAAGTTTTCAGTAAATGGAATAGTGCTATTGTGTACCGACATTAACTAGAAACATCATTTCGGTTTCATACCTAGCTAAGAATGATGATTTCGAATTTAGTATGAAGGGCAATTGTTGCACTGTCATTCTAAATGATGTATTTTATAGATCTACAACATGTCATGGAGGACTTTATGTTATGGATCTTGACAGCCCAATGCTCAATATAGATGTCAAGAAAGCTAGAAAAGATAATCCAAATCAAACCTACATCTGGCATTGTAGACTTGGTCATATCAATGAGACAAGGATAGCTAAGTTATATAAACAAGGTTATCTAGATCCATTTGATTATGAATCATATGGAGCTTGTGAATGTTGTCTCCTTGGTAAGATGACTAAGACTCCTTTTACTAGAAAGGTTGAAAAAATAAGTGTGCTTCTAGGGCTAATACATTCGGATGTATGTGGACCCTTAAACACACTAGCTAGAGGAGGTAATTCGTACCTCATTACGTTTATAGATGACCATTCTAAATTTGGTTATGTGTACCTAATGAAGTACAAGTCTGAAGCTTTTGAAAAGTTCAAAGAGTTTAAGGCTGAGGTTCAGAAACAAACTAGGAAGAGTATTCTCACCCTTAGATCGGATCGAGGAGGAGAATATCATAGTCAGGAGTTTCTAGATTATGTAACGGAACATGGGATTCTATCACAATGGACTCCACCTGAAACTCCACAACACAATGGAGTATCTTAAAGGAGAAACTGAACTTTGTTAGACATGGTTCGTTCCATGATGAGTAGGGAGACCTTCTGATATCCTTTTGGGATTTGCCCTAGAGACTGCTACTTACCTTCTTAACAAGGTTCCAACAAAATCGGTTAATAACACACCATATGAGATGTGGTATGGAAAAAGGCCAAACTTATCTTATACAAGGATTTGGGGATGTACGGCTTATGTAAAGCGTGCATCATCTGATAAGCTTTGAGCTAGATCAAACAAATGCAAGTTTGTACGGTATCCTAAACAAACTGTAGGATACTATTTTTACAATCCCACTGAGCAAAAGGTGTTTGTCTCGAAACATGCCAATTTATTGGAAAAAGAGTTCTTACTTGAAGGGATTAGTGGGAATAAAATAATTCTTGTAGAGGTTCGAAAACCAAAAACTAACATCCCTTTAGAACTTGAGTAAACGGTTGAAGCATTGGATACTCAAACCAGTACTCAAGAAACATAAGTGCTTTGTAGATTTACGAGACAGAGACAACTTTAAGAGAGATATAGATTTACGATGGGAAAAGATGCTCTGCCAATTGACAAAAAACCTACTACTTATGAGGAAGCAATATCTAATATTGATTCTGATAAGTGGCTGGAGGTCATGAAATTCGAGATGGATGCCATGCATGTCAACCAAGTATGGACTTTGGTTGATGTACCTGGAAGGGTAAAACCCATAGATGTAAATGGGTCTTTAAGCGAAAGACTGACATGGATGGTAATGTACAAATGTACAAGGCTAGGTTGGTTGCTAAAGGTTACAACTAAGTTGAAGGAATCGATTATGAGGAAATGTTTTCACCTGTGGCCATGATTAAATCCATTAGGATTTTGCTTGCTATTGTTGCATGTTATGATTATGAGATATGGCAGATGGATGTAAAGACAGCATTCCTTAACACAAATTTGCAGAGGAAGTGTATATGGCACAACTTGAAGGTTTTACATCCAAGGAGAATCAGCATAAAGTATGCAAACTTCAAAAGTCCATTTACGGGTTGAAGCAAGCATCTAGGAGTTGGAACATCAGATTTGATGAAACTATTAAAGAATATGATTTCATCAAGAATCCTAATGATCCATGTGTTTACAAAAAGGTAAATGGACAAGCAGTTGTATTTTTAGTACTTTATGTTGATGATATACTATTAATAGGAAATGATATACCGATGCTACAAACTATCAAAATCTAGCTATCCAAATAATTCTCCATAAAAGATTTAGGAGAAGCGGCCTATGTTTTGGTAATAAGGATCTATAAAGATAGATCAAAAAGGCTGTTAGGATTATCTCAATCCACTTATATAAACAAGGTGCTAAAGAGGTTTAGCATGACCGAGTCTAAAAAGGGACACTTGCTTATGTCACATGGCATTCATCTATCAAAGGATATGTGTCCAAAGACACAAGATGAGAGGATGAAAATGGATAGGATACCGTATGCATCGACTATAGGATCCATCATGTATGCCATGTTATGTACTAGACTAAATGTGGAGTATGTTTTGAGTGTCATGAGCAAATACCAATCAAATCCAGATGAGAATCATTGGATTGTTGTGAAAAATATCCTTAAGCACTTACGAAGAACTAAGGATGTGTTCTTGGTCTATGGAGGGGCTGAACTCCAAGTTAAAGCATATGGAGATGCTGTATTCCAATCTGATAAAGATGACAGCAAATCACAAAGTGGATTTATATTTACCTTAAATGGCGGTGCTATTAGCTAGAAAAGTTTCAAGCAAGCAACAACTGCAGATTCAACAACCAAGGCTGAATACATCTCCGTGTCTGAAGTAGCAAATGAAAGAGTTTGGATCAAAAAGTTTGTAACTGAACTTAGTGTGGTTCCTAACATTGTTGACCCTGTAACATTGTACTGTGCCAACAATTGAGCCATTGCGCAAGCAAAGAAACAAAGGTCTCATCAACGATCCAAACATGCATTGCACGTTATCACTTGATCAGAGAGATCATTGAAAGAGGTGATATTAATATAGAAAGAGTACCAATAGAGGACAACTTAGTTGACCCTTTCACTAAAGTTCTGTCCCAGCAGAAACATGATCGCCACTTAGGGGGCTTTGGTATTTTATACATGGGCGATTGGCTTTAGCGCTAGTGGGAGATTGTTAGTGTAAGCCCTGCAAGCCAATCAATTTTATGCTTCTAAAACACTATATTAATTAGTCATATTTCATGTTAAATACATTACAGATATTTTATATAATGTATAAGACATTTCTTTATCCATGAGTTTATTTATAAGGAGTTATGAGATACTTACATAGATAAAGTCCTTAGAACATAATGGCCTTGCAAAGAAATTATAAACGTTATAATTATGAGATTCTTATGCATCAAAGCCTTGTTCCTAAATATGTTCCTAGTCATTGTATTGTCATGAATAAGGGAATTGACAATGCTCAAAGGCTAGTACATTGTCATGAATAAGGGAATTGACAATGCTCAAAGGCTAGTACATGCTAAGCCTTCTTACTTTAGAAGTAAGCAATTGATCTCATAGGTTGAAGTATGTGAAATACTTGGGGATAGTATGTGGGTGCTTGTTAAGGAACAAGTTCACTAAACATGACCTGCTATGAGAGTTCCATTTGGTATTTCACTCAAGTGTCTATAGAAATACTCTCATGTGTCAGTAGTGTAAGTAATCCTTAGACTTGTGATACCAGGTCATCTTGTATGTGAATTGTCATGCTTTGATTTCACCTCTACAGGTTTGAAGATGACCAGATGCTTAAATAGGGTGCTTTTGGGTATGGCATAAAGCATGCGAAGATGAAAGAGTAGTCTAGAGAAGATTCGTCACCCCAAGTGATTTAAAGGGGACATATCTCATTTACTCCTGGCTTATATTGATTGAAAGTCCTTGGTCAAGGAAATCTTGATAAGTCAATATAGAAGTTGCAGGATAAATATGGATATGTTAGAAAGTAAACACCGAGCCAGGCTTTCTATTTATCTGGGATATATGATGAAAGGATCTAATTACACTAAAATATTGTACACTGAAAGGTTAGTCAAATCATATTGACTATCCTAACATTTGGGCGGTCATGATCTATTGCTAGATACCGCTCATGATCTATAAATATAAATATAAATTCTTAATTGAATTAATTTATATTTATTGCCAACATGTTGGGAACCTAATGAGTCACACACATAAGGTGAATTGTCGAAATTAATTTGAGTTCAATTGGATGTGATCTAATTAATTTTATAGAGGTTTAATCTAATTAAGTATTGGGCTAAATCAAATATGATTTGTTGAAGTATTAAATAAAGGCCCAATAAGCCCAAGACATTTTATAATCCTTATTGGTCAATTAACTCTATAAAAGACTCCTTTAGCCACCTTTTAAATATATAGAAAAGTTCTATTTTATTTTCTCATGTGTTGTGATAGGATCATAGCGAAAAGAAAGAAACACAAGGGAGCTCAAAGTTGAGAGTTTGCTAGCACAAACTTTGACTTAGGGATTCACACAGTCTTAGTGAAGAGATTTCAGCAAATCACTGTGTGGATCACCATTAGAGGCAGGACAACTATGCTGCTATGGTTTGATAAGTCCTGCTTGGTGTATAAAAGTTAAAATGAAAAGCCAAGGAGGACTCCACCAAAGAAAGCATATTTTCAGGTATGTCAGAATTTCTTTTGTGGTTTTTCTAGATTAGTTTCAATTAAAGTGATCCATGGCTTTGGGGATTAAAATTTTAATAATATTCTATTGCGTATGAGTTGTCTTAGCATGATTTAAATCCCTAACAGGTTTAGGGTGTGTAGTAATGCAGCATGGGAAGGTGATTGCATATGCATTGAGGCAACTTAAAAGGCATGAGCAAAATTACCCCACGGATGATTTAGAGATGGCAGCAGTTGTGTTTGCCTTAAGATTTGGAGACATTATTTTTATGGTGAGACTTGTGAAATATATACAAACCACAAAAGCTTAAAGTATATATTTCATCAGAGGGATCTTAACTTGCAACAACGTAGGTGGATGGAGTTGCTTAAGGATTATGACTATACTATTCTCTGTCATCCCGGTACGGCTAATGTAATGGCGAATGCCTTAAGTCGAAAGTCGATGGGGAGTCTGGCACGTATATCCGTAGATAGGAGATCCTTGATTCGAGAGATGTAGGGTTTAGGAGATGTGGCTATGCATTTTGAAGTTTCAGAGACAAATGTGTTGTTAGCACATTTTAGAGTTAAACCTATCTTAATAGACCAAATTAGAGAA
Source organism: Theobroma cacao (assembly GCF_053813885.1). Lineage (NCBI taxonomy): Eukaryota > Viridiplantae > Streptophyta > Magnoliopsida > Malvales > Malvaceae > Theobroma > Theobroma cacao. The sequence continues at coordinate 18,570,166 of NC_142648.1, read as the reverse complement.
GCCCAAAGTAAAGATGAGTTCATAACTAAGGTCTTGGAGGACCCTCAGGGAGGGAAAGGAAAAATGTTTACTAAATGCACAGATGGAGTATTGAGGTATGGAACCAGACTTTATGTGCCTGATAGTGATGGATTGAAGAGAGAAATATTAGAGGAGGCGCATACGGCAGCATATGTGGTACACCTAGGAGCTACAAAGATGTATCCAGATTTGAGGGAGGTATACTGGTGGGAATGACTTAAGAAAGATGTAGCTGAGTTTGTCTCCAAATGCCTGGCTTGTCAGTAGGTTAAGGCCAAGCACCAAAGGCTCGCAGGGCTACTACAACCATTGTCGGTGCTCGAATGGAAGTGGGAGCATGTTGCAATGGACTTTGCAATGGGCTTGCCTTGAACTAGTGGGGGCTACGACTCGATTTGGATCATAGTAGATCGGTTAACGAAGTCAGCTCATTTTTTTCTGATTAAAACTATATATGGGGTTACCTAGTATGCCCGAGTTTATGTGGATGAGATAATACGATTGTATGGTATCCCCATTTCTATAGTGTTTGACAGAGGGACACAATTCACCAATAAGTTTTATGGAAAGTTGCAGGAAGCGTTGGGCATTAAGTTAGATTTTAGCATGGCTTTCCACCCTTAGACTGATGGGCAATCTGAATGAACAATACAAACATTGGAAGATATGCTGAGGGCATATGTAATAGACTTTGGGGTCAAGTGGGATTAGGATCGACCCTTAGTGGAGTTTGCTTACAACAATAGCTTCCAAGCTAGCATCCAAATGGCACCATTTGAGGCATTATATGGACAAAGGTGCAGGTCACCCATTTGGTGGCTAAAGGTGGGAGAAAGGAAACTCTTGGGGCCAGAGTTGGTGCAAGACGCCATTGAGAAGATATGCATGATTTGACAAAGGATGTTATCAGGGCAAAGTAGACAAAAGTCATATACTGATAACAGACGGAGAGACTTCGAGTTTCAAGTGAGGGATCATGTATTTTTAAAGGTCTCACCAATAAAAGGGACAATAAGGTTTAGTAAAAGGGAAAATTAAGTCCTCGGTATATAAGATCCTTCAAGATCTTAGATAAGGTTGGAACAGTAGCGTACCATTTGGCACTACCGTCGGACCTCTCGAATATCCATCCGATGTTTTATATGTCAATGCTTATGAAGTATAACCCAGATCTATCTCATGTAATATGGTATGAAACAATTCAGTTGAGAGATGACTTAACGTATGAAGAGCAACCGGTGGCTATCCTTGAGAGGTAAGTCAAAAAGCTCCGTTCAAAGGATGTAGCCTTAGTGAAAGTGTTGTGGCGAAACCACATCAGTGAAGAGGTAACATAAAAAGTTGAATAGGAGATGCGAACAAAGTATCCACACTGATTTAATACGTAGAGGTACGCTACCTTATAGTTAGATTTAAATTCAGGGACTGAATTTCTTTTAGTGGGGGAGAATGTGAAATCTCGACCTTCACAGCTGAGGTAGACACGATGACGTGGATTAGGGGTAGTTCTGTCATTTTCTTGGTGAGCACCTAGAAGTGGGTTTTTCTAATATTATTAAGGACTAAGTAAGCCTAAGGAAAAAATGAATGATGTATATAATAATGAATAAATGAAGAAAATAGAAATAATGATAATTTCCACAATAGGGGTAAAATGGTCATTTTAGGTGTTAGATCTAAATTTCTAAGTTTTCATGAACTCAAGTACCTCTAATCTATTGTGGACCTTTTCATAGTGTCAAAAGAGTAAAAAGTTTGAGCCAAAGGAAAAAAGAAGGCAAAGTCAACTAGGTAATGGCATTTTTGAAAATAGGTAGAACTTTAGTCAATCCTAGGAATAAATATCTAATTTTCTAGCAAGTTTTTCCTCACTTCCAATAGCTTCTTCTTCTTCTTCCCATCCCTTCTCTCCATTCCAAACTTTCCATCTTCCATAGAGGCCACCTTTGAAACCTCCATAACTTTCCCAAATTAACTCCAATTCTCATGCTTTTGTACATTTTTTCATAAATTTCTTTGTGCTCTTTCACTTTTTCACCTCAAAGATCCTCAAAAGTCTTTCCTCTGCACTTTCTCTCACTAGCTAAACATTTTAGAGAGAGAGACTCTTCAATTTAGCTTGAGAAAACCCTTAAAAGAATTTTCCCTCTTTAATCTTTACTAAAGGATTCAACTGCAAGTTCACTAAGGTGAGTAATGAGTTAGGTTTAATTTTTAAGTTGTTGATGAATGGCCAATAATTAGAATTGTGGGTTGACTTATTGTTGAAGGTTATTTATTTATTTCTAATGTGACTAGAGTAGTGCAAACTAATGACTAGTCAAATGGAAATTGGAAACTAATTAGGAATAACTAGTAAAGTTTGATTTAGAAAATAGCTTTTGGAATAATATTCATGTCAATTAAGTTGGTTGTGATAACTTATTAATTCAACTTGAGACCTGTAGTAAAGCTTCTTTTTTTCAATCCTTGGTTACATTTTTCACTTTCTCAAAACAACTCATCTTATAATTTTCAACTCAAATTAAATTTTTAAATATTTATGTTTAAATTTTTTCGATTAATTTAATAGTTTGGGACTCAAATAGAATCTAGTTAATAGGAAATAGTATTGCACGTAAAATAATGTCTTGAAATTATTATTTTTATTTATTTTGTAAATATATTATTTAATTATTTAATTTTTATATTTAATCTTATATGATTTGTGGATGTTTAAGTATAAAAGTCGTTTGAAATTGAGCTAAGGTCAATTTGTACATGGCACAAGATGTAGAAGAACGAGAAAAAAATCTTAAGGTGCTATGCCAAAAAAATGAGACATAAGTAGTGCACAACATGAGGCCTACTGATGTAACATTGTACTATATAAATAAGATAATTAACTTTGTCTCAAAGTAAAGCACAATATTTAAGCAAATTTAATTTAGTAAGTTATACTCTTTTGAGCTTTTTTATTTGAAATAGTTGGTTATTTGTTTTCATAAAGATTGCATCTGGAATGTTCCTAGGTTTTGGGCTTAAAATATGACTTGGGAAGGCAAAATATGTTGTGAAATCCTATTAAACTTTCTTGGTTATAAGCCACCAAATTAGAGGTTGCATGTGTGTGTGTTTCCTAGCAACATGGTTATTTCCCTCTCTGGTTGACCATGATATAAATATGAGATATTACTTCTTCCTAGTGTATATATCGTGCTTTGCTTTGTAGATATTACTATTTATTGGCTTATTACTCCAACAAGATTTGATGAGAATTTTGAAATGATAAATTTAGCCATCTTGACATTTGCAGCCACCTATATTTTGAGTGATGATTTTGACATTATTAAAATGCTCTTAGGAAAATAAATTGATGTGGGGAATGGAGGTCTGCGAATATGTCTCAACAGCTTCTGCATCAGGCAATTCTTCAGTATACTTTATGTTTGTTACAATCTAGTGTTATCTTTTCCATTAATATTAGAAATTTAACATAATTTCTTTAATATCTAGTTGGCCATATTTATTATAAAGTTTTGTTGTTATCATTATATGAAATATTATGGAACTAACTTTTCTCCTCTTCCTATTCTTTTGGCAATTCCTTATAGCATTGAGTGATAATTGTAGCCAAAACAACATTCTTTTACTATCAATGTGATTGATCTTCAACAGAAAGCATATTTCATGCTCTTCTCAATGAAAATTCCCATTCCCAACACTGACGTGCCATAGCAAGTAAGAATTAGCTCAGCTCAGGTGAACAAACAGAAGAAAGGCAAGACAGATTGACTTACTAGTCACTTCTTTGCTGACAATATGTAGCTTTTGGAGTGAAATAGAAAGGATTACTATCTCATAGGAGGAGAGCTCAACTTGAATATAAGCCCACTATACAACCCAAACTAAATCAACGCCAGATAATAGCGCTTAATCCTACATTTCATGCACTGGCCCTATAGAACAATTGAGAGGAATGAGCCTATTACTTAGAGTAAATAAGAAGAGCAACAAATAACTCAGGTTCCAATACCATGTTAAGCTTCCTACCAAATCTGTCACTATCCAAATTTTTGGGCCATGTTCAGCGCATGGGCCCAATGGACGTAGTCCATTAAGCCCAAGCAAGCCTATTTATATGACCTGTTCACCATTCCATCTAAAGTTACTAAGTTACATTTTATAACTTTGGATCAAAATAATATGCAACATTTGCCAACTCATAGTGGCATACCAATCAAAGAGTACATATATGGTCTAAACATATAATTTAATAATTTACATCGGTTTGTCTATACACAACAAAAGAGTACTCGACTTCTAGCGAAGAGACTCGGGGCAAATGTACAGCTACTCAATGTCGAGACACCTACCAATAGTTGACTCTACGAGGTCACCTCGACCTAATTACTGACTGCCTCCTGATCTGAAAACATGAAGTTGAAAATAGTGAGTATAAGCCCAGTGAGTGAACAAGAAGGGAACAAGCATACCATAAGGAAGATTTAACGAAATCATGATGCATTTATCTTTAAAATAATGCAATTTAGTTTGGTTCTTATTAAAACCCCTCATGTAAACCCCACATGAGTAAATCACTTTATGAAAAGGGTCCATGCTCAACAAAGGATTTGGAAAGTGAAAACTTTAATAGCATTCATGCGAATCAAGTCAAATAAACGACGAGTCCTAGCTGCATCGAGAATGAATTTTTGCTGCAGCGATACTTGACTTAAATTATCAACTAGCCAAGGGTTTCTTAACTAGCCGAGGGTTTCTCACCAAACCTCCTCATTTTAAACTTAATTCATTTATTCCTTAATGTTGGAAGTCCATGCTCAACTATGGTACCAAAGAAATGGAAAATAGGTTAGCAACCAAACCAAATGAGGAGCAAAACAGAAAGTTTTTCGCTGAATCTTGCTGCATCAAAATTTTGGTCACAAAACAGAAAGTTTCTCGCTGCAGCGAGAAGCTACAGTAACATTCTCGCTGCAGCGAGATTTTTGGCTATTACCCCTCTAATTAGAGAGTTTCTCGCTACAGTGAGAAACAGGGCACTAGAAAAAATTCCCCATTCCCTCAAGCAAAGGCCACCCTGTTCACATGACCAACATAACATGAAACTCATATAATTTTCCAAAGTTTAATATGTCAAATTTCACTTGAATTTCAACCATATACATATTCATGAACTTTCTATAACACACATATCTATACATGTATATATATATATATATATATATATATATATTCATCATCATACACACTCTCCCATCGTCATCAGCTCATGTGCACTCCCCACTAGCACATGGCTGGGTCATCATCGGCTTATGCGTACTCGCAGTCACACATAGTTTGGTCATCTCTAACTTATGCGCACTCTTACTCGCACATAGTCGGGTCATCATAGACTTAGGCACACTCTTACTCGCACATAGTCGGGTCCACATCAACATACAAAGAAGCACCCAATGCATATCATGCATATTATCATATTGTGATAACACAGAAACCATTGTATAGCATATTTTCACAATATAAAATCACTTCACCAAAGGCTTGTTCCCAAGGTAAATTTTTAAAGGAAAACTGGATAAAATCTTTCAAATGTTTGTACAATTGCATTCACATTCCCAAAATAAATTTTGAAATACAAGTCCACTCAACCGTATTTGTTGAGCCTTTAACCGACTCTAACTTCCCTAATGGTCCAATTGGGGTTGTGGGACTTCATTAGAACCTATCATCACATTAGCATCACCAATATGTCAATTCACATACTTATAAAGTCCAAAAGCTTTCTCTTAGCTAACTTCCAATGGCCATTTAAATGGCTATCTATTTTCACTACCCTAATCACTCTAAAATGAATGGATAACCTTAACTACAAAACATTCACAAGTCTACTTACTAATCATTCTTAACACTAAAAATCAACTTTAGTTTACGAGTCACGTTGATAGCTTTGTAACCTTGAAATTCTTTCCAACAATTTCGAAGCTATTATAAGGACTTTCTTTCTCTTTCTCTCTCTAAACACCTAGATAGTGAGAGAAAGTATGGAAGTGGATTTTTTCAAGGGTTTTAAAGTGAGAGAGTAGAAGAGCATAAGGGTTCTAGTCAAAAGGGGAAAAAAGTATGAAAATTAGAGCTAAAGAGAGAAAGTTATGAAAGTTTCATATCAAGCTTCCATGGAGGAGGGAAGCAACGTGAGATGGAAGAAGAAGAAGGAGAAAAGCTGCTGGAGAATGAAGAAGCTGCTGGAAGAACAAGATATTTATAGCCCATGCTTATCCATTTCACTTAAATTACGAAAATGCCCCTCCACAAATTAGCTTGTTTTCTTCTAATCCTTCATGCAATCTTTTACTCTTTTGACACTAGGACAAGGTCCATAATGGTCTAGAAATGCTCAGGTTCATGGAAACTTAAAAATTTTTACCCGAGGTGAAAAATGACCATTTTGCCCCTGTTATGAAAATTATTGAAACTTCTAGTTTTCTTTGTGATTTCATCATTACACATCATTTATGCAGTCTTATGCCTATTTAAACCTTAAAATATAATAAAAATTTATTCTTGGAGCTTATTAGAAGAAATGGTGAAACTACCTATAGCCCGTGTTATGACATCTATGCCTAGTTACAAGCCTGTAGAGGTTGAGGTCTCACAGAACCCAATTAATAGTATGTGGAGAGGTCAACTTGAATTGAGGTTGTGCAAAACCCAAACTAAACCATTGTGGTATTTAGGATAACAACATTGAACATGTTCTTATATTGAGTATGGCTTGTTAAGTGAGATTTGAGTATGAAACAAAAATAGTATTTTATTTACGTAATATCAAAGGAATGCTTAAAAAAAATTTGGAGAAGGAAATACCCTTAGAAGTTGGTTTTTTTATCACATTAAAGGTTTAAATCAACCAACCCTCTTAAAAGCTTTGTTACTCACTTTAAAAGATATATTAATTCATTTATAATCTTATAAATGATTGTAAATCAAAATCTTTGGACTTTATGTTTAAAACCTATCATAATTGGATGTTTGCATTGGGAAACGTAAAGAGGATGTTATCCATCGACAACAAAGGACAATTTTAAATTAATAATGCCATCGAAAGCTTTGTTACTTCCTATGAATGATATATTAATTCATTTATACTTTTACAAATGGTTACAAATCAAAATCAATGTTTTCATTGGGAACATTAAGTGGATGCTATCCATTGATAAGAAAAGACCATTTTGAGTTAATGATGCCATCGAAGGCTTTGTTTCTCGCTTTAAATTATATATTAATTCATTTATAATGTCATAAATGACTTTAAATCAAAATATTAGGACTTTATGTTTAAAACCTGTCAAAATTGGATGTTTGCATTGAGAAACATGAGGTGGATGCTGTCTATTGACAACAAAAGACAATTTGAAGTTAACCATGTAATCAAAAGCTTATTACTCATTTCAAATGATATATTAATTCATTTATAATCTTATAAATAATTACAAATCAAAATCTTGGGACATTATGGTTAAAACCTATCATAATTGGATGTCTATATTCGGAAATGTGAAATGGATGCTATCAATTGACAAGAAAAGACAATTTTAAGTTAATCAAGCCATCAAAAGCTTTATTACTCACTTTAACTGATATATTAATTCATTTATAATTTTATAATTGATTATAAATTGAAATCTTTATTGTTGTTTGTTAAAACCTCTCATAATTAGATGTTTGCATTAGGAAATGTGAAGTAAATGCTATCCGTTGACAAGAAAAGTCCATGTTAGGTTAATCATGCCATCGAAAGGTTGTTACTTGCTTTCAATGATATATTAATCCATTTATACTCTTATAAATGTTATAAATCAAAATCTTTGGAATCTATGTTTCAAACCTATCATAATTGGATGTTTGCGTTGGGAAACATTAATTGGATACTATCCATTGACAACAAAAGACAATTTTAAGTTAATGATGCCATCAAAAGCTTTGTTACTTGCTGTAAATGATATATTAATTCATTTATAAACTTATAAATGATTATAAATTCGAAATCTTTGTTGCTGTTGGTTAAAACCTATCATAATTGGATGTTTGCATTGCAAAATGTGAAGTGGATACTATCCATTGGCAAGAAAAGATCATTTTAAGTTAATCATGCCATCAAAAGCTTTTTCTTGCTTTAAATGATATATTAATTCATTTATAATTTAACAATTGATTATAAAATGAAATCTTTGTTTTTGTTAGTTAAAACCTATTATAGTTGGATGTTTGTATTCAGAAATATGAAGTCGATGCTATCTGTCGGCAAAAAAAAACCATCTAAGTTAATCAAACCATTGAAATCCTTGTTACTTGCTTTAAATGATATATTAGCTCATTTATAACCTTTTAAATGTTTATAAATCGAAATCTACGATTTTCTTGGTTAAAACCTATCATAATTGGATGTTTGCATTGGGAAACGTGAAGTGGATGTCATCCATTGACAAGAAAAGACCCTTTTAAGTTAATTATGCCACTAAAAGCTTTGTTACTCACTTTAAATAATATATTAATTCCTTTACAATCTTATAAATGATCATAAATCAAAATCCATGGACATTATGGTTAAAACCTATCATAATTGGATGTTTGCATTTGGAACGTGAAGTGGATGCTATTCATTAACAAGATAAGACCATTTTAAGTTAATCATACCATTGAAAGATTTGTTACTTGCTTTAAATGATACATGAATTCATTTATAATCTTATAAATGATTGTAAATGGAAATATTTGGACTTTATATTTAAAACCTATCATAATTGGGTGTTTGCATTGGTAAACGTTATGTGGATGCTATCTATTGAGGACAAAAGAGAATTTTACGTTAATGATCCCATTGAAAGCTTCGTTACTTGCTATAAATGATATATTAATTCATTTCTAATCTTATAAATGGCTAATCTACGAAATTTTAATTACGAATCAAGTTTAGTGAGAGCCAAAAAATGTTATTCACAACCCTCTAGCACATTTATTTGGGACCAATAGCTACCACAAAACACTTCTTATAGTCATCAACCCATTTTCAAAGATTAATGAAGCTAAAACCACAATACTTACCTTTCCTTGCTTGAATCACAAAACCGAGCTTTACACCTCTATCCACACTCCAGGGCTTCTCTCTTGAGTATTGAAGAATCCTTGGTTGGTAGAATAGCACAAAGCTACAAGATGAGGGAGGAAACCTCACAGTTTCTCTTGATCTTATGCAAAATTGAGCCTTTCCCTATTTTCTCTCTTTTCTTTCTCTTTTTCTTTCTCTCAGGTGGAACCTCTTGAAACTTTCTTTCCTCTATTTTCTTCTCTAAATGGTCGCCCCTCTCTCAACTTCTCAAAGCTAGTTCACTTTTCCCTCTTTTGCTCTCCCAAACGCATGATTTTTGCCTAAGTTTCCAAGCTATTTTCCTTTTCTTTTCTCTTTCTTTTACTTATTTACTTGGCCACCCTCATGAACCAATCCAAATACATGCATTCTTATTCTTCTTATTTCATTTGGCCACCCTTTGAAACCAATCACAATACATGCATTCTTATTCTTCTTATTTCATTTGGCCATCTTGCCAACCAATGGGTTTTCATGCATAAATTTCCTTTCTTCCACATTAGTTAAACATCCACTCTTCATTATCATTCCATTCTTCAATTCATTTTCATTTAATCCCACCTTATTTGTACCCAATGGTCTTTCATGCTTTCTCCCATCTTATTTTTCATTTGGCCACCTAATGCACTAATCTTTTTACATGCAATTAGATTTAAGCTTATTTTTATTTTTACTTCACATGGTAGGGGTCCCACATGTTCCCCACTACAAATACATTCTTGCATGTAATAGTATTTTTTACATGCATATTCCATCCTCCCACATAATCTAATTTTCCTTGGTTAGTTAATCTCCATTTAGCTTCAAATATTGTAATTGCACATAAGTCCTCAACTTTTCCTTATTTATCATTCGTCCCACCAAACTTTTCATTCTTGCAATTTGGTCCTTCAATCATTTCTTTTAAATTCTAATTTCCTTCTATCTTTCTTCCCTTACAAGTGTACAAATGAAATATAAAATTTGCACTTCACCAAGGTGTCACCATAATATTTAAATATATACTTACCCACTCTTACTTTATTAAACAAAGGCACACGAGCCCCACTTACGTCGTTTTTCTTTAAAATTCCTTCTTACTTCTTCTCCCCCACTTAGATTAGTCATATCATCCTCCTTCATGACCAATTTTGATAATAAATAAAATATTATTATTTTAATATTATTTTATTAATAAAATATTATTTTTTTCAAATTTCTCCATTTGTCTCCTCAAGACCCAAAATATCTCACTTAGTCTCGATTCACTTCCAAATCACCTTTTAACTCGAAGATTCATCCTCGATAAAAATATTATTATTTTATTATTATTTCTTCGCATATGGAATATTTTATTTCAAAATATTTCTTACACCCATCACTGCTCTTTGGCACTTAAATTTACGTCAATTAACCCTTTGTCTTATCAATAAGGTCTTATTGGCTCCTACACGAGGTTACGGGGTGTTACAATGATGGATGATGCAATTCTGCACAAGGTAGCATGCTAATTAGAAGTCACGGCTTTGAGTTACTCATGACCGCAATGTTAAAGGAGTTACCTCTGTAGTGCTGGGAGGATCATGGATGTGGCACTGAGCTAGTGACATGCACCATACAAATATCTGAGAGTAAAGCGCCATGATGCCACCCCAATTTCCAAAAAAAAAATTTTGACAAAAAATTGAAAAGTAGGGCACCTTGCACATATTTAAGGGACTTTTTGATATTCAGAAAAGAGAAAAGCAATAGCTTTTCTGGATAGTTAAAGCTAAGAATTAAGCAATAAACCAAGAGCAATTGAGAGAGATTTGAGATTTACCAAGCTTCAACATTAGTTTCTTTCTCTCTTTTGTGTTATAGTTATTTTCTTGTTTTGAATTTTATGGCTGAATTTCTTTTGATATTATTTATTTAGATATCATGAACTAATTTACCTTTGTAGGATTGTGGTGGATTTCAACATGTATCTTCAATACATGTTTTTTGGTTATTTTTCATGAATGGATATCATTTTACTTATTTGAATCTATTCTTAATGATGGCTTTAATTGCTTGATTAACAATTAATTGATTTGTGAATCTAATTGTAACTCGATAGAGAGATTTTAGGTTTGACTAAGATTTGAATAATGCATGTTCACGTCACATAGATGATCTGATTCACGATTGAGGTAAACATACGCCAATTACCATACATAGTCAAATTAGGACTCTTGCTTAATAAACTTAATTTATTTGATTCTTATAGACATATAGTGAATTAATTAAGTTAGGTATTTGTGCAAGCATCTTGATAAAGACTTGCCCATAGCTTTGGATTCTAGGTTAGTAAAACCACCTAGGAAAGATAAATAACAAGAAAAACTAGTATCAAATGAAGTGTTGAATGAACCCATGATCCTAGGTCTTTTAATCTATTGCTTTTCTCAACATATTTAATTTCTATTGGCTAATTTAGTGTTTACTTTAATTTTGTTTTTGATTATCTTTTAAATTTTTGGTTTGCTTAAATAAGATTAATTTGTTATACAATTTTAACACTTAGTGATACTTTAGAAAAAAATCATTGTGGGACTGATAATTTGGAGTTACTATCTATATTACTTGTTCGATACATATACTTGTGTGTGCAAAATCAACAAATTTTTAGGTCTGTTGTCAAGGATTTTTTTCTTTATTATTTACTAATATTAAAATTTCACAGATTAGTCTTAATTTAAGTTATATTTCTTTGTTTTGTAGGTGTGTTCAATCGTTGTATGAGAAGAACAAATAGCTTAGAGACTATCCTGTGTGATCCAAAAATTGAGAGAACATTTTGTAGACTTCAATGAGAAAATCAACAAGGTGTTGCTCCAATAAATACAATGGCTAATCAACAGGGTGACCATAAATCCAAGAGCACATAATAGCCAAAAAGCATTGCCTAAGGGATTATGATGTTCCTTTGGTACAAGGAATTCCATCAAGCATTCAAAGGCCAACTTTTCAAGCAAACAATTTTGAGATTAAGCTGACCACTATCACCTTGATTCAAACCTCAAGCTAGTTTGGGGGCCTTCCAAATGATGACACAAATGGCAATATATCAAACTTCTTGGAGATTTGTAATAATTTTAAACACAATGGTGTCACAGATGATGCAATTCGTTTGAGGCTTTTTCCTTTCTCATTAAGGGACAAAGTTAAAGCATGGTTGAATGCGCTCCTTACTACCTTAATAACAACATGGGATGATCTTGCTTAGAATTTCCTTGCCAAGTTATTACCTCCAACTAAGACAAGGACAATGAGGAATGATATTACATCATTCTTGCAGCAAGATTCTAAATCATTGTACGTCGCTTGGGAAAGATACAATGAATTACTTTGGCATTGTCCCGATCTTGGTCTTCTAAAGTGGCATTAGGTACAAACTTTCTATAATGGTTTGAGTGGGCATGTTCAAACCACCATTAACACTACTACAAGAGGAGCTTTATTGTCTAAATCGATTGATGAGGCATACAATTTATTGGAAGAAATGGTTGTAAACAACTACCAGTGGCTAATGGAATGATTAATGCATAAGAGAGTAGCTAGAATTCATGATGTAGATGCTTTGTCAGCATTATTCTCTCAAGTAGCAGTTCTAACTATGACACTTGAATCTTTAGTACTAACTCCATTCAAAGTCCTTTTGTAGCGTGTGAGTACTGTGGAGATAACTATACATACAATTAGTGCCCAAGTTTAATAAAAACAATGCAATTTGTAGGTAATAGATAGCAAAATAACCTTTACTCCAACACATACAACCTAAGGTGGAGGAACCATCAAAATTTCTCTTAGGCTAATACTTAAGGGTCTTCTTCAACTTTAAGGCCAAATGTACCTCCGGGATTCTAATAGCAAGCCAAAGCACCTATCTTAGAAAAGAAGCCAATTGTGGAAGATGTACTAAAATAGTACATGACACAGAATGATAGCATCATACAAAGTGAAACAACTCGCATTCAGAGTCAAGCAACATCAAACCTTCAGACTTATTTGGTTGACTTGCCAATTTATTAAACAACCGACCTTAAGGAACACTAGTTAGTGATACAGAGGTGAATCCAAGGAGAGAAGGCAAGGAACAAGTTATGGCAATCACCTTGACGAGCAAAAAATAGGTTGAAAATAGTATTAAGCAAGCTAATCTTCAAGATAACCTTATTAAGAATGAAACAGTGATTGAGATAACTGACACACAAATTCAAGAAAAGGAACCAAAGGCAACTTTACCACCACCACCCTTTCTTCAGCACCTTTAGAAATAAAAGCTTGATAAGCTGTCATGACCCAAATTTTGGGCCATGACCAGCGCATGAATCCAATGGACATAGCCCACTAAACTCAAGCAAGCCTATCTATATGACCTGTTCATCATTCCATCAGAAGTTGCTAAAGTTATATTTCATAATTCCAATTCAAAATAATGCTAACCATTGCCATCACATAGTGGCATTACCACTCAAATATACATATATTATCTAAAACATATATCTTAATAATTTACATTGAGTTTGTCTATACACAACAAAAGGGATACTCGACTTCCAACGGAGAGACCCAGGCGAAAGTACTACTATTGAATGCCGAGATACCTACCGAGGAGACAAATCTACAAGGACACCTCTACCTAGTTACTGATTGCCTCCCCATCTGAAAACATGAAGTTGAAAATAGTGAATATAAACCCAGTGAATGAACAAAGGAAAGGAACAAGCAACGATAAGGGAGGTTTGAAAATCATGATGCATTTATTTGAAAACAAGGCAATTTAGTTAAAGTTCTTAATAAAACCCCTCCATTAAACCTTTGGTTATTAAATCATTTAATAATGAAGGAATCATGTTTAACATGAAATTGGAAAGAGAGAAAATTTTCGGCAATTATCCAAGCAAGGCAACGTAATAGACAGATTCTCACTGTAGCGGAAAGGCATTCTTGTTGCAACATATTTTAGGTACATATCATCATCTGTACGAGGGTTCTTCACAACTACACATGGGTTTCTCATTAAAACCTCTCATTTCAAACTAGATAAAGAAGTGGAAATTCATGATCAACCATGATGTTAAAAAAGTGGAAAATATTGCAAAAATTAACAATGCCCACATACAATCCAATCACAAATATTTTAATAAACTTTCTATAACATACATATATACATATACATACTTCAACATGCTTATCACCACCGCCTCACCCAGCTCATGTGCAACCCCCACATCGCGCACATAGCTAGAGTCATCGTGTGCACCCCCACATCGAGCACAATTATGTCATCCTCCACACTCCCACACCCCGTCATTATAGGCATGTGCATCCCCCACATTGCGCACACGCACGATTATATTCATTACACAATATTATCTACCAATGTACTATACATATATATATATATTAACATATAAAGGGATTTCATAAATTCATTACAATCACATTTCACAACGCAAGAAAATGTTTCGTTAAAGGCTTGTTCCCGTATGTAATTTGAAGAAAAGAAAATTTAAACAATCCAAGTGATTTGTTTTAACATATGTACATCTACCCAAAACCTTTTAGTGCAGGCTCACTCACTGGTATTTGTTAAATCTTTACCAAATTCCAACTTCCTCTAATGGTCCAAATGGGACGGTCAAGCTTCGTTGGAACTTATCATCATAATAGCATCACAATTAACTCAATTCACATAAATATAATTCTAGAAACTATCTCCTAAATCATGTTCTGCTAGTTATTCCTAACTAGTTTCCAACTACCATTAAGTGGCTATCTATTTTCACTATTCTAATCACACTAAAATGAATAAATCACCTTAACTACAAAACACTCACAGATCTAACCACTAGTCATTCTCAATAACTAAAAATATCAACTCAATTTCAATACTCACCTTGCTAGATTTGTAATTGGATCCCTCTTCAAGAATTCCCAAACTATTATAGAGAGTCTTTCTTTCTCTCTTTAAAAGACCTAGCTAGTGAGAGAAAGTATTAGTTTAAGGTGAAAGAGTCAAAATGCACAAAGGGCTTGTGAAAAGGTGCACAAAAGCATGAAATTTGAGACTAACTTGAGAGAGTTATGGAAGCTTGAAGAGAACTCCGATGGAGGATGAAGAAACGTAAGATGAAGAGAAAGATGGGAAGAAGAAGTTGCTGGAAAAAAAATGAAGAAGTCTACTGGAGAGTAGATATTTATAGTTAAAGCTTATCTAATTTGTCATGACCCGGTACTCTCTTCGAGCCCGTGACAACCGCCATGATGTCCCGATAGACAAACCTTACCCGGAAGGCTCTAGCATCAGTTTTTCACCTCCATTGTGAGCAATAGTTAATAAATATCATGTTTTAAAGGAATATAGATGATTTTCAAATCAAAGACAATCAAAAAGTAATTTCTACAGCATAGGGGTATTTTGGTCATCTTACTCAAATTTTGAAACCTACTAAAAATACAGTATATGAATGAAAAATATACATTTCATATAACAAAATAAATCTAGGTGTCTAAATCATTTTTTTAAAGTGAATTTATAATTAATAGAACTAAATAAAAATATTGGATAAAATATTTCATTTTCATATAAAATAATATTTATAAAGTTCTACGTAAACAATTACTGTAGTGTAGTAACAAAATAAATTCCTATACATAATAGCACACAGTGCCAGGGTATACAAAAATATTTTACAATGACATGTGAGCCCCAAAATAACAATAATAAACAGGATTGTAGACTTACGATTTCTAAGGGTCCAAATCCAGAAGCAAACCATCGACAAAATCGACTATCTACAGACTACTCTGGACCTGAAATAGGTGAAAAGAAGGGGGTGAGTTTTTATAAACCTAGTGAGCAAGCAAAGTTCATCTATAACATCTAATGCCGAGTAAATGGAGACAATTGAAACATCTCTTCATAATATAATGAATAACATTAAAACTCATTTCAACCATATAAAACAATTACATTTCATCAAAAATAATTAGCAAGGCTTACGACTCTCTTAAAACTTAGCTCGTGCCAAAACTCTTACTTAGTGACACTTTGCGTCGGGCATCCAACCGAGTCCGCCAAGGCTGTTAAAATAACACATACACATAAAACATGTTTTTACATTTAAAAACATAGCCATTCCTTGGCGTTGGCTAAGTTTCACCCTCACATGGTGGTCTGGCGTGAAGTGAACTCTAAACTACCTTAGGAGATACCCTCCGTGCCTCTCATACTAAGGTAAAATATAACGGGGTTTACTGTGCCCTTCTAATTGGTCGGTCCACGGAAACTCGCCCACTATAGTAAGCTAATCACTTATCCCACCAAATTAATAAAAATTTCAGCAGCATGACATGGCTAATATGATATACAAAACAATTCCTATATTCCACACAAATACAAATCCAGCCATTCATGCCATCACATTATCATAAGCCATCAATTCAAACCATATGTCAAAACATATATATAACACAAGTATATAGTCTCCACTTACTCAATTTTCAAAACCAGTATTCGATTTCAAAACAAGTTATAAATCTCATTTCGTTTAATCAACACTTCAATTTGAAAACCTAATAATTTACAATTTAAACTCATTATTCTTTAAAACATAAAAATGAGTAGAAACAACTTTAGATAGTTAAGATAAAAGTCTGTTACTCACAATAACGAGAGTACTCCTACTTTTGGTCTCCGGGTACGATATCCTTACGCTTACCAGAGGGCTCACCACCTATACATAATACATAACAAGTAATTCAATATATTTATGCCAAACTGTTATAAAACTATTTTAGGCTCTTTATGAATGTATGAAATTGAATGAGAAGTGTTCGAATAATCACTTAAAGATGGTGTTCTACGTAGGTCCAATTGTTGTTGGACTGAAATAGTATTCGACCTAACTCGCACTATACACTATTTAATTAGCCAAAACATCAAATTCAACTCCAAATAGATTCATTGCACTTTCGATACTCCAATAAGTCTGTATACCTCATTAGAAATCAATTCTAAGTCCATTTACTATAATTTTCTCATTATCATTCAAGTCGTTTACTAAAGGAAATATACTTTTCGATATCCGACATCATGAATCATTAAATACGAGCTAGATAACATGAAATATGACAAAATTCATCTTCAAAATATTCCCTATAGAATTCAGCCAATTAGGGTATTTTGTTGCTTGTTTTTTGATACCGAATATCACAAAACACTAAGAAATCCTAGATAACATCAGATCTAGCAAAACTC
The DNA here is from genome assembly GCF_053813885.1 of Theobroma cacao. Classification (NCBI taxonomy): domain Eukaryota; kingdom Viridiplantae; phylum Streptophyta; class Magnoliopsida; order Malvales; family Malvaceae; genus Theobroma; species Theobroma cacao. Next base: position 18,552,728 of record NC_142648.1, on the reverse strand, counting down.
ATCCTCAAAACTTTCGCCCCTTGATTCGGCCAGCATGCTTCCATCAGGAAAACTTGAGTTTCAACCATAGAAAATGAAAAAAGAAAGCATGGGTAAGGTAGATATTAAGCTAAATCGCGAAATCTTACCTCCGATCGCTTCGTTTTTCGAAAATCTAATGAATTTCTCTTGAATTTTTCTATTCTTTCCCCTTTTATTCTTTGGCTTGAACGACAACGAGAGAGTGAATGGGAGAGTTTATGTTGAGTTTATAAAGGAAATTGTAAAATAATAAAAACTTGACACATGGCAACATAGAATTGGTTCACATTTAAAACTTAACTAATAAGGCTTTTCCTTTCCACCACATATAATCCCATAATTATCCAATGTATAAAATGATAATAGGTGAAATTCATGGGCTTGACAAGTGTCATGGTGGTGTAAAATTTCAAAAATTCCAATTACGTCCTCGTGGACACGTGAAATGATCGTTTTGCCCTTATGCTCGGAATTGAAATTTTATACTTCTCAAATTCAAATTATGTTCCAACTAGTCAAACTTGGTCAAAAATCTCTTCCAACATTCCAATTTTTCCCTCGAGTGGTAAAATGACCATTTTACCCCTACGTTATAAAAATTCTTGATTAGACCCTAAATCAATCCTCGAACTCTAAATCACCATATTAAGACATTCTAAGGTTCAATAACTCTCAAATACATCCTAAAATCTCTATTTGGACTAGTTCGAGGCTTTAATCAACTTAATTGTACCACTAGGTATGATATCGACTTTTGACAATTTTTTGAGGCATCCAAGTATGCAGACATGCTATCAAGTACATGAATGACATGGCAAGTATATTATAGAGCTAGGCTCGACAACATTACCCCCCACAAAATAAAATTTTGACCTCAAAATTTCACTTACCAGACTCGGATAAAAGATGGGGATATTGGCTTCTCATCTAGTGCTCAACTTTCCACGTCATCTCCTCCATCCGAGTATTCTTCCACAACACCTTAACCATTGGGATGCTCTTATTCCTCAACACTCAATCCTTTCGATCTAGAATACATACAAGCTATACCTTAAACTTCAAATCTTCCTGCAACTCAATCGGACGTGTCACGAGGATGTGGAAGGGATCAGGTACATACTTCTTCAACATTGAGACGTGGAAGACATTGTGAATCCGATCCAACTCTAAGGGTAATTTAGTCTATATGCCACTGGCCCAATCCTTTCAATGATAGGAAAAGGTTTAATGTATCTCAGATTGAGTTTTCCCCGCTTTGTAAACCGAATCACACCTTTCATTATCCAACAAGATACCACAATTTACTATAATACTATAATCAAATAACACTTAATACCTCAAATTATTCAAATCATTACCTTTTTAAGGAGAAACCTTAAGAAAAACTCTATCAATAACTTTAAATTCCAAGTATTTTCTCCTTCTATCAGAGTAACGTTTCTGCTTGAATTAAGCTATCTTTAATCATTCTCAGATAACCTTGATCTTGCCATTAATCAGATCAATCAACTCTACAATAAACAATTTCCTCTCACCCACCTCATTCCAGTAGAGTGGAGTTCGACACTTTCTTCCATACAGAGCCTCGTATGGTGCCATCCCAATACTAGATTGAAAATTATTGTTATACGCAAACTCCACCAACGGCAAGTGTCTGTCCCAACTCCCAGTAAAGTTAATGACACAAGCCCGTAGCATATCCTCCAAAGTCTGAATGGTCCTTTCAGACTGGCCATCTATCTGTGGATGAAAGGCAGTGTTAAATCTCAAATTAGTTCCGAGAGCTTTTTGAAATTTAGGCCAGAATCGAGAAGTGAATCGGGGGTCTCGATTTGACATGATAGAAACTGGGACTCCATGCAATCTCACTATTTCATCTATCTAAAGCTTAGCCAGTTTCTCAATGGAATACGTGCTATAAATAGCCAAGAAATGAACAGACTTAGTCAATCTATCCACAATTACCCAAATAGCATCCTTCCCACTCTGCATCCACGGTAAACCTAATACAAAGTCCATAGTCATGTGCTCCCACTTCCATTCGGGGATAGGTAGAGGCTGAAGAGTACCTGATGGTTTTTGATGTTTTGCCTTGATTTGCTGACATGTGAGACATTTCGTCACAAACTCTGCTATGTCTCATTTCATACCCGGCCACCAGTAACTTTCCTTGATAGTCCTATACATTTTGGTGCTTCCTAGATGTAAAGCATAGGCGAAAGAATGAGCTTTTTCCAAAATAGCCCATCTCAGTTGATCATCCTTAGGGACATAAACTCGATCTCCAAGCATCAAGATACCATCATCACCGAGTCTAAACTCACTAGTTTCTCCATTGCACAACTTTTGTACTTTCCGTTTCAACTCACCATCAGACTTCTGCAATTCCCTGATTTGATTCAATAGTGAGGGTCTCACAAGAAAACTAGCAAGTAGGGTTCCATCCTCGCCATTACTCAACTAGATCCCTAGAGATTTTATCCCAAGTAGCATCAAAAGATAAGAATTCCAAAGTGATGTTAATGAAGATGAGGATTTATGACTCAAGGCATCTACTACAATGTTTGCCTTCCCCAAATGATAATCAATCACTAAGTCGTAATCCTTAATCAACTCTAACCATCGTCTCTGTCTCAGGTTGAGTTCTTTCTAGGTGAGAAAATATTTCAAGCTTTTGTGGTCGGTAAAGATCCGACAACGCTCACCGTATAAGTAATGCCTCTAGATCTTTAATGCAAAAACTATTGCTGCCAACTCCAAATCGTGGGTAAGTTAATTCATCTCATGTTTCTTCAATTGTCGAGAAGCATAAGCTACTACTTTCTCATCTTGCATTAACACGCACCCTAATCCTAATTTAGAGGCATCACTGTATACCACAAATTCTTTCCCGCTAACAGAAAGTGTCAAAACTGGAGAGGAGGTCAACCTGTTCTTTAGCTCCTGAAACCGACTCTCGTAGACATCATCCCACTCAAACTTGATTCCTTTACGAGTCAAACGAGTTAGAGAAACAGCTATCAATAAGAACCCCTGAATGAACCTTCTATAATAATCGGCTAAACTGAGAAAACTCTGAATCTCTATCACCATTTTCGATTGCTCCCTTTGTAAGATTGCCTCAATCTTCTTGGGATCGACATAAATTCCAGCTTCAAACACAACATGTCCCAAGAAAACCACTTCCTTCAACTAGAACTCATATTTTGAAAACTTGGCATACAGTTGTCTCTCGCACAAGGTTTGCAACATAATGCATAAATGGGCAGCATGTTCATCATCATCATTCGAATACACCAAAATGTCATCTATGAATACTATCACGAACTTATCCAAGTATGGGTGGAACACCCTGTTCATAAGGTCCATAAAAACTACCGAGGCATTAGTCAGACTAAAAGGCATAACCAGAAACTTGTAATACCCATAACGAGTTCTAAAAGCAGTCTTGGGCACGTCCTGCTCCTTCATTTTCAATTGATGATACCCAAACCTCATATCAATCTTAGAAAAAACTGTAGCACCTTGTAACTGATCAAAAAGATCATCAATCCGTGGTAGAGGGTATTTATTCTTGATGGTCACTCGGTTCAGCTGATGGTAGTCAATACATAACCGAAGAGTGCCATCATTTTTCTTTACAAACAGGACTGGCACACCCCAAAGAGAAGTACTAGGGCGAAAAAAACCCTTATCCACCAAGTCTTATAGCTGAACTTTCAACTCCTTTAACTCCGTCGGAGCCATTCAATATGAAGGAATGAAAATAGGTGCGGTACCTAGAATTTAATCAATAGAGAACTCAAGCTCTCGATCAAGAGGCAATCTTGGTAACTCATTCGGAAACACATCAGAAAACTCATTTACTATTGGAACATCCTCTAACTTAGTTTTCACCTTTGAGGTATCAATCACATGTGCTAGATAAGACAAATACCCTTTCTGCACTAGTTTCAAAGCTTTGATAGCTGAGATTACACAAGATGGTAATACTTGGCATTTCCATGCAAATACAACCTCTACCCCCATAAAATTCTTAAGTACAACTTCCTTCCTAAAATAATCCACATTCGATCGATGTGTAGTCAACCAATCCATACCCAATATGAAATCAAAATCCTGAATTTCTAGGAAAATTAAGTCAGCCCCAAATTTTTCCTCACTAACCCTTATTCCACAGTCTCTATAATAGGTGTTTCTAACCAACTACTCTCATAGAGGGGTATGAACTACTATTTCCTCCTTTAAAGGTGACAGTTTTTATCAAAAAAGGATGCGAATGTCGTGCTCACATAAGATCTATCCAAACCAGAATCAATTAAGACATAAGCATCTTTGTCAAATACAAATATGGTACCTGTCACTGCACTAGGTCAAACTCGTGCCTCTTCCTCTGTCACAGCAAAAACTCTCTTCGAGGTATGAGTCTGTGGTCTAGAGGGCGGATGCGCTAGGGTACTACTCCCCACACCGGACCTCATCGCTACACCTTGTCTCGATTGTGACCCAGAAGAATCTATTTTCTAAATATCTGTGTGAGCTTGGGGAGATGAAGCAGTTGCAGTAGCTCGTCCTAACTGCGACCAAGTACTCCTCATGTGGCCCTACTGACCACACTGAAAACACCTCACAGGCCCCTTATGGGGCCTCGCATGAGATCTCTCACAATTTCGACATTTGTCACAACTCCCAAAACTCCTTCTAAGAGCACTCACCACTGATCTACTGAATCTAGAAAACTTTTGTTGTGGCTGTTCAGATGGGGGTTGGGTAGAGGTTACTGAAGCAATGGTAACACTCGCTAAAGTAGATGAATCCTTGCTCTTTTTCAAGGGCTAGCTGAAAGATATATTCAGATTCTTCCTTTTAGCAAACTCAGCTCAAATTCTCCTATTCTCAGTTGCAAGTTTTTCAGCCCGTAGAGCCATCTGCATAACCTCTTTATATGGCTCCCTACCTGTCACTGTCATACGATCTCTTATTTCATTAAAGAGCCCTTCCTCAAAGTAATTAACCTGATCTCGCTCAATCTTCACCAGATTAGGCACATAAGACATTAACTCATTAAAACGAGCCTCATACTCCTCTACTGTTAAACTCCCCTATTTCAAACTCAAGAATTCTCTTTTCTTTTCCTTTAGAAGAAAATAAGTAGAATACTGGCAGTCAAACTCTCACAGAAAATCTGACCAGGTCAGAGGAACTGTAGAACAAGATTTCACTAAGTTTCACCAAGTACGGGCCCTCTTCTCAAGCAATCTAATGGCCACCATCAGTTTCATATCATCATCTAGTCTCATACCATTAAGTGTCTCAAAAACCTGAATGATCCAATCCTTAGCTGTGGTTACGTCCAAATCACCTTTAAAAGAAATGCAGTTGAGTTGTCTAGTCTCCTTAAGTTTCTTAGAAATGGATACATAAGGTACTTGTGGTGGAATAAAAAGTGCTGGAGGAACAGTAAGAAGAGCTTGACCAACCTGAGCTTGGCCAATAATAGTAGTGAGAAAAGCTAACATTGCCTGAACTACCTCAGGAGATATGGTAGGAATACCAGGAATACCGATAGGTGGTGGAAAATGTGGAGAATATGGAGGAGTCTCAGTCTGTTCAGTAGCAGGTGTTGCCTGAAAAGTAGACGCAGTCGATTCTCCCTCTACAAGATCTAGTTGACGATGCCAAGAATGGCCTCTTCCCTTCCCGACTGATCTAGCGAGAGGTGGGTGGCTACGTCGAGGAAGCATAATGATCTATAAGAAGAAACAGAACGAGTTTAGACAACTTCTGGTCTTATATGCAGATGCATGCATTCAACTCAATCTAACCTAACTTGGGGTCACACTGACACTGTAGTTTTAAAATAACTTTAAAATCAAAGGCTCTAAAACCAATTAAATTGTCACGACCCGGTACTCTCTTCGAGCTCGTGACAATAATCGCGATGTCCCGATAGACAAACCTTACTTGGAATGTCATCCGAAACCTTGCAAGGCTTTAGCATCAGTTTTTCGCCTCCCCTGTGAGCAACAGTTACTAAATATCATGTTTTAAAGGAATATAAACGATTTTTAAATCAAAGACTATCAAAAAGTAATTTCTACAGCATAGGGGTATTTTGGTCATTTTACTTGAAAAATTCGAAACTTGCTAAAAATACAGTATATGAATGAAAAATATACATTTCATCTAGAAAAAATAAATCTAGGTGTCTAAATCATCTTTTTTAAGTGAATTTATAACTAATATAACTAAATAAATATATTGGACAAAATATTCTATTTTTATATAAAACAATATTTATAAAATTCTACGTAAACAATTATTGTAGCGTAGTAACAAAATAAATTCATATACATAATAGCACACAGCGCTAGGGTATACACAAATATTTTACAATGACATGTGAGCCCCAAAATAACAAAAATAAACAGGACTGTAGACCTATGATTTCTAAGGGTGCAAATCCAAAAGCAAACCCTCAACAAAATTGACTATCTACAGACTGCTCTGAACCTGAAATGGGTGAAAAGAAGGGGGTGAGTGTTTATAAACCCAGTGAGTAAGCAAAGTTCATCTAAAACGTCTAAAGCCGAGTAAATAGAGACAATTAAAACATCTCTTCATAATATAATGAATAACATTAAAACTCAGTTCAACCATATAAAACAATTACATTTCATCAAAAAAATTAGCAAGGCTTATGACACTCTTAAAACTTGGCTCGTTCCAAAACTCTTACTCGGTGACACCTTGCGTCGGGCATCAAACCGAGTCTGCCAAGGCTGTTAAAATAACATATACACATAAAACATGTTTTTACGTTTAAAAACATAGCCGTTCTTGGCGTTGGCTGAGTTTCACCCTCACGTGGTGGTTCGGCGTGAAGTGAACTCTAAACTACCTTAGGAGATACCCTCCGCGCCTTTCATACTAAGGTAAAATATAACGGGGTTTACCGTGCCCCTCTAATAGGCCGGTCCATGGAAACCCGCCCACTACAGTAAGCTAATCACTTACCCCACCAAATCAATAAAATTTCAGCAGCATGACATGGCTAATATGATATTACCCAGCTTGTCAAGGTAAAACAAAACAATTCATATATTCCACACAAACACAAATCTAGCCATTCATGCCATCACATTGTCATAAGCCATCAATTCAAACCACATGTCAAAACATATATATAACACAAGTATATAGTCTCCACTTACTCAATTTCCAAAACCAACATTCGATTTCAAAACAAGTTATAAATCTCATTTCGTTTATCCAACACTTCAATTTTAAAACATAATCATTTACAATTTAAACTCATTATTCTTTAAAACATAAAAACCAGTAGAAACAACTTTAGATAGCTAAGATGAAAGTCTGTTACTCACAATAATGGGAGTAACTCTTACTCTTGATCTTCGGGTACGATATCCTTACCCTTACCAGAGGGCTCACCACTTATACATAATATATAACAAGTAATTCAATATATTTATGCCAAACTGTTATAAAACTATTTTAGGCTCTTTATGAATGTATGAAATTGAATGAGAAGTGTTCGAATAATCACTTAAAGATGGTGTTCTACGCAGGTTCAATTATTGTTGGACTGAAATGGTATTCGACCTAACTCGCACTATACATTATTTAATTAGCCAAAACATCCAATTCAACTCCAAATAGACTCATTGCACTTTCGGTACTCTAATAAGTTCGTATACCTCATTAGAAATCAATTCTAAGTCCATTTACTATAATTTTCTCATTATCGTTCAAGTCGTTTACTAAAGGAACTATACTTTTCGATAACCGTTTTTGATATCCGACATCACGAATCATCAAATACGAGCTACATAACATGAAATATGACAAAATTCATCTTCAAAATATTCCCTCTAAAATTCGGCCAATTAGGGTTTGATGAAGAACATGTTATTTTCTTGCTTGTTTTTTGATACCGAATATCACAAAACACTAAAATCGCCTAGATAACATGAGTTCTAGCAAAACCCATCCTCAAAACCTTCCCCCCTTGATTCGGCCAGCATGCTTCCATTATGAAAACTTGAGTTTTAACCATAGAAAATGAAAAAAGAAAGCATGGGTAACGTAGATCTTAAGCTAAATCGCGAAATCTTACCTCTGATCGCTTCGTTTTTCTGAAATCCAATGAATTTCTCTTGAATTTTTCCTCCTTAGGGTTGTTCTATTCTTTCCCCCTTTGTTCTTTGGCTTGAACGGCAATGAGAGAGTGAATGGGAGAGTTTATGTTGAGTTTATAAAGGAAATTATAAAATAATAAAAACTTGACACATGGTAACATATAATTGGTTCACATTTAAAACTTAACTAATAAGGCTTTTCCTTTCCACCACATATAATCCCATAATTATCCAAAGTATAAAATGATAATAGGTGAAATTCATGGGCTGAACAAGTGTCATGGTGGTGTAACATTTCAAAAATTCCAATTACGTCGTGGACACGTGAAATGACCGTTTTGCCCTTATGCTCGGAATTGAAATTTTGCACTTCTCAAATTCAAATTATGTTCCAAATAGTCAAACTTGGTCAAAAATCTCTTCCAACATTCCAATTTTGCCCTCTATTGGCAAAATGACCATTTTACCCCTACGTTATAAAAATTTTCGATTGGACTCCAAATCAATCCTCGAACTCCAAATCACCATATTAAGACATTCTAAGGTTCAATAACTCTCAAATACATCCTAGAATCTATATTTGGACTAGTTCAAGGCTTTAATCAACTTAATTGTACCACTAGGTACGACACCGACTTTTGATAATTTTTTTAGGCATCCAAGTATGCAGACATATTGTCAAATACATGAATGACATGGCAAGTATATTATAGAGCTAAGCTTGATATATTTTTCATGCAATTACAATAATGCCCTTAACAAGGCCACTTGTTTTCCTTCTTTCCTTGTGCAATCTTTTTACTCTTTTGACACTAGGAAAAGGTCCAAAATCTTCTGAAAGAGGTCCCTTAAGTAACCCCCAAAAGCCCTAGCTTCAAAAATCCCCTAAGCTTCTTATTTTTGGAAATCATGGTGAGGGCTGTGGCTCTCAATTTCTTGCACTGCAGTGCTCAAATGTTTTGTCCAAATTTGTTCTTCTAGTGCAGTACTTTCACTTTGACAAAGATTTTGGTCACATTCCCATCAAAACTTGGAAAAGTGGTAAACATCAAAGTTGTAGCCCTGTCTCTTAGATTTCTAATGGTTTAAAAATTATGTTATTTGGACTTATGTAGTGGGAGATATGCTTGAAAAATCAAAACATATGCAAATAGAGCAATAGCCCATTATGCACCTTTCTTCACCAATTGAAATTATTTTTTAATCCTACTCCTATAACAACATAAAATAATTATAAGTACGGTAAAACTAGAATCATTAGCTCAAATTAAACCTTAAAACATAAGTTCTACCTCTAGTTATGCGTCTATGAAGGTCAAGGTTTTACATTAGCACTTCCAAAAATTTCTTGAGGTGTTCAAAAAGCTTCACATCAACATTCCTATCATAAATGCTCTAGAGCATATGTCATCATATTCGAAGTTTCTAAAAGACATATTGACATAAAAGAGGAAATTAAAAGATTTTGAGATAGTTACACTCACTGAGTAGTGCAATGAGATAATCTAGAATATGCTTCCACTAAAGCTTAAGGATCCAAGGAGTTTCTTTATCCCTTGCTCAATTGGTAATGATAATTTTTCAAATGCTTTGTGTGATTTAGGTGTCAATGTCTCAATTATTCCTTTGTTTGTTGCTAGAAAAATTGGACTGAAGGAAATTCAACCTACTATAGTCACATTGTAACTTACAGACAGAACAATAAGGCAGCCTTTCAGGATTATAACGGATGCCTTGATTAAAATGGGGAAATTATACATTTCAATGGACTTCCTTGTATTGGAGATGGAGGAAGATCAAGATGTTTTGATCATACTATGATGTCCATTCTTAGCCACTACAAGCGTACTAATCAATGTACGGAAAGGCAAAATAACATTCAGAGTTGGAGAAGAGGTAGTTGAATTTACTATTTTCAATGCACCTAAATACACTTCCTTTATAGCTCAATGCCATAACATTGACTCAGTTGATGAAGGTAAAGGTAATCCTACTCCATTACTTACAAGTAAGCAAGCAACAACTCTTGAGTTAGAACCATTGCCACTACATCTCAAAACAAAGTAATGTTACGAAGAGCATAATCTGCCACTTTCCAATGATAGTGATTTTAAGGGTGGACAGCAAGTAGTTCTTTCCAGTTCACGCATCCATCTTTTATCATGGCAACTTCAACTATATTGGTGGAAAACCTTTAAGGTGGTAAAAGTTTTGTCTTATTGCTATGTTCAAAATTTTAGCACACTTGCTAGACCATTCAAGGTAATGAAACAAAGCCTCAAGCATTTTTATGGTGATGAAAAAGTGACAAAAAGGGTATCATAGTCAAGCTAGTGACTATAAAGAAACACTTCTTAGGTGGCATCCCAACCTATATCTCTTTCATTTCAGTTGTTATGTTAGTTAGTTTTCGTTTTAAGATTTTAATAAGTAGTTCTAACCTTTCCCTAACTTGTTTGTTGAGTCTGCAGTTTGGAAAGCATGAAGATAAAGAGAAAAAAATTAAAGTTGTCAATGCACTGTCACCATTGATAAAGGAGTTTCTTTTTCTTATTCTTTTTAGCTTTTTACATAGAAGACAATGTACAATTTAAGTTTAGGGGAAGGTTTTTGTCACGACCCAAATTTCGGGCCATGACAGGTGCATGGGCTCAATCGACGTAGTCCACTAAGCCTAAGCAAGCCTATTAATATAACTGTTCATCATTCCATCAAAGTTGCTAAATCACATTTCATAACTTCGAATCAAAATAATACTAAGCATTGCCAACTTATAGTGGCATTACCAATCAAAGATACATATATTGTCTAAACATACATCTTAATAAATTACATGGGGTTTGTCTATATGCAACAAAAGAGTACTCGACTTCCAGCAAAGAGACTCGGACAAAAGTACAGCTATTGAATGCCGAAACACCTACCAAGAGTCAAATCTATGATGACACCTCGACCTAGTTACCAACTGCCTCTTGATCTGAAAACATGAAGTTGAAAACGATGAGTATAAACTAAGTGAGTGAGCAAAGAAGGGAACAAGCCACAACAAGGGAAATTTAAAGAAATTATGATGCATTTATCTTTAAAACAATGCAATTTAGTTTAGCTTTTATCAAAACCCCTCATGTAAACCCCAAATGAGTAAATCACTTTCATAAAAAGGGTCCATGCTCAACAAATGATTTAAAGAGTGAAAACCTTAATAGCCTTTATGCAAATTAAGTCAAGTAAACGACGGGTCTTCACTGCAGCGGAAAAGCGTTGCAGCGAGAATGAATTTTTACTGCAGTGAAGTTTGGATTCAAGTTATTAGCCGAACGAGGGTTTCTTAACTAGCCGAGGGTTTCTCACCAAACCTCCTCATTTCAAACTTAAGTAATTAATTCCTTAATGTTAGAAGTCCATGCTCAACTATGGTACCAAAGAAGTGGAAAATAGGACAACAACTCAACAAAATAACGAACAAAACATAAAGTTTTTCACTGTAGCGAGAAGTTACAGTAACTTTCTCGCTGCAGCAAAATTTCTGCCATAAAACAGAAAGTTTCTCGCTACAGTGAGATTTCAGCCAACATTACCCCTCAAAACTCGAGAGTTTCTCGCTACAACGAGAATGAATCTCGCTGCAGCAAGAAGCAGAGCAGCAAGAAAAAAAAGTTTCCTTTCTTTCAAGAAAAAGCCATCCTGCTAAAATGACAAAAATCAACATGAAACGCATAAAAATTCCCAAAGTTCAACACGCAAAATTCTCATGTGCAAAACCATATACCATACTCATGAACTTTCTATAATACACATATCTATATATGTATATGTATATATATATATATATATATATATATATATATATATATATATATATCCATCACCATGCACACCCTCCCATTGTCATCAGCGCATATGCACTCCCCGCTAGCACATGGCTAGGTCAACATCAGCTTATGCGCACTGCTACTTACACATAGCTGGGTCAGCATCGGCTTATGTGTACTCCCACTCACACATAGCCGGGTCAATATCATTACATAACATTATTCGTATACATATATATATATATAAACACAGTATAGAAGCACATAGGTCCGTCCTTTTTACACATTTCACATTTTCACAACCTCAAAATATTTTATCAAGGGCTTGTTACCAAGGCACACGTTTTTAAGAAAAGTTAGATAAAATCAATCAATGTTTTGTGCAAATAGATTCACATTCTTAAAACAGTTTTGAGATGAAAATTCACTCATCGGTATTTTGTTGAGCCTTTGTCCGACTCTAACTTCCCTAATGGTCGAATTGAGGCTGTGGGACTTCATTGGGACCTATCATGCACAACAACATCACCATGAACCCAACTTGGAATTAATACTATTCCAAAGCTATTTTCTAAATTGGGTTCTACTAGTCATTCTTAACTAGTTTCCAACTACCATTAAATGGCTATTGTTTACAATACTCTAATCACAGTTAAATGAATAACAATCCCAACAAATAAACTCTCACAAATCTAATTACTAAACATTCTCAACACTTAAAACTCAACTCCAATTTACTACTCACCTTGATAGCTTTGTAACTTTGAAATTCTTTCCAAAATTTTTTCAAGCTATTTTGGGAGTTCTTTCTTTCTCTCTTTAAACACCTAGCTAGCGAGAGAAATTATGGAAGTAGGATTTTCCAAGGGTTTTAAAGTGAGAGAGTGAAAGAGCACAAAGGTTCTATGAAAGAGTGGACAAAAGCATTAAAATTAGAGTTAGAGAGAGAGAGTTATGGAGGCTTCATATCAAGCTTCTACGGAGGATGAAAACAACGTGAGATGGAAGGAAGAAGAAGGAGAATAAGCTGCTGGAGAATGAAAAAGCTGCTGGAAGAAAAAGATATTTATAGCTCAAGCTTATCAATTCCACTTCGATTTACAAAAATGCCCTTAGCAAGTTAACTTGTTCTCCTTCACTCCTTGGTGCAATCAATTTACTCTTTTAATACCAAGACAAGGTTCATAATAGTCTAGAAGTACTCGAGTCCACGAAACTTAAAAATTTTGACCCGAGATAAAAAATGACCATTTTACCCATACCTCGAGAATCATCATTATTTTTATTTCCTTCAGCATTTTACCCATATTTCATCATTCATTTATGCCTTAGGCCTACTTAGGCCATAATATTGTATAAAAACTTACCTTTAAAGGTTCACTAAGGAAATGATGAAATTACCCCTAACTAGTGATATCGCATCTACTTCTAGCTACGAGTCTCTAGAGGTCAATGTCTCATGATTTTATAGTGTTTAGTTTTTGTGATATTTTGCGTTGGTTTATTTTTGTTAATTTTTTTTATTTGTATGCATGTTTTAAAAACTTAAGCTAAATTTAATTGCGTCAATTTCTTTTAATTTACCTATCTAATGATGAGAACCTAGTTATATTCTATCTTGATTCTTTGCAAATGTGAATATTGTTTGTGTCACGACCCGAAACTCCCCATCGAGCCCGTGACAACTGCCACGAGGCCTCGACAGACATTCTTCACCCCGAATGCCTATCGAAACCCCGTAAGGCTTAGCATCAACTTTCGCATCTCCCCGGTGAGCAACAATTATAAATCTCGCATTTAAAAAAAATCATAAGTCATTTTCAAATAAGAACAATAAAATATTATTTTCTGGCTCATAGGGGCATTTTCGTAATTTTTCGTCAAAAATCTCAAAACTTGCTAAAAATGTAATAGGTAAGCAGAAAATATATATTTAATGATTTAAAAACAAAATAAGTATCTAAAACGTTCATTTGAAAGCAAATTGTTAACAACTAGTACTATTCAAAAATAATTAATAAAATATTCTATTTTCTCATAAAATAAATTTTTATAGAAATATTCGTAAATAATTTTCCGCACATGAAAGTAAAGTAAAAATTGTATGAATAGAAATACAGATAACCAAAATATAAGTTTTGATCTGCAATGACAGGTGGGCTCCAATTGACCAAGAGGATGTAAGACTGTGAACTCTTACTTTCTATAATGCAGTTCCGAGCTTAGTTCTCGTCCTACTCGACTATCTACAAACTGTCCTGAGCCTGAAAAATGTATAGGAAGAAAGGGTGAGATTTTATAATCCCAGTGAGTAAACAGATACCATCTAAAGTATCTAAAGCCGAGTAAATGGAGACAATTAAAACAAGTCATCATACTGTAATTTCATTACCTTTTAGTTCATTTCAACAAAATAAAATCAATCCATATAAATCGAGTAATCAACTTGGCTTATGAATTTCTTAAAACTTTGGCTCGTGCCAAAACTCATACTCGGTGATACCTTGCGCAGGGCATCCAACCGAGTCCGCCAAGGCTGTTAAAATTTCGTATACACTTAAAATATATTTTTAGTTTGAGAAAATACAGACGTTCCTTGGCGTTGGCTGAGTTCCCCTTCACGTGGTGGTTTGGCGTGAAGTGAACCCTAAGCTATACCCCAGGAGATACCCTACGCGCCTCTCCGTTCGAGGTAATAATATAATGGAGTTTACCGTGCCCCTCTAATAGGCTGGTCCACGGAACCCCCTCTGCAGTAAATAATTAATATATAATCCACCAATTAATAAAATTCATTCTAGCATGACATGGCAATTTATCGCAACCTAGCCTCTCAAGGCTGAATACACAGTATAAATAATTCTAACACCAAAATCAATTTAGCCATTCATGCTCATTTATTGTCATAAGCCATTCAATTCAAAACCATAAATTTGCAACACAAACTAGCAGTCTCCAATTACTCTATTTTCAAAACCAATATTCGATTTTCTAGAAAATTTATAAAATCATTTTATAAAATTACAATTTCTCTTAAAACATAGCAATTTACCATTTAAACCCATTTTCCATAAAATCACACAGTTGTATAAAACTACTCTAGATAATTAAGACGATAATAAGTTTACTCATAGTATTAGGAGTAGAAATACTCCTATCTTCCGCCTTTGGGTGCAGTCCCTTACCCGAAACAATTGACTCACCACCTATCCATAATCCATGACACAAAATTCAATAAATTGTGTCAATTTATCATAAATTATTTCAGGCTCTTATCCATGCGTATGCACTAGATAGGATTTGAAATGTCTAGACAATCGCTTAATTGCGATGTCCGACCTAACTCGCCTATACACGGTGTAAATTCTTAAAATCCCCAATTCGACTCCAATTCCATCCATTTCAATTTCAATTATCCAATTATATCCACAATACCTCAATGACTATGAATTTGGTCCAATTTATCAGTCCGGACTATAAATTACGCTTTTGTCCCTAGTGGGTAAAAATTTCAATTTATTACACCGAAAATTCCCATTTAATTTCCAACCTCATAATTCATCATTTTTCCACCCAATTCTCTTAACATAAAGTCAACCTCATCCTCACATACCATTGGCTAGATTCAGCCTAGGGAAATTCATGGAGAAGATAAATATTTTTCTTGTTGTTTTACTTATAAACATGCTAAACTAACACTAAACACTAACATAGCTCAAAATCAAATTTATCTAACAACTTTCTCTCTCTAAACCCATATGACCAGAATTCAAATCATCCTCAAATCACATGATTCAACCATGAAAAATGATGGAAAATGCATGGGAAAGGTAAAGCACAAGACAAATTTAAGAAATGTTACCTTTTTTCACTTGATTTTTGAATTTCCACCTATTTTCCCTTTAAATTTCTTAGCTAGGGTTTTATTTTCTCCTTTCTCTCTCTTGTTTCTTGCTTGGCCGAATGTTGAAGAAGAAGAATGGGTGGGCTGATTTTTTTATGCCTTTTTTATTGTTTAATGAAATAATATTATTTTATTCATATTTTAAATATTTTATTAATTCATTTTTTTTTCTAGCCATCCATTTGTCCTACTTTTTCCACCATGCATTCCCTTTGACTTATCCAAGTCTTAAGTGAAATTTCCAGATTTTTCCAAAGTTTTGGTGGAGAAAATTCTTCAAAATTACACTTTTGCCCCCGAACTTTTCAAAAATTACATTTTTACCCCAAAAATTGAAAATTTTCCATAATGCATAATTTTCACTCCTCATACTCATTTCACACTCCAAATAATTAAATTTGATCAAAATCCTTTCAAAAATTAAATTTTCGATTTCGGATGGCAAAATTACCATTTTACCTTTTTTCTCCAAATTATACCGAAATTAAGATTTTTCACTTCTAAACCTCAAATCTTACTCCAATAAGTCAAATTATACTCCAATAAGTCAAATGGGGCCAAAAAAATCTTTTCTAAAATTCCCATTTTGTCCCCAAGTGGCAAATGACCATTTTGCCCCTAGATAGCGAAAATTCCGGTTTGACTCCAAATTGATCCTCGAACTCTGAATCACCATATTAAACCATTCTGAGACTTTAAAATTCTTAATTTCATCGTAAATTCTCTATTTGATCTAGTCGAGGCTTAAATCAACTTTATTGTACCTCTAGGTACAATACCGACTTTTGTAAATTTTTCGGAACTCTCCTAACATGCAAACAAGCTATCCATCACATGTATGTCACGATAAATATTTTTATAGAGTCGAGCTTGTCATCTTCTCCCCCACTTGAATCAACCATATGATCTTTCTTCTTGACTGATTTCGACATCCGGCTAAATATTAATATTTTAAAAATTTTATCTTGTCTCCTTGGTACTTGAAATATCTTATTATGCCTCACTTGACTTCTGAATCGCCTTTTATCTCACAAATTCTCCTATGATAAAATTATTATTATTTTATTGTTATTTTCTCACTTGCGAAATATTTTATCCTAAACTACTCCTTTCATCTTTTATCACTTTTAAACATTTTAATTGACCTCAATTTGCATTCGATCAACTTTATTTATCACTATATCAAAGTATGGGGTATTTCAATCTCCCCCACTTAAATAGAAGTCGTCCTCGAATTCCTGTCGATGTTGCGTTATTAATCTCCTTCTATGATCCTACTCCTTGTTCCTTCTATAGGGACATTCAATTTATTCACCTCGTTCACCTTCAGTTCAATTAAATGCTTTATTTATGGTAATTATCATCCTTTGGAATTGGATCAGTAATACTTTTCACGACCATGATCTCTTATATCGAGACACTAAGCATGCCTTTATCACCATTATTAAATTTGAACCATAACTTCACCTCAATTATACTGATTTCGATCACATATCATACTTACTTATGTATACCTAATCATCATTTTATTAATTCGCTCCGTACCAAATTTCTCAACCTTGATTCATCCATCTTATACTGGTCTATACACTTCCTTTAATAGAGTTCCATTAAGAACTTAAACAATCCAAGATTTACCTTCAAAGTCACTCATAACTTTAATCGTTCATTGCCTGTCCGTTAACACTTTAGCTCACTAACCTCTCTGGACACTATTTCAAAATCTCCCAATTACTGATAACCATTCTTCACTTTAGTTAGTAAAATTATCAATTTCATATATACATAGATACATGCATTTTCAAATCTCAACATCTCTCTTTATATATAGGAATCCATGTGTTCACATGCCTTGGACTACATTCCCCCTTTATTCATCCGTATCCCAATCCTAGTTTCAGTATAATAATTCTTATAGTGCATGTCAACCTTCTTATTATACTTGTGTATAACTTCATATCATTCATATCATTTCCAACCATATGTTTGAGTTTTCTTATACTATATATCATTCATCACAATGTCATCTCCATTGAATTATAATCTATTATATGTGTACGCTTTATAATCCTATTGATGCCTCAAAGATTTATCTCAACTTGATCATTGCATCTCATGCAATACCACAATTCCCAAGAGTCATCCTTTTTGTCCTTAATCATCTTTCATGCCTCTATATTACCTTGTATCTTTCTTGCATTACGATATTGATTTGTCACTTAAGACTTGAACCCATTTGAATCATGTATGCCTTAAGCATTTTCGAATTCCAATTTCCATAATATATTAGGAAAGTTTCATTATCTGACTTCATTTTCAAGGTCAACTTCTATCATCCTTTGTTCCACTCCTTCATATGAACATAACATCATTCTTCCTTAACCAATTTATAAATTGTACTTGAAATTGTAAAACTTAAAACTAGATTCTCGTCAAGTATTTTTCAATATTAATACTAATATCACTCTCAGCTTACAGCTTCTTTTTTATAATCACATAACTTAGTGCTTGCTTTAACGAGATCCAGAGCAAAACTTCTCTTGAGTATTTCCTTGGGAATATCTATCTTAAACTTATGTCTCACAGCATGTGATCCCTTAACTAGTGATTTAGCCGTTAGGCTTCTCAGCAAGTTTTAAAAATTTTACGTTTCATACTTGCTGTGTATGATTATAATCTCTTCTCAAAGATGTTTATGTATTCCTAAAACACTTAATCTTAAAGATATATAAATACGTACTCATCCATTCAATCTCTAACTTATCTTCATAGGTTTTTAGGGTGCCACACAATTAGCCTCATGTTGTTACTAACCCTTGTCATTTTACTGTATTAAAACAGATATTACAAATTCTTGTAATGATATTCTATATAAACTGATTTTCTATACCAGTCTCGTAATTCTTCCTTCACACTTTCATTATTTGGTATCTCATCTCAATATAGTCATTTCAAGAATCTTTCAATTTTTTTTTCTTTTAATTATATGCCTATATACAAGGCAATAAAGAAGTCTTTCAATTCATTTGGGTAAATATTCTCCAGAATATTTAAGACTCCCAGATAACAAAACACAATGACCAACAACCAAAATTCAATTTGTAAGCTCATTATCGTGTCACTCCCATCTTACTCATGCATCATAGGCGTGAGATATTTGGAGCATTATAGCGTTGAATAATCAATGTTGAAGTACTGTAGCTATTAGAAATTTTCTCATCAAAGCTATTTGTTTGCATTCAAAGTCACCACATCAATCATTCTCAACTAGTGGTTTCCCTTTTAGATATATATCATGAGTTCCATAAGTATAGGTACCTTCTATTTTCTTGTCATACACACTAAGCTAGATTAATACTTTCATCTCATGTCATCTTTTGACGTTTATCAACATTCATAAAATTCCACCTCAAAACATCCTTTCCATTCAGTGTAATAAGTTCATGATAAATATACCACTCCACACATAAGTTGCTTACTATCTACAACTTTCCTCAAATTTATTGTCATCCCTATCCCATTTATCTTCTTTGTCTTATACTCCAATAATCTTATTGACTTTCGGTATAATTAACTACGAAAACAGCTCAGCTTCTTCCTTATTTTATTCTCACAATCCTTACTGAATCAAAATTTTATATTCCCTATATTCCATAATTTAACTTCATTGGGTTATATTTGTGCCCAACTATTATCTCATAGTGTCATAACATCACTGAATAATCCCCTTCATGCTTAAATTACAATCATTAACGTAATCACATTATCCATTCCGAATGTCATTTATAACCTTATTGCTTCCTTCTATAACCTTCCTCAATAATTATATTACCAATTTATCTCTATCATACTAAAAGATTCCCATACATATCCAATTATTTAAACTGCTATTTTACATTCCGTTCGAGTCATACAAAATAAAAGCCACTCTTAACTCCTTTACACAAGTAACTACTACATCTTCCCTTAAACGACACTTGCCTAGATTTATGACAATACAACTTCAACTAAAGTATTAAACATCTTTAGGTTCCTCATTGTCCTGATCCGGGCACATCAATGGATCCTCTTCCTCTTGAGATTTTCTCCTTTGTTCTTCAATCCAAGCTTGTTGTATTCTCCTATATTCTTCATCACTCACCGGTGCAGCATTTCTTCCACAACCGGGAGGAAAATGTCGTACACCTGACACTTTTCTAAGGGGTCTACTTGCCACTGTTATTTTCTCCTTATCCTTTTCTGGTTGTCCCCTTACATTTCTCCCACAGCCTAGTGGAAAGTGTCGGACTACTGTCACGCTCTTCCTATAACGAATACCTCCTTCGGCTATCCTTAATTTTCCCTTTCTTTAGTATATTCCTTAGATTCTCTCAAAAGGGAACCTTTTATGCTTACATTAATATCATTACTATCTGCACTTTTTGGACTACTCGGTTCGGGCTGCCATCGGCTCCTAACAGTAGAATCTAGAGATCCCTCACTAATACTATGAAAGGCGTCGGGACTACCGTCTCTCCTAGATATGGTGTGTATGTCACCAGTGCACCTCAAAACCTATATGCAATCAAATAGTAATTGTTTAATTATTTATGCATCTCAAAAGTAGGTAGATTTCTATATGTAGATGCATATATTCTATTCAATCTAACCTAGCTTAATTTAACTTAACTGGACTTGGGGCCACGCAGTGTCAATGTGGATTTCTTAAAACAACTTTAAAACCAAAGGCTTTAAAATCCAAAGCTTAAAATCAAAATATCTGATCTTTAAACCATGCTCTGATACCAATCTGATTTGTCACGACCCGAAACTCCCCATCGAGCCCGTGACAACCGCCACGAGGCCTCGACAGACATTCTTCACCCCGAATGCCTATCGAAACCCCGTAAGGCTTAGCATCAACTTTCGCATCTCCCCGGTGAGCAACAATTATAAAATCTCGCATTTAAAAAAAATCATAAGTCATTTTCAAATAAGAACAATAAAATATTTATTTTCTGGCTCATAGGGGCATTTTCGTAATTTTTCGTCAAAAATCTCAAAACTTGCTAAAAATGTAATAGGTAAGCAGAAAATATATATTTAATGATTTAAAAACAAAATAAGTATCTAAAACGTTCCTTTGAAAGCAAATTGTTAACAACTAGTACTATTCAAAAATAATTAATAAAATATTCTATTTTCTCATAAAATAAATTTTTATAGAAATATTCGTAAATAATTTTTCGCACATGAAAGTAAATTAAAAATTGTATGAATAGAAATACAGATAACCAAAATATAAGTTTTGATCTGCAATGACACGTGGGCTCCAATTGACCAAGAGGATGTAAGACTGTGAACTCTTACTTTCTATAATGCAGTTCCGAGCTTAGTTCTCGTCCTACTCGACTATCTACAAACTGTCCTGAGCCTGAAAAATGTATAGGAAGAAAGGGTGAGATTTTATAATCCCAGTGAGTAAACAGATACCATCTAAAGTATCTAAAGCCGAGTAAATGGAGACAATTAAAACAAATCATCATACTGTAATTTCATTACCTTTCAGTTCATTTCAACAAAATAAAATCAATCCATATAAATCGAGTAATCAACTTGGCTTATGAATTTCTTAAAACTTTGGCTCGTGCCAAAACTCATACTCGGTGATACCTTGCGCAAGGCATCCAACCGAGTCCGCCAAGGCTGTTAAAATTTCATATACACTTAAAATATATTTTTAGTTTGAGAAAATACAGCCGTTCCTTGGCGTTGGCTGAGTTCCCCTTCACGTGGTGGTTTGCCGTGAAGTGAACCCTAAGCTATACCCCAGGAGATACCCTACGCGCCTCTCCGTTCGAGGTAATAATATAATGGAGTTTACCGTGCCCCTCTAATAGGCTGGTCCACGGAACCCCCTCTGCAGTAAATAATTAATATATAATCCACCAATTAATAAAATCCATTCTAGCATGACATGGCAATTTATCGCAACCTAGCCTCTCAAGGCTGAATACACAGTATAAATAATTCTAACACCAAAATCAATTTAGCCATTCATGCTCATTTATTGTCATAAGCCATTCAATTCAAAACCATAAATTTGCAACACAAACTAGCAGTCTCCAATTACTCTATTTTCAAAACCAATATTCGATTTTCTAGAAAATTTATAAAATCATTTTATAAAATTACAATTTCTCTTAAAACATAGCAATTTACCATTTAAACCCATTTTCCATAAAATCACACAGTTGTATAAAACTACTCTAGATAATTAAGACGATAATAAGTTTACTCATAGTATTAGGAGTAGAAATACTCCTATCTTCCGCCTTTGGGTGCAGTCCCTTACCCGAAACAATTGACTCACCACCTATCCATAATCCATGACACAAAATTCAATAAATTGTTTCAATTTATCATAAATTATTTCAGGCTCTTATCCATGCGTATGCACTAGATAGGATTTGAAATGTCTAGACAATCGCTTAATTGCGGTGTCCGACCTAACTCGCCTATACACGGTGTAAATTCTTAAAATCCCCAATTCGACTCCAATTCCATCCATTTCAATTTCAATTATCCAATTATATCCACAATACCTCAATGACTATGAATTTGGTCCAATTTATCAGTCCGGACTATAAATTACGCTTTTGTCCCTGGTGGGTAAAAATTTCAATTTATTACACCGAAAATTCCCATTTAATTTCCAACCTCATAATTCATCATTTTTCCACCCAATTCTCTTAACATAAAGTCAACCTCATCCTCACATACCATTGGCTAGATTCAGCCTAGGGAAATTCATGGAGAAGATAAATATTTTTCTTGTTGTTTTACTTATAAACATGCTAAACTAACACTAAACACTAACATAGCTCAAAATCAAATTTATCTAACAACTTTCTCTCTCTAAACCCATATGACCAGAATTCAAATCATCCTTAAATCACATTATTCAACCATGAAAAATGATGGAAAATGCATGGGAAAGGTAAAGCACAAGACAAATTTAAGAAATGTTACCTTTTTTCACTTGATTTTTGAATTTCCACCTATTTTCCCTTTAAATTTCTTAGCTAGGGTTTTATTTTCTCCTTTCTCTCTCTTGTTTCTTGCTTGGACGAATGTTGAAGAAGAAGAATGGGTGGGCTGATTTTTTTATGCCTTTTTTATTGTTTAATGAAATAATATTATTTTATTCATATTTTAAATATTTTATTAATTCATTTTTTTTCTAGCCATCCATTTGTCCTACTTTTTCCACCATGCATTCCCTTTGACTTATCCAAGTCTTAAGTGAAATTTCCAGATTTTTCCAAAGTTTTGGTGGAGAAAATTCTTCAAAATTACACTTTTGCCCCCGAACTTTTCAAAAATTACATTTTTACCCCAAAAATTGAAAATTTTCCATAATGCATAATTTTCACTCCTCATACTCATTTCACACTCCAAATAATTAAATTTGATCAAAATCCTTTCAAAAATTAAATTTTCGATTTCGGATGGCAAAATTACCATTTTACCTTTTTTCTCCAAATTATACCGAAATTAAGATTTTTCACTTCTAAACCTCAAATCTTACTCCAATAAGTCAAATTATACTGCAATAAGTCAAATGGGGCCAAAAAAATCTTTTCTAAAATTCCCATTTTGTCCCCAAGTGGCAAATGACCATTTTGCCCCTAGATAGCGAAAATTCCGGTTTGACTCCAAATTGATCCTCGAACTCCGAATCACCATATTAAACCATTCTGAGACTTTAAAATTCTTAATTTCATCATAAATTCTCTATTTGATCTAGTCGAGGCTTAAATCAACTTTATTGTACCTCTAGGTACAATACCGACTTTTGTAAATTTTTCGGAACTCTCCTAACATGCAAACAAGCTATCCATCACATGTATGTCACGATAAATATTTTTATAGAGTCGAGCTTGTCATCTTCTCCCCCACTTGAATCAACCATATGATCTTTCTTCTTGACTGATTTCGACATCCGGCTAAATATTAATATTTTAAAAATTTTATCTTGTCTCCTTGGTACTTGAAATATCTTATTATGCCTCACTTGACTTCTGAATCGCCTTTTATCTCACAAATTCTCCTATGATAAAATTATTATTATTTTATTGTTATTTTCTCACTTGCGAAATATTTTATCCTAAACTACTCCTTTCATCTTTTATCACTTTTAAACATTTTAATTGACCTCAATTTGCATTCGATCAACTTTATTTATCACTATATCAAAGTATGGGGTATTTCAGTTTGAGTGTTATGTAAATTCTTATGCTAAGCTTTATTGTTAGGATGAAATTTCTACATTTTGATCATTATGTCTTTTGCTTAAACTCATTGTACGAATTTAGAGAAGGTTTATGTGTATGTGAAAATTTTGAATTGTGTAATAAGTACAAGAATTTGTTTGATTCTCTTTTGAGGTGAAATCCTAGATAATACTTAGTTAAGGAGATGGTTTAGGCTTTTTTGGATCGATTGAGCCTTTTTAGCCTTCTTTTACATAAATTATCCTTAGTTTCCCCCTTTTGAGCCTAATGACACCTTTTCTTTGTTTTAACACTTAATTTGGAGCCCAAACCTTTATATTATTATTTCCAACAATTCTTGCATCCCTCATTCCTAAGTGCATAAGTCAATTTAGGAAGTGTTATTAGCTAGATAGTAAAGATGAAAACAAAAAAGAAAAGTTCTAAATATGATTGTATTCATCTCACTACCTAACAAAAGAAATAAATTTGAGGGTGTGAAATTGAGAAAAAGAAAAAAGGAAAGAAAGAATGAAGTATTGAACAAGAGAAAAATTTTGACAAAATGGGGTATGCTAGCTGAAGGAAATAAAGCTCTGAATAGGTCTTAGATGGACTATGTGCTCAAGGTGATTTGAGCTATACATTATTTCATATCCTACCTTTACCCTAACCATATATTACAAGCTAATTAAAGTCATATTGATCCGTAATTTTGTGTTAGTCTACATTAGTGGAGAGAGAAATGAAAAGCAAACTTATGGAATTTAATTACTAATTTGAATTTTGTATGAATATAAACTTATCCGAATTGTACAATATCTTAGGTGAGAAGATTGCACACACAAACGAAAATTCAGTTAATGATAAGCTTGCATTTGAATTGAAACATGAACTTGAATAATATTTGTATGTGGCTTAGAGTTATGGATGTGGATAAACTTTTAAGGATATTAAAGGTAATTAATGAAATGGTGTAACTGAATTCTAGTTAAATGCTTTCATGTTTATGTTATTGCATTTTGTTCTATGTTTTGCTCGAGGACTAGTAAAATCTTAAGTTTGGGGTTGTGATAACTCTATTATATAGAGTTATTTAGACACATTTTGGGTGCCTAAGTAGCTAGAACTTTGAGCTTTTAGGTTCAAATTTTAGCCTTTTATGTGTTTTTCTAGTTTAAGTTCGATTACATGTTGAATAGTTAAATTAAGTTATTTTAGTTCAATTTTACTTTATTTTGCTTTAATTTACTTTAAGAAGAGTTAGTGTCAATTTCTCTCATGGTTTTGTGTAGGATATGTCATGAGCAAGGTACATTTGAGTTAAATTAGCATAAGTATGGTAAAGGCTCCATTCATCCATGCTTCAGTAATTCAAAGATAACTTGAGCTACAAAAGTCCAATTGATGTGATTCTTGATCCATTAGAAAGATAAAAGAACGAGATACAACTTGAATGTTTACCATTTTGCCCAACTTAGACTAGATCAAGGTGAAAATCATGTTAGAAAATGATGGACAGATGTAGTTTTGCAAAAGGTAGCATGGTGACTGGAGGCCTCAACGCTGAAGGAGATACCACTACAGTGCTGGGAGGATCATGTACAGTGCTAAGCAAGTGAGGTGCACCATAAAAAAGTCCAAGAGTAAAGAGCCGTGACATTGGAGAAGTAGCATCGCGGTGCCACAAATATTTACCACAATGCCATCGTGCCGAGAAGTTATGGCAGCGGCGCCACCCCGATTTCCAAAAATAAAATTTTGATTGAAAATTGGAAAGAAGGGCACCTTGCAAATATTTAAGGGACTTTTTGATAGCATTCAAACAAGAGGAGGGCAACAACTTTTCTAGAGAATTAGTGCTAAGAATCAAGCAAGAAATCAAGAGCAATTGAGAAAGATTCGAGATTTACGAAGCATCAACATTAGTTTATTTCTCTCTTTTATTTTATACTTATTTTCTTGTCTTAAATTCATAACTGAATTCCTTTGGATATTGTTTTATTTAGATATCATGAACTAATATTCTTTTCTAGGATTGTGGTGGATTTTAACATGTAGTCTGAATACTTGTTTTTCTATTATTTATCATGAATGGGCATCATTTTACTTATTCAAAAATGCTTTTAATGCCTTTAATTGCCTGATCAACAATTAATTGATTTGTGAATCTACATGAAACTCAACAGAGAGAGTTTAGGTTGGACTAAGATTTGAATAGTGTATGTTCATGTCACTGAGGTGAACTGATTCACAATTCAGGTAGACATACGACAATTGCCATACATAGCCAAATTAGGACACTTGCTTAATGAACTTAATTTAATTGATTCCTATAGACATATAGTGAATTAATTAAGTTAGGTATTTGTGCAAGCATCTCGATGGAGACTTGTCCATAGCTTTGGATTCTAGGTTAGTAAAACCACCCAAGAAAGATACATAACAAGAAAAACTAGTATAAAATGAAGTGTTGAATGAACCCATGATCTTAAGTCTTTAATCTACTACTTTTCTTAGCATATTTAATTTTTGCTTATTAATTTAGTGTCTACTTTAGTTTCATTTTTAAAATTTTTTATTTTCTTAAATGAGATTAATTTGTTATACAATTTTAGTACTTAGTGTAACTTTAGAAACAAATCCCTGTGGGAATGATAACCTAGACTTACTGTCTATATTACTTATTCGATACGTATACTTACATGCGTAAAATCGACAACATGGCATTGAAAAACTTCATTTCCACAAGTTTTATGCCTCAGGGCCTACTAGGAATTTGAGAATAATGTGCCTTGGAAAGCAAGTATATTCTCATGTTTAATTTCATTTAATTTATTTATAATAAAAGTACATTTTGATACTAAGACTAGGAGTTTGTTTTTAGTACGCATCCATTATCCAGTTATTAAGGTACCATGATTCTATTGAGATATTAAAATACATTTGTATGGAGAGTCATACATAGGAGACATGTATTTCAATTGAATCTAAAAAATTGTTCACAACCCTATAATAAAAGGTAGTCACTTTATTATATTAAGGCTATAGTGTCTAAATGAATTGCAGCAAAATGAATGTGATTCACTTCAAGGGAATGATGAGTCTCAAATCATTGAAATGGTTGACTTCGAGTAATGACACTATCACATGAACTAAAATAACATGAGAATCAAATTTGCTTACAATAGAACCAAAATCCTAATGGATAATGGACTCGTGCTTTATCTCTATATAATCTTTGATATACCATGGGCATGATCATCATAAAGCATTGATCTAGACTCCATATGTTGGGATTATAATTGTGGTGAACATCTAAGAACATATATCCCAATAATGGAGTTTTGTCGCAACCCAAACTCGAGGGACATGAGCAGCATAAAGGTATCGATTAGAGTTACCCTTTTAATCCATGCAAGCAAAAATGTACAATTTAAATCAAATACTCGAAATTAACTTATGGGACTCATCACCAAGGAACCGTACATCAACATGCATGAACATATTATGTCACATAGGACTATATCATATCAGTCTACACACTCATGTGATCAAAATGCAGAATCAACACATATCCAAATCACAAGTATAGGCCATCTTGTGGGAAATACCAAAGCAATCGTTTCTTAGCATATCTCATATACGTGCCATTTAATACAAGACATAAACATAGTCATATCCATAACAGTTAAGCATAAAAGACCAAACTAAATAGGAGCAGCAAAGTATGACTCGAAACAAAAAGACTAATGCCTACTAAATGCCATATATTCACCTACCTAAGACTGACTGAAGTATTACCCTTTCCCAACAGACATCAAGCCAAGCAACTATTGTTTTGCAAAACAAGCGCATCTTATATGTGTGAGTTATAAATAACTCCATGAGCAGAAACATGGAGGCAGAATAAGCGAAACAGGAGAGTGTTTATCAAAGATACTTTTAAAAATGATGCAAGCAATCCATTGCAAACAAAATCAAAGTTTGCCTTTCAACTATATCAGATATTCAAGAGTTTGGGAATTAATCTCCAAGCAAAATTACACATCCCAAGGTGCGAGTTATATGCCAAGTATGATCACATATCAAAACAAAACTTCAATACCATCGTCTCAACAAGTACAAACTCATTTAAAAGGGTTTTATAAGGTTTTGTTGAAAACTCATTCCAAACCTTTGAAATAAAAATAATGGTTTGTAAAACATTCAAGTATTTCCAAGAAAATAATTTATAAATATCAAGTTTTAAAGCTTTTGTAAAATATGTTGAGGAAAACAAGGTTTCGTTTCAAAGAAAGTGAAATAATGTTGTCATCTTTAGAAAATCCTTGATGAAAATGAATAGATATAAAAAATGACATAATGGATAGTAAATTGAATAAGCCAAGTTTACATACCTAAGTTAGGGCAATTACCCAATCCAAAGATCAAGATTGAGATGAATACGAAATCCAAATGGCAACATCGAACAAATACAAAACTCAAGCACCAAGATTGAAACAAATGTCAAATCCAAAGTCCAAAGTCGAAATAATATCCATACCAAAGTCCAAAATTCAAAACAACTATCAAGTTTCAATTCCATAGTGTCAACTATGATTTCAAATAGATCATGGACTACTAAATAACATGGACAATCAAATCAAATGTGTCGTAGCACCAAAGCGGTCAGATACATGATAGTCATTGACTGTATATCAAAGAAGGTGGGATCGTATCAACTACCAATCGAAACCAAATCAAAAGGGTAGGACTCTGTCAAATACCCAATTAAAGCAAATCATTGTGCACAATGGCTAGTGGCCACTATTACTAGCTATAAGTCCATAACTCAAGTAGGCTCCACTAAAATATTTTGTGTTTTGTTTCCAAATATTGAAATATTTGTTTCCAAATGAAAAGGTAAAGTCATTTGTCATCCAAGATCAAAGGGTTCAAAGCAAAATGAAATAAAAGTGTTCAAAGTCCATTTCTAAACAAAGGTTGAATCAAGTGATTTACACAATAGAAGTCTGAAGTAAAGACAAAATCAAAATCATCAATCTCAAAGACAAATTGACCTAGTGCTAGGATCCATGCAAAACTCATCATTTTTCATTCTAAGTTTTCAAGTCATCAACCAAGCAATCATCCATAAACAAATATCAATTTTTGAGGCATCAAACAATTGAAAGGCTTGTTCCCATTCTCAAAACTATATACATACTAACATATTTACATAGTATAAATAGATTTCATAAAACAAGCTTGAAACCATTGTTCACATCACAAAGTTTATCAAAATGTGTTTTAATTCTAAGTTGTAGAATAGGCATGCTTAATTACATCAAAATAATTTAAAATGTCATATCTACCCAACTCTCGAAGCATGCCTATTCCACTTAACACCTCTCATCAAAAGCTCAAATTTTTCAACAAACTCAAACTTCTCCAATAGCACCTAAAAATGATATTCAATCATCAATACTCTCAAAGTCCCAATAAAATGATATTCAATCATCAATGCTCTCAAAAACCCCTAATAATTTCAGAATACTTTTAATACCCATTTCTAACAATATTTAATCTTCACTTATTTACAATTAAGTGAACAACGTATTTTACCTATCTCTCCTCTTTCGTGAGCTTCAAATGAAGGAATCTAGCGAAATCTTGAAAACCTAAAAAAATTTTTAACTTTTAAAAAGAGAAGATAAAATAGGAAAAACTAAGTTTTAGGAGTGGAAATCCTTACCTTTAACACTTGAAATCCAAGGTCTAACGAAGGGATTTAGTGGGTCTTGAAAGGTGTGAAAGTTGAGAGAAAATGGGTAAAAGAGTAAAAAGAAATGAAATAAAAAAGTAGGTCTTGGGTTTTATTGCTTTTATGCCTATTTAAGCTATCTGGGCACTCTAAAGTCGACTTTAGAGTAGAATGCTTGTATTTCCTCTATTTTTACTTCACAAGGTTGACTCTTTATGCACTAGGGTTGACTTTTTAGGTCCAAACTTGTACAAATTGCCACTTTTAAGACCTAATTCCATTCTAAATCCCTTCCACAACCTCCATAACCTTTATTTGTGAATTCTCAAGGACGAAACTAAGGTTATTTGGTTATTCTTTGCATTTCCAAAGCTCATCAAGTTATTTGTCCAATTTATCCAAGTAATAGAAACTACAGGTTTCACAAGTTCATAGCATTAACATCACTTCTTGTGATTTCAAGAAGATTGGTGATTAATTTGGGCCCAGTTAATTGATGAATTAGCTATTCATCACATCTTGATACTCAAAAGATTAGATCTAGAGTATTGGATTACTAATTGGATGAAATTTGAGAGTAAGGGATAAAATTGATATAAAGGGTAAAATGGTAATTTCACCTTTCTCATTGGATGGTTATGAGGGTTCACAAAATAAGGTTTGTAATTGGACAACTAATAATGAATATCAAGTATTGAATCATTTATTGAAATTATAGTTAATCCAATAGTGCAACTATGAATATATGGTGGAGTGATTTCTTGGTTAATAAGCTTGAATTGTCTTAATGAGATTATAAACAATTCTATGTTTATTAAAGCTTCGAATATCAATGTCCAAATAGATTCCCTACTTAGCTTCATAGAATTCAACTTGTTTAAGTTGGAATGCATGTTTTATTTGATTAATTAAATTTGTGTGCAAAAATGGCAACTTTTACATGTTTTATCTTAATGTATACAAGAATACATGTGTCTTAATTTAAACAAGAAAGCATGTTTTGTCTTAATTTAGACACGAAAACATGTTTTGTCTTAATTTGGACAACAGAAGAAGTTTTGTTTTAATTTGGACAATAAAATATGTTTTGTCTTAATTTAGACAAGAAAACATGTTTCTCTTAATTTAGGCAAGAAAACATGTTTCTCTTAATTTAGACAAGAAAACATGTTTTGTCTTAATTTAGATAAAAAAAAACACATTTGTGTTAATTTAGACAAGAAAAATATGTTCTATCTTAATCTAGAGAAGAAAACATGTTTGTCTCAATATTAGACAAGATAACAAGTTTTGTCTTAATTAAGGACAAGAGTTGTCTTACATTAAAATAATGCTAAGAGGATTCTTGCAAAATGAATCTAGACGTCCATGTTGATAAAAGGAGACTCCATGTTTGATTAGGACTCCTTTATTTATTATTCATTTTTTAAATAAAGCTAGAAAAAAAAAATAACAGTTATTGTTCAACCAAGAGTTTTATTTTATCAAGAACTCTAAATGATAATTAAAGAATTAAATTATTTATTCGTTAATTTTAATTTTGATAATTATGGAGCATGTTTGAAGCATCCATAACTCTAAATGGATGGTCAAAATTGATTCAAAGCTATTTGATGTTGATTAAACCTTTGAGTCAGGAGTTTTAATAAAAAGAGAAGAGATTGAAAGAAAAAATGGAACGTATCTCGCTTTAGAAAGTCTCTGCTACCATTTCTTTCCTCGTCCTCTTACTTTTGTCGCACTTCTCTTCCTCTTTCCCATTCTTGGCTGATATCTTGGAAAAAAATAGACATTAATTTTTAGGAAGAAAAGAGAGACAAAATCGATTGCCATATTCTTGTCTACCATTCCACACCTAGTCCACTCAAGGTTCAAGTTGAAAGCATTCTTGAAGAACAAGTAGTAAGTTTGTTTGGTTAAGAAATTAATTGTTGGTGTGGTCGTGAATTTACTACAATTAACTAGGTGTTCGAAAGCAAGAACCTTTGCTTCCATCCTTTATAAAAGAAAATTTTTGAAATCCATGCTTTACACGAACACATTAATGTACTTAGATCCAACTCCATCAATTGGTATCAAAGCCATATTTATTGCAAGTTTTGTTTCCTATATGTATTATGCATAGTTGGCACCTTTGCATGTATGGAACTATCTTGATGTGATCAATTTATGGTTATATGTAATGATGCATGATTCAAACTTTTTGCCACATCAATTGTCTTAGAAAATTTTATGTCACAACCCGACACTCTTCTTGAGCCCGTGACAGCCGTCGTGATGTTCCGATAGACATTCATTACTCGAAATGCCAACCGAAACCCCGCAGGGCTTTAATATCAGTTTTCTCACCTCCCCTGCAAGCAACAGTTGATAATATCATATTTTAAAAGATTATAAGCTATTTCCAAACCAAAACAATGAAGAAAATAATTTTCGTCTCACAGGGGTATTTTGGTCATTTTTTCCCAAAAATTTCAAAACCATCTAAAAAGGTAGTATATGAGTGAAAGATACATATTTCATAACCAAAAATAAGTTTAGATGTTTAAAACATTCATTTAAAGTGAGATGATAGCTATTAGAATAAAATAAAAATATTAAATAAAATATTCTATTTTCTCATAAAACAATTTTTATAGAGATATCCGTAAATAATTTTTGTAGCGTAAAAGCAAAATAAATTCATACATACAGTAACACAGATAACCAGAGTATGTAATTTAATTTACAATGATGTGTGGACCCTCGAATGACCAAAAGTAACGAAGGCTGTGACCCTACAATTTTTGAGGATGCAAATCTAACTGTAGCCCTCGACGAAATCAGCTATTTACTGATTATCCTGAGCCTGAAATGAGTGGAAAGAAGGGTGGTGAGTTTATATAAATTCAGTGAGTAAACAAAAATCATCTAAAATATCTAAAGCCGAGTAAATGGAGACGATTAAAATAGATCATCATAAGATGGTTCATAACCTCAAAACACATTTCAAATCATCTAAACCAGTTACATTTCATCCAAAATATACAACGAGGCTTATGAATCTCTTAAAAACTTGGCTCATGCCAAAACTCATTCTCGAGGATACCTTGATCAGAGGCATCCAATCGAGACTACCAAGGCTGTTTAAAAAGTCATATACGCACAAAACACATTTTTACATTTAAAAGCACAGCCTTTCCTTGGCGTTGGTTGAATTCACTCTCACGTGGTGGTTCGGTGTGAAGTGAACTCTAAACTTTACCTCAGGAGATACCCTTCGAGCCTCTCGTACCGAGGTAAAATATAACGGGGTTTACCATGCCCCTCTAATAGGCTGGTCCACAGAAACCCACCCACTACAGTAAGCTAATCGATATCCCACCAAATCAATAAGAGTTTCGACAAAATGACATGGCAATTATATTACTATCCAACCTGTTAAGGCAAAATAAACAGTTCATACAATTTCAACACAATTTCCAATTCAGCCATTCAAGCCAATGTCACCATAAGCCATTCAATTCAAACCATAAATTTACAACACAAACAAACAATCTCCAATTACTCAATTTCTAAGATCATCATTCAATTTCAAAATGATTTATAAACTCATTTCATTTAATCACATTTGCTTATAAAACATAAGGATTTACCATTTAAACTCATTTTTCATTAAAATAATAAAAACAAATAAAAACTACTTTAGATAATTAAGACGATAATAAAGTTACTCATAATATCGGGAGTTCAAAATACTCCTATTCTTGGTCCTTTGGCACAATGTCTTTACCCTTGTTAGAGGACTCACCACCTATACACAATACACGACAAATAATTCAATATATTGTGTCATATCATTATAAATCTATTTCAGGCTCTATATGAATGCATGAGGTTGTTTGGATAGTTACTTAAAAATGGAATTCACGTTGGTTCAAAGATGATCGGAATGGATTAGTTTTCAACCTAATTCGAACTCTTCACCTTTGATTTAACCAAAACATCCAAATTGACTCAAAATAAATTCATTTCACTTCCAATACTCCAAATCATTAAATATAAGCTAGATAACATGAATTATAGCAAAATCATCCTCAACATTTTCTCTTAGAAAATTCGGCCATGATGGGTACATAGACACTATGGTTTTTCAAACTTGATTTTTTTTTTACACCATAAATCATTAATTCCTAACCAAATCACTTGAAATAAAATCAAATCCACCATCAACATACCATTAGGAAGATTGGGCCAATGAGGGTAATGGAAGAACATAAATTTTTCTTATTTGCTTTTTATGCTACACATCCCCAAACAACTAAAAACACTAGAATAACATGAAATCTAGCTAAATCCAAGATTAAAACTCTTCCCCCCATGTCCAGCGAATAGAGGTATCCTCATGCAAACTTGATTCTCAACCATGGAAAATGAAAAAGAATGCATAGGAAAGGTAGATCACAAGCTAAAATCAAGAAATTTTACCTTTACTTGCTTAATTCCTTAAAATCCACCAATTTTCTCTTGAATTTTCCAACTAGGGTTTTGTTATTTCTTTCTTTCCTCTTTTCCTTGGTGAGGCTGAACATGAAGAACCAATAAGAGAGGTGTGTGCTGGTTTTTAATGTAAATTATAAAGAAATGAAAACTTGCCACTTGTCACCATCCCATTAGTCCATTTTTAAACTTAATAATTAAGCATTCTTTCTCCACCATATAAAATATCTCAATTATCCATAATATAAAATGTTAATGGATGAAATCCTTAGACATGACAAGTGTTGGGTGGTGTAAAATTCCAATTTTACGCTTAGGTGGCAAAATAACCATTTTGCCCCTACGTCATGAAAATTCCAATTTGACTCCAAATCAATCCTCGAATTTCGAATCACCATATTAAGTCAGTCTGGGGTTTTAAAATTCTCAATTTCATCTTAAAATCTCTATTTGGACTAGTTCGAGGCTTAAATCAACTTAATTGTACCATTAGGTACAATATCGTCTTTTAACGATTTCTGAGGCATTCAAGTATGCATACATTCTATCAAGTACCTATTCAATATGGCAAATATATTATAGAGTTGGGCTTGACAGCACTAACCCCCTTAAAATAAACTTTTACCCTCAAAATTTCACTTATCAAACTCAGAGAAATGATAGAGGTATTGGCTTCTCATCTGGTGCTCGACTTCCCACGTGATCACCTTTATAGGGAATTTCGATTTGTTCACCTCGTTTACCTCCAATTCAACTTGAGTACTTCACTTATGTCTATCATTATCCTTTAGAATCAGATCAACAGTAACCTTCACAATCATGATCTTTTATATCAAGACATCAAGCATGCTTCTATTACTATCATTAAATTTGAACCATAACTCCATCTTAATCATACCAATTTTGATTGTATTTTATATTTATTTATGTATACCAATCACCATCTTATTACTTCATTCCTTATCAACCTTTTTGACATTCATTCATTCATCCCATCTTGATACAATATTGTGTAGTTTACAGTATCATTAACATGCCACACTCATTTCTGTATATATCCTCAACGTTAGGGAAGGTTAATAGCTTCAATTATTCCCACATACTTCATGTTTACCTAGCATTTAGGAAATTTCAATCTTTTTAATCTTATTAGTCCATCTCATATGGCTTAACCATACTATAAATTACATATCCTTAACTATTTCCCCAAAACTCCTTAGGTTGCCATAAGTCAACTTCTGACAGGATTCTTGACTGTTACATTATCTATGCAACTCATCAAATATATTGAGTTCAAGTCTCAAACCACTAAGAACCATTCTTCACTTTAGTTGGGCACATTACTAACTCCACACATACATATGCACACACACATTCAGATGTCCATATTCCTCATTATGTACAAAGGTCCTTATTCTCAAGTGCCTTCAAACTAATTTCCCTTTGTTCATTCCCATTCATAACCAAGATTCAATAGAATAATCTTCATAATTCATGTCAAAATTTTCATATTTAACTTACGAACATTGGGTATAATCCATTCTAGATTTCTCTCTTTATGTCTATACTTAGCTTTACGTCATATACACGTTTTTACTATTTTCTTATCATTCCCAATTATATACTTAAACTTCCTTGTACTATATATCGTTGCATCACAATGTCATTTTCATTGAATTGCAATCTAATATGCATGTATGCTTTATAATGTCATTGATGCTTCAAAAATTTTTCCTTGACTCGATCATTGCATGTTATGCAATACCATAATTCCTAAAAGTCATCCTTATTCCTTAATTATCTTTCATGCCTCTTACATATATTGTATCCTTATTGCATTCCGATATTGATTTGTCACTTAAGACTCAAACTCATTTGAATCATGTATGCCTCAAGCATTTTTCAAATTCTAATTCCCATAATATATTAGGAAATTTTCATTATCTGACTTCATTATCAAGATTAACTTTAATCATCTTTTGTTCTATTTTTCCATACTAATGTGACATCATTCTTCTTGGACCAATCTGCAGTTTGTACTTGGAATTGCAAGACTTGAAACAAAGTTCTTCTTAAGTACTTTTCAATGTCAATACGAATTTCACTTCCAGCTTACGGCTTCCTCTTTATAGCCACATAACTTAATACTTACTTTCACAAAATCCATAGCAAAACTCCTCTTGAGTATTTCCTTGGGGATACCTATCTTAAACTTATGTCTCACAGCATGTGATCACTTAACTGTGACTTAGCTGTTAGGCCCCTCAGCCAGTTTTTAAAATCTCACATTTCATACTTGCCATGCATGATTAGAAATTTCTTCTCAAAGATGTTTGTGCATCCTTGAAAGATTTAATCTTTTATTTGCTCCTTAATATCTCGAGTATGTTGTTCTATAGACGTGCATTTATTCTTATAGGTATATAAATACGTACTCATCCATTCAATCCCCAACTCATCTTCATAGGTTTCTAGGGTATCACACAATTGGCCTTATGTTGTTACTAACCCTTTTTTTTTATTTAACTGAGTCAAGACAAGAATTCTAAATTCTCATAACGATATTCTATATAAACTTGTTTT
This sequence comes from Theobroma cacao, assembly GCF_053813885.1. Taxonomy (NCBI): domain Eukaryota; kingdom Viridiplantae; phylum Streptophyta; class Magnoliopsida; order Malvales; family Malvaceae; genus Theobroma; species Theobroma cacao. The sequence goes on along the minus strand of NC_142648.1, from coordinate 18,515,769 downwards.
CTGTATCGCCCTTGTAATCTTTCATTCACACTTCAATCACTTGGTATCTTATCTTAATGTAGCCATCCCAAGAATTTTTCAACTTCTCTTTTAATTATATGCCCATATATAAAGAGATAAAGAAACGTTTCAATTATTCAAGTTAACTTTCCCTAGAACATTTAAAACTCCCAACTAACAAAGCTCAATGACCAATGATCGAAATTGAACTTGTAAGCTCATTATCATCTCACTCCCATCTTGCTCATGCATCATAGACATGAGATATTCGTAGCATTGCAGCACTAGACAATTAGTACAGCAGCACTGTGATTACTAGAAATTCCCTCATCAAAGCTATTTATCTGCATTCAAGGTCACTACATCAATCATCCTCAACCATTGGGTTTCCCTTCTAGGCATATATCATGAATTCCATAAGCATAGGTACCTTCTGTTTGCTTTTCATACACACGAAGCCAAGTTAATACTTTCAACTCATGTCATATTTTGACTTTCATCATCATTCATGAAATCCTACCTTAAAACATCCTTTCCATATGGTGTAATGAATTTAGGATACATATACCACCCCACACATAATTTGTTCACTGTCCATAGCATTCCTCAAATTTATTGTCGTCCATATCTGATTATCTTCCTTGTCTTGTACTCCAATAATTTTATTGACTTTCAATATAATAACTACGAAAATAGTTTGTCTTTCTCCACACTTTACACTCACAATCCTTATTAATCAAGAATTCATCTTTCTCAAGTTCCATCATTTACCTCCAATGGACCATATTTGTGTCAGATTATCATTTTATAATATTATGGCATCATTTTATAATTCCCTCCATACTTGAAGTTATGATCCTTAACTTAATCACATTAATCACTCAAAGTGTCGTCTAGAGCCTCATTGATCCCTTCCATATCTTTTCAAATTGTAACTACAATTAAGATTCCCAATTTCACATCTCCATGATTGATTGTTAGTCTTACCACACTATCTCCCAATATCCTGTGCAATTACAACACACAGAACCCGCTTATTATAACATAGTCCCCTAGTTTAACGTGTTTGCTCGGGAATCATCTTCTCTGATACAATTTGTCCCATAAACCAGAATTTTATTTATTTAGCTTTACATTCGGAATCATATCAAAAACTCACATACTACGATAAGTAATAATTTTTAACAAACATCATCAATTTAAATGGTCTTTTATACCTCGTCAAAATCTAGAGTTATCACCCCAAAAGTTCATCACGTTAATCGGTATCCATTTTTTCGTACTACAAACTATATTCATTGTTAATTAGGGTAATTGCTTGAATCATTAATGACTTTCCACATCAATCTTCAATAATTATCTAAGATGATCAACCATGCCACTAAGATAAATATCTTTTCTTAATAGTCATAATGCTAATCCACTTCTATCCTACCAAAAGATTCCCATATACATCCAGTCACTTAAACAGCTACTTTATAATACATTCTAGTCATACACTTTAAAAGCCAAACTATTAACTTCTTTGTACAAATAACTATTACATTTTCCCTTAAACGACACTTGTCTAGACTTATGGTGATACGAACTTCAACGAAGGTATTAAGTATCTTTAGGATCCTCTTCTGGATCCTCCTCCTCCTCTTGAGATTTTTTCCTTTGTTCCTCAATCCAAGCTTGTTGTATTCTCCTACATTCCTCATAACTCACAGGTGCAGCATTTTTTCCATAACCGAGAGGAAAATGTCGTACAACAAATACCTTCCTAGGGCGGTGATTTACAACAGTTACTTTATCCTTATTCTTTTCTTATTGTTCCCTTACATTACTCCCACAGCCTGGAGGAAAGTGTCGAACAACGGATACAGATACCTTCCTAGGATGATAATCCCTTTCGGCTATCATTATTTTCCCCCTTTCTTCAACGTATTCCTTAGACTCTTTCAAAAGGGAATTTCCCATGCTTATTAATGTCATTACTATCAGCATGTTCAATGATCTTACAAGGGTCGAAGCTTTCTTTTTAACGAACCCTCATCTCCAAATCTGGTGGAAACCAATTAATAGAAATCCTAGGCGAGGCACTTTCTAGACAACTTGGTTCGGGTTGCCATCGACTCTTAGCAGTAGAATCTAACGATCCTTCGCTAACACTATGAGAGGCATCGGGACTACCGTCTTTCCTAAACATGGTGTGTGCAACCAGCACACCTCAAAACCTATACGCAATCAAGCAGTAATTTCTTAATTATTTACGCATCACAACAACGGGTAGGTGTCTATATGCAAATGCATGCATTCGACTCAACCTAACCTAACTTAACTTGGGGCCACACTAACACTGTAATTTTTAAAACAACTTTTAAACTAAAAGCTCTGATACCACTTAAATTGTCACGACTCGATACTCTCCTCGAGCTCGTGACAACTGTCGCGATGTTCCAATAGACATTCATTACCCAAAATGCCAACCGAAACCCCGCAAGGCTTTAATATAAGTTTTCTCACCTTCCCTATGAGCAATAGTTGATAACATCATATTTTAAAAGATTATAAGCTATTTCCAAACAAAAATAATAAAGAAAATAATTTTCGTCTCACAAGGGTATTTTGGTCATTTTTCCCTAAAAATTTCAAAACCATCTAAAAATGTAGTATATGAGTGAAAGATACATATTTCATAACAAAAAATAAGTTCAGATGTCTAAAACATTCATTTAAAATGAAATGATAGCTATCAGAATAAAATAAAAATATTGAATAAAATATTCCATTTTCTTATAAAACAAATTTTATAGAGATATCCGTAAATAATTTTTGTAGCGTTAAAGCTATATAAATTTGCACATACAATAACACAGATAACCAGAGCATGTAATTTAATTTACAATGACGTGTGGACCCCAAATGACCAAAAGTAACGAAGGTTGTGACCCTATAGTTTTTAAGGATGTAAATCAAACTATAGCCCTCGACAAAATCAGCTATCTACTGGCTATCCTAACCCTGAAATGAGTGGAAAGGAGGGTGGGGACTTTATATAAACTCAGTGAGTAAACAAACATCATTTAAAATATCTAAAGCTGAGTAAATGGAGACAATTAAAATAGATCATCATAAGATGGTTCATAACCTCAAAACACATTTCAAATCATCTAAACCAATTCCATTTCATCCAAAATATACAACAAGGCTTATGAATCCCTTAAAAACTTGGCTCATGCCAAAACTCATTCTCGGGGATACCTTGATCAGAGGCATCCAATCGAGACTGCCAAGGTTGTTTAAAAAGTCATATACGCACAAAACACATTTTAACGTTTAAAAGCACAGTTGTTCCTTGGCGTTGGCTGAATTCACTCTCACGTGGTGGTTCCGCGTGAAGTGAACTCTAAACTTTATCTCAGGAGATACCCACCGTGCCTCTCGTACTGAGGTAAAATATAACAGGGTTTATCGTGCCTCTCTAATAAGCTGGTCCACAAAAACCCACCCACTGCAGTAAGCTAATCGATATCCCACCAAATCAATAAAAATTTCGACAGCATGACATGGCAATTATATTACTATCTAGCCTGTTAAGGCAAAATAAATAGTTCATACAATTTCAACACAATTTCCAATTCAACCATTCATGCCAATATCACCATAAGCCATTCAATTCAAACCATAAATTTACAACACAAACAAATAGTCTCAAATTACTCAATTTTTAAAATCATCATTCAATTTCAAAATGATTTATAAACACATTTCATTTAATCACATTTACTTATAAAACATAAGGATTTACCATTTAAACTCATTTTTCAATAAAATCACAAAAACGAATAAAAACTACTTTAGATAATTAAGATGATAATAAGGTTACTCACAATATCGGGAGTTCAAAATACTCCTATTCTTGGTCTCTGGCACAATGTCTTTACCCTTGTTAGAGCACTCACCACCTATACACAATACACGACAAATAATTTAATATATTATGTCATATCATTATAAATCTATTTTAGGCTCTATATGAATGCATGAGGTTGTTTGGATAGTCACTTAAAAATGGAATTCACGTTGGTTCAAGGGTGATCGGAATGGATCAGTTTTCGACCTAATTCGAACTCTTCACCTTTGATTTAACCAAAACATCCAAATTGAGTCCAAATAAATTCATTTCACTTCCAATGCTCAAAATCATCAAATATAAGCTAGATAACATGAATTATAGCAAAATCATCCTCAACATTTTCTCTTGGAAAATTTGGCCATGATGGGTGCATAAACACTATGGTTTTTCACACTTGATTTTTTTTTTACACCATAAATCATTAATTCTTAACCAAATCACTTGAAACAAAATCAAATCCACCATCAACATATCATAAGGAAGATTCGGCCAAGGAGGGTAATGGAAGAACATAAATTTTTCTTGTTTGCTTTTTATACTACACATCACCAAACAACTAAAAACACTAGAATAACATGAAATCTAGCTAAATCCAAGATCAAAACTCCTCCCCCCATGTCCGGCCAGCAAAGGTATCCTCATGCAAACTTGACTCTCAACCATGGAAAATGAAAAAGAATGCATAGGAAAGGTAGATCACAATCTAAAATCAAGAAATTTTACCTTTACTTGCTTAATTCCTTGAAATCCACTAATTTTCTCTTGAATTTTCCAACTAGAGTTTTGTTCTTTCTTTCTTTCCTCTTTTCCTTGGTGAGGCTGAACATGAAGAACGAATAAGAGAGGTGTGTGATGGTTTTTAATGTAAATTATAAAGAAATGAAAACTTGCCACTTGTCACCATCCCATTGGTCCATTTTTAAACTTAATAATTAAGCATTCTTTCTCCACCACATAAAATATCTCAATTGTCCATAATATAAAATGTTAATAGATGAAATCCTTAGACATGACAAGTGTTGGGTGGCGTAAAATTCCAATTTTGCCCTTGGGTGGCAAAATGACCATTTTACCCTTATGTCATGAAAATTCTAATTTGACTCCAAATCAATCCTCGAACTCCGAATCACCATATTAAGTTAGTCTGGGGTTTTAAAATTCTCCATTTCATTTTAAATTCTCTATTTAGACTAGTTTGAGGCTTAAATCAACTTAATTGTACCATTAGGTACAATATCGTCTTTTAACAATTTCTGAGGCATTTAAGTGTGCAGACATTCTATCAAGTACCTATACAAAATGGCAAATATATTATAGAGTTGGGCTTGACATTTTACTTGTAACCTTTTTTTTGGCCTATGTGATAAGAAAGGTGGTGGCCTATCATCACCATGTTTTCTTCCTTGATTTTTTTTTCATTTTTTCCTTATGTTTATGTAACTAGGAAAAGCCATGTAATTTTAATATTTCTTGATGTATCGATGCATCCATGAAGAAAGCAGATGAAAACCAAAAGAAAAAGCTAATTTGGAAATATTTGGTCTCTATATTTTTTTATGGCTATTAATATTTTTTTAAGAAAAAAGAGTTTTTCTTGCATTAAATTTTTTTTGAAGGAAAAGAGCTTTTCTTACCTTAAAATTTTGGTTATATTAAAATTATTTTTCTACCATTAAATTTTTTTTATGGTTAGATAAATAAAAAAAGAAGGGTTCGATGTGCTATTGAGCATTAATCACCTTGCTATGTGTTGCTGGGCAACATACAAGGGCTGTCCCATTTTTTCATTTATTTAAATAAATTTTCCTTGAGAATTAATATTTTATTTTTCTTCAAAAATATTAATTTTAGAAAATTAAATTATTAGTCTTAGATTGAAAAATAATTTTTATTTTGGTTTTAATTAATGAGATTAATTAATTGCACAAAATTTAAATTATTTTCAAGTGGGATTAAAAACTAAAGAAAAATTTTTTAGCCATTAATCAAAAGAGTACCAAATGGATATGACCCAAGCAAGCAATAGAAGCAAGCAAGATTGAGGAGAATTACAAGTTGTAATTTTTTTTAGGATTGACATTATTATGGCTTATTATTATATATATTTATATGTATATATATGAATGATATTTTTTTTATTTGTATGTTTGAAAACGTGTCATCTATATTTAAAAAGCCAGCCTTTCTTAAGGAATGGCATGCATACATTATGTATTTTAGTTTAAAAAGAGTTTTATGCTATGAGATGCATAATGAATGTAGGAAAATAAATCGCATCTACACAAGATGGTAATATGGACTTAGTTATATACTAAAAGCGTTTAGTTAGAAACATAACCAAGCCCGTAATTTGACTTAGGATATTCTAAATATGCATCTAGAAAATCTAGAAAAAAGTCAATAAAAACCATATATATAAAAATATTGAGTGGGGGAAGATGTTGGTAATCTTAGAGTCCATGGTCTCCATTGTTGGCCCATTGGTATGCAAAACATGTCACTCTTTTTAGGCGGGCATGAATCTAGATCATGACAGACTGGGTCTCCAAAAGGATAAGTCTTTTTAGATGGATTATGGAGTGAGACCTCCCATATAGGCTCACTAAGTAAGAAGCTTAAAAGAATGAAACAATTGTTGTTACACTCAATGTGAATTTACTATTAACCTTCCTAAAATAGCTCTGTTAGTAAACATCATGGACCAAATGAAGACGCTCCTTAGCAAAACTACATGCTGAAAGTGATCTCTTGTCTCAATAAGGCAAAACTACATGGTGTTGAGATATATACGAAAATGCAAATATCAATAATCGTTCATAACTTTAATTTTTCATTTTCATAGTTCAAATTGGATTATGAACTGCACTCTAAGGATTATACTCTAAATGGGCTAATGAATGATCTCCAAAATGTGGAGGAGGTTCTTGATTTTAAAAAAAAAGCTAAAACACATGCATTTCCTCTTCTAAGCCCAAACCCAAGGGTAAAAAGAAGAAATAAGGAAACAAAAAGAGTGCTAAGGGCTTAGTGGGAGCAAAGAAGAAGCCCATGAAGAAAAAGATAGCTTCAAATGACAACACCAAGGGAAAATATTTCCACTGTTGTGTGAAAAGACATTGGCAGCGAAACTGCAAGGTTTACCTTGAAGAAATCCAAAAGAGTAAATAAGATATGGGTTTTCCAAATATGTTAGAAGGCTATTTAGTGGTTGATTTTACAGATACTTGGATAGTAGATTCTCAAGCAACTAACCATGTTTGTAATTCTTTACAAGGGTTTAAACAAAAGCAAAAACTAAGTAAAGGGTAATTTTAGATAAGGATGGCAAATGGCACATTCATTTCAGCGTTAGCAGTATGAGCCATTATTCTTCAATTTCCTTATGGTTGTAGCCTAGTTTTGGAAAATGTTTATTACATTCCAAAGACTTATAGATATTTAATTTCTGTCTTTTGTTTAATAAAGTCTTGATATTCAGTTTAATTTAGTGAAACTCACTATTTCTTCGAATAAAGATTTTATTTGTTCTTGAATTGTAAGATATAATCTTTATTTTTTAGATCCTACGACTTATTTTGCAAATGATGTAGAAGCAATACGATTTAAAACTGAAAGAGTCAAAGAATTTAGCATAAATCAAAATCATCTTTGGCATCTGCATTTAGGTAATATCAATCAAAATAGACTCAATAGGCTTACAAAGGATGGTACTCTACTAGGCATACTTAAGGGTCCTTTGCTAGTATGTGAGTCTTTTATTTAAGCAAAAATGACAAAAAGGCCCTTTAAGGCAAAAGCTAACAAAATGCCAAATGTTCTAAACTTGGTGCACACAAATGTTTGTGGACCAATGAACGTACAAGCTAGAGGAGGTTATGAATATTTTATAACCTTTATTGATGACTACTCAAGGCATGGCTTTGTGTATTTAATGCAAAAGAAAAGTGAATCCTTTGAAAAGTTTCAACAATTCAAAGCCAAATTTGAAAAGCAACTAGGCAAGTCATTGAAACAACTTCAATTAGATTGGGGTGATGAGTATTTATTAGATGAATTTCAGCAATTGCTCACTGACAATGGGATAATTTACAATTTGTTAGCATCAAGAACACTTTAACATAATGGTGTAGCTAAAAGAAGAAATATGACTCTTTTAGACATGGTTAGATCAATGATGTCCTATGCTAAACGTCCGATCTCATTCTAGGGATATTGTATGCAAACTGTTGAGTACTTGCTCAACTTTTTTCCATCTAAGACTGTGCCTAAGACACTAAAGGAGCTATGGATAGGGCGTAAATCATCTGTACATCATTTGGGAACTTGGGAGTGTTCAACACATTGTTTAAAGCCTGAGTTCACAAAGATGGAACCAAAGACTGAGGTGTGCTTGTTTGTAGGGTATCCAAAGGGAGCAAGAGGTTATAACTTTTACAGTCCTCAAGATAAGATAGTTTTGTTAGTGCAAATGCCACTTTCGTAGAGGAAGAGTTTGTGAGAAATTACAAACCTAGAAGTAAAACTGTCTAATCTTTTTTATTTAAGAGTTAATTCTGAAGATGTCATAACACAGTCTAATTCAAAGGTTGAAACAAAAACAACCTGAACATTAAATAGTGGTGCCTTGACGTAGTGAGAGGGTTGCGAGACAACTAGAGAGATACTTGCATCTAGAGAAAACGTGATTGCACTCTCCAATGAACATGAATATGACCCTATTACATGTAAAGAAGCTATTAACAATGAGAAGCTGAAGAGTGGCAAAAGGCAATGAAATCTAAGTTGGACTCCATGGATTCCAATGATAACTCTATTTTATAGCGTTATCTTGCATTCTTTTGAGCTTAAAAATGACTAATGTCTTTTTGTTTTTAATTAATTTAGGCCTTATTTTGACATTTTTCTTAGTATTTACTTTATTCAGGATTTAGTAGTTTAATAAGTAATTTGAGTTTATTTTCATTTTATTAAGTCTTGTTCGTACCTTTTATTGATTGTGCTATATGTTCATGAAGGTGCAAAAGAGCTCAAAAGTCAAATTTGCAAAGGATCATAAATTTTTGCTTAAGTTGACCTTAGACCATGTTGCAGTAACTAGAGCATAGCTTAAGCTACAAAGCTTTGATTGATAAGATTCTTGAACCTATGCAAAGTCAAGAGAAAACACTATAACTTTCATGCTCAACACTTCACCCAGTTTAGAAGAAATCATGGTAAAAAATGCAAAGGAAGTAGATTGACAATAGTAGATTGCATATTGCAAAACAACAAGTTTCTCGCTGCAATGAGATCCCATTTTGGCTATAACAAGATTTTCAACCATCCTCAGCAATTCAAGTCAAAGACTTTCCAATTGCAGCAAAATCCATTTTGCCTATAGCGAGATCTATTTTGGCTGCAACTAAAATACGTCCTTTAATGAGAAATTTTTGCACGGGTTTTTATAGTTAGGGCTGAAAGTGGGGGGGTATAAATACATGTTTTTGAGTTGAGAAAAAAGAGTTTTTGAAAAGAAAAAAAAAGGTAACTTTCTACAAAAAAGGAGAAGAGAAGATTCAAGGATTTTTTAGGAGCTTCAATCACCTACATCAGCTCATTTTTCTCTCACTAGTTCTATCTTTCTCTTTGTACCTTTTATTGTAGAAATGAATATTTTCTAGAAATATTGTGTTTTGTATTAAATATGCTGAACTAAATTTCTACTTCTAGGATTATGGATAATCTTTACTTATAGTTTGGATATTTTAACTTTCTTTTACTTAATATTAATGGCTATTGTGTTGTTTATTTCAAATCTATGCTTATTGCCTTTAATTGCTTGATCAATAATTAGATTGAGTTGGGTCTCTAAATGCAACTTGACAAAAGGAATTTAGACTAGACCAAAGGTTTAAATAGCATGTGTTCATTTCACTTAGAGCTTAGGTGGTTTGACTAGTATTTAGAATAGAAATATACTTAAATACCATGTGCCACTAAATATAGAGCATAAGCTTAGTAAACTTACCTTAATTAATTTACATAGACATATGGAAAATTAATTAAGGTAGGTAAGTTTACAATATCTCGATAGAGAATTGTAGATAAATTTGGACTCTAGGCTAGTAACCAACCCATGGATATAAGTATAAAAAAGGAGATTAAATTCAAATGAAAGTTTGAGTAATTCCACAATCTTAAGTCTCACTTCACTAGTCTTTTAGACATTTTTAAAATTAATTCATTAGTTTAGCTTTGTTTCTTTAATTTTAGTTTTAATTAATTTCAAATTAGATTTACTTGGATAAGATTAGGGTGCCAAATTTTAATAATGAGCAAGAATTTAGATATAATTCCCTGCGGGGACGATATCTTACTTGCTACTATATTATTCGTGCGACATGTGCGCTTGCATGTGTGTAAAACCAACAACATATAACAAAGTCTGGACTTTAGTAGATCCACCTAAAAGGATAAAACCCATAGGGTGTAAATGGATTTACAAGAGAAAAAAAGGAAGTGATGGGAAGTTGGAGACCTTAAAGGCTATACTAGTGGCCAAGGGTTTCACCTAAAGATAATGGATTGACTTTGAGGAAACCTTCTCGCTAGTTGATATGCTTAAATCCATCAAGATCCTTCTATCCATAGTTGCATATCTTTATTATGAGATATGGCAAATGGAAGTCAATGCCCCATTTTTTAATAGGGATCTTAAAAAGCACATTTATGTGGCTCAACTAAAAGGTTTCATTAAAAAGGGCAACGAGCATAAGGTCTATGAATTGCATAGGTCCATTTATGGACTTAAGCAAGCATCTAGGTCTTGGAACATAAGATTTGATACTACAATCAAATCATGTTGTTTCCAATAAAATGTTGACGAACCTTGTGTCCATAACAGGATACATGATTAAAAGGCTATTTTCTTGGTCCTTTATGTTGATGGCATTCTACTTGTCACAGCCTAGTTTTTGGGCCATCACCGGCGCATGGGCCCAATGGGCATACCCCACTAAGTCCAAGCAAGCCTATTTACGTGACCTGTTCATCATTCCATCAAAAGTTTCTAAAGTCATATTTCATAATTCTAATTCAAAATAATGCTAACCATTACCAACTCATAGTGGCATTACCAATCAAAATATACATATATTGTCTAAAACATACATCTTAATAATTTACATCGGGTTTGTCTATACACAATAAAAGGGATACTCGACTTCCAACTGAGAGACCAGGGTGAAAGTACAGCTATTGAATGTCGAGATACCTAATTAGGAGGCAAATCTACGAGGACACATCGACCTAGTTACCGACTGCCTCTGGATTTGAAAACATGAAGTTGAAAACGGTGAGTATAAACCTAATGAGTGAACAAAAGAAGGGAACAAGCAAACGATAAGGAAAGTTTAAAGAAATCATGGTGCACTTATTTTCAAAACAATGCAATTTAATTTAGTTCTTATTAAAACCCCTCATTAAACCCTTAATTGGTTAATCACTTGATGATGAGGGATCCATGCACAACAAAGGATTTAAAGAGTGAAAACTTTAGTAGCATTCAAGCAAGTCAAGCAAGATGATTGATCCTCGCTGCAGTGGAAAGGCATTCTCACTAATTTTCGTTGCAGCAAAATTTGGGCTCAAATCATCAGCTGGCCGTGGGTTTCTCACTAAACCCCTCATTTCAAACTTAATTAATTAATTCCTTGATGTTGGAAGTCCATGGTCATTTATGATGTTAAAGAATTGGAAAATATGGCAGAAACCAAACAAGGTAGCAAGCAAGACAGAAAGTTTCTCGCTGCAGCAAGAATGTATTCTCACTGCAACAAGTTATAGGACTACAACTAGCATCCCAACCCGAGAGTTTCTCGCTGCAGTGAGATTTATTCTCGCTACGGTGAAATTTCTCGCTACAGCAAAAACCAGAGCTAGTGTAAACCCTTACCACCCGATAGTTTCTCGTAGAAGCAAGAATCTATTTTCGTTGCAGGGAGATTAGGGTAGATGAAAATAAAGGGGTTTTCACATGCCACAAAATCCATTCTTGCCATTTTAAACATCCAATTGAACATCTTGACAATAATCAAGTTTCAACAATCAATGCAATCACATATTAATTCCAAACCTCTCTATATAGTAAATACATGTATATATAAGTATATACACCACCACCGCCTCACCCAGCTCATGTGCAACCCCCACATCATGCACATAGTTGGAGTCATCGTGTGCATCCCCCACATCGTGCATAACTAATACCGCCATGTACATCCCTCAAATCACGCACAGGCAATATCATCATCCACACTCCCGCACCCGTCATCACAAGCATGTGCATCCCCCACATCGCGCACATGCACGGTTATGTTTATTACACAATATTAACTATTGATACACAACATATATATATATATATATCAGCATCCTATAGGAGCGCAAGGATTCATCCTATTGAACACTCACCATATAAAAAGTTTTAATAAAGGCTTGTTCCCATGCATAATCTTTAAGAAAAAATCAAATAAAAATCATTCACATGTTTCCTCTAAATACCAATACATTTCCCAAAACATTTTTTTTATGCAAGTTCACTCACCTTGGTGGATTTGTAATTGAATTTCTTTTCAAAATTCTTCTAAGCTACTAAGGGAAATCACTCCTTTTCTCTCTACATGTCCAAGTAGTGAGTGAATGTACTTAAGAAAGTCTTTTCGAGGCTGTTGAGGTGTAAGAGTGGAAGAGCATGAAAAACCCTATGAAAGGGTGTAAAAAAACATGAGAAATAAAGCTAATTTGGGAAAGTTTTAAAGCTTTCAAAGGATACTTCCATGAAAGGTGCGAAGAAACATGCAATGGAGAAAAGGATAAGAGGAAGAAGAAAAAGAGAAGCTACTAGAAAATTGTAGAAAAGCTACTGGAGATTAGATATTTATAGTTAAAGTTTATCCAATTTTCATTCAATTTACAATAATGCCCTTAACAAGGCCACTTGTCTTCCTCCTTTCCTTTATGCACTCTTTTTACTCCATTAACACTGAGAAAAAGTCCATAATAATCTAGAAATACTCGAGTTCACAAAAACTTAAAAATCTCGACCCGAGATGAAAAATGACTATTTTGCCCCTACCTTGGAAATCATCATTATTTCTATTTCCTTCATCATTTTATCCTTATTTTCATCATTCATTTATGCCTTAGGCCTACTTAGGCCTTAATAATGTTTGGAAGCATACTTCTAAAGGCTCACTAAGGAAATGATAAAATTACCCCTAGTCCGTGATATCGTATCTACTTCTAGCTATAAGTCTATAAAGATCAAGGTCTCACACTACTCTTTAAGAATGATGTAGGAATGGTATCAACAGTTAAAGGTTGGTTAAACCAACAATTCAATATGAAAGATTTGGGAGAAGCTAGCTATGTTCTAGGGATCAAACTTATAAAGGATTATAAGAATAAGTACATAGCATTATTTCAAACATCTTACATAGACAAGATTTTGGCCAATTTTGCTATGAAAGATTCGAAGAAAGGTTTTATCCTTTTTAGGCATGAAATCAAGCTTTATAACAAGATGTCACCTAAAACTCTAGAAGAAGTTGAAAACATGAGACATATTCCATATGCATCTGTTGTTGGAAGTCTCATGTATGCCATTTTATGCACAAGGCCAAATATCTCATTTGTAGTTGGATAAGTTAGTAGATTTTAGTCAAACCCAACTATGGAGCACTAAACTACAATTAAGTGCATATTTGAATATCTTCATAAAAGGAAGAATTACATGCTTTCATATTCTGGAAGTGACCTTGTAGAAACAAGGTACACTAATTCAAATTTTTAGTTTGATGTTGAATGTAGGAAGTCAACATCAAGATCTGTTTTCACCATAGGAGAAGGAGCCATAGTTTGGAGGAGTGTAAAGCAATCTTGTATTGCAGACTCTGCTACAGAGGTAGAGTATGTTGTTGCTTATGAAGCAACAAAGGAAGTTGTATGGCTTCATAAGTTCCTTATGGACCTTGAAATAATTCTAGATGGGAACAAGCTTGTTACACTCTATTGTGAAATAGTGGTTTAGTGGCTAACTCAAAAAAACCATGAAATCATAAAGCAACAAAACATATTGACAGGAAATATCTTATCATTTGAGATATCATACAACTTGGAGAAGTACTTGTGAAGAAAATTCCAACAAAGTAGAACCTCATTGATCCATTCACAAAGATTCAAGCATAAAAAATATTCGATGGTCACTTAAAAGGTCTTGGAACGAGGAATATGTCATACTTGCTTTAGGGAAAGTGGGAGATTGTTAGAAATTTGAGAATATGGCGCCTTCAAAAGCAAGTATATTCTCATGTTTAATTTCATTTAATTTATTTGCAATAAAAGTACATTTTGATAATGAGACGAAGAGATTGTTTTAAGTTAGCATTCATTATCTAGATATTAAGATACCATGATTCTATTGAGATATTAAAATACATTTGTATGAAGAGTCATGCATAAGAGACATGTATTTTCATTGAATTTAAAAAATAGTTCACAGCTATATAACAAAGTTAGTCATTTTATTGTGTTAAGGCTGTAATGTCTAGTTTACTTCCAAGAAATGAATGTGATTCACTACAAGGGAATGATGACTCTTAAATCATCGGAATGGTTTACTTCGAGTAATCACACTATAACATGAACTATCATCACATGAGAATCAAATTTAAGTTTAACCGTTACTTAAATATTGATCTCACATTTATACATTTGCTAATAGTAGAATTGAAATCCTAATGGATTGCGGACTTATGTTTTATCTCTTTATAATTTTTGATATACCATCTGCATGATCATCATAAAGCATTAATCTAGACTCTGTATGTTGGGATTATAATTGAGGTGAACATTGAGAACATATATCCAAATAGTGGCATTTATAGCATTAACATCACTTTTAGTGATTTCAAGAAGATTGGTGATTAATATGAGCCCAATGGATTGATGAATTATTGCTCACATCTTGATACTTAAAAGATTACATCTAGAGTATAGGATCACTAATTGGATGAAATTTGAGACTAGGGAACAAAATTTACATAAAGGGTAAAATGGTAATTTCACCTTTTATCAATGGATGTTTATAAGGGCTCTTAATATAAGGTTTACAATTGGACAACTAATAATGAATACCAAGTATTGAATCATTTATTGTAATTATAGGCAATCCAAAAGTGCAACCATTAATCCATGGTCGAGTGATTTCATGGTTAATAAGCTTGAATTATCTTAATTAGACTACGAATAATTCTAAGTTTATTAGAGTTTTGAATATCTATGTCCAAATAGATTCCCCACTTAGCTTTGTAAAGTTCAACTTGTTTAAGTTGGAGTGCATATTTTATTCTATTAATTAAATTTGTGTACAAAAATGGTAACTTTTGCATGTTTTATCTTAATTTAGACAAGAAAATAGGTTTTGTCTTAACTTGGACAACAAAACATGTTTTGTCTTAATTTAGACTAGCAAACATGTTTATCTTAATTTAGACAAGGAAACATGTTTTGTCTTAATTTAGACAAGAAAACATGTTTGTCTTAATCTTGAGAAGAAAATATTATTTTTTTTCCTAATCTAAAGAAGACAACATGTTTGTCTCAATATCAGACAAGATAACATGTTTTGTCTTAATTAAAGATGAGATTTGTCTTAAATTAAGATAATGCTAAGAGGATTCTTGCAAAAAGAATTTAGACATCCATGTTGATAAAAGGAGACTCCATGCTTGACTAGGACTCTTTTATTTATTATTAATTCTTTTTAAATAAATATGGATAATAATAAAATAAGAATTATTATTCAACAAGGAGTTTTGTTTTATCAATAACTTTAAATGATAATTAAAAAATTAAATTATTTATTCTTTAATTTTAATTTTGATAATTATGGAGCATGACTAATGCATCCATAACTCAAAATGGATGGTCAAGATTGATTCAAAGGTATTTGATTTTGATTAAAGATTTGAGGCAAGAGTTTTAATAAAAAGAGAAGAGACTAGAAGAAAAGATGGAAAGTATCTCTCTTGAGAAAGTCTATGCTACCATTTTTCTCCTCCTCCTCCTAATTTTGTCACACTTTTTTTCCTCTCTCTATCTCTCCCATTCTTGGCTGATTTCTTAAAAGAAAAATAGCCATTCATTTTTAGGAAGAAAAGAAAGACAAAATTAGTTATGTCACGACTCGGAACCTCTCTCGGGCCCATGACAACTGTCGCGACGTCTCGATTGACACTCATTACCCGAAATGCTAATCAGAACCCCGCAAGGCTTACATATCAGTTTCTTGCCTTTTTTGTGAGAAATCGTTTTTAAACATTCCATTTTAAATAATTTTCAATAGTTTCCGGCTCAAGTAAATCAAAAGACAAAAATATTTTAAAAGGATTTATAGACAAATATTACTATTAAAAATATTGATTAAAATATAAAATTTTTATATAAAACAATATTTATAGAAATACGTGTAACAAATCTTTTATAACCTGGAAGTAAAATAAATTCATACATACAATAATTTACAAAGTTATAATGTACAATAATAATTACAATGACAAGTGGCCTAAAATACACCAAGTATTGGTGATAGTAACCTACTGTTTGTGAGATAAAGATGTCAACTGGAATCTTCGACAAAATAAGGTATCTACAAGCTACCATAGACCTGAAATGTTTGGAAAGGAGGTGGGTGAGATTTTGCAATCCCAATGAGTAAACAGACATTATCATAAATATCTAAAGGTGAGTAACATGGAGGCAAGTTTAAACAACAAATCACAAACCATTTCATAAGGTTTTCAATTTATTCCTTAAACCATAAAATATTTGTAATTTACCAAAACAGTTGTTAAGGCTTATGTCTTTTATTAAAAAACAAGGCTCAAACCAAAACTAATCCTCGTGATGCCTTGGTCGAGGCATCTAACCGAGTCCGCCAAGGTTGTTATGATATTTACATGTGAAACACATTTTTATTTTTAAAACAAGTCGTTCCTTGGTGTTGGCCGAGTTACACATTCACATGGGGGTTCGACGTGAAGTGAGCTCTAATACTACCCCGGGAGTTACCCTCCTCGCCTCTACAATCGGAGTAACTATATAACCGGGTTTACCGTGCCCCTCTAATAGGCAGTCCACAGAAACCCGCCACTGTAGTGACTAACCCACCAATTTTAATAAAATTTCGACAGTATAACGTGACTTTTATTTATTTATCCAGCCTGCATAGTAAAAACAGCTTACATAAATTCCCAATGCAATTTGTCAAATATAGCCACATATACTCATATTTCATAAGCCATTCATAGGAAAATATATATTTCAAAATAATTGGCAGCCTCCAATTACTCAATTTCATAATCAACACAATATATCTTGATTTGTCACATTTATTTGTAAAACATCAAAAATCTCGTTTTAATCTCGTTTTGATTACATAAAATACATAAAGAGCATTTAAAAATAAACTCTAGATAATTTACAATAATAATAAGTTTACTCACCGTTTGTACAAACTAATTGCTTTTTAGGTGCCCCGATAGCTACTTGTCGGGTACTATTTCCTTGCCTTTATGGGAAGGCTCTCCTCCTAGACACATTGCAAAAATTTACTCAATTCATCACATTAATGCTAAATCACTATATGTTTGACTTAAATCCTATACTAATGTATGGTATGAAATGCAATAGCCAAAAATGGCTTAAACTCGGTATTAACCTATTTTTGGCACTTTACTTGATAAATTGCTAACGCGCTCCATTTTAGCTCTAAATCATCCCATTCTCTCTCCAACATTTCTAACCATTAAATATCAGCCAATAACCTTCTAAAATCACTAAAATCAGTTCACTTTCCTCCTTGGAAAATTCAGCCAAAAATGGGACATTAACTCGGTAAATTTTCTACTTTGTTTTTCTATCACATTTAACCATTTTTCATCATTTTCTCTTCATATCTCTTAGAATAAAAATCAGATCATCATCATTGTACCTCATTGCAGATTCGGCCAAGGGTGGGTATTGTGAAAATTTAATGCTTTCTTACCCAATTTAATTTCTAAACACATTTAACTAACTAAAACTACCAATTTAACTAAAAATCAAAACCTAAAAATTCAAAATCGCTCCCCTAGAATTTCATCCAGCCCTTGATGTCACTTTTAGATCTCTCTCCTCAAGCATGCTAAATGGAAACAAAGGCATAAGAAAGGTAGAAATCAAGCTAAAGTTGAAAAATCTTACCGTTAGACGCGTAAACGGGTGAAAAACGTGAATTCTCCTTTGAATTTTCTTGTTTCTCTTTGGTTTTTCTTTTTTCTTCCTTTCCTCTCTATTTTCTCTCTTGTTCTCCCTTATGGCCGGCCAACACTTAAAATGGGGTTTAAATGGGCTGACTTTTCATTAAAATAATATTATATCATTTCAAAAATACCACGTGTCACTTTCCCATTGGCCCATTTTTAAAATTTCATCCATTTGTTTCCGAATTTTCACCATACACTTGTCCCACATATCCATAGCTTAGATAAAATTCTCAGACTTATCCAAAGTCTCGGTGGAGTAATTTTTAAAATTTACAATTTTGCCCCCGTAAAAGTCAAAAATTACATTTTTACCCCAAAAACTGAAAAATTGCCCATAGACATATTTTTCATCCCTTATACTCATACCATTCTCCAATTTGTCAAATTTGATCTAAATTCTCTCAAAATCTCAAATTTTGTTTGCAGGTGGTAAAATTACGATTTTGCCCCTACACTCCAGAAATCACCAAAATTAAACTTTTTCACTTCCTATCATTAAATTATACTCCAACTAGTTAATCTTAGTCAAAAATTTCACTCCATTATTAAATTATTATCTTAGGTGGCAAAATGATAATTTTACCCCTAAACATCAAAATTTTCAATTTTACCCCTAATGAGCCCTCGAACTCCGAACAATCATTTTTAGTCATTCCTTGACTATAAAATATTAAATTTCATCCTACGATTCCTATTTGAACTAGTTGAAGGTTAAATCAACTCAAGTGTACCGTTAGGTACGATACCGGGTTTTGTCTATTCTTAGATGCTTTCCTAGCATAATAACATGCTACTCAGTGCATGTATGTCATGACATATGTTTATAGGGTCAGGTTTTACAAGTTACCATTTTGTAGCCTAGCATTTCACACTTTATCCACTCATGGTTCAAATTAAAAACATTTTTGAAGAATA
Source organism: Theobroma cacao (assembly GCF_053813885.1). Taxonomy (NCBI): domain Eukaryota; kingdom Viridiplantae; phylum Streptophyta; class Magnoliopsida; order Malvales; family Malvaceae; genus Theobroma; species Theobroma cacao. Next base: position 18,496,608 of record NC_142648.1, on the reverse strand, counting down.
AGTGGTAAGTTTGCTTGGTTGAGAAATCAATCATTGGTGTGGTAGTGAATTTAATACAATTCACTAGGTGTCCGAAATTAAAAATCTTGAAATAAAAGGTACGTTTATTTGACTTTAATAGATTCTTATTTTTATGTTGTGATTTTGTTACATGCAATATGAATGATGTGTTTTTCCACTTGTGTAATTGGATTGCTTGCTTGCTTTATAAAAGAAAATTTTTTAAATCCGTGCTTTACACAAACACATCAATGCACTTAGATCCAACTCCATGAAAGTCGACTATAAGTGTGCTAGGGTTGACTATGGCTTTGTGTTCTATACCATTTGATCGACTTGAGCTTCTATTAGAAATGTGTTAGCTCAATAGTGATGAGAAAAATATCCAAGCTGGGGGATGAATTGGATTTCTAGAAAAACCTTTTCAAACAAATCACACATTGAAGCTTTATGATAAGTTTTTCAAATTTGTTTTCTCTTTGAAAAAAACCAAAAGAAACGAACAAACAAGTTGAAACCAAGTTTTCAATAATCTTCAAGATGAAGTAAAAATGCTCAAGTATAAAGATGAAATGACAAAATTTATTAAACTTAATAAGCTTTGAAAATGAATGTAAGATACTTTTGAATATTAAGAAAATCCTCAAAGAAGTGTTGAAGTTGAACTTAAGAGAAAGATATATTGAAACGCTAAAATTGACTGAACATGTCTGAAATGTGAATGATCATGCTTTTGGACTTAAAGAAATATTTCTTAGTTTCTCAAAGATTTCTTATTTTCAAAATTCAAAGTGCCAACTTTAAAATCAAATCCTCAAAAGAAAAGACATTATTCTTAAATTAAAAGAAAGCAAAATCTATTTCCTTATCATAAGAAAAATCAATTCTAAAGAAAAAGAAGTCAATTCTTAAGCAGAGATCAACAGTGAAGAATTGATCTTGAGAAACAAAGAAGTCGGTTCATGGAAGACAAAATCTTCAAGATTTGTGAAAAACTAACACCTCAAAAACAAAGAATCAATTCTAGAGAGATAGAATATAGAATGTAGAAATGCAAAGAAGAAATAATCAATTGGGCAAGAAGAAGATATCTATTCTTAAAGCACCAAAAGTAAAATTTAGAAACTTGGTGACCAAGGAAGAGATGGTACAACTAGATAAGATTAGAGCGACAAAAATCAAGCTCAAATTCAATTTTTGGTGCCAAACCACAATGAAGAACCGACACTTGGAAGCAGAAGAATCAATTCTTCAAAATTTCAAAGGTGTGACCTCTGAACTTGGTAGTAGAAGAACCAACATCTCTAAATAGAAGAATAGATTCTCCAAAGATAGAAAGCTTCAGACTTTGTGAAGAACCAGCAACTTAATAGCAAAGAATCGATTCTACATATGTGACATATTATGCAAGTTGGTTGGAACGTATGAGAAGTGATTCAAATTTCACTCCAACAGGTAAGAAATCACATTGGCTATAAATACTTACGTTGAGGATGATATAACAAGGATTTTGAATGAATTTGAATCATCTTTGAAGAAAAAAATAGCAAAAAAGCAATAGAAAAAGTTACGAGTAGAAAAATTTTATCTCTGAGCAAGAGTAAAACCAAAAGCTCACATTTTTATATTTTAACTAATCCTTCTTGAACTTAAACCATCCTTGATCATTCATATCCTTTGTGAAAGCTCTCATCTTTCTGATCCTAAACTTCTTTATGAACCTTTCTAGAGATTTTAAGTTGAAAATTTTTTAGAATCCACTATTGTATTAGTTATACCTCCAAGTAAGACGTAAAAAGGCTTTGCCTAATCCTTTAAAAGGCTGCATCTTGTGTAAAGTTTATGCTTGAACTTGAAAAAGGTAGTGTCTTGATAAAGGTTATGCTTGATCCTACCAAAGGCACATTGTGAAGGTTACGCATGATCCTATCAAAAGGCATGTTGTAAAGGTTATGCTTGATCCTCTTGAAAAAGAAAGATGATAATGGATTCAAACTCCTTGTGATATTAGGAAGAAGAGATAGGCATTGAAAGGTTGAACCTCTATAAAAATCTTATTGAGTACTCTTTATTTTTCTACTCTTTACTTACTGATTTCATACTCTATTTTGCTATTTCATTCTTTCATATTTCTGGTTCATCTTCAAAGCTTTTTTAAAAAAGGGCAATTTTTATTTAAGTATCAATTCACCCCACCTCTTGGTAGTTTTACTTTAAGCTTATCTTTCTGGCAACAAGCTTAAGATGAAGGAAAATTCTCAAATTTTAATCTCATTTTAAAATGTCAAAAACAATTTGGAAACCAAATGAGCTAGTTGAAAATAGATTCTCAAAACTCTTCAAAGTGAAGTGCCTAAATCAAAAGAGTTAAGTAACTTGAAGAGCAAATCAAAGAATAAATCAATGGTAAGTGTAGATTTTCAAAACTCTTTAAACCCAAGTAAAAAAGCATAAGTATCTTAAAATGAGTCAAAAGTGATATGAAGATTGAGTTAAAGAAAAACAAGTTAAAAAAAATCAAATCTCTTAGCTAAGTAAAATTCACAAGTAAGAAGCAATGAAGAGTAAAGAGAAAATGCACAAGTTTAAGAGGAATGAGAAGAAGGAAAAGACACAAATCATTTATAGAGGTTAGTCCTTCTCCATAGGCACCTACATTCTCTCCCTTAACTCACCAAGGAGTTTGTAATCCACTATGAAAAAAAGAATGATATGGGATATTGTTTGATTGATAACATATCATCTAGAATAGCTGCCGACCTCATAAGGAATTCCATGCATACAATATATGGGTTAGTTTAAAAGAATTTTATTTTATAAGATACATAATGAATGTAGGAAACTAAATTGCATCTAAACAAGATAGTAATATGGACTTAGTTAAAGACATAACCAAGCCCATAATTTGACTTAGGATATTCTAAATATGCATCTAGAAAATCTAGCAAAATTTCATTAGAAACCCCACGTATAAAAATATTAAGTGGGAGAGGGTGCTAGTAATCTTAGAGTTTGCGGTCTTCATTGTTGGCCTATTGGCTTGTAAAACATGTCATTCCTTACAAGTAGACATGAATCCAAATCATAACGAACTAGGTCCCAAGAATGAGGTGAGACCTCTCATAAAGGCTCATTATGAAAGTAGCTTAAAAGAATGAAAAATCATTGTTACACTCAACATGAATTTACTATTAACCTGCCTATTGTAGCTCTGTTAGCAAACTTCGTGGACCAAATGAAGGTGCTTTTTATCCATGTTAAGTATGAACATAATGGGTAATATAGTTGAGTGGGAGGATCCTAGTTTGCTTGGTAGTAAATTCCCACGACCCACAGTCGATTAATTTGTTATAGAAAAGTGAATGATCGTCATACTAATAATATAATTTAAAAGGTTTTATATATTATCATCATGCATAGATGCATTATGAAATGTTCAAAGTCCATATATATAACTAGTATGCTTACATAACTTCCAATGGACTTTTATAAACATATCTACATCATAAACATGAATCCACTTTCAATTTTGCTAAGCAAATGCACTCTGAATGGTGATAACTATATTGAATGGAAAAGAAACCATAATATCGTCCTTATATATGACAAGATCACATGTGTTTCTTCTGAGCATGAGCTTAAAGCACTAGCTTCCAATCAACTTCACAAGATATTGAATACCATAAGAAGTGGCATGATGCAAATGAGCTAGCTAAGTGCTATATACTAGGCTCTATAAACTGTATATTGCAAAAGCAACATGAAGGCATGGATAATGCTGCTGACATATTGTCCACCTACGTGAAATGTTTAGTACAAAAATAAGGTCCACTAAGGTGAAAACAATCAATGTTTTTAAAGACCTCAAGCAAAAACCTAGGGAGCTTGTTAGAGATTACACGCTGAAAGTAATCTCTTGCCTCAATGAGGCAAAGCTACATGGTGTTAAGATAAATGCTGATATGCAAATATCAATGATTGTTCATAGCTTGAATTAATCATTTTCACAGTTCATATTAGATTATAAATTTCACACTAGGGCTCACACCCTAAGTGGACTAATGAATGATCTCAAAAATGTGAAGGAGGTTCTTAAATGAAAAAAAGAAGCCTAAAACACATGTAATTCCCATTTTTAAGCCCAAACACAAGGCTAAAAAGAAGAAAGCTATAAATAAAAGGAGTGCTAAAGGCTTAGTGGGAGAAAAAAAAAAAGCTCATTACAAAAAAAAACTGCTTAAAAAAACAACACCAAGGGAAAATGTTTGCACTATGGTGAGAAAAGACATTGGAAGTGAAACTACAACATTTACCTTGAAATCCAAAAGAGTAAACAACGTATGGGTTTTCTAAACATATTAAAAGCCTATTTAGTGGTTGATTCTACAAATAATTAGGCAGTAGATTTTAGAGCCACTAACCATGTTTGTAATTCTTTGTAAAGGTTTCAATAAAGGAGGAAACTAAGTAAGAGGCAATTTTGAAAAAGGATGGCAAATGGCACTTTCGTTTTAGCATTAATACTCGGAGCCATTTGTCACAACCCAAATCTCTGGCCATGATCGACGCATGGGCCCAATGGGCATAGCTTTTTAAGCTCAAGCAAGCCTCTTTATGGGATTCTGTTCCTCATTCCATCCATCATCTTTAAAACCATGTGTTGCAATTCTCAACGATGAATGTTTCAGTAATATTTTATAGCAACTGAATATTCATATTTATATTATCTCGAAGTACTATCATTCATTGCCATCTCATAAGAGCATCATCCTCAATCCAACATATAAAAACTTCATTTATAACATGACCCTTAGTAGTTTACATTAGATATACATGTACACAGACAAAAGACTCTCAATAGTCAGCGAAGTGACTTTAAGTGAAGGTACCACATTGAGATGCCATAGTACCTACCAAGAAAACGAGCATACATGGACACTCAATCTAGGTCCCAGCTGCCTCCAAATATGAAAACATGAAGTTTAAAAACGTGTGTATAAAACTCAGTGAGTAAACATAAGAAGGGAATAAGCAATCGATAAGGAGAACTTGGAAATCATGATGCACTTGTTTCAAAAACAATGCAATTGATTTAATTTCTTACTAAAAACCCCTCATTTCAAACTTTGATTAATAACCTCTTAGTGTTGTAAAAACCCATGATCAATCCATGAAGTTAAATGGGTGAAAAATATGTCAAAATCAAGCAAGGTAGCAAGCATGACAGCAAGTTTCTCACTGCAGCAAGAAACATTCTCAGTTTGCATATATTTTGGTCTATCAAGTATATCTCCCACTACAGAAGTCTAATTGACATTATTTTTATACCATTAGAAAGCTAAGATGTTGGGCTACAACTTTTATGTTTATAACTTTTCCCAATTCTAAATGGAAGGTGCTCAAAATTGCTGTCAAATTGGAAGTGCTATACTAGAATTTTGGGACCACCAGAGAGTTTCTCGCTGCAGTGAGAATAAATCTCGCTGCAGCGAAAAGCTTCAGCAAATTTTATTCTCACTACAGCGAGAAGCTTCAGTAAATTTCTCACTGTAGCAAGAATCAAGTCAGTGCAACCCCTCTCCAACCCAAGAGTTTCTCGTTGTAGCGAAAATGAATCTCGCTGCAGTGAAAAACAGAGCAATTTGGTTAAAAGGGGTCTTGTTATATCAAAAGCCATTTTCTTGTTGAAATGAAAAGCAATTTGGGAGCAATTAACAATAACAACCTACAACACAATCACAATTAGTTTCATAAACTTTCTATAACATATATATATATATATATATACATACATCATCATGCATACCACCCCACCACACTCAACTCAATGCAATATCATTATCATGTGTGCACTCCCTACTCGCACACTTCAACATCAACATGTGTGCACTCCCTACTCGCACACTCTATCATCATCATGTGTGCACTCCCTACTCGCACACTTCAACATCATCACACAACATTATTCATCAATGCACGACATATATTCAGATATACACATACCAACATAATATAGGAGCACATGGATTCATCCTTTTACAGATTTCGCATTTTCACAACATCAAAACATTTTATCAAGGGCTTGTTCCTCGGCACACATTTTTAAAGAAATGTTGATAAAATCATTCAATGTCCCATCTAAATACATTTACATTTCCCAAAGAAATTTTCAAATGGAAGTTCACTCACCGGTCCTGTTGATTCTTTTGCTTGACTCTGGCCTCAATTAATGCTCTAAATGGACATGTGAGGCCTTGTTGGAACCTATACATACACAACATCACAACCAACCCAAATTGGCATTAATATAATTCCAAAAGCTCTTTCCTAAATCAAGTTCTACTAGTTATTCCTAACTAGCATCCAATTGTCATTAAATGGCTAGTTATTTACACTACTCTAGTCACCCTAAGAGTGAATAAACAACCTCAACGATAAAACACTCAAAAACCCCATTGTTAGCCATTATCAACAGCTAAAGAAATTTAACCCTAACTTATACTCACCTTAATGGTCTTTGTAGTTGAATTCTCTTTCAAAATTCTTCAAGCTAATATGGGAAATCATTATCTCTTTCTCTACATGTCTAGCTAGTGAGAGAAAGATGGAAGTAAGACTTTTTAAGGGTTTTAAGGTGAGAGAGTGAAAGAGCACAAAAGGTTCTATGAAAAAGTACACAAAAGCATGAAAATTGAAGCTAAAGAGTTATGAAAGCTTTAAGGGAGGCTTCCATGGAAGATGAAGAAACGTAAGATGAGGAAGGAGAAGAATAAGAAGCTACTGGAAAAATGAAGAAGCTATTGGAGAAATGAGATATTTATAGCCTAAGCTTATCCAAACTTCACTTAAATTACGAAAATGCCCTTAACAAGTTGGCCTTGTCTTCCTCCAATCTTTTATGCAATATTTTACTCTTTTGAGTATGAGATAGAGTCCATAATAGTCTAAAAATACTCAAGTTCATGAAAACTTAAAAATTTCGACACGAGATGAAAAATTACCATTTTGCCCCTACCTTGGAAATCATCATTATTTCTATTTCCTTTGTCATTTTATCCTTATTTTCATCATTCATTTATGCCTTAGGCCTACTCAGGCCTTAATAATATTAGAAAACCCACTTCTAGAAGCTAGTCAGGAAAATGACCAAATTACCCTTGCTCCACATCATAGGGTCTACCTCTGCTACATGTTTGTGAAGGTCGAGGTCTCACATTCTTCCCTACTAAAAGAAATTCGATCCCTGAATTTGAATCGAACTATAAGATAGCGCATCTATGTGCATTGAAGAGGTGTGGATACTTGTCCGCAACCCCTCTTCATCCTTCCCTATTACTTCTTCACTACTGTGGTTTTGCCATAATTCCTTCACTAAGGCTACATCCTTTGAGCGGAGCTTTTGACTTGTATATCAAGAATAGCAACTGGTTGCTCCTCATATGTTGAATCATTATTAACAAAGTTAAGTTTCATCTTCTGAATCAATTCCTCTAATTACTCGCATTAGGGTACTGTCATCGTTTATTCTCCATTTGTGGCACTAGTGCTTCATGGAAGTCTAATTCTCCCTTTGCTCACATAGCTCAACTTCTAATGGTAACTCTCATCATTGCGTTATCTATACAACTCGTTAAGCATGTCAAATTCAAAACTCAAATCACCATAAATAATTCTTCACTTTAATTAATCACATAATCATCCCATATATATATATATATGTATGTATATACACATTTAAGAATCATCATCCATCACTATATGTAGGAACCTTCATCAATTACTTTGAAGTAATTGACTCTATTCCTTCTAATTCATAACCAAGGTTCAATATCACATTCTCATAGCTCATGTTTCCCTTTTTATTTTTCCATTTCATTCCCATAGGTCAAGCATAATCCATGAATATTAGGGTATAATCAACTCCAGATTACCCCTTCGAATGTTTAAATCACCATTTACTTCATATCCTACCATAAATTGGTTCTTATGTAATCCACACAGATTCTCATTGTGCATATGCATAACTTCATATAATTTACATGCTTATACTCTTTTCTTATCATTTTCAATCCTATGTATAAGCTCTATCTTACCACGCATCCTTGCATCACATTGTCATAAACATGTGTCACGACTCGATTTTCGAGCCATGACCGACGTATGGACTCAATGGACGTAGTCCACTAAGCCCAAGCAAGCCTATTTACGCAATCCTACTCATCATTCCATCAATTATTCTAAAAGCTACATCTTACAATGCCACCCTTCAAGTACTTTACTAATAAGCGATAGCAATCAAAACTGCATTTATATTAACCCATAATAATATTAACCATTGCCACTCATGGTGGCTTACCAATCAAAATATACGTATATGGTCTAAGGCATGCATCTTAGTACTTTACATCACATGTACGTATTTACAAACAAAAATGACTCTAGGCTTCCAGTAGAGTGACCAAGGTGAAAGGACGACGACTGAATGTCAACATACCTACAAAGAAGATGAAACTACGTGGACACCTCAACCTAGGTTCCAACTGCCTCCTGATCTAAAAACATGAAGTTGAAAACAATGAGTACAAACTTAGTGAGTGAACATAAGAAGGGAACAAGTAATAATAAGGAAAGTTGATAATCATGATGCACTTATTTGAAAACAATGCAACTTAGTTCAAGTTCTTATTAAAATCCATCCATTAAACCCTTGGTTATTAAATCATTTAATGATGAAGGAACCATATTTAGCATGAAATTTGAAAGAGAGGAAATTTCCAGCAATCATTCCATCTCACCCAGCTCATGTGCATCTCACCACATCGTGCACATAGCCGGACATCCTACCTCACCCAGCTCATGTGCATCCCACCTCATCGTGCACATAGCCGGACATCCCATCTCACCCAGCTCATGTGCATCCCACCACATCGTGCACATAGCCGAACATTATTACCATCTATCTCCCTCACCACCGTCATCATCAGCAAGTGCACACTCACCCTGCACATGCACAGTTGCATTTGCCACACAATGGTACCATTTATGACATAGTATACATATATATATCAAAATCATACAAAAACATATGGATTCATCTTTTTACACATTTCACATTTCACAACATCAAACATTTTATCAAGGGCTTGTTCCTAGGCAATTTTAAAGCAAAAACTAATAAAATTCCCAAATGATTCATTGAAACACGTAAACATTTCCCCAAAACATTTTGAAATGCAAGTTCACTCACTAATCTTTATTCATGTTTCAGTGGGCTCTAACTTCGACTAATGGTTCAAATGGGGCTGAGGGCCTCGTTGGAACCTATCACGCACAAAAACATCACAGCCAATCCAATTTACATTAATATCACTCCAAATGTTATTTTCCCAAATCAAGCTTCACTAGCCCTTCCTATTTATCTTCCATTACCATTTGATTGGCTATTCAGTTCTCTACTTTAGTAACACTAAAAATAGCTAATTAACTTTAACAATACATAATTCATAACTCTGATTATTAGCCTTTAAGAACAACTTAAAACCAGTCCTAATTCATCACTCACCTTAGTGGATTGAAATGAAATTTCTTCCTAAGAGTCCTTAAGCTATCATGAAATATCTTTTTCTTTCTCTACAAAGTTTAGCTGGTGAGAGAAAATATTAAAGAAAGACTTTTAAGGGTTTGTTTAAGGTGAGGGAGTAAAAGAGTATGAAAAACCCTACAACAAGGTGTGTAGAGCACAAAAATTGAGGTTAGTTTGGGAGAGTGATGGAAGCTTGATAGAAGCTTTCATGGAAGAGGAAAGAAACGTGAGATGGGAGAAAGGAGAAGAAGAAGTTGCTGGAGAAATGAAGAAGCTGCTAGAAGAATGAGACTTTTTATAGTTAAAGCTTATCTAATTCTTCATGCAATTACCATAATGCCCTTAACAAGGCCACTTGTCCTTCTCCTTTTCTTATGCAATCTTTTTACTCTTTTGACACTAAAAGAAGGTCCAAAATCCTCTGAAAGATGTCCCTTAAGTAGCCCCCAAAAGTCCTAGCTCCAAAAATCCCCTAAACTTGTTATTTATGGAAATTACAGTGAGGGCCGAGGCTCTCAATTTCCAGCATCGCGGCGCTCAAATGTTCTGTGCAAATCTATTCTTCTAGTGCAGTACTTTCACTTCGACAAGGATTTTGACCACCTTCTTTTCAAAACTGGGCAAAATGGTAAACATCAAAGTGGTATCCCTACCTCTTAGCTTTCTAATGATCTAAAAATCATGTTATTTGGACTTCTGAAGTGGGAGAGATGCTTTAAAAATCGAAATATATGCAAATAGAGCAACAGCCCACTATGCTCCTTTCTTCACCAATTGAAATTATTTTTAAATCCTACTCCTATAACGACATAAAATAATTATAAGTAACGTAAAACTAGCATCATTAGCTCAAATAAAAACTTTTAACATAAGTTCTACCTTGAGTTACGTGTTTATGAAGGTTGAGGTTTCACAACATGTCACAATCACCAATTATCATTTTCATCAAATTACCATCCAATATCCATGTATGCTTTACTATTTTGTTGATCTTTCCAAAATTTATCTTTACTTGATCATCACATTTATACAATACCATAATTCTTAAAAGTCATCTTCACTTATTAATTGTCTTTCATGCTTCCAACATATATATTATATTCTTACGTCATCTCGATATTGCTTGGTCCAAATTCATATTTTTGTATCTTGACTCTAAATCATGGCTTATTACCAAAATCCTTACTCCTACATGCTTACTTGAAATACCAAATCATCATCTCTTTCCCAAGTAGATCTCTACGAATCCCGTTGTGTAATATCAATTAACTAGAGCATATCGCCATTATTCACCAAGCATTCAAAGCATAGTTCAATCCTTGCTTACCCTTATCAAGTACTCTACTTTGATAATTACTTAAAATGAAATAAAACATGTGGGGGAAACACTCTTTACCATTGTATACTCTACCTCCACAAGCGTATCAAGACCGTAGCATTATCGGGTCTACATAATGGTAAGACAATCATTGTCTCAAACCAACATTTCCAAACATTCTTAGACTTGCAGCGTACCTTTGTATTATGTGACATATCAATCACGAGCACCAACGTCGCTATATAACTATTAGCTCATTGAGCTTTAATGTGTTCACATTGTGAGAACTTTTTTGACTTATTTCACCAAAGTATTCACAAAATGGATACAAGCCCAAAACTTATGGTTCAATATCTAAACCAGTGAACACTGTCCCATCATTAAAGTTCTACCTTTATCTATCAATCATAACTCCCTTGCCCATTTACTTATGCATTGCTTGGTTGCTCACGAGCCTCTCATGGCCATGCCATTTCGATCTTTTATGGCAAGTAAACTAATATATTCTCTTACACTTTTGAATACACTTCCGAAACAACTTAAACACATCTTTTGGTGGAATTCTGTTTAGGACTTAAACAATCAAAAGCTTACCTTCAAAACCACTCATTACTTTAACAATCCAATGTATGCTCAATGACGTTTCACCTCATCGGTTCCAACGGACATTATTTTCAAATCTCCCAAGGCGTCTTTGTCCTTAATTCGGACCACACAACTATCTTAGTATATTTGCATTGATTATTCTTAAGCTTCTTATGTTCATCATAGCAACATCCATATTCCTCCCATTATTTACATTACTTTTCATTCACTCTTTCCTTAGCCTTTAACAAGGCTTAATCTCTTGTCTCATTTACCTACATGTCAATATATAAAGTGATAAAGAAACTTTCCAATTCATTCATATAAATACTTTTCCAAAATCTTAAAACTCCAATTAACAAAGCTTAACTTCAAGTCCAAGGACCATAATTCAGCCTATAAATTCATCTTCATGCCCTTTACATCTTATTCATGCGTCCTAGACATGAAGTGCTCATAGCACTACGGGCTCGGTGGCTGCTAGAGTTTACTTAATCAATGCTAATCATTTACATTTAAGGTTACTACATTGATCATCCTTGACCATTTGGTTTTCCTCCAAGCTTACGTCACGATTTCCATAACTATTTATATTCTTTTGTATTTATCACATATAATAGGCCAAGCCAATACTTCAAATTCATCTCATCCCTTAACACTTCTCAACAATTAATAAATCCCACCTTAGGACAATCTTTCCATATTGTGTAATAACTCTACCATATATGTATAACACCACACACATAATTATTCACTACTCCTAGTGTTCCACAATTTCTTTATATTCGCAACTAGTTGTCTCTCTTATCTTATAACTCAAATAGTTTAACCACTTCAACTTAGTATCATCATGAATTTTGTCACGACCCGGTACTCCCCTCGAGCCCGTGACAATTGTCGAGGTGTCCCGATAGACACTCATTACTCGAAATGCCAAACAGAACCCCGCAAGGTTGTAATATCCGTTTCTCATTTTTCTTGAAAATTTCGATACAAGCTAATAATTTAGTATATAAGTGCAGAACACATATTTCAAAATCAAAAATAAATTTAGATGTCTAAAACATTCGTTTAAAGTGAAATTATGATTGTTATAATAAAAAAAATATTAAACAAAATATTCTATTTTCTTATAAAATAATATTTTTAGAACACTGCGTAAATCATTTGTACAACGTAAAAGCAAAATACATTCCTATATACAATAGTATAGATAACTAGAGTCTGAAATTTAATTTACAGTGACATGTAGACTCCGAAATGACAACAATGAACGAAGACTGCAAACCTACAGTTTTTGATGAAGTAAAGCCAATTGTAGCCTTCGACGATATCAGTTATATACAACTTATACTGAGCCTGAAGTGGGTGGAAATGAGGGTGGTCACATTATAAATCTTAATGAGTAAACAAACATCATCATAAACATCTAGAGTTGAGTACCTAGAGACGATAATGTAAATCATCGTAAACTGGGACACAACATTAGAACACATTTCATTCAAAATACGTAACGAGGCTTATGAATCTCATAAAAACTAGGCTTGTGCCATAAATCCATCCTCGGGGACACCTTGGCTGAGGCATCCTACCGAGACCACCAAGGTTGTTAAAAATTCACATTTCACATAAAACATATTTTTCGTTGGACATCACAACCGTTCCTTGGCGTTGGCTGAGTTCACCATCACGTGGTGGTCCGACCTGAAGTGAACTAAAATATCACCTTAGGAGCTACCCTACACGCCTCTACAATCGAGGTGAGCACATATAAATGGGGTTACCGTGCCCCTCTCATAAGCTGGTCCACAGAACCCGCCTACTGTAATAAGCTAATAATTATCCCACCAATCAATAAAATTCAATAACATGATATGGCAATTATTGTAATTCATAGCCTTTCAAGGCAAACAAACAATCCGTATTTCAATACAATTGCCAACCAGCCAATCATGCCTAATTTATCATAAGCCAATTAATTTAAACAACCAAATTACAACCAATAGCAGTCTCCGTGTACTCTATTTTTCAAAATCATTATTAATTTCAAAACAATTTATAAATTAATTTCATTGAAACACATTTATTCATAAGACATAAAAATTTACCTTTTTAAATCCATTTTTCCATAGAATTCATGAAATCATCCAAAAGCCACCCTAGATAATTAAAATGACAATAAGTTTACTCACAATGTCTAGAGTACGAATTTTCGAAGTACTTTGACTACTAGTCCTCAGATGCAATTTCCTTACCTTTATCGAAAGACTCACCACCTTGACATAGTACAAAATCGAGAAACTTACTACATTGGTACTAAATCAAAATTAAACTAATTTAGACTACTAATGCATGATATGGAATGCAAAATGCACGGGTAATCATCTAAACCCAGTATTGATCTAATTCGTCTTATCACCCGATTAATTGGCCAACGTGTCCAATTTAGATCCAAATTGCTCCATTTCTTTTCCAGTACCTTAATTCACCAAACACAAGTCAAATAACCTAAAATTTAGCAAAACCATCTTCACTTTTCTTCTTAGAATTTTCGGTCAATAATGGTGCATTAACACCGTAATTATTCCTACTACTTTTTCACACCATAATTCATCATTTTCTAATCGATTCTCTTAAAATAAAAATCAAATTCATCCTCACTCAATACAAGGTAGGTTCGGCCATTGATGGGTGATGGGAAAAATGAATTCTTTTCTTGTTGTTTTGCTTCTAGATATGGTAAACTAACTAAAAACACTAACATAACTTGAAATCAAATCAATCCAACATCATTCTCTCTCGAGACCCATTCGGCCAGCTATGAATTCACCATGAAAACATGAAATTTAACCATGGAAAATAAGGAGAAATGCTTAAGGAAAATAGTTTTCAAGTTTAAATTGAGAAATCCTACCTTTTTCACTTGTTTTCCTTGATTTTCCACACTTTTTCTCTTGATATTCTCCACCTAGGGATTGTTCTTTCTTTGTTTCCCTCTTTTCCTTGCTTGGCTGAATATTTGGAGAGAAGTGAGAGGTTTATTGGCTGATTTTTAAAGGAAATAATAAAATATTCTAAGCTTGACACATGGCATGTTTCTATTGGTCCATTTTTAAAACTTTAAAAATTTTAAACTTTTTATCTCCATCACATATATTTTCTCACTTATACATAACATAAAAAGTCAATGGATGAATTCTATGAGCATAACAAGTGTTGGTGGTGTAAAATTATAATTGTGCCACATGGTGGTAAAATTACCATTTTACCCCTATGCTCCGAAAAATATCGAGATTACAATTTTTCACTTATCAACCGCAAATCATACTCCAATAAGTCAAATGTGATCAAAATCTTTCAAAAAAATTCCCATTTTATCCTCGAGTGGCAAAATTACCATTTTACCCCTAGATATTAAAATTTTCGATTTGACTCCAAATTGATCCTCGAACCCCAAATCACCATTTTAAATCATTCTTGGATTGTAAAATTTTCAATTTCACCCTAAAATCTCTATTCAATCTAGTTCGAGGCTTAAATCAACTTTGTTGTACCTCTAGGTATAATACTGACTTTTGTAAATTTTTCGGGACTCTCCTAACATGCAAACATGCTATCCATCACATGTATGTCATGACAAGTATTTTATAAGGTCGGGCTTTACAGCACTACCCCCCTTAAAATAAAATTTTGACCTCAAAATTTCACTTACCAGATTCCAAGAAAAAATGTGGATTTTTGTTTCGCATCTGGTGTTCGACTTCCCATGTCATCTCCTCCATTCAAGCATTCTTCCACAATACTTTAACCATTGGAATGCTCTTGTTCCTCAACACTCGATCCTTTCGATCTAGAATGAGTACAGGTTGCACTTCAAACTTCAAATCTTCATGCAACTCAGTGGGAGGTGTCTCTAGAATATGAGAGGGATCGGGAACATACTTTTTCAACATCGAGACGTCGAAGACATTATGAATCCGATCTAACTCCGAGGGTAATTCAAGTCTGTAAGCCACTGGCCCAATCCTTTCAATGATACGAAAGGGTCCAATATATCTCGGATTGAGCTTTCCCCGCTTCGCGAATCGAATCATACCTTTCATTATCCTATAATTACCACAAATTATTACAATAGTGTAATCAAATAAGATTTAATACTTGAAATTTTCAAATTATTACCTTTCCAAGGAGAAATCTTAAGAAAAACTTTATCGTCGACTTCAAACTCCAAATCTTTCCTTCGTTTATCAGAATAACTCTTCTGCCTATCTTGAGCTGTCTTTAATCACTATCGGATAACCTTGATCTTGTCATTTGTCAGATCAATTAATTCCACATTAACCAATTTCCTCTCACCCACTTCATTCCAACAGAGTGGAGTCTAGCACTTTCTTCCATACAGAGTCTCGTATGGTACCATTCCAATACTAGAATGAAAACTGTTATTATACGCGAACTCCACCAACGGCAAGTGTTTATCACAACTCCCAATAAAGTCAATGACACAGGCTCGTAGCATATCTTCTAGAGTCTGAATAATCCTTTCAGATTGACCATCAGTCTGCAGATGAAAAGCAGTGCTAAATCTTAATTTAGTTCCGAGAGCTTCTTGAAATTTTAGACAAAATCGAGAAGTAAACCGAGGGTCTCGATTTGAGACAATAGAAACTGGAACTCCATGTAATCTCACAACCTCATCTATATAAAGTCTAGTCAGTCTCTCAATAAAATACGTGCTATGGATGGCCAAGAAATGGGTGGACTTAGTCAATCTATCCACAATCACCCAAATAGCATCATTCCCACTCTGTGTCCGCGGTAAACCCAATACAAATTCCATAGTCATGTGTTCCCACTTCCATTTTGGAATAGGTAAAGGCTGAAGAGTACCTTATGGTTTTTAATGCTCCGCGATCTGTTGGCATGTGAGACATTTTGCTACAAACTCTGCTATGTCTCGTTTCATACCCGACCACCAGTAACTTTCCTTGATAGTCTTGTACATTTTGGTGCTTCTGGGATGTAAAGCATAGGCGGAAAAATACGCGTCTTCTAAAATTGCTTGTCTCAACTGGTTATCCTTAGGGATACAAACTCGGTCTCTGAGCATCAAAGTACCATCATCATTGAGTCTAAACTCACTAGTTTCTCCATCTTGCAGTTTTTAAACTTCTTGTTTCAACTCATCATCAAATTTTTGTAATTCTCTGATCTGATTCAACAATGAAGGTCTCACAACGAAACTAGCAAGTAGGGTTCCATCCTCACCATTATTCAACTAGATCCCTAGAGATTTCATCTCAAGTAATATCGAAAAATAAGAACTCTGAAGTGTTGCTAATGAAGATGAGGATTTATGACTTAAAGCTTCCGCTACAACATTTGTGTCACGACCCAAATTCCGGGTCATGACCGGCGCATGGGTCCAATGGACGTAATCCACTAAACCCAAGCAAGCCTATTATTTATTTTACTTATGATTCTATTTATTATCACTAAGTCCTATTTCATGACTTTGAGTCAAAATAGTGATATACATTGCCAATTCGTACTGGCATTACTCTTTTAAAATTTACATTTAAGTTCATCTATACATAACAAAATAATACTCGACCTCCAGCGGAGTGACTCGGATGGA
This sequence comes from Theobroma cacao, assembly GCF_053813885.1. Taxonomy (NCBI): domain Eukaryota; kingdom Viridiplantae; phylum Streptophyta; class Magnoliopsida; order Malvales; family Malvaceae; genus Theobroma; species Theobroma cacao. The sequence continues at coordinate 18,479,484 of NC_142648.1, read as the reverse complement.
TATACAGCTACCGAATGCCGAGACACCTACCAGAAGATGTACACAGATCTACAAGGACACCTCGTCCTAATTATCGGCTACCTCGTGATCTGAAAACATGAATTTGAAAATGGTGAGTATAAACCCAGTGAGTGAACAAGGAAGGGAACAAGCAACAATTAGGAAAAATTTAAAATCATGATGCACTTGTTTCAAACAATGCAATTTAGTTCATTCCTATTTAAAACCCCTCCAAACTCCAGAGTTTTTTGCTACAGCGAGCATGAATTTCGATGCAGTGAAAACAAAGCAACAAGAGAAACATTTTTCCTCACTCAACAAAAGCCATCCTGCTAAACTAATTAAAATCAACCTAACATTCATGAAAATTCTCAAAGTATAATGTGTCAAATTTTACGTACATTACAACCATAAATCATTGTCCATCAATTTGCTATATCACACACATTTACATATGTAGATATATATATATACGTATATACCCATCATCATCATCTCACCAACCCATCATCATCATCATCACCAGCTCATGCACACTCCCTACTCGCTCATGGCTAGGTCATCACCGGATTATGCGTACTCCCTACTCGCACATAATCGGGTCATCACCGGGTTATGCGCACTCCCTACTCGCACATAACCGGGTCATCCTCGGCTTATGCACACTCCCTACTCGCACATAGCCGAGTCAACATAATTACACAACATTATATTCAAGCATATATGTATATCAACATAATGCAGCCACATAGAAATCCATAATAACCACATTTCATAACATAAACCTTTTCTCAAAAGCTTGTTCCCAAGGCATTCATTTTCATGAAAAATTGCATAAAATCATTCAAACACTTTGTTCAAAACAGTCATATTCCCAAAACAATTTTGATAGGCAGTCCACTCACAGGTGTAGAAAATCTGGATTTCGGGTGAACTCTGACTAATAGTCCTCAGGCGCAATTCCTTTGCTTTTTCCGGATGTCTCACCACCTTGACAAATAACAAAGTCGAGGAATTTACTATATTGTCCTTAAATTGATATAAATTAATTTAAACTACTAATGCTTGATATGTAAATGCAAAAATATGTCCGATTACCGCTTAATCACGGTATCGATTAAATTCGACCGATCACCCGATTAATCGGCGATTGTGTCCAAATAACCTCCAAATTAATTCATTTCTCCACTAATACCTTAATTTACCACATACATTTAAATAAAGCCAAACTCAGCATTAGAACCCTCACAATTCCTTATAGAGAAATTTGGTCATTTGGTGCACTAGCATCAAATTTTTTTCTACATAACCGTTTCACCTTAATTCATCATTTTCCATGCCATTTTCCTTGAAATAAAAACAATCCCCCATTGATATTCAGCCCTCATGGTTCGGCCAACAAGGAACCCTAGAGAAATTGAATATTTCTTTTGTGTTTTTGTTCATAACCATGCTTAACTATCCCTAAACACTAACATAGTCTAAAATCAAATTATTCCAACAACAATTCCTCTTCCATACCCATTTTTCAGAATTGAATTCATCATGATAACTCAATATTCAACCATGGAAATCAAGAACAAAAGCATGGGTAAGCTAGGTATCAAGGAGAATTAAAGAAATTTTAACTTACCTAGCTTGTTTCCTTGACTTCTTCACTTTTTCTTTGAATTTCCACTTAGGTTTTCTTGTTTTTCCTTTTGTTCTTCCTTTTTTCTGGTTGCTGGATGTCTAGGCCGAATATGGTGAGGGAATTGGGGATTTAATGGGCTGATTTCTATAGAAAATAATAAAATAATCAAGCATGCCATGTGTCACATGCTTATTGGCCAAATTTTTAACTTTTTGACTTTTTCTTCTTAATTTTCCACCACAAATATTCTGGTATTTATCCAATCCTACCACAATTAAAATCCCTTTGTCTTGACAAGTGCTGGGCCAAAAATTTTACTAATTTGCCCCCGAGACAAAAAAATTACGATTTTGCCCTTATACTCCGAAATGTACCGGAATCTCATTATTTCTACTTTTCAACCTAAAATAACACTAATATTGATCAATATTAACCAAATGGGGCAAAAATTGTTTAAAAAAATTTTCGTTTAGTCTTCTAGTGGCAAAATTACCATTTTGCCCTTCTACTCCATAAATACCGGGAATCACAATTTTTCACTACTGAACATCATTTTATACTCCAATAATCATAATTATATTTCATATAATTATTCTTGGTCAAATGTGATCAAATCTTGGCTAAAAATCTCCATTTAATCATCAAATGGTAAAATGACCGTTTTGTCCCTAATTGGTCAATTTTCTGATGGACTCCAAACTGGACCTTGAACTCCAAATCACTATTCTAAGCCATTCTGTTGGTTTTAAAATTTTCAAATTCCTCTTAGAATTTCTATTTGAACTAGTTCAAGGCTCGATTTAACTTAGTTGTACCACTCGATACAATACCGTCTTTTAATCGAGCTTGACAAGGTCTCACAATTTGCCTTCCCCGGATGATAATCAATCACCAAGTCGTAATCCTTAATCAACTCCAACCATCGTCTCTGTCTCAAGTTAAGCTCTTTCTAGGTGAGCAAGTATTTCAAACTCTTATGGTCTGTAAAAATCCGACAACGCTCACCATATAAGTAATGCCTCCAAATCTTCAATGCAAAGACTACTGCTGCTAACTCCAAATCATTGGTAGGGTAATTCGTCTCATGCTTCTTCAACTGCCGGGAAGCATAAGCTGTTACTTTTTTATCCTGCATCAATACCCACCCTAATCCCAACTTAAAGGCATCATTATATACCACAAATTCTTTTCCACCAAACGAAAATGTCAGAACGGGAGCGGAGGTTAACGGGTTCTTTAGCTCCTGAAATTGACTCTCACAGACATCATCCCACTCAAACTTAACTCCTTTACGAGTCAAACGAGTCAGAGGAGCAGCTATCAATGAGAATCCTTGAACAAACCTCCGATAATAACCGGCTAAGCCAAGAAAACTACGAGTCTCTGTTACCATTTTCAGTTGCTCCCAGTACAAGATTACTTCAATCTTCTTGGGATCGACATAAATTCCAGATACAGATACCACATGTCCCAAGAAAACCACTTCCTTCAACTAGAACTCACATTTATAGAACTTGGCATAGAGTTGTCTCTCGCGCAAAGTTTGCAACACAATGCGCAAATGGGCAGCATGCTCACAATCATTCTTCGAATAAACCAAGATGTCATCTATGAATACTATCACAAACTTATCCAAGTATGGATGAAACACCCTGCTCATAAGATCCATAAAAGCTGCCGGGGCATTAGTCAAACCAAACGGTATCACCAGAAACTCATAATGCCCATAACGCATCCTAAAAGCAGTCTTGGGTACATCCTGCTCCTTAATCTTCAACTGATAATACCCAGACCTCAAATCAATCTTAGAAAATACCATAGCCCCTCGTAATTGATTAAAAAGATCATCGATCCGTGGTAAAGGGTATTTATTCTTGATGGTCACTCGGTTCAATTGACGAAAATCAATACATAACCGAAGAGTGCCATCCTTTTTCTTTACAAATAGAACTGGTGCTCCCTAAAGAGAAATGCTAAGGCAAATGAAACCCTTATCCACCAAACCTTGCAACTAGACTTTCAATTGTTTCAACTCAATCGGAGCCACACGATACGGAGGAATGGAAATAGGTGCAATACCCGAGAGTAGATCAATAGAGAACTCGAGCTCTCGATCAGGAGGTAGTCTCGGTAACTCATCAGGAAATACATCAAGAAACTCACTTACTATTGGGACATCTTCTAATTTAAGCTCCCCGTTTGAAGTATCGATCTCGTGTGCCAAATAAGCTGGATACCATTTCTGCACCATTTTCAAAGCTTTGATGGCCGAGATTACACAGGAAGGTAATACTCGACTTTCCCCTGTAAATATAATCTCTACTCCCTCCGAATTTTGAAGTATAACTTCTTTCAGGAAATAATCCACATTCACCCGATGTGCAGTTAGCCAATCCATACCTAATATCAAATCAAAATCTTGGATCTCAAGAGGAATCAAGTCACCCTTAAATTTGTCCTCACCAACCATTACCCCACAATCTCTATAACAACTATTTCTAACTAGCTTCTCTTCTAAAGGAGTGTGAACTACAATTTCTTCCTCTAATGGTGACAGGTTTCTATCAGTAATTGATGCAAATGGCATACTCACATATGACCTATCTAAACCAGAATATATTTAAACATAAGCATCTTTATCAAATAAAGACATAGCACCTGTCACTGCTCTAGGTCGACTCGTGCCTCATCTTCCGTCACAGCGAAGACTCTTGTCAAAGTATGAGCTGTGGTCTCGAAGGTGGATGTGCCGGGGTGTTACTCTCTACACTAGACTATATAGCTACTCCCTACCTCTGTGATAACCCAAAAGGATTTCTCTTCTGCATATCCGTACGAGCTGGTGGAGATGGAGCAGCTACTATACCTCGTTCCAACTGTGGACAGTCACTCCTAATGTGACTTGTTTGTCCACATTGAAAACATCTTGCTAGCCCTCTACATAGCCCAAAATGACTTTTTTCTTAATTTCTGCATCTATCAAGACCTCCGAAACTCTTCCCAGAACCAATCATAGCAAATCTGCTAAACCTCGAAGGTCTCTGCTGTGATTATGGAAATGGAGGTCGAGGAGATGTCACTGAAACAGAAGTAGTGCTCCTTGAAGCAGATGAGTCTTTGCCCTTTTTTGGTGGCTGACTGAAAGATATAGTTCGATTTCTCCTTTTTCCAAACTCGATCCGAATCCTCCTATTTTCATTTGCAAGCTTCTTGGCCCTTAAAGCCATCTATACCACCTCCTTATGTGGCTCCCTACCAATCACTGTCATCCACTCTCTAATCTCATTACGGAGCCCTTCCTCGAAATAACTGGCCTGATCTTGCTTAGATTTCACTAGATTCGGCATATATAACATCAACTTGTTAAAACAAGCTTCATACTCCTCTGCAGTTAAATTCCCCTGTCTCAAACTTAGAAATTCTCTCTTCTTTTCTTTTTGATGGAAATAAGTGAAATATTGACCATCAAATTCTCTTAGAAAGTCTGACTAAGTCAGAGGAGTAGTGGAACGAGATTTTACTAAATTTCACCATGTACGGGCCCTCTTATCCAATAATCTCGTGGCCACCATCAACTTCATGTCGTCATCCAATCTCATATCTAAGAGTGTCTCCGAAACCTGATTAATCCAAACTTTGGCTACGGTCGCGTCTAACTCACCTGTAAAAGAAACGAAACCCAATTGTCTAGCCTCCTTCAACTTCTTAGAAATAAATACATCCTGTACTGGCGGAACTAAAGGAGTAGCTAGAGGCACTATAGATGGAGCTTGACCAGTCTGAGCTTAACCAGCCATTGCAATAAAGAAAGCTACCAATGTCTGTGCTACCTCAAGAGGCATGGCAAGAATGCCCGTAGGAGGCGGAAGATGTGGAGGATGTGGAGGAGTCTCGGCCTGCTCAGCAGCAAGTGCTGCCTGAATGGTAGACACAGTCGATTCTTCCTCTACTACATCTAGCTGATGACGTTAGGAATGAACTCTTCCCCTCCCAACCGATCTAGTGAGAGGTGGGTGTTCACATCGAGGAGGCATGATAATCTATAAGGGGAAACAAGCAAGTTTAGGCAACCTCAGGCTCTATATGCAGATGCATGCATTCTATTCAACCTAACCTAACTTAACCCGGGGCCACACTAACACTGTAAATTTTAAAACAACTTTAAAACCAAAAACTCTTATCTTTAAAACCAAAAGCTCTGAAACCAATCGAATTGTCATGACCCGGTACTCCCCTCGAGCCTGTGACAACCACAGTGGTGTCCCGATAGACACTCATTACCCGAAATGCCAACCGGAACCCCACAAGGCTTTAATATCAGTTTCTCATTTTTCTTGAAAATTTCGATACTAGCTAATAATGTAGTATATAAGTGCAGAACACATATTTCAAAATCAAAAATAAATTTAGATGTCTAAAACATTCGTTTAAAGTGAAATTATGACTGTTAGAATAAAAAAAAATATTAAACAAAATATTCTATTTTCTTATAAAACGATATTTTTATAACACTACGTAGATAATTTTTACAATGTAAAAGCAAAATACATTCCTACATACAATAGTACAGATAACTAGAGTATGAAATTTAATTTACAGTGACATGTGGACCCCCAAATGACAAAAATGAACGAAGGCTGCAAACCTACAGTTTTTGAGGAAAAAAAGCCAATTGTAGCCTTTGACGATATCAGCTATCTACAACTTATACTGAGCCTGAAATGGGTGGAAATGAGGGTGCTAAGATTATAAAATCCCAATGAGTAAACATACATCATCATAAACATCTAAAGTTGAGTACATGGAGACGATAAAGTAAATCATCGTAAACTGGGTCACAGCATTAGAACACATTTCATTCAAAATACGTAACGAGGCTTATGAATCTCATAAAAACTAGGCTTGTGCCATAAATTCATCCTCGAGGACACCTTCGCCGACGCATCCTACCGAGACCGTCAAGGTTGTTAAAAATTCACATTTCGCATAAAACACATTTTTCGTTGGACATCACAGCCGTTCCTTGGCATTGGCTAAATTCACCATCACGTGGTGGTTCGGCATGAAGTGAACTTAAATATCACCTCAGGAGCTACCCTACGTTCCTCTGCAACCGAGGTGAGCACATACAAAACGGGGTTACCGTGACCCTCTCATAGGCTGGTCCACGGAACCCGCCTACTACAATAAGCTAATAATTATCCCACCAATCAATAAAATTCAATAACATGATATGGCAATTATTATAATTCACAGCCTTTCAAGGCAAACAAACAATCCGTATTTAAATACAATTGCCAACCAGCCAATCATGCCCGATTTATCATAACGCAATTAATTTAAACAATCAAATTGCAATAAATAGCAGTCTCTGTGTACTCTATTTTTCAAAATCATTATTAATTTTAAAACAATTTATAAATTAATTTCATTTAAACACATTTATTCATAAGACATGAAAATTTACCTTTTTAAATCCATTTTTCCATAGAATTCATGAAATCATCTAAAAGCCACCCTAGACAATTAAAATGACAGTAAGTTTACTCACAATGTCTAGAGTGTGAATTTTCAAAGTACTCTGACCACTAGTCCTCGGATGCAATTTCCTTGCCTTTATCAGAGGACTCACCACCTTGACATAGTACAAAATCGAGAAACTTACTACATTGGTACTAAATCAAAACTAAACTAATTTAGACTACTAATGCATGATATGGAATGCAAAATGCACGGGTAATCATCTAAACCCAGTATTGGCCTAATTCGTCTTATCACCCAATTAATTGGCCAACGCATCCAATTTAGCTCCAAATTGCTCCATTTCTTTTCCAATACCTTAATTCACCAAACACAAGTCAAATAACCTAAAATTTGGCAAAACCATGTTCACTTTTCTTCTTAGAATTTTCTGTCAATAATGGTGCATTAACATCGTAATTTTTCCTACTACTTTTCCACACCATAATTCATCATTTTCTAACCAATTCTCTTATAATAAAAATCAAATTCATCCTCACTCGATACAAGGTAGGTTTGGCCATTGATAGGTGATGGGAAAAATGAATTCTTTTCTTGTTGTTTTACTTCTAGACATGGTAAACTAACTAAAAACACTAACATAACTTGAAATCAAATCAATCCAACATCATTCTCTCTCCAGACCCATTCGACCAGCCATGAATTCACCATGAAAACATGAAATTTAACCATGGAAAATAAGGAGAAATGCTAAAGGAAAATAGTTTTCAAGTTTAAATTGAGAAATCCTAGCTTTTTCACTTGTTTTCCTTGATTTTCCACACTTTTTCTCTTGAAATTCTCCACCTAGGGTTTGTTCTTTCTTTGTTTCCCTCTTTTCCTTGCTTGGCCGAATATTTGGAGAGAAGTGAGAGGTTTATAGGCTGATTTTTAAAGGAAATAATAAAATGTTCTAAGCTTGACACATCGCATGTTTCCATTGGTCCATTTTTAAAACTTTAAAAATTTTAAACTTTTTATCTCCATCACATATATTTTCTCACTTATCCATAACATAAAAAGTCAATGGATAAATTCTATGAGCATGACAAGTGTTGGTGGTGTAAAATTACCATTTTACCCCTATGCTCCGAAAAATACCGAGATTACAATTTTTCACTTATCAACCTCAAATCATACTCCAATAAGTCAAATGTGATCAAAATCTTTCAAAAAAATTCTCATTTTGTCCTCGAGTTGCAAAATTACCATTTTACCCCTAGATATTAAAATTTTCAATATCACTTCAAATTGATCCTCGAAACCCAAATCATTATTTTAAATCATTCTTAGTTTGTAAAATTTTTAATTTCACCCTAAAATCTCTATTCGATCTAGTTTGAGGCTTAAATCAACTTTGTTATACCTCTAGGTACAATACAGACTTTTGTAAATTTTTCGGGACTCTCTTAGCATGCAAACATGCTATCCATCACATGTATGTCATGATAAGTATTTTGTAAGGTCGAGCTTTACAAATTTTGTCTATCTTGATCATTCTACCTATGCTCACATCATTACTTTAAATTCTAGAATTCATTATTCCCCTATTTTCATAATTATTTCCAATAACGTATATTATGTCAATTTAGTATCTCATAATACCACCTATGCAACCCACCAGGGATATTGTGTTCAAATCTCAAATCACTAAGAACAATTCTTTTTTTCTACCAATGACATAAGTAACTCCACAAATACATATACACATCCATTTAAATGTCAATGTCCATTACCATATGTAAGAACTTCTTTCTTATTTTCCTCAATTTCGACATGTCTACTCCACATTTCACCTTTTGTGTTATGCCAAAGATCATCCTTTAGGCATATTCCACTACTAACAATCGTATACCTTTACCATAACATTTTAATGCAACTTGATTAGACAATTGTTTCCAAATAACTCTTAAATACCTAAACATCAAGTTATACACCACTTAGTGTTAAGATTTTAACTTTACTCACCAATCCTTAACCAATTACATTTATAAAGTATATGATTTACTTAACTGTTTCATTTCACCCTTGCGGTTATAAAAATCAAAATTTATTAAACTTAGGATGTAGAAACTCCCTCCTAAAACTTATCCAAAAATTAATATTTCCTAAATCCTTTACCTTTGTGAAGATCACATTCGGAACTGATCATTTTTATCATAGATTACATACTGAACCCAATAGACTTTTAAATTGATCGTTAAAGCAATTCGTATATGAAACTCAAATATAGAACCTCATATGGCATTTAGACTAGATTTGACATCTCTCGGTCATTTAACTTCAAGCTATGAAATCCACAACTAGTCCTTTAATCCTTTGACCTCACGTACAGCATAACAAAGTTCATGCTCCTCCTTAGAGAAAATTTGTTTACCAACCTCTCACTTAATGACCACAGATCAATTCTAATAGTCGTTGAATTCCACCCTTAAGCTAATTCACGTACTTATAACTATAAACCATAATAGTTCAAATCAAACTTTGGGATCTTGCAATTACTTAATTGAAATCGAAACCAACTCCATCTAAGTTGCTATGCACATAGCCGACACTTATACGTTTACAAAATATTTCAAAAGCCCACACCATTTCTATAGGGGCATGACAAGCTCATTTAACATAGTGCACTTACCTTCGTGCACATAAACATCAGTTTACACCTTCCTCAATACTTAGATCTATACACTCTAAGTAAATTACAACCATCACTATTCATTCCAATCAAAGTGCACCCTTTATTTCCATTATCATATGTGATCCTTTATATTGACCTCAATAATGATCCAATGTCATCCAATTTCTTCCCATTGACAATTATGGGCTTAAATTATAACTCCACTAAATGAATAAGTTATTACGGACCTATTAGTCCAACTCCAATTTCCTCCATTTTTAATCGGAGGGATTTGTTATTACATTAACCTTTCATTAGGAGCATTTGCTTAAAATCTTTCCAACAATAGCTTGTCTCTCGGGTGGCATCTAAAACCCAAACAACAGCACCACTTATGACCTTTACATAATGTTAGCAAGTGGGTAGGTTACTAGGAATAGAAGTTCATATAGCCTCTTGTCTATGAATTGTGTTGTAGTCACAAACCATAAACAAGACTCTACATTAACTCTGATAACTCCGTTGACTGACACAAGAATCCCTAGGACTCAATTAAACCTAGAGCTCTAATACCAACTTTGTCACAGACCAAATCTCAGGCCGTAATAGACGCATGGGCCCGATGGGCATAGCCCACTAAGCCCAAGCAAGCCTCTTTATGGGATTCTATTCCTCATTCCATCCATCATCTTTAAAACCATGTGTTGCAATTCTCAACGATGAATGTTTTAGTAATATTTTATAGCAACCGAATATTCATATTTATATTATCTCAAAGTATTGTCATTCATTGCCGTCTCATAAGGGCATCATCCTCAATCCAACATATACATACTTCATTTATAACATGACTTAGTAGTTTACATTACATATACGTGTACACAGACAAAAGATTCTCAACCGTCAGCGAAGTGACTTTAAGTGAAGGTACCGCTACTGAGATGCCATAGTACCTACCAAGAAGATGAGCATACGTGGACACTCAATCTAGGTCCCAACTGCCTCCAAATCTGAAAACATGAAGTTTAAAAACGTGAGTATAAAACTCAGTGAGTGAACATAAGAAGGGAACAAGCAATCGATAAGGAGAACTTGGACATCATGATGCACTTGTTTCAAAAATAATGCAATTGATTTAATTTCTTACTAAAAACCCTTCATTTCAAACTTTGATTAATAACCTCATAGTGTTGCAAAAACCCATGATCAATCCATGAAGTTAATTGGGTGAAAAATATGTTAAAATCAAGCAAGGTAGCAAGCATGTCAGCAAGTTTCTCACTGCAGTGAGAAACATTCTCAGTTTGCATATGTTTTGGTTGTTCAAGCATATCTCCCACTAAAAACGTCCAATTGACATGATTTTTGGACCATTAGAAAGCTAAGACGTTGGGCTACAACTTTTATGTTTATCACTTTGCCAAGTTATAAACTTAAAGTGGTCAAAATCGCTATCAAAGTGGAAGCACTGCACCAAAATTTTGGGACCAATCGAGAGTTTCTCGCTACAGCGAGAAGCTTTAGCAAATTTCTTGCTGCAGAGAGAATCAGGTCAGTGCAACCCCTCTCCAACTTGAGAGTTCCTCGCTGTAGAGAAAATGAATCTTGCTACAACAAGAAAGAGAGCAATTTGATTAAAAGGGGTCTTGTTATATCAAAAGTCATTTTCTTGTTGAAATGAAAAGCAATTTGGGAGCAATTAACAATGCCAACATACAACACAATCACAATTACTTTCATAAACTTTCTGTAACATATATATATATATGTATACATACATCAGCATGCATAGTACCCCACCACACTCAGCTTAATGCAATATCATCATCATGTGTGCACTCCCTACTCGCACATTTCAACATCATCATGTGTGCACTCCCTACTCGCACACTCTATCATCATCATGTGTGCACTACCTACTCGCACACTTCATCATCATCACACAACATTATCCATCAATGCATGACATATATTCATATATATATGTACCAACATAATATAGGAGCACATGGATTCATCCATTTACACATTACACATTTTCACAACATCAAAATATTTATCAAGGGCTTGTTCCCCGGCACACATTTTTAAAGAAAGGTTGGATAAAATCATTCAAATGTCCCATCCAAATACATTTACATTTCCAAAAGAAATTTTAAATGCAAGTTCACTCATCGGTCCTGTTGATTCTTTTTCTTGACTCTAACCTCAACTAATACTCCAAATGGACATGTGAGGCCTTGTTGGAACCTATACACACACAACATCACAACCAACCCAAATTGGCATTAATATAATTCCAAAAGCTATTTCCTAAATCAAGTTCTACTAGTTATTCCTAACTAGCTTCTAATTACCATTAAGTGGCTAGTTATTTACACTACTCTAGTCACCCTAAGAGTGAATAAACAACCTCAACGATAAAACACTCATAAACCCCATTGTTTTCCATTATCAACAATGAAAGAAATTTAACCCTAACTTATATTCACCTTGATGGTTTTTGTAGTTGAATTCTCTTTCAAAATTCTTCAAGCTAATAAGGGAAATCACTCACTCTCTCTCTCTCTCTCTACATGTCCAGCTAGTGAGAGGAAGATGAAAGTAAGACTTTTTAAGGGTTTTAAGGTGAGAGAGTGAAAGAGCACAAAAGGTTTTATGAAAAAGTGCTCAAAAGCATGAAAATTGAAGCTAGAGAGAGAGTTATGGAAGCTTTAAGGAAGGCTTCCATGGAAGATGAAGAAACGTGAGATGAGGAAGGAGAAGAATAAGAAACTGTTGGAAAAATGAGATATTTATAGCCTAAGCTTATCCAAACTTCACTTAAAGTACGAAAATGCCCTTAACAAGTTAGCTTTGTCTTCTTCCAATCCTTTATGCAATCTTTTACTCTTTTGACACTGAGATAAAGTCCATAATAGTCTAGAAATACTCAAGTTCACGAAAACTTAAAAATTTCGACTCGAGATGAAAAATGATCATTTTGCCCTTACCTTAGAAATCATCATTATTTCTATTTCTTTCATCATTTTATCCTTATTTTCATCATTCATTTATGCCTTAGGCATACTTAGGCCTTACTAATATTAAAAAACCCACTTCTAGAAGCTCACCAGGAAAACAACCAAACTACCCCTGCTCCACATCATAGGGTCTACCTCTGCTAAATGTTTGCGAAGGTTGATGTAAAACCCGACCCTATAAATATATGTCATGACATACATGCACTGAGTAGCATGTTATTATGCTCAAAAAGCACCTAAGAAAAGACGAAACTCGGTATTGTACCTAACGGTACACTTGAGTTGATTTAACCTCGAACTAGTTCAAATAGAAATTGTAGGATGAAATTTAATATTTTATAGTCTAGGAATGACTAAAAATGATTGTTCAGAGTTTGAGGGTTCATTTAGGGTAAAATTGGAACTTTTGATGTTCAAGGGCAAAATCGTCATTTTGCCACCTAAGATAATAATTTGATCATGGAGTGAAATTTTTGACCAAGATTAACTATTTGGAGTATAATTTAATGATAGGAAGTGAAAAAGTTTAATTATGGTGATTTCTGGAGTGTAGGGGCAAAATCGTAATTTTACCACCCAAGGATAAAATTTGAGATTTTGAGAGAATTTAGATCAAATTTGACAAATTGGAGAATGCTATGAGTATAAGGGAAGAAAAATATGTCTATGGGCAATTTTTCAATTTTTTTGGGCTAAAATGTAATTTTTCACTTTTACGGGGGTAAAAGTGTAAATTTCAAAAATTACTCCACCGAGACTTTGGATAAGTCTGAGAATTTTATCTAAGCTATGGATACGTGGGACAAGTGTATGGTGAAAATTTGGAAACAAATGGATAAAATTTTAAAAATGGGCCAATAGGAAGTGACACGTGGCATTTTTTTCAATGAAATAATATTATTTTAATGAAAAGTTAGCCCATTTAAACCCCATTTTAAGTGCTGGCTGGCCATAAGGGAGAACAAGAGAGAAAAGAGAGAGGAAAGCAAGAAAAAAAGAAAAACCAAAAAGAAACAAGAAAATTCAAGGGGAAATTCACGTTTTTCACCCGTTTACGCGTCTAATGGTAAGATTTTTCAACTTTAGCTTGATTTCTACCTTTCCTATGCCTTTATTTCCATTTAGCATGCTTGAGGAGAGAGATCTAAAAGTGACATCAAGGGCTGGACGAAATTCTAGGGGAGAGAAATTGAAATTTTTAGGTTTTGATTTTTAGTTAAAATGATAGTTTTAGTTAGTTAAATGTGTTTAGAAATTAAATTGGGCAAGAAAGCATTAAATTTTCACAATACCCACACTTGGCTGAATCTGCAATGAGGTACAATGATGATAATCTGATTTTTATTCTAAGAGAAATGAAGAGAAAATGATGAAAAATGGTTAAATGTGATAGAAAAACAAAGTGGAAAATTAACCGAGTTAATGTCCCATTTTTGGCCGAATTTTCCAAGGAAGAGAGTGAGCTGATTTTGGTGATTTTAGAGGAATATTGGCTGATAATTGATGGTTAGAAATGTTGGAGAGAGAATGGGACAATTTAGAGCTAAAATGGAGCGTGTTAGCAATTTATCGGGTAAAGTGCCAAAAATAGGTTAATACCGCGTTTAAGCTATTTTTGGCTATTGCATTTCATACCATGCATTAGTATAGGATTTAAGTCAAATATATAGTTATTTAGCATTAATGTGATGAATTGAGTAAATTTTTGCAATGTGTATAGGAGGAAAGCCTTCCAGTAAAGGTAAGGAAATCGTACCCGATGAGTAGTTATCGGGGCACCTAAAAAGCTTTTAGTTTGTACAAATGGTGAGTAAACCTATTATTATTGTGAATTATCTAGAGTTTATTTTAAAAATGCTCTTTATGTATTTTATGAAACGAAAATGAGATTAAAACGGGATTTTTGATGTTTTAGAAATAAATGTGACAAAAAAAATAATTGTGTTGATTATGAAATTGAGTAATTAGAGGCTGTTAACTGTCTTGAAAATTATATATTTTCCTATGAATGGCTTATGAGATATAAGTATATGTGGCTATATTTTTTAAGTGCATTAGGAAATTTATGTAAGCTGTTTTTACTATACAAGCTGGATAAATAAATAAAAGCCACGTTATACTGTTGAAATTTTATTAAAATTCGTGGGTTAGTCACTGCAGTGACGGGTTTCAGTGGACTGCCTATTAGAGGGGCACGATAAACCCGGTTATATAGTTACTCCGGTTGTAGAGGCGATGAGGGTAACTCCTGGGGTAGTATTAGAGCTCACTTCACGTCGAACCCCGACGTGAATGTGTAACTCGGCCAACGCCAAGGAACGGCTTGTTTTAAAAATAAAAATGTGTTTCACATGTAAATGTTATAACAACCTTGGCAGACTTGGTTAGATGCCTCGGCCAAGGTATCCCCGAGGATTAGTTTTGGCTTGAGCCTTGCTTTTAATAAAAGACATAAGCCTTAACAACTGTTTTGGTAAATTACAAATATTTTATGGTTTAAGAAATAAATTGAAAACATTATGAAATGGTTCGTAAATTATTGTTTAAACTTGCCTCCATTTTACTCACCTTTAGATATTTATGATAATGTCTGTTTACTCATTGGGATTGCAAAATCTCACCCACCTCATTTCCAAACATTTTAGGTCTGTGGTAGCTTGTAGATACCCTATTTTGTCGAGGATTTCAGTTGACATCTCTACCACACAGACATTAGGTTTCTAGCAATAACACTGGGTGTATTTTGGGCCTCTTGTCATTGTAATTATTATTGTACATTATAACTTTGTAAATTATTGTATGTATGAATTTATTTTACTTCCAAGTTACAAAAGATTTCTTACACGTGTTTCTATAAATAGAGTTTTATATAAAAATGCTATATTTTAATTAATATTTTAAATAGTAATATTTGTCTATAAATCCTTTTAAAAAATTTATCTTTTGATTTATTTGAGCCGAAAACGACTGGTAATTGTTTAAAACGGAATATTTAACAACGGTTGCTCACAGAAAAAGAAAGAAACTGATATGTAAGCCTTACGGGGTTCCGGTTGGCATTTCGAGTAATAAGTGTCAATCGGGACCTCACGACGGTTGTCATGGGCCTGAGGGAGGTTTTGGGTCGTGACAATTCAATTGGTATCAGAGCTTTTGGTTTAAAAGCTTATGGTTTTGAAAGAAGTTTTTGATTTTTAAAGTTTTTGGATTTAAAGTTATTTTAAAAATAATTTACAATGTCAGTGTGGCCTAGTTAAGATTAGTTAGTTGCATGTAGTTGCATACAGAGTCTTAAGTTGTCTAAACCAATTCGTTCTTTTTGTAGATCATTATGCCTCCTCAACGTGAGCTACCACCTAATACTAGATCTACCGGTAGGGGAAGAGGTCACCCCAGACAGAGTCAGTCGGATTCCATGGACGAGGAGTTGACTGTGTCTTTTTTTAGAGCAGTTCCTACTGTTGAGTCTACTGACATTCCTGTACCTCCTCCACCACCTGTTGCTACTCCTGGTGTACCTGCCATGACACCCGAGGTAACTCAGGCATTAGCAGCTTTTCTCGCTACTCTTGCAGGCCAGGCTCAGGCTGATCCAGTTCCACTCGTTGATTCCCCTGTAACAACCCTAGTGCCACCACCTCCTATTTCACCCCAGACACCGGACGTCTCCATTTCTAAGAAATTGAAGGAAGCTAGACAGTTGGGTTGCGTCTCGTTTACTAGTGAGTTGGATGCAACCGCAGCTAAGGATTGGGTTAATCAAGTTTCGGAGACTCTTTCTGATATGAGATTAGATGACAATAGGAAGCTAATGGTGGCTATTAGATTACTAGAGAAGAGGGCTCGTACTTGGTAGAATTCGATGAAGTCCCGTTCCACTACTCCTCAAACATGGTCTGACTTCCTCAAAGAATTTGATGGCCAGTATTTTACTTGCTTTCATCAGAAAGAAAAGAAAAGAGAATTTCTGAGCTTGAAACAGGGAAATCTAACTATAAAGGAGTACGAGACTCGTTTTAACGAGTTGATGTGATATGTGTCAGATCTGGTGAAATGTGAGCAGCACCAAGCCAATTATTTCAAGGAAGGGCTCTGTAATGAGATCAGGGAACGGATGACAGTGACTGGTAGGGAGCCACATAAGGAAGTTATGCTGATGGCCTTACGGGCTAAGAAGCTCGCCACTGAGAATAAACAGATCCGAGTTGAGTTTGCAAAGAGAAAGAATCTGCCTGCGTTCCCAGGTCAATCTTTAAAGAGAGGTAGAGATTCGACATCTACTGCAAGAAGTACTACCTCAGCGTCTGTGGCATCCACTAGACCTCCATCTCAACAGTCACAATCGAGATCTTCTAAATTTGATCAGCCAGTGATGAGTAGTTAGGGGAGAACTTCAAGAGGACTGGACAAATGCTGTAATTGCAGAGGATTTCATATTGGGTCATGTAGACAGCCTGTAAAGTGTTTTCAATGCGACCAACAGGGGCATATGAAGAGAGATTGTCCTCAGTTGAGATGGGGTACAATAACTACTTCTACTCCTCCGACTCATCCTAGTATACAGCGGAGAGACACTTCGAGATCACAGTCCAGACAGGGCCCAATGATATAGTCAGGCATGGGGAGTAATATCCCAAAGCAGCCATCTTTCAAATCGTAGCCCCAGATTTCGACTAGGGTCTTTGCAGTGACTGAGGATGAAGCCCGAGCTCAACCTAGCACCGTGACAGGTACTATGATTCTGTTTGATAGAGATGCACATGTTTTGATAGATTCAAGCTCCGATAGATCATACGTGAGCATATCATTTGCATCATTCTCAAATAGGAACCTGTCATCCTTAGAGAAAGAGATTGTAGTGCATACTCCTCTAGGCGAGCGATTAGTAAGAAATACGTATTATAGAGACTATGGTATTAAAGTTGGGGAAGAAGAATTCATGGGTGATTTAATCCCTTTGGAGATTCGGGACTTTTATTTGATCTTGGGTATGGATTGGTTGTCCACTCATCGAGCAAAGGTGGATTATTTTAAGAAAGAAGTGATTCTTCAGAGTTTAGAGGGAGCAAAAGTTGTATTTACGGGGGAGCGTCAAGTATTACTGTTTTGTGTAATCTCGGCCCTCAAAGCTTTGAAATTGGTGCGAAAGGGATATCCGGCATACTTGGCTCACATGATTGATATATCGAGGGAGGAACCTAAGTTAGAGAATGTCCCTGTAGTAAGTGAGTTCCCTGATGTATTTCCTGATGAATTGCCAGGACTTCCTCCCTATCGTGAGTTCGAATTCACTATTGATTTACTTTCGGGTACCGTACCTATCTCTATTCCTCCATATAAAATGGCTCCGGAAGAGTTGAAGGAGTTGAAAGTACAATTCAAGAGTTTGTGGATAAGGGTTTCATACGCCCTAGTATATCTCAGTGGGGAGCACCGGTTTTATTTGTGAAAAAGAAATACGATACACTTCGGTTATGTATCGATTACCGATAGCTTAACAAAATGACCATTAAGAACAAGTATCCGTTACCGAGGATTGATGATCTTTTTGATCAATTACAGAGAGCTACAGTGTTTTCTAAGGTTGATCTGAGGTCTAGGTATCATCAGTTGAAGATTAAAGAACAGGATGTACCCAAGATAGCGTTCAGGACTCGGTACGGTCATTATGAGTTCTTGGTCATGCCTTTCGGGTTAACTAACGCACTGGCAGCTTTTATGGATCTCATGAACAGGGTGTTCCACCCTTACTTGGACAAGTTTGTTATTGTGTTCATTAATGATATCCTCGTTTACTCGAGAGATAATGATGAGCATGCTAACCACTTGCATATAGTATTACAAACTTTGCGGGAAAGACAGTTGTATGCAAAGTTTTCGAAGTGTGAGTTTTGGTTACAAGAAGTGGTATTCTTGGGACACGTAGTATTGAGAGCTGGAATATATGTTGATCCCAAGAAGATAGAGGCAATTTTACAATGGGAGCAACTTAAGACAGTGACGGAGATTCGTAGTTTTCTCGGATTAGCCGGTTATTATCAGAGGTTTGTTCAGGGGTTTTCCTTAATAGCAGCTCCTTTGACCCGTCTAACTCGTAAGGGAGTTAAGTTTGTGTGGGATGATGTTTATGAGAATCGATTTCAGGAGCTAAAGAACTGGTTAACCTCCACTCCTGTTTTAACACTTCTTATGAGTGGTAAGGGTGTATAGTGATGCATCTAAGTTGGGGTTAGGGTGTGTGCTGATGCAGAATGAAAAAGTTGTGGCTTATGCTTCTAGACAGCTAAAGAGGCATGAAACAAATTACCCTACTCACGATTTAGAGTTAGCAGTAGTGGTGTTTGCTATAAAAATCTAGAGGCATTACTTGTATGGTGAGCATTGTCGGATATTTACGGATCACAAGAGTTTAAAATATTTACTCACTCAGAATGAGCTTAATTTGAGGCAAAGCCGATGGTTGAGTTGATAAAAGATTATGACTTGGTGATAGACTATCATCTGGGAAAGGCGAACGTTGTAGCTGATGCCTTAAGTCCTAAGTCTTCATCGTCTTTAGTAGCACTTCAAAGTTGTTATTTTCCAGCATTAATAGAGATGAAATCTCTTGGGGTCCAGTTGAGAAATGGTGAGGATGGATCCTTATTGGAAAACTTCATTGTGCGACCTTCGTTACTTAATCAGATCTAGGACATTCAGAGGTCTGATGATGAGTTAAGGAAAGAAATTCAAAAATTGATCGATGGGGGAGTTAGTGAGTTCAAACTCAGAGAGGATAACATCTTGATGTTTAGAGACCGAGTTTGTGTTCTTGAGGGAAACCAGTTGAGATAGGCGATCATGGAAGAAGCCCATTCATCTACCTATGCATTACATCCCGGAATCACCAAGATGTATAGGACTATCAAGGAGAATTATTGGTGGCCGGGTATAAAGTGAGACATAGCAGAATTTGTAGCAAAATGTCTCGTATGTCAGCAAGTTAAAGTGGAGCATCAAAGGCCAATAGGTACTCTTTAGTCTTTACCTGTTCCCAAGTGGAAATGGGAGCATGTAACTATGGATTTTGTTTTGGGACTGCCACAGACACAGAGGGGAAAAGATGCGATCTGGGTGATCGTAGATCGGTTGACTAAGTCCGCTCACTTTTTAGCTGTCCATAGTACATACTCTATTAAGAAGCTGGCTCAGCTCTATATAGATGAGATTGTGAGGCTACATGGAGTTCTCGTTTCTATAGTGTCAAACTGAGATCCTCGATTCACTTCTCGATTCTGGCCAAAATTTCAAGAAGTTCTCAAAACTAAGTTGAGATTTAGTACTACTTTTCACCCTCAGACGGATGGTCAATCCGAAAGGACTATACAGACTTTGGAAGATATGTTATTGGCTTGTGTCATTGACTTTACTGGGAGTTAGGATAGACACTTGCCGTTAGTGGAGTTTGCTTACAACAACAGCTTCTAGTCTAGCATTGGTATGGCACCATACGAAGCTTTATATTGAAGAAAATGTCGTACTCCATTTTGTTGGGATGAAGTGGGTGAAAGAAAGTTAGTTAATGTGGAATTGATCGAGCTAACTAATGACAATATCAAGGTTATACGAGAGAGGCTAAATGGTACCTTGGATAGGCAGAAGAGCTATGCAAATAAACGGAGAAAAGACTTGGAGTTTGAGATCGATGATAGAGTTTTTCTGAAGGTTTCTCCTTGGAAAGGTAATAATCTGAATGCTTTGTGGTATTAAGTTTTATTTAATTATATTATTGTGGTAAATTATGATATCTTGTTGGATAATGAAATGTGTGATCTGATTTGCAAAGCAAGGACAGCTCAATCCGAGATACATTGGACCTTTTCGTATTGTTGAAAGAATTGGGCCAATGGCGTATAGACTAGAACTACCTCCGGAGTTAGATCAGATCCACAACGTTTTCCATGTCTCCATGCTTAAGAAATATGTACCAGATCCCTCTCACATCCTCGAAGCACCTCCGATCAAGTTGCATGACGATTTGAAGTTCGAGGTGCAACCTGTGAGTATCTTGGCTCAAAAGAATCGAGTACTAAGGAATAAGAGTATTTCAATGGTCAAAGTGTTGTGAAAAAATGCTCGAATGGAGGAAATGACATGGGAAGTAGAGCATCAAATGAGGAACCAATACCCGCATCTATTTGTTGAATCTGGTAAGTGAAATTTTGAGGTCAAAATTTTATTTTAAGGGGGGTAGAATTATAGAACTCGACCCTATAAATATATGTCATGACATTCATGCACTGAGTAGCATGTTATTATGCTAGGAAAGCACCTAAGAAAAGATGAAACCCGATATTGTACCTAATGGTACACTTGAGTTGATTTAACCTCGAACTAGTTCAAATAGGAATCGTAGGATGAAATTTAATATTTTATAGTCTAGGAATGACTAAAAATGATTGTTCGAAGTTCGAGGGTTCATTTGGGGTAAAATTGGAAATTTTGATGTTCAAGGGTAAAATCGTCATTTTGCCACCTAAGATAATAATTTGATCATGGAGTGAAATTTTTGACCAAGATTAACTATTTGGAGTATAATTTAATGAAAGGAAGTGAAAAAGTTTAATTTTGGTGATTTCTAGAGTGTAGGGGCAAAATCATAATTTTGTCACCCGTGGATAAAATTTGAGATTTTGAGAGAATTTAGATCAAATTTGACAAATTGGAGAATGGTATGAGTATAAGGGATGAAAAATATATCTATGGGCAATTTTTCAGTTTTTTGGGTAAAAATGTAATTTTTCACTTTTACGAGAGCAAAAGTATAAATTTCAAAAATTACTCCACCGAGACTTTGGATAAGTCTGAGAATTTTATCTAAGCTATGGATATGTGGGACAAGTGTATGGTGAAAATTTGGAAACAAATGGATGAAATTTTAAAAATGGGCCAATGGGAAAGTGACACGTGGCATTTTTTTAATGAAATAATATTATTTTAATAAAAAGTCAGCCCATTTAAACTCCATTTTAAGTGCTAGCAAGCCATAAGGGAGAACAAGAGAGAAAATAGAGAGGAAAGGAAGAAAAAAAAACCAAAGAGAAACAAGGAAATTCAAAGGGGAATTCGCGTTTTTCGCCCGTTTACGCGTCTAACAGTAAAATTTTTCAACTTTAGCTTGATTTCTACCTTTCCTATGCCTTTATTTCCATTTAGCATGCTTGAGGAGAGAGATCTAAAAGTGACATCAAGGGCTGGATGAAATTCTAGGGGAGAGAAATTGAAATTTTTAGGTTTTGATTTTGAGTTAAATTGATAGTTTTAGTTAGTTAAATGTGTTTAGAAATTAAATTGAGCAAGAAAGCATTAAATTTTCACAATACCCACCCTTGGCTGAATCTGCAATGAGGTACAATGATGATAATCTGATTTTTATTCTAAGAGAAATGAAGAGAAAATGATGAAAAATGGTTAAATGTGATAGAAAAACAAAGTGGAAAATTAACCGAGTTAATGTCCCATTTTTGGCCGATTTTTTCACGGAAGAGAGTGAGCTGATCTTGGTGATTTTAGAGGAATATCGGCTGATAATTAATGGTTAGAAATGTTGGAGACAGAATGGGATAATTTAGAGCTAAAATGGAGTGCGTTAGCAATTTATCGGGTAAAGTGCTAAAAATAGGTTAATACCGCGTTTAAGCCATTTTTGGCTATTGCATTTCATACCATGCATTAGTATAGGATTTAAGTCAAATATATAGTTATTTAGCCTTAATGTGATGAATTGAGTACATTTTTGGAATGTGTCTAGGAGGAGGGCCTTCCGATAAAGGCAAAGAAATCGTACCCGATGAGTAGTTATCGGGGCACCTAGAAAGCTTTTAGTTTGTACAAACAGTGAGTAAACCGATTATTATTGTGAATAATCTAGAGTTTATTTTAAAAATGCTCTTTATGTATTTTATGAAAAGAAAATGAGATTAAAACGGGATTTTTGATGTTTTAGAAATAAATGTGACAAAAAAAATATATTGTGTTGATTATGAAATTGAGTAATTGGAGGCTGTTAATTGTCTTGAAAACTATATATTTTCCTATGAATGGCTTATGAGATATAAGTATATGTGGCTATATTTTGTAAGTACATTGGGAAATTTATATAAGCTGTTTTTACTATGCAGGCTGGATAAATAAATAAAAGCCACGTTATACTGTCGAAATTTTATTAAAATTGGTGGGTTAGTTACCACAGTGACGGGTTTCCGTGGACTGCCTATTAGAGGGGCACGGTAAACCCAGTTATATAGTTACTCCGGTTGTAGAGGCAATGAGGGTAACTCCTGGGGTAGTATTAGAGCTCACTTCACGTCGAACCCCCACGTGAATGTGTAACTCGGCCAACGCGAAGGAACGACTTGTTTTAAAAATAAAAATGTGTTTCACATGTAAATGTTATAACAACCTTGGCGGACTCGGTTAGAAGCCTCAGCCAAGGTATCCCCGAGGATTAGTTTTGGCTTGAGCCTTATTTTTAATAAAAGACATAAGCCTTAACAACTATTTTGGTAAATTACAAATATTTTATGGTTTAAGAAATAAATTGAGAACATTATGAAATAGTTCGTAAATTGTTGTTTAAACTTGCCTCCATTTTACTCGCCTTTAGATATTTGTGATAATGTCTGTTTACTCATTGAAATTGCAAAATCTCACCCACCTCCTTTCCAAACATTTCAGATCTGTGGTAGCTTGTAGATACCCTATTTTGTCGAGGATTCCAATTGACATCTCTACCACACAGACAGTAGGTTTCTAGCAACACTGGGTGTATTTTGGGCCACTTGTCATTATAATTATTATTGTACATTATGACTTTGTAAATTATTGTATGTATGAATTTATTTTACTTCCAAGTTACAAAAGATTTCTTACACGTGTTTTTATAAATAGAGGTTTATATAAAAAAGCTATATTTTAATTAATATTTTAAATAGTAATATTTGTGTATAAATCCTTTTAAAAAATTTATCTTTTGATTTATTTGAGCCAAAAACGACTAGTAATTGTTTAAAACGGAATATTTAACAACGATTGCTCATAGGAAAAGAAAGAAACTGATATGTAAGCCTTACGGGGTTTCGGTTGGCATTCCGGGTAATGAGTGTCAATTGGGACGTCGCGACGGTTGTCATGGGCCTGAGGGAGGTTTCGGGTCATGACAGTCGAGGTCTCACACCATTCTTCTTCAATTTCCTTATGGTTGTAGCTTAGTTTTGGAAAATGTTTATTACATTCTAGAGGGTTTTAGGAATTTAATTTTTATTTTTTCTTTAATAAAGTTTGGATATTCAATTTACTTTAGTGAAACTCTCACTATTTATTCGAATAAAGATCTTATTGGTTCTAGAATTGTTAGATATGATCTTTATTTCATTGAGCCTACGACTTATTCTGTAAAAGATGTAAAAGCAATACTTCATTTAAATATTGTCTCTCTCTCTCTCTCTCTCTTGAGTTAGTTTAATGGATTAAGTTGCTAACCTAGAGTCCTAATTTATTTACAAATCTCCATTAAGTTTCTCACAACAATATCTTTCTCAACTAACTTACTATATGTCTATGCAAATTATATTGAAGAAAGGTTCATTAAGTTTGTGTTCTACTGCTGGCTACATATGGCTTATAGGTGTATGTATGCTCTATATGCAAATCAAACCACCTAACCAATTAAGTGTATTCAATCATATGCTATTCTATTCAAGGTCTACCTAAATCTCCTTCATCAAAAGTTTAACTTAGGTTTTCAGATCAATTTAATTGGTGGCCAATCAATTAAAAGCATTAAGAACATAATAGAATGAACAACTTAAAACCATCAAACATAAGTAAAAGAGAAATAAATAGATCAAACTACATATTAAGCTCAATCATAATCTTAGATAAATAAATTAGTTCCCCCTCAAGTCACACATCATCATCAATTTAAGTTTAGTCATTAAAACCAAAACCAAGAAAATAAAAGAACAACAAAAAGATAAAAGAAATCCAAGAGTTGCAATCTTGATCTCCAAATCTTCTTGAATCCCGTAATTTCTTCTCAACTTCAATGAGGCTTTTTTCAATGGTGTTTGTGGCTTGAATCTTAGCTTTAAATCTGGTGTTTCATGCCTCCACAAGTTGTCCAAAAGGTTTCTTTTATAAAGCTTTAAAATTTGGCCAAGTTGGGTGATGAAAAAAGTCAATTCCAATCAAGATTTCTTCATCAAACTATGTGAGTTACGGCCTAACTCCTCCAACGCCATGACCTCAACCATTTAATTAGTAAATATCATAATTACTCTAGGACTACTGCAATACTTTATTTTCAACAAGATTTTTGACCACCTTCTAGGAAGAACTAGGAAAAGTAGTAAACATATATTTTTTTTCTTATCTTTCCAATGGTTTAAGAATCATCTCATTTGGATTTCTGTAGAGAGAATTATCGTCAAAAATAGCAAGACATGTGTAGTGAAAGTCTCCACTTCATCATTGTTCTCCTTCTTGTATTAAATGTCTTCCTTCACTAAACACTTACAAAAGCACAAAAAAATCAATAACAACCTATCTTAAGCATAGTAACACAATTTAAGCATAACATTAATTAAGATTAGATTGACTCACTAAAATAATTAACTTAAAATAATTAGATAAAACCTACTAATTTCTATGCATTACTATAAGAACTAAGCTAAATTACTATCAAAATTATGACCAAATAACTCTATATCATATAGTTATTATCAAACTTAAGATTTTGCTAGTCCTCGAGCAAAACATAGAAAAAAAACTAACCTACGAAAAACAATTTTAGATGGTGAAAACAAAATAGAGAGGACAACTACTAAAGATAAAGTGCACCAACTTCAATAATTCCCTATAATTTCCTCAACAGTATGTCTATCAATCTTTAACTAGAGGAAAATATAGGCATCATTTAAATTCATGTTTCAATTCTGATGCAAGCACACTCTCGAATGGATTTCTGTGTGTGTGTGAATTATTTTACCAAGAATATCAAGACATCCGTATGAGTTTATGCTAACACAAAATTTAAATTAGTACTAGAATTCCATAGATTTACTTTTCATCTTTCACTCCACTAATGTAGACTAACACACAGCTAAGGATCAATAGAGCTTTACAAAGCTTGTATTGTATAGCTAGGGTCAAGGTAGGATAAAGGATATAATGTGGCTCAAATCACCATACGTACATATTTATTCTAGGACCTATAAAAAGCTTTATTTTCATTTTCCTCATGCACCCTATTTCTTCACTTTTGAACTTTTTTCTTTTTTTCAACACTTTTTCTTCTTTTTTTTCTTTTTTCTTTTTTTTCAATCTCACAATTTTACACCCCAAACTTATTTTCTTTGTATTGTAAGTAGTGGGATGATTTTTAATATATTGAACTTTTTTTCCACATCAATGTAACCTTTCCTCCATATGCATTTAGCTCAATATATATTTCCTAAAACAATATACATGCTTAAGAGTGAGAGTTGCAAAATTGAAATTTTTATTTTAAGGTAGGCTTATTATTGTAGTACCTCGTACTTTGAGGTGGTGGCTAATAATGCTTACCGACTACTAATTGAGGTTGATTATCGAGTAAAAGGGGTAATTCAGAAGTGAACTTGTGAAACCTCGACCTTTATAGATACGTAACTAGAAGTAGACGTGATAAAATGGACTAGAGGTAATTTCGTCATTTTCTTTAGTGAGCCCCTAGAAGTATGCTTTCAAACATTATTAAGGTTTAAGTAGGCCTAAGGCACAAATGAATGATGAAAATAAGGATAAGATGACGAAGGAAATAGAAATAATGATGATTTTCAAGGTAGAGGCAAAATGGTCATTTTGCATCTCGAGTCTAAACTTTTAAGTTTTCACAAAATCGAGTACTTCTAAACCATTATGCAATTTGTCTCAGTGTCCAAAGAGTCAAAAGTTGAACCGAAGGAAAAAAGAAGACCAAGTCACCTTATGGAGGGCATTTTGGTAAATTATATGAAAAATTGGATAAACTTTAGATATAAATATCTAAAGTTCAAGCAATTTCCAGCAGTTTCCAGCCATTTCTTCTTCCCTTCCCATTTCACATTTCTTCATCTCCATGGGAGCCTCCCATAAAGCTTCCATAGCTCTCTCAATTAACTTCAATTTTCATGCTTTTGAGCACTTTTTCATAGAACCTTTTGTGCTCTTTCACTCTCTCACCTTAAAACCCTTAAAAAGTCTTAATTCCATCTTCCTCTCACTAGCTGGACATGTAGAGAGAGAGAAAGTGATTTTCCTTATTAGCTTGAAGAATTTTGAAAGAGAATTCAACTACAAAGACCATCAAGGTGAGTATAAGTTAGGGTTAAATTTCTTTAGTTGTTGATAATGGTTAACAATGGGTTTTTGAGTGTTTTATTGTTGAGGTTGTTTATTCACTCTTAGAGTGACTAGAATGGGGTAAATAACTAGCCACTTAATGGCAATTGGAAACTAGTTAGGAATAACTAGTAGAACTTGATTTAGGAAAGAGCTTTTGGAATTATATTAATTCCAATTTGGGTTGGTGGTGATATTGTGTGTGTATAGGTTCCAACAAGGCCTCACATGTCCATTTGGAGCATTAGTTGAGGCTAGAGTCAAGCAAAAGAATCAACAAGACCAATGAGTGAACTTGCATCAAAGTGTTTTTGGGAAATACATATGTGTTGGCATGAAGCATTTAAATGATTTTACTTGGTTTTCATTAAATTATGCATGGGAACAAGCCCTTGATAAAATGTTTTGATGTTGTGAAAATGTGAAATGCATAAAAAGATGAATCCATGTGCTCCTATATTATGTTGGTATGTATATATATATATGAATATGTGTTTTGCATTGATGAATAATGATGTGTGATGATGATGACCCAGCTATGTGAGATGTGGGGGTGTACATGAGCTGATGATGACCCAGCTATGTGCGAATAGGGAGTGCGCATAAGCCGATGATGATAACCCGGCTATGTGCCAGTAGGGAGTGCGCATAAGCCGATAAGGATGACTCGGCTACGACGATGAATGAAGTGGCGTGGTGTACATGTTTATATATGTTTATAAATGTATATGGGATAGAAAATTTATGTTTATATATGTATATGGGATAGAAAATTTATGATTATAATATGTGATTGAAATGAATAATGAGAAACTTGATTATTGTCAATGTGTTCACTTTGATGTGCAATATGGTAGGAATGGATTTTGTGACATGTGAAAATCCCTTTATTGTCATCTGCACTGAATCTTGCTGCAGCGAGAAACTCTTGGGTGATGGAGGCACAAACCAGCCCTGTTTCTCGTTGCAGCGAAAAAGAATTCTAGCTGTAGCGAAAAAGAATTCTTGCTGCAGCGAAAATGGATTCTCGCTGCAGCGAGAAACTCTCGGGTGGTCCCAAAATTCTAGTGTAGTATTTCCAATTTGATGAAGATTTTGACCACCTTTCTGTCAAAACTGGAAAAATGGTAAACATTAAAGTTGTAGCTCTTCCTCTCAACTTTCTAATGGTTTAAAAATCAGGTTAATTGGACTTCTGTAATGGGAGATATAATAGAAAAATTGAAACATATGCAAACTAAGATTGTTTCTCGCTGTTGCGAGAAACTTGTTGCCATGCTTGCTACCTTGCTTGATTTTGACATATTTTTCACCCATTTAACTTCATGAATTGATCATGGGTTTTTTCAACACTATGAGGTTATTAATCGAAGTTTGAAATGAGGGGTTTTTAGTAAGAAATTAAATCAATTGCATTGTTTCTGAAATAAGTGCATCATGATTTCCAAGTTCTCCTTTTCAATTGCTTGTTCTCTTCTTATGTTCACTCACTGAGTTTTATACTCATGTTTTTAAACTTCATGTTTTTAGATTCGAAGATAGTTGGGACCTAGATTGAGTGTCCATGTATGCTCGTTCTCTTGGTAGGTACTATGGCATCTCAGTAGCTGTACCTTCACCCACGATCACTCCGCTGACAGTCAAGAGTCTGTTACCTGTGAACGCGTATATGTAATGTAATCTGCTAAGATCCATGTTATAAGTCAAATATGTATATTTGATTACTGATGCCACTATGAGTTGGCAAACGGGTGACATTATTTTCACATAATAAAATGGTGAGTATTAGGTCACTATAAAATGTTACTGAAATATTTTTAGTTGAGAATTACAATATGTGGTTTTAGAAATGTTGGTTGGGATTAATGATCGAGATTGCTTAAATAGGCTTGCTTGGGCTTAGTGGACTATACCCATTGGGCCCATGCACCCGTCATAGCCCGAAATTTGGGTTGTGACAATTATTATGTGATTAAACAAAGAAAAGGAAATTAGGCTCAATAGGGTATACTAAGGATAAAAATATATCAAGGTTAGCTTTTTAGACTTAAACGGTTCAAAGATGGCCTAAATCATGTCCCTAACTAAGTATTCCCTAGGATTTTGCCTCGAGAGAGAATCAAGCAAATTCTAGAATTCTTGACACAATTTAAATTTTTATCAATATAAACCGTCTCTAATTATTCACAACAATTCAAAACAAAATATATAATGCTCAAAATTGTGAAAATCACATCCTAACAATGATACTAAACAAAAAAATTTAGCATGAATCCAACAAAAACCTTATTCACCAAAAGCTAAAAATTCAAGACAACTGGTTATTATCATTAGATAAGGAAATCATTGAAAACAATTGACACAACGTTACTCTAGATTCCTAAAAATTTAAGTAAGCTTAAAAATTAAATGACCAACTAATCCTAATTACTTAAAAATCTAGATAAACATGTAAATTAAATTAAATCTTCATACTTGCATAGAATATTCACTAACAAAAAAATAAATTCACTCCCTAAACTTAACTAAACATTGTCCTCAATGTTAGAAAAAAGAAAGGAAAATTAAAAAAACATTCCTTTGATGGTTGAACAAATTCCGTAGATGCTTTAATACTCCTCTTCATCTTCCTCATCAGCCACCGCTGCATCATTCTCATCATCCTCCGCCTCATTGGCACTAAGAAGATCAAGTGATGGTGGAAGAGTACCCATGTCCATCCCTATAAAAGCACCCATATGTTGATTACATTGGGTTAATAAGTCGTGTGTCGCTTAAACTAATGCCCAAGTTGCTAAACCAGATGTTCAAGTTGTTCAATCCTCTAAGTCATTAGCATTTGTTGTTCGGATCTTGGTCAAGGGTGGTAAAGATGATGTGTTCAAAAAGAACGATCCTCCACAGAGTGTTGAGGTTGTATGAGGATGAGATTAATATCTATTGGGAGTTTAGAGTGCAACAACTCTTCACTGGCATTCCAATTTACACCAGCCTTCTTGCACATAACTGTAATCAGAGAAAGGAACTACAAGCCATCGTGTTTTGTTTTTGCAGTGTGAGTCATGGCTTTGTAAATTACACAAACAATATCAATTGTGTGTCCCGTCATGATAAAGTGAATAAGGATGGCTCTATCATTTACGACGTCCTTGCGATGTGTTGTAGGAAGTAATTTAGACGCTACAAAATATAACCATATTTTATAATATGGTTTCATCACATTCCTCTTGTAGGAAACTGGTGCATTATTGAAGATCCGCCATTGAGCACCCTCATCATAAAGTATATTGATGATGCCATCCAAATCTTCATGGCCAACCAAGTATTGTCCATAACCATCATTGTCAAAATCTATAGCTTCATAAAATTCATCGATGGCATGGCTAGAAAATGACACTAGCTTACCTCGCATAAAAACAAAATCATTGGTAACTTCAACAACATTAGCATAAAATTCTCTTACCATGTGTATAATTGGAACTTCTAGTGAAGCATAAAATTTTTGCCAATGTCGTTCATCAATCATTGGTTGAAGTTCAAGGTATATGATCAACCCTTGATCCAGTCCTCTTTTAGGTATTGTAGTTTTGTTGACTAGATAACTAGTGTGCCTAGCCACAAAATCAATTGACACAAATCTAGTTTGATCAAATGAACCACTTGAACTTGGTCTTGCTTGTTTTGGTGCAATTTTCAAATTTCCTGCAATTAATCTTAACCAAATAAACAAAAAAACAACCCACAAAACACAATAAACCACCAACAAAATCTACCTTTATGCCCCCAATTCACAATAAATTAATGCCCATATTATCAATTAAAGTTCCACCAAATTAATTTTTCTAGACTACTAGGTGTATAAATAAATCTCAAGGTTCAATTTACCCACATTGTCAGTTTCAACTTACATAAGAAATTTAAAACATAAGTCAAGGCAAGCTACCACAACCAATAATAACTAAGGTCAATATCTCAATAATCATCAATGTCCATCACAAATTTCCAACAAAATAAATAATGAGAAGTAAGCCATCAATAGCTCCAAAATAAAAGAAGTATTAAAGAAAAATTGAAAGCTTACTTGAAATCTTGAGCAAATAAATTAAAAAGAATATGTGATAAAGGTTTTTAGGATGTGGGTAAGTGGTATGGAAGGATATTAAGGAAGGGAGAATAGTGGGTTGAAAAGAGTGGATGAGAGATGGTGAAATGTGGGTGAAAAGAGTGGAGAGAAAAAGTACAAATAAGTGTAAAAAATTATAAAAGAGAGGAGTTAGAGGCTAAATAAAGAAGGGGGTTTAAATAAGGGTATGTGGTGTCTATAAGGGAGGCAGGTTACCTAATTTCGATAGCCTACAAAAAGGGGGCAATTATGGGTAAAACAAATTGTGGGCAACCCATTTTTAGCAACCCACGTAGATCATTTTCCCGAGGCTGCGGCCCTCGTTGTTTTAAAGCCACTAAAGAGCAACCTCCGCTTTGGTGAGTTGCGGCCCTGATATTGCCTCTTTCTTTTTTTTTTTTTTTTTTTGGTGGGCCATGACATGGGGCCTAGTGGACCGTGACCTGTGTAGTAAGAAGTTTGGGAGGCCGCAACCTCCCTTAATGGGAGCTGTGGCCTAAACCCCCTCGTTTTGTAAGTTTTTTTTTTTTTTTGTTTTAAGGGCTAAATTTTTTTAATTGTACTTGTAAAATAAAAAATTAAATTATTAATAATTTTCAATAATAAAAATAAATAAACAAAAAAATTAGAAGAAATAAATTGAGTTAGAATGCTTAGATTGCCTCCCAATAAGCGTTTGATTTATAATCTTCAGCTTAACTTTCTCTGACTCAAATTGCTTCGATAAGCATAATTGAGGACCTTTGACAATCGAAATTGCCACCTCAATAATGCTTTAATCATTGTCCATTCACCTTGACACTTGATTTATCATCAGCCACCTTCACTGCTCCATGAGAATAAACTTTTGTAACAACGAAAGGTCTAAACCAACGAGACTTTAGCTTTTCACGAAATAATTTCAAATGAGAATCATATAGGAAAACATGTTAACCAGGCCCAAACCTTCTCGTTATGATTTTTTAATCATGCCATCCTTCTCCTTGTAGATTTTTGCTTTCTCATATGCATCTTGATGAAATTCATCCATCTCATTGAGTTACAAAAGTCGATTTTCTCCAACTGCTTGAAGATCAAAATTCGGCTTTATAACTGCCTAATATGCCTTGTGTTCAAGCTCAACTAGAAGATGACAAGTTTTACCAAACACCAATCTATAAGGAGACATCCTAATTAGAGTTTTATATGCAGTCCTATAAGCCCATAAAGCATCATCCAACTTTTTTGAGCAATCGTTTCTAGAAGAACAAACAATCCTCTCCAAAATTCTTTTAATTTCTCTATTTCAAACTTTTGCTTGGCCACTCATTTAAGGATGATAAGTAATTGCTATTTTGTATTTAACACCATATTGGGCTAAGAGTGCCTCGAAATTTTTGCTGCAGAAGTAAGATCCTTCATCACTAATTATGGCCCTAAGTGTACCAAAACATGTGAAGATGTTTTTTGCAAAAAGTGTATCATTACCTTAAAGTCATTCCTTGGCAATGCAACAACTTCAACCCATGTAGAAACGTAATCAACAGCAATCATGATGTATTCATTATTGAAGGATGGAATGAATGGACCCATAAAATCAACTCCCCACACATAAAAAATTTTGACTTTATGGATGTTGTTGAGAGGCATCTCATGTCTCCTCGATATATTGCCCAAATTTTGACATCTATCACATCTTTCAACCAAAATTGGGAGCATCTTCAAAAAGAAAAAGCTAGTAAAAACCTGATTGTGGAACCTTCACAATAGTTCGTTTTCCCCATAATGTCCTCTATAATCAGTTGACTGGCAATGATGAAGAATATTTTCAAATTCTTCTTTAGGAACAGACTTTCTAATGATTTGATCTCCACAATGCTTGTAAAGAAAAATCTTATCCCACATGTAGTATTTAACATCATGCAAGATTTTCTTCTTTTGTTGAGAATTAAATACAGGAGGGAAAAGTTTATTCACTAAATAGTTTACAAAAATAAACATACCATGGCAAATTTTTTTTCCTCTCTATATGAAACAATTGTTTATCAGGAAATGTCCTATTGATTACTATTGAATTCCCAACGTGTTCTCGATTCTCTAATCTAGATAAATTGTCTGACCCTTGATTTTATGTACTTGTCCTATCTTTACTTTCCAAGTTGAATTCTTGAAGCAAAAGTACCCATCTTATCAAGCATGGTTTTGCATCCTTCTTCTTGATTAAATATTTAATAACTGCATGGTCAGTGTAAACAATCACTTTAGTACCAACAAGATAGAAGTGAAATTTATCAAAAGTAAAAACAATAGTAAGCAACTCCTTTTCAGTTGTGGTGTAATTTGCTTCAGCTTTATTCAATGTTCTGCTAGCATAATAAATAAGATGCAAATTTTTTTGCTTTCCGTTGGTCCAAAACTATGCCAACTGCATAATCACTAGCATCACACATAAGTTCAAAAGGAAGATTCTAATCCAAAATAGTGATAATAAGAGCATAAATTAATTTCTTTTTCAATTCAACAAAAGCATCATGACAAGCATTATCAAAATTAAAAGGAGTATCCTTTTTCCAACAAATTACAAAGTGGGTTTAGAAATTTTAAAAAAATCACTAACGAATCTCCTATAAAGTCCAACATATCCTAAAAAACTACGAATGCCTTTAACAAAGGCGAAAGGTGGAAGTTTTTCAATTGTTTCAATTTTTGCTTTGTCTACTTCTAAACCTTTACTAGAGACTCAATGGTCTAAGACTATGCCTTCTTGCACCATAAATTGACATTTTTCCCAATTTAAGACTAAATTAGTTTCTTCACCTCTCTTAAGTACTCTAGCAAGATTAAATAGATAATCATCACAAATATCCCCAAAAACTGAAAATCATCTTTAAATACTTCCAAACACTTTTCAACCATATCAGAAAAAATTGCCATCATACGTCTTTGAAAAGTGGCTAGAGTATTGCAGAGTCCAAAAGGCATTTTACGAAAAGCAAAAGTTCTACAAGGACAGGTAAAGGTGGTTTTTTCTTTGTCTTCAAGAGCAATGGCAATTTGATTATAACCAGAATAATCATCGAAAAGCAATAAAAATCCATACCTGCAAATCTATCAAGCATTTGATCAATAAAAGGGAATGGGAAGTGATATTTTCTAATAGCGTTGTTCAATTTTCTATAGTTCATACATACTTTCCATCCAATCATAGTTTTAGTGGAAATGAGCTCATTTTTTTTTATTAAAAACTATAGTCATATCTCATTTCTTTAGGATACATTAGACAAGACTTACCCATGACCTATCAAAAAATAAGACAGATAATACCTGCATCTAACCACTTGATAATTTCTTTCTTTACCACCTCTTTCATGATCGAATTCAACCTTCATTAAAGCTCAATGGTTGCTTTGTGATTCACTTCTAAAAAAATTTTGTTCATGCAAATTGATGGACTAATTCTTTTGATGTCTGTAATGGTCAACCCAATTACTTTATGGTATTCTCTTAAAACACGAAGGAGTTTATTTTCTTATTCATTAGAAAGAGAAGAAGAAACAATTACTGGCAGTGTAGAAAAATTTTCCAAAAAGGCATATCTTAAATGGTTAGGTAGTGGTTTGAGCTCATGTGCAGGAGGTTCTTCAATGGAAGGCTTGATTCATGAAGTTGTAATTGATAAGTCCAAAACTCAAATTGTGATTTTGGGAGACGTGATGGAGCATCCAAATGGTTAGCATATTCAAGAACTTTGTCATCAATAATATCACATGAAGAAATCAAAAATGCTTATAGTGGATCATCATAATGACTCTCAATAAACACATTATTAGTAATGTTACCCATGACATTAATTAAAAAACACTCATCATATTGATCGAAAAATTTTAAAGCTCTAAAAATATTAAATGTTAGCTTTTGATTTTCAACCCTTAAGGTAAGCTTACCTCTTTCAACATCAATTGGAGCTTAAGTAGTTCTCAAGAACGGTCTCCCAAGAATGATCGGTATTTCACAATCTTCTTCCGTGTCAAGTATAACAGAATCAACTGAAAAAATAAACTTACTAACTTTCACCAAAACATCTTCCATATTACCACAAGGATAGATGATGGATCAGTCAAGAAATTGCAAAGTCACAAAAGTTGGCTTAATCTCTTCCAAACCCAACTTTTTATAAACAGAAAGCAGCATTAAATGTACACATGCACCCAAATCACTTAATGTTTTAGCAAAACAAATAACACCAATAGTACAAGGAATAGTAAAACTACTTGGATCTTTAAGCTTTTGGGGAAGCTTATTCTGAATAGTGGTGCTGCACTCTTCAATAACGGCAACGTTTCAAACCCACCTAATTTCCTTTTTTTAGATAGGATGTCTTTTAAAAATTTAACATATCTAGGCATTTTCAGCAAAAGGAATATTAATATATAACTTTTTAAACACATCAATAAATCTCTAGAATTGTTTGTCAAGTTTTTCTTTCTGAAATTTTTGAGGAAAAGGTGGTGGAGGTGTGGGAGCAGAGTTTAATTGTGATCTTTCGTCTTTTG
The DNA here is from genome assembly GCF_053813885.1 of Theobroma cacao. NCBI lineage: Eukaryota > Viridiplantae > Streptophyta > Magnoliopsida > Malvales > Malvaceae > Theobroma > Theobroma cacao. Next base: position 18,443,636 of record NC_142648.1, on the reverse strand, counting down.
AACTTTTAGTACATTATTCAACCATAATTTCTTTTTTAGCATCTTTTTTAATTTCTTTCTCATTAGATGTAATACCCGTACTTTGATATGGTGGCTACTAAAGCTTATCAGATGCCAATTGTGGTTAATTTGAATGTTTAAAAGTGATGAAAGGTGAACAGAATAGTTTGGAGAAAATATTTCGCATGCGAAGAAATAACAATTGAATAATAATATTTTTATTGAGGATGAATTAGCAAGATAAAAAGTGATTTGAAAGTGAATCAGGGCATAATAAGACATTTTAGGTGCCAAGGAGACACGTGAAAAATTTTAGAATAAAATAATATTTTATTCAGTGTCAAAATTTTCCATGAAGAAGAAGTATATGGTCAATCTAAGTGGGGGAGAAGAAGAACAAGGAAATTTCAGAGAAAAATGACGTTAATGAGGCCCGCGTGTCTTTATTAAATAAAGCTAGTGCGAGGTAAGTAAATATTTAAATATTATAGTGATACCGTGTTGAACTATAAACTTGATATTTTATTGGTACATGTGTTTAGGAAGAAAAATAGGAAGAAATTGGAATTAAAAGATTGTGGGAGGACTTAATAAAAAAGGGTGAAAACCTTGGAGGGCAAAATGGTAATTTTGCCATTTGTTTGGTCAAAGCTTTCGAAAGCTTTGACCCTTCATCCTTATCCCATGGTTGGCCATCATGTCCAAGGCATTATCTTCCTTCTTCTTCTCCTCCCAACGCCATTTTCATCCTCCACCATAAAAATCAAGCTTTTTCCATTTTCTTTTCCTTCCTTTCTTTTCTTTTCTTACTTCTTTCTTCTCCTAACTTCTTGGGCACCAAACTTGCAGCTTCTAACTCCATTTTCTAGCACAACTAAATTGTAGGAGAGAGAAGGAAAAATCTCTCTTTCTTTCCTTTATTTTCTATTTCTACTCCACCATCACTAGCACTTGAATTGTCAACTTCAAATCTCCAGTTTTAAGGCCAAAAGGTATATATTTTCTACTCTTGAAATTTATGAATTTATGGGTTATATTTTCAGATTTTATTTCCTAATTTCTTAAAATTCTTTTTCTTGAAAATATTAGGTTTTTATTGATCTTTATGCCTCCAAGCTCACCAAGGTAAAGAACCTTTAAATTGGAATAGTTGATATGATGGGTTTGAGAATTAGACTAAAATTCTAGGTTAAAAATTAGGCTAGAATGTAGTTTATCAAGTGTATGCTTATTAGAATTATTAAGTTTGAATTTATGATATATTTGAAGTGATTATTGTTTATTAGCAATTATAGGTTTTGATAGTATTTCAAGACTACCTAGATTAAGATTTTGTTAGGTGGCATCATTAAGGTGAGCGAACTTGCATTTAAAAATGTTTTGGGATAAATGCACAAGCGTTTGAATGAATCATTTGAAAACTTTATTTGTCTCTGCTTTAAAATGTGCCTGGGAACAAGCCCTTGATGAAATGTCTTTACGTTGTGAAATTGTGCAATGTGATTAGCTCATGTGTTCCTATATTATGCGATACATATAATGTGATGAATTACGTATTTGAAATATTATGTTGAATTGCCAATTGATTTGTGGCATGTGATGTATTGTTATGCAAAGATTATTGTTACATGTTGTTACATGTGCCATGCTTTGAAATGTAATGTTGAATGATAATTGTAACCGCGCGTGTGCGGTGTGAGAGTGCACATGCCGGTGATGATGAGTAATTCTAGCTATGTGCGGTGTGGGAGTGCACATGAGCTGATGACTGATGGGTGATGATTCCAGCTATGTGCGGTGTAGGAGTGCACATGAGCTAATGACAAGTGGTTGTATACATGTTTACACATACCATAGAAATGTTAGAGAAAATATTATTTGATTGCATTTAATGTTGAAAGTTGAACTTCCTAAATGTTTTAAAATGAGTTAAAAAACAGCACGGCATCAAGTTTTGTTCATAATATACAAATTTACATTGTTTTTAAACGAGTACATCATGTTTTCAAAAAACTCTCCGTATCGTTTGCTTGTTCCTTTCCTATGTTCACTCACTAGATTTATACTCACTCTTTTTAACTTCATGTTTTTAGATTCGGAGATAGTGGGATCTAGATTGAAGTGTCTATTTGTATTCACCATTTAGTAGGTACCTTGGCATCCTGTAGCGACACCCACATCCAGAGTCACTCTACTGATGGTCAAGGTCTCTTGCATATGTATATAGTTATTTAAATGTAAATTATGAGATTGTTGTGCACTCTGTATGTTGATTGATTAACCATGTCGTTTAGGGTTGACGAATGACAACCCTATTTTGGGAACGTTATACACACACACATATATATATACTTGGTTCTCATGGTTTAATTTTGAAAAAAACATTCATTAGAAATTACAAGTATTAGATCTTAAAGAAAGAGAGGCTTGCTTGGGCCTGGTGGGCTATGCTTATTGGGCCCTTGCATCGGTCATGGCTAGGGAATTAGGTTGTGACATTAGATTGAATTGAAATATCAGAATTTAAATCTTTACCACTTACCTCTTTTCCATTGTGAAGAGTGATTGCCTTACAATGTTCTTTACCTTTTTTTTTTGGGTTGGGTTCAATATCACTTGGTAAGGTACCATGAGTTCTGTTATTTCGAGCACTAGCAAGTTGGCCCACTTATGTCTCAAGATTTTTGATTGATGTTACTTGACTTTGAATGGAGGCATTAGTCTTTGTCATGAATACATCAGTATTTGTCATGAATGGCATGAACATATCCTCCATTGTAGGCTTTTTCTCTGGCATGGAAGCTCTATGAGGAAACCTAGGAGGAAAATTTGACTTAGATGCTGATGAAGACCCTTGGTTGTTGCTCCATGAGAAATTCGAATGATTCCTCCAACTAGGATTATAAGTGTTGGAATAGGGATTGTTGTTCTACTACTTATTTCCAACAAATTGACAAGATTCAAAATATATGGAACAATTGTGATTGGAATGTCATTTTCCACAAAATTCACACGTCACAAAAAGGCTCTTAACAACATTAGCAATTAATTTAGCAATTTTCTTTGTAAGAGAAGTTAATTGTGTAGACAAAGAATTAATAGCATCTAATTCATGAACTCCAATAATTTTTCTTATACCCAATTTTTCAGATGGCCATTGATAGTTATTGGAAGCCATCTCTTCAAGCAAATCATAAGCCTCATCAATGGATTTACTCATAGGTGCACCTCCAATTGTAGCCAATGGTAATTCTAATAGGTCCCACCAAACCATTATAAAAAGTCTGAATTTTCAGCCACTTATTTAACCCTTTTAAATATCCCAAGCCTCATATAGTGATTCAAAATCAAATTGCATGAAAGAACTGATATCATTCTTCATCTTTGCTGTCTAGGTCGACGAAAAGAATTTTACTAAGAATTTTTTAGCCAAATCATTCCAAGTATTAATGGAACCAACAGGAAGCAAATTTAACCAACTCTTTGCTTTATCTCTCAGTGAAAAAAGAGAAGCCTCAATCTTATGGCATCATCAATAACACCATTAGCCTTGAATGTCACAAATTTCTAGAAAATTCTCAAAATGAGCATTAGGATCAGCATTAGGCAAACTCCCAAACTGAACAGAAGTCTGAATCATCTAAATGACTACTGGCTTAATTTCGAAGTTGTTGGTTGGAATATGAGGTTTTCGGATACTAGAGTGGAGACGTTGTACCAGTGGGACAACATATTCCCTCAAAGACTTGGTCTTTTTCGCTTGTTGATCAGCCATTGTTTTACTTGGAGTAGAAACTTGTTGATTTTTCCTTTGAAGTCTTCAAAAAGTCTTTTCAATTTCTGGATCAAAATGAATAATTTTCAAATTTTGGGCACTTTGCATACAACGACCAAACGTACCTAAAAAATTAAAAAAAAAGAAAAAAAGTTTGAACTAAGATTAAGAATGCTTGGTATTAATATTAACAAGAAAGAATTAAATATTAATTCCCTGACAATGGTGCCAAAAACTTGTTGCTAATTTTTCATGCAAGTGCATGTATCATTTAACAAGTAATATAGAAGAAAGTAGAGCTCGTTCCCATGGAGAATTGAATTAATTCCTTATGTTAACTACTAAAATGAACACCTTAATTTCATTTAAACAACCTAATTTTAAAATTATAAAAAAAATTAAAACTAATAAACTAAAACTAATCTAAAATTAATCAACATAATTACTTTAGTAAAATCAATGGACTACCAAACCTAAGATTATGATGTCCCTTAATACTTTATCTGAATATTGTCTCTCTCTTAACTTAGTTTAATAGATTAAGGTACTAACCTAGAATCCAAAATTATTTACAAGTTTCTGTCGAGTTTCTCATAAAAATAGCTTTCCTAACTAACTTACTATACGTCTATGTAAATTAAATTGAATAAAAATTCATTAAGTTTGTGCTCTAATCCAAATTACATATGGCTTATAGGTGTATATCTACCTTATATGTAAATCAAGCCACCTAATCAACTAAGTGTATTTGATCATACGCTATTTTATTCAAGATCTACCTAAATCTCCTTCGTCAATGTTTAACTTAGGTTTCCAGATCAATCTAATTGGTAGCCAATCAATTGGAAGCATTAAGAATAGAATAGAATAAAAAACTTAAAATGTCAAACATAAGCAAAAGAGAGATAAATGGATCATACTACATATTGATTTCAATCATAATCTTAGATAAATAAATTAGTTCCCATCAAGTCACACATTATCATCAATTTAAGTTTAATTATCAAAACCAAAACCAAAAAAATAAAAGAACAACAAAAAGATAAAAAAAACCCAAGAGTTGCAATCTTGATCTCCAAATCTTCTTAAATCCCTCGATTTCTTTTTAGCTTCAAGTAGACCTTTTTTTAATGATGCTTGTTGCTTGAATCTTAGCTCTAAATTTGGTGTTTTGTGCCTCCAAAAGTTCTCTAAAAGGTTACTTTTATAGAGTTTGGAAGTTGAGCCAAGTTGGGTGAAGAGAGAAGTCAATCCTAATTAGGATTTCCTCATCAGACTACGTGAGCCACAACCTCCCTCCTCCAAGGCCATGGCCTTGACCATTTAATTAACAGAAATCATAATTGCTCTAGGTCTTCTGTAGTACTTCAACTTTGACAAGATTTTTTACCACTTTCGAAGCCTAACTGAGTGAAATGGTACTGTTAAAGTTATAGCTTTTTCTCTAAACTGTCCAATGGTCTAAGAATCATCTCATATGGAGTTTTGTAGAGAGAGTTATAATCAAAATAGCAAGACATGCGTAGTGGAAGTCTGCACCTCAAAATTGCTCTCTTTCTTCCATTAAAAGTTTTCCTTCAATGAACACTTACAATAGCACAAATAAATCAATTACAACTTATCTTAAGCACATTAACACCAACTTGAGTATAAAATAAGATTGACTCACCTAAATAATTAACTTAAAATAATTAGATAAAACTTACTAATTTTTATGTATTACTACAAGAACTAAACTAAATTTTTATCAAAATTAAGACTAAATAACTCTTGATCATAGAGCTATCAAGTATCGATACCCATGAAATAAGTATCGATACGTAGAATACAGAATGCATTCCAAAAGCATTTTGTCCCAAAATATATTATTGATACCTACCTCTTAGGTATATATAGATACTTGGAGGGCATAAGGCATTCTACCACAAAATTATTGATCCTCACCCTTAAGAATCGATATATGCAGTCCACTTTTTCAAAAATAATAATCTTTAAAGGTTTTTCAATGGTAATTATATATCCACTTCACAAAAAACATTTCCAAAGGGTTTTAGAAACATTAAATTGCATTCCAATAGCTTTCAAATTACTTTATTCTTACCTAATTTATGCATGAGCATCAAATCAATTTAAATTCCTTTCTCAAAATTACTTGTTAAACTCAAGTTGTGCATTAACAAGTTTTCTAATCCAAATGCTGGAAATTTAAGGGGATTTACATTCATTGCATTTCATCCAATTGGTATGTTTACAAACTAAACTCGTATACTTTAAATGTAAAAAGGTTTATGCTAAAAACTCATGCACTTAGCTTGTCTCCCCTCCCATATTCATTCACTAAGTTTTATGCTCACCACAACTAAATTCTTGTGTTTTCATATCTATAGAGAGATTCGTTCTTCGTCCTTGAAGAGGACTCCAACTCCACATTGGTAGGTTTTATTTATTTATATATTTTGATGGACGTCACACTTTGGTAGGTTTTATTAATAGCAGGGCACACGTCGACTCCATAAAACTTTGCATGTGTTGTCATGTCCGATGCCTCTATATCAGGTGTCGTCTGACTTGACGCTGATCCCCCAGCCAACCTGGAGCTAATATTGTTGCTGAATCATATTGGGCACAGATTTCCTCTGACTACCCACTCCAGGTTGTTGCGAGTGCTTTTACGGGATGCATACTGGCTTTTCTAATCCCGAATTCTGGTTATGATATTACATAGTTTTAAAAACTATATATGTATATCAACCACATTAATTAATGATTCTTTGAAGTTATGACCTTCTCAGTGGTGGGATAGACGATGAGTATATACACACACACACAAATGAGTCTCAACAAGGAATCGTCGAAGCAGCTGGTTTGAAACTTGAGTTTCTCTTACTGAAACCCTGTGACGACGTCTGTTTATTATGTACTTCACAGTCAAATATAATTTTGGATTTGTCAAATGGGAAGTTTGCTCTTTCCATCGCTTTCCTTTCAAGATATATATTATTACAAATATACTACAGCTGGCCCTTGCAAAGATTTGACCACATATAAAGTGCGAATGCGATATGTGATGATGGATGTATTATTTGCTGGGATGCCAAAAAAAAAAAAGCTGTACGGGACTTGGCAGAATTTCCTTGCCTTCATTGACTATATAGCAACAAAGTGGATTAATGTCCCAGAGCGAATCAAGTACGGCATTTTATATGTGTGAGAGAGAGGGGGCATGCGTGTGTGTGTGTTGGAATATGTGTCTTTTTAAAAAAACTTAAAAGATAGATAAATTATTATAATTTCAAGTTAAGGTGCAGATATTAGGAATTAGTATCTTTCTCACCAGGTAGCAGCAAGGGAACTCACCGGTGATATATATATATATATATTATGAACCCAAAATCACTTATTATGAGATAAATTATCTTGCACATTGAAATCACTTAGGTGTCAACACAGGAAACTGGGTTTTGGAGGCCAGTGGCCACCGCCCAGATTTCAAGCAGGCTGCATTAGTTACTTGACCATTACCGAAGGGAGCTTAACAATTGTTTAGAGGGGATAGTAGAAATGCATTTACGTATCCAGGAAAATAATTTTGCATCCTTCATTTCTTAACTAAAGAGGACGAAGACTAAAAGCAATTGATCATAGAACCATTTCATACCTCACAAATATTGAAAGGACTTGATCATTTCTAGGACTCAATATGTATCAACTAATCAAATCAGTGTTCATCCGAGGGTGAGAAAATATAAAATTTCTGTTTTCCATCATAAAAAATGGTATATAACTCCATAGATATGCATTAGTTACACACTGCATAGAAAATGGTAGTCCCTCGTTGATTTTTATATTGTTATCCATAAGTTTTGCTCGTTCTGAAGCAACAAAAAGAGAAGTAAGGAAAACAAGTCATTTTATGTAAGACTTGGCATATAAAATTTGCAATTGTTTACTTACTTATTACCACATCTATGTTCTACATTTTTTGTACATGGATAGAATTTTAAGAAAGAAAAGGAAAGGTGGATGAGGACTTGTTTCAATGGCAAGGAAGAAGTCCCAAGAAGTTTTAGGACTTTGGTCAAATGGTATGTTAAAATATTTAGTTTGTCCTATTTATTATGTTTCAGGTACATAATTTAAGAACAAAGGAAAAAGCTTTCTCTTCTGTGTATTTTGTTTTACTTTTTACAATAATGTTAATGTTAAAAAAATAATTCTTGAGAAATTAATTTGCAACAAATAAAAAGTATAAGAGTATTAGACGCTTCAAACGGGAAAGAACCACATTCTTTCTGAGACATTCTAAACGAAAAAATGCAGCACAAAAAGAAATGGACAGAGTATACCATGAATGAAAATGTTTTAAATTAATTTAAATAAAATAAAAAGGTCAGCAAAAAGAAATAAAATTTTGGACCAAAAAGTAATAGTTCTATTATTATTATTATTATTATTATTAATTAATATAAGCATTATAAATGAATACAAAGAAAATACGAAATTCCAAGTGCCTTCATGAAAGCAACAGTAGGATTCTGATAAAAAGTACTCTGGTTGCGGGAAAAACAATTATTAAAGAAAAGAAAAAAAAAACAGAAGCGTTGGAACCAAGGATACATAGCCAGGTACGAATAAATTAATGGTCCCTCTTTCATTTGTTTTAGTTAAATTAAACCCTCTGAATTGATGTCATTGACTCCTAGGTCCAAATCAATAGTACTATTAACCAAGCTTAATTTTCCTGACATTTTAAGCACTAATTTCCTACTAATAATAGTTCTCAGTAGTCAGTGCTTTAAATTTGTTACACAGATAAAACAAGTGAAAATCCCTCATCACCTCCTCACCAATAGTTAAAGCTGTTTCAGTAGCAGTACTACTACCAGCTACTGGCTACTAGCTATAAACAAAGACAACTAAATTTGCTGATTCTTTCCCTTACCCAGCTTCAATCCATACCTGTCCCATAAGCGCTGATCTCCTTGGTGTACAGCAATTTGAAAGGAATTAGTGTCTTGGAGCTGTTGATGAGTGCCCACATAGGAATTTGAAGGTGAATCCCTTTGTTTGACAGTATTAGTATTGTTTTCTTGACCATCACAGGAGTCAAGCAGCTGAAAATAATTACTGCTCCTGAAATCCTCTTTGCGCTTCTTGTAACACTCTGTTGTCATGTTGAAGTACATCTGCATATTGTCCCACTTCTCTTTACACTCAACTGCGTCACGTTCATACCCCAAACCCACCATTTTTGCTTCTATTTCTTCCCACAGGCTTTCCTTAGAATACCCAGCATCCTGGAATCTTGACTCGAAGCTTTTTCGAAGCTGTATCAAGCTTGAGACTTCATGTTCAGTCCATCTGTTTGTGTTAATCGCATCCTGCTGGTTTTTGTTGTGGCTATGCGTTTCAGTAATCACAGGCGCTTCAGCTGAGGATGAAACTTCTAGTCCTTTCCCAGCTGTAAACTTCTTCAAAACATCCAGTAGTGCAGCATCGCGTGCTTCAACCCAAGATCTCTCCTTGGCCCAGAATTCGTGTTCCTTGTCAAACCGAGCAGCCTCTTGTCTCCTCCATTCTTCCTCTTTCGACACTCTCTCTCGCTCTTTATCATCAATGGCCTTCAACATTCTCTCCATCCACATATCTTGTGAATCAATTAACTTCTTCATCTGTGACTCCACAAAATCCTTAACCTTTGTTTTCCAGCCCTTCTTAACCCTTGAACTGCTTCCACTCTCATTGATACTCTTCTGCTTTTCCACCATGGACTGTTTCATCATAAAAGCAATGGCTGAAAGGTCGTCATCATTGTTTTCCGACGATGAAGTCTCAAATTCAGAAGCGTTGGAGAAAGTAAGGCTCTCACTCAGCTTCTGCTCTTGCAAGAATTCTTGATTTTCTTGGTTCATTGTGTTGTTTGGAGTTTGGCAAAGAAGAGTCCTTTGGGCAAGGTTGGTTTCCAAGAGTGAACTCTGATTGCTTGTTTCTCCATAAAGGGCTTCAAGTTGGCGGAAGAATCTGTAATTCTTTCCGTCTTGTCTTCCAGCTTTACCTTCCTTAGTTTTCTTGTAGTATTTGTACAGGTTCTCAAACTTCTCTCTACATTTCTTCCCACTTCTCTGGTACCCATGTTCCTCGGCCATGATTCTAAATCAATAGAGAACAAAAAGAAACCAAAACATTTAAAGGAAAAAAGAAGAATGATATTGAAGAATAACCCTAGTTTTAGGATAGTTTCACCTTATCCTCCGAAATGAAATTAAAAAATGAAAGATGACCAAACACTATTTATTAAAGAATTAATATCCCCCAACATTCCTCCAACAGTAGCTTATGGATGTTATTATGTCTTTACTTTCTTTGGTAAGTATTAATCTTTTAAATTAACAGGGATTAAAATATTCAAAACATTCCTGTATGGACATATTATTAATTTAAAGTTCAAGCACGTTGCAGGTTTAAATATCTTATATTTTTGTTAATAAACTAGATGTCTATTACCCTGATTGAGCAAGAGGGAGTTTGAAGTACAAAAAGAAGATTGGTTTTGGTAAGATTTTGTTGAAGTGGAAGTCAGTTCATCTTAGGAATCCAGTCAAAGGAATACCAGGGATCAAACTCAACCATTTTGCAAAACAAGACAATCTAGTTTAAATTATGAAAACTATTTTTTTAAGAAAAAGAACACCTGGATCTCTGAGTTTAATCAGAGGGCCTGTTGCTTTCAAGCAGAAAGAAAACCCAGCTAAAGCAAGACATCAGTCGATTGAAAAAAGCTTGTGACTTTTCATATAAATAGAAAGACAACCTGGTTTCACTATGCAAAGCCAAATAGGGTTTCTCAATTAAGCATAACACAAATTTGAGACCAGCAAAATGGAAATGGAAATGGAAATCCAAGTGAAAAGAAAGGAAGAACAAATAAAAACTCAAGTGGGTTTTAGTGCAATATGTATCAGATGATTAAATATATACCTAGAGACTTCATCCCACAAGGGTCCTTTCTGATTAGCCTCTTTGAACTTGGAATCAAGTCTAGATCTGATGTCAAGCAGAGTGAGAGTCTCTTGCCTGGGCCACCGGCTGTTTCCACCTTCAATATTTCCCAGACTCCATCCAATCCCACTGCTCTCCATCTCAACTCCAAACAGTGCTGCGCAAGGACCGGAAGCAGCAGCCGAAGAAGCTGAAGCAGCAATAGCAGTAGTGGTGGCAGAAGCACCTGCGAAATGATCATGGCCAAACCTAATCAAGCTGCTAGGCACTGCCATCCCATTGCTCACCATGAAGGCTTCATGGTATGGAGCTAATGGAGCCATGTTTCTATGAGTGTGAGTAAAGCAGGGTTCAGAGGGTTGTGGGGTGTCCGGAAAATGAGTCCCCCTGGCTAGAAATTGCCGGAGATCAGGCAGGCCGTACTGATCGCCCATTTCCATTAGGTTTTTTTGTTTGGACTGGATACTGAATACTTAATAGGATGAGAGAGAGAGAGAGAAAGAGAGTCAAAATGTTTGTGAGATTAGAGGACTTTCTTTGGACCTTTTTCATGGGAGACAGGATCCGAGTCTACCGCAACTTTCATCACCCTTTCATCACTCTCCCTCTCTCTCTCTCTCTCTCTCTCTCTCTCTCTCTCTTGTAATGGAAAGTATACGTAAAATGAAACCCAATCAAATGACGCCAAATGTCGAAGCATTACACGAGGATGGTAATACGAGGCCCAGAAACTGATCAAATGACGCGTGGTGCAGTGGCTTGCGCTTTGTCTTTTGACCGACCATGTGGTGGGAGCCTCCAGCTCTTTCCCCTCTGGCTGGCTAACAAGTTAGTACTCCTCCTCATGGCTTGTTGCTCTCTGCTGGATTTTTAGATGTCTGAGCTTTTACTTTTCCAGTGCCTCTCTTCTTTTCGATGCTCGGGGTTTTGGCCATAAGAATCGTAAATTTCATTACATACGTCTGAATGATGATTAATTAAAGTTATACTGCAAAATCCATGGAAAGAGGAGCTATGGATAAAAATCGAACCATTGCTTGTATGTAACTGTTTTCTCAGAAAGGATAATGTTACAAGAGCATCTTCTTTTGTTTCCAATTTGTGCATTTTGTGAATTTAAATTAAATGTTGCTTACATGCTTGAAATTATTTTCGAAAATAATATGATATGGTTCCAAAAATATTAAACTATTAAAATATTACTCACGCTTCATGACATGTTTAATTTTGTTCAGCACTCTATAATTTTTTTTATAAGACATAATACTTGAAGAACCTTCTAAACTAGTTAAGAAAACTCAACTAAATCTTTATTTTTATATTACATTCAATTAAATTGTTATATTTTTATTTAAAATCGAATAAACACTTATAACTAACAGTTAACTAATTGTTATTAATTAAAATATCGCTTGTTATTTTATACTCACATGGTGTTGACGTGAAAAGTGAAAAATATATTATGGTCATATCATTATGTTACATCAGCATATCATTTCATCATCTATTATGACATGTCAATATGTTACGTTAAAATCATATGGCATATAATGATAAATGACATTTTAACTACTAATAATTAATCAACTATTAATAATAAATGTTTATTTAACTCTAAATAAAAATTTAAAAAGGTTAATTGAATACAATAAAAGAATAAAAACTTATTTGAATTTTTTTAAAATAGTTCATAGACTTTTTTGGGTATTATACCTTTTTATAACTGCTTGAAAAGACTCAAAAAATAGAGTTTCAAGTCAAATCTTTAGAAAATATTGTTACAAAAGAATTATACTAAGAACCAACAAATCTTCCTTTTTTAAGTTCTCAATCAGACAAATAAAAGAAAAAAAAATCACTATGGTAGACATGCACCATATTTAGTGGTTTAACTTCTTTTTTTTCCAAATTATGAAAAATATCAAATGTAATATTTTATTTATTGATGTATAGATGATAGTTTCATGTGTGAAAAATCAACATTCAATGTCAACGATAATTCTATGTGCCAAAAATAGCATTCAGCATGGAAAATATCAAAAAGAATATAATCTTCAATAAATTCATAAAAAGATTAACAATAACCTTCGTAGAGACTATAATCAAATTTAAATGCCAAACTTTGAAACCTGTGTTTTGTCTAAAAAGATAAAATAAAATATCAAAATGAATTTAATCTTCAATAAATTCATAAAAAAGCTTCATATTAATATTTTTGTCATCAAATTCAAAATAGCACCTTTCTTTCGTGCTTTTATAGAAAGAAATACAATGAAGCTTTTATTTGGATTTGGTTAGTTCATGGAGTGAAGTGTCACTTTCTATCCTGTGAAAAGTGTTTACTATAAAATTTTGGACTAGACTGCTTTTCAGGACAAAATATAATTGTACAACACCTTTTTTTTTTTTGGGGTGGAATTGTACAACATATTGGAAGATTATTTGAACCACACCCTGCAGTGTCACCCGTGCAACTTTATATAACTCTTTTTTTTTAAATAAAAAGGAGAAAAAAAAAGTTTTGAGTGCAAAGTTGGGTCAAAAGGGCTTTAAATTCAACATTTTCTTTTCAGCATAAAATGTTTTTTACCATGAACAAAAAAACAAAAGATAAGACTCATGAGATGATTTTGTTGTTACAGCTTCCTATATATGGGCATATATATATCCATGTCCTACTAGTTTTGAAAAGTAAAATGACGTAGAATTAGATTCCCGAGGATATTTTAATTAATGTGGATGAAATTAACTGAATATTATGTAAAAAAGCAATATATAAAATATAAATTTAAGGACATGTTTGGTTAGAAGGAATATTCCTTCCATTGCGGTTGGAATGGTTATTCCACCCTTTGGTTCATTTTGAACTAAGGAATATCCATTCCATAGTGTTCCTTAAAATCAAGGAATAAACCATTCTGAAAGAAAATCCAAGAATGACTATTTTGAGTCCATTCTTAACTTCATGAAATGGGATTTCTTTATTTATATATGGAAAATTTTCCCTTATAAATTTTGTAAAATTCCAATATTGTCTAGTTAGGAGAGAGAAAAGTTGCCAATCATTTCAACAAATCGAGAAAGTTATTGATGACTATAACTGACTATTAGCTTTACCTTGGTTTTGAAATGACAAAATATTGATTTAAATATGTTTTGAAAATGAATGAAAAATGTTTTGAACTCGAAGAAAGTCCTCAAGAGTTTTGAAGTTTAGCTTCCAAAGAAAAATATTTTTAAGCAAATTTGAACTTAAAGTGCCAGTCTTAGAGAATCAACCTTTTGAATATTAAGAATAGATTCTTAAATGAGTGGAAAGAAAATTTTATTATCTTATGACAAAAAGAATCGATTATAAGAAAGGAAGAAGTTAGTTCTCGAAAGACAAAAATTACTGGGATGAGAAAGAACCAACATTTTAGAAAGTAAAAATCAATTCTAGGAAAACAAAATGTAGAAGGAGGAAGTCCAACAAGAAAGAATTGATTTTCCATGAAGCAATAGTCATTTCTGAGTGAGAATGAACCAAAGATCTTAAGTATAAAGACAAAGAACTGATTCTTGAGGAAGAAGATATCTGTTTTTGAAGCACCAATGACAAAACTTAGAAACTTGGAAAAAAAGAAAGAGCTAGTACAATTAGATAAGATTGGAGCATCAAAGAACAAGCTTAAATTCAAATTTTGGTGCCAAACCATGTTGAAGAACCAACCATTGAGACAGACAAATCAATTCTTTGAAAAATGTAAAAGTATCACCTTTGAACCAAGTTAAGGAAGATTTGACATCTCAAGAAGGAAAAATCTACTCTTTGGAAACAAAAAGTTTCAGACTTTGAAGAATGCCATTAATAATCAACAACTCATGAATAAAGAATCGATTCTCCATGTACAACATAAATGAGAACGTTAGCTAGAACGTACAAAAATCATTTTGAAATTCACTCCAATGGATAAATTCTTCAAGGCATGTAAATATCCATTTTAAGGACGTTAAAGATGAGATTTTTATGAGACTAAAAAGAATTAGAGAGTAAGAAAAAGAGGAAGAACAAGCAAGAGAGCTTAAAGCTGAAAAATCCTTTATTTGAGCATAATGACTATTTTTTTTTGTCTTTCAGTTGCTATTCCTTAAGCCAAGACTTCCTTCATCATTCATCATTCATCATTCTTGAAAAAGCTCTCATATTTTTTAGCCTAAATATCCCATCAACCTTCATAAAGGTTTTAAGTTCATACTTTGTGACAATCCATTGTTGTATAGGTTATAGTTCCTTGAAAAGGTAGTGTTAAGGTTATATCTCCGAGCAAAAGGTAGAGAGGTTGTGCTTGATCCTTGAAAGGCATTTGGTTGTTAAGGTTATGCTCGATCCTGAAAAGGTAGTGACTTTTGTTAAGGTTGTGCTCGATCTTTAAAAGGTAGTGACTTTTATTAAGGTTGTGCTTAATCCTAAAAAGGTAGTGACTTTTGTTGAGGTTGTGCTTCATCATTGAAAAGGCATTTGGTTGTAAAGGTTACACTTGATCCTGTGTTGAAAAGTCACGTTAATAATGGATTCGAATGCCATATTCTATCAAGGGAGAGGATGTAAGTATTTAAGGCTAAACCTCTATGAAAACTTGGTTGAGTACTCTTTACTTTTTACATTTACTTTTCATTTAGTCTATACTATGTTCTTGTTACTTTGTTATTTATACTTCCATTATGTTTAAAAAATTTTTAAAGTGGATTTTTACTTCATAACTAAGTCACCCTCCCTCTTGGTTACTTTACTTTAAGCTTATCCATCTAACAATTGGTATCAGAGCAAGTTATCAAGTTTACAAGTCTAACAACCTTTGAGAGATCCTGATAAAAGCTTAAAGCATTGAAAATGGCATCTTCAAGTTTTTTGGGTGAAGGACAATCCATGATGAGGCCACCTCTGTTTACTGGTGAAAACTATCCATTTTAGAGGATAAGGTTTGAAAATTTTATTTAGTCCATAACTTTAGATTTATAGGATATTATTATTAAAGGACCTCATGTTCCTAATAAGTTTGTAGATAGTGAAAGACATATTAAGTCAAGAGTTGAATGGGACAACAAAGGTGAAAAATTGATTCAACGAAACCACAAAGCTGTAACTACTCTCTTATGTGTACTTAGTGAAAGTGAGTTTAATAGAGTAGCAATGTGCATTTCAACACAGGAAATATAGGAAACATTAGAGAATTGCTATGAAGGCACAACTCAAGTAAAAGAGTTAAACATCAATATGTTGATACTTGATTATGAGTTATTCAAAATGAAAGAAGGAGAGTCTATAAAGGAGATGTATGAGAGATTTACTAAAATCATAGAAAAACTGAAAGCCTTATGGAAAGAATTTCCCAATGCACAATTAGTGAATAAAATCCTTCACTATTTACTTAAGTCATGGAGAATAAAGGTTACTATTATAGAAAGGTTTAAATGTTCTCAAGCTTGATAAGCTTTTAAGATCCCTACTCATATATGAGATGACCTTTAGACATAAAGAATAAAGGGATAAAGCACTTAGAGGAGATATGAAGAGAAAGAGCATTGCTCTTAAAGCTGCTCAAGAAAATGATGAAAAGAATATTAAGAGTGATGATGAAGAAAAGGATGATGAAAAGGTGGCTTTATTAACAAGATAATTCAATAAATTCTTGAGAAACAAACAAAGAAGAAATTTCAAAAAAGCCATTCAAAGGACAACAAAAAGAAAGCAATGTTGGCTACATGGAATGATAGTAATGAATCACAAAATGAAAAGGAAGAAATAGCTGCAAACTTATGTTTCATGGGAGTTAATAATTCTGAGGTTGAAGACATAGGCATAAAGTCGAATGTTAAAAATGAAGGCATGTAGTACTTAGGTAGTGGTTGTTCAAGACACATGACTGGAAAAAAAGAAGATTTTAAGAAATTGAAACCTCAACAAGGAGGAAAGGTAACTTTTGGAGACAACTCAAACAGTCACATAGAAGGTATAAGTACTATTGGTGAAAACTCTTCCTCTCACATCAATAATGTGTTATTTGTGAATGGTCTTAAGCATAATCTGTTAAGTGTGAGTCAATTGTGTGACAAAGTTTTTAGAGTTATTTTTGAAACTTTATATTGTTATGTTGTAGAAGTTAAAACCAACAAAATTTTGTTTATAGGAAATAGGAAAGACAATGTATATGTTGTATATCTTGATAATTTGTTTACAAATAATGTGTGTTTCATGGCAAAGAAAAAATGAGGATAACTAACTGTGGCACAAAATATTAGGACATGTTAGCATGCACACATTATCCAAATTGCCATCTTTAGATTTAGTAAGAGGACTACCTAAGATTGATTATGAAAATAATAAATTATGTGATGCATGTGCGAAAGGCATACATAGAGGAACATCATGTAAACCTAAGCATGAAGTTACAACAAGTAGCCCATTTCAACTGCTGCATATGGATTTGTTTGGACCGAATAGAATAACTAGTTTAGGAGGAAAATTATGTGGATTTGTAATTGTTTATGATTATATTAGATATACTTGGGTGTTTTTCTTAGCATTGAAAAGTGAAGTCTTAGAAGTCTTTCTTAATTTTTGTAGAATAATAGAAAATAAAAAAGGGTGTATAATTACTAGTGTTAGAAGTGATCATGGTAAGGAGTTTAGGAACACAGGTTTTGAAAAACTTTCTAATGATAATGGATACAGCCATAATTTTCAGAACTTAGAACTCCACCACAAAATGGAGTAATGGAAAGAAAAATAGGACAATAAAGAAATGGCTAGAACTATGTTGTGTTAAAATAATCTACCTAAATATTGTAGGCAAAAGTTGTAAACATAGCATGTTAAATAATAAACAGAGCCATGATTAGACCTATTCTTCAAAAGACACCTTCTGAGCTATATAGAGTAAAAAAAACCAAACATTAGTTATTTCCATCCTTTTGGGTGTAAATGCTATGTTTTGAATAATGGTAAGGAGAGCTTAGATAAATTTGATGC
Source organism: Theobroma cacao (assembly GCF_053813885.1). Classification (NCBI taxonomy): domain Eukaryota; kingdom Viridiplantae; phylum Streptophyta; class Magnoliopsida; order Malvales; family Malvaceae; genus Theobroma; species Theobroma cacao. Next base: position 18,425,850 of record NC_142648.1, on the reverse strand, counting down.
AAAGAGTGATAAAACCATTTTCCTTGGTTATTCAATGAATTCAAAAGCATATAAGGTGTTCAACAAAATAACTTTGATTGTTGAAGAATCCATACATGCTTTTTTTAATGATGTTAAACCTTCTCTTAGAAAGGAAAATGCTGTTGATGATGAAATAGATATTCTCCAAGAAAAAATTGAGGAACTTGATCTTAACAATGAAAACAAAAAAGATGAAGATCAAGTTCAAGAGGTAGAAGAGCAAGCTGATGACACTATAAAAGAAAAAGAACTTGCTCATATAAAAGAAATGAGGTATGTTGATTAAAGTAAAATTATTAGAGATCTTCCACAAGGGGTTAGAACTCGAAGCACAAACAAATATGCATGTGATTATGTTACTTTCATTTCTCATATGGAACCAAAGACTATATAAATGAGCCTTTGAAAAATGACCATTGGACTCTAGTTATGCAAAAATATTGAACTAATTTGAAAGAAGCCAAGTACAGGAATTAATCCCTAGACTTAACGATTATTGCATTGTATGAAAAAAATAGGTGTTTAGAAATAAAATGGATGAAAATGGGAAAATAATTAGAAATAAAACTAGGTTAGTGGCCAAAGGATACAGACAAGAGGAAGGCATAGACTTTGATGAAACTTATACACTAGTTGCTAGATTAGAGACCATTAGAATGCTATTATCTTTTGTATGTTACATGGAGTTCAAGCTGTTTCAAATGAATGTTAAGAATGCATTTTTAAATGGACTCATAAATGAATAAGTATATGTAGAACAACCTTCTAGTTTTAAAAGTCCTACAATTCTTGATCATGTTTTTAGATTAAGAAAAGCACTATTTGGCCTAAAGCAAGCTCTTAGAGTTTGGTATGATACTTTAACAAATTTCTTGATAAAAAATGACTTCAATAGGGAGAAAGTTTTAAAAACTCTTTTCATCAAAAGCAAAGGTAAAGACATTCTAATTGTGCAAATATATGTTGATGATATTGTTTTTGGTGCTACTAATGAAACTCTATGGCAAGAGTTTACAAAGTCCATGTGTCAAGCCCAGCTCTATTATATACTTGCCATGTTATTCATGTACTTGATAGCATGTCTGCATACTTGGATGCTTCGAAAAATCGTTAAAAGTTGGTATCGTACCTAGTGGTATAATTAAGTCGATTAAAATCTCGAACTAGTCCAAATAGAGATTTTAGAATGTATTTGAGAGTTATTGAACCTTAGAATGCCTTAAAATGGTGATTCGGAGTTCAAGGATTAATTTGGAATTCAATTGGGAATTTTTATAACGTAAGGGCAAAATGGTCATTTTTCCACTCAAGGGCAAAAATTGGAATGTTGGATGAGTTTTTGACCAAGTTTGACTAATTGGAGCATAATTTGAATTTGAGAAGTGAAAACTTTCAATTTCGACATTTTTCGAGCATAAGGGCAAACTAGTCATTCCACGTGTCCATGAGGATGTAATTGGAATTTTTAAAATTTTCCACCACCGTGACACTTGTCAAGCCCATGAATTTCACCTATTATCATTTTTATACTTTGGATAATTAAGGTATTATAAGTGGTGGTAAGAAAATGTTTAATAGTTAAGTTTTAACCATGAACCATTCACACGTTGACACGTGTCAAGCTTGAATTCTTTTATAATTTCCTTTATAAACCAGCATAAACCTCTCTCAATTCTTCTTTCATTGTCATGCAAGCCAAAGAAATGGGGGGAAAGAATAGAAACAACCCTTGAGGAAGAAAATTCAAGAAAAATTCATCGGTTACAGAAAAATGAAACGATCTGAGGAAAGATTTTACGATTTTAGCTTAAGATTCACCTCTCGCATGCTTTCTTTTTCATTTTCTATGGTTGAAACCCAAACTTTCATGAAGGAAGTCATGTTGGCTGAATCAAGGGGGGGAAGTTTTGATGATGGTTTTTGTTAGATTTCATGCTATCTAGGTGTTTTTAGTGGTTTTGTGATATTCGGTATGAAAAATAAGCAAGAAAACCACATATCCTTCACTAAACCCTCATTGGCCGAATTTAATAGGGGATATATTGATGATGAATTTTGTTATATTTCATATTATGTAGCTCGTATTTGATGATTTATGGTGTTGGATATCGACAATGGTTATCGAAAAATATAGTTCTTTTAGTAAACGACTTGACCGACAATGAGAAAATCATGGTAAATGGACTTGGATTTGATTTCTAATGATATATACGGACTTATTGGACTATGTTGACATTGATTAGTACATTAGTTCAGAATCGGAATGAGTTTCGGATGTGATCATTTAAGTCACAATCAAGTTTATTGAGGTACTTTGGGTGTATTTGAAGTACCAAAAATGCAATGAATCTATTTGGAGTTGAATAAGATGTTTTGGCTAATTAAACAGTGTATAGTGTAAGTTAGGTCGAATACCATTTCAGTCCAATAACAATTGAACCTACGTAAAACACCATCTTTAAGTGATTATTCGAACATTCCTCATTCAATTTCATGCATTCATATAGAGCTTGGAATAGTTTTATAACAGTTTGGTACAAATGTATTGAATTACTTGTTATGTATTAGGTATAAGTGGTGAGCCCTCTAGTAAGGGCAAGGATATCATATTTGAGGACCAGGAGTAGGAGTACTCCCGTTATTGTGAGTAACCAGACTATCATCTTAACTATCTAAAGTAGTTTATACTCGTTTTTATGATTTTAAAGAAAAATGAACTTAAATTGTAAACTATTATGTTTTATAACTGAAGTGCTGGTTAAATGAAATGAGATTCATAATTTGGTTTGAAATTGAATCCTGGTTTTGGAAATTGAGTAAGTGGAGACTATATACTTGTGTTATATATATATATATGTTTTGACTATTGTTAGTTATGCCGACCCTGCTTTGTAATAAATGTATCGGCATAACAGGATTTATAATTGACATATGGTTTAAATTGATGGCTTATGACAATGTGATGGCATGAATGGCTGGATTTGTGTTTGTGTGGAATATATGAAGTGTTTTGTTTACCTTGACAGGTTGGGTAATATCATATTAGCCATGTCATACTGACAAAATTTTATTAATTTGGTGGGGTAATTGATTAGCTTACTGTAGTGGACGGGTTTTCGTGGACCGGCCTATCAGAGGGGCACGGTAAACCTTGTCATATTTTACCTTATTATGAGAGGCGCGGAGGGTATCTCCTAAGGTAGTTTAGAGTTCACTTCATGCTGAACCACCACGTGAGGGTGAAAGTCAGCCAACGCTAAGGAACGGTTGTGTTGTTAAATGTAAAAACATGTTTTATGTGTATATGTTATTTTAACAGCCTTGACGGACTCGGTTGGATGCCCTGTGCAAGTTGTCACCAAGTACAAGTTTTGGCATGAGCCAAGTTTTTAAAAGAGTCATAAGCCTTGTTGATTTTTTTTATGAAATGTAACTGTTTTATATGGGTTGAAATGAGTTTTAATGTTATGAATCATATTATGATAAGATGTTTTAATTGTCTCAATTTACTCGACTTTAGAAGTTATAGATGATCTTTGCTTACTCATTGGGTTTATAAAAACTCACCACCCTTCTTTCACCCATTTCAGGCTCAAGGCAGTTTGTAGACTGTCGATTTTGTCGAGGGTTTGCTTTTAGATTCTCACCTTTAGAAATCGTAGGTTTACAGTTGTGTTTATTTTTGTTATTTTGGGGCTCATATGTCATTGTAAAATATTTTTGTATACCTTGGCGCAGTGTGTTGTTATTACTGTTTACGTAGAATTTTATAAATATTGTTTTATATGAAAATGAAATATTTTATTCAATATTTTTATTTAGTTTGATTAGTTATAATTTCACTTCAAATGGATAATTTAGATACCTAAATTTATTTGTAGATATGAAATGTATACTTTTCATTTATATATTATATTTTTTTAGCAAGTTTCAAAATTTTTGAGTAAATGACCAACATACTCCTGTGTAGTAGAAATTACTTTTTCGATTGTCTTTGATTTGAAAATAGCTATATTCCTTTAAAACATGATATTTAGTAATTGTTGCTCACAAGGGAGGCGGAGAAATGATGCTAAAGCCTTGCGAGGTTTCGGTTGACATTTCGGGTAAGGTATGTCTATCGGGATATCGCGGTGGTTGTCACGGGCTCGAAGAGAGTACCGAGTCATGACAATTCAATTGGTATCAGAGCCATTGATTTTAAAGTTATTTTAAAAACTACAGTGTAAGTGTGACCCTAAGTTAAGTTAGATTGAGTTGAATGCATGCATTTGCATATAGGACCTGGAGTTGTTTAAACTTGTTTTGTTTCTTCTTATAGATCATTATGCCTCCTCGATATGGACTTTTGCCTCTCGCTAGATCAGTCGGGAGGGAAAGAGGCCGTTCTTGGCATCGTCAACTAGATCCTATAGAGGGGGAATCGACTGTGTCTACTTTTTGGGCAGCACCTGCTACTGAACAGATTGAGACTCTTCCATATCCTCCACCTCCTCCACCACCTACTGATATTCTTGGTATTCCTGCCATGTCTCCTTAGGCCGTTCAGGCATTGACAGCTTTCCTCACTATTATTACTAGCTAGGCTCAAGCTAGTCAAGCTTCTCCTGCCGTTCCTCCAACCGCAGCTCTAGTGCCACCACCACCATCTCCTGTTCCACCACAAGTACCTGATGTCTCCATTTCTAAGAAATTTAAGGAGGCTAGACAACTCGACTGCATTTCTTTTAAGGGTGATCTGGACGCAACCGCAGCTAGGGACTGGATCATTCAGGTTTTTGAGACATTTATTGATATGAGACTAGATGATGATATGAAATTGATGGTAGCCACTAGACTGCTTGAGAAAAGAGCCCGTACTTGGTGGAACTTAGTGAAATCTGTTCTACCATTCCTCTAACCTGGTCGAATTTTCTGCGAGAGTTCGACGACCAGTATTATACTTATTTTCATCAAAAGGAAAAGAAGAGGGAATTCTTGAGTCTAAAATAGGGGAGTTTAACAATAGAGGAGTATGAGGCTTGTTTTAACGAGTTAATGTCTTATGTGCCCGATCTGGTGAAGACTAAGAGGGATCAGGCTAATTACTTTGAGGAAGGGCTTCGAAATGAAATCAGAGACCGTATGGTAGTGATGGGTAGAGAGCCGTATAAGGAGGTTGTGTAGATGGCTCTGCAGGCTGAGAAACTTGCGATTGAGAACAAGACAATTCAGGCCGAGTTTGCTAAGAGAAAGAATCCGAATACATCTTTCAGTCAACCATCGAAAAAAGGGAAGGATTCATCTGCTTCAGGGAGTGTTATCACTACTTCAGCAGCATCTAACCGACCCTCATCTCAACAACCGTAGCAGAAGTCTTTTGGATTCAGTAGATCAATGACGAGTGCTCCTGGAAAGAGTTTTGGGGGTTCTGACAAATGCTAGAACTGTGGGAGATCACATGTTGGGCTGTGTAGGGAGCCCGTGCGGTGTTTTCAGTGTGGTCAGCAAGGCCACATGAGGAAGGCTTGCCCGCAATTAGGATGAGCTACTACAATTGCTTCATCTCCCCAAGCTTGCATAGATATTTAGAGAAGAGATTCTTATGGGTCACAGCTGAGACAGGGTGTAGCGATGCAGTTCAGTGTGGGGAGTAATACCCCGGCGCATCCACCCTCTAAACCACAGACTCATACCCTGACAAGAGTTTTTACTGTGACAAAGAAAGAGGCACGAGTTCAGCCCAGTGTAGTGACAGGTACCATGTTTGTATTTAATAAAGATGCTTATGCCTTAATTGATTCTGGTTCGAATAGATCTTATGTGAGCACAATATTTGCATCCTTTTCTAATAAAAACCTGTCACCTTTAGAGGAGAAAATTGTAGTTCATACCCCTTTAGGAGAGCAGTTGGTTAGAAACACCTGTTATAGAGATTGTGGAATAAGGGTTGGTGAGGAAGAATTCAAGGCTAACTTAATTCCCCTAGAAATTTGAGCTTTTGATTTGACATTGGGTATGGATTGATTGACTACACATCGGGCGAATGTGGATTGTTTTAGGAAGGAAGTTGTACTTCAGAATTCTGAAGGAGTAGAAGTTGTATTTGTAGGGGAACGTCGAGTATTACAATCTTGTGTAATCTCGGCTATCAAAGCTTTGAAACTAGTGCAGAAAGAGTATCTAGCTTATCTACCATATGTGATTGATACCTTAAAGGGGGAACCTAAGTTGGAGGATGTCCCAATAGTAAATGAGTTCTATATTTATCTACTTTCAGGTACCGTACCTATTTCCATTCCTCCGTATCTGATGGCTCTGGCAGAGTTAAAGGAGCTGAAAGTCCAACTGCAAGACTTGATAGATAAGGGTTTTATTCGCCTTAGTACTTCTCCTTGGAGTGCACCAGTCCTGTTTGTAAAGAAGAAGGATAACACTCTTCGGTTATGTGTTGATTATCGTTAGCTCAATCGAGTGACCATCAAGAATAAATATCCTCTACCACGGATTAATGATCTTTTTGATTAGTTATAGGGTGCTATGGTATTTTTTAAGATTGATCTGAGGTCTGGGTATCATCAGTTGAAAATAAAGGAGCAGAACGTGCCCAAGACTTCTTTTAGGACTCGTTATGGGCATTACAAGTTTTTGGTTATGCCTTTTGGTCTAACTAATGCCCCAACAGCTTTTATGGATCTTATAAATAGGGTGTTCCACTCGTACTTGGATAAGTTCATGATAGTGTTCATAAGTGACATCCTAGTGTATTCGAAGGATGATGATGAACATGCTATCCATTTGCGCATTGTGCTGCAAACTTTGTGCAAGGGACAACTCTATGCCAAGTTCTCTAAATGTGAGTTCTGGTTGAGGGAAGTAGTTTTCTTGGGACATATTGTGTCTGGAGCTAGAATTTATCTCGATCCCAAGAAGATTGAGGCAATCTTATAGTGGGAGCAACTAAAAATAGTGACAGAGATTCAGAGTTTCCTCGATTTAGCCGGTTACTATAGAAGGTTTGTTCAGGGGTTCTCATTAATAGTTGCTCCTCTTACTCGTCTGACTCGTAAAGGAGTCAAGTTTGAATGGGATGATGTCTGCGAGAGTCGGTTTCAGGAGCTGAAGAATCGGTTGACCTCCGCTCCCGTCTTGACACTTTCTGTTAGTGGGAAAGAATTTATGGTGTATAGTGATGCCTCTAAATTGGGATTAGAGTGCTGTTAATGTAGGATGAGAAAGTAGTAGGTTATGCTTTTCGGCAGTTGAAGAAGTTGAAACGAATTACCCTAGCCATGATTTGGAGTTGGCAATAGTAGTCTTTGCATTAAAGATCTGAAGGCATTACTTATACGATGAGCGTTGTTGGATCTTTACCGACCACAAAAGCCTGAAATATTTGCTCACCCAGAAAGAACTCAACCTGAGACTGAGACGATGGTTAGAGTTGATTAAGGATTATGACTTAGTGATTGATTATCGTTCAGGGAAGGCAAATGTTGTAGCAGATGCCTTAAGTGGTAAATCCTCATCTTTATTAGCATCACTTCAGAATTCTTATCTTCTGATGCTACTGGAGATGAAATCTCTAGGGATCCAGTTGAGTAATGGCGAGGATGGAACCCTACTTGCTAGTTTTGTTGTGAGACCCTCACTGTTGAATCAAATCAGGGAATTGCAGAAGTCTGATGATGAGTTGAAATGGGAAGTTCAAAAGTTGTGAGATGGAGAAATTAATGAGTTCAGACTCGGTGATGATGGTATCTTGATGCTTGGAGACCGAGTTTATGTCCCTAAGGATGATCAGCTGATATAGGTTATTTTGGAGGAAGCTCATTCTTCCACCTATGCTTTACATCCCAAAAGCACCAAAATCTACAAGACTATCAAGGAAAGTTCCTAGTGGCCGGGTATGAAACGAGACATAGCCAAGTTTGTGACGAAATGTCTCACATGCCAACAAATCAAGGCAAAACCAGATTTCGACTCGTCCTAGTATACCGCGGAGAGATACTTTGGGATCACAGTTTAGATAGGGCCTAGTGATACGGTCAGGCATGGGGAGTAATACCCCTAAGTAGCCATCTTTCAAACCGCAGCCCTAAATTTTGACCAGGGTTTTTGCAGTGACTGAGGATGAAGCCCGGGTTCGACCTAGCACAGTGATAGGTATTATGATTGTGTTTGATAGGGATGCACATGTTTTGATAGATTGGGGCTCCGATAGATCATATGTGAGCATATCATTTGCATCATTCTCAGATAGGAACCTGTCACCATTAGAGGAAGAGATTGTAGTGCATACTCCTCTAGGTGAGCGGTTAGTAAGAAATACATATTATAGAGACTGTGGTCTTAAAGTTAAGGAAAAAGAATTTATGGGTGATTTAATCCCTTTGGAGATTCAGGACTTTGATTTGATCTTGGGTATGGATTGGTTAACCACTCATCGAGCAAAGGTGGATTATTTTAAGAAAGAAGTGATTCTCCAGAGTTCAGAGGGAGCAAAAGTTGTATTTACAGGGGAGCGTCGAGTATTACCGTTTTGTGTAATCTCAGCCCTCAAAGATTTGAAATTGGTGCGAATAGGATATCCGACATACTTGGCTCACGTGATTGATATATCGAGGGAGGAACCTAAATTAGAGAATGTCCTCGTAGTAAGTGAGTTCCCTAATGTATTTCCTAATGAATTACCGGGACTTCCTCCCGATCGTGAGTTCGAATTCACCATTGACTTATTTTCTAGTACTGCCCCTATCTCTATTCCTCCATATAGAATGGCTCCGGTAGAGTTGAAGGAGTTGAAAGTACAATTGAAAGAGTTAGTGGACAAGGGTTTTATACGCCCTAATACATCTCTGTAGGGAGCACCAGTTTTATTTGTGAAAAAGAAAGACGGTACACTTCGGTTATGTATAGATTACCGACAGCTTAACAGAATGACCATTAAGAACAAGTATCCATTGTCGAGGATTAATGATCTTTTCGATCAATTATAGGGAGCTATAGTGTTTTCTAAAGTTGATATGAGGTCTGGGTATCATCAGTTGAGGATTAAAGAACAGGATGTACCTAAGACAGCGTTCAGGACTCGGTACGGTCATTTTGAGTTCTTGGTCATGCCTTTCGGGTTAACTAACGCACCGGCAGTTTTTATGGATCTCATGAACAGGGTATTCCACCCTTACTTGGACAAGTTTGTTATTGTATTCATTGATGACATCTTGGTTTACTCGAAAGATAATGATGAACATGCTACCCACTTGCGTATAGTATTACAAACTTTGCGGGAAAGACAATTGTATGCAAAGTTTTCGAAGTGTGAGTTTTGGTTATAGGAAGTAGTATTCTTGGGACACGTAGTATCGGGAGCTGGAATATATGTTGATCCCAAGAAGATAGAGGCAATTTTACAATGGGAGCAACCTAAGACAGTGACGGAGATTCGTAGTTTCCTCGAATTAGCCAGTTATTATCGGAGGTTTGTTTAGGGGTTTTCCTTAATAGCAGCTCCTTTGACCCGTCTAACTCGTAAGGGAGTTAAGTTTAAGTGGGACAATGTGTGTGAAAGTCGATTTCAGGAGCTGAAGAACCGATTAACATCTACTCTAGTATTGACACTTCTTGTGAGTGGTAAGGGATTTGTAGTATATAGTGATGACTCAAAGTTGGGGTTGGGGTGCGTACTGATGCAGGATGAAAAAGTTATGGCTTATGCTTCTAGACAGCTAAAGAGGCATGAAGCAAATTACCCTACCCATGATTTAGAGTTAGCAGCAGTGGTGTTTGCTTTAAAAATCTAGAGGCATTACTTGTATGGTGAGCATTATCGGATATTTACGGATCACAAGAGTTTAAAATATTTGCTCACTCAGAAGGAGCTTAATTTGAGGCAACGGCGATGGTTGGAGTTGATAAAAGATTATGACTTGGTGATAGACTATCATCCAGGAAAGGCGAACGTTGTAGCGGATGCATTAAGTCGTAAGTCTTCATCGTTTTTAGCCGCACTTTAGAGTTGTTATTTTCCAGCATTATTAGAGTTGAAATCTCTTGGGGTCCAGTTGAGAAATGGTGAGGATGGATCTTTATTGGCAAGCTTCATTGTGCGACCTTCGTTACTTAATCAGATTAAGGACATTCAGAGGTCTGATGATGAGTTAAGAAAAGAAATTCAAAAATTGACCGATGGGGGAGTCAGTGAGTTCACATTCAAAGAGGATAACGTCTTCATGTTTAGAGACCGAGTTTGTGTTCCTGAGGGAAACTAGCTGAGACAAGCGATCATGGAAGAAGCCCATTCATCTGCCTATGCATTACATCCCGGAAGCACCAAGATGTATAGGACTATCAAGGAGAATTATTGGTGGCTAGGAATGAAGCGAGACGTAGTAGAATTTGTAGCAAAGTGTCTCGTATGTTAGCAAGTTGAGGCGAAATATCAGAGGCCAGCAGGTAAACTTCAATCTTCACCTGTTCCCGAGTGGAAATGGAAGCATGTAACCATGGATTTTGTTTTGGGACTGCCGTGGACACAGAGGGGAAAGGATGCGATCTGGGTGATCGTAGATCGGTTGACTAAGACCGCTCACTTTTTAGCCGTCCATAGTACATACTCTATTGAGAAGCTGGCTCAACTCTATATAGATGAGATTGTGAGGCTACATGGAGTTCTCGTTTCTATAGTGTCAGACTGAGATCCTCGATTTACTTCTCGACTCTGGCCAAAACTTCAAGAAGGTCTCGGAACCAAATTAAAATTTAACACTGCTTTTAACCCACAGACGGATGGTCAGTCAGAGAGGACTATCCAAATTATGGAGGATATGTTGAGGGCTTGTGTCATGGATTTTCTTGGGAGTTGGGATAGACACTTGCCGTTAGTGGAATTTGCTTACAACAACACTTCTAGTCTAGCATTGGTATGGCATCGTACGAAGCTTTATATGGAAGGAAATGTCGTACTCCACTTTGTTGGGATGAAGTGGGTGAAAGAAAATTAGTTAGTGTGGAATTGATCGATCTAACTAATGACAAGATCAAGGTTATACGAGAGAGGCTAAAGGTAACCCAGGATAAGTAGAAGAGCTATGCAGATAAATGGAGAAAAGACTTGGAGTTTGAGATCGATGATAGAGTTTTTCTTAAGGTTTCTCTGTGGAAATGTGTGATTCTATTTGCGAAACGAGGAAAGCTTAACTCGAGGTATATTGGACCATTCCGAATCATTGAGAGAATTGGACCAGTGGCTTATCAGTTAGAACTACCTCTGGAGTTAGATCGGATCCACAACGTTTTCCATGTCTCCATGCTTAAGAAATATGTACCAAATCCCTCCCACATCCTTGAAGCACCTCCGATCAAGTTGCATGACGATTTGAAGTTCGAGGTGCAACCTGTGAGTATCTTGGATCGAAAGGATCAAGTATTGAGGAACAAGAGTATCTCAATGGTCAAAGTGTTTTGGAAAAGTGCTCGAATGGAGGAAATGACATGGGAAGTAGAGCATCAGATAAGGAACCAATATCCGCATTTATTTGTCAAATCTGGTAAGTGAAATTTTGAGGTCAAAATTTTATTTTAAGGGGGGTAAAATTGTAAAACCTAACCCTATAAACACATGTCATGACATACATGCACTGAGTAGCATGTTATTACGCTAAGAAAGCCCCTAAGAATAGACGAAACCCGGTATTGTACCTAACGGTACACTTGAGTTGATTTAACCTCAAACTAGTTCAAATAGGAATCGTAAGATGAAATTTAATATTTTACAGTCCAGGAATGATTAAAAATGATTGTTCGGAGTTCGAGGGTTCATTTGGGGAAAAATTGAAAATTTTGATGTTTAGGGGTAAAATCGTCATTTTACCACCTAAGATAATAGTTTGATCATGGAGTGAAATTTTTTACCAAGATTAACTATTTGGAGTATAATTTAATGATAGGAAGTGAAAATTTTCAATTTCGGCAATTTTTGGAACATAGGGGTAAAATGGTAATTTTGTCACCTCAAGGTAAAATCGTAATTTTCACCACCCAAAACTTGTCAAAATTATAGGATTTATTTATTTTTGGTATGAATAACTATGGTATTTTAAGTGGTGAAAAAAATTGAAGTTTAAAGGATGAAATTTTAAAAACAGGCTAATGAAAAAGTGATACATGGCACTTTTTTATGATTTAATATTATTTAAAAGGAAAATCAGCCCATTTAAACCCCACATCAGGTGATGGTCAGCCAGAAGGAGAAAATAAGAGAGAAAATAGAGAGGAAAGGAAGAAAAGAGAAAAACCAAAGGAAAACTAGAAAATTCAAAGGGGAAGTCGCGTTTTTCGTCCGTTTACGCCTCTAACGGTAAGATTTTTCGACTTTAGCTTGATTTCTACCTTTCCTATGCCTTTGTTTCCATTTAGCATGCTTGAGGAGAGAGATCAAAAAGTGATACCAAGGGCTGGCCGAATTTCAAGGGGAAGGATTTTGAAATTTTTATGTTTTGATTCTTAGTTAAATTGGTAGTTTTAGTTAGTTAAATGTGTATAGAAATCAAATAGGGCAAGAAAGCATGAAATTCTCACAATACCCACCCTTGGCCGAATATTCAGTGATGTACAATTATGATGAACTGATTTTTATTCTAAGAGAAATGAAGAGAAAATGATGAAAAATGGTTAAATGTGATTAAAAAACAAAATGGAAAATTAACCGAGTTAATGTCCCATTTTTGACCAAATTTTCCAAAAAGGAAAGTGAGCTGATTTTGGTGATTTTAGAGGGTTATTGACTGATATTTAATGGTTAGAAATGTTGGAGAGAAAATGGGACAATTTAGAGCTAAAATGGAGCGCGTTAGCAATTTATCGGGTAAAGTGCCAAAAATAGATTAATACCGTGTTTAAGCCGTTTTAGGCTATTGCATTTCATACCATGCATTAGTATAGGATTTAAGTCAATTATATAGTGATTTAGCATCAATGTGGTGAATTGTGTAATTTTTACAAAGTGTCAAGGAGGAGAGCCTTTGGTAAAGGCAAGGAGGTCGTATTCGACGAACAGTGATCGGGGCACCTAGAAAGCATTTAATTTGTACAAACTGTGAGTAAACCTATTATTATTGTAAATTATCCTGAGTTTATTTTTAAATGCTCTTATGTATTTTATGAAACAAAATGAGATAAAAATGGGACTTTTGATGTTTTAGAAATAAATGTGACAAATAAATATATTGTGCTGATTATCTGAAATAATAAACTTTTGATCATGAAATTGGGTAATTGGAGGCTGCCAATTGTCTTGAAAAATATATTTTCCTCTGAATGGGTTATGATATATGAGTATATGTGGCTATATTTTCTAATTGCATAGGGAATTTATGTAAGCTGTCTTTTACTATGCAAGCTGGATAAATAAATAAAAGCCACGTTATACTGTCGAAATTTTATTAAAATTGGTGGGTTTAGTCACTGTAGTGACGGGTTTCCATGGACTGCTTATTAGAGGGGTACGGTAAACCGGTTGCATAGTTACTTCGGTCGTAGAGACGAGGAGGGTAACTCTCGGGGTAGTGTTAGAGCTCACTTCATGTCGAAGCCCCACGTGAATGTGTAACTCGGCCAACGCCAAGGAACGGCTTGTTTTCAAAACTAACATGTGTTTAACATGTAAATATCTTAACAACCTTGGCATACTCGGTTAGATGCCTTGACCAAGGTATCCCCGAGGACTAGTTTTTGGCTTGAGCCCTGTTTTTAATAAAAGTCATAAGCCTTAACAACTGTTTTGGTAAATTACAAATGTTTTATGGTTTAAGAAATAAATTGAAAACCTTATGAAATGGTTTGTGATTTGTTGTTTAAACTTGCCTCCATTTTACTCGCCTTTAGATATTTATAATAATGTCTGTTTACTCATTGGGATTGTAAAATCTCACCCACCTCCTTTCCAAATATTTCAGGCCTGTGGTAGATTGTAGATGCCCGATTTTGTCGAAGATTCCAGTTGACCCCTCTATCTCACAAACAGTAGATTACTATCACCAACACTTGGTGTATTTATGGGCCACTTGTCTTTGTAATTATTATTGTACATTATAACTTTGTAAATTGTTGTATGTATGAATTTATTTTACTTTCACGTTACAAAAGATTACTTACACGTGTTTCTATAAATATTGTTTTGTACAAAAATGCTATATTTTAATCAATATTTTGAATAGTAATATTTTTCTATAAATCTTTAAAAAAAATAATTTTTGTCTTTTGATTTACTTGAGCCGAAAACGACTGGTAATTGTTTAAAACAGAATGTTTAACAACGATTACTCACAGGAAAGGCAAGAAACTAATACGTAAGCCTTGCGGGGTTTTGATTGGTATTCCGGGTAATGACTGTCAATCGGGACGTTGCAGCGGTTGTCATGGGCCCAAGGGACGTTTCTAGTCGTGATAATTCGGTTGGTATCAGAGCTTTCGATTTAAAAGCTTATGGTTTTGAAAGAAGTTTTTTATTTTTAAAGTTCTTAGATTTAAAGTTATTTTAAAATAATTTACAATGTTAGTGTGGCCCAATTAAGATTAGTTAGTTTCATGTAGTTGCATATAGAGTCTTAAGTCGTCTAAACCAATTTCGCTCTTTTTGTAGATCATTATGCCTCCTCGACGTGAGCTACCACCTATCCCTAGATCTACCGGTAGGGGAAGAGGTCTCCCCAAACAAAGTCGATCAGATTCCATAGAAGTGGAGTCGGTTGCGTCTTCTTTTTAGAGCAACTCCTATTGCTGAGTCTACTGATATTCCTGTACCTCTTCCACCACTTGTTGCTGCTCCTAGCGTACCTACCATGTCACCCAAGGCAGCTTAAGCATTAGCGGCTTTTCTTGCTACTCTTACGGGCCAGGCTCAAGTTGGTCCAGTTCCACTCGCTGTTTCCCCTGTAACAGCCCCAATACCACCACCAATTATTCCACCCTAGACACCGGATGTCTCCATTTCTAAAAAATTGAAGGAAGCTAAACAGTTAGGTTGCGTCTCGTTTACTGGTGAGTTAGATGCGATCGCAACTAGGGATTGGGTTATTCAGGTATTGGAGACACTGGCAGATATGGGATTAGATGATGAGATGAAATTGAAGATGGCTACATGGTTATTTGAGAGGAGAGCCCGTACTTGGAGGAGTTCAGTAAAGTCTCGCTTTCCTATACCGCTGAGTTGGACGAATTTTCTCTGAGAGTTCAATGGTCAGTATTACACCTATTTCCATCAGAAAGAGAAAAAGAGAAAATTTTTGAGCTTGAAATAAGGGAACATGACCATTGAGGAGTATGAAACTCGTTTTAACGAGCTGATGTCTTATGTACCTGAGTTGGTGAGATTGGAGCAAGATCAGGTAAACTACTTTGAGAAGGGACTCCGTAATGAGATACGGGAGTGTATGATAGTGACTGGCAAAGAGTCGTATAAGGAAGTTGTGTAGATGGCCTTATGAGCTGAGAAGCTCGCCATTGAGAATAGACGGATCCGAGCTGAGTTTGCAAAGAGCAAGAATTCGCCTACGTTCCCGGGTCAGTCTTCAAAGAGAGGTAGAGATTCGACATCTACTGTAGGAAGTGCTACCTCAGCGTCTGTGGCATCAACTAGACCTCCATCTCAGCAGTCACAATCGAGATCTTCTAAATTTGATCAGCCAGTGATGAGTAGTCAGGGGGGGACTTCAGGAGGATTGGACAGATGTCGTAATTGCGGAAGATTTCATGTTGGGTCATGTAGAAAGCTTGTAAAGTGTTTTCAATACGGCCAACAGGGGCATATCAAGAGAGATTGTCCTTAGTTGAGACGAGATACAGTAGCTACTTCTACTCATCTGACTCGTCCTAGTATATCGTGGAGAGACACTTCGGGATCACAGTCCAAATAGGGCCCAGTGATATGGTCAGGCAAGGGAGTAATACCCTAGAGCAGCCATTGTCCAGACCGTAGCCATTTTCTAGGATTGGTTGTCCATTCATCGAGCAAAGGTGGATTGTTTTAAGAAAGAAGTGATTCTCCAGAGTTCAGAGGGAGCAGAAGTTATATTTACGGGGGAGCGTCGAGTATTACCATTTTGTGAAATCTTAGACCTCAAAGCTTTGAAATTGGTGCGAATGGGATATCCGGCATACTTGGCTCACGTGAGTGATATATCAAGGGAGGAACCTAAGTTAGAGAATGTCCCCGTAGTAAGTGAGTTCCCTAATGTATTTCCTGATGAATTACCTAGACTTCCTCCCGATCGTGAGTTCGAATTCATCATTGACTTACTTCCGGGTAGTGCCCCTATCTCTATTCCTCCATAGAGAATGGCTCCGGTAGAGTTGAAAGAGTTAGTGGACAAGGGTTTTATACGCCCTAGTACATCTCTGTGGGGAGCACCAATTTTATTTGTGAAAAAGAAAGACGGTACACTTCGATTATGTATAGATTACCGATAGTTTAATAGAATGACCATTAAGAACAAGTATCCGTTGTCAAGGATTGATGATTTTTTCGATCAATTACAGGGAGCTACAGTGTTTTCTAAAGTTGATTTGAGGTCTGGGTATCATCAGTTGAGGATTAAAGAACAGGATGTACCCAAGACAGCATTCAGGACTCGGTACGATCATTATGAGTTCTTGGTCATGCCTTTCAGGTTAACTAACGCACCAACAATTTTTTTGGATCTCATGAACAGGGTGTTCCACCCTTACTTGGACAAGTTTGTTATTGTATTCATTGATGACATCCTGGTTTACTCGAGAGATAATGATGAGCATGCTACCCACTTACGTATAGTATTATAGACTTTGCGGGAAAGACAGTTGTATGCAAAGTTTTCGAAGTGTGAGTTTTGGTTACAGGAAGTGGTATTCTTGGGACACGTAGTATCGAGAGATGGAATATATGTTGATCCCAAGAAGATAGAGGCAATTTTACAATGGGAGCAACCTAAGATAGTGACGGAGATTCGTAGTTTCCTCGAATTAGCCAGTTATTATCGGAGGTTTGTTTAAGAGTTTTCCTTAATAGCAGCTCCTTTGACCCGTCTAACTCGTAAGGGAGTTAAGTTTAAGTGAGACGATGTGTGTGAAAGTCGATTTGAGGAGTTGAAGAACCAGTTAACATCTACTCTAGTATTGACACTTCTTGTGAGTGGTAAGGGATTTGTAGTATATAGTGATGACTCAAAGTTGGGGTTGGGGTGCGTACTGATGCAGGATGAAAAAGTTATGGCTTATGCTTCTAGAAAGCTAAAGAGCCATGAAGCAAGTTACCTTACCCATGATTTAGAGTTAGCAGCAGTGGTGTTTGCGTTAAAAATCTAGAGGCATTACTTGTATGGTGAGCATTGTTGGATATTTACGGATCACAAGAGTTTAAAATATTTGCTCACTCAGAAGGAGCTTAATTTGAGGCAAAGGCGATGGTTGGAGTTGATAAAAGATTATGACTTGGTGATAGACTACATCTGGGAAAGGCGAACGTTGTAGCTGATGCCATAAATCATAAGTCTTCATCATCTTTAGCTGTACTTCAGAGTTATTATTTTTCAGCATTATTAGAGATGAAATCTCTTGGGGTCCAGTTGAGAAATGGTGAGGATGGATCCTTATTGGCAAGTTTCATTGTGCGACCTTCGTTACTTAATTAGATTAAGGACATTCAGAGGTTTGATGATGAGTTAAGAAAAGAAATTCAAAAATTGACCGATGTAGGAGTCAGTGAGTTCAGATTCAGAGAGGATAACGTCTTGATGTTTAGAGACCGAGTTTGTGTTCTTGAGGGAAACCAGCTAAGACAAGCGATCATGGAAGAAGCCCATTCATCTGCGTATGCGTTACATCCCGGAAGCACCGAGATGTATAGGACTATCAGGGAGAATTATTGGTGGCTAGGTATGAAGCGAGACGTAGCAGAATTCATAGCAAAATGTCTCGTATGTCAGCAAGTTAAGGCGAAGCATCAAAGGCCAACAGGTACACTTCAATCTTCACCTGTTCCCGAGTGGAAATGTGAACATGTAACTATGGATTTTGTTTTGGGACTGCCGCGGACACAGAGGGGAAATGATGCGATCTGGGTGATGGTAGATCGGTAGACTAAGTCCGCTCACTTTTTAACTGTCCATAGTACATACTCTATTGAGAAGCTGGCTCAACTCTATATAGATGAGATTGTGAGGCTACATGGAGTTCCCATTTCTATAGTGTCAGACCGAGATCCTCGATTCACTTCTCGACTCTGGCCAAAATTTCAAGAAGCTCTCGAAACCAAATTGAAATTTAGCATTGCTTTTCACCCACAGATGGATGGTCAGTCAAAGAGGACTATCCAAACTATGGAGGATATGTTGAGGGCTTGTGTCATGGATTTTCTTGAGAGTTGGGATAGACACTTGTCATTAGTGGAATTTGCTTGCAACAACAGCTTTCAGTCTAGCATTGGTATGGCACCGTACGAAGCTTTATATGGAAGGAAATGTCGTACTCCAGTTTGTTGGGATGAAGTGGGTGAAAGAAAATTAGTTAGTGTGGAATTGATCGATCTAACTAATGACAAGATCAAGGTTATACGAGAGAGGCTAAAAGTAGCCTAGGATAGGCAGAAGAGCTATGCAAAGAAACAAAGAAAAGACTTGGAGTTTGAGATCGATGATAGAGTTTTTCTTAAGGTTTCTCCGTGGAAAGGTGTGATTTGATTTGCGAAGCGGGGAAAGCTTAACCCGAGGTATATTGGACCATTCCAAATCATTGAGAGAATTGGACTAGTGGCTTATCAGTTAGAACTACCTCTAGAGTTAGATCGGATCCACAATGTTTTCCATGTCTCCATGCTTAAGAAATATGTATCAAATCCCTCTCACATCCTCGAAGCACCTCCGATCAAGTTGCATGACGATTTGAAGTTTGAGGTGCAATTTGTGAGTATCTTGGATCGAAAGGATCGAGTATTAAGGAATAAGAGTATTTCACTGGTCAAAGTGTTGTGGAAAAGTGCTCGAATGGAGAAAATGACATGGGAAGTAGAGCATCAGATGAGGAACCAATACCCGCATCTATTTGTCGAATCTGGTAAGTGAAATTTTGAGGTCAAAATTTTATTTTAAGGGGGGTAGAATTGTAAAACCAGACCCTATAAGCACATATCATGACATACATGCACTGAGTAGCATGTTATTATGCTAGGAAAGCCCCTAAGAATAGACGAAACTCGGTATTGTACCTAACGGTACACTTGAGTTGATTTAACTTCGAATTAGTTCAAATAGGAATCGTAGAATGAAATTTAATATTTTACAGTCCAGGAATGACTAAAAATGATTGTTCGGAGTTCGAGGGTTCATTTGGGAAAAAATTGAAAATTTTGATGTTCAGGGGTAAAATCGTCATTTTACCACCTAAGATAATAATTTGATCGTAGAGTGAAATTTTTGACCAATATTAACTATTTGGAGTATAATTTAATGATAGGAAGTGAAAATTTTCAATTTCGAAAATTTTCAGAACATAGGGGCAAAACGGTAATTTTGTCATCTCGGGGTAAAACCGTAATTTTCACCACCCAAAACTTGTCAAAATGATAGGATTTATTTATTTTTGGTATGAATAACTATGGTATTTTAAGTGATGAAAAAAATTAAAGTTTAAAGGACAAAATTTTAAAAACAGGCCAATGGAAAAGTGATACATGGCACTTTTTAATTATTTAATATTATTTTAAAGGAAAATTAGCCCATTTAAACCCCACATCAGGTGATGGTCGGCCATAAGGAGAAAATAGAGAGGAAAGGAAGAAAAGAGAAAAACCAAAGGAAAACTAGAAAATTCAAAGGGAAATTCGCGTTTTTCGTCTCTTTACGCGTCTAATGGTAAGATTTTTCGACTTTAGCTTGATTTCTACCTTTCCTATGCCTTTGTTTCCATTTAGCATGCTTGAGGAGAGAGATAAAAAAGTGATACCAAGGGCTGGCCGAATTTCAAGGGGAAGGATTTTGAAATTTTTATGTTTTAATTCTTAGTTAAATTGGTAGTTTTAGTTAGTTAAATGTGTATTGAAATCAAATAGGGCAAGAAAGCATGAAATTCTCACAATACCCACCCTTGGCCGAATATTCAGTGATGTACAATGATGATGAACTTATTTTTGTTCTAAGAGAAATGAATAGAAAATAATGAAAAATGGTTAAATGTGATAGAAAAACAAAGTGGAAAATTAACCAAGTTAATGTCCCATTTTTGACCGAATTTTTCACAAAGGAAAGTGAGCTGATTTTGGTGATTTTAGAGGGTTATTGGCTGATATTTAATGGTTAGAAATGTTGGAGAGAAAATGGGACAATTTAGAGCTAAAATGGAGTGCGTTAGCAATTTATCGAGTAAAGTACCAAAAATAGGTTAATACCGCGTTTAAGCCATTTTAGGCTATTGCATTTCATACCATGCATTAGTATCGGATTTAAGTAAATTATATAGTGATTTAGCATCAATGTGGTGAATTGTGTAATTTTTGCAATGTGTCTAGGAGGAGAGCCTTTTGGTAAAGGCAAGGAAGTCGTACCCGATGAACAGTGATCGAGGCACTTAGAAAGCATTTAATTTGTACAAACTATTAGTAAACCTATTATTATTGTAAATTATCCTGAGTTTATTGTTAAATGCTCTTTATGTATTTTATGAAATGAAAATGAGATTAAAATGGGACTTTTGATGTTTTAAAAATAAATGTGACAAATAAATATATTGTGTTGATTATCTGAAATAAGATACTTTTGATCATGAAATTGAGTAATTGAAGGCTATCAATTGTCTTGAAAAATATATTTTCCTATGAATGGCTTATGATATATGAGTATATGTGGCTATATTTTCTAATTGCATTGGGAATTTATGTATGCTGTCTTTTACTATGTAGGTTGGATTAATAAATAAAAGTCACGTTATACTGTCGAAATTTTTTTAAAATTGGTGGGTTTAGTCACTACAGTGACGGGTTTCCGTGGACTGCCTATTAGAGGGGTACGGTAAACCATTTGCATAGTTACTTTGGTTGTAGAGGTGAGGAGGGTAACTCACGAGGTAGTGTTAGAGCTCACTTCACATCGAAGCCCCACGTGAATGTGTAACTAGGCCAACGCCAAGGAACGGCTTGTTTTCAAAACTAACATGTGTTTAACATGTAAATATCTTAACAACCTTGGCGGACTCGGGTAGATGCCTCGGCCAAGGTATCCCCGAGGACTAGTTTTTGGCTTGAGCCCTGTTTCTAATAAAAGTCAAAAGCCTTAACAACTATTTTGGTAAATTACAAATATTTTATGGTTTAAGAAATAAATTGAAAACCTTATGAAATGGTTTGTGATTTGTTGTTTAAACTTGCCTCCATTTTACTCGCCTTTAGATATTTATAATAATGTTTGTTTACTCATTGGGATTGCAAAATCTCACCAACCTCCTTTCCAAATATTTCAAGCCTGTGGTAGCTTGTAGATACCCGATTTTATCGAGGATTCCAGTTGACCCCTCTATCTCACAGACAGTAGATTATTATCACCAACACTTGGTGTATTCATGGGCCATTTGTCATTGTAATTATCATTGTACATTATAACTTTGTAAATTATTGTATGTATGAATTTATTTTACTTCCACGTTTCAAAAGATTACTTACACGTGTTTCTATAAATATTGTTTTATATAAAAATGCTATATTTTAATCAATATTTTGAATAGTAATATTTTTCTATAAATCCTTTTAAAAAAAATAATTTTTGTCTTTTGATTTACTTGAGTCGGAAACGACTGGTAATTGTTTAAAATGGAATGTTTAACAACGATTGCTCATAGCAAAGACAAGAAACTGATACATAAGCCTTGCGGGGTTTCGATTCGTATTCTGGGTAATGAGTATCAATCGGGACGTCGCAGCCGTTGTCTTGGGCCCGAGGGAGGTTCCGGGTCGTGACACTTCAGCCTCTACCTATCCCTGAATGGAAGTGGGAGCACATGATTATGGACTTTGTATTAGGTTTACTACAGACATAGAGTAGGAATGATGCTATTTGGGTGATTGTGGATATATTGACTAAGTCTACCCATTTCTTGGGTATCCATAGCACGTATTCCATTGAGAAACTAGCTAAGCTTTACATCGATGAGATAGTGAGATTGCATGGAGTTCTAGTTTCTATCATGTCAAATCGAGACCCACGGTTCACCTCTCGATTCTGGCCAAAATTTCAGAAAGTTCTCGGAACTAATTTGAGGTTTAGTACTACCTTTCGTCTACAAACAAATGGTCAGTATGAAAGGACCATTTAGACTTTAGAGGATATGTTGCAGGCTTGTGTCATTGACTTTACTGGGAGTTGGGACAGACACTTACCGTTGGTGGAGTTGACGTATAACAACAGTTTTTAGTCTAGTATTGGGATGGCACCATACGAGGCTTTGTATGGGAGAAAGTGCCAAACTCCACTCTGCTGGGATGAAGTGGGTGAGAGGAAATTGTTTAATGTAGAGTTGATTAATTTGACTAATGACAAGATCAAGGTTATCCGAGAGTGACTAAAGACAACTCAAGATAGGCAAAAGAGTTACTTTGATAGATAGAGAAAAGATATGGAATTTGAAGTTGATGATAAAGTTTTTCTTAAGGTTTCTCCTTGGAAAGGTGTGATTCGGTTTGCAAAGCGGGAAAAGCTCAATCCGAGATACATTGGACCCTTTCGTATCATTGAAAGGATTGGGCCAGTGGCATATAGACTAGGATTACCCCCGGAGTTGGATAGGATTCCCAATGTCTTCCACGTCTCGATGCTGAAGAGATATGTACCTGATCCCTCCCATATCCTCGAGGCACCTCCGATTGAGTTGTAGGAAGATTTGAAATTTGAGCTGCAACCTGTACGTATTCTAGACCGAAAGGATCGAGTGTTGAGGAATAAGAGCATCCTAATGGTTAAGGTGTTGTGGAAGAATGCTCGGAAAAAGGAGATGACGTGGGAAGTTGAGCATCAAATGAGAAGCTAATACCCACATCTTTTCTCTGAGTTCGGTAAATGAAGTTTTAAGGTCAAAATTTTATTTTAAGGGGGGTAGTGCTGTCAAGCCCAGCTCTATTATATACTTGCCATGTCATTCATGTACTTGATAGCATGTCTACATATATAGATGCCTCAAAAAATCATTAAAAGTCGGTATCATACCTAATGGTACAATTAAGTCGATTAAAACCTTGAACTACTCCAAATAGAGATTTTAGGATGTATTTGAGAGTTATTGAACCTTAGAATGTCTTAAAATGGTGATTCAGAGTTCGAGGATTAATTTGAAATCCAATCAAGAATTTTTATAATGTAAGGGCAAAATGGTCATTTTCCCACTCAAGGGTAAAAATTGAAATGTTGGACGAGATTTTTTACCAAGTTTGACTAATTGGAGCATAATTTGAATTTGAGAAGTGAAAAATTTTAATTTCAATATTTTTTCGAGCATAAGAGCCTAAAATAGTTTTATAACAGTTTGGCACAAATGTATTGAATTACTTGTTGTGTATTAGGTATAGGTGGTGAGCCCTCTATTAAGGGCAAGGATATCGTATTCGAGGACCAAGAGTAAGAGTACTCCCATTATTGTGAGTAATCAGACTATCATCTTAACTATCTAAAGTAGTTTATACTCGTTTTTATGATTTTAAAGAAAAATGAACTTAAATTGTAAACTATTATGTTTTATAACTGAAGTGTTGGTTAAATGAAATGAGATTCATAATTTGGTTTGAAATTGAATCCTGGTTTTGGAAATTGAGCAAGTGGAGACTATATACTTGTGTTATATATATATGTTTTGACTATTGTTAGTTATGCCTACCCTGCTTTGTAATAAATGTATCGGCATAACGGGATTTGTATTTGACATATGGTTTGAATTGATGGCTTATGACAATGTGATGGCATGAATGGCTAGATTTGTGTTTGTGTGGAATATATGAATTGTTTTGTTTACCTTGACAGGCTGGGTAATATCATATTAGCCATTTCATACTACAGAAATTTTATTGATTTGGTGGGGTAATTGATTAGCTTACTGCAGTGGGCGGGTTTTCATGGATCGGCCTATTAGAGGGGCACGGTAAACCCCGTCATATTTTACCTTAGTATGAGAGGTGCAGAGGGTATCTCCTAAGGTAGTTTAGAGTTCACTTCACGCCGAACCACCACGTGAGGGTGAAACTCAACCAACGCCAAGGAACGGTTGTGTTTTTAAATGTAAAAACATGTTTTATGTGTATATGTTATTTTAACAACCTTGGCGGACTCGGTTGGGTGCCCTGCACAAGGTGTCATCGAGTACAACTTTTGGCACGAGCCAAGTTTTTAAGAGAGTCGTAAGCCTTGTTGATTTTTTTTATGAAATGTAATTATTTTATATGGGTTGAAATGAGTTTTAATATTATGAATCATATTATGATGAGATGTTTTAATTGTCTCCATTTACTCGGCTTTAGATGTTATAGATGATCTTTACTTACTCACTGGGTTTATAAAAAATCACCACCCTTTTTTCACCCATTTCAGGCTCAGGGCAGTCTGTAGACCGTTGATTTTGTCGAGGGTTTGCTTTTGGATTCGCACCCTTAGAAATTGTAGGTTTACAGTTGTGTTTATTTTTGTTATTTTGGGGTCACATGTCAGTGTAGAATATTTTTGTATACCTTGGCGCAATGTGCTATTATATATACGAATTTATTTTGTTATTACTTTTCATTAACTGTTTACGGAGAATTTTATAAATATTGTTTTATATGAAAATATAATATTTTATTCAATATTTTTATTTAGTTTGATTAGCTTTAATTTCACTTTAAATGGATGATTTAGATACCTAAATTTATTTTTAGATATGAAATGTATATATTTTTTTATATATTATATTTTTTGAACAAGTTTCGAAATTTTCGAGTAAATGACTAAAATACCCCTGTGTAGTAGAAATTACTTTTTTGATTGTCTTTGATTTGACAATAGTCTATATTCCTTAAAAACATGATATTTAGTAATTGTTGCTCATAGGGGAGGCGGAGAACTGATGCTAGAGCCTTGTGAGGTTTCGGTTGACATTCCAGGCAAGGTATATCTATTGGGACATCGCGGCGATTGTCACGGGCTCGGAGAGAGTACCGAGTCGTGACACTATGCAAGGAGAATTTGAGATGAGTATGATGGGTGAACTCAACTATATCCTTGGTTTTCAAATAAATAAAAAATAAGATGGCACATTCATAAATCAAGCTAAATATACAATAAGCATGCTAAAAAATTTTAGACTGAACAACACAATATCATATCAAACTTCAATGAGCACAACAACTAAGCTTGATAATGACAAAAAAGGTATGACCATTGATCAATAGTTTTATAGATCTATGATTGGCTCATTGCTATATCTGACTGTTAACGGACTAAACATCAGTTTTAGTATAGGACTTTGTGCTAGATTTTAGTTATCGCTTAGAGAGTCACATGTAAAAAACTGTTAAAAGAATATTTAGATACTTGGGTGACATACCGAATTTAGGCATATGGTATCCCAAAAGCTCAAACTTTGATCTTCATGCTTACTTAGATGCTAATTTTGGTGGATGCAAGATAAGTAGAAAAAGCACTTCAGGAACTTGTCAGTTTTTAGGAAAAATGTTAGTTTCATAGTTTTTTAAACATAATAGTGTAGCATAATCAACAATTGTACCTAAGTATATGGTTACTGGCAGTTGTTGTGCACAGATTCTTTGGATGAAACAATAATTAGAAGACTATGGAATAACTTTTAAGAAGATTCTTATAAGATATGATAACATTAGTCTAATTAATTTGACTAGAAATCCTATCCATCATTTTAGGAATAAGACAACATTTTATTAGGGACAACATTTAGAAATAAGACAATATTTTATTAGGGATCATGTACAAAAAGAAGACATAGTTTTAGAATATATAGAAACATAATATCGATTAGTAGATAATTTTACCAAGCCTTTAATACAAAACAATTTTGTAGGATTAAAGCTAAACTAGGGCTAATGAACATGCCTTAAGATTCACTTCTTTGTGATATATTTATTGTTGTAATGATAAACTGTCTATTAAACTTAATTCTTCCTTAGAAAAGTGTTTTTTATTTAAGTTGTATATATCTATCAAATATTCTCTTGCTACAAATGTTGTCTATTCTCTATGAACTTAATACTCTCGTACTCTATTTTCTATTCCTTTTTGATATAACAAAAAGGGGGAGAATATTTTGAGTAAATTTTGCTAAAAGCTTTTCTGTTTCTCATATACTTGGTTGGATTTTTTGAAATATGATTTTAAAAAAATGACTTCAAAATATCATGCAATCTTCTTTAAAGTGCACAGATTCATAGGGAGTTCTGCATGAGAAAAATGCTTTCAAAATTTTTTTACTTTGGTTCAAAAATCTTTTGAAATGATAAGCACAAATTCATGGGGAGTTTCTTCAATGAGCAAATTTAGCTATTAATTTTTTTCATATCAAAAGGGTTTGAAATGACAAAATTGATTGACCTAAATATGCTTTAAAAATGAATGCAAGATGTTTTGTACTTACATAAAGTCCTTAAGAGTTTTGAAGTTTAGCTTGCTAAGAAAAATGTTTTTAACTAAATTTGAACTCAAAGTGCCAGCATTAAAGTATTGATTCTTAAACAAGTGGAAAGTAAAATTTATTATCTTATCAAAAGAAAAATCAATTTTGAGAAAGGAAAAAGTTAGTTCTTGGAAGATAGAAACTATTAGGATGAGAAGAAATTGACACCTCAAAGAGCAAGAATCGATTCTAGAAAAATAGAATGCAGAATGAGGAAGTCCAATGTAATACCTCGTACTTTGATATGGTGGCTAATAAAGCTTATCGGATGCAAATTGAGGTTAATTAGAATGTTTAAAAGTGAAAAAATATGAAAGGAATAGTATAGGGAAAACTATTCCACACGCGAAGAAATAACAATTGAATAATAATATTTTATTGAGGACGAATTAGTGAGATAAAAAGTGATTCGAAAGAGAATCGAGGCATAATAAGACATTTTGGGTGCCAAGGAAACACGTGGAAAATTTTAGAATAAAATAATATTAAAATATTAATATTTTATTCAGTCTTGAAATTTTCCATGAAGAATGAGTATATGGTCAATCTAAGTGGGGGAGAAGAAGAATGAGAAAATTTTGGAGAAAGATGACATTAATGGGGCTCACATGTCTTTATTAAATAAAGCTAGCGCGGGTAAGTAAATATTTAAATGTTATGGTGATACCGTGTTGAGCTATAAACTTGATATTTTATTAGTACAAGTGTCAAGGAAGAAAAATAGGAAGAAATTGGAATTAAAAGATTGTGGGATGACTTAATTAAAAAGGGTGAAAACCTTAGAGGGTAAAATGATAATTTTACCATTAGTAGGAAGCTTTGACCCTTCATCCTTATCCCATGTCTGGCCATCATGTCCAAGGCATTATCTTGCTTCTTCTTCTCCTCCCAACACCATTTTCATCCTCCACTATGAAAATCAAGCTTTTTCCATTTTGTTTTCTTTCCTTTCTTTTCTTTTCTTACTTCTTTTTTCTCCCAACTTCTTAGGCACCAAACCTGTAGCTTCTAACTCCATTTTCTAGGACAACTAAACCCTAGGAGAGAGAAGGAAAAAATCTCTCTTTCTTTCTTTTATTTTCTATTTTTACTCCACCATCACCAACACTTGAATTTTCAACTTCAAATCTCCATTTTTAAGGCTAAAAGGTATATACTTTCAACTTTTGAAATTTATGAATTTATGGATTATATTTTCATATTTTATTTCATAATTTCTTTAAATTCTTTTTCTTGGAAATATTAGGTTTTTGTTGATCTTTATGCCTCCAAGCTCACCAAGGTAAAGAACCTTTAAATTGGAATAGTTGATATGATGGGTTTGAGAATTAGACTAGAATTCTAGGTTAAAAATTAGGCTAGAATGTAGTTTATCAAGCGTATGCTTATTAGAATTATTAAGTTTGAATTTATGATATATTTGAAGCTATTATTATTTATTGGCAATTATAGGTTTTAATGGTATGTTGGGACTACTTGGATTAAGATTTTGTTAGGTGGCATCGTTAAGGTCAGTGAACTTGCATTTAAAAATGTTTTGGGATAAATGCACATTTGTTTGAATGAATCATTTGAAAACTTTATTTGTCTTTGCTTTAAAATGTTCCTGGGAACAAGCCCTTGATGAAATGTCTTTACGTTGTGAAATTGTGCAATGTAATTAACTCATGTATTCCTATATTATGCGATACGTATAATGTGATGAATTTCGTATTCAAAATATTATGTTGAATTGCTAATTGATTTGTGGCATGTGATGTATTATTATCCAAAGATTCTTGTTACATGTTGTTACATGTGCCATGCATTGAAATGTAATGTTGAATGATAATTATAACTGTGCGTGTGCGGTGTGGGAGTGCACATACCGATGATGACGAGTGATTCAAGCTATGTGCGGTGTGGGAGTGCACATGAGCTGATGACCGGTGGGTGATGATTCCAGCTACGTAGGTGTGGGAGTGCACATGAGCCGATGATCAGAGGATGATGATTCCAGCTATGTGCGGTGTGGGAGTGCACATGAGCAGATGACTAGTGGTTGTATACATGTTTACACATACCATAGAAATGTTAGAGAACATATTATGTGATTGCATTGAATGTTGAAAGTTGAACTTTCTAAATGTTTTAAAATGAGTTGAAAAACAACACGGCATCAAGTTTTGTTCATAATATACAAATTTGCATTATTTTTAAACGAGTGCATTATGTTTTCGAAAAACTCTCCATATCGTTTGCTTTTTCCCTTCCTATGTTCACTCACTGGGTTTATACTCACTCTTTTTAACTTCATGTTTTTAGATTTGGAGGTAGTTGGGACCTAGGTCGAATAGTCCATTTGTATTCGCCATTTGATAGGTACCATGGCATCCAGTAATAGTACCCATGTCGAGAGTCACTCCACTGATAGTCAAGGTCTCTTGCATGTGTATATAGTTACTTAAATGTAAATTATGAGATTGTTGTGTACTCTGTATGTTGATTGATTAACCATGTCATTTAGGTTTGACAAATGATAACCCTATTTTGGGAACGTTATATATATATACTTAGTTCTCACGATCTAATTTTGAAAGACATTTATTAGAAATTACAAGTATTAGATCTTAAAGAAAGAGAGACTTGCTTGGGCTTGGTGGGCTATGCCTATTAGGCCCTTGCGCCGGTTATGGCCCGAGAATTGGGCTATGACATCCAAGCATGAAAGAATCAATTCTCCATGAAGCAATAGTCAGTTATGAGCAAGAATGAACCAAAGATCTCAAGTCTAGAAACAAAGAATTGATTCTTAAGGAAGAAGATATTGGTTTTTGAAGCACTAACGACAAAAATTAAAAAGCTAGTGAAGAAGAAAGAGATGGTACAATTGGATAAGATTGGAGCGACAATGATCAAGCTCAAATTCAAATTTTGGTGCCAAATCATAGTGATGAACCAACACCTTGAGACAGAAAAATTGATTCTTTGAAAAATGTAAAGGTGTCACCTTTGAATCAAGTGAAGGAAAAACTAACATCTTCAGAAGGAAGAATCAATTCTTTAGATACAGAAAGTTCTAAACCTTGAAGAATGTGATGAAAAATAAAAAGCACTAGAATTTTATAAGGGTTCAACTTTCTCTAGTGCCTACATCCACTCCCTTGGAACACTAAAGAATTTCAAATCCACTAAGGGAAATGAGCTTTTTATGAGGTTAAGTGAAACCCTCACAATAGCTTTTTCACGAGATCAAGCAAAACCCTTACAATGGCTTTTTCACAAGATTCAGTGAAACCCTTACAAAGCTTTTTCTCAAGATCAAGTGAAACCCTTCAAAAATGGTTTTTCTTAGGCTCAACCACAAACCCACAAATTATTTTTCAAAGTTAAGCTAGAACCTTTATAAGAGGAGTACAATGTTTAGCAAGAAAATATCTCTACAAAGGCTAGATGCTAGATGTTTAAGCTTGAGTATATTGAGAGAAGAAATATGAACTCAAGTAAAGCAAGTGTAGAACTTTTTTAAGCTCGGTGGAAGAGTAAAACGAAGCTAGAGAGTGAGGATAAGCTTTTGGAGGTCTTTCTAGGGTTTGAAACTTTATCTCAAGTCTTTTTTTGCTTCCAAATGACTCAAGGGCATCTATTTATAGCAAGTGTGGTGTTTGGAACTGTTAGACACAAATTTGAATTAAATCTAACTATTTCTGAGGCTTGAAGGTCGTCTACAATACTCATAAAATCAACTATGTTCTTCAAATTTCTTAAATTAGGGTTCCATAGTCGAGTATAACCTTCATATACTCGATCTAATTCTCAAGAGCATGCAAGTTTCAAATCTAGATTGTCAAGGTCGATTATACAAGCATGAAAGTCGACTATGTCTTTTCATTTCCCTTTTTTAAATGCATTAGAGTAGCTAAGGTCGACTACCATAATGCCAAGGTCGTCTATGGCTATGCTTTTCTCCAATTTTTGAGCTTTTATGATCAAGGTTGACCATAGCCACTCCAAGGTCAACTATAGTTTTGTATACTTCAAGTTTTTCACTTTTCCTGCTTTAGATCAACTTAAGCTTCTCTAGAGTAGGCTTTTGACTTATATCTTGAGGTTTCCTTAGCTTTTTGGCACCTTTCTTCAGCTATTTCTTCCTTACTTTGTTCCTACAATCAAATAATAATTCAAGGCATGTTTGCTCGTTGTTTTCTTAGTTGAATATGCATTGTTTGAAACCTTTTATGATCTTTTCTAATGATGCATGGCTTTTCAAACAATTATGGGACCTTAGGGAATTAAACATATATTTGAGACAATTTCAAATGCTTGACATTAAGTTGAAGATAACATGTAATTTTTGTAAAATCAAAACATGATGTAACTCAAGGCTAACAATCTCCCATTTTTTGATATGACAAAAAGCACGAGCATATTGCATTTGAGATTTCTTGAAACTCACCCTACCTTAATTAGTCTCTATGCCCTTGTAGAAAACATTTAAGTGTAAGTGAGAAAGGTATAAGATACGAATATGAACTTTGAAATTCTCCCCTTTAGTTTATGCATGAAGTTGAAAAATGTTTTTTAAAAAAATTCAGCTAATATAAGAGCATATCAATGTGCTCATAAACCTTCTTCTATTTTTTATTATATTAAAAAATAATAGAAGTGTGAGCTTTTAAAACTTAAACTCAAAAGACAATGGCTAGTGATAATCAATAAAAATATAAAAAGTATTAAGTCCAAGAATAATCTCTAACCATCAAATCAAAATCATGAAATATATTTCCATGCAAGATATTCAATTAAAAGATCAAGAAATATATTCTTTCATCATAGGTTGAAAGCATTAAATAGAGATA
This sequence comes from Theobroma cacao, assembly GCF_053813885.1. Classification (NCBI taxonomy): domain Eukaryota; kingdom Viridiplantae; phylum Streptophyta; class Magnoliopsida; order Malvales; family Malvaceae; genus Theobroma; species Theobroma cacao. The sequence continues at coordinate 18,394,333 of NC_142648.1, read as the reverse complement.
TATTTCCAATTAATATGTATTCAAGCAAAGCATAAGATAATATACTCAATTACCACATTTAAGAGCAATAAACTAAGATATATCTTTATGTAATATATTTTCAAACAAAACATTAAGGAGTATATCATCCAAAGATTAATGTATTAACTAATTAAGAATGCAACACATTCACACACACATATAATCAAAATGATATGGGCAATACATCTGTTGAGTTCAAGATGATATATAAAGTCTAGACACACTAAATACATAAGCATCATCCTAAGGAAATATTAAGCATTCAACATTTATATGGACATGCAGATAGATCATTAAAACGCAAAGTATTTAAGGTACACAGTCATACATATAATTAATCAAATAGTTCATAATATATATTTTTTAAAAATTAAGTAAATTAATCAACAATTCAAACAAAACAAGAAAAATGAAATTTAGTCAAGGCATATTCATAATACTTGTTTCTTCTCTAATCTTATAAAAGGCCTCTATATCTAATGGCTTAATAAATATATCATCCAATTGGTTTTGAGTATTTACATATTCTATAACTACATCTTCCTTTTGCACATGATCTCTAATGAAATGATGTCTAATTTCAATGTGCTTTTATTCTAGAGTGATTCATTGGATTTTTTGTGAGATTAATAGCACTAGTATTGTCACATTTAATGGGAATCTTTTTCATTTTAATGCCTTTGTCCTCTAATGTTGTTTGATCCAAAGGATTTGGGCACAACAACTTCCAACTGGTATATACTCAACCTCGGTGGTAGATTGTGTTACACTATTTTGCTTTTTAGAAAACCAAGATATCAATATTTTCCGTACAAATGCACAAGTCTTGGATGTGCTTTTTCTATTTACTTTACAATCTCTAAAGTCAACATAAAAAAATTGTAAGTCAAAGGAAGAATTCTGTAGTACCCCGTACTTTGATATGGTGGCTAATAAAGCTTACGTGTGAAACCTTGACTTTTATAGACGCATCACTCGAGGTGAAACTTATGTTTAAAGGTTTAATTTGAGCTAATGATGCTAGTTTTATGTTACTTATAATTATCTTATGTCGTTATACGAGTAAGATCAAAAATAATTTTAATTGGTGAAGAGAGGTGCATAATGAATAGTAGCCTTATTTGCATATGTTTCGATTTTTCAAGTATATCTCCCACTACAGAAGTTTAAATAACATGATTTTTAAACCATTAGAAAGATAAGATGCAGGGATACAACTTTAATGTTTGCCACTTTTCCCAATTCTAGTGCGAAGGTAGTCAAAATCTTTGTCGAAGTGAAAGAATTGCGCTAGAAGAACCAAAATTGGCAGAATGTTTGAGCTCTGCGGCGTTGAAAATTGAGAACCGCAGCCTTCACCATAAATTTTACAAATAACAAGATTTTGGGGTTTTTGAAGCTAGGACTTTTGGGGGCTACTTAAGGGACCTATTTCAAAGGATTTTGGACCTTTCCCTAGTGTCAAAAGAGCAAAAGATTTCACAACAACAAGAGGAAGACAAGTGGCATTGCTAAGGGCATTATTGTAATTTCATGAAAAATTGGATAAGATTTAACTATAAATATCTTCATTCTCCAGCACCTTCCTCAGATTTCTAGCACTTCATCTTTTTCTTCTTCCTCCCATCCCATATTTCTTCACCTTCCATGGGAGTACTCTTCAAGCTTCCATAACTCTCTCAAGTTAGCCTTCATTTTCATGCTTTTGTGCATTTTTTTGATAGAACCTCTTATGTTCTTTCACTCTTTCACTTTAAAACCCTTGAAATGTCTTAGATCAATACTTTCTCTCACTAACTAGGGTTTTAGAGAGAGAAAAAAAGACCTTCTATATGAGTTGGGAATTCTTGAGGAGATATTCAATTGCAAATCTAGCAAAGTGAGCATTGAAATTAAGTTAATATTTTAGTTGTTGAGAATGATTAATAGTTAGATTTATGAGTGTTTTGTAGTTGAGGTAGTTTATTCATTTTGGTGTGATTATAATAGTGTAAATAAATAGCCACTTGATGGTAGTTGAAGCTAGTTAGGAATAACTAGTGGAACTTGATTTAAGAGATAGCTTTTAGAATTATGGTTATGTGATTGAATTTATTGTAATGCTAATGTGTGATAGGCTCCACTGAAATCCCACATCACCATTCAGGGCATTAGTGGAAGTTGGAGTTGCTTTAAGAATCAACAAAGACAGGTGAGTGAACTTGCATTAAAATGTTTTGGGATATATACATTTATGTTTGATTGAATCCCTTAAAACGTTTTATTGGTTTGTTTCAAAACTCACATGGAAACAAGCCTTTATGAACTATTTTCATGCTATAAAGAGGATAGTGTGATGAATCCATGTGTTTCTGTATAATATTAATGTATATATATATATTATGTCATAAATGGTACATTGTGTGACAAAAATGCAACCGTGCATGTGTGGGGTGGTGTGCACCTGCCGGTGATGACGGTGGTGAGGGAGATGGATGATGATATTGCTTGTGCACGATGTGGGGGGATGCGCATGAGCTGGGTGAGACGAGGTGTCCGGCTATGTGCACGATGTGGGGGGATGCACATGAGCTGGGTTAGACGAGGTGTCTGGTTATGTGCACGATGTGGGGGGATGCACATGAGTTGGGTGAGATGGTGGTGCATATATTTATATCTATATATATATTTGCTATATAGAGATGTTTGGACTTAATATGTGCTTGCATTGACTATTGAAAACTTGAGTATTGTCAATGTGTTCAGTTTATTGTGCAATGTGGAATGAGTGGATTTTCTCGGTGGTAGTGAAAGCCCCTTAGATTTTGTCTGGCCAGAATTTTGTTGTAGCGAGAATGAAACTTTCTGTTCCGCTTATCATTTGGCTGGTTTTTGCCATATTTTCCACTTCTCCAATTTCATGTTAAATATGAATTCTCTATCGTCACATGATTTAGCAACCAAAGGTTTAATTGAGGGTTTTAATAAGGACTTAAGCTAAAGTGCATCGTTTTCAAATAAGTGCACTATGATTTAAAATTTTTCCTCATTATATTGCTTGTTCACTTCCTATGTTCACTCACTGAGTTTGTACTCACATTTTTAAAATTCATGTTTTAGGTTTCCTGAGTTAAAGGTGATTGGATCCTAGGACGAGGTGCTTTTCCCTATACATTGCTCAGTAGGTTTAACTTGACATTAAGTGTTATTAATCGTGCCCAGAGTCACTCCACTGACGGTCAAGGTCTAATTATGTGTATATGAATATTTAATGTGAAACATTAAGAATCATTTATTAATCTAGTTATGAATATATTGGTGGATGATGCCATTATGAATGTATGATTGGGGTTTATGAATTGTTTTCAAAGAAATGGTATTTGAACATTTCGAGCTTTGGATTCTAAAGGAATAGGGATTAATGTATAAGATCAATTAAGCAGGCTTGCTTGGGCTTAATGGGTTGAGCCCATTGGGCCCTTGCACCGGTCATGACCTGGGATTTAGGTCGTGAAAAATTCTTTGGATGCCGAATGCCTAAATAGATGTCTTTAATTGCACATAAATGAAACTCTTTAGGAGATGATTGGAATCCAATACGTAGACTTGCACTAAAGCTTATGTCAAGTCTACTTGAGGTAAGATAGAGCAAGGAACCTATCATTGATCTATAAAGTTTAAGGTCAATAGGTGTACCTTGTTCATCAATGTCTAGCTTTGTAGATGTGCCCATTGGAGTAGAGTAAGATGTAGTTCCTACCATTTCAAATTTGTTGAGCACGTATCCTGTGTACTTGGCTTAATTGATGAAAGCACCATCTTCCTTTTGCTTTATTTGCAATCCCTAAAAGTAGTTATGCTCATCTATCATGCTCATTTCAAATTCACCTTGCATTACTTTGACAAATTCTTGACAAGGAGGTTTATTAGTAGCACTAAATATTATATCATCAACATATTGTCCTAGCCCAAAACCCAGGCCATGACCAGCGCATGGGCCTAATAGGCATAGCCCACCGGGCCCAAGCAAGCCCCTCTATGTAAACCCCATCAGTAGTCCATCTAAAACTTCTTTTTCTTTTGGATCTAAGACTCGTAATTTCTAATAACAATCTTTTCAAATTTAAATCGTGAAAATCAGGTACATACAAAGTTCACAACAAATCTCACAATTTACATTAAACCATCACATATAAGCATACAATCAACCCTTGACAACCAGTGGAGTGACTCTGGCCGTGGGTGCTATCATTGAGAGTCGTAGTGAACCTATCGAAAGATGAATAGGAGGCAGCACCTTGACCTAGGATCCAACTACCTTCGATCCTGAAAACTAAAACATGAAGTTGAAAATAATGAGTATAAACTTAGTGAGTGAACATAGGAAGGGAACAAGCAAACGATACGGAAGATGTTTTTTTTTTTAAAACACAATGCATTTGTATTGAAACCATGCAATTTGTATATCACAAACAAAACTCGATGCCATGCTGTTTTTCAACTCATTTTGAAAACATTTAAGAATATCAACTCTCAATATACAATTCAATCACATTACATTTTCCAAAAATCTCTACTTTACAGGACAGGTGCACATGCATGTAAAAATTCACGTATACATTATGTATATATAAATATATAGATAATTCAAACATACACCAAGGCCATCCCCACACTAGTCACCATGGCTCCGCATATACACCCACCAACCTCAACTCAGCTCATGTGCACTCCCACACCTCATAAAGCTAATATCCTCATGTGCACTCCCACACCGTACATGGCATATATCATCATCATGTGCTCTCCTACACCAAACAGGGCGTATATCATCAGCATGTGCTCTCCCACACCGCACACTACCGACACCATCATGCGCACTCCCACACTACACACGCACGGTTAAAATCATCATTCAACATTACATTTCAATAAATGGCACACATAACAACATGTAACAAGAATCTTTGCATAACAATACATCACATGCCACAAATCAATTGGTAATTCAACATAATCTTTTAAATACGTAATTCATCACATTATACGTTTAAAAACGTAGAAGTATCACTTGTGAAAAGCTTGTTCTTGTGCATAAATTTTAAAAGAGTCTACCAAGGATATTCTAGCATTTCATTCAACACATATGCATTTGTTCAAAACCTTTTAAATGCAAGTTCACTCACTTTACGATAGTGGGATACTATATCGCTATTAATTCGGAGGCGTATCTAGCTATTTCTTTTACTTGCCGATCGCTCGTTATTTCCTCTAACACGCCACCACAGTACACTATCTTTATTTTTACACTTCCTAGCAACAATCAAAATTCAATATCTTTAATGTATATAATTTCTACTTCTCTTTTTCATTCAATCATGAATCCTTATTCAACTAACTTATATCTTGACACATTTTTACCAAAGTTGCCTTTATCCTTTGCTTGCGTAATTCTTTAGATTATAAATATTGACAACTTATTTATGACTCTAGCACATATATTAATCTTTCCTAAGGATATTTATCAAGTTCAAACATCAGTTACACCCTAATAACCTAGCATATGGCAGCAACTATAAATTTACTTCCATCAAGCATTTTTTAAGTCCACGTGCACCACAATTTACTTTTATATGCTGCCACAAGCACAAATAATCAAAACATATCTCATTTTTCCTTTCTACTTGTGATTTAGATGTTAGAACGCTTACCAACCATTTAATCTAGCTCAAATTCACCACTCATTCCAAGATTCTTCCACATGCATGCCTCGGGTTCCTTGGATTTTTATTGATCCTTGTTGCCACAAACAAAACCTCACATCATAATTGGTTCAAACTACATGTTTTCCAACAAAACATCAATTTCTACCTTCCTGACCTTGAAATCCACAAGGCAAACCACCAAAATCTTTTCAACCTCAACGATGGTGTGTGGGTAGGGAGGAAAACCTCTTGGTTTTCTCTTTTCTCCTTCAAGGCCGAGCCTCCTCCGAGCTTTTCTCTTACTTTTTCCTTCTTTCTTTCCTTTCTTCTTTCTTCCTTTCTCCCTCCTAGGGTTTAGTTGGGATGAAAAATGAGGTTGAGAGTTGTGGGTTGGGTGAATAAAGGGGTAAGAAAATGGAGAAGTAAGAAAAGAAAAGAAATGAGAAAAAAAACTTGATTTTTATGGTGAAGAAAGAAAAATGGCATGGGAGGAAGAAGATGGAGAATAAAAATGCCATCTTGAAGAGATAAGGATCAGCCATGGATAAGGAAGAAAAGAGTCAAAGCTTCATTTGGAAGCTTTAACCACGCTCATGGAAAAATTACCATTTTGCCCTCTATGTTTCTTCTTTTTTTTAATTTAGTCCTCCCAATAATCATTTAATTCTAATTTCCTTCTATTTTTCTTCCTTTACATGTGTGCAAACAAAATATAAAGTTTACACTTCAACACGGTATCACCATAATATTTAAATATACTTACGCGCACTAGCTTTATTTAAAAAAGACACGGAGCCCCACTAACGTCGTTTTTCTCCAAAATTCCCTTATTCTTCTTCTTCCCCGCTTAGATTGACCATATACTCCTCCTTCATGACTAATTTTGATATCAAATAAAATATTAATATTTTAATATTATTTTATTCTAAGATTTTTCACTTATCTCCTTGGAACCCCAAATGTCTTATTATGCCCGATTCACTTCTGAATCACTTTTTATCTTGCTAATTTATCCTCAATAAAAATATTATTATTTTATTATTATTTCCTCTCGTGCTAAATATTTTATTTTAAAATATCATTTTCACCCGTCTCCACTCTATGGCACTTAAATCAGCATCCATTAACCCTTTGTCTCGTTGATAAGGTCATATTGACTTCTCTACGAGGGTACAGGGTGTCACACATATACTTGTACCATTAAAAAATCTTTACCCTTTATCCTGATAAAGAGTGTTTTATCTACCTTGCCTCTATCAAAGTCATTGTTTATCAAGAATTTAGATAGTGTCTCATACCAAGGCCTAGGAGCTTGTTTTAGACCATACAGAGCCTTTTTAAGTCTAAACACATGATTAGGAAAGGTTAGACTTTCAAAACTAGGTAATTGTTCTATATATACCTCTTTATTAATTGTTCCATTCAAGAAGGTACTTTTGACATCCATTTGAAACAATTTGAAGTCCATGTAACAAGTAAAGGCTAATAATATCCTAATTGTTTGAACCTAGCTATGGGTGCATAAGTTTCATCATAGTCTATACCTTATTCTTAATTATACACCTTAGCTACCATTCTAGCTTTGTTCTTAGTTATATTACCATGTTCATCCATCTTGTTTCTAAATACCCACTTTGTACCTACAATGGGATAATCATGTGGTTTTGGCACCAATCCTTATACCTCACTTCTCTCAAATTGGTTTAATTTTTCTTGCATTGCTAAAATCCAATGTTCATCATTTAATGCATCATTGATATTTCTAGGCTCAATTTGAGAAATGAAGGCAACTTACTCACAAACATGTTTGGCTCATGTTCATGGTTATCATACAATATTACCTTTCAAGGCATAATGTACATATCAACATGTAAACAAAAATATTTACACATGTAATACCGTGCACCCTCGTTGGACACAAATAAGACCTTATTGATCAAACGAATGATCGTTTGATGGGAATTGGCGTGCTAAAGAGCAACGAAGGATGAAATGAGCGTTCAAGAATAAAATGCTTCGGGCGTGCAGAAACAATAATTAAATAATAATATTTTTGTTGGAGAGGAATTAGTAAGCTAAAAGATGATTCGGAAGTAAACCGAGATGTAATGATGTGTTTCGGGACCAAAGAAGGCAAGTGAAAAATTTTAAAATAAAATAATATTTTATTCAACAAAATAATATTAAAATATTAATAGTTTATATGTTGTCGGAATTAGTCATGAAAAATGGAATATGACTAATTTAAGTGGGGGAGAAGAAGTAAAGAAGAATTTTGAAGGAAAACGACGATAATTGTGTCAGCGTGATTTTATTAAATCGAGCTAACGCGGCTAAGTAAATATTTAAATATTATGGTAACACCGCGTTGAAATGCGATCTCGATATTTTGATTATACACATATAAGAAAAGGAAGATAGAAGGAAATTAGAATTTTTACACGTGTCGAAAGAATTAATTTTAAAATATGAAAATTTGAAGGAGGTGTATTAAATAAAATGAAGTTAAGGCATAATATGTAAATTTTATTATTTTGAAGAAATAAAAATAAAATGAAAATAAAATGGATGATAAAATAATGAAGAAAAGATGTTGAAAAGTCAAACAATATTTTTTATGTACATGAGTGGCCACATGAGTCAAGAATGGAATAAGGACAAAAACAAAAGAAAGAAAAGTGTGCGGCGGATGGAAAAGGTGCACAAGTTTTTTTTGACTTTCAATTTCAATCCCATATGAGTAAAAACAAGCAAGACAAAAATAAAAACAAAAGAAAGGAAGAAAGACAAAAAATAAAGAAAACAAAAGAGAAGAATGTAGAAATGATGATGGGGCAGGCCATGTGAGATGAAAGAAATGAAAAAGAGATAAAAGAGAAAAAGGAAAGGAAGTCGTTTGAGAGTGGGAGAAGAGAAATAAAGAAAAGAAAGAACCGTGGGAGGGGAAGAGAAAAAAGAAGGGTTTAAGAACCGTGGGAGAGGAAGAGAAAAGAGAACGGTTTTGCTGCACTTTGAGGAAGGAAAAAAAGAGCTTTTGCTGTAATTTTTGGAGGAAGAAGAAAGCTTAAAATTTATGAGGTAAGAAGTTGATTTTTGCTACACTTTGAGAGAGAAAATTCGGTTCTTTTTAGAGGGATTTTGGTACTGAAAATTCAAGGTTTTTGCTGCTGAATTTTGAGGTTATGTTGTTGAAAATTTTTAGAGGTTTTGCTGCCATTGAAGGACAACTTTGGCTGCTGAAAATTTGAGCTGTTTGCTGCCAATTTATGCAGAAAAATTAGAGCTGTTTGCTGGTAGTTTGTGCAAAAAAATTAGACAGCTTTGTGTGTCACGACCCAAATTCTGGGCCATGACCGGCGTAAGGGTCCAATGGATGTAATCCATTAAACCTAAGCAAGCCTATTATTTATCTTACTTATAATTCCATCTAATATCACTAAGTCATATTTCATAACTTTGAATCAAAATAGTGATATACATTGCCAACTTGTACTGGTATTACTCCTTAAAAATTTACATACAATGTCTACAACATGTATTCTAATAATTTACATTAAGTTCGTCTATACAAAACAAAATAACACTCGACTTCCAGCGGAGTGACTCGGATGAATATATAGCTATCGAATACCGAGACACCTACCAAAATATGGACCTTGAACTCCGAATCACTATTCTAAGCCATTTTGTGGGTTTTAAAATTTCAAATTCCTCTTAGAATTTCTATTTGAACTAGTTCAAGGCTCGATTTAACTTAGTTGTACCACTCGGTACAATACCGTCTTTTAATCGAGCTTGACAGGGTCTCACATTGTGCTGTCAAAATTGAGAAGTTTTGTTACTGGAAATTTGAGCTGGAAATCTGCTGATTTTATAGCAGAAAATGGCAGCAAAAAAGGTTAGAAAATGAGGCTTTTGGTGATCGATTTTGAGAGGAAAGGAAGAGAGGAAGCCACGGTGGTGAAGAAAGCAAGCCACAATGGTGAAAGGAGTGACGAGTTGGAAAGAAAAAAAAAAGAAGAAACATGGAATAGAGAAAAAGAAAGAAAAAGAAAAAAAATAAATAGAAAATAAGTGAGCATGGCCTAATAGGAAATAAAAAAATTAATAAATAAATAGGCTTAGCCCAAATAGGAAAAAATTTGAAAAGCCCATGAAGGGGGTGGGGTCCAAAGGTCATAAAGAAATGAAAAAGGCCCAACGGTAAGTTAATGTAATATTTTAATGTTTATGGGTAGTTTAATATTGTGCATATTTTGGATAAAAAATATGCAAGTTACTTAAGGAATTTTTAATTAAGTTGCTACCCATACAAATGTGTGATTAAGTATACTGAGTTTAAATTGTTGCTAGGAAAGTTTGTCGTGGAGGCGTGCCGAACGAAGTATGTGACCGACAAATAGGAATAATTATATACACGTACGAATCAATAATGAAGTAATATCCCACTATTATGAGGTGAGTAGGGGGTGTCAATTTTAAAAATTTCGTATATATATACATGTACATATATTTTACGTGAAGTGCAAAATTTATGGAAAGCATGTGTTGATAGAATTTTAAGGAATTGTGGGTGTAAGTGATTTTTAGAAATCATTTGGAATATATATATATTAGACGTAAAGTGTTTTAAACCAAGAAACAAGCTTTTCGAAAAGATTTACATCAAAGGAAATTGTGCCTTATTGTTTATGTGGTGTGCATTCATGAAATTTATTACTTATTCACCATGCTATTTTGATACAAAATATCATGCAAATATTTAGCATGAACATTTTATGAAAAGAGAGTTTTAACGTGATTTGGGGATCGATATTTTGAGAAAGATTTAAAATATCCCCTTGAAGATCAAATTTGAATTCTTTTAAAAGGTGATTTCATTTTAACCAAGAAATTCAAGAGTAATTGGAAACTATTACTTGTTGTGTTATAAATTTTATTTTGAATCGAATGGCCTATGATAATGTGGGCATGATTGGCTGGATTGGTAAATGTGTTGAAAATGTATAAACTGTTGTTTGCCTTGATAGGCTAGGTTGTGAAATAATTGCCATGTCATGCTATTTCAAAATTTATTGTATGGTGGGTTTAGATTGCTGCAGTGGGCGGGTTCCATGGACCAGCCTATTAGAGGGGTACGGTAACCTCGTTATATTCTTGCCTCGGTTGGAAAGGCGTGTAGGGTAACTCCCGAGGTACAACTTCAGAGTTCACTTCACACCAAACCACCACGTGAGGGTAAACTCAGCCAACACCAAGGAACGATATGTTTTCAAAATAAAAATATGATTTATGCGTACATGACTTTGTAACAGCCTTGATGGACTCTGTTGGGATAGCCCCAGGCCAAGGTATCCCTAACAACCGAGTATGAGAATGATTTTGGCACAAGCCAAGTTTTTAAGAAAGTCATAAGCCATGTTGTTTATTTTTGACAAAAATGTAATGGTTTTATATGAGTTGAAATAAGTTTTAATATTATGAATTATATTTCTTTGCATGGTGAAAATGGAATTAAACAATTTTTCGCAACTCTCCTATTTGTTTATCTGTGAAATGAATCTGTAATTCCTCGCATATGGGGTGAGTTATGATTTGTGCATGATTTTAAATATTATTTGGTTTCGCAGGAGCTTGCAAAATTTTATTGATTTGATTCGAAAATGATTATTAATATATTTGATGCGAAAAATTTTATTACCTCGATTATTTATACTTTATAAGAAATTCTCGATTTCTATATAAGGCACAAACCCTCGTTTGAAACGAATTGCTTTTATAATCTTGCATTTTTATATTCAACTGATCTGTCGTTTACTTATTTTTCCATCTACGCCCTACTCACTGAGTCGATGATTATCACTGAGTCTATGAGACTCACACCCCTTTATTTTCCCTTTTGCAGATAGGGTCAGCCTAGCGTGTAGTCAGTGACGCGTTCGGTCCATCGTGAATAGGTAAAGGCATCTCCTAGCAAATTAATCCGAGTCGCTCCACTGTTAGAGGTCAAGTCGTAGTATTTTATTATTAAGTTGTAAACGAATTCTAAATTTTTATATAAGCATTAATTTGGACATTATAGATTTAATGCATATACTTACGAATAAAAGGAAAAAGTTTGCATTGATTTTTATATTTATGGTTCAATTTAGTATATGAAAGTATCAATATTATATGGTGATTGAATGTAGTGGATTAACGAGCAAATTCTAGACAGGCTTGTTCTAGACTTGGCGGGTCTTTTTAGAAAGTCTTGGACGTCCGTAACGATCGGGGAGAGGTCTTTGCAGTAGTGGTATCAGAGCCCTAGGTTAGTTGAGTCATAGGATATTCTTGTGTCAAATAGCGAAGTAGTGGAGTCGACGTAGAGTCTTGTTTATAGTCAGTGATTGTAGCACCGATTATAGACAAGAGGCTTCGTAGACTATTTATCTTAGAAAACCACCTTATGTAATCATAAGTGATGATTAAATAACAAGAATTGATTGTCGATATCCGGGTTTGAGATGTCACCCGAGATACGAATATTGTTGCAAATATTTTAAGTAAATGCTTCTAATGAAAGGGTGATATGATGATATACTCCTTCGACCAAGAGTGGAGGAAAGTGGAGTCAGACTAATAAGTCCGTAATAACCCATTCACTTGGTGGAGTTAAAACTTGAGCCATGATTGTCAATGGAAAGAAATTGATGACTGTGGACGATATTTGAGGACGATATAAAGGAGAACCTACAATATTGATAATAAGAGGTATATTTTGACTAGAATAAATAATGATCATTGAGATCCACTCGAGGTTTATAAATTTAAGTATTAAGGAGATGTAAACTGATGCTCATGTGCACGGAAGTTAGTGCATTGTGATGATTAAGTTTCTTCTACTTATATATATAAATGGTGCTGAACTTTCGAGATATTTTAAATGCGAATATGTGGTGTATAGCAACTTAAATGGAGCTAGTTTTGAATCTAATTAAGTAACGATGAGATCCCAAGGTTTGATGGAACTATGCTAGGTTGTAGTTATTAGTGCATGAATTAGCTCAAGGTTGAAATTAAATATTGGCGATAATGTCGAGGGACATTTAAGTAAAATCTATATTAAGTTTTATAAATATCAGAGTTGATTGTGTAGACGTTAAAGGGAAAGTAATGGTATATTAGTGTAAAGTGATAACACAAGGACGATTGAAGGTAGTCCCAATAATGAAATTGGTTAATGAGAATCCCCTTATGTAGAAATTGAAATTCAAAAATGCAAGAGGTGCGTATGACTCCCATGAATTTAAATCTTAAGTGAGTAATTAATATCAAAATGAATAAAGATGTATCCGATGGAAGTACAAAAGGTAAATGAGAATGAGAATCACTTTTAGGAATTATGATATTGTATAAGATCTAGTGATCTCATCAAGATGAACCTAAATAGTCAATAAGATCATAAAGCATATGCGGATACCAAATTGTGATTGGATTAACGATGAAAGAAATAGGAATGTTGTTACAATCGCACTTAAAAACTTTAAGGATAATTAATGTAATCATACCAAGTTAGTTCAATATGGTCCAGATTAATAACACAAACACTTTAGGGGGATTTTAAAATAATGTCCATTGGGAACCAATAAGTGGGATGTTAATAAGCATACATTGAAATGTTAAGGTTATGAAAGGCTTTGGAGATCAGCCTTTGATTATTTAAATTTTCAACGAAATTGTATTAAAGGAAGTGTTTAAGGGTTTTGGAAATGTATGGAAAGGTGTGATAATGCACTAGTTTGACTATTTATAAGAGTTCGAACTTGGATGGTCACAATGGCTGGTGAGTAACCAAACAATGTGCAAGTAAATGAATAAAGGGAGTTATGATTGGTAGGTAAGAGTGGAACTCTAATGATGAGATAGTGTTCACTGCTTTCGGCATTGAACTATAAGTTATGAACTTGTATCCACTCTGTGAACACCTTGATGATATAGTTCAAGAAATTTTTCACTATGAGAAACATTAAAGCTTAAGGAGCAAAGGCTATATAGTCAAGTTAGGATTCATGACTAATATGTCACATAAGTATGAAGATGAATTGTAAACATATAAGGATGTTTGGAAATGGTGGTTTTAGGCAATGATTATCTCGTCAATATCTAGATCTGATGAAGTTGTGGTCTTGATATGCTTGTAAATACAAGACATAAATTATGAAATATACCTTCCTCATCAGTTTCAATTTATTTAATTAATTATCAAGGTAAAGTGCCTAAAAAGGATAGGCAAAGGATAAATTGTGTTACGAATATTTAAAGAATGAGGGTGATATAGTTTGATTAAATGATATTACCCTTAGTGAAGGAATAAAAATACGTTATGGGAATTATAAAGATCCATTTAGGAAGAGAAGATGATTTGAGATTTTGAATATTCATATACTAGCAAAGGCTTTGGCAATGAGACCGTGAGATTTGGCATTTAGAGTAAATTTAAGGAATTTCAAGTTAGATATGTTGTATGCAGTTGATAATGAACAAATTAGCTATTGATTAAAGAGATTGATTAAGATTATAAAGATATATATAAGAATATCATTAATTATCGAAATGTCTTGTGGTATAAGTTGAAATTATCTAGCGAGCACTCAATCATGAAAGTACTGGAGTTTTATTTTCGAGAATATAGTTGATCTTTAAGTATTATGAAATGCTCGCATGGAAATGGCATGGAAGTGTGTAAACCGAAATAAAGATAGGTTGACAAGTTAGACCCGTAGTCAATGGTTGGATAAATGTTTGAATGTCGGAAGGTTTGATAAAGGATCAAGGTAGAGGAAATTGTAGATGGCTATGTAAACATGCATAATTGATGATTTAAGAATGATTTGATGGAGGTGTGACTAGGATTAATGATATATTTAATTTCTCTTTATAAAAGGAAGAATAATATTGATTTAATTCGAGAAGTGTGGTACTTATAAATAAAAGTAATATGACATTGCCGAGTTTTCTATAAAGATTGGAAATTGATTTAATTCATAAGATCGAGATCTTATATGGAGAATGTCCAACGAAAGTGATGTAGAAGAATTTTAGAATTTTGATTGTTCACCGTATGTTGGTTAGAATTCGAGGACGAATTTCTTTTTAAGTGGGAGAGATTGTAATACCCCGCACCCTTGTTGGACACAAATAAGACCTTATTGATCAAATGAATGATCGTTTGATGGGAATTGACATGCTAAAGAGCAACAAAGGATGAAAGGAGCGTTCAAGAATAAAATGCTTCGCGCGTGTAGAAACAACAATTAAATAATAATATTTTCGTTGGAGAGGAATTAGTAAGCTAAAGGATGATTCGGAAGTAAACTGAGATGCAATGATGTGTTTCAGGACTAAAGAAGGCAAGTGAAAAATTTTGAAATAAAATAATATTTTATATGTTACCGAAATTAGTCATGAAAAATAGAATATGACTAATTTAAGTGGGGGAGAAGAAGTAAAGAAGAATTTTGAAGGAAAACGGCGATAATTGTGTCAGCGTGATTTTATTAAATCGAGCTAATGCGAGTAAGTAAATATTTAAATATTATGGTAACACCGCGTTGAAATGCGATCTCGCTATTTTGATTATACACGTATAAAAAAAGAAACATTGAAGGAAATTAGAATTTTTACACGTGTCAGAAGAATTAATTTTAAAATATGAAAATTTGAGGGAGGTGTATTAAATAAAATGAAGTTAAGGCATAATATGTAAATTTTATTATTTTGAAGAAATAAAAATAAAATGAAAATAAAATGGATGATAAAATAATGAAGAAAAGATGTTGAAAAGTCAAACAATATTTTTATATGTACATGAGTGGCCACATGAATCAACAATGAAATGAGGATAAAAACAAAAGAAAGAAAAATGTGTGGCGGATGGAAAAGGTGCACAAGTTTTTTTTGACTTTCAATTTCAATCCCATGTGAGTAAAAACAAGCAAGACAAAAATAAAAACAAAAGAAAGAAAGAAAGACAAAAAGTAAAGAAAACAAAAGAGAAGAATGTAGAAATAATGGTGGGGCCGGCCATGTGAGATGAAAGAAATGAAAAAGAGATAAAAAAGAAAAATGAGAGGAAGTCAGTTGAGAGTGGGAGAAGAGAAATAAAGGAAAGAAAAAATTGTGGGAGAGGAAGAGAAAAGAGAACGGTTTTGCTACACTTTGAGGAAGGAAAAAGAGAGCTTTTGCTACAATTTTTGGAGGAAAAAGAAAGCTGAAAATTGGTGAGGTAAGAAGCTGATTTTTGCTACACTTTGAGAGAGAAAATTTGATGTTTTTTAGAGGGATTTTGGTGATAAAAATTCAAGGTTTTTGCTACTGAATTTTGAGGTTAGGTTGCTGGAAAATTTTGGAGGTTTAGTTGCCATTGAAGGACAATTTTGGCTGCTGAAAATTTGAGCTGTTTGCTGCCAATTTGTGCAGAAAAATTGGAGCTATTTGCTGGTAGTTTGTGCAAGAAAATTGGATAGCTTTGTGCTGCCAAAAATTGAGAAGTTTTGTTGCTGGAAATTTGAGCTACAAATCTACTAATTTTAAAGCAGAAAATGGCAGCAAAAAGGGTGAGAAAATGAGGCTTTTGGTGACTGGTTTTGAGAGGAAAGGAAGAGAGGAAGCCACGGTGGTGAAGGAAGTGACAGGCTGGAAAGAAAAAAAAAGAAAAAGAAACGTGGAAGAGAGAAAAAAGAAAAAGAAAAAGAAATAAATAGAAAATAAGTGAGCATGGCCCAATAGGAAATAAAAAGAAATAAATAAATAGGCTTAGCCCAAATAGGAAAAAATTGAAAAAGCCCATGAAGGAGGGGGGGCCCAAAGGTCATAAGGAAATGAAAAAGGCCCAATGGTAAGTTAATGTTATATTTTAAGGTTTATGGGTAGTTTAATATTGTGCATATTTTGGATGAAAAATATGCAAGTTGCTAAAGGAATTTTTAATTAAGTTGCTACACATGCCAATGTGTGATTAAGTATACTGAGTTTAAATTGTTGCTAGGAAAGTTTGTCGTGGAGGCGTGCTAAACGAAGTATGTGACCGACAAATAGGAATAATTATATACGCGTACGAATCAATAGTGAAGTAACATCCCACTATTATGAGGTGAGCAGAGGGTATCAATTTTAAAAATTTTATATTTATATACATGTACGTATATTTTACGTGAAGTACAAAATTTATGGAAAGCATGCGTTGATAGAATTTTAAGGAATTATGGGTGTAAGTTATTTTTAAAAATCATTTGAAATATATATATATATATATTAGATGTAAAGTGTTTTAAACCGGGAAACAAGCTTTTCGAAAAGATTTACATCAAAGGAAATTGTGCCTTATTGTTTGTGTGGTGTGAATTCATGAAATTTATTACATATTCACCATGCTATTTTGATACAAAATATCATGCAAATATTTACAATGAACATTTTACGAAAAGAGAGTTTTAACGTGATGTGGGGATCGATATTTTGAGAAAGATTTAAAATATCCCCTTGAAGATCAAATTTGAATTCTTTTTAAAGGTGATTTCATTTTAACCAAGAAATTGAAGAGTAATTGGAAACTGTTACTTGTTGTGTTATAAATTGTATTTTGAATCGAATGGCTTATGATAATGTGGCTAGGATGGGCTGGATTGGTAAATGTGTTGAAAATGTATAAACTGTTGTTCACCTTGATAGGCTGGGTTGTAAAATAATTGCCATGTCATGCTATTGCAAATTTTATTGTATGCTGGATTTAGCTTGCTACAATGGGCGAGTTCCGTAGACCAGATTATAATCTTACCTCGGTTGGAGAGGCGTGCAGGGTAACTTCCGAGGTACAACTTCGGAGTCCACTTCACGCCAAACCACCACGTGAGGGTGAACTCAGCCAACTCCAAGGAACGGCTATGTTTTCAAAATAAAAATATGATTTATGCATAGATGACTTTTTATGTCATGACCCGAAACTCTCATCGAGCCCGTGACAACCGTCACGGTGTCCCGATAAACACTCATTACTCGAAATGCCAATCGAAACCTCGCAAGGCTTAATATCAATTTCTCTTTTCCCCTGGTGACTAACCGTTGCCAAATCTCATGTTCTAAAAGATTTTAAGTTATTTCCAAATTAAAACAAAAAAATAATAATTTTCGTCTCATAGGGGTATTTTGGTCATTTTTCCTTGAAAATTCGAAACCAGCAAAAAATGTAGTAAGCAAGTACAAACCACATCATTCATAATCAAAAATAAGTTTAAGCGTCTAAAACCTTTATTTAAAATGAAATTATGATTATTTGGATATAATAAGAAAATAGAACAAAATATTCAATAAGATATTCTATTTTCTTCTACAATAATATTTTTAGGATTATACGTAAATAATTTTTTTTTGTAACGTAAAAGCAAAATAAATTCATTCATACTGTAATACAGTAAGCCAAAGTATTTAATTTAATTTACAATATCAAGTGGGTCCACGAATAACCAGAAGTAAGGAAGACTGTGAACCTACAGTTTGGAGGATTCAAATCCAATGGTAGCCCTCGATGGAATCAGCTATCGACAGCCTACTCTAAGCTTGAAATGGGAGGAAATGAGGGTGGTGAGATTATATAATTTTAGTGAGTAAACAAACATCATTCAAAATATCTAAAGTCGAGTAAAAGGAGACGATTAAAATATTGCATCTAAATATGTATTTCATAACATAAATATTCATTTCATTTAAATAATCAATATAGCTTATGAATATCTTAAAACTTGGCTGATGCCAAAAACTCATACTCAGTGACACCTTGATTAGAGGTATCCAACCAAGTCCACCAAGGCTGTTAAAAAGTTTTGTACTCACAAAACATGTTTTTATTTTGAAACAAAGCTGCTCCTTGGCGTTAGCGGAGTTCATCATCACGAAGTGGTTTGGCGTGCAGTGAACTCTAACCATACCTCAAGAGATACCTTACGGGCCTCTCTGATCGAGGTACATATATATAACCGGATTTCGTGCCTCTCTAATAGGCTGGTCCATAGAACCCGCCCACTGCAACAAGCTAAACCCACCACACAATCAGATTTGCGATAGCATGACATGAAAATTATTTTATTTTACAACCTCTCAAGGCAAATGAATAGTTTATACATTTTCAGCACAGTTACCAAATCAACCATTCATGTCAATATTGCCATAAGCCAATCAATTAAAACCATAAATTTATAACACATCAAGTAGTCTCCAATTACTCTATTTTCAAAACTATCATTTAATCTCAAGACAATTTATAAAATCTCTTCATCTAAACACATTTTGTTTATAAAACATAAAGATCTAACATTAAAATTTATTTTCATAAAATTTCACCAAAACTGAATAAAATCATATTTTAGATAATTAAAATGATGATAAGGTTACTCACCTCACAATAGCGGGATTACTACATCTCTATTGATTCGTATGCGTGTATAATTTTTCATAGTTACCAATCATTTACTTCGTTCGTCATGCTTCCACAACAACTTTCCTAGCAACAATTTAAACCCAATACACTTAGTGCATCAATTCCACTTCTCTCTCTCATTCTATCATAAATCCACATTATTTCTCCTCATTTTTTCCAATATTTTACCATTCAACTTAACTCTCTCAACCAAATTATGCATCTAAATTCCTCCGACATCAATAATTCTTCATAACGAATCATTTAAATTTCTTAACTTCATTCGAGCATTATTCGTAAATTTCACATTTTTTTCTTTACTTTAGTCCTATGACACCTCCTAATAAAATATTTAAATATTGTATTAAAGTAATTTAAATTTAATTCATATCACTAATAATCAAAAATTCAATTAAACAAATGGCTAACTTAAAATAATACAATTTTATAATAGGCCAAACAAAAGCAAAAAAAATTTTCTTTACCTATTTGGACTAGATTAGTCCAAGTTCAATTTTTTTCCACCTTTATTCTTTCTTGGGCTTTTCCTCCTTTATGGCTATTGGGCCCTTTTTATGATCTCTCCCCAACTTCTTTCTATTGGGCCATGCCCATTTTTCTTTCTTGTTGGGCCATGCCCACTCTTTCTTTTTCTTTTTTTCACCATCCAACAACACCTTGTTGGTCTTTCTTTTTCCTTTCTTTTCTTTTCTTTTCTTTCTTTCACCATCCAACAACACCTTGTTGGTCTTTCTTTTTCTTTTCTCACATGCACAAGTTGTCCACAATTTCTTCCTCTCTCTCCCTCTCACCACCAGTCATAATTTCTTGCTTGTTTCAACCAATAATTTTCAGCAGCCAAAGTTGCTCATATTGACTTCAAAATTAGTAACAAAAACTGCACTTTTCAGCCTTCAAAATCAGCAGTAAAAGCTGCTCCTCTCACCCCTTAAATTGATAGAAAAATAGCTCTCTTTTCTTCCCTAAATGGCAACAAAACTACCCCCCTCAACTCAGCTCTTCCACCTTCATTTTCTTCCTCACTTTTCGGCCTTCTCTTGTTTCTTTTTGCTCTTTTTGCTCACACCTTCTTCTTGTTTCTTTTTCTTCTCTTCACTAACTGACTTCTCTCTTATTCTTTGTCTTCTTCACGTTACTTATTTAATTATATATATATATATTATTCTCCATTTTGTTCCAACTCTGCTGGCCGCTCACACCTTTCTTTCTTTCCCCTTTGTTCCACATGGCCAGCCCCCTTCCATCAATTTAATTGAAGAGTCTTTTGACTCTTTTTATTGACCACATGGGCGGCTGCCCATGTTGGTCTTCCTTTATTTATTTATATATATATATATAAATATATATACATACTTGTATTATTATTTTTACCATTTGTTTATTTTATTTCTTCCATTTAATTTCTCTACATAATCCTTCAACTTTTATATTTTAAATTCGATCTCTTTGATGCGTCTAAATATTTCAATTTTCATCTATGTTCCTTTCTCTGTACGTGTACCACTAAAATATCAAAATTGCACTTCAACACAGTATTACCATAATATTTAAATATTTACTCATCCGCACTGGCTCGACTTAGCAAAACACGTATGTTTTGCTTTTGTCACTCATTCTCCAAAAATTTGCTTGTATTTCTTCTCCCCCACTTGGATCAACCATATGATCCTTCTTCATGACTGATTTCGACGTTTGGTTAAATATTAATATTTTAATATTATTTTATTAATAAACTATTATTTTATTCTAAAAATGTTCTCTTGTCTCCTTGGTACCCAAAATACCTTATTATGCCTCAATTGACTATCGAATCACCCTTTTATCTCACAAATTATCTTTCGATAAAATATTATTATTTTATTATTATTTTCTCGCGTGCGGATCATTTTATCCTAAACTATTTATTTCATCTTCTATCACGTTTAAACATTATAATTGGCCTCAATTCGCATCCAATAAGCTTTATTTGTCACCATATCAAAGTATGGGGTATTAAAATCTCCCACGCTTAAATAGAATTCGTTCTCGAATTCACATCGATGTTGAATTATCAATATCATTCTATGATCTTATTCCATTTCTCCCCCACTTAAATACTTCATTTATGTCAAGTACCATCCTTTGGAACCAGATCAACAATACCTTTCACAATCATGACCTCTTATATCGAGACACTAAGCATGCCTTCATCACCATCATTAAATTTGAACCATAATTTCATCTTAATTATACCGATTTTGATCACAAATTATACTTACTTATGTATACCTAATCATCATTTTATTAGTTCGCTTCTTGCCAAACTTCTCAACCTTGATTCATTCGAATCATGCATGCCTTAAGCATTTTCGAATTCTAATTTCCATACTACCATAGGAGGTTTTCATTATTAGGCTTCAGTATCCAAATTATCTTCAATCATCCTTTATTCTATTATTCCATAATAATA
Organism: Theobroma cacao; assembly: GCF_053813885.1. Lineage (NCBI taxonomy): Eukaryota > Viridiplantae > Streptophyta > Magnoliopsida > Malvales > Malvaceae > Theobroma > Theobroma cacao. Next base: position 18,372,705 of record NC_142648.1, on the reverse strand, counting down.
TGACATCACTCTTCCTAGACCAATTTGCAATTTGTATTTTAAATTGCAAGACTTGAAATAAGGTTCTTTTTAAGTACCTTTCAATGTCAATACGAATTTCACTTCCAACTTACGGCTTTCTCTTTATAGTAACATAACTTAATGCTTACTTTCATAAAATCCATGGTAGAACTCCTCTTGAGTATTTCCTTAGGGATACCTATCTCAAAGTTATGTCTCACAGCATGTGATCACTCAACCTGTGACGTAGCTGTTAGACTCCTCAGCAAGTTTTAGAGTCACACATCTTATACTCATCTCATATAATTTATAATTCTTTCTCAAAGGTGTTTAAACATTCTTGAAACACTTAATCACTTATTTGCTCTTTCATACTCCAAGTATATCATTTCCATAAAGGTATGCACTTGCTCACCAAAATATTTAAATGCATGCTTAACTACTCATGCTTTAACTTATCTCCAAGAGTTTCTAGTATACCATGTAGTTTACTTGTGTTGTCACTAATCCTTTCCTTTCAACAAAGTCAAGACAAGATTTGGATATTCTCATAACAATATTCTATATAAACTCATTTGCTATATCATTCTTGAAATCTTCATTCACACTCTCATCACTTGGTATTGACATCTCTTATCAACATCTCATACATTCATCTAACCTTTCCCACACATCCTCTTTAACCTTTTACAAGGTTTACTTTGTTTCTTAAGATTTAACTTTAGTCAACATATTATTCATTTTAGCACTCCCCCAATGCACTTAAGACTCCCAATAGTGAAACTCGACATCAAAACTAATAACCCTTTTCTAACTCGTGAGTCCAATCTTTATGCCGCTCATAGTTTGCTCATACTTTCTAGCCATTAGAGGTTCTTAACGCAACAACGTTTGTTAGTCAGTACTATGGCGTTGCAACTACTAGAAATTTCCTCAACAAAGCTATTTGTCTGCATTCAAAGTCACTACATCAATCATCCTCAACCATTGGGTTTCCTTTCTAGGCATATATCATGAGTTCCATAAGTATAGGTACCTTTTCTTTGCTTGTCATACACACTAAGCCAAGTTTATACTTTCAACTCATGTCATCTTTTGACTTTCATCATCCTTCATAAAATCCCACCTCAAAACATCCTTTCCATACGGTGTAATAAATTCATAACACATATACCACCTCACATATAAGTTGCTTACTGTCTACAGCTTTCCTCAAATTTATTGTCATCCCTATCCAATTATCTTCCTTGTCTTGTACTCCAATAATTTTATTAACTTTCAAAATAATTAACTACGAAAACAGCTCAGCTTCCTCCTCACTTTATTCTCGCAATCCTTACTAAATCAAAATTTCATATTCCCCATATTCCATAATTTAACTTCATTGAGCTATATTTGTGCCCAATTATTACCTCATACTGTCATGGCATCACTAAGTAATCTCCTTCATGCTTAAATTACAATCATCAACTTAATCACGTTATCCATTTCGAATGTCATTTATAACCTTATTGCTTCCTCCTATAACCTTTCTCAATAATTATATTACCAATTTATCCCTATCATACTAAAAGATTCCCATATACATCCAGTCATTTAAACAGCTATTTTATAATCCATTCTAGTCATACATTTTAAAAGCCAAACTATTAAATTCTTTGTACAGATAACTATTATCTCCTTTACACTACATCTACCTAGAGTTAAAGTAGTACAAAATCCTACGAAAATATTACATGTCATTGGGATCATCATCTTAATCTGATCTTATCGAAAGATTCTACTCCAAGTCCTTCTTAAGATCCTCTTCCGGGTTCTCCTCCTCTTGAGATTTTCTCCTTTGTTCCTCAATCTGGGCTTGTTGTATTCTCCTACATTTCTCATAACTCACCAGTGTAGCATTTCTTCCACAACCGAGAGGATAATGTCATACAACGTTCACCTTCTTAAGGAGATAATTTGCAATTGTTACTTTCTCCTTATTCCTTTCTTGTTGTTCCTTTACATTCATCCCACAGCTTGGAGGATAGTGTCGAACAACTGACACACCCTTCCTAGGATGAATACCTTCCCTTGCAATTGCCTTTCTCACCCATTCTCTATGGTACTCTTTAGGTTGTTTCAAAAGGAAATCTTTTACAGTTTTCGGACCATCGAAGCTGCTCTCACTTTCAAAACTCTCGCTACTCACGAAGCTTTGCTTATGTCAAACCTTATTTTATAAAATAATTACGACGTCATTTACATTTTCAATAGAATAGTTACATATTTAGGAAGTTTGAGAAAATCATTGAAAGACGATATTGCCCCTAATTGTATCATTAAGTCGAATAAGCCTTAAACTAGTTCAAATAGAAATTTTAAGGTGAAATTAAGAGTTTCATGGTCCAGGGATGACTTAAAATAGTGATTTGGAGTTCGAGGATCAATATGGAGTCAAATCGGAATTTTCACTATCTAGGGGCAAAATGGTCATTTGCCACTTGGGGACAAAATGGGAATTTTTAGAAAAGATTTTTTTGGCCCCATTTGACTTATTGGAGTATGATTTGAGGTTTAGAAGTGAAAAATTTTAATTTCGGTATGATTTGGAGTATAGGGGTAAAATGGAAATTTTGCCACTCTAGGAGCAAAATTATAATTTTTCACCACCAAGAAATTTGTCCAGCACAAGGCCTTCCTTTATCCTCATTTTTTACCTTTGACTAATCATGTGGTGGAGATAAAAGGTTTAAAATTTAAAAAGTTTTAAAAATGGACCAATAAGAAAATGCCATGTGTCAAGCTTAGGATATTTTATTATTTAATTAAAAAAATAGCATAAATCAGCCCATTACTCTCCAAATATTCGGCCAAGCAAGGAAGAGAGAGAAAGAGAGGAAGAACAAACCCTAGGTGAGGAATTTCATGAGAAAAAGTGTGGAAAATCAAGGAAAACAAGTGAAAAAGGTCGGATTTTTCAACTTAAGCTTGAAATCTATCTTCCTTAAGCATTTCTCCTTATTTTTCATGCTTAAATTACATGTTTTCATGATGAATTAAAGGCTGATCATAATGGGTTAGGAGAGAGAAAGTTGTTAGATTAATTTGATTGTAAGTTATGTTAGTGTTTTTAGTTAGTTTAGCATATTTATGAACAAAACAATAAGAAAAGAATTTATTTTCCTCCATTACCATTATTGGCTGAATTTTCTAGGGGAATATTGGCTGATGATCTTGATGTTTATTTGAGGAATTATGAGTCTAGAAAAATAATGGGAATTTTCGGAGCAAAAATACAAATTTTTACCCATTAGGGGTATTTTCGTAATTTGCTATCAAGACTGATAATTTGCACCACACTGAGGGACATTAAGTCAATTTGGCTGCAATTGAGGTATAGAAACTGAAAAAAATTAATTTGGAGTTTAAACGAACGCGTATATCGATTTAATCGGGTAATAGGCCGAATTAGGTCAGCATCGCATTTAAGCGGTAGTCGAATAGGTTGCATACCATATCATCCATATACATCGGGCTTGAATTCATTTATAATGGTCAAGCATTAATGTGGTGAATTATGTATTTTACATTGTGGATAGGTGTTGAGCAAATTACACTGGTAAAAGTACAGAGATTTTGCTTGAAGACTAGGATTAGGAGAACATCGACTCCTAGAACTGTGAGTGAAGAATTTATCGTCTTAAATATCTAGAGCAATTATACTTGTTTGATGCTTTTATTGAATGGTGAGTTTAAATTATAAAATATTATGTTTACCAATTAAAATGTTTTTTAATAAAAATGAGATTTATACTAGTTTTGAAATCAAATATTGTTTTGGGAAAATTGAGTATATGGAGACTGTGTTGAAATTTATGATTTTATATGTTATTGAAATTGTGGCTTATGACACTATGGTAGCATGAAGGCTAAATTTTTGGGGTTGGCATGAAATATATGAATAGTTTTGGAGTGGTCTCGGTAGACTGGATTACATTTTATTCGCCATATTATGCTATTGGAATTTTTATGGGTTTGGTGGTATATATAAACGGTCACTACAATGGTGGGGGTTTCTGTGAACTGCCTATGAGAGGGGCACGGTAACTTAATTATATACTTACCTCCGGGGGGAAATGTTGCGTGAAGTATCTCCTGATGTATGATTTGAGTGCACCTCACGTTCGGGCTACCACGTGTGAGTGAGACTCAGCCAATGCCAAGGAACGGTTGTGTGTTAGATATGAAAACATGTTTATGGGAATGGGTCATTGAACAGCCTTGGCGGTCTCAATGGGATACCTTGACGAAGTTACTCGCGAGAAATCTGGCTGGGGCCAAGTTTAAGAAATTCATAAGCCGAAAAATTTTGACAAAAAGAAATTGTTTGGTATAGATTGAAACAAATTTTGCGTTATGAACTTTATTGATATATAACGTTTTTATATTGTCTCCATCTACTCGACTTTAGATGCTTTTGATGGTAATTGTTTACTCACTGGGATTATGTAATCATAATCTCACCCCTCTCTCTATCCATTTTTTAGGCTCAGGACAGTTTATTGATAGTTGATTAAGACGGGAATTAATCTCGGAGTGCATCCTAGAAAGTAAGGGTTGTAGCCCTACACCTTCTTGGTCAGTTGGGGGCCCACGTGTCACTTTAAATGAAATTTCATACTTTAATTATCTTTATTACTATATGAATAAATTTATATTACTCTTACGCAACAAAAGTTATTTTAGGAAGATTTTGAAAATATTGTGTTTTAAGAAAATAGAATATTTTATTTAATGTTTTTATTACATTCAAATAGCTATAATTTTACTTTAAACGAATGTTTTAGACTTCAAAATTTAATGTAAATCATGAAATATGTGTTTTCACTTACATATTACATTTTTTCGGATTTCGAAATTTAAAAAAAATGACGAAAATGCCCTTGTGAGCTAGAGAATAATATTTTATTGATTTGAGTTGGAAACGACTTATGATTTCTTGAAGTGCGAGATTTAATAACTGTCACTCACCAAGGAGATGCAAAAGCTGATGCTAAGCCTTGCGGGGTTTCGATCGGTATTCGGGGTAATGAGTGCCTATCGAGACGTTGTGACGGTTGTCATGGGCCCGATGGGAGTTTCTGGTCGTGACAATTAAAGTGGTATCAAAGCATGGTTTAAGGATCAGAGATTTTGGTTTTAAAGCGTTGGAGTTTAAAACTTTTGGTTTTAATATTGTTTTAAGAATTCACACTAACACTGCGTGGCCTCAAGTCAAATTAAGTTAAGTTAGATCGAGTTAGTTGCATATAGAATCTAAAGTCGTCTAAGTCCATTCCATTTCTTATTGTAGAGTACCATGCCTCCTCGACGTGGGTGTCAACCCCTCTGTAGGTCAGTAAGGAAGGGAAGAGGTCGTACTAGACTTAGTCAACCAGATCTCATGGAGGGGGAGTCTGCTGCACCTACTTTTCGAGCAACACCTGCTGCTGAGCCTACTGAGATTCCTTCAACTCCTCCACCACCTACTGCTACTCCTGGTGTTCCTGCCATGTCTCCTGAGGCAGTCCAAGCATTAGTAGCTTTTCTTAATGTCATTACGGGCCAAGCTCAAGCTGGTCAAGTCCCTTCTACTGTTCCCCTAGCAGTATCTCCAGTGCCACCACCACCACCTCCTGTTCCACCACTAGTGCCAGATGTCTCTATTTCCAAAAAGCTTAAGGAAGCTAGGCAGCTATGTTGCACTTCTTTTGTTGGTGATTTGGATGCAACCGCAGCTAAAGATTGGATTACTCAGGTAATGGAGACATTTGTGGATATGAAATTGGATGATGATATGAAATTAATGGTGGCCACAAGATTACTAGAGAAGAGGGCTCGTACATGGTGGAGCTCAGTAAAATCACGTTCCATTACTCCGTTGACTTGGACAAACTTCCTACAAGAATTCAACGGTCAATACTACACCTACTTTCATCAAAAAGAGAAGAAGAGAGTATTCCTAAGTTTACAACAAGAGAATTTGACCATAGAAGAGTACGAGCCTCGTTTTAACAAGCTGATGTCATATGTGCCAAACCTGGTGAAGTTTGAGCAAGATCAAGCTAGTTATTTTGAAGAAGGGCTCCGTAACGAGATCAGAGAGAGGATGATTGTGACAGGCCAGGAGCCTCATAAAGAAGTTGTACAGATGGCTTTAAAGGCAAAAAAACTCGCTAATGAAAATCGAAGAATGCGAGCTGAGTTTGCACAGAGGAGAAACCCGAATGTATCTTCTAGTCAGCTGCCCAAAAAAGGTAAGGACGCATCTGCTTCTGAGAGTACTATTTCTGTTCCAGTGACATCTCCTCGACCCCCACTTTTGTAGTTACAACTGAGACCACCGAGATTTAGTAGGTCTGGGATGAGTAGTACTTCCGAGAAGAGTTTTGGAGGTTCAAATAAATGCGAAAAATGTGGGAGATATCATGTTGGGGAGTGTTGGGCCATAAGATGCTTTCATTGTGACCAACCGGCCACATTAGGAGTGACTGCCCACAGTTAGGATGGGCTACGATAGCTACTCCATCCCCACTAGCTCATACGGATATGCAAAGGAGAGATTCCTCTAGAGTACACCCGAGGCAGGGGGTAGCTGTACGATCTGAAATGGGTAGCAACACCCCAGCACAACCATTTTTGAGGCCATTAGCTCGTTCTTCAACAAGAGTTTTCACTGTAATGGAAGATGAATGACGAGTCCGATCTGGAGAAAGTGAGTGAAAAGTTAGACGAAGGTGTAAAATAGTGATAGGGGATGTAAATACCAAGTGATGGACGTGTAAATAAAGGTTTCAAGAATAATATAGTAAATGAGTTCATATGGAATATGGTTGTAAGAATGTCTTACTATATTGTGGAAATTAGAACTCAAAAATACTTGAGGTATACAAAGTTCAAATGAACTTAAATCTTAAGCAATAAATTGATGTCGAAATACAAGAAGGATACAAAGCAATATAGAGGCATGAAGGATGATTAAGGACAAAGGGATGACTTTGAGGAATTGTGATACTGCATCGTATGCGATGATTAAATCAAGATAGATCTTGGATGCATAAATGGGATTATAAGGCATATACACATATGTGGGGTTGATATTGTGATCAACTAAAATGAAGAATGATTTTTAGTGAATTAAGATTCCCTATAAAGGAGATAACAGGAGAAGTCGAGCATCGAATAAAAAGATAATACCCCACATTTTCTTTGAGCTTGATAAGTGAAATTTTGAGAACAAAATTTTATTTTAAGGGGGGTAATGTTGTCAAACCTTGTTTTATAAAATAATTACGACGTCATTTACATGCTCAATAGAATGGTTACATATTTAGGAAGTTTGAGAAAATCGTTGAAAGATGATATTGCCCCTAATGGTATCATTAAGTCGATTAAGCCTCGAACTAGTTCAAATAGAAATTTTAAGGTGAAATTAAGAGTTTCATGGTCCAGGGATGACTTAAAATAGTGATTTGGAGTTCGAGGATCAATTTGGAGTCAAACTAGAATTTTCACTATCTAGGGGTAAAATGATCATTTGCCACTTAGGGACAAAATGGAAATTTTTAGAAAATACTTTTTTGGCCTCAATTGACTTATTGGAGCATGATTTGAGGTTTAGAAGTGAAAAATTTTAATTTCGGCATGATTTGGAGAATAGAGGTAAAATAGTAATTTTGCCACTCTAGGGGCAAAATTATAATTTTCAACCACCAAGACATTTATCCAGCACAAAGTCTTCCTTTATCCTCATTTTTGACCTTTGACTAATCATGTGGTGGAGATAAAAGGTTTAAAATTTTAAAAGTTTTAAAAATTGACTAATAAAAAAATGCCATGTGTCAAGCTTAGGATATTTTATTATTTAACTAAAAAAATAGCATAAATCAGCCCATTACTCTCCAAATATTCGGCCAAGCAAGGAAAAGAGAGAAAGAGAGGAAGAACAAACCCTAGGTGAGGAATTTCAAGAGAAAAAGTTTAGAAAATCAAGGGAAACAAGTGAAAAAGGTAAGATTTTTCAACTTAAGCTTGAAATCTATCTTCCATAAGCATTTCTCCTTATTTTCCATGCTTAAATTACATGTTTTCATGATGAATTGATGGCTGATCAAAATGGGTTAGGAGAGAGAAAGTTGTTAGATTAATTTGATTTTAAGTTATGTTAGTGCTTTTAGTTAGTTTAGCATATTTAGGAACAAAACAATAAGAAAAGAATTTATTTTCCTGCATTACCATTATTGGCTGAATTTTCTAGGGGAATATTGGTTGATGATCTTGATGTTTATTTGAGGAATTATGATGAATAATGATGAATTATGAGTCTAGAAAAATAATGGGAATTTTCGGAGTAAAAATATGAATTTTTACCCATTACGGGTATTTTCGTAATTTTCTATCGAGATTGATAATTTGCACCACACTGAGGGACATTAAGTCAAATTGGGTGCAATTGAGGTATAGAAACTAAAAAAAAATTAATTTGGAGTTTAAACGGATGTGTATATCGATTTAATCGGGTAATAGGCCGAATTAGGTCAGCATCGCATTTAAGCGGTAGTCGGATAGCTTGCATACCATATCATCCATATACATCGAGCCTGAATTGATTTATAATGGTCAAGCATTAATGTGGTGAATTATGTATTGTACATTGTGGATAGGTGGTGAGCAAATTACATTGGTAAAAGTACAAAGATTGTGCTTGAAGACTGGGATTAGGAGTACATCGACTCCTAGAACTATGAGTGGAGAATTTATCGTCTTAAATATCTAGAGTAATTATACTTGTTTGATGCTTTTATTGAATGGTGAGTTTAAATTATAAAATATTATGTTTTTCAATTAAAATGTTTTTTAATAAAAATGAGATTTATACTGGTTTTGAAATCAAATATTGTTTTGGGAAAATTGAGTATATGGAGACTGTGTTGAAATTTATGATTTTATATGTTATTGAAATTGTGGCTTATGACACTATGGTAGCATGATGGCTAAATTTTTGGGGTTGGCATGAAATATATGAATAGTTTTGGATTGGTCTCGGTAGATTGGATTACATTTTATTCGCCATATTATGCTACTGAAATTTTTATGGGTCTGGTGGTATATTAAACGGTCACTGCAGTGGTGGGGGTTTCCGTGGACTGCCTATGAGAGGGGCACAGTAACTCAATTATATACTTACCTCCTGGGGGAGATGTTAGGTGAAGTATCTCCTGAGGTACGATTTGAGTGCACCTCACGTTCAGGCCACCACGTGAGAGTGAGACTCAGCCAATGCCAAGGAACGGCTGTGTGTCAGATGTGAAAACATGTTTATGGGTATGGGTCATTGAACAGCCTTGGCGGTCTCAGTGGGATACCTTGATGAAGGTACCTACAAGAATGATTCTGGCAGGGGCCAAGTTTAAGAAATTCATAAGCCAGAAAATTTTAACAAAAAGAAATTGTTTGGTATAGATTGAAACGAATTTTGCGTTATTAACATTATTGATATATAACGTTTTTATATTATCTCCATCTACTCGGCTTTAGATGCTTTTGATGGTAATTGTTTACTCACTGGGATTATGTAATCATAATCTCACCCCTCTCCCTATCCATTTTTCAGGCTCAGGACAGTTTGTTGATAGTTGTCTAAGATGAGAATTATTCTCGGAGTGCATCCTAGAAAGTAAGGGTTCGTAGCCCTACACCTTCTTGGTTAGTTAGGGACCCATGTGTGACTGTAAACGAAATTTCATACTTTAATTATCTTTATTACTATATGAATAAATTTATTTTACTCTTACGCTACAAAAGTTATTTTCGGAAGACTTTGAAAATATTGTGTTTTAAGAAAATAAAATATTTTATTTAATGTTTTTATTATATTCAAATAGCTATAATTTTACTTTAAACGAATGTTTTAGACTTCAAAATTTAATTTAAATAATGAAATATGTGTTTCCACTTACATATTACATTTTTACGGATTTCGAAATTAAAAAAAAATAACAAAAATGCCCCTGTGAGCTAAAAAATAATATTTTATTGTTTTGAGTTGGAAACGACTTATGATTTCTTGAAATGCGAGATTTAATAACTGTCGCTCACCGGGGAGATGCGAAAGCTGATGCTAAGCCTTGCGGGGTTTCGATCGGCATTCGGGGTAATGAGTTCCTATCGGGACGTCGCAGCGGTTGTCACGGGCCTGATGGGAGTTCCAGGTCGTGACACCTTATTACTTTTAACACTTTCTAGACTACTTGGTTCGAGTTGGCATCGGCTCATAGCAGTAGAATCTAATAATCCTTCACTAACAATATTAGGGGTATCAAGACTACGGCCTCTTCTAGACATGGTGTGTGTGTTACCAGCGCGCCTGAAAACCTATACGCAACCAAGTAGTAATTACTTAATCATTTACGCATCACCAGAGCAAGTAGGTTTCTATATGCAATTACATGCATTCTATTCAACCTAACCTAACTTAACTTGACTTGACTTGACTTAACTTAACTTAACTTGGGCCACATTGACATTGTAAATTTTAAAACAACTTTAAAACAACTTTAAACCCAAAAGCTTTGATACCAACTTAATTGTCATGACTTGGAACTCTCATCGAGCTTGTGATAACCACTGCGGTGTCCCGATAGACACTCATTACCCGAAATGCCAATCGAAACTCCACAAGGCTTAATATCAGTTTCTCTTTTCCCCCGGTGAGTAACCGTTGCCAAATATCATGTTCTAAAAGATTTTAAGCTATTTCCAACTTAAAACAAATAAAATAATAATTTTCGTCTCATAGGAGTATTTTGGTCATTTTTTCCTAAAAATTTTGAAACTAGCAAAAAATGTAGTAAGCAAGTTCAAACCACATCATTCATAATCAAAAAATGTTTAAGCATCTAAAACCTTTATTTCAAATGAAATTATGAGTATTTGGATATAATAAGAAAATAAAACAAAATATTCAATAAGATATTCTATTTTCTTATAAAATAATATTTTTAGGGTTATACATAAATAATTTTTTTTTGTAGCATAAAAGCAAAATAAATTCATTCATACTGTAATAAAGTAAACCAGAGTATTTAATTTATTTTATAATATCAAGTGGGCCCACGAATAACCAGAAGTAAGGAAGATTGTGAACTTACAATTTAGAGGATGCAAATCCAATGGTAGCCCTCGATGGAATCAGTTATCTATAGCTTACTCTGAGCCTGAAACGGGTGGAAAGAAGGGTGGTGAGATTATATATTTTCAGTGAGTAAACAAACATCATTCAAAATATCTAAAGTCAAGTAAAATGAGACGATTAAAATATTGCATCTAAATATGTATTTCATAACATAAATATTCATTTCATTTCAATAATCAATATGGCTTATGAATATCTTAAAACTTGGCTGATGCCAAAAACTCATACTCGGTGACACCTTGATCAGAGGTATCCAACCAAGTCCGCCAAGGCTGTTAAAAAGTTATTTACGCACAAAACATGTTTTTATTTTGAAACATAGCCGTTCCTTGGCGTTAGCGGAGTTCATCATCACGAGGTGGTTCGGCGTGACTTGAACTCTAACCATGCCTCAGGAGATACCTTACGTGACTCTCCAACCGAGGTACATATATATAACCGAATTCTGTGCCCCTCTAATAGGCTAGTCCACAAAACCCACCCACTGCAGCAAGCTAAACCCACCATACAATCAGATTTGTGATAGCATGACATGGCAATTATTTTATTTTACAGCCTTCCAAGGCAAATCAATAATTTATACATTTTCAGCACATTTACCAAATCAACCATTCATGCTAATATTGCCATAAGCCACTCAATTAAAACCATAAATTTATAACACATCAAGTGGTCTCCAATTACTCTATTTTCAAAACCATCATTTAATCTCAAGACAATTTATAAAATCTCTTCATCTAAACACATTTTGCTTATAAAACATAAAGATTTACCATTAAAATTCATTTTCATAAAATTTCACCAAAACCGAATAAAATCATACTTTTGATAATTAAAATGATGATAAGGTTACTCACTTTACAATAGCGGGATTACTACATCGCTATTGATTCGTATGCGTGTATAATTATTCCTAATTGCTAATCATATACTTCATTTGTCACGCTTCCACAACAACTTTCCTAGCAACAATTTAAACCCAATACACTTAGTGCATCAATTCCACTTCTCTCTCTCATTCTATCATAAATCCACATTATTTCTCCTCATTTCTTCCAATATTTTACCATTCAACTTAACACTCTCAACCAAATTATGCATCTAAATTCCTCCGACATCAATAATTCTTCACAACGAATCATTTAAAACTTCTTAACTTCATTCGAGCACTATTCGTAAATTTCACATTTTCTTCTTTAGTTTAGTCCTATGACACCTCGTAATAAAATACTTAAATATTGTATTAAAGTAATTTAAATTTAATTCATATCATTAATAATAAAAAAATTAATTAAACAAATGGCTAACTTAAAATAATACAATTTCATAATAGGCCAAATAAAAACAAAGAAAATTTTCTTTAACTATTTGGACTAGATTAGTCTAAGTCCAATTTTTTTCCACCTTTATTCTCTCTTGGGCTTTTCCTCCTTTATGGCTATTAGGCCTTTTTTATGATCTCTCGCCAACTTCTTTCTATTGGGCCATGCCCATTTTTCTTTCTTGTTGGGCCATGCCCACTCTTTCTTTTTTTTTTTCTTTCTTTCTTTCTTTTTTTCACCGTCCAGCAGCACCTTGCTTGTCTTTCTTTTTCTTTTCTCACATGCACAAGTTGTCCACAATTTCTTCCTCTCTCTCCCTCTCACCGTCGGTCACAATTTCTTGCTTCTTTCAACCAATAATTTTTTAGCAGCCAAAGCTGCTCATATTGACTTCAAAATCAGCAGCAAAAACTGCATTTTTCAGCCTTCAAAATAAGCAGAAAAAGCTGCTCCTTTCACCCCTTAAATTGACAAAAAAATAGCTCTCTTTGCCTCCCTAAATGACAACAAAATCACCCCCCTCAACTCAGCTCTTCCACCTTCCTTTTTTTCCTCACCTCTCGGCCTTCTCTTGTTTCTTTTTACTCTTTTTGCTCACGCCTTCTTCTTGTTTCTTGTTCTTCTCTTCACTAACCGACTTCTCTCTTCTTCTTTGTCTTCTTCACTTTACTTATTCAATTATATATATATATATTTTATTCTCCATTTTGTTCCAACTAGGCCGGCTCCTCACACCTTTCTTTCTTTCCCCTTTGTTCCACATGGCCGACCCCCTTCCATCAATTTAATTAAAGAGTCTTTTGACTCTTTTTATTGACCACATGGGCGGCTACCCATGTTGATCTTCCTTTATTTATATATATATATATATATACATACTTGTATTATTATTTTTACCATTTGTTTATTTTATCTCTTCCATTTAATTTCTCTACATAATCCTTGAACTTTTATATTTTAAATTCGATCCCTTTGATGCGTTTAAAAATTTCAATTTTCATCTATCTTCTTTTCTCTGTACATGTACCACCAAAATATCAAAAGTGCACTTCAACGCGGTATTACTATAATATTTAAATATTTAATTATCCGCGTTGTCTCGACTTAGCAAAACATGCGTATTTTACTTTTGTCGCTCATTCTCCAAAAATTTGCTTGTATTTCTTCGCCCCCACTTGGATCAACCATATGATCCTTCTTCATGACTGATTTCGACATTTGGTTAAATATTAATATTTTAATATTATTTTATTATAAAAATTTTCTCTTGTCTCCTTGGTACCCAAAATACCTTATTATGCCTCAATTGACTACCGAATTACCCTTTTATCTCACAAATTCTCCTTCGATAAAATATTATTATTTTATTGTTATTTTCTTACGTGCGAATCATTTTATCCTAAACTACTCCTTTCATCTTCCATCATGTTTAAACATTATAATTGGCCTCAATTCGCATTCGATAAGCTTTATTTGTCACCATATCAAAGTATGGGGTATTAAATTTTAACAGCCTTGGTAGACTCGATTGGGATAGCCCTAAGCCAAGGTATCCCTGATAACCGAGTATGAGAATGATTTTGGTACAAGCCATGTTTTAAAGAAAGTCATAAGCCATGTTGTTTATTTTTGACAAAAATGTAATCGTTTTATATGCGTTGAAATAAGTTTTAATATTATGAACTATATTTCTCTGCATGGTGAAAATGGAATTAAACAATATTTCGTAGCTCTCCTATTTGTTTATCTGTGAAATGAATCTGTAATTCCTAGCATATGGGGCGAGTTATGATTTGTGCATGATTTTAAATATTATTTGGTTTCGCGGGAGCTTGCTAAATTTTATTGATTTGATTTGAAAATGATTATTCATATATTTTGATGCGAAAAATTTTATTACCTTGATTATTTATACTTTATAAGAAATTTTTGATTTCTATATAAGGCACAAACCCTCGTTTGAAACGAATTACTTTTATAATCTTGCATTTTTATATTCAACTGATCTGCCATTTGCTTGTTTTTCCATCTACGCCCTACTCCCTGAGTCGATGATTATCACTAAGTCTATGAGACTCACACCTTTTTATTTCCCCTTTTGCAGATAGGGATCAGCCTAGCGTCTAGTCAGTGATGCGTTCGGTCCACAGTGAAAGGTAAAGGCATCTCCTAGCAATTTATTCCGAGTTGCTCCACTGTTAGAGGTCAAGTCGTAGTATTTTATTTATTAAGTTGTAAACGAATTCTAAATTTTTATATAAGCATTAATTTGGAGATTATAGATTTAATGCATATACTTACGAATAAAATGAAAAAGCTTGTATTGATTTTTATATTTATGATTCAATTTAGTATATGAAAGTATCAATATTATATGGTGATTGAATGTAGTGGATTAATGAGCAAATTCTAAACAGGCTTGTTCGAGACTTGGTGGGTCTTTTTCGGAAGTCTTGGACGCCGGTTGCGACCGGGGAGAGGTCATTGCAACACATTTCACAACATAAGGATGTTTCATCAAAGGCTTGTTCCCATGCATAATTTAAAGAAAAGACAAGTAAAATTTTTCAACTGATTCATTCAAACGAATATGCATTTATCCCAAAACATTTTAAATGCAAGTTCACTCACATGTCTTTGTTGATTTTCCTTTTTGATTGGCCCCAACCTCAGCTAATGCTCCAAGTGGAAATATGGGGTCTCGTTAGATACTATCATACATATAGCATCACAACCCACCCAATTTGCATGGATATAAATCCAAATATTGTTTCCGAAATCAAACTTTACTAGTTTTTCCTAACTAGTTTTCAATCACTATTTGAATGGTCAAATTAATACTAACTCCAACCAATTTCATAACACTTCTTTCATTACTTCCATTTTCCAGCACCTATATCATCCTCAAAATTCAAAGTTCCAAGCTTAACTAATTCCCTTAGTGACATCTTACAATAGCCCAATGTTCTTTATTAAACTAGTCGTTTGTTTGCACTATTCTAATCACACTAGAAATAAATAATCACATTTCCACCACAGTATAACCTTTAACAATAAAACAACCCACAAATCTAATCATTGTCCATCATTAACAACTTAAAAAAATCAACCCTAACTCATTACTCACCTTGGTGGACTTGTAGTTGAATCTCTTTAGTGAGGATTAAAGAAGGGAAATTCTTTTAAGAGTTTTCAAGCTATTTTGAAGAGTTTCTCTCTCTAAAATGTTCAACTAGTGAGAGAAAGTGCAGATGAAAGACTTTTTGAGGGTTTTTGAGGTGAAAAGTGAAAGAACACAAAAAATCCTATGAAAAAGTGTACAAAAGCATGAGAATTGGAGTTAATTTGAGAAAGTTATGGAGGTTTCAAAGGATGACTTCCATGGAAGATGGAAAGTTTGAAATAAGGAGGAGAAATGGAAAGAAGAAGAAGAAATTGTTGAAAATTGAGATATTTATACCTAGGGTTGACAAAGTTTCACATATTTACAAAAATGCCATTAATAATTTGACTTTATCTTCCCCCTTTTTTTCGATGCAATTTTACTCTTTTGACACTAAGAAAAGGTTCACAATAGATTAGAGGTACTCAAGTTCATGAAAACTTAGAAATTTAGACTCGAGATCTAAAATTACCATTTTACCCTTATTATGGAAATTATTTTTATTTTTATTTATTTTATTGTTATATATTATATATTTACTTATTTTACTTAATAATATTTGAAAACCTACTTCTAGGAGCTTACCAAGAAAAATGACAAGATTACCCCTAATCCATGTCATTGTGTCGACCTCAGCTACGCGTCTATAGAGGTCGAGGTTTCACACCTTTGAATTCGATAAGTATAGCTTTAGTCCAGGTGAGGATGCCATCTTGACGGACGAGCCATAGTTAAGAGGATTTGGGGCAAAATGCTCTTAAGGAAATTGTTTAAAGCCTCTGGCAGTATTTTGAATACTTGGATATGCACTGAGGTAAGTGCACTGTGATAATGCTTGGTTGTTTTACATTTGGGATTATGGATGATCGACCTAGTCGCTCTGTTTGAGTGAGCATTAGCGGATGCTCTCGCATGGAGAAGGTGTATGGGACTGCCGTGTATGCGTGTGGATGATACTAAGCCTCTAGGAATTTCATATGCACATATTCAAACAAGTAGTGTAGTGATGAAGTAGAGTATCATTGCCACAGAGATTTGTTTCTAAAGTTTCACTAGGTAATAAAATTATAAAACCAATTAATCTTATTTAAGTAATCCAAAAATGGAATAAAAAATAATTATAAATAATTATAAATTAACACTAAATAAACCAACAAACTAAATAAGTTAAGAAAAGCAGTATAGTCAAGACCTAGGATTATGGGTTCATTCAACATTTCATTTGATACCAGCTTTTCTTGTTATGCATCTTTCCTAGTTGGTTTTACTAACCTAAAATCAAAAGCTATGGACAAGTCTCTGTCAAGTTGCTTGTACAAATACCTAACTTAATTAGTTCACTATATGTCTAGAGGAATCAATTAAATGAAGTTCATTAAGCAAGTATCTTAATTTGGCTATGTTTATCTGATTTGTGAATCAAATCACCTAAGTCACGTGAACATCCACTATTCTAACCTAAGTTCAATCTAAATCTCTCTGTTAAGTCTCAATTAGATTTGCAAATCAGTTAATTATTAGCCAGACAATCAAAAGCATTAAGAACAGATTTGAATAAGCAAAACCACACCCATTCATGATAAATAAAAGAGAAACTAATATTCAAACTACATGCTGAAATCTACCACAATCCTAGAAAAATAATTTAGCTCATAATATCTAATAAAATCAATATCCAAAGAAATTTAGCTATGAATCCAAGTCAAACAAAATAAGAAAAACATAGAAGTACAGAAAGAAACTAATTATTGAAGCTTTGCAATCTCAATTCTCTCTTAAAGTCTCTTGTTTTCTTGCTTTCTTCTTGGTTCTTTTTCTCTAGAATAGTTCCTTGCTGCCTCTCTTCTTAAACCTCTAAAAATGGTCCCTTAAATAGGCTCCAAGTAACCTAATTTAAAAAATTCCATAAAATTTTTATTTTTGGAAACTCGGGTAGCGTAATGGCCATGATTTCTTGGCCTTGCGTCACCGTGACAAACTTTAGTGGCGTCACAACACTACTTCTTCAACTCTACGGTGTCGTGCTCTCAAGTTTTTGTATGATGCGCCCATCTAGCCTAGCACTGCAGCCATAAATTTCCAACGTCGTGGCCATGAGTAGCTTAGTGTCGAGGCCTTAGTTGTCTTGCTGCCTTGTGCAAAACTACATCTATGTAGAATTATCCAATGCGATTGTCACCTTGATATGATCCGAACTAGGAAAGGTCATAAACATGAAAGTTTTAGTCCTATCTTTTAAATTTCTAATGGCTTAAGAATCACATTTATTAGACTTTTGGAGTGAAAGCTATGCTCCAAATACCACATCATGTTCAGTTCATCCATATGACTACAATGCTCCAAATTAGATAAACATTTTAACAACTATACAATCCAAACTAGGTGAAATTATCAAATAAAAGTTGTAACCCTTCCTATTAGCATTCTAATGGTCTAAGAATCACTTCATTTGGAGTACTATATAGAGAGATATGGTTAAAATACCGCAACATATACGAGTGAAGCTATCACCATACTTGTATAGATTTTCATCAAATGAGCATTTTTATCAAATTCCTATAAAAGTGATAAAAGAAACTATCAATAACTACTCTTAAAGTAATTTAAAATAAAATAATACAAATTAACTACTCAACAGGTAATCAAACTTAAACAAGAAAAACACCTAAAATGCTATAATCCGAACCTACAATCTCAAAAGTCTAGCTACTTAAGCCCACAAAATGTGTCAAAATAACTTTATATAATAGAGTTATTATCACAACCCGGTACTCCCCTCGAGATCGGTACAACCGTCGCGTTGTCTTGATCGACACTCATTACTAAAAATGTCAACTGGAACCTCGTAAGGCTTTAATATCAGTTTCTCTTTTCCCCGGTGAGCAACCGTTACCAAATATCATTTTCTAAAAGAATTTAAGCTATTTTCAACTGAAATCAATAAAAAAAATGATTTATGTCTCACATGGGCATTTTGGTCATTTTTCCTCAAAAATTTCGAAACCAGTTAAAAATGTAGTATGCAAGTATAAAACACATAATTCATAATCAAAAATAAATTTAAACATCTAAACTTTCATTTAAAATGAAATTATAACTATTTGAAAAAAATAAAGATATTCGAATAAAATATTCAATTTTCTCATAAAACAATATTTTTAGAACACTGCAAATTAATTTTTGCAGCAAAAAAGCAAAATAAATTTATATAAATTATAATACAAATAACCAAAGTATAAAATTAAATTTGCAGTAACACATGGGCCCACGAACGACCAAAGGTATCTAGAGAGATAAACCTACATATTTTGAGGATGTCAGTCCAATTGTAATCCTCGATGAAATGAACTATCTATCGACTATCCTGAGCCTGAAATGGGTGGAAATGAGGGTGGTGAGATTATAAAATCCCAGTGAGTAAACAAATATCATTTAAAATATCTAAAGGTGAGTAAAAGGAGACTATTAAAACATTTCATCAAACTGTAATTTATCACCTTTCAACTTATTTCGACCAAATGACATCAATTTATTTAAATCAAGTAATCAGTATGGCTTATGAATTTCCTAATAGCTTGGCTCATGCCAAAAATTATTATTATACTCAGTTATCTAGGATACCTTAACCGACGACTATCCCAACTGAGTCCGCCAAGGCTATTAAAAAGTTACGTACGCATAAACATGTTTTTATTTTAAAAATATAGCCATTCCTTGGCGTTGGCCGAGTTCCCCCTCACGTGGTGGTTTGGCGTGAAGTGAACTCCACAAGTTATACCTCGGGAGTTACCCTACTCGCGTCTCCAATCGAGGTAAAATATAACGAGATTTACCGTGCCCCTCTAATAGGCTAGTCCACGGAAACCCCGCCTACTGCAGCAAGCTAACCCACCATATAATAAAATTTTGACAGCATGACAGGGCAAATATTTTACTACCCAGCCTGCAAGCGTAAAATAAAACAATTCATACAATTCATAAAACACAGCCCAGCTAGTCATGCTAACACAATAACAATATAACATAAGCCATCAATTTCCAATCATAAAATTTATAACATATCAGTGGTCTCCAATTACTCTATTTTCAAACTCGTTATTTCGTTTCAAGATAATTTATAAAATATTTTCATTTAAATTCATTTTTGTTTATAAAACCTAAAATTTACTATTTGAACTCATTTTCATAAAATTCACCAAAATCGAATCAAAACATACTTTAGATAACTAAAATGTTGATAAGGTTACTCACTATTTTGGAAGTCGAATTTCTAAAGTACTCCGATTATCGATACTCGAGTACAATTTCCTTGCCCTTGTCGGAGGATTCACCACCTTGACACAGTACAAAATCGAGAAACTTACTACATTGGTACTAAATTGAAATTAAACTAATTTAAACTACTAATGCATGATAAGGAATGCAAAAATGCACTAGTAACTATCTAAACCCAGCATTGGCCTAATTCGTCTTATCACTCGATTAAATTACTTACACGTCCAATTTAATCCCAAATTACTCCATTTCTTTTCTAATACCTCAATTCACCAAACATTAATCAAATAACACCAATTTCAGCAACAAAACCCTCCCATTTCTTCATGAAAAAATTTGGCCATTACAGTGCACTAACACCATGATTTTTCCTACTTAATTTTCTCACCATTATTCATCATTTTCTAAGCCATTTCTTTTGAAATAATAACAATCCATCACCCACACACATCAAGGAAGATTCGGCCAATGAAGATTCATGGAGAAAATGGATTCTTTTCTTATTGTTTTGCTTCTAAATATGCTAAACTAACTAAAAACACTAACATATCTTAAAATCAAATCAATCCAACATCTTTCTCTCTCCATACCCATTTTGACCAGCCATGAATTCATCATGAAAACATGTAATTTAACCATGGAAAATAAGTAGAAATGCATGGGAAAGGTAGATCACAAGTCAAAATCAAGAAATTTTACCTTTCATTGCTTGATTACTTGAAATCCACCAATTTTCCCTTGAATTTTCCCACCTAAAGTTCCTATCTTTCTTTTCTCCCTTTGTTCTTCCTTTGCTCTTGGTTTGGCTGGCCATATGAAGAAAATGGGCTGATTTTATGCTAAATTTAAAGCTAAATAATAAATGGTTACAAACTTGACACATGTCACCCTCTTATTGGTTCATGTGTCATTTCTGAACTATTAAGCTTTCTCTCTCCACCATATCAATTCCTTCAATTATCTATGATAATATTGGGTAAACTCCATGTGCTGGACAAGCGTTGGGTGTGTAAAATTATAATTTTGCCCTTGGGGTGGCAAAATTACCATTTTACCCTTATTCGAAAAATACCAGGATTTCAATTTTTCACTTCTCAACCTCAAATCATACTCCAATAAGTCAAATATGATCAAAATCTTTCAAAAAAATTCCCATTTTGTCCTAGAGTGGCAAAATTACCATTTTACCCCTAGATAGTGAAATTTTCGGTTTGACTCCAAATTAATCCTCGAACTCCAAATCACCATTTTAAGTCGTTTTGGGAATTTAAAATTTTCAATTTTGCCCTAAAATCTCTATTTGATCTAGTTCGAGGCTTAAATCAACTTTGTTGGTCTTCTAGGTACAATACCGACTTTTGTAAATTCTTCGGGACTCTCCTAGCATGCAAACATGCTATCCATCACATGTATGTCATTACAAGTATTTTATAAGGTCGGGCTTTAAAGCACTACCCCCCTTAAAATAAAATTTTGACCTCAAAATTTCATTTACTAGACTCAAAGAAAATGTGGGATATTATCTTTTTATTTGATTTTCAACTTCCCATGTCATCTCTTCCATTCGAGCATTCATTCACAATATTTTAACCATTGGGATGCTCTTATTCATTCTTGTACGTATCCTCATATTTATGTTTACCTCACATTTATGTAGCTTCAATCTTCTTAATCATATTAGTCTATCTCATAGGACTTAACTGCGCTATAGATTACATTTCCTTGATACCATTTCCTTAACTATCACCCAAAGTCTCTTATATCCACGCAACTCAGCCTCTAATGGGATTTCTTATCATTACGCTACCTTTATCACTTGTCAACAATCAATAATTCCCACTTCAAAATACTCTTTCCATATTACAACTACTTCCAAATCAAATTTTCTCCTAAAGGGGTGTGCACTACAATTTCTATTCAAGCATTTCATAATACATAAGGATCAAACACTCTTTATTTATTCATATATATATTTATCATCACTGATAATTCAAATTTGATAACCATTAGTAACCATATTCTCAAAAAGAAAACTCTAGTACCTTCAGGATCGAGTACTTATTAAGTAGATCTGTTCTATTACCACAATATATTTAAATAAATGAACCTACTTTTGGATGTATCCTTATGGACTTAATCAATCCTTATAATTCCTAGGTCATAACCAACTTGTTAGTTTTACATCACATATAAACATATCTAACTTGTGATTCCTCAAATTTTTTTTCCAAACACTAGATCTCATGGCCTCATTAGTTTATCAATCTAAAGATGAAAATAAACATTTATCTCCCCTCAAGTACACTTTAAAATGAAAATATCATTTATCAAGATATTTTTGATATCAACTTCTTGCAGCCCTTTTTACCTTAGAAGATTAAATCCATAATCATCCATTTTGAATCATGGGCTTATGCTAATCAAGGCAAATTTTCACACTTTCGATAACATGAAGCCGATTGCACATATTCCATTCTCATATGAGAGTTAACCACTAGTTGGCATCATCCCCAAACAACACGTATCATATAAATCAAAATTTTTTTTATAGTCAAAGTTCATATTGAAGTAATTCAACCCTATGTCATATCTCATCCCCAAACCCTTACTTGTATATAAGTACTTGAATTTTTGAATCATCATTTCTTTTTTTTAAGTAGATCTTTACAATTCCCGTAGCGTATTTTTATTCCCTTCTACATAATAGCGTCATTTAATCAAATCGTATCATCCTTATTTTCTAAACATTTGAAACATAATTCAACCTTTGCCTACCATTATCAAATACTTTGCCTTGATAATTACTTATAATAAATTGAAACTTGTGGGGAAGTACATTTCACAATTTATGTTTTGCGTCTACAATTATGTCAAGACCAGAACCTCATCGGCTCCATAAAACAATAGGATAATCATTACTTCAAACAAGTATTTCCAAGTATACTTATGCTTGTATCCCATCCTCATACTTATATGACATGTCAGTCATGAGTCTAACTTGACTGTATAGCCATTTGCTCCTTAAGCTTTAATGTTCTCTCATTGCGAAAAGTCTTTCAAATTTATCACATCAGAGTATTCATAAGGTGGATACACATCCATATTTTATAGTTCAAGGTCTAACGCAGCGAACACTGTCTCATCATTAAAGTTCTACCCTTATCTATCGATCATAGCTCCCTTACACACTTACCTATACATTCCTGGTTTACGTACAAGCCACTCATGGCCATCCAACTTTTGACCTCTTATAGTAAGTCAAACTAATATATTCTCTTATGCTTTTCCATACGCTTCCTTTAATAAAGTTCCACTCTTTTATACGAATATAACATCATTCTTCCTTAACCAATTTACAAATTGTACTTGAAATTGCAAGACTTAAAACTAGATTCTCCTTAAGTATTTTTCAATATTAATACTAATATTACTCTCAGTTTATAGCTTCTTATTTATAATCACATAACTTAGTGCTTACTTTTACAAGATCCACGACAGAACTTCTCTTGGGTATTTCCTTGGGGATATATATCTTAAACTTATGTCTCACAACATGTGATCACTTAACCCGTAACTTAGCCATATATGCGGCATCCTTTTTGGGCCCACTCCAAGGTATTGTTATGTCTAGGTCCCCATCACTTGACTTACTCATTTCCGTCGTGCCTAAGGGCGACACGACAGGCCTTGCAGGACCTTCTCGCCAAGTTTCGAACCCCAGACCTTTTGCTCTCCCCCGAAGGGAACGCTTTTAACCATTTCAGCGTTAACTCATTCATATCGATATCTTCCAAAACCTTAAAACTCCAGTTAACAAAACATAGAATTAAATTCAATGACTTTAGGTCAACTCGTAAGTTCAACTTCATATCTGTCTCATTTTATTCATGCGTCCTAGACATGAAGTGTTTTTAGCACCGCGGCACAGTGGCTGTTGGAGTTTACTTAATCAATGTTATTCATCTATATTTACGGTTACTGCACTAATCATTCTCAATCGTTTGGTTTCCCTCCAAGCTTACGTCACAATTTCCATGACCATTTATATCTTCTTGTGCTCATCACATATAATAGATAAAGTCAATATTTTCAAATTCATCTCATCCTATAACACTTGTAATCCGTTATTCATACTTCATCACTTAACATTGATATTCCTCATTGATATCTCATACCTTCATCTTTCTTTACACTTATATTCACAATCCTCATAGAATCAAAAATCCATTATAAGCGTCACTTATATCCTTTCAAATTTTGTAGCTGCAACTGAAATTTCAAATTTCACCTTTTCCATATTAACATTGATATGCCTTTATCATAGCATTTAGTGCAAATTTGATGAAAGAATTGTCTCCAAATAACTCTTAAATACATAATTATCAAATTGTACACCATTAAATATTAAGATCTTGACTTTATTCTTGAATAACCAATCACATTTATTAAGTGAATAATCTATTTAGTTATCACACCTTGCCTTTGCGATCATAAGATCAAAGTTGTCCTAAACTTAGGATGCAGAAGTTCTCTCTCTTAGAGTATCCAAACATCAACATTTTCTAAATTCCTTACTTTGGGGAGATCACCTTCAAGACTGATCATTCGTATCATAGGCTACACTTTGAACCGAATAAACTTTTAAATTGATCTTTCAAGTAATTAGTATATCAGTCTCAATTATAGAACTTCATATGGCACTTAGACTAGATTCGACATTTCCAAGTCATTTAACCTCAAGCTGCCAATTCCACATCTAGTCTTTTAATCCTTTGGCTCCCCTTTGCTATGCATAGCAAAGTTCAAGCTCATCCTAAGAGCAGATTTATTTACTAACTTCTTACTTCATGACCACACATCAATTATAGTAATCATTGATACTCACTCTCGAGTTAATTCACGTGCTTATATCCATGAACTATAATAGGTCCAATCAATTCTTGAAATCTCATAATCGCTTAATTGAAATCAACACCAGTTCCCTCTAAGCTACTATACCTATTCCAAACATATTCACATATAAAATATTTCAAAATCTCAACACCACTTTTATATGGGCATAACATGCTTAATTAACATAGTGTTCTTATCTTCATGCACATAAGTATGAATTTACTCTTACCTCAATGCTTAATTTATACACTCCAAGTGAATTACAATCATCACTATTCATTCTATCCAAATTGCGCCCCTTATTACCATTATCACACGTGCTCTTTTATATTAACCAAATACAATCCATAGTCCTCAAATCTTTTTCCAATTGACAACCATGAGTTCACTTATAACTCCACCAAATGAATAAATTATCATGGCTTACTAGTCCAACTCCAAATTTCTCCACCCATAATCTGAGGGATATATCATTTCATTAATCTTTCATTAGTAGCATTCGTTTTAAGATCTCTCCAACACTAGCTCATGTCACAAGTGGCATCTTAAACCTGAACAACGGCCCTACTTATAATCTTTACATGACATTAACAAGAAAGTGGATTACTGGAAACAGAAGTTCCTATAGCTCCCATAAGATCTATAAGAAGAAACAGAATGAATCTAACCAACTCCAAATTCTATATGCAGATGCACGTATTCTATTTTACCTAACCTGATTTAACTTAACTTGGGCCACACTGACACTGTAGTTTTTAAAACAACTTTAAAACAAAAAGCTTTGTACTCTGATCTTTAAAACCAAAGGCTTTGATC
This sequence comes from Theobroma cacao, assembly GCF_053813885.1. Lineage (NCBI taxonomy): Eukaryota > Viridiplantae > Streptophyta > Magnoliopsida > Malvales > Malvaceae > Theobroma > Theobroma cacao. Next base: position 18,347,021 of record NC_142648.1, on the reverse strand, counting down.
TTTAAAACCAAAAGCTCTGATACCACTCTAATTGTCACGACCCAATAATCCCCTCGAGCCCATGACAACCGTCGCGTTGTCCCGATTGACACTCATTACCCAAAATATCAATCGGAACCCCGCAAGGCTTTAATATCAATTTCTCTTTTCCCCGGTGAGCAACCGTTACCAAATATCATGTTCTAAAAGAATTTAAGCTATTTCTAACTGAAATCACGAAAAAAATGATTTTTTTCTCATAGGGGCATTTTGGTCATTTTTCCTCAAAAGTTTCGAAACTAGTTAAAAATGTAGTATGCAAGTATAAAACACATAATTCATAATAAAAAATAAAATTAAACGTCTAAAACTTTCATTTAAAATGAAATTATAACTATTTGAATAGAATAAAGATATAGAATAAAATATTCAATTTTCTCATAAAACAATATTTTTAGAACACTGCAAATTAATTTTTACAGCGAAAAAGCAAAATAAATTCATATATATTGTAATATAGATAACCAAAGTATAAAATTAAATTTACAGTGACACATGGGCCCACGAACGACCAAAGGTATCTAGAGAGATAAACTTACATATTTTGAGGATGCCAGTCCAATTGTAATCCTCGATGAAATAAGCTATCTACCGACTATCCTGAACCTGAAAGGGGTGGAAAGAAGGGTGGTGAGATTATAAAATCCTAGTGAGTAAACAAATATCATTTAAAATATCTAAAGGCAAGTAAAAGGAAACTATTAAACCATTTCATCAAACTGTAATTTATCACCTTTCAACTTATTTCAACCAAATGAAATCAATTTATTCAAATTAAGTAATCAGTATGGCTTATGAATTTCCTAAAAGCTTGGCTCATGCTAAAAATTATTATCATACTCAGTTATCTAGAATACCTTAGCCGAGGGCTATCCCAACTGAGTCCGCCAAGGCTATTAAAAAGTTACGTACGCATAAACATGTTTTTATTTTAAAAATATAGTTGTTCCTTGGCATTGGCCGAGTTCCCCCTCACGTGGTGGTTTGGCATGAAGTGAACTCTAAAAGTTATACCTAAGGAATTACCCTACTCGCGTATCCAACTGTTGTAAAATATAACGGGGTTTACCGTGTCCCTCTAATAGGCTAGTCCACGTAAACCCGCCTACTGCAGCAAGCTAAACCCACCATGTAATAAAATTTTGACTGCATGACAGAGCTAATATTTTACTACCCAACCTACTAGCGTAAAATAAAATAATTCATACAATTCATAAAAGATAGCCCAGCCAGTCATGCCAACACAATAACAATATAACATAAGCCATCAATTTCCAATCATAAAATTTACAACATACTAGTGGTCTCCAGTTACACTATTTTCAAAATCGTTATTTCGTTTCAAGACAATTTATAAAATATTTCCATTTAAACTCATTTTTGTTTATAAAACCTAAAATTTACCATTTGAACTCATTTTCATAAAATTCACCAAAATTGAATCAAAACATACTTTAGATAATTAAAATGTTGATAAGGTTACTCACTATTTCGGAAGTCGAATTTCTAAAGTACTCCGATTATCGATCATCAAGTACAATTTCCTTGCCCTTGTGGGAGGACTCACCACCTTGATACAGTACAAAATCGAGGAACTTACTACACTGGGACTAAATTGAAATTAAACTAATTTAAAGTACTAATGCATGATAGGGAATGCAAAAATGCACTGGTAACTATCTAAACCCGGCATTGGCCTAATTTGTCTTATCACCTGATAAAATTACTAACTTGTCCAATTTAATCCCAAATTACTCCATTTCTTTTCTAATACCTCAATTCACCAAACATTATTCAAATAACACCAATTTCAGCATCAAAACCCTCCCATTTCTTCATGGAAAAATTCGGCCATTACAGTGCACTAACACCGTGATTTTTTCTAATTAATTTTCTCACCATTATTCATCATTTTCTAAGCCATTTCTCTTGAAATAATAACAATCCATCACCCACACACATCAAGGAAGATTTGGCCAATGAAGATTCATGGGGAAAATGGATTTTTTTCTTGTTGTTTTGCTTCTAAATATGCTAAACTAGCTAAAAATAATAACATATCTTAAAATCAAATCAATCCAACATCTTTCTCTCTCCATACCCATTTTGACCAGCCATGAATTCATCATGAAAACATGTAATTTAACCATGGAAAATAAGGAGAAATGCATGGGAAAGGTAGATCACAAGTCAAAATCAAGAAATTTTACCTTTGATTGCTTGATTACTTGAAATCCACCAATTTTTTCCTTGAATTTTCCCACCTAGGGTTCTTGTTTTTCTTTTCTCCCTTTGTTCTTCCTTTCCTCTTGGTTTGGCCAGCCATATGAAGAGAATGGGCTGATTTTATGCTAAATTTAAAGCTAAATAATAAATGGTTACAAACTTGACACATGTCACCCTATTATTGGTCCATGTGTCATTTCTTAACTATTAAGCTTTCTCTCTCCAACATATAAATTTCTTCAATTATCCAAGATAATGTTGGGTAAAATCCATGTGCTGGACAAGTGTTGGGTGTGTAAAATTACAATTTTTCCTCTGGGGTGGCAAAATTACCATTTTACCCTATGCTCTGAAAAATACCGAGATTTCAATTTTTCACTTCTCAACCTCAAATCATACTCCAATAGGTCAAATATGATCAAAATATTTCAAAAAAATTCTCATTTTGTCCTCGTGTGGTAAAATTACCATTTTACCCCTAGATAGTGAAATTTTCAGTTTGACTACAAATTAATCCTCGAACTCCGAATCACCATTTTAAGTCGTTCTGGGATTTTAAAAATTTCAATTTCACCCTAGAATCTCTATTTGGTCTAGTTCGAGGCTTAAATCAACTTTGTTGTACCTTTAGGTACAGTACTAACTTTTGTAAATTCTTCGGGGACTCTCCTAGCATGCAAACATGCTATCCATCACATGTATGTCATGACAAGTGTTTCATAAGATCGAGCTTTACAGTTATTGCTGCCTAAGGTTAAGATCCCTCTATTCAAAGATATACTTGAAGCTCTTGTGATTCGTGTAAATCTCACGCATCTTATCATATAGGTATTGCCTCTAAATCATTAGGGCAAACACTATAGTAGCCATCTCTAAATAATGGGTGGGGTAATTTTGGTCATGCCTCTTGAGCAGTCTCGATGCATGCACAATCACCTTACCATGTTGCATCAACATACACCCAAGTCCTACTCATGAGGCATCGCAATAAACAATGTAGTCCCCTTAAACCACAAGGTAAACTCATTACTAGAGCTATGGCAAAACATGTTTTCACCTTCCCAAAGCTCTCCTCACATGCATTTGTCCATAAAACCTTGACACCCTTCTATGTGAACTTAGTCTTAGGAGCTATGATGTTGGAGATGTCCTTAACAAATCTTCTATAATATTCGGCCAACCCTAGAAAACTCGATATCTCAGTCACTAAAGTACGCCATGGCCATTTCTCCACCACCTCGATCTTCTTTGGGTCCACCATAACTCCATCCTTATATACTACATGGCCCAAAAAGCTAACACTATCAAGCTAGAACTCGCACTTGGAGAACTTAACATACAACCCTTGCTCATTCAAAGTTTGAAGCACTTTCCTCAAATGTTGCTCATGCTGCTCTCTACTCCTCGAGTATACCAATATATCATCAATAAATACAACCATAAACTTATCCAAGTATGGCATGAACACTCGGTTCATTGTGTCCATAAAGTCAATCAAGGCATTCGTAAGTTCGAATGACCTCACCAAGAACTCATATTGCTTATACCTAGTTTGAAAAGTAGTCTTAGGCATATCCTCTTGCTTAATTCTCAACTAATGATAGCCTGACCTGAAGTCAATCTTAAAAAAATATTGAGCTTTTTGGAGCTGATCAAACAAGTCATGAATGCGTGGTAAAGGATGCTTATTCTTCACCATCGCCTTGTTCAATTGTCGATAATCTATACACACTCTCATTAAATAATCTTTCTTTTTTATGAATAGCGCTAATGTACCTCATGGTGACAAACTAGGATGAATGAAACCCTTCTCCAATAGGTCTTCCAATTGACCCTTGGGTTATTTCAGCTCTACTAGTGCCATTCGGTACAGTGGTATAGATATCAAACTTGTTCCCTGTACCAAGCCAGTCCAAAACTCTATATCTCTATTTGGTGGTAATCTTGGTAACTCCTTGGGAATCACGTTAGTGAACTCCCTCACAATTGGCACGTTGGCCACCTCACCCACCATGTGGGTGTTCTTGATTAATGCCAAGATACCCTAACATCCATGACCAATCAATCTTCTAGCCTTTAAGGTTGAAATCATATTACTCATCACTATACTACGATCCTCTTGGATAGTAAATGCTTTCTCCCTTGAATAGTTAAAGTGTACCATCTTCTAATAGCAATCAACACTAGCATAATTGGGTGACAGCTAATCTTTGCCTAATATCACATCAAATTCCAACATGCCTAGCAAAACTAAATTTCCTTAAGTGTCCTTGCTCCTAAGTCGAACCATGCAATCTCTATACACATCCTTTGCCATAAATATTTCTCTCAACGGTATAGTAACTACCAAGTCTTGCTCCTACTTAGAGCGCCTTATACCTAATCAAGATGCAAAGTGTAGGGATACAAATGAATGCTAGCACCAGGGTCATACAATATAGATGCAACAATAGAACAAATAGGTAGCATACATTCAACACTTCATTGGATGCCTATGCATCCTGTTGAGTTAGAGCATAAACTTTAGCCTGTCCTTGACCAAAATTCCCTTGGGCTTTAAATCCTTTACCCTCGAATGAACTACTAGCACCTTGACCTTTTGCTCCTCTAACCTCTCTACTAGTCTAAGCAACTAGGGATGGGGTAGGTAAAGCTAGCTGTGTTTGTCCATGTGTCGACCCCTAAGTAATTCGATCATTGAGACAATCCCTAGCAAAATATCTAGTCAACCTACATGAATAACAAAAGGTGGTTCCTTGGAAACATTGCCGTTTGTGCCTCTTACCATATGAAAAACATAATGCTCTATGTTCTTAAGACTATCTTGTAGCCTGTTACTTGTGTGATTTGGTAGTATTCTTCTTCTTAGAACTGCCACTATCACCGCTTAATTACTAGGATGTTTGTGAACCTTTTTGCCAGACCTATTGGCCTTTAATTCTACATTCTTGGACCTATCTTACCTTCCTTTAGTCTTTGTATCCTTCATCTCTAGCCTAAGAGCACAGTTCACTACCTTAAAGTAATTAGTGAACTCCTTGGGTGCTACAGCTCTATATAGAGGTCGTACCAATCCATTAACAAACCTTATAACCTTCATCTCCTCAGTAACCACTCAGTAGGGTGCATACCAAGACAGCTCAGTAAACTTAATACTATACTCTAGCACTATTATACTTGGGGTCTATATTAACATCTTGAACTCACGAGCTCTAGCCTCTTTCACATTGACAAATAGAAAACACATCAAAAAGCTGTATGAAACTTCTGCCAAGTAATTGGTGTCGCACCAGGCACTTTGCCTTTACATAATAGATCATACCACTGCTCAGTTGCTCTACCTAGTCAAAATGTAGCTAGTTCCACCATCCAAGTGCTAGTGTAACTATAAGAATTGCATATGACCTCAATGTCATCTAAGAAATCATGGGCATCTTGTGATCATCTGATCTAGAAAATGTAAGGGGTTTTAGCTTCATGAACTCCGATAGTTGATCCTTGGCCCCAACTTTAATGATACTAACCTGTGGCTAATCATTCTAACTCTAAGACTCAGAGCATGTTTGGACAATAGGATGATCACTACCCTGTCACTTTTGATCCAAGATCAATTAAGTAAAACCTCCATGGTATGACTAACTCCTTGTAAGTCAATAGCAAAATCCTCTAAACTAACTACCTTGGGTATAGGTGTTACTACTTTGAGACAGTCATGTCCCATTTTATGGTAGAACATGAATGGCACATGAACACATACAAGAATAGCCCGTTAGGCTTAAGTAAGCGTTTTTAACATTCATAATTAAACATTTGTTAATATGGAAGTATACTTAAACATCCATAAGCATACAACATCAACTCATGCATACCATCAAATGTAACACTACACATATATAGAATGTCTCAATGTATTAGTGTAAGTGCAAACATTTCATATATCAGCATTGTGCCCATATCATTTAAATGTCTCAACACCCTCGGGTGTCCATATGGCCTCTTAAGCCACCTTATACATTTAACATAATTGTGACACCTCGTACCTTCGTACAAAAGTCAATATGACCTTATCAACAAGACAAAGGGTCAATGGATGCTGATTTAAGCATCAAAGAGTGGAAACGAGTGAAAGGAGTATTTTAAAATAAAATATCTTGCACGCGAGGAAATCATAATAGAATAATAATATTTTTATTAAAGGTGAATTAGTGAGTTAAAAGGTGATATGGAAGTGAACCGGGGCAAAGTAAGATGTTTCGGAGAACTAGATGGCTAATGGAGAATTTTGGAATAAAATAATATTTTATTAATAAAATGATATTAAAATATTAATATCTTAGCTGTGGTTGAAATTAATCATGAAGGAGGAGTATATGGATAATCTAAGTGGGGGAGAAGAAATAAGTTAGAATTTTGAAGAAAAATGGCAATAGTTGCGCCCGCATGTCTTTATTAAATAGAATTATAACGGGTAAGTAGATATTTAAATATTATGATGATACCGCGTTGAAGTAAAAACTTTATATTTTGTTTGAACACATGTAAAGAAAGAAAAAATAAAAGGAAATTGTAATTAAAAGATTGTTGGGAGGACTAAATTAAAAAGAGGAGAAACTTAGAGGGTAAAATGGTAATTTTGTCATGAGCTTGGTCAAAGCTTCCAAAGGAAGCTTTGACTATTTTCTTCCTTATCCATGGCTGATCCTTATCTTCTCCATAAGGCATTTTCTTCTTCTCTTCCAACCCAACACCATTTTCTCCCTTGCAACAAAAACCGATCTCTTTTCTTTTTCTTTATTTCTTTTCCCTTTTCTTTCTTCTCTTGATTCTTCATTCTTCTATCTTTTCCTTGTTCATCAATCCACCATTCTCCAGCTCATTTTCATGACAAACGAGCTTTGGGAGAGAGAAAAGAAAATTTTCTTCTTTTCTTTTCTTCATTTTTCCATTATACTGCACTTTCATCACTACCTAAGCTTTTTAGCTTCGGATCTGCATTTTAAAGCCAAAAGGTATATATTTTCAACTCATGGATTTTGAAATTTATGGGTTTATATATATTTTTAGATTTTATTTTTTAATTTTCTTCAAATTTGTTTTCTTGGAAATATTAGGTTTCTATTGATCTGTATACCTCCAAGCTCATCCAGGTAAAGAAACTCTAAATTAGAATAGTTGGTCTAATGGGTTTGTGAATTAAACTAGAATTTTAGGTTAAATGTTAGGTTACAGTGTAGATTGTCTAGTGTAATTTATTAGAATTATTAGATTCAATTTATGACATAATTGAGGTTGTTATGGTTTATTGACATATATAGGTCCTAATGGTACTTCAGGACTTAGTTGGATTAGGACCTTGTTGGTGCTAGTTGTAAGGTGAGTGAACTTGCATTTAAAAGGTTTTGAACAAATGCATGTGTTGAATGAAATGTTAGAATATCCTTGGTTGACTCTTTTAAAATTTATAGAGCAGAACAAGCTTTTCACAAGTGATACTTCTATGTTTTTAAACGTATAATGTGATGAATTACATATGCGAGACCTCGACCTCTATAACCTCATATCTAGGTGTAGACACAACAACCAAAGCTAGGGGTAATTTCATCATTTCATTAATGTGCCCCTAGAAGTATGCTTTCAAACATTTTTAAGGCCTAAGTAGGCCTAAAGCATAAATGAATGATGAAAATAAGGATTAAATGACGAAGGAAATAAAAATAATGATGATTTCCAAAGTAGGGGCAAAATGGTCATTTTCATCTCAAGTCAAAATTTTAATTTTTCATAAACCTGAGTATTTTTAGACCATTGTGGACTTGGCCTCAGTGTCAAAAGAGTAAAAAGATTGCACAAAGAATTGGAGAAGAACAAGCTAACTTGCTAATGGAATTTTCGTAATTTAAGTGGAGTTGGATAAGCTTGAGCTATAAATATCATCTTCTAACAGCTTCTTCTCACATTTTCCAACAGCTTCTTCTTCTTCTTCCTTCTTCCCTCTCACATTTCTTCATCCTCTATGGGAGTTCTCTTCAAGCTTCGATAGCTCTCTCAAGCTAGCTCAACTTTTCATGCTTTTGTGCACCCTTTCATAGAACCTTTGTGCTATTTCACTCTCTCACTTTAAAACCCTTGAAAAAAAAAATCTTGCTTCCATACTTTCTCTCACTAGCTAGGTGTTTAGAGAAAGAAAGAGGGAGCTTCCATAATAGCTTGAAATTTTTGGAAAGAGATTCAACTACGAAGCTACCAAGGTGAGTAGGGAATTAGAATTTGATATTTAAGTGTTAAGAATAGCTAGTGATGAGACTTGGGAATGTTTTATAGTTGAGGTTGTTTATTCATTTTAAAGTGATTAGGATGGTGCAAATAATTGCCATTTAATAATAGTTGGAAACTAGTTAGGAATGACTAGTAGAACCCAATTTAGAAAATAGCTTTGCAATAGTAATAATGCCAAGTTGGGTTGATGGTGATGTTGTTGTATGTGATAGGTTCCAACGAAACCCTACACCTCAATTCGGAACATTAGTCGAAGCTAGAGCCCACCGAAACATCAATAAAGACTGGTGAGTGAAATTACATTTCAAAATTTCTTTGAGAAATGTAATGTATTTGAATGAATATTTGAATGATTTTATCCAACTTTTCTTTAAAAATGTGTGCCAGGGAACAAGCCCTTGATAAAATGTTTTGATGCTGTTCAAAATGTGAAATGTGTAAAAGGATGAATCCATGTGCTTCTATATTATGTTGGTAGGTATATATATGAATATATGTTTTGTATTGATGAATAATGATGTGTGATGATGTTGAAGTGTGCGAGTAGGGAGTGCACACATGATGATGATAGAGTGTGCGAGTAGGGAGTGCACACATGATGATGATAGAGTGTGCTAGTAGGGAGTGCACACAGGATGATGTTAAAGTATGCGAGTAGGGAGTGCACACATGATGATGATATTGCATTGAGTTGAGTGTGGTGGGATGGTATGCATGATGATGTATGTATATACAAATATATATATATCTTATAGAAAGTTTATGAATATAATTGTGATTGTGTTGTCTGTTGGCATTGTTAATTGCTCCCAAATTGCTTTTCATTTCAACAAGAAAATGGCTTTTGATGTAACAAGACCCATTTCACTTAAAATGCTCTATTTCTTGTTGCAATGAGATTCATTTTCGTTGCAGCGAGAAACTTTTAGGTTTTGGGGGTCACACTGGCCTGATTCTCGCTGCAGCGAGAATAAATCTCACTACAGTGAAAAACTCTCGGGTTTTGGTGTAGTGCTTTCACTTCGATAAAGATTGACCACCTTCCCTTTCGAACTAGGAAAAATGGTAAACATAAAAGTTGTAGCCCTACCTTTTATCTTTCTAATGATTAAAAATCAGGTCAATTTGACTTCTGCAGTAAGAGATATGCTACTAAAACTAAAACATATGCAAACTGACACTATTTCTCGCTACAGCAAGAAACTTGCTGCCATGCTTGCTAACTTGCTTGATTTTGACATATTTTTCACCTATTTAGCTTCATGGATTGATCATGGGTTTTTGAAACACTATGAGGTAATCACTAGGTTTATACTCATTCTTTTCAACTTCATGTTTTAGTTTTCAAGATCGAAGGTAGTTGGATCCTAGGTCGAGGTGCTCCCTCCTATTCATCTTTTGATAGGTTCACTACGACTCTCAATGATAACACCCATGCCCAGAGTCACTTCGTTGGTTGTCAAGGGTCTATTATATGTTTATATGTGATGGTTTAATAAAAATTGTGAGGTTTGTTGTGAACTTTGTATGTACTTGGTTTTCACGATTTAAATTTTGAAAAGATTGTTATTAGAAATTACGAGATTTAGATCCTAAAGAAAAAGAAGTGATAGCTGGACTACTGACGGGTTTAGATAGAGAGGCTTGCTTGGGCCTAGTGGGCCATGCCTATTGGGCCCATGTGCTAGTCATGGCTTGGGTTTTGGGCTGTGACAATAACATTCATAATAGATTATGCCTAAACATTTGGCTACATCATCATATCATAATCATAATCCATTATAACACGTTAATAATCTGTAAGCATAAACATAACATGGACAGACTCATCAATGAAACATTACTCAACTTGCTGGGCTTCAAAAAGTGACTAGACACCTACCAATGAGGAATGAATGGATCACATTTCCAAGACATTAGCTGCTAACAAGAGAGTGCTATCATTGATTTGCAACAAAATAGTAAGAAAAACTAACGTGTGAGTCACAAAGACTTTGTGAGTGGATATAAGGAAATTGACAAGTCAAAGGCAAGAGTTTTTCATAACCTTGCAATTGTAAACACATATGATTCATAAATTCAGCATTATTACCATAATAATATTATTACAAAGCATTTTAAACATCTTTTAGATGACATTGCATGGAATGCAACTTTGCTTAAAATTTTGGAACTCATTTTTCCTCGAGAACCTTTTAAAACCACTTGTAAATTCTTTTTACAGCAATTCTATCAATACATTCTGGAATGTATCGATACATGCAAGAAATTTATCAATACTTTTGAGAATGTATCGATACATTCCACATAGCACACCTCCTGTAGCATTTTGTTGGAAATGTATGAATACATGTTCCACATGTATCAATACTTTTGCTACATAATCTATCTTTTAGGCAATTTCTTTATTTAAACCATTCATAAGTCTTTCTAACATTGAGGGATCATTCCCTAGGCTAAGGTTTTATCTATCGAAGCCATTATCACCACATTACAGCATGAATAAAATTATTCGATAATCATTCAATCATAAAATAAGCAATTGAACATAAAGCATCAAACCATTCCTTCATTCCTCAAACTTATTAAACTCATTCATCATAGCATTCCATCTATGAGTGGGCCTGCCCTATTTTGATGAATAATGGTCTGACCCTACTATTTTGGGTTCGTAGCACACTCTCGTGAATGACACATTGACCTTATCCATGATCTATCAAGTGGTCTCAATCCACTCAGGTGGGTAGTAGACAAAGTCCTCACTACTTGCATGAACAATAATAATAGCTATGTGAGTGGCACTTTAGCCTCATGCACAATCATCATAATATCACTTAAGCTTAAGATCATTCTCATTTTTAGCTTGCATCATAAACATATAACATTTCAATAAATCATCATCATGCTTAGCCCATAGTGTATATGACTATCTCAACACGTACATCACATGGCTTACATTTCATAACCTTGTAAATCACTCAAATGCTTATCCCATAGAGTATATGACTATCTCAACACGTACATCTCATGGCATGCATTTCATAACCTCATAAATCACTCACATGTTTAGCCTATGGTGTACATGATATGCTTAACACATACATTTCATGGCATACATGTTACAATCTCATAAATGGAACTCATGCCCAACATTTTTATCATGCTAGGTTGTATCTAACATGTGCATATTAACATTCATACATTAACCATAGAAATATCTCGTATCCACACTAGCTAGAAAGTTAGAGTAATCGAGTGGACTACAAACATTAAAAAGCTTGTCTCATTTTGTTGAAAACTAATACATAGTAACATATTTACATACATAGTAGATTTGTAAACAATTTGAAAATCATTGTGTCACACATATCATCTTGTCTCCTTAAGCGTAGAAGGTTTCAGCTTCATGAACTCTGATAGCTAAACCTCAATCACAACACTAACCAAGCTAGCTTGTGGCTAGTCATCTTGTCTTTATGACTAGGGGATGCTAGAATACTATGGTGATCATCACCTCGTTGCCCATGATCCAATATCTCCTAAGCCAAAAGCTCCATAGTTTAATTGACCGTCTGTAAGCCTGTGGCTAGATCTTCTAAGGTCACTGCCCTCTCTAAGGGAGCTACAACCTCAAAAGCTTGTCCATCAACTATTACTTTGAAACTCTATCCATCTGTTTGTACACTGGTGGGGGTATGAATCCTCCACGTACTGGTGGCCCTGCCACATCTACCACAGCCCTTAGCAATGAGTGTACATGGTCTATCAGTAGTATCTTTGGTACCCTTGCGTTTTGTCACACCTCTAGCACTAGCCCGTGTCCTCGGTAGTATATCTCACCTAGACAAATGCAATGTATACTGTAAGACTCAATATTATAGACTCACAATAATACTAGACATATCTCTACAACGTATAGTGGGTGGACAAACAAGGAATTATATATGGGTTTCCCGTTTTCAATTTGTGCTTGGGTACATAAAACAAAAATAAGATTCCTACACGACTTCAACATTTCGTTGACAACCAAACAATGCCTAGGACTTTAAGAACCTAAAGCTCTAATACTAACTTTGTCACATCTCATTTTGTGGTGGAACATGACCAGTGCGTAAACCTAGACCAGTATAGCCCACTAAGCCTAAGCAAGCCTTTTTAACATTCATCATTAAACATTCATCAATGTGGAAGCATACATAAACATCCATAGGCATACAATATCAACTCATGCATACCATCAAACACAACATTGCACATATATGGAACTTCTCAACATATTAGTTTAAGTGCAAACATTTGATATATCATCAGAATGCCATGTTCTTAGTGCACCATATCATTTACATGTCTCAACACCCTCAAGTGTCCATATGGCCTCTTAAGCCACCTTATATGTTTAACATAACATTCATAATGTAATATGCCTAAACATATGGCTTCATCATCATATCATAATCATAATCCATTAAAAAATGTTCATAGTCTATAAACATAAACATAACATAGATGGACTCGTTAGGGAAAAATGACCCAACTCGCTGGGCATCAAGACGCTAATAGATAGCTACCAGGGAAGAATGAATGGATCATGTCTCCATGACACTAGCTACTAAAAAGAGAGTGCTATCCCCAATTTGTAACAAAATAGTGAGGGAAAATAATGTGTGAGTCACAAAGATTCCATGAGTGAATATGGGGAAAGGACAAGCCAAGGAGAAGAGTTCTTCATAACCATGCAATTGTAAATACATAAGATTCATGAATTGACCATCATTACCATAATAATCTTATAACATAGCATTTTAAACATCCTCTGCAAAACATTGCATGGAAAGTAACTTTGTTTAAAATATTAGAACTCATTTATCCTTGAAAACCACTTAAAACCACTTGGAAATCCTTTTTTGCAACAATTTTATCGAAACATTGTAGAATGTATCGATACATGTAAGAAAACTGTCGATACTTTTGAGAATGTATCGATACATTTCACACGGAACACCTTTTATAGCTTTTTATTGAAAATGTATCAATACGTGCTCCTCATGTACCAATACTTTTGAGAATGTATCGATACATTCCACACAAAACACCTTATGTAGATTTCTATTGAAAATGTATCGATACATGCTCCACATGTGTCACGACCTGGAACTACCATCGAGCCCGTAACAACCACCGCGTTGTCTCGATTGACACTCATTACCCAAATTGTCAACCGAAACCCCGCAAGGCTTTAATATCAGTTTCTCTTTTCCCCGGTGAGCAACCATTACCAAATATCATGTTCTAAAAGAATTTAAACTATTTCCAACTGAAATCAATAAAAAAAAGATTTCTGTCTCATAGGGGCATTTTGGTCATTTTTCCTCAAAAGTTTCGAAACTAGTTAAAAATGTAGTATGCAAGTATAAAACACATAATTCATAAGCAAAAATAAATTTAAACGTCTAAAACTTTCATTTAAAATGAAATTATAACTATTTGAATATAATAAAGATATAGAATAAAATATTCAATTTTCTAATAAAACAATATTTTTAGAACACTGCGTAAATAATTTTTACAGCAAAAATGCAAAATAAATTCATATATATTGTAATATAGATAACCAAAGTATAAAATTAGATTTGCAGTGACACGTGGGCCCACGAACGACTAAAAGTGTTAAAAGAATTGAACCTACATATTTTGAGGATGCCAATCCAATTGTAGTCCTCAATGAAATGAGCTATTTATCGACTATCCTGATGCCTGAAATGGGTGGAATGGAGAGTGGTGAGATTATAAAATCTTAGTGAGTAAACAAATATCATTTAAAATATCTAAAGGTGAGTAAAAGGAGACTATTAAAACATTTAATCAAACTGTAATTTATCACTTTTCAACTTATTTCAACAAAAAAAAATCAATTTATTTAAATCAAGTAATCAGTATGGCTTATGAATTTCTCAAAAAGCTTGGCTCATGCAAAAAATTATTATCATACTCAATTATGTAGGATACCTTGGCCGAGGGCTATCCCAAACCGAGTCTGCCAAGGCTATTAAAAATTATGTACGCATAAATCATGTTTTTATTTTACAAATATAGTCGTTCCTTGGCGTTGGCCGAGTTCCCCCTCACATGGTGGTTTGGCGTGAAATGAACTCTAAAAGTTATACCTCGGGAGTTACCTTACTCGCCTCTCCAACTGGGGTAAAATATAACAGGATTTCGTGCCCCTCTAATAGGCTAGTCCACAGAACCCAACCCACTGCAGCAGGTCAAACGCACCATACAATAAAATTTTGACAGCATGACAGGGTTAATATATTACTACCCAGCCTACAAGGGTAAAATAAAGCAATTCATACAATTCATAAAAACACAGCCCAGCCAATCATGCCAATACAATAACATAAGCCATTAATTCAATTTTAAATTTACAACATATCAGTGGTCTCCAATTATTCTATTTTCAAAATCGTTATTTTGTTTCAAGACAATTTATAAAATATTTTCATTTAAACTCATTTTTGTTTATAAAACCTAAAATTAACCATTTAAAATTATTTTCATACAATTTCACCAAACTAGAATTAAAACATACTTTAGATAATTAAAATGATGATAAGGTTACTCACAGTACTAGGAGTTCGATATACTCTTATTCCCGGTCTTCGGGGCACAATCTCTTTACCCTTGTTAAAGGGCTCACCACCTTGACACAGTGTAAAATCGAGAAACTTACTACATTGGTACTAAATTGAAATTAAACTAATTTAGACTACTAATGCATGATATAGAATGCAAAATGTCCGATTAATCGCTTAAATGTGATATTCAACCTAAACCACACTATACTTGGTCTAATCGGTTAAAATCTCCAATTTAAGTCCAAATCAATTCTTCTCACTATCTACACTCCAATTATACCTAAATTACCTCAGTGACTGTGAATGAGATTCAATTTATCAATCCTGGATTAATAATCACACTTGTCTATACGTTGAGCAAAAATTCATATTTTCACACCAAAATTTCTCATTTAATTTCTAGTCTTACTAAACATCAAATATCACCAAAATATCATGAAACAACATCAATTTCAGCCACAATATCCTCCCTAGGAAATTCGGCCATTGATGGTTGATGGGGAAAATGAATTCTTTTCTTGTTGTTTTGTTTCTAGACATGATAAACTAACTAAAAACACTAACATAACTTATAATCAAATCAATCCAACTTCATTCTCTCTCCATACCCATTCCAACCAGCCATGAATTCACCATGAAAACATGAAATCTAAGCATGGAAAATGAAAAAGAAAGCATGCGTTGTGTAAATCACAAGTCAAAATCAAGATATTTTACCTTTATTAGCTTAATCCCTTGAAATCCCACACTTTTTCTTCAATTTTCCCACCTACGGTTCTTGTTTTTTTCTTTTCCTCCTTTGTTCTTCTTTGGCCGGCCATATGAATGAGAAATGGGCTGATTTTGTGTTAGTTTTAAAGCTAAATATTTAATGGTTATAAATATACCACGTGTCACCATTTCATTGGTCTATTTTTATTTCTTAACTATTAAGCTTTCTCGCTCCACCATATAAATTCCTTCAATTATCCATGATAATATTGGGTAAAATTCATTTGTTAGACAAGTGTCCTGGTGGTGGAAAATTACAATTTTTCCCTAGGTGGTAAAATTACCATTTTACCCCTATGCTTCGAAAAATACCAAGATTTCAATTTTTCACTTCTCAACCTCAAATCATACTCCAATAAGTCAAATATAATCAAAATCTTTCAAAAACATTCCCATTTTATCCTCGAGTGGCAAAATTACCACTTTGCCTTTAGATAGTGAAATTTTTGGTTTGACTCCAAATTAATCCTCGAACTCCGAATCACCATTCTAAGTCATTCTGGAACTTTAAAATTTTCAATTTCACCCTAAAATCTCTATTTGATCTAGTTCGAAACTCAAATCAACTTTGTTGTACCTCTAGGTACAATACCGACTTTTGTAAATTCTTCGGGATTCTCCTAGCATGCAAACATGATATCCATCACATGTATGTCATGACAAGTATTTTATAAGGTCAGGCTTTACAACATGTATCGATAGTTTTGCCACAAAATTTATTTTTAGGGCAATATTCGAAATCTAAACCATTCACAAGTCTTTCTAACATTGAGGGATCATTCCCTAGGCTAAGATTCTGTCTATCGAAGCCATTATTACCACATTACAATGTGAATAACATTATTGATAATCATTCAATCATAAAAAAAAGCAATTAAACATAAAACATCAAATAATACTCATTGCATCGTTCATCAAACTCATTAACTCATTCATCATAACATTCCATCTATGAGTGGGTTCACCCCATTCCGACGAATAGTGGTTTAAACCACATTATTTTGGGTTCTAACATGCTCTTGTGAATGGTACATCGACCCCATCCATGATCTATCGAGCAGTCCCACCCCACTCAAGTGGGTAGTGGATAGATTATTCACTATTGTCTAGTTCACCTCGCATGAATAATCATCATAGTTGTGTGAGTGGCACTTCAGCTTCACCCACAATCATCATAAGATCTTTTAAGTGTAGGATCGTTCTCATCCTTACCTTGCATCATGAACATATAACATTTCCATAAATCATCATCATGCTTAGCCTATAGTGTATATGACTATCTCAACACATACATCTCATGGCATACATTTAAGAACCTCATAAATGGAACTCATTCATCCAACATTCTTATTATGCTACTTCATATTTGACATTGTATAATAACATTCATACATTAACCATAGAAATATCTCATACCCATAGTTGCTTGAAGGTTGGAGTAATCGAATGGACTACAAACATGAAAGAGCTTGTCACTTCTATTGGAAACCAATACATAGTAGCATATTCACATACATAGTAGACAATTTGAAAATCATTGTGTCACACTGTGAGACCTCGACCTCTATAGGCTCGTAACTAGGCATAGATGAAATAACACGGGCTAGGGGTAGTTTTGTCATTTCCTTAGTAAGCCCCTAAAAGTAAGTTTTAAATAATATTAAAGCCTAAGTAAGCCTAAGGCATACATGAATGATTAAAATATGGGTAAATGACGAAGGAAATAAAAATGATGATGATTTCCACCGTAGGGGCAAAATGGTGTTTTTTCACCTTGGGTCAAAATTTTTAAGTTTTCGCGAATGTGAGCATTTCTAGACCATTATGGACTTTGTTTTAGTGTCAAAAGAGTAAAAAAATTGCATAAAGGATTGGAGGAGAACAAGCTAACTTGTTGAGGCATTTTGGTAATTTAAGTGGAGTGGATAAGCTTGAGCTATAAATATCTCTTTCTTCCAGTAGCTTCTTCATTCTCCAGCAACTTTTCTTATTCTTCTTCCTCTCATCTCACATTGCTTTCATCCTCCTCGAAAGCTTGATATGAAAGCTCCATAACCTTCCTTAAAATAACTCTAATTTTTAAGCGTTTGTGCACTTTTGCATAGAACCCTTGTACTCTTTCACTTTCTCACTTTAAAGCCCTTGAAAAATCTTATTTCCATAATTTCTCTCACTAATTAGGTGTTTTAGAGAGAGAAAGAAGGAGCTTCAATAAAAGCTTGAAAGTTTTTGGAAAGAATTTCAAATACAAAGCTACTAAGGTGAGTAGTGAATAGAATTGATTTTTTTTCGTGTTGAAAATGATTAGTGTTTAGACTTGTTGGTGTTGTGGTAGATGAGGTTGTTCATTCACTTTAGAGTGATTAGGATAGTGAACATAGATAGCCACTTAAATGGCAATTGAAAGCTATTTAAGAGAAAACTTTTAGAATTTATAAGTATGTGAATTGACTTAATGGTGATGTTAATGTGATAATAGGTTCCAACAAAGCCCCATTGCCCCATTTGGACCATTAGGGAAGTTAGAGTCGACTAATGGTTCAACAAAAATACCAATGAGTGAACTTGCATTTCAAAATTGTTTTAGGAATGTGAATGTATTTGCACAAAACCTTTGAATGATTTTATCCAACTTTTCTTAAAAACGGGTGCTTTGGGAACAAGCCCTTGATAAATTGTCTCTATGTTGTGACTTGTGGCTGTTATGGATTCATGCACTATTAGATTGTGTTGGTATACATGTGTGTGTGTGTGTGTGTGTGCATAGATAATTGATATTGTGTGATAATTATAACTGTGCGTGTGCACGATGTGGGGAAATGCACATGCCGGTGATGATTATGGTGAGGGAGATGGATGATGATAGTGCCCATGTGCACGATGTGGGGGGATGTACACGATGGCACTGACTGTGCACGATGTGGGGGGATGCACACTATGACTCTGGCTATGTGCACAATGTGGGGGGATGCACATAGTTGGGTGAGATGATGGTGGTATTAGTGTTTATTTATGTATATATGTATATATATATGTTTGTGAAATAAAAGTTCATGAATATGGTATATGGTTGCAATGCATGTGAAATTTGGCACGATGAATCTTGAGAATTTCCTATTTTCTTGCAAATTAATTTTTATTGCAACACCAAATGGATTTTTAGTGCAAAGGAGGTTCTTTTTACACTTTGGTGCCTTGTTTCTCACTGCAGCGAGAAACATTCTGTTTTGGCAGCCAACAACTCGCTACAGCGAGAAACTCTCAGGTTTTAATGTAGTACCTTCACTTCAATGAAGATTTTGACCACTTTCCCTTCTGAAATGGGAAAAATAGTAAACATTAAAGCTGCATCCCTGTCTCTTAGCTTTGTAAAGGTTTAAAAATTAGGTCAATTGGACTTCTGTAATAGTAGATATGATAGAAAAACTGAAACACATGCAAACTAACACTATTTCTCATTGCAGCGAGAAACTTTCTATTTTGACCTCCTGAATCTCCCTGCAGCGAGAATGAACTTCGTTGCAGCAAGAAACTTTCTGCCATGCTTGCTGCCTTGCTTGATTTTGACATATTTTTCACCCATTTAACTTCATGGATTGATCTTGGGTTTTTTTGCAACACTATAAGGTTATTAATCAAAGTTTGAAATGAGGGGTTTTTAGTAAGAAACTAAATCAATTGCATTATTTTTTAGACAAGTGCATCATGATTGTCAAATTTTTCCTATTGATTGCTTGTTCCCTTTTTATGTTCACTCACTGGGTTTATACTCATTGTTTTCAACTTCATGTTTTCAGATTAAGAGGCAGCCAGTAACTAGGTCGAGGTGTCCTCATAGACTTGTATCCATCTGTTGGTAGGTATCAATCGCATTCGGTAGCTGCACCTTTGCTATGGTTGCTCTGCTGGAAGTCTAGAGTCCTTTTTGTTGAACACACGTGCCCTGATGTAAATTGTTAAGACATGTATATATATATCTTAAGCGAATAGATGTTTATATTGATTAATGTTGCCACTATGTAATGGGACGAATGACATTATTTTGAATCATATAAATGTGAATATATAGTCAATAGAAAAGTATTGACATACTCGTTAGTGAAAATTACGAAATATGGTTGTAAGAACGAATATTGAAATCAATGAACGAATAATGATCATGGCTCGGAATTTGGTCGTGACACGCACATATCACAATCATTATTAAAACAAGTCATTTGAACATTTCCTTGAAAACTTCATAGAAGCTTGCAGTTCAAATCCTTCAATAAATAATTTATGGAAATAAATTTTCAACATGCTTAAACAACCATTTCTATTAAAATCATGCTAACTTTACATATTAAAATACTTGAAAAGGTGTATCCATTCACCTAATTGGAGAGTTAATTCCTCGCTTCAGTCACAACTCCGTTTCAATGATATCCGTGGAGTTTTCAAATGTTCCTATTATACAACAATCATCACAATCATTTCCTAGATTAAAAATCTCATAATAATCATTCTAGGCACTTTTGAAACTAATCGCTTTTAGCTAATTTAATTTTCAAAATAAAACCCATGCTTAGAAACCCATATATCCTCCATCCTTACCTTAAGTGAGCTTAGATACTTAAAAAAATCATGAAACCTTTAAGCTTTAATCACCAGAAAAAAATTTATGCAATGAAATCATATTTTCAAAAACTAAAAATCAATATTTAAAGTTTCCAAAGCTTAAAAATGTCACCTATTGAAAACAGCTTAAAGGCAAATCATTTAGTCATCAAAAATGAAGACTTTGAGTTAAAAATGAGTTGAAAGTGTAATATCCTGTACTTTGATATGGTGGCTAATAAAGCTTACCGGATACTAATTGAGGTTCATTGGACTGTTTAAAAGTGATGAAAGGTGAAAAAAATATTTTAAGATAAAATACTTTGCACATGAGAAAATAATAATAAAATAATAATATTTTTATTAGAGAAGAAATTGCGAGATAAAAAGTGATTCAGAAGTGAATTGAAGCACAACAAGGTATTTTGGGTATCAAGGAGACAAGTGGAAAATTTTAGAATAAAATAATATTTTATTAATAAAATATCATTAAAATATTAATATTTTAATCGATGTGAAAATTTTTCATGAAATAGGAGCATATGGTCAATCTAAGTGGGGGAGAGGAAGAATGAGAAAATTTTGGAGAAAAATGAAGTTAGTGGGGCTCGCATGTTGTTATTAAATAAAACTAACGCGAGTAAAAATATATTTTAAATATTATGGTGACACAGCATTGGGATACAAACTTTATATTTCGTTTGTACATGTGTAAAAGAAGATAATAGAAGGAAATTAGAATTAAAGAATGTTGGGAGGACTAAATTAAAAAGGGAAGAACCTTGGAGGGCAAAATAGTTTTCAGCCATGACCGTCCTTATCCTCTCCACCAAGATATTTTCTTTTTCTTTCTCCTCCATCCCAACGCCATTTGCATGCTTCACCATAAAACTCAAGCTTTTTCATTTTCTTTCATTGTTTTCTTTTCCTTTCCTTTCTGTTCTTACTTATTTCTTTTCCTAACTTCTGGGGCACTGAACCTGCAGCTTTTACCCCCGATTTTTAGCACATCTAAACCCTAGGAGAGAGAAAGAAAAATCTCTCTTTCTTTCTTTCTGTGAGACTTTGATCTTTATAAACTCGTAGCTAGAAATGACATGATATCACTGACTAGGGGTAATTTCGTCATTTCCTTAGTGAGCCCCTAGAAGTATGCTTTCAAACATTATCAAGGCCTAAGTAGGCCTAAGGCATAAATGAATGATGAAAATAAGGATAAAATGACGAAGGAAATAGAAGTAATGATGATTTTTTAGGTAGGGTCAAAATGGTCATTTTGCACCTCGAGCCTCAATTTTTAAGTTTTCGTGAACTCAAGTACTTTTAGACTATTGTGGACTTTGTCTTAGTGTAAAAAGAGTGCATAAAGAAAAGGAGGAAGACAAGTGGCCTTGTTAAGGGCATTATTGTCAATTGTATGAAAATTGGATAAACTTTAATTATAAATATCTAATCTCCAGTAGCTTTTCTTCAGTTTTCCATAAGCTTCTCTTCTTCTTCTTCCTTCTATCTTCCTCTCCATTCCATGTTTATTTGCACCTTTCATGGAAGTATCTTTTGAAACCTTTAAAACTTCCCCAAATTAGCTTTATTTCTCATGGTTTTCTACACCCTTTCATAGGGTTTTTCATGCTCTTCCATTTTTACACCTCAACAGCCTTCAAAAGTCTTTCTTAAGTACATTCACTCATTAGTTGGACATGTAGAGAGAGAGGGAGTGATTTCCCTTATTAGCTTGGAAGAGTTTTGAAAATAAATTCAATTACAAATCCACCAAAGTGAGTGAACTTGCATTTCAAATATTTCAGGAAATGTATTGGTATTTGGATGAAGCATGTGAATGATTTTCATTTGAATTTTCGTTAAATATTATGCATGGGAACAAGCCTTTATTAAAACATTTTATGTGGTGAGTGTGCAATATGATGAAACTTTATGCTCCTATAGGATGCTGATATATATATATATATGTTGTGTATTTATAGTTAAAATTGTGTAATAAATATAATCGTACATGTGCGCGATGTGGGCGATGCACATGCCGGTGATGATGGGTGCAGGAGTGTGGATGATGATATTGCTTGTGCGCTATGTTAGGGATGCACACAACGGTATTAGCTGTGCACGATGTGGGGGATGCAAACGATGACTCCAGCTATGTGCATGATGTGGGGGATACAAATGATGACTCCATCTAGGTGCATGATGTGGGGGTTGCACATGAGCTAGGTGAGGTGGTGGTGGTATTGGTGTTTATATATGTATATATATATATCTATATATATATATATTTATGTAATAGAAAGTTCATGAATATGGTATATGGTTGTAATGTATGTGAAATCTTGCATGTTGAACCTTGGAAATTGCTAAGTATTTTCAAGTTGATTTTGTCATTGTAGCAAAATGGCCTTTTCTTGATATAATGAGAACTTTCTTCTTGGTGTTCTATTTCTCGCTGCAGTCCTAAAACTCGTTACAGTGAGAATACATTCTCATTGCAGCAAGATGTCTATAGGTGGTTTCATTGCAGCGAGAAACCTTCTATCGTGCTTGCTACCTTGTTTGGTTTCTGCCATATTTTCCACTTCTTTAACATCATAGTTGATCATGGACTTCCAACATCAAGGAAGTAATTAATTAAGTTTGAAATGAGGGGTTATAGTGAGAAACCCTTGGCCAACTAATGATTTGAGCCCAAATTTCACTGCAGCGTAAAGGCATTCTCGCTGCAATGAGGACTGGTCATTTCTCTTGACTTGCTTGAATGCTACTAATGTTTTCACTCTTCAAATTCTTTGTTGTGCATGTATCCTTCATCATCAAGTGATTAACCAATTAAGGGTTTAATAAGGGGTTTTAAGAAGAACTAAACTAAATTACATTGTTTTTGAAAATAAGTGCATCGTGATTTCTTTAAACTTTTCTTATTGCTTGCTTGTTCCCTTATTTTGTTCACTCACTAGGTTTATGCTCACTGTTTTCAACTTCATGTTTTCAGATCAAGAGGCAATCAGTAACTAGGTCGAGGTGTCCTCGTAGATTCATTTCCTTTGTAGGTATCTCGACATTTAATAGTTGTACTTTCACACGGGGTATTTTCATTGGAAGTCGAGTATCCCTTTTGTTGTTTATAGACAAACCCGATGTAAATTATTAAGATGTATGTTTTAGACAATATATGTATATTTTGATTGGTAATGTGAGTTGGCAATGTTTAGCATTATTTTGAATTGGAATTATGAAGTGTGACTTTAGGAACTTTTGAAGGAATGATGAACAGGTCATATAAATAGGCTTGCTTGGGCTTAGTGGGCTATGTCCATTGGGCTCATGCACCGGTCATGGCTCGAAAACTGGGCTGTGACACTTTTATTTTCAATTTCTACTCCACTTTCAACAACACTTGGATTTTGGCTTCAAATCTTCATTTTAAGGCTAAAAGGTTGGGTTGATCTTTATACCTTTAAGCACCAAGGTTTTAACGATATTTTGAGACTACTTGGATTAAGATTGTGTTAGGTGGCATCGTTAAGGTGAGTGAACTTGCATTTAAAATGCTTTGAACAAATGCATATGTGTTTGAATAAAATATTTGAATATCCTTGGTTGATTTCTTTTAAAATTATGCACGGGAACAAGCTCCTCACAAGTAATTCTTTTACGTGGTTGAATAAATAATATGCTGAGTTATGTACTTGGAATGTTACGTTGATTTGCCAATTGATTTGTGGCATGTGTGTATTGGAAATCTAGAGATGTCCTAAATTATTGGCAAAATGAATAATGTTATTCTTTTTGAGCGTTGGATTGTGCAACTATGTTTATGACTAGTAAAATAATGAATTATGTGAGATATAGTACTATGCAAAGATTTTTGTTATGTGTTAATATGTGTGTTATTTTTTGAAGTGTAATGTTGATTGATTAATATAATCGTGCGTGTGCAGTGTGGGAGTGCACATGATGGTGCCGGTGATGATGTGGGCGGAAGTGCATGTGATGGTATTGAAATGTCTGTGTAGGGAGTGCACATGATGATATTGAAATGTGCATGTAGGGAGTGCACATGATGATATTGAAATGTGCGTGTAAAGAGTGCACATGATGATATTGCCTTATGCGTGTAGGGAGTGCACAAGAGCTGATGACTGATGGTTGCATGTATGTTTATATATTTATATGCTATAGAGATGTTTATATATGCTATAGAAATGTTTATATATGCTATGAATATGTCATGTTAATGATGCTGTAAGCTACATAATAGTGTATGAGGATAGGATGAATGAATGAATGTCGAGAAGTTTGACAATGAAGTAATAAGATGGTGATTGGTATACATAAGAAAGTATAAAATATGATTGAAATCGGTATGATTAAGATGGAGTTATGGTTCAAATTTAATGATGGGGATAACGGCATACTCACTGTCTTAAAATATGAGATAATGATCATGAAAGGTATCGCCGATTTGATTCTAAAGGATGACAACAGACATAAGTGAAGCATTCTAGTCAAACTAGAAGTAAACAAGGTAAATAAATGACTAGAGGTTTGACAAGAATCGAAATAAAGATATGTTTGAGATTAGTGACAGAATTAAAGGCATACTTGGGATCTTAGTGATAAAAAAGAACAATTGAGAAGGGTACCGTGGTTTTGACTCAAAGATGATAATATATATAAGTTACGTACTCTAACCTGGTAAAGTGTTCTAGTCAAATTGAAGATAATGAGGTGTGAAAATCAAATTCGCTACGAAGAAGGAAATGGAATATGATCATTGGGTGAGATTAACAACCCATTATTGAAGAGAATTCGAGGATGAATTCTATTTAAGTGGGGGAGATTGTAATATCCCGTACTTTGTTATGGTGGCTAATAAAGCTTATCGAATGCTAATTGAGGTTAATTGGAATGTTTATAAGTGATGAAAGGTGAAAAGAGTATTTTAAGATAAAATATTTCGCACGTGAGGAAATAATAAAAAAATAATAATATTTTTATTGAGGATGAATTAGTGAGATAAAAAGTGATTCGGAAGTGAATCGAGGTATAACAAGGTGTTTTAGGTGCCAAGGAGACAGGTGGAAAATTTTAGAATAAAATAATATTTTATTAATAAAATAATATTAAAATATTAATATTTTATTCAGTGTCGTAATTTTCCATGAAAAGGGAGTATATGGGTCAATTGAAGTGGAGGAGAAGACAAACGAGGAAATTTTAGAGAAAAATGACGTTAATGAGGCCCGCTTGCCTTTATTAAATAAAGACAGTGCGGGTAGATAAATATTTTAAATATTATGAGAATACCGCGTTGGAGTTAAAACTTTAAATTTCTTTTGTACATGTGTAAAAGAAGATAATGGAAAGAAATTGAAATTAAAAGATTGTGGGAGGATACAATTAAAAGGGTGAAAACCTTAAAGGGTAAAATGGTAATTTTACCATTAAAGTGGTCAAAGCTTCGAAAAGAAGCTTTGACTCTTCATCCTTATCCTTGGCTGATCCTTATCTCTTCAAGATGGCATTTTTTCTTCTCCATCTCTTTCCTCCCACGCCATTTCCATACTACTACCCCATTTTCACTTGACTTCCTTACAATTAAGGAGAAAAATAGAAAGCATCAGCTAAGGAAAGAAATGAGAGAAAGGTGGAAGGCTTGGGTAGTAAGTGGTTCAAGAGTAATTGCAGAAATATCAAGTGGGTCTCAAGATTCAAGAAACATGAGGTAAGGGTTTTTGTGTTTTAAGCTCATGGTTGGTTAAATTTTTGGAAAAATGATGTGTGAATCATTTTGTGGCAACTATGCTGACAATGGGTGTAAGGAAATTATGGAATTTGTTGGATGAAATCCACGCTAAAACCAAGTGGTAAGCTTAATGCTACAATTTGAAGCTTATGATTGGTTTAATATTTTGAGAATGATTGTATGCATATGTAGTGTTATTGTGATGTCATGGGTAGGGTTGGAAGGAAATTATATTAATTGGAAGTTTGGTGTGTAGACATGTGCTGTTAGGAAAGGTTTAAAAGGTTATGGATGTTGGTGTGCATGAATGAATATGATTGTTATGCTTGGTGGCAACATGTAAATGAGGATGGTGGTACATGTAGACTTAAAAAATGTTTGATGGAAGCAAATTTATAGTTACTGCCATATGCTAGGTAATTATTGTGGAAATGATGGATAAACTTGATAAATATCTTTAGACAAGATTTATATATGTGCTAGAGTCATAAATAAGCTGTCAATATCCATAATCTAAAGAATTACGCAAGTAAAGGATAAAGGCCACTTTGGTAAAGAATGTGTCAAGATATAAGTTAGTTGAATAGGGATTCATGATTGAAGGAAAAAGAGAAGTAGAAATGAGGTACACTAAAGATATTGAATTTGGATTGTTGCCAGGAAGTATAAAAGTAAAGGTAGTGTACTGTGGTAGCATGTCGGAGGAAATAACGAGCGATCGACAAGTAGCAGTAGCTAGATATGCCTATGAACTAATAGCGATGTAAAATCCCACTATCGTAAGGTGAGTGAACTTGCATTAAAATATTTTGGAATAAATGATTAAATGCTTGATTGAACCATTTGAATTATTTTACTAGTTTTTCTTAAAATTTACATGGGAACAAGCCCTTGATGAAACGTTATATGTTATGAATGTGTAATATGATGAATCCTTGTGTTCCCATATTATGTTGATATATATATGTTGTGTATTGATAGTTAATATTGTGTGATAATTATAATCGCGCATGTGCACGATATGGGGGTTGCACAAGCTGATGATGACTGGGTGAGGGAGTGTGGATGATGAGATTTTCGATGTGCGCGATGTGGGGCAAGCACATGATGGCATTAGTTGTCTGCAATGTAGGGCTGCACACGATGATGATGATATATGCCATGTGCATGATGTGGGGGGAGCACATGATGGCATAGTCATGCACGATGTGGGGGTGCACATGATGATTATGATATATGCCATGTGCGCGATGTGGGGGGAGCACATGGTGGCATTAGTTGTGCGCGATGTGGGGGTGCACACGATGACTCCGGCTATGTGCGGTGCAGAGTTCACATGAGCTGGATGGGGTGGTGGTTGTATACATGCTTGTATATATATATGCTATAAATATGTTTTTTATATGCTATAGAAAAGGTTATGAAAATAATATGACTGCATTGAATATTGAGAAAGCTTGATTATTGTCAATGTGCTTGATTTAATGTACAATGTGGCATGAGTGGATTTTCCTTGTGGTAGTGAAAATCGCTTAGATATTCATCTGGCCAGAATTTCATTGCAACAAGAATGCCATTTCGTTGCGGTGAGAATCAATTTATTAGGCTTGACTTGCTTGAATTCTACTAAAGTTTTCACTCTTCAACTTCTTTGTTGTTCATGGATCCTTCATCAAGTGATTAAACAACCAAGGGTATAAATGAAGGGTTTTTAATAAGAAATAAACAAAATTGCATTTTTTTTTAACTTAAGTGCATCATGATTTCTAAACCTTCCTTAACGTTGCTTGTTCCCTTTTTATGTTCACTTATTGCGTTTATACTCACGTTTTTAAACTTCATGTTTTAGGTTTTTTTGAGTTAAAGGTGACTGGTCCTAGGACGGGGTGCTCCTCCCTATCCATTGCTCGGTAGGTTTACCATGACACTAAATGTTAGCAACCTTGCCCGGAGTCATTCCACTGACGATCAAGGTCTAATTATGCATATATGAATGCTTGATGTGAAATGCTAAGACTCATTTGTCAAGCTATATATGTATATTATGTTGATGATGCCATTATGAATACATAATGGGGTCTTATGAATTGTTTTCAAAGGAATTATATTTGAACATTATGAATTTTAGATTTTAAAGACATATGGATTAATGTACAAGATTATATAAATAGGCTTGCTTGGGCTTAGTGGGCTGAGCCCATTAGGCCCTTGTGCTAGTCATGGCCCAAAAATTAGGCTATGACACAAACAACTATGAGACCTGACAAATGATTACCAATTAATCGTGGAAAGGTGGAAATTGAAATCCCAGATATAGTTACAATTCGAAAAGATATGGGACAAATCAATGAGGCTATAGGTGACACTTAGAATGGATGATGTGATTAAGTTGAGGATTGTTATTTAAGCATGGTGGGGATTACAAAATGATGCCATGACATTATGAGGTAATAATTGGGCACAAATATATCCTAATAGAGTTAAATTATGGAACTTGGGAAAGATGAATTCTTGATTTAATAAAGATTGTGAGAATAAAGTGAAGAGGAAGATGAACTACTTTCATGGTCATTTCTACCGAAAGTCAATAAACTATTGGAGTTATAAGACAAGAAAGACAATTATTTATGGATAATAACAAATTTGTGGAATGCCATAAATAATGAGTAATTATGTGTGGGGTGATATATGTATTGTGAATTCATTACACCACATGGAAAATATGCCTTAAGGTGGGATTTCATGATTGATGATAAAAGTCAAAAGATGATATGAGTCAAAAGTATTAATTTGGCCTAGTGCATATGATAAGCAAAGAGAAGATACATATATTTATGGAAATTGTGGTATAGGCTTAAAGGAAAGCCATGCAGTTGAGAATGATTAGTGTAGTTGTGAAACCTCAACCTTCATAAACATGTAACTAGAGGTAGAACTTATGTTTAAAGGTTTAATTTGAGCCAATGATGCTAGCTTTATATTACTTATAATTATTTTATGTCGTTATAGGAGTAAGATTAAAAAATAATTTCAATTGGTGAAGAAAGGTGCATAGTGGGCTGTTGCTCTATTTGCATATAATTCAGTTTTTAATACATATCTCCCAATACAAAAGTCCAAATAACATGAGTTTTAGACCATTAGAATGCTAAGAGGTAGGGCTACAACTTTAATGTTTACCACTTTGCCCAGTTTTGAAGGGAAGGTGGTCAAAATCCTTGTCGAAGTGAAAGTATTGGGCTAGAAGAATAGATTTGGACAGAACATTTGAGCACCTTGACACTGGAAATTAAGAGCCGCAGCCCTCACCGTAATGTCCACAAATAACAAGTTTAGGGGATTTTGAAGCTAGGACTTTTGGGGGCTACTTAAGGTACCTCTTTTAGAGGATTTTGGACTTTGTTTCAATGTCAAAAGAGTAAAAAGATTGCACAAGAAAAAGAGGAAGACAAGTGGCCTTGTTAAGGGCATTATTGTAATTGCATGAAGAATTGATAAGCTTTAACTATAAAAAAATCTCATTCTTCTGGTAACTTTTTCATTTCTCCAGCAACTTCTTCTTCTCTTCCTTCCCATCTCACATTTCTCTCCTCTTCCATGAAAGCTTCTCTAGAGCTTCCATCACTCTCCCAAACTAACCTCAATTTTTGTGCTCTACACACCCTGTTGTAGGGTTTTTCATACTTTTTTACTCTCTCACCTGAAACAAACCCTTAAAAGTCTTTCTTTAATACTTTTCTCTCACCAACTGAACTTTGTAGAGAAAGAAATAGAGGTTTCATGATAGCTTGAGGACTTTTGGGAAGAAATTTCATTACAATCCACCAAGGTGAGTGATGAATTAGGACTAGTTTTAAGTTGTTGATAAAGGCTAATAATTAGAGTTATGAATTGTGTATTGCTGAAGTTGTTTAGCTATTTCTAGTGTTACTAAAGTAAAGAACTGAATAGCCAATCAAATGGTAATGGAAGATACATAGGAAGGTCTAGTGAAGCTTGATTTGGGAAAATAGCATTTGGAGTGATATTAATGTAAATTAGATTGGCTATAATGCTTTTGTGCGTGATAGGTTCCAACGAGGCCCTCGGCCCCATTTGAACCATTAGTCGAAGTTAGAGCCCACCGAAACATCAATAAAGACTGGTGACTAAACTTGCATTTCAAAATGTTTTAGGGAAATGCTTATGTGTTTCAATGAATCATTTGGGAATTTTATCCGTTTTTGCTTTAAAATTGCTTGCGAACAAGCCCTTGATAAAATGTTTGATGTTGTGAAATGTGAAATGTGTAAAAGGATGAATCCATATGTTTTTGTATGATGTTGATATATATATGTATACTATGTCATAAATGGTACCATTGTGTGACAAAGGCAACCATGCATGTGCGGGGTCAATGTGCACTTGCTGGTGATGACGGTGGTGAGGGAGATGGATGGTGATACTGTCCAGCTATGTGCACGATGTGGTGGGATGCACATGAGCTGGGTGAGATGGGATGTCCAGCTATGTGCACGATATGGTGGGATGCACATGAGTTGGGTGGGATGGAATGATTGTTAGAAATTTCCTCTCTTTCAAATTTCATGCTTAATATGGTTCCTTCATCGTTAAATGATTTAATAACCAGTGGTTCAATGGAGGGATTTTAATAAGAACTTGAACTAAGTTGCATTGCTTTCAAATAAGTGCATCATGATTATCAAGTTTCCTTATTGTTGCTTGTTCCCTTCTTATGTTCGCTAACTGAGTTTGTACTCATTGTTTTCAACTTCATGTTTTTAGATCAGGAGGTAATTGGAACTTAGGCCGAGGCGTCCACGTATTTTCATCTCTTTGGTAGGTATGTTGGCATTCAGTAGCCGTCCCTTCACCTTGGTCATTCCGCTAGAAGACCAGAGTCATTTTGTTTATAAATACGTACATGTGATATAAAGAACTAAAATGCAAGCCTTAAAGCATATATGTATATTCTGATTGGTAAACCACCATGAGTGGCAATGGTTAACATTATTTGGGTTAATGTGAAATGCAGTTTTGATTGCTATAGCATATTAATTAGGTTCTTATTAATTGGAAGTATGAAAGGTGACTTTAAGAATAGTTGTTGGAATGATGAGCAGGAATATATAAGTAGGCTTGCTTGGGCTTGGTGGGCTATGCCCATTGGGTCCATGCACCTGTCACGGCTCGAAAATCAGGTCGTGACAAAGTTGTATCAGAGCCCTAGGTTGTCTAGGTTCTAGGATGTCCATTTGTTGGTCCAACGGAGTGTCGGGTCTTTATGTGGAAACTCTGGTTGTAAAGTGTGAACCGTGGCACATTTTAAAACCAAGGGATCACAAAGAGTCCCTATCTTAGAAACCACCTTTTTCCCTTAAGTATGATTATAAAATGTGTTTAACAGCAGATGTTTGCTCTTGTTTAGGTAAAAATGCCGCCTAAGACACTAGTCACCTTAAGAAGGATGGGGGAACAAGTTGCTCCTAATGAGATGACAGATAGGCCACAGGCATCCACTCTTAGGGGGAGAGGTAGACATGGCAAGGCCACTAAGCTGGTCAGGGTGGATACGCTTGTGGGTAGGCAAGAGGAGGGACAATCTTCGAGTGATGTGGATAAACAACCAATTGGGGGCATTACCATTGAGGACTTGGCAGCAAGCCTGTAGGGAGTGAATCGAGTTGTAGAAATGATGGCAGCCCGTATGGATGATATATAGAGGATAGTGGAGAGGAGACCTACAGTACAAGAATCCCCTAGTTCCCAAGTGCAGGCCGAACGCCAACATCTTGAGGTCGAGAAGGGTCATTTAGAGATTTCTCTTCTTGATTTTCTCAAGCTTAAGCCTCCGTCATTTTCAGAGTTTGATGCATCAAAGAAACCCTAGATTTTCTTAGATAAGATGGAGAAAATTTGTAATGCCTTGGGATGTTCCAGTGTCCGATCAATCGAGCTAGCCACCTTTCAATTAGAGGACGTGGCATAAGAGTGGTATAACTCCTTATGTAGACGTAGACCAACAGATGCAGCATCGTTGACTTGGAGTGAGTTCCTTACAACCTTCTTAGATCGATTTTTACCACTCAGTGTACGTAATGCCAAAGCCAAGGAGTTTAAAGCTTTGGTACAGACCTCGAGTATGAAGATGTTGGATTACGACATAAAATTCACACAGTTGTCTCGATATGCACCCTATTTAGTTGCTACAGAGGAGATAAAGATACAAAGGTTTATGGATGGGCTAGTGAAGCCATTGTTTAGGGCTGTGGCATCCCAGGATTTCAATACCTACTCCACAACAATGGATTGCGCTCAGTGGATTGAGATAAGGACCAGTGAGAGTAGGGCTTCGAGGGATAAAGAAAAAAGGGCCAAGACAGAGGGTTATCAAGGTCGTAGAGATTTCAACAGTGGTATTTTGTGTTCTAGCTGTCAAGGTCCATAAAAGGAGTCACGATTGCCCTAAAAGGGGAGTGACGTGACTAGTGTCAATGTTGGACCAGGGTCGAAAACTTTTAGTGGAGGAAGGCAGCAAGATTCTAGACAAGGTAGTCAAGTTATCCACCTTTCTGATACTTATGGGAGACGACATAGTGAACGATGCTTACATACTACGAGAGTTTATTATGGGTGTGGTCAATCTGAACATATTAGGAAGGATTGCCCGATGGCTCATCAATCACAAGGTTCTGCCCTCGACTCCACTCAGCCAGCTTTGTCTATTCCTTCAATAGCCTCCTCATCTGATCGGGAGGCCAGTGGATCGAGAGGTAGAGGTGCTGTTACTTCCTCTCAGGGCAGGCCTTCTGGGTCTGGACGTTAGAGTTCTGCTGGTAGGGGCCAAGCAAGGGTATATGCTTTAACACCCTAGGAGGCCTAGACATCCAATACAGTGGTCTCAAGTACTCTTTCTGTTTGTAATATGGATGCTCGAGTATTGTTTGATCCTAGTGCTACCCATTCCTTTATTTCTCCATGTTTTGCACTTCATTTGGGTAAGGATCGTGTTAAGAGAGAAGAACAATTGGTGGTGTCTACTCCTTTAAAGGAGGTATTTGTGGCTGAATGAGAATATGAATCTTGTGTAGTTCGAGTCAAGGACAAAAACACATTGGTCGATCTAGTGGTGTTAGACACCTTAGATTTTGATGTGATTTTGGGAATGGATTGGCTATCACCCTGCCATGCCAGTGTAGACTGCTACCATAAATCAGTTAGATTTGATTTTCCCAGTGAGCCATCATTTAGTATTCAAGAGGATAGGAGTAATGCTCCCACCAATTTGATATCAGTCATGTCTACCAGAAGGCTATTAAGACAAGGTTGTCAAGGTTACTTGGCTGTTGTGAAGGATACCCGAGCGAAGGTTAGAGATATAGGCCAAGTGTTGGTAGTGAATGAGTTTATGGATGATTTCTCGAAGAATTACCAAGTTTATTCCTCAAGCGAGAGATTGAATTTTGTATAGATTTGATTCCTGACAGTAGACCCATATCCATACCCCCATACCGAATAGCACTGACGGAGTGTAAGGAACTTAAGGATCAGTTGGAGGATTTGTTAGATAAAGGCTTCATTCCCCCTAGCGCCTGACATTGGGGAGCACCGGTGTTATTTGTAAAGAAGAAAGATGGGTCACTTAGATTATGTATTGACTACCGACAACTTAATAAGGTAACGGTGAAGAGTAAGTACCCCCTTCAAAGAATAGATGATTTGTTTAATCAACTACATGGAGCATAATGTTTCTCTAAGATAGATCTACTATCTGGGTATCATCAATTGAGGATTCAAAATGAGGACATACCCAAGACTGTATTTCAAACAAGATATGGGCACTATGAGTTCTTAGTGATGTCATTTGGGATTACTAATGCCTCTGCAACCTTTATGGATTTGATGAACCGAGTGTTCAAGCCCTATTTGGACAAGTTCGTGGTGGTGTTTATTTATGACATCTTGATCTACTCAAAGAGTCGAGAGGAGCATGACCAGTATCTTAAGATAGTGCTCCAAACTTTGAGAGAACATCGATAGTATGCCAAGTTCTCCAAGTGTGAGTTTCGGCTTGAAAGTGTTGCATTCTTAGGACATGTGGTTTCCAAGGATGGGGTACAAGTCGACCCAAAGAAAGTTGAAATAGTGGAAAAGTGGCCAAGGCCAACATCGGTTACGGAGATTAGAAGCTTTTTGGGTTTGGTTGGCTATTATCGTTGTTTTGTGAAGGACTTCTCCAAAATAGTCACCCCTTTGACTAAGCTGACACGTAAAGATACAAAATTTCAGTGGACAGATGCTTGTAAGAATGGCTTTGAAAAGCTTAACGCATGTCTAACCACAGCTCCAGTATTAAGCCTACCGCAAGGCACAAGGGGTTATACGATATTCTGTGATGCATCACGGGTTGGTTTAGGGTGTGTATTAATGCAGCATGGGAAGGTGATTGTGTATGCATCGAGGCAACTTAAAAGGCATGAAGAAAATTACCCTACACACGATTTTGAGATGGCAGTAATCGTGTTTGCCTTAAAGATTTGGAGACATTACTTGTATGCTGAGACTTGTGAGATATATACGAATCACAAAAGCTTGAAGCATATATTTCAGCAAAGGGATCTTAACTTGCAGCAGCGTAGGTGGATGGAGTTGCTAAAGGATTATGATTTTACTATTCTTTATCATCTTGGTAAGGTAAATGTAGTAGCGGATGCCTTGAGTCAAAAATCGATGGGGAGTTTGGCACATATCTCCACAGATAGGAGATCTTTGATTAGGGATTGCATAGTTTGGGAGACATGGGTGTGAATTTGGAAGTTTTGGAGGCAAATGCATTGCTAACACATTTTAGAGTAAGGCCTATCTTAATAGACCGGATTAAGGAAGCACAAAGTAAAGATGAGTTCGTAGCTAAAGCCTTAAAGGATCCTCAAGGAAGGAAAGAAAAGATGTTTACTAAAGGCATAGATAGAGTATTAAGGTATGGAACTAGACTTTATGTGCCTGATAGTGATGGATTGAGGAGAGAAATATTGGAGGAAGCACACATGGCAGCCTATGTGGTACATCGAGGGGCTATAAAGATGTATCAAGATTTGAAAGAGGTATATTAGTGGGAAGGACATAAGAAAGATGTAGCTGAGTTCGTCTCCAAGTGCTTGGTTTGTCAACAGGTTAAAGCTGAGCATCAAAGGCTTGCAAGGCTACTACAGTCATTACTAGTGCCCAAATAGAAGTGGGAGCATATTGTAATGGATTTTGTAACTAGTTTGCCTCGAACTACTAGCGACTTTAACTCGATCTGGGTCATAGTAGACCGATTAACGAAATCAGCTCATTTCCTTTCGATTAAAACTACATACGGGACCACCCAATATGCTCAGCTTTATGTAGACGAGATAATACGGCTGCATGGCATTCCTGTTTCTATAGTATCTGACAGAAGGGCACAATTCACTAGTAGGTTCTAGGGAAAATTACAGAAAGCATTGGGCACTAAGTTGGATTTTAGCACGACTTTCCACCCTCAAACTGATGGACAGTCTGAATGGACGATACAGATATTAGAGGATATGTTGAGGGCCTGTGTAATAGACCTTGGGGTCAGGTGGGATCGATATCTACCCTTAATGGAGTTTGCCTACAACAACAATTTCAAAACTAGCATCCAAATGGCAGCATTTGAAGCATTATATGGACGGAGGTGCAGGTCACCTATTGGATGGCTAAAGGTGGGAGAAAGGAAACTGCTGGGGCCTGAGTTGGTGTAGGATGTCACCGAGAAAATACGCATGATTCGTCAAAGGATGTTGTCAGCACAAAGTAGGCAAAAGTCATATGCTGATAATAGACGAAGGAACTTGGAGTTTCAAATGGCGGATCATTTATTTTTGAAGGTCTCACCAACAAAAGGGATAATGAGGTTTGGCAAGAAGGAAAAATTGAGCCCTCAGTATATAAGACCTTTCGAGATTTTAGAAAAGTTTGGAGTAGTGGCATATCGCTTGGCTTTACCGCCAGACCTCTCAAATATTCAACCCATGTTTCATGTGTCAATGCTTAAGAAGTATAACCCAGATCCATCTCATGTAATACAGTATGAAACCATCCAACTGAAAGATGATTTGACCTATGAGGAGTAACCGGTAGCTATCCTTGATCGGCAAGTCAAAAAGCTCCGTTCAAAGGATGTAGTGTGAAACCTTGTCCTTTATAGACTCATAGTTAGTAATATACGTAATATCCCTAATCAGGGGTAATTTAGTCATTTCCTTAGTAAACCCATAAAAGTAAGTTTTAAACAATATTATGGCCTAAGTAGGCCTAAGGCATAAATGGATGGTGAAATTAAGGGTAAAATGAAAAGGAAACAAAAATTTTGGTATTTTCATGGTAGGGCCACAATGGTCATTTTTCACCTCGGGTTAAAATTTTAAGTTTTCATGAACCCGAGCATGTCTAGACCATTATGGATCTTGTCCCAATGTCAAAAGAGCAAAAAGATTGCATAAAATATTGAAGGAGAATAAGCTAAATTATGAAGGGGTAATTTGGTAATTTTAAGGGAATGGACAAGTTTGGCATAGAAATACCCTTCTTCCAGCAGCTTTTTCTCCCATTTTCTAGCAGCTTGTCTTCTTCTTCTTTTTCTCTTTCACGTTGCTTTTAACCTCCATGGAAGCGTGATATGGAGCTTGCATGATTTTCTCTCTCTAGCTCTAGTTTTCGTACTTTTAAGCCCTTTTGGCTAGAACTCTTGTATTCTTCTGCTCTCTCTCCTTAAAACCCTTGAAAAATCTTATTTCCATACTTTCTCTCACTAGTTGGGCATTTTAGAGAGAGAAAGAGAGAATTACCCCATTGATTTGGAAGCAATTGGAAGAGAATTTGACTACAAAGTAGCCTTAAGGTAAGTGATGAACTAAGCTTGATTTTTAGCCATGAATAATGGCTAGTAATTGGGATTATGAGTTGTTTTATTGTTGAGTATGTTCATTACTTTTTAATGATTAAGATAGTGAACATTGATATCCATTTAATGTGGCAATTGAAAGCTAGCTAAAAGATAGCTTTTAGGGTTCATAGTGTGTGAATTGACCTATTGCTTATGCTAATGTGATCCTAGGTTCTAATGAAGTCCCATCTTTCCAATTGGATCATTAGGGGAATTAGAGTCAACTAAAGGCTTAACAATAAATCGGTGAGTGGACTGCTTGTCAAAACTATTTTGGGAATGTGACTGTTTTGTACAAAGTGTTTGAATGATTTTATACAACTTTTCTTAAAAATGAGTGCTTTGGGAACAAGCTCTTGAGAAATGGTTTATGTTGTGACATGTGACTATTATTGATTCACGCACTACCACATTGTGTTGATATATATGTATGAATATATTGTTGTGTAATGACATTGACTCGGCTATGTGCGAGTAGGGAGTGTGCATAAGTCGAGGATGATTCGGTTATGTGCAAGTAGGGAGTGCGCATAACTCGGTGATGACCTAGCCATGTGCGAGTAGAGAGTGTGCATGAGCTGGTGATGATGATGATAGAATGGTGTGCATGATGATGATGGGTATACGTATACATATATACATATGTAAATATGTGTGTTATAGGAAATTAATGAGTAATGGTATATGGTTGTAATGCATGTGAAACTTGACATGTTAAACGGTGAAAGATTGTTATGCGTTTCATGTTGGTTTGGACATTTCAACAGGGTGGGTTTTCTTTGGGAGAAAGGGAAATTTTTCATTGGTGCCCTGTATCTCGCTGTAGTGAGAAACTCTCGAGTTTGAAAACCTTCACCAAAACTAGTTCTCGCTACAACGAGATAGTCACTGTAGCTTCTCGCTGCAGCGAAAAGGAATCTCGCTGCAGCAAGAAACTCTCAATTTCATCAGCCAAAAATGGGGCATTAACTCGGTAAATTTTTCACTTTGTTTTTCTATCACATTTAACCATTTTTCATCATTTTCTCTTCATTTCTCTTAGAATAAAAATCAGATTATCATCATTGTACCTCATTGCAGATTTGGCCAAGGGTGGGTATTGTGAAAATTTAATGCTTTCTTGCCTAATTTAATTTCTAAACACATTTAACTAACTAAAACTATCAATTTAACTAAAAATCAAAACCTAAAAATTTCAATTTCTTCCCCATTGAAATTCATCCAGCCCTTGTTGTCACTTTTAGATCTCTCTCCTCAAGCATGCTAAATGGAAACAAAGGCATAAGAAAGGTAGAAATCAAGCTAAAGACGAAAAATCTTACCGTTAGACGCGTAAACGGGCGAAAAACGCAAATTTCCCTTTGAATTTTCTTGTTTCTCTTTAGTTTTTCTTTTTTTCTTCCTTCCCTCTCTATTTTCTCTCTTGTTCTCCCTTATGGCTGGCCAGCACTTAAAATGGGGTTTAAATGGGCTGACTTTTCATTAAAATAATATTATATCATTTTTTAAAATGCCACGTGTCACTTTCCCATTGGCCCATTTTTTAAATTTCATCCATTTGTTTCCAAATTTTCACCATACACTTGTCCCACATATCCATAGCTTAGATAAAATTCTCAGACTTATCCAAAGTCTTGGTGGAGTAATTTTTGAAATTTACACTTTTGCTCCCGTAAAAGTGAAAAATTACATTTTTCCCTAAAAAACTGAAAAATTACCCATAGAAATATTTTTCATCCCTTATACTCATACCATTCTCCAATTTGTCAAATTTGATCTAAATTCTCTCAAAATCTCAAATTTTGTCCGCGGGTGATAAAATTACGATTTTGCCCTTACACTCCATAAATCACCCGAATTAAACTTTTTCATTTCCTATCATTAAGTTATACTCCAAATAGTTAATCTTGATCAAAAATTTCACTCGATGATCAAATTATTATCTTAGGTGGCAAAATGACGATTTTACCCTTGAACATCAAAATTTTCAATTTTACCCCAAATGAACCCTCGAACTCCGAACAATCATTTTTAGTCATTCCTAGACTATAAAATATTAAATTTCATCCTACAATTCCTATTTGAACTAGTTCGAGGTTAAATCAATTCAAGTGTACCGTTAGGTACAATACAGAGTTTCGTCTATTCTTAGGGACTTTCCTAGCATAATAACATGTTACTCAGTGCATGTATGTTATGACATGTATTTATAGGGTCGGGTTTTACAATTCTACCCCCTTAAAATAAAATTTTGACCTCAAAATTTCACTTACCAGATTCAACAAATAGATGCGGGTATTGGCTCCTCATCTGATGCTCTACTTCCCATGTCATTTCTTCTATTCGAGCATTCTTCCACAATACTTTCACCATTGGAATGCTCTTGGTCCCCAACACTCGATCCTTTCGATCTAGAATACGTACCGACTGCACCTCAAACTTTAAATCTTCATGCAGTTCAATCAGTGGTGTCTCTAGAATATGGGAAGGATCGGGAACATACTTTTTTAACATCAAGACGTGGAAGAC
The DNA here is from genome assembly GCF_053813885.1 of Theobroma cacao. Classification (NCBI taxonomy): domain Eukaryota; kingdom Viridiplantae; phylum Streptophyta; class Magnoliopsida; order Malvales; family Malvaceae; genus Theobroma; species Theobroma cacao. Next base: position 18,307,234 of record NC_142648.1, on the reverse strand, counting down.
ATTATGGATTCGATCTAACTCAGGGGTAATTCAAGTCTGTAAGCCATTGGCCCAATCCTTTCAATGATACGAAAGGGTCCAATATATCTCAGGTTGAGCTTTCCCCTCTTCGCAAATTGAATCACACCTTTCATTATCCAATAAAACACCATAATTTATCATGATAATATAATCAATAAGATTTAATACTTCAAAGTATTCAAATTAGTACCTTTCCAAGGAGAAACCTTAAGAAAAACTTTATCATTGATCTCAAACTCCAAGTCTTTTTTTCGTTTATCTGTATAGCTCTTCTGCTTATCCTGGGCTACCTTTAGCTTCTCTCGTATAACCTTGATCTTGTCATTAGTTAGCTCGATCAATTCCACACTAACTAACTTTCTTTCACCCACTTCATCCCAACAAAGTGGAGTACGACATTTCCTTCCGTATAAAGCTTCGTATGGTGCCATACCAATGCTAGACTGGAAGCTGTTGTTGTAAGCAAACTCCACTAACGGCAAGTGTCTATCCCAACTCCCAGTAAAGTCAATGACACAAGCCCGTAGCATATCCTCCAAAGTCTGTATAGTCCTTTCGGATTGACCATCCGTCTGTGGGTGAAAAGCAGTACTAAATCTCAACTTAGTTTCGAGAGCTTCTTGGAATTTTGGCCAAAATCGAGAAGTGAATTGAGGATCTCGGTCTGACACTATAGAAATGGGAACTCCATGTAGCTTCACAATCTCATCTATATAGAGCTGAGCTAGCTTCTCAATAGAGTATGTACTATGGACAGCTAAAAAGTGAACGGACTTAGTCAACCAATCTACGATCACCCAGATCGCATCCTTTCCCCTTTGTGTCCGCGGCAGTCCCAAAACAAAATCCATAGTTACATGCTCCCATTTCCACTCGGGAACAAGTAAAGACTGAAGTGTATCTGCTGGTCTCTGATGCTCCACCTTAACTTGCTGACATACAAGACACTTTCCTACGAATTTTACTACGTCTCGCTTCATACCCGGCCACCAATAATTCTCCCTGATAGTCCTATACATCTTGGTGCTTCCGAGATGTAATGCATAGGCAGATGAATGGGCTTCTTCCATGATCGCCTGTCTCAACTGGTTTCCCTCAAGAACACAAACTCGGTCTCTAAACATCAAGACGTTATCCTCTCTGAGTCTGAACTCACTAACTCCCTCATCGGTTAATTTTTGAATTTCTTTCCTTAACTCATTATCGGACCTCTGAATGTCCTTGATCTGATTAAGTAACGAAGGTCGCACAATGAAGTTTTCCAATAAAGATCCATCCTCACCACTTCTCAACTGGACCCCAAGAGATTTCATCTCTAATAATGCTAGAAAATAACAACTCTGAAGTGCTGCTAAAGACGATGAAGACTTACGACTTAAGGCATCAGCTACAACGTTCGCCTTTCCCGGATGATAGTCTATCACCAAGTCATAATCTTTTATCAACTCCAAGCATCGCCTTTGCCTCAAATTAAGCTCCTTCTGAGTGAGCAAATATTTTAAACTCTTATGATCCGTAAATACTCGACAATGCTCACCATACAAGTAATGCCTCCAGATTTTTAAAGCAAACACCACTGCTGCTAACTCTAAATCGTGGGTGGGGTAATTTGCTTCATGCCTCTTTAGCTGTCTAGAAGCATAAGCCACAACTTTTTCATTCTGCATCAGTACGCACCCCAACCCTAACTTTGAGGCATCACTATAAACTACAAATCCCTTACCACTCACAGGAAGTGTCAAAACGGGAGCGGAGGTTAACCGGTTCTTTAGCTCCTGAAATCAATTCTCACAAACATCATCCCACACAAACTTAACTCCCTTACGAGTTAGACGGGTCAAAGGAGCTGCTATTAAGGAAAACCCCTGAACAAACCTCCGATAATAATCGACTAATCCGAGGAAACTACGAATCTCTGTCACTGTCTTAGGTTGCTCCCATTGTAAAATTGGCTCTATCTTCTTGGGATCAACATATATTCCAACTCTCGATACTACGTGTCCCGAGAATACCACTTCTTGTAACCAAAACTCACACTTCGAAAACTTTGCATACAACTGTCTTTCCCGCAAAGTTTGTAATAGTATACGCAAGTGGTTAACATGCTCATCATTATCTCTTGAGTAAACCAAGATATCATCAATGAACACAATAACAAACTTGTCCAAGTAAGGGTGGAACACCCTGTTCATGAGATCCATAAAAGCTGTCGGTGCGTTAGTTAACCCGAAAGGCATGACCAAGAACTCATAATGACCGTACCGAGTCCTGAACACTGTCTTGGGTACATCCTGTTCTTTAATCCTCAACTGATGATACCCAGACCTTAGATCAACCTTAGAAAACACTGTAGCTCCCTGTAATTGATCGAAAATATCATCAATCCTCGGTAACGGATACTTGTTCTTAATGGTCATTCTGTTAAGCTGTCGGTAATCGATACATAACCAAAGTGTACCGTCTTTCTTTTTCACAAATAAAACCGGTGCTCCCCACGGAGGTGTACTAGGGCGTATAAAACCCTTGTCCACTAACTCTTTCAACTGCACTTTTAACTCATTCAACTCTGTCGGAGCCATTCTATATGGAGGAATAGAGATAGGGGCAGTACCCGAAAATAAATCAATGGTGAATTCTAACTCACGATCGAGAAGAAGTCCCGGTAATTCATCAGGAAATACATCAGAGAACTCACTTACTACGGGGACATTCTCTAACTTAGGTTCCTCCCTCGATATATCAATCACGTGAGCCAAGTATGTCGGATATCCCTTTCGCACCAATTTCAAAGCTTTGAGGGTCGAGATTACACAAAATGATAATACTCGACGCTCCCCAGTAAAGACAACTTTTGCTCCCTCTAAACTCTGGAGAATCACTTCTTTCTTAAAACAATCCACCTTTGCTCGATGAGTGGACAACCAATCCATACCCAAGATCAAATCAAAGTCCCGAATCTCCAAAGGGATTAAATCACCCATGAATTCTTCTTCCCCAACTTTAATACCACAGTCTCTATAATACGTATTTCTTACTAATCGCTCGCTTAGAGGAGTATGCACTACAATCTCTTCCTCTGATGGTGACAAGTTCTTATCTGAGAATGATGCAAATGATATGCTAATGTATGATCTATTAGAACCCTAATCTATCAAAACATGTGCATCTCTATCAAACACAATCATAATACCTGTCACTGTGCTAGGTTAAACTTGGGCTTCATCTTTAGTCACTGTAAAGACCCTGGTCAAAATCTGGGGCTACGGTCTGGAAGATGGCTACTTTGGAGTATTACTCCCCATGCCTGACTGTATCACTAGGCCCTATCTGGACTATGATCCCGAAATGTCTCTCCGAGGTATACTATGACGAGTTGGAGGAGCAAAAGTAGCTACTGTACCCCGTCTCAACTGAGGACAATCTTTCTTGATATGCCCCTGTTGGTCGCATTGAAAACACTTTACAGATTGTTTACATGACCCAACATGAAATACTCTACAATTACGGCATCTGTCCAATCCTCCTGAAGTCCTCCCCTGACTACTCATCACTGGCCGATCAAATCTAGAAGATCTCGGCTGTGACTGTTGAGATGGAGGTCTAGTGGATGCCACAGATGCTGAGGTAGTACTTCTTGCAATAGATGTCGAATCTTTGCCTCTCTTTGAAGTCTGACTTGGGAACGTAGGCGAATTCCTTCTCTTTGCGAACTCAGCTCTGATCCGTCTATTCTTAGTGGCAAGCTTCTCAGACCATAAGGTTATCTGCACAACTTCCTTATACGACTCCTTGTCATAACTCGGAACCTCCCTCGGGCCCATGACAATCGTCGTGACGCCCCAATTGACACTCATTACCCAAAATGCCAATCAGAACCCCGCAAGGCTTACATATCAGTTTCTTACCTTTTCTGTGAGCAATCGTTTTTAAACATTCCATTTTAAATAATTTCCAGTAGTTTCCTGCTCAAGTAAATCAAAAGACAAAAATATTTTAAAAGGATTTATAGATAAATATCACTATTCAAAATATTTATTAAAATATAGCATTTTTTTATATAAAATAATATTTATAGAAACACGTGTAAGAAATCTTTTGTAACGTGTAAGTAAAATAAATTCACACATACAAAAATTTACAAAGTTATAATGTACAATAATGGTTACAATGACAAGTGGCCCAAAATACACCCAGTGTTGGTGCTAGAAACCTACTGTCTGTGTGGTAGAGATGTCAACTGGAATCCTCGACAAAATAGGGTATCTACAAGCTACCACAGACCTGAAATGTTTGGAAAGGAGGTGGGTGAGATTTGCAATCCCAATGAGTAAACAAACATTATCATAAATATCTAAAGGCGAGTAACAGGGAGGCAAGTTTAAACAACAAATTACAAACCATTTCATAATGTTTTCAATTTATTTCTTAAACCATAAAATATTTGTAATTTACCAAAACAGTTGTTAAGGCATCTAACCGAGTCCGCCAAGGTTGTTATGACATTTACATATGAAACACATTTTTATTTTTAAAAGAAGCCGTTCCTTGGCGTTGGCCAAGTTACATATTCACGTGGGGGTTCGACGTGAAGTGAGCTCTAATACTACCCCAGGAGTTACCCTCTTCGCCTCTACAACTAGAGTAACTATATAACCGAGTTTACCATACCCCTCTAATAGGCAGTCCACGAAAACCCGTCACTACAGTGACTAACCCACCAATTTTAATAAAATTTCGACAATATAACGTGACTTTTATTTATTTATCCAGCCTGCATAGTAAAAACAGCTTACATAAATTTCCCAATGCACTTACAAAATATAGCCACATATACTTATATCTCATAAGCCATTCATAGGAAAATATATAATTTTCAAGACAGTTAACAGCCTCCAATTACTCAATTTCATAATCAACCCAATATATCTTTATTTGTCACATTTATTTGTAAAACATCAAAAATCCCATTTTAATCTCGTTTTCATTTCATAAAATACATAAAGAGCATTTAAAAATAAACTCTAGATAATTCACAATAATAATAGGTTTACTCACCGTTTGAACAAACTAGTTGCTTTTTAGGTGCCCCGATAACTACTCGTCAGGTACGATTTTCTTTCCTCTACCAGAAGGATTTCCTCCTAGACACATTGCAAAAATTTACTTAATTCATCACATTAATGCTAAATCACTATATATTTGACTTAAATCCTATACAAATGAATGGTATGAAATGAAATAGCCAAAAACGGCTTAAACGCGGTATTAACCTATTTTTGGCACTTTACCCAATAAATTGCTAACGCGCTCCATTTTAGCTCTAAATCGTCTCATTCTCTCTCCAACATTTCTAACCATTAAATATCAGCCAATAACCTTCTAAAATCACCAAAATCAATTCACTTTCCTCCTTGGAAAATTCAGCCAAAAATGGGACATTAACTCAGTAAATTTTTCACTTTGTTTTTCTATCACATTTAACCATTTTTCATCATTTTCTCTTCATTTCTCTTAGAATAAAAATCAGATTATCATCATTGTACCTCATTGTAGATTCGGCCAAGGGTGGGTATTGTGAAAATTTAATGCTTTCTTGCCCAATTTAATTTCTAAACACATTTAACTAACTAAAACTATCAAGTTAACTAAAAATCAAAACCTAAAAATTTCAATTTCTCCCCCCTTGAAATTCATCTAGCCCTTGATGTCACTTTTAGATCCCTCTCCTCAAGCATGCTAAATGGAAACAAAGGCATAGGAAAGGTAGAAATCAAGCTAAAGTCGAAAAATCTTACCGTTCGACGCGTAAACGGGCGAAAAACGTGAATTCCCCCTTGAATTTTCTTGTTTCTCTTTGGTTTTTCTTTTTTTCTTCCTTCGCTCTCTATTTTCTCTCTTGTTCTCCCTTATGGCCGGCCAGCACTTAAAATGGGGTTGAAATGGGCTGACTTTTCATTAAAATAATATTATATTATTAAAAAATACCACGTATCACTTTCCCATTGGCCCATTTTTTAAATTTCATCCATTTGTTTCCAAATTTTCACCATACACTTGTCCCACATATCCATAGCTTAGATAAAATTCTCAAACTTATGAAAAGTCTCAGTGGAGTAATTTTTAAAATTTACACTTTGGCCCCCGTAAAAGTGAAAAATTACATTTTTTGCCCAACAAACTGAAAAATTGCCCATAGGCATATTTTTCATCCCTTATACTCATACCATTCTCAAAATTGTCAAATTTGATCTAAATTCTCTCAAAATCTCAAATTTTGTCCGCAACTGGTAAAATTACGATTTTGCCCCTACACTCTAGAAATCACCAGAATTAAACTTTTTCACTTCCTATCATTAAATTATACTCCAAATAGTTAATCTTGATCAAAAATTTCACTTGATGATCAAATTATTATCTTAGTTGGCAAAATGACGATTTTGCCCTCGAACATTAAAATGTCCAATTTTACCCCAAATGAACCATCGAACTCCGAACAATCATTTTTAGTTATTCTTGGACTATAAAATATTAAATTTCATCCTACAATTCCTATTTGAACTAGTTCGAGGTTAAATCAATTCAAGTGTACCGTTAGGTACAGTGCAAAATTTTAGAACAAAATAATATTAAATTTTCATAATAAAATAATTTTTCTTGAAAGAGGAGTATATGGTTAATCTAAGTGGGGAAGAGGAAGAACGAGAAACTTTCAGAGAAAAATGAAGTTAGTGGGGCCCAAATAATGTTATTAAATAAAACTAATGCGAGTAAAAATATATTTTTAATATTATGGTGTCACCGTATTGGGATACAAACTTTATATTTTGTTTGTACAGGAGTAAAAGAAGATAATAGAAGGAAATTCGAATTAAAAGAATGTTGGGAGGACTAAATTAAAAAGGGAAGAACCTTGGAAGGCAAAATGGTTTTCAGCCATGACCGTCTTTATCCTCTCCATCAAGATATTTTTTTCTTCTTCCTCTTCCATCCCAACGCCATTTGCATGCTTCACCAAAAAAATCAAGTTTTTTCATTTTCTTTCCTTGTTTTCTTTTCCTTTCCTTTCTATTCTTACTTCTTTCTTCTCCTAACTTCTTGGGCACTAAATCTGCAGCTTTTAACCCCAATTTTTAGCACATCTAAACCCTAGGGAAGAGAAAGAAAAATCTCTCTTCCTTTCCTTTATGTTCAATTTCTGCTCCACTTTTAATAACACTTGGATTTCGGCTTCAAATCTCCACTTTAAGGCTAAAAGGTTGGGTTAATCTTTACACCTTCAAGCACCAAGGTTTTAACGGTATTTCAAGACTACTGGATTAAGATTTTGCTAGATGGCATCATTAAGGTGAGTGAATTGGCATTTAAAATGCTTTGAACAAATGCATGTGTTTGAATAAAATATTTGAATATCCTTGGTTGATTTCTTTTAAAATTATGCATGGGAACAAGCTTTTCACAAGTAATTCTTTTACATGGTTGAATAAATAATATGCTGATTTATGTACTTGGAATGTTATGTTGATTTGCCAATTGATTTGTGGCATGTGTGTATTGGAAATCTAGAGATGTCTTAAGTTATTGGCAAAATGAATAATGTTATTCTTTTGGAGTGTTGGATTGTGCAACTATGTTTATGACCAGTATAATAATGAATTATGTGAGATATAGTACTACGCAAATATTTTTGTTATGTGTTGATATGTGTGTTATTCTTTGAAATGTAATGTTGATTGATTAATATAACTGTGCGTGTGCAATGTAGGAGTGGACATGACGGTGCCGGTGATGATGTGGATGGGAGTGCGTGTGATGGTATTGAAATGTGCATGTGGGGAGTGCACATGATGATATTGAAATGTGTGTGTAGGGAGTGCACATGATGATATTGCCTTGTGTGTGTAGGGAGTGAACATGATGATATTGCCTTGTGCATGTAGGGAGTGCACAAGAGCTGATCAAAGGTGGTTGCATGTATGTTTATATATTTATACACTATAGAGATGTTTATATATGCTATGAAAAAGTTAAGGAAATATTATGTGATTGTATTGAATGTTGAAATCTAATTTTCTTAAATGTTTTAAACGAGTTAAAACACAACATGGCATCGAGTTTTGTTTATGGCATACAAAATTGCATTGTTTTCAAAACGAGTGCATCGTGATTTCAAAAACTTTCAATATTGGCTGCTTGTTCCCTTCCTATGTTCACTCACTGAGTTTATACTCATTCTTTTCAAATTCATGTTTTAGTTTCAAGATCGAAGGTAGTTGGATCCTAGGTCGAGGTTGTGAGACCTTGATCTTTATAGACTCGTAGCTAGAAGTAGATGCAATATCACTAACTAGGGGTAATTTTGTCATTTCTTTAGTGAGCCCCTAGAAGTATGCTTTCAAACATAATTAAGGCCTAAGTAGGCCTAAGGCATAAATGAATGATGAAAATAAGGATAAAATGACGAAGAAAATAGAAATAATGATGATTTCCAAGGTAAGGGAAAAATGGTCATTTTCCATTTCGAGTCGAAATTTTTAACTTTTCGTGAACTCGAATATTTTTAGACTATTATGGACTTTGTCTCAGTGTCAAAAGAGTAAAAGGATTGCACAAAGGATTAGAGGAAGACAAAGCCAACTTGTTAAGGGCATTTTCGTAATTTAAGTGGAGTTTGGATAAGCTTTAGCTATAAATATCATTTTTCAGCAGCTTTTTCTTCTTCTTCCTCCCACCTCATGTTTCTTTCATCCTCCATGGAAGCTTGTTTTGAAACCTCCATAACTTCTCTCAAGTTAACACCAATTTTCATGCTTTCGTGCATTTTTTCATAAAACCTTTTGTGCTCTTTCACTCTCACTTGAAAACCCTTAAAAAGTCTTACTTCCATACTTTCGCTCACTAGCTAGGTGTTTTAGAGAGAGAAAGAAGAAGCTTCTATAATATCTTGAAAAGTTTTGGAAAGGAATTTAATTACAAAGCTACCAAGGTGAGTAGTGAATTAGAGTTGATTTTTAAGTTATTGAAAATGGCTAATGGATAGATTTGTGAATGTTTTATAGTTGAGGATTATTTATTCATCTTTAGTGTGAGTAGAATAGTGAAAGTAAATAGCCACTTAATGGTAATTGGAAGCTAGTTAAGAATAACTAGTAGAACATGATTTAGGAGATAGGTTTCAAAATTATGGTTATGTGAATTGAGCTGATTTGTGATGCTATTGTGTGTGATAGTGTCAAACCCTGTTCTATAAAATAATTACGATGTCATTTACATGCTCAATAGAATGTTTGCATATTTAGGAAGTTCGAGAAATCGTTAAAAGATGATAATGCCCCTAATGGTACCATTAAGTCGATTAAGCCTCGAACTAGTTCAAATAGGAATTTTAAGGTGAAATTAAGAGTTTCACAGCCTAGGGATGACTCAAAATGGTATTTTGGAGTTCGATGATCAAATTGGAGTTAAACCGAAATTTTCACTATCTAGGGGCAAAATGGTCATTTGCTACCTAGGGACAAAATGAGAATTTTAGAAAAGATTTTTTTGGCCCCATTTGACTTATTGGAGTATGATTTGAGTAATTGAAGTATGATTTAAGGTTTAGAAGTGAAAAATTTTAATTTCGGTATAATTTGGAGTATAGGGGCGAAATGGTAATTTTGCCACCTCGGGGGCAAATTGGTAAATTTTCACCCTGACATTTGTCCAGATCAAAAGATTTTATTCATTATGGAAATGGATAGACATGAGAAATATGTGGTAGAGAATTTAAGAATTAAAAATCAAATATTTAAAATTTGGACCAATGGAAACATGCCATATGTCATGCTTTTATTATTTTATTATTTCTTTATAAAAAGGCAAAAAATCAGCCCATTTCTCTCATAGTGATCAGCCAAATCAGAAGAGAACAGAAACCATGGAAGAACAAACCCTAGGTGGGAAAAATCAAAGAGAAAGTATTGGAATTCAAGGATTTGATCAAGCAAAGGTAAAATTTCTTTAATGTTGCTAGTGATTTACCTTACCCATGCATTTTCCCTTAATTTCCATGATTAAATTACATGTTTTCATGATGAATTCATGGCTGATCAAAATGGGTAAAGAGAGGAAAGATGTTGGATTGAATTGATTTTAAGATATGTTAGTGTTTTTAGTTAGTTTAGCATATTTAGAAGCCCATGAATCTTCATTGGCCGAATCTTCCTTGATGTGTGTGGGTGATGGATTGTTATTATTTCAAGAGAAATGGCTTAGAAAATGATGAATAATGGTGAGAAAATTAAGTAGGAAAAATCACGGTGTTAGTACACTGTAATGGCCGAATTTTTCCATGAAGAAATGGGAAGGTTTTGATGCTGAAATTGGTGTTATTTGAATAATGTTTGGTGAATTGAGGTATTAGAAAAGAAATGGAGTAATTTGGAGCCAAATAGGACAATTGTTATTTAATCGGGTAATAGGCCGAATTAGGTTAGCACCGCATTGAAGCGGTAGTCGAATAAGTTGCATATCATATCATGCATATACACCGAGCCTGAATTGATTTTATAATGGTCAAGCATTAATGTGGTGAATTATGTATTGTACATTGTGGATAGGTGGTGACTAAATTACCTTGGTAAAAGCACAGAAATTGTGCTTGAAGACTGAGATTAGGAGTACATCGACTCATAGAACTGTGAGTGGACAATTTATCGTCTTAAATATCTAGAGTAATTATACTTGTTTGATGCTTTTATTGAATGGTGAGTTTAAATTATAAAATATTATGTTTTCCAATTAAAATATTTTTTTTAATCAAAATGAGATTTATAGTTGTTTTGAAATCAAATATTGTTTTGAGAAAATTGAATATATGGAGACTGTGTTGAATTTATGATTTTATATGTTATTGAAATTGTGGCTTATGACACTATGGTAGCATGATGGCTAAATTTTTGGGGTTGGCATGAAATATATGAACAGTTCTGGATTGGTCTCAGTAGACTGGATTACATTTTTTTTGCCACATTATGCTACTGAAAATTTTATGGGTTTGGTGGTATATTAAACGGTCACTGCAGTGGTGGGGGTTTCCATGGACTGCCTATGAGAGAGCCACAGTAACCCAATTATATAATTACCTCCGGGGGAGATGTTGGATGAAGTATCTCCTGAGGTAAGATTTGAATGCACCTTACGTTCGGGCCACCACGTGAAAGTGAGACTCTGCCAACGCCTAGGAACGATTGTGTGTCAGATGTGAAAACATGTTTATGGGTATGGGACATTTAACTACCTTGGCGGTCTTAGTGAGATACCTTGACAAAGGTACTCGTGAGAATGATTCTAGCAGGGGCCAAGTTTAAGAAATTCATAAGCCGGGAAATTTTGATGAAAAGAAATTGTTTGGTATAGATTGAAACGAACTTTGCGTTATGAACATTATTGAGATATAACGTTTTTATATTATCTCCACCTACTCGGCTTTAGATGTTTTTAATGGTAATTGTTTACTCACTAGGATTATATAATCTCACCCCTCTTTCAATCCATTTCTTTCAAGCTTAGGACAATTTGTTGATAGTTGATTAAGACAAGAATTAATCTCGAAGTTGCATCTTAGAAAGTAAGGGTTCGTAGCCCTACACCTTCTTGGTTAGTTGAGGGCCCACGTGTCATTGTAAAAGTAATTTTATACTTCAATTATCTGATTTAAAGTATGTATGAACATATTTAGCTTTTACACCATGTTTTTGGTGGGTTTCGGTATTTTCAAAAACAAAAAGTGAAATGACAAAAATTCCCCTATGAGCTAAAAAATAATATTTTATTATTTTAATTTGGAAACGACTTATGATTTCTTTAAATGCGAGATTTAATAACTGTCGCTCACCGGGGAGATGTGAAAACTGATGCTAAGCCTTGTAGGGTTTAATCAGCATTCGGGGTAATGAGTGCCTATCGGAACATCACGGGCAGTTGTCACAGGCCCGATAGGAGTTCTGGGTCGTGACAGATGGGTTTCAACGATACCCCACATCTCCATTCGGAGGATTGTTGGAAGTTGGAGTTGGGTAAAGATTTAACAAATACCGGTGAGTGAACATGAATTTCAAAATGTTTTGGGAAGTGCCTACATGTTTAAATAAATCATTTGAAAGTTTGATTTGTTTTTACTTAAAAAAATATAGTTGGGGAACAAGCGCTTGATGAAATGTTTCTATCTTGTGAAATGTACAATATGAATAGTTCATGCGTTATCACATTATATTGATATGTATATTATGCTTTAGATGCTTTTTTTGGCGTGATAATGATGATCCAGCTATGTGCGGTATGGGAGTGCACATGAGCTGATGATGACCTGGCTATGTGTGAGTAAGGAGTGCACATAAGCTGAGTGTGGAGGGATGGTATTCATGATGATGTATGTATATACATAGATATGTATATATGTTATAGAAAGTTTATGAAAATAATTGTGATTGTGTTGTATGTTGGCATTGTTAATTGCTCCCAAATTGCTTTTCATTTTAGCAAGAAAATGGCTTTTTGATGTAACAATACCCCTTTTAACTAAATTGCTCTGTTTGTCATTGCTGCGAGAAACTCTTGGGTCAGGGGGGGTGGTTACACTGGCCTGGTTCTCACTGCAGCGAGAAACTCTCTGGTGGTTCCAAGATTCTAATGCAGTGCTTTCACTTTGACAAAGATTTTGATCACCTTCCGATCAGACTTGGGCAAAGTAATAAACACAAAAGTTGTAGCCCAGCCTCTTATCTTTCTAATGACCCAAAAATCATGTCTTGCAACATTGAGGGATTAAACATTCAAAGTTTGGAATGAGGGGTTTTAACAAAAACTTATACTAAATTGCATGGTTTTATCGTAAGTGCATCATGTTTTCTAAAACATTCCTTATCGTTACTTGTTCCCTTCTTATGTTCACTCATTGAGTTTATACTCACTTTTTTAAATTGCATGTTTTCAGATCTGTAGATAGTTGGGATTGAGAGTAAGGCATCCATTTGCATTCACTCTTGGTAGGTGTCATGGCTTTCGATAGTCATACCTCACCAAAGTCACTCCGCTGGTCATCAGAAGTCTTCTATATGAGTACATTACATTAAATGTAAATTGCTAGAAATCACTTTGCTAACGATGCATGTATAATTTGGAATGATGGTGCCATTATGAGATGGCTATGAATAACCTTATTTTGAGATCATACAAATGTAAATTTTTGTATCTATGTTGTATTATGGAAATACGTCTAGTTGCAAATTACAAATGGTGGTCTAGTAATGGTGATGAAAAATTGATGGGATAGTGAACGGGATTACGTAAAGAGGCTTACTTAACCTTAGTGGGCTTCGTCCATTGGGCCCATGCGCTGGTCATGATCCGAAATTTGGGTCGTCACAAAGGTGCTCCCTCCTATTCATCTTTCAGTAGGTTCACCATGCCACTAAATGTTAGCAGCCAAGCCTAGAGTCACTCCATTGACTGTTAGGGTCATTGTATGTGTATATGTATACTTAATGTGAATTGCTAAGATTCATTTATCAGACTATCAATCCATATTATGAGCGATGATGCCATTATGAGTAAATACTTGGGTTTTATGAATTGTTTTCAAAGAAATTATATTTGAATATTATGAATTATAGATTTTAAAGAAATATGGACGATAGATGGGTTGATGTACAGGTTTGCATAGAAAGGCTTGCTTTGGCCTAGTGGGCTGTGCCTATTGGACTTTTGCGCCAGTCATGGCTCGAGATTTAGCCTGTGACAAAAAGGGTTTGAGTTGAGAGAAATACCTTTGAAAAATGGCTGAGGGTTGAAAACTCTTGAAAAATGTGAGGTATTATTATTTTGAGTGTGAAATTTTGGCCCTTTTATTTTTTGAAAATAATGAAATGTATTGATACATATGGGCCATGTATCTATACATTTGGTTGTGAAAAAATTATATCGATAATTTATGAACATGTAGCGATACATGACCATATGTATCGATACATCATGAACATGTATCGATACATTTGAAACAAAATGCAATTTCTAAGATAGATTACCTAGAAAACTTGCTCAGCTTATTTACATCAAATAAGTAAACAACCCCCCATTCGGGTTCAATAAAAATATAAAAAAATCAAAATACAAAAGAATCAAAGTCTAAATTTTTGTTTCAAGAACAAAATCAAAAAGTTTGATTGAAATTATATTTGCGGCTCCCGTTTACTATAGCAAACGTACTCCAAAAATTATGAAAAACTCATTTTTTGTCATTTAAAAATCAAGGGAATTATTATTCCCATTTGTTATTTCCTAAAGATTGTTCTATAGAAATCACATATTTTGATCCCTTTCAGACTTGTAAAATTTTCTACCTGAAAAGTAACAAACAACCAAAAGTGTTAATGAATTCTTTTGAAGGTTAAAACTAAGTTTCATGTTCAAAATATGTTTAAAAATACCAGTGGAGTGACATAGTATGCCAAACTATTTATTGAAGAGATAGTGCGAATGCATCGAGTTTTGATCACCATAGTATCTGATAAGGGCACACAGTTCACTAGTTGATTTTGGGGGAAAATACAAAAGGGTTTAGGTACTAAGTTAAATTTTAGCACTGACTTTCACCCACAAACAAATGGATAGTTTAAAAGGACCATTCAGATGTTTGAGGATATGTTGAAGGCATGTGTCATGGATTTTGGAGTCACTTGGGACCAACGCTTGCCATTTGATTGAGTTTGCCTTTAACAACTATTTTAGGCTGGCATTCAAATAGCGCCTTATAAGGTTTTATACAGGTGAAGATGTAAATCGCCCATATCTTGGTTTGTGGTTGGTGAGTGAAAGTTACTTGGATCGAAATTATTTAAGGAAACCAATGACAAGATACAATTGATTAGGCAAAGGGTGTTAAAAACATAGAGTCGTCAAAAATCATATGCAAACCATAGGCATCGAAAGCTAGAGTTAGAGGTTGGTGATCATTTGTTTTTGAGGGTTTCTCCAACCAAAGGCATTATGAGGTTCAGTAAGAGGGGTAAGCTGAGCACAAGGTATATTGGACCTTTTGAGATTCTTGAAAAAGATGGTGTGGTGGCTTATCGATTAGCAGTTTTATTAGATCTTGCCATTGTTCACCTAGTATTTTATGTTTCGATGCTACAAAAGTACCAACCAGATCCATCACATATAATTCAGCATGAGTCCTTTCAATTGAAAGATTACTCTAGCTACAATGAGGTGTTTATAACTATATTGGATAAGCAAGTGAATAAGTTACGCACCAAGGAGGTAACCTTAGTCAAGGTACAATGGAGTAATCACTCGAGCAAGGAGGTGACTTAGGAAGTCAAAGACAACATGTGAGCATAATACCTACATCAATTCAGTGACGGTGCATGCGTTAATTAAATATGAGAATGAATTTTTCATAAGGGTGAAGAATGTGAAATGCCACCCTACTATAGGATTTCTAAGTTTGAAACCCTTAAATGAGCTAGATAAAATTTATTTTGAACACTTGAAAATTAGTTTTAAACTTCGCAAATTTCATGTCTTAATCTTTTAGGCTGATGTACAAAGTTTGGTTTGAAAAGAAGTCTAATAAGACAAATTTCTAATTGTATTTTTGCTTATTGGAACAAAAGTATCGATACATGACCTTTTTGTATTGATAGATTTAGCCCAAAATCTTTTTAAAAAGGATTTGAAGAACATGTATCGATAGATGTAAGAATGTATCAATAGATTGGTATTTTTATGAACATATATTGATACATGGCCAAATGTATCAATAAAATCCTTCTCCAAAACACAATATGTTAATACATTTGCCCGATGTATTGATGCATTGCATCGTTTTTAGAAAAATAAAAGGGGGCATAATGGTATTTTCACTCTAAAAAATATAAATGCCCCATAATTTTTGGATTTAGCAACCCTCAGCCGCATTTTTCAAAGGTAACTCTCTCCCAAAACCCTCTCAACTCATTTTTTTTTAATAAAAATCATTCTTCTTTATGTTTTTAAGGTTGGTTTTAAGATTTAATGATAAAAATGACATTTTTATGCTTTGAAAGCTTAGAAGTTTATCTTTTTTATTCTGGAAATGCTGTTTCTTAGCCTAGAAATTTTGTTGGGAAATTAAAGTTTATGGTTTTATGGTTTTTCAAGCCATCTAAGCTCATCTAAGAAAAGAATGGGAGATTTAGTAATTATATAATTGGTTTAGTGAAAGAAAATATACTTAGTTAAAAGTGAGTAACTTTTGAAAGCTTTTAGAACAATTAATCAAGGTTATTAGTTTAGAAACCAATTTTTATGATTGTTATGTGTTAAGAACAATCAAAAACTCTAAGGAAATCACAGGAGAAGGGCTGTGATTGGGTCTTCGATCGAGATGGGTGGATACACCACTTTCAAATGATGATGATATGGAAAGCTAGCATGATTTCTATGAAAAGGATTATTTATGTATGCTGAAATAATATCTTTAACATGGTTTATCAAACGATTTGAGTTTCAGGAATGAAAATAATTTTCTAAGAAAATAAATTGTTAGTGACTACGATATGATGGACATAATGATTTTCAAAATGTTTACGAATCCACTAGATATGTAAATATTCTATCATGTATTAGTTTTCAACAAGGGGGCACAAGCACCTTATTCTTTGAAGCACTCGATTACCCCAGTCTTCGGACTAGTGTGGGCATAAGATATGATTTATGATTAATGCATGGATGTTGTGATGTGTATGCTAGATGTGATAAGGCATGAAATGTATGATGGATTTCATGATGGATTCCCGTCTAAGATCTGCATTATGTATATGATGTATATGCCATATAATACATGAGCAGATTGAGAAAGCATGATGATGGCTATGAAATTAAGTATATGATGTACATTCCATATACTGCATGAAATGATTGAGAAGGCATGATGAATGCATGAGATTATGTATATGATGTGTTTTTCCATATACTATATGAGATGAGTAAGCTTGTATGTGAAGGACATTCCACATACCTAATGCTATGAGTGTGATTAAGTCCACTCTTACGGGGTACAAGTGAAAATTTCACTCCTATGAAGTTTCATAAATGCCCAAGGTGCAATGGGACTATACGTTGGTGGCCCAACGTTGATGGGGGATATACCATCGAAAAGTATGAGTTTAATGTTAATGGAATAATCATAGTTATTATGTTTATGGTATGTTGCATAATAATGTTATTTGAGTATTGTTCATGATTTATACTCTATGATGGCATGAGAATTTGCATACTGAAAGGGACTGAGCCTTAAAGAAAGTCTTAAGAGGTAAGGGAACTTAAGGAATGATAAAAATGAAGAACTTTGCCCAAAAATTTGGGCTTTAGGCTGAAAGTATCGATGCATATGGATTAAGTATCAATAAATTCTAAACAAAATGCTTCAAGAGGCTTTCTTGAAGTATGAAATGTATCAATACATTTTACTTATGTATCAATAGATGCTTGAAAGTATTGATACATTAAAAAATGTATAGATAGATTTGGTGCAAATTGAGTTATTTGATTGAATTTGATGAGAATTTCAAAGGTAAAGGATTTCCAAAGGTGTATATTAACATGTTTTGAAATGAATGCTATTCAAATGTGTCCAAATAACATGTTTCATGAATACTATGATTAAATTGATCATGAATATCATGAGATTTCAAGTGCATGTTTACAAATACTCTTATCCCCTAGCTTGTCCCTTCCCGTATCCACTCATAGAGTCTTTGTGACTCACACAATATTTTCACCTATTATTAGTTTTTTGTAGATCAATGATAGCGGACAGCACTTGATAGCAGCCTGTGTCACAGAGACATGATCCATTCCTCTTTGGGTAGGTGATTTAGCAATCATTTGCAGCCTCAAGGTCAAGTCTTGTTCTGTTGACAAGTTAGTCTTTACTTTACATTTATGTTACAGACTATGACCATGTTTATGTTAATGTTGCCTATGTTTAGGCTTTTTTTATTAGGTACAATATATATGAGATTAAGGTGATGGCTCAATAGCTTTTATAAGCACTCGAGGGTGCTATTGATGTTGGATATTTATGTTATCATGCACTATAGTAGTGGCACTTTTTAATATATATGACATTCTTGAGCTTACACAATTAAGTTGAGAAGTTCCTTATTTGTGTAATAAGTTTTATGAATGCATGTATTATGAATATGAATGTTAAAGGATGTTATGTGATGCTTTTACATGTAATGATGAATTCTTAAAGATGTTTAAGATAAAAGGCTTGCTGAGGACTAGTGGGTTATGCTCATCTAGGTCCATGCATCGATTACGATCCCCGCCTAGGAAATAGGATGTGGCACACTACCTTTTCACGAGATCAAGCACAACCCACAAACTACCTTCTCATGGGATCAAGCACAACCCACAGACTGCTTTCTCATGGGATAAGCACAACCCACATACTACCTTCTCAAGGAGCAGACATAACTTTAGCCTTTTCAAGGATTAGGCAAAACCTTAGCCTTTCGAAGGATTATGAAAAACTTCAACCTTTTCAAAGATCAAACAGAACCTTAGCCTTTTTAAGGATCAAGCAAAACCTTTACATTATTACCTTTTAAATGTTCAAGCATAACATTTTCCCTTTTACAACATTAATGTCACAGCCCAATTCCTAGGCCATGAGTAGCCTAAAGGCCCAATAGGCACAGCCCACTAGGCCCTAGCAAGCCTTTCTATATGAACCTGTACATTAGTCAATCTATCATCCATATTTCTTTAAGATCTATACTTCATAATGTTCAAATGATAAATTTCTTCAAAACAATTCATAAAACCCAAGTATATACTGATAATGGCATCATCAATCAAAATATACATAGATAGATTGCCAAATGAATCTTAACAATTCTCATTAAGCATACATGTACATATACAAAGACCTTGACCGTCAGAAGAGCGACTCTAGGTGAGGTGCTAGCACCCACAAGATCCTAATCCTAGTAAGTCCTTGATGAGCTTGGAGGCATAAAGGTGAATAAAACTTTTTAGCTTTAAAATGCAGATCCGAAGCTAAAAAGCTTAGGTAGTGATGAAAGTGGAGTATAATGGAAAAATGAAGGAAAAAAAAGAAAAAAAAATAAAATTTTATTTTCTCTCTCCCAAAGCCCGTTTGTCATGAAAATGGGATGGAGAATGGTGGATTGATGAACAAGGAGAAGATAGAAGAATGAAGAATCAAGAGAAGAAAGAAAAAGGAAAAGAAAGAAAGAAAAAGAAAAGAGATTGATTTTTATTGCAAGGGAGAAAATGGCGCTGGGTTGGAGGAGGAGAAGAAATGCCTTATGGAATAGATAAGGACAAGCCATGGATAAGGAGGAAAAGAGTCAAAGCTTCCTTTGGAAGCTTTGACCAAGCTCATGGAAAAATTACGGTTTTACCCTCCAAGTTTCTCCATTTTTTAATTTAGTCCTCCTAGTAATCTTTTAATTCCAATTTCCTTCTATGTTCTTCCTTTACATGTGTGCAAACAAAATATAAAGTTTGCACTTTAACACGGTATCACCATAATATTTAAATATTTACTTACTCGCTCTAGTTTTATTTAATAAAAACACGCAAGCACAACTATCGTCGTTTTTCTTCAAAATTCTTCCTTATTTCTTCTCCCCCACTTAGATTAGTCATATAATCCTCTTTCACGACTTATTTCGATAGCAGATAATATACTAATATCTTAATATTGTTTTATTCATAAAATATTATTTTATTCTAAAATTCTCCACTAGCCTTATAAGGCTCCAAAACATCTTACTTTGCCTCGGTTCACTTCCGAATCACTTTTTACCTCACTAATTCATTCTCAATAAAAATATTATTATTTTATTATTATTTCCTCACATGTAGGATATTTTATTTTAAAATATCCTTTTCACCCGTCTCCACTCTATGGCACTTAAATTAGCATCCATTGACCATTGTCTCATTGATAAGGTCATATTGACTTCTCTACGAGGGTACAGGGTGTCACAATTAAGGCTCACATATGCCTCTAGAAGGTTGATTTGGCTAAGTGAGTACTTGACGGAAGAGTTTGTTAGATTTAAAAAAATTATTAGAAAAGATATTAGTGAAAGCACAAAGGAGTCAAAGCTCAAACATAGCTCACAAGCTTTTCAAAAAATATGAGTGGCGGCTCTAGCTTAGTTTTTCTCTCTTGTTCCTCTTCTTCTTCATTTCATTTGCTTTTTAATCAAATGATCTTTCTCTTTTTTATCCTCTCTTTGTAAATGTTTTGGAGAAGTTTTTTTTTATAGTTGGAGAAGCTTTTATACCTATTGAGGATGATTTGATGTAGAAACAAGTCATTATTTTTGTCCTTTTCTAGCTTTCCTAAAGTAAAGTATCGATACCTTCAAAAGACATCTCGATAGTTTAACATTTGCTCTCTAGAATTTAAAATTTGATGGTGAAGTATTGAGACTTTGAGGCCAAGTCTTTATACATTGTGCTATGTTTCAGGACTTTTACTCGAGGTATCAAGATTTTGAAACCACGTATCAAAATTTTGAATCCAAGTATCAAGACTTTGTGAAATGTCTCCATACCTCATTTTCATGTGTCTATACCTTTGTCTTAATATATAGAAAATTCTTCTTTTTGAACCTAATTTTTGATGTCAAGCACTTAGACATCTAGTCTCTATCTCGACACATTCGGACTTCTTCTCTAGATTATAATGATTGAAAGCAAGGCTTGATACTTGAGATGCGTGTCTCGATACACTTGGTCTTGCTTTCTAGAATTTTATTCTTCTTAGGAGTTGTCTTGATACATTCAGTCTTATTCACGATAGCTTAGAACATGCTTTTTAGAAAAATGACTCTTGTTAAGTGGAATGTCAATATTGTCTGGAGTTGTCTTAATGCACCTTCATATTTAGGCCATTTCCTAAAACACATGATACAAATAGGTCTCAATACCTTTCTTTGTGGTCTCGACACTATAGGTTAGTTTAAGCCTAAAAACACATAATTAAACTTGAAGTGCATAGCCTATTTGTCAATCAAAAGAATAAGGAATTTTCATTAAGTCTTAATGCATTAAGCATTCAATATTTTGATCATTAGCTTTGTCATATTAAAATAAGGATCAATGATAAAGCTAACACATGCACCAACATCATAATATTCAATGCAAGCCTTGTTAGGTAGTGGTCTCCAAGTAATTATTATACATATAAACATCAAATTTTGCATGTCTCGTTATTGAGATTCTAACCTTACTTATCAATCCTCAACCAATTATGCCAATAAAGTGAGTGCTTTTACCTATCTATTGCAATGCTTGCTTTTGCGGTTGCAAGGTCAAATAGAAAATCCCATTAAGGTAACTCATAACATTACCATTAATAACCAAGTCTAGAATCCCAAATAATGCACATTATCAAATGGCATACTGATTGAATTATTACCTTCCTAATATAGGCATATTTCCTCATCCCATTCTAGCATTCTAACAAATTAAAAGTGTCTCATTTATACCATCAACAGATTGTACTTACCTTAGTGCAATCCAAGACTTTCAACTTACTAACAAGAGTTAAAGTTATTGCTTTAACAAATAATCTGATTCTAGCAGTGTCACAACCCAAATCCAAGGGTCTGTGACCGACGCACAAGCCCAATAGGCAAGCCCATTAGACTCGAGCAAGCCTCAAAGTCCAAAATCATATAACATAAGCCAAGGGATTTAATAATAAAATAGTGATAATAAATTCAAAAATAAATACATTATCGCTGGCTCATAGTTTATATAAATGTTCAAAAGGCCATACATTGTCTAATCAAGGCGGGTTCATACATAACAACCCTTACACATAATATAATATGGCACTTAGTGCCTACACACATTATCCACAAAGGAAGGCTTTAACTGACTTAATAGAATGACCAAAACGGAGAGCCTATTGAATGCCAAAATCGGTCTATCGTTGGATGACCTTTACCACATAGCTTTGTGGCCTATTTATTAGTACATGGTATACAAATGGGTGTGTACTATAATACTCAGTGAGTGGTGTAAATAAGCAAAATCATATGTGTTTATATAAAATGCATATACAAATTATATGCACCTTCTAGGCAACTAGATGTTTTAGCAAACATTTCCAAATATAAGGCATATCGTTATCCCTAAATGTCTCTAAAGATCATCACACATATTGTTAGGCTTACCCTCTAAGTCGATCAAAGTTATTCAAATCATTTTGCACAACACACTCTTGTCGTCGAAGTATCACATTAAAATTATATCACATTTATCTAAGCCTCTCTATGGCCATCTCACATCATATGCAAATCAAATCAACGAGTGGTCCTCCTTTAGACATAGTTAGATCAAGCTCAGTATCCAACCAATGGAGAAACAAATCACGTTTACCTTCTATGAAACCTTGATCTTCATAGATGTGTGATGGAGGTAGACACGATGACGTGGATTTAGGGTAGTTCTGTTATTTTCTTGGTGAGCTCCTAGAAGTGGGTTTTTTTAACATTATTAAGGTCTAAGTAGGCCTAAGGAATAAATGAATGATGCATATAATAATGATATAAATGAAGAAAATAGAAATAATGATAATTTCCACTATAGGGGCAAAATGATCATTTTGGACCTCAAGTCTAAATTTCTAAGTTTTCGTGAACTCGAGTACCCCCAGTCTATTATGGACCTTTTCTCAATGTCCAAAAGAGTAAAAAGTTGAACAAAAGGAAAGCAAAAAGGTAAAGTCAACTATGTAATGCCATTTTTGTAAATAAGTGGAACTTTAGTCAACTATAGGATAAATATCTCCTTTTTCAGCGCTTTCTCCTCACTTCTAGCAGCTTCTTCTTCTTCTTCCCATTTCTCTTCTCCATTTCATGTTTAACATCTTCCATGGAAGCCATCCCTTGATACCTCCATAACTTTCTCAAAGCAACTTCAATTCTCATGCTTTGGCGCACTTTTTCATAGGATTCTTTATGCTATTTCACTTTTACACCTCAAGAACCCTCAAAAGTCTTTTCTCAATACTTTCTCTCACTAGCTGGATGTTTTAGAGAGAGAGAGAGAATTTCCAAAATAGCTTGACAAACTCTTGAAAAGGAATTCAACTATAAATCACCAAGGTGAGTAGTGAGTTAGGTTTGATTTTAAGTTGTTAATCAATGGATAATAAGTAGAATTGTGGATTGTCTTATTGTTAAAGGTTATCTATTTATTCTTAGTGTGACTAGAGTAGTGCAAACTAATGACTAGTCAAATGGTAATTGGAAACTAGTGACGAATAACTAGTAAAGTTTGATTCGAAAATAGCTTTCGGAATAATATTTATGTCAATTGAGTTGGTTGTGATGCAATTGTGTGTGTGATAGGTTCCAACAAAACCCCACATCTCCACTTGAAGCATTAGTGGATGTTGGAGTTTATTAAAGAATCAACAAAGACAAGTGAGTGAACTTGCATCTAAATTGTTTTGGGAAATGCATATGTGTTTGAATGAATCATTTGAAATTTTTTTTTGTTTTTGCTTTAAAATATACCTCGAGAACAAGCCCTTGATGAAATGTCTTATATTGTGAAATGTGCAATGTGATTAGTTCATGTGTTCCTACATTATGTTGATGTGTATGCTATGCATTAAATGGTATTATTGTGTGATAATTATAACTGTTCGTGTGCGGTGTGGAAGTGCACACGTCGATGATTTATGCTATGTGTGATGTGGGAGAGCACATGATGCTGATGATGACATTGTAATGTGCAGTGTGGGAGTGCACATGAGCTAGGGGAAAGTTGGGGTGATGCCATGTGAGACCTTGACCTTTATAGACTTGTAAAGGGAAGTATACACGATATCCTTGATTAGGGGTAATTTCGTCATTTCCTTAGTAAGCCCATAAAAGTAAGATTTTTAAAAAATATTATGGTCTAAGTAGGCCTAAGGCATAAATGGATGGTGAAATTAGGGGTAAAAAGGAAAGAAAACCAAAATTTGGATAATTTTCACGGTAGGGGCAAAATAGTCATTTTTCACCTTGAGTTAAAATTTTATGTTTTAATGAACCCGAGTATGTCTAGACCATTATGGACCTTGTCCCAGTGTCAAAAGAACAAAAAGATTGCATAAAAGGTTGGAGAAGAGTAAGTTAATTGGTGGAGGGGTAATTTGGTAATTTTAAAGGAATGGATAAGTTTGGCCTATAAATACTTTCTTCCAATAGCTTCTTCTCCCATTTTCCAACAGCTTGTCTTCTTCTTCTTCTTCTCTCTCATGGAAGCTTGGTATGTAGCTTGCAAAATTTTCTCTCTCTAGCTTTAGTTTACATACTTTTGAGCCCTTTTGACTAGAACCCTTGTATTCTTTCACTCTCTCACTTCAAAACCCTTGGTAAAGCTTATTTCCATACTTTCTCTCACTAGTTGGGCATTTTAGAGAAAGAATTACCCCAATTATTTGGAAGCTATTGGAAGGAAATTCAACTACAAAGAAAACCAAGGGTGAGTGATGAACTAAGCTTGATTTTAAGCTGTAGAAAATGGCTAGTAATTGAGATTATGAGCTATATTATTGTTGAGTATGTTCATTACTTTTTAGTGATTAAGATAGTGAACATAGATAGCCATTTAATGTGGCAATTGAAAACTAGCTAAGAGATAGCTTTTAGGGTTCATAGTGTGTAAATTGACTTATTGCTTATGCTAATGTGATCCTAGGTTCTAAGGAAGCCTCATCATCTTATTTGGACAATTAGGGGAATTGGAGTCATCTAAAGGCTCTACAATCAATCAGCGAGTGGACTGCCTATCAAAATTGTTTTGGGAATATGACTGTTTTGAACAAAGTGTTTGAATGATTTTATATAACTTTTCTCAAAAATGAATGCCTTGGGAACAAGCTCTTGAGAAATGGTTTATGTTATGATATGTGGTTATTATGGATTTCTATATGGCTGCATTATGTTGATATACATATATGTTTGAATATAGTGTTGTGTAATTATATTAACTCGACTATGTGTGAGTAGAGAGTGCGCATAAGCCGAGGATGACCCGGTTATGTGCGAGTACGGAGTGCGCATAACCCGATGATAACCTAGCCATGTGTGAGTAGGGAGTGCGCATTAGTTGGTGATGATGATGATGTGATGGTGTGTATGATGATGATGGGATGATGTGCATGATAATGATGGGTATACGTATACATATATACATATGTAAATATGTGTGTTATAGGAAATTTATGAGTAATGGTATATGGTTGTAATGCATGTGAAACTTGACATGTTAAACTTTGGAAAATTGTCATGTGTTTCATGTTAGTTTAGACATTTCAGCAGGGTGGTTTTTCTTTGGGAAAAAAAGGAAAATTTTCATTGGTGCCATGTATTTCGCTGTAGCGAGAAACTCTCAGGTTTGAAAACCTTCACCAGAACTAGTTCTCGCTGCAGCGAGATAGTCACTGTAGCTTCTCACTGTAGGGAAAAGGAATATTGCTGCAATGAGAAACTCTTTGTTTCATTAACTGAATTTCGCTACAGCGAGAAAGAATCTTGCTGTAGCGAGAAACCTTCTGTTTCTGGGTTACAATTTTGTTGCAGTGAAAAACCTTTTGTTTTTGTCTCCTATCTTGTCCAATTGCTGCTCTATTTTTCACTTCTTTGCTACCATATCGGAGCATGGACTTCCAACATTAAGGATTAAATGAGTTAAGTTTAAAATGAGGAGGTTTAGTGATAACCCTCGGCCAGTTGAGAAACCCTCGTTCGGCTAATAACCAAATCCCAACATCGCTGCAGCGGAAAGGCCTTCTAGCTACAGCTACGCTGCAGTGGGAATGCCTTTCCGCTGTAATGAAGATTCATTGTCGTATTTGACTTGCTTGCGTATTATTAAAGCTTTCATTCTTCAAATGGTTCGTTATGTATGGGTTCATGATTTTCAAATGATTAATCATTTAAGGGTTTGATGAGGGGTTTTTAATATGAATGGAACTAAATTGCATTGTTTTGAAACAAGTGCATCATGATTTTAAATTCTCCCTTGTTGTTGCTTGTTCCCTTCCTTGTTTACTCACTGGGTTTATAGTCACCATTTTCAACTTCATGTTTTCAGATCACGAGGCATCCGGTAACTAGGACGAGGTGTCCTTACAGACTTGTATCCATCTTTTGGTAGGTGTCTCGGCATTCAGTAGCTATACATTCGTCCGAGTCCCTCCGTTGGAAGACAAGTCTTCTTTTTGAGATGTATAGACAAACTTGATGTAAATTATTGAGATACATATTGTAGGCAATGTACTCTGAATTGGTATGCCAGTATGGGTTGGCATTGTTTAATATTACTTTGATCCTGAGTTATGAAATGTGACTTAGTAGTTTATGATGGAATGATAAACATGTTAGATTGATAGGCTTGCTTAGGCTTAGTGGACTATGTCCATTGGGCCCATGTGCCGGTCATGGCCTGGAATTTGGGTCGTGACATGCCAGTAGTTGTATATATGTTTATATATGTTATATATATATAGAGGTTATGGAAAATATATTGTGATTGCATTGAATATTGAATGTTAAAATTTGACAATGGCTTTCCAATTGATTTTCACTACGACAAAAATGGATTTCGTTGTGGCAAGAATTCTTTTAATTTCATTGCCTTGTTTTTCACTGTAGCAAAATTCATTCTCGTTGCAGCGAGAAACTCTCGAGTGCTGGGGGCTTGACTAGCCTAGATTTTCGCTGCAGCGAAAATGCATTCTCGTTGCAGTGAGAAACTCTTGGGTGGTTAGGTAAAATGCTTGTCTGGGTTTTCGTTGCAGCGAGAAACTCTCGGGTGGTCGGTTCAAAATTTTACCTGAATTTCACTACAGGGAGAATGCCTTTTCGCTACAGCGAGATTCACTCTGCTATGCTTGTCTTGCTTAGACTCTACTATAGTTTTCACTCTTTTAACTTCATTGTTGATCATGGATCTTTCAATATTAAGGCACTAAATAATCAAGGGTTGAATTGAGGGGTTTTTTTAACAAGAAATTAAGCTAAATTGCATTGTTTTCAACATAAGTGCATCATGTTTTCTAAAACTTCCCGTATTGATGCTTGTTCCCTTCTTATGTTCACTCACTGGGTTTATACTCACTCTTTTCAATGTCATGGTTTTAGATCCGAAGGCAGTCGGAACCTAGGTTGAGGTGTCCACATATATCCGTTTTTTTGTTAAGTACTATGGCATTCAATAAGTTTACCTTCATCTAGAGTCCCTCCGTTGGAAGGAAAGAGTCTTTTTGCTTGTGTATACATACACGTGATGTAAATCACTAAAATGCATGTTATAATCAAAATATGTATACTTTGAATTATGGTGCCAGTATGAGTTGGCAATGGGTGACATTATTTTCAGATAACACAAATGTAAATATTTGGTTGTCATATTATATTATTGAAATACTTAGAGTTCATAATTACGAAATGTGACCATGGGAATAAAGGATGAAATAATGACAAGACTACATAAAGAGGCTTGCTTGAGCTTAATGGGCTATGCTCATTGAGCCCTTGTGTCGGTCATTATTGGTCCCGTAATATGTGCTAAAAGGGGGGTGAATAGCATAAATCGGGTCTTGACAAAATGAAGAACTAATTTTCAGAACAAAGAAAATAAAAACAGAGTATACAATGCATAACAATTTATAGTGGTTCAGTCTAAGACCTACATCCACTACATTGATTGTTCAACCAAGGATTTTCCAAACCAAATCAGTAAAACAGTGGAATTCACAAGCTTCCACCAAGCTTTTACAATGGCTTTTCGCAAGCTCAGTCACAACCTTTAGCAATGTTTTTTCACGGGATCAACGAAAACCCAAAGTATTTTTTCAAAGCTCAACCACAACCTTTTACACTAGTTTTTCACGAGCTAAACTAAAACTCAAAGTGGTTTTCCAAGGCTCAACCACAAACTACAACAATCAAGCTATCCCAAGCTTGAATAACCCTTTAGAGTGACTCCCTCACTCTAAAAGTACAAGAGAAGTAGTAAAATAAGGTACTTATGATCACCGGTTGATCTAAGTGGTACAAGATTGAGTGCTAAATACAAATTTAAAGAGTAGGCGTTTGAGTGCAGACAAGTGCAGTGAAGCTTTTCTGTTTTTTTTTAACTTTCTATAGCTCAAATCTCATTCAAGGCTTCTAAAAACTTGTTTCTAATTGCTGAAAGACCCTTTTATACTTGGAGATGCAACTCTTATGGCAGTTTGATAGTTTATGGCTGTTGGAAACAGTTGAGGATGAGTTCTAGCCGTTAATCTGTCTTATAGTGCTTTGGTTTAAATTACAGACAGAGAGCTCTTAGTCAACTGACTTGGTCGACTAAGTTGGTTCTGTTTCAAGTTGCAGATTCTGGCAAAGAGCAGTTAGTGGACTGACTTGGTCGACTAAGTTGGTTCTGTTTCTCAAACTTTTCAGCCCGCCATTCCTCCAATTTTGAAACTTGGTTAACCAACATTTTTCCTTTTTCACCAATAAGCTTCCTCTTTGTTAGATAGTTGCATCTTGTTATTTTTATCCCTCTTTTTCTTTTAATATACTCTTTGAAGAGTTAATTAATTAATTTCATGTATTAATTTTTCTGCACACTTAAGTAAAGGTATTAGACACAAATAAATGGGAATGTTTTGTCATCATCAAAAACTAATGGAGCCAACAATCTCCCCCTTTTTTATGATGATAGAACATTCCTTGATTAACAGCATAATGTCTTTTTACTCTTTTTAGTTTTCTGCAGAAAATGAGGATAGCTCCCCCTTAATGTGTGCATATTTTGCTTACTTTTATTCCAGCAAATTTTATTCTTGTCATATAAAGAGAATGACATTGTACACTTAGATTATATATGTGAATATACATGTGCAGAAATCTAGAATGATTTACAGCAATGAATGTTAACAGATTTTCATAAAGAATTTAATAGAGTTTTGGTAACAGCATACAGTCATCAGATTTTATCTATTCCCTTCATGATTCAAATGACAGTCTATGCATAGCATCTATATCTATTTATTTATAAACAGAAGTTATTCTCAATGCCATATTGATAATCATTTATCGGCTTATAAATCAATATCAGCATAGCATCAGCAGATTTTGTTCATGATAGTAAAAATATCAAGATAGCAAAATATCAGCAAACTTCAATTTGTAGCAGTTAAACAACATAGACATTTTAGTATTCACTTTCACACACAACCATAAAAACAACGAATTAAACTTAAGTGTTCAAGTGCCACCATGTCACAAATAGTAGTTAATAAAAAAGTATTTCGAAATTGCCCCTAGAAAATTTTTCTTCCTATATTTTATTTTTCTAAGTTCTTGCTCTTGATTCTGCTTTCTTTTATTTCCTAGGTTTTTGGTTCCTCCACCCTAACATTTTTTTTAATTTTATTCTCTGGTTCCTACACCCATTCTACTTCTTCTTTTTGTCAGCATCAAAGGAAGGGGCTTCTATTCATCTGATGTGTTAGAGGGTGAGGATTCAGTGTCATAGAAAGGGTTTAGAGGAACAAGATAGGGCTTTCGGAGAGGTGATGACTGTCTAGGGGAAGTTTCTGGTGAGGACTTTTTTGAGACAGAAATTGGACTCTGAGGAAAAGAGGCTAAAACTGGTATGGATTTCTCTGCCAACCTGGAAAACTTTTTTCTCTTGAGAAAAGCTATCTTGGTCGCCATAGTCTTCTTTCCCTTGGTTGGTAGTTTTGCCTCAGTTGATAAAACTGCAATGGTTTTTTCTTTCCTAGATTTTGTCTTTACTTTGGGAGCTGATGCAGGTTTCTTTCCTTTTCCTGGATCTCTACCATTTTTTTGAGTTTCTGTCCTGGTAGTGTCTTTTTCAGCTTGTCCCTCCTTAACCATTTGGTGGAAGACATCTGTAATGGAAACTTCCTCTAAATTTGGAGGAGAGGTCTGCTATTTCTTTGTCTTTGAACCAACCACTTTTGTCCCTTGTTCTGAATCAATTTTGCTTTGAGGTTCAGAAGAGGATGTCTTGGCTGGCTAATCAACCCCTTGAGGAGAGTCCTCAATTTGCAGAACAAGACTGGTAGACTTGTAAGTGGAACCTTCAACTTGGAAGCCAGAACTTTCAACATGAGGAGCAATTTTTTGGCTGGCTCAACTGAACCTTCAGCACCTTACTGTGCTAGTGCAATGCTAGATGTTGCAAAGTTGTCTGCAGCCACAGGTTCAAATGGAATGCTTTCCTTCTCTTTCAGCTTGTTTTCCAACTCAGTGATTTTCTCTTCAATTTTTTGTGTCTTTTCTCTTTGTTCAGTTACCTTTCCATCAATCCTCATGAGCAAATTAAAAATTACTTCATTTGAGAATCTAGAAGAGCTTCTTCAAGTTGAGCAGGTAGGCTATGTTTTTTTCTTGGACCAGTCTTAGGGGTCTTAATGAATCTTTCCCCATCGAGTATATACCCCATTTTAACCAAGCTCCCTAATAAATAGCTTGATCTCTGGTTTTTACCGTGTCCATATCATACTTTTTTGCCCATATTCCCTTCTTTTCCACAAGGGATGTAATTACATTCCCATACGATAGATTAACCTTATCAAGTCTGTAGGTACTTCTCATTTTTTTTCAATCATATATCTTCCCAGATTCAGAGGTACCCCGTTGAAGGCATGCTCCATCAACCAGAGGTCCTGGAGGCTAATGTAGCTAAGGCTTCCACTTCTACCTTGAATGTTGGCTGCTGTAAAATAGTGTAAAATTCTAATCTGAGGACTGATTATCAGACCTAAATTGCTTTTTAAATAATATGTTTCTTTCCTTCCAATGATGAACTCCCGCAATTAGGATGGATCATATTTTTCAGGGAGCTCATACTCTTCTTCTTTGCATTCTATTTCCAGCAGGTTTCCTAAATCTTCAACATTCACAACAAATTCTTTTCCATTCAGATAAACATTCAAACCATCTTCATCATAATCATCAGAATCTACTAATTCCTTTCGTTTCAAAGTAATACCAGAATAGAATTCTTTCAACAGACTTGAACTATAAGACCTATTCTTAAAGGTGTTGTAATGTTTTAGTTTCAGCTCATCAAAGTACTCAGATAAACTAGTTTGGATTTCTATATTTTCCTCAAAACTCTTCCAATCAATAAATTTTCCACATGAGATTGGTGCATTCTCGATATTTTTGAACCTATATTTATGCAACTTATTCCTAAACTTTGAAGAAGAAGAACTGGTACCTTTGTGGAGTGAGAGTTCTGTTTCTTTCTTCTTGTCAATTTTCTACTTCTTTTCTCTTAGTTTCTAGGATATTTCTTTCACTAAAGCAGGCATGATTTTCTGTTTCTTCTTCAGACTTTCTATTACTGTTCCTTCCTCTATTGGCCTTTTCCCTTTCTTCTTTTTCGATATCTCTTTACTCTAAGATCTTTTAGCCATTTTAGTTTTAGAAATTTCTGAGGGTTTGAGTTGGTTTCAAAGGCAAATAGGAAGATTTGGGCTTTGTTTTTAAAGCAACGGGTTTTAGGGGAGAGAGAATGAGAGGTAATCATCAGTTAGTACTCAGAAAAACTACTCACCTCCCCTTAAGTGCTGCCCTACTTTTATTTTTTCATAAATTCAAAATTCCCTCTAAAATTTGGTTATTTACCTTTGGCAGTTTTTCTTCATTCTTTTTGCACCCGATAAACCCAATTTTGACCACATTTTGCTCCTCTTTCTCTAAACTCACTAAGTCTTATTATTTAATGCTATCAAACCACTCTTAGTTGACTAAGATTTCCTTAGTCGACTGAATGCATTCTGTTTTCTATGTGAGAGCCAAAGGTTTTCCTATAATTCCTTCACACTAATCATCCTTAAATTTCTTCTAATCTCACAGAATCTATCTTTACTCAAAGGTTTGGTAAAAATGTCTGCTAATTGATGTAAAGTATTCACAAATTCTATCTTAATATCATTTTCCACTACATGGTCTTTAATAAAATGGTGTCTAATTTCAATGTGCTTTGTCCTAGAGTATTGCATAGGGTTTTTTGATATATTGGTTGCACTCGTGTTATCACAATATATTGGTACATTATGCATAATTATTCCATAGTCTTTTAATTGTTGCTTGATCTAAAGGATTTGTGCACAGCAACTACCTAATGATACATATTCAGCCTCTGTTGTAGACAGTGCTACTGAGTTTTGCTTTTTGATGGACCAAGACACAAGCATCTTGCATAAAAATTGGCATGTTCCACTAGTGCTTTTCCTATCTGTTCTGCTGCCAGCAAAGTGAGCATTTGAATATCCAACTAAGCTAAAGGCTGAGTCTCTAGAGTACCATATTCCTAGCACATGAATGTCTATGAGGTATTTAAAAATTCTCTTAACAACTGTTAGGTGTGATTCTTTAGGTTATGATTGAAATCTTGCACACAAGCACACACTAAACTGAATATCTGGTCTACTTGCTGTTAAGTAGAGAAGAGAGCTGATCGTACCTCTATAGAGCTTTTGATCTACATCCTTACCTTTTTCATCAAAGTCAAGTTTGGTGGATGTACTCATTGGTGTGGAAATTGGTTTGAGCTTCAGCATATCGAATTTCTTGAGCATATCTTGAGTATATCTTTCCTGGTTGATGAAGATTCCTTCCTCACTTTATTTAATTTGGAGACCAAGGAATTACTTCAACTCTCCCATCATGCTTATCTCAAATTCACCCTACATTTCCTTAGCAAAGTTCTTGCATAAAGTCTCATTAGTTACACCAAATACAATGTCATCCACATATATTTGCACAACAATTATATCATTTAGATATCTTTTTCTGAAGAATGTAGTATCGATGCTGCCTCTATCATACCCTTTTTTAACTAGAAATTTTAAAAGCCTCTCATACCAAGCTTTAGGAGCTTGTTCCAATCAATACAAAGCTTTATAAAGTTTGAAAACATGATCAGATTTTTCAAAGTCTTTAAACCAGGTGGTTGTTCTACATATACTTCCTCTTGAATTAATCCATTTAAGAATACATTTTTTACATCCATTTGGAACAGTTTAAAATTCATGAAACATGCAAAAGCTAGCAATAACCTTATGGCTTCAATCCTAGCAACGAGACCAAAGGTTTCATCATAATCTATTCCTTCCTCTTGGGTGTATCCTTTTGCTACCAGCCTAGCTTTATTCTTAACTACATTTCCTTGCTCATCTACCTTATTTCTAAAAACCCATTTTGTACCAACAATAGGGTGATTTGAAGGTCTAGGTACCAATGACCATACATGATTCCTTGTGAATTAATCAAGTTCTTCTTGCATGGCCATTATCCACCTTTGCTCTTTTTTAGCTTCTTCAAAGTTTTTAGGTTCAATTTGAGATATAAAAGCTGAAAACTCACAAGTTTCTCTTGTTACTTTTCTAGTTCTAACTCCTTGTGAAATGTCACCTATTATTTGGTCTTGTTGGTGGTCTCTTACAAATCTCCAACTCCTTATAAGATCATCATACTGATTTTCTGCTATTTGCAGATTTTCTAGAGGTGGAGTTTCATTTTCTCTTCTAGGTGAGTTTTCTTCACTATTTTTGTTGTTCTTTAAACTCATTTCTTCCATTTGTTTTTCTAGGATTTTTACATCATCATCATCATCATCAAGAACTTTTTTTTGTAAAGCATTTGACTCATCAAAAACTACATGGACTGATTGTCATGACCCAAATTCCGGGCCATGACCGGCGCATGGGTCCAATGGACGTAATCCACTAAACCTAAGCAAGCCTATTATTTAGCTTACCTATAATTCCATCTATTATCACTAAGTCATATTTCATAACTTTGAATCAAAATAGTGATATACATTGCCAACTCGTACTAGCATTACTCATTTAAAATTTACATTAAGTTCATCTATACAAAACAAAATAATACTCGACTTCTAGCGAAGGGACTCAGATGAATATACAGCTACCGAATGCCGAGACAACTACCAAAAGATGGACAAAGGTCTACAAGGACAGCTCGTCCTAATTATCGGCTACCTCGTGATCTGAAAACATGAATTTGAAAATGGTGAGTATAAACCCAGTGAGTGAACAAGGAAGGGAACAAGCAACAATTAGGGAGAATTTAAAATCATGATGCACTTGTTTCAAAACAATGCAATTTAGTTCATTCCTATTTAAAACACCTCCAAACCCGAGAGTTTCTCGCTGTAGCGAGCATGAATTTCGCTACAGCGAAAATGGAGCAACAAGAGAAACATTTTTCCTCACTCAACAAAAAGCCATCCTGCTAAACTAATAAAATCAACATAAAATTCATGAAAATTCTCAAAGTACAATGTGTCAAATTTCACGTACATTACAACCATAAATCATTGTCCATCAATTTGTTATAACACACACATTTACATATGTATATATATATATATACGTATATACCCATCATCATCATCTCACCAACCCATCATCATCATCACCAGCTCATGCGCACTCCCTACTCGCACATAATCGGGTCATCCTCGGCTTATGCACACTCCCAACTCCCACATAGCTGAGTCAACATAATTACACAACATTATATTCAAACATATATGTATATCAACATAATGCAGCCACATAGAAATCCATAATAACCACATTTCATAACATAAACCTTTTCTCAAAAGCTTGTTCCCAAGGTATTCATTTTCATGAAAAATTGCATAAAATCATTCAAACACTTTGTTCAAAACAGTCATATTCCCAAAACAATTTTGATAGGCAGTCCACTCACAAGTGTCGAAAATTCAGATATTGGGTGCACTCGGACTAATAATCCTCAGGCGTAATTCCTTTGCCTTTTCCGAACATCTCACTATCTTGACGAATAACAAAGTTGAGGAATTTACTATATTATCCCTAAATTGATATAAACTAATTTAAATTACTAATGCTTGATTTGTAAATGCAAAAATACGTTCAATTACCGCTTAATCGCAGTATCGATTAAATTAGACCGATCAGCCGATTAATTGGCGATTGTGTCCAAATCACCTCTAAATTAATTTATTTTTCCTCTAATACCTTAATTTACCACATACCATTTAAATAAAGCTAAATTCAGCATTAGAACTCTCACAGTTCCTTATAGAAAAATTCGGTCATTTGGTGTACTAGCACCAAAATTTTTTCAACATAACCGTTTCACCTTAATTCATCATTTTCCAAGCCATTTTCCTTGAAATAAAAACAATCCCCCATTGATATTCAGCCCTCATGGTTCGACCAACAAGGAAACCTAGAGAAATTGAATATTTCTTTTGTGTTTTTGTTCATAACCATGCTTAACTATTCCTAAACACTAATATAGTCTAAAATCAAATTATTCCAACAACAATTCCTCTTCCATACCCATTTTTCATAATTGAATTCATCATGATAACTCAATATTCATGTCACGACCCAATTTCTCGGGCAATGACCGGCGCATGAGCTCAATGAGCATAGCTCACTAAGCCCAAGCAAGCCTATCCATTTACCTTTGCTTAACAAATTTATCATATCATGCATACACACACACACCTTTTCTCGGGTGTGAACATAGCCAAAACACAATGGCATTATCGATAATAATATACATGCACTATACCAGTCATGTATTTAGCAATTTGCATTGCATACACATATTCATATTGTTAGATTGTTTTCACAATACAAAAAGACCCATGACTTCCAGCGGAGACATTTACAATAAAAGGGATTACTATTGAATGCCAGACACATACCCAGGATATGCACTACGGGGACTCCTCGATCTAGGGTCCAACAGTCACCTGATCTGAAAACATGAATTTTTATAAAACCTGAGTACAATACTCAGTGAGTGAACAAGGAAGGGAACAAGCATACCATAAGGAATGTTTATTGAAATCATGATGCATTCGTTTTCTCAAAACCATGCAATTGTTTTAGCTCTTTAAACCCCTCATGTAAATCCCACATGAGTAAATCACTTTACAAAAATCCATGCTCAACTATGGTACCAAAGAAATGGGAAATATGGCAAAAACCCACAAGTTAGCAAAATGGACAGAAAGTTTCTCGCTGTAGCGAACTTCATTCTTGCTGCAACGAGAACCAGAACATCAAGGAAAAAAAAATTCTCCTTTTTCCCTTAAAACAAGTCATCCTACTAAAATAACAATAGCAACATGTAACCCATGTAACTTCCAAATTTCCACAAAACAAATACTTACATATTTGCATTTACAACCATATACCCATCATCAACATGCACACCATCCCATCATCATCATCATGCACATCATCCCATTATCATCATCTCATATGCAACGACTTATGCTATTGTCACTAGGGGGTGGGAGATCACGAAGCATCCCCCCCTTCACTCGGCAAGAGGTGCACTTCACTCCGGATCACGAAGCAAAGGAGCAGTCCCTTCCCTCCTCCTCCAAGCTCTTGGGTGGAGAGTCATACTTCGCCACAGATCATACCTATCAAAGCACTCATAGGGTGGAAGATCACGAAGCATCCAGCCCTATAAGCTATGGGGGCAACAACGGCTTATGTGCACTCCCACTCACACATAGCCGGGTCAGCAACGGCTTATGTGCACTCCTACTCGCACATAGCCGGGTTCAAATCAACATGTAAAGAAGCATCCAATGCATATTATCATATTATGATAACACATAAACCATTGTATAACACATTTTCACAATATAAAATCATTTTACTAAAAGCTTGTTCCCAAGGTACATTTTCTAAGACAAGTTGGATAGAATCTTTCATATTTCCCAAAACAAGTTTGAAATGCAAGTCCACTCACCGGTATCGAAAATCCAGATTCCGGGTGCACTCGGACTAATAGCCCTCAGGCGTAATTCCTTTGGCTTTTCCGGACGTCTCACCACCTTGACAAATAACAAAGTCAAGGAATTTACTATATTGTCCCTAAATTGATATAAATTAATTTAAATTACTAATGCTTGATATGTAAATGCAAAAATATGTCTGATTACCGCTTAATCACGGTATCGATTAAATTCGATCGATCACCCGATTAATCAACGATTGTGTCCAAATCACCTCCAAATTAATTCATTTCTCCTCTAATACCTTAATTTACCACATACATTTAAATAAAGCCAAATTCAGCATTAGAACCGTCACAAATCCTTATAGAAAAATTTGGTCATTTGGTGCACTAGCATCGAATTTTTCTCTACATAACCGTTTCACCTTAATTCATCATTTTTCATGCCATTTTCCTTGAAATAAAAACAATCCCCCATTGATATTCAGCCCTCATGGTTCAGCCAACAAGGAACCCTAGAGAAATTGAATATTTCTTTTGTGTTTTTGTTCATAACCATGCTTAACTATCCCTAAACACTAACATAGTCTAAAATCAAATTATTCCAACAACAATTCCTCTTCCATACCCATTTTTCAGAATTGAATTCATCATGATAACTCAATATTCAAACATGGAAAACAAGAACAAAAGCATGGGTAAGCTAGGTATCAAGGAGAATTAAAGAAATTTTAACTTACCTAGCTTGTTTCCTTGATTTCTTCACTTTTTCTTTGAATTTCCACCTAGGTTTTCTTGTTTTTCCTTTTGTTCTTCCTTTTTTCTTGTTGCTGGATGCCTAGGCCGAAAATGGTGAGGGAATTGGGGATTTAATGGGCTGATTTCTATAGAAAATAATAAAATAATCAAGCATGCCATGTGTCACATGCTTATTGGCCTAATTTTTAACTTTTTGACTTTTTCTTCTTAATTTTCCACCACAAATATTCTGGTATTTATCCAATCCTACCACAATTAAAATCCCTTGGTCTTGACAACTGCTGGGGTGAAAATTTACCGATTTGCCCCTAGGGCAAAAAAATTACTATTTTGCCCTTTTACTCCGAAATGTACCGGAATCTCATTATTTCTACTTTTCAACCTAAAATAACACTAATATTGATCAATATTAACCAAATGGGGCAAAAATTGTTTAAAAAAATTTTCGTTTAGTCCTTTAGTGGCAAAATTACCATTTTGCCCTTGTGCTCCATAAATATCGAGAATCACAAATTTTCACTGCTAAACATCATTTTATACTCCAATAATCATAATTATATTTCATATAATTATTCTTGGTCAAATGTGATCAAATCTTGGCTAAAAAGCTCAATTTTATCATCAAATGGTAAAATGACCTTTTTTTCCCTAATTGGTCAATTTTTTGATGGACTCCAAACTGGACCTTGAACTCCAAATCACTATTCTAAGCCATTCTGTTAGTTTTAAAATTTTCAAATTCCTCTTAGAATTTCTATTTAAACTAGTTCAAGGCTCGATTTAACTTAGTTGTACCACTCGGTACAATACCGTCTTTTAATCGAGCTTGACAGGGTCTCACAATTCAACCATGGAAATCAAGAACAAAAGCATGGGTAAGCTAGGTATCAAGGAGAATTAAAGAAATTTTAACTTACCCAGCTTGTTTCCTTGATTTCTTCACTTTTTCCCTTTGTTCTTCCTTTTTTCTTGTTGCTGGTTGTCTAGGCTGAATATGGTAAGAGAATTGGGGATTTAATGGGCTGATTTCTATAGAAAATAATAAAATAATCAAGCATGCCACGTGTCACATGCTTATTGGCCTAATTTTTAACTTTTTGACTTTTTCTTCTTAATTTTCCACCACAATTATTCTAGTATTTATCCAATCCTACCACATTTAAAATCCCTTGGTCTTGACAAGTGCTGGGGTGAAAAATTTACAGATTTGTCCTCGGGGCAGAAAAATTACGATTTTTCCCTTATACTCCGAAATATACCGAAATCACATTATTTCTACTTTTCAACCTCAAATAACACTAATATTGATCAATATTAACCAAATGGGGCAAACAAATCATTTTTTTAAAAAATTCTCGTTTAGTCCTTTAGTGGCAAAATTACCATTTTGCCTTTGTACACCAAAAATACCGGGAATCATAATTTTTCAGTACTAAACATCATTTTATACTCCAATAATCATAATTATATTTCATATAATTATTCTTGGTCAAATGTGATCAAATCTTGGCTAGAAATCTTCATTTAATCATCAAATGGTAAAATGATCGTTTTATCCCTAATCGGTCAATTTTCCTCATGGATTACAAACTGGGCCTTGAACTCTGAATCACTATTCTAAGCCATTCTGTGGGTTTCAAAATTTTCAATTTCCTCTTAGAATTTCTATTTGAACTAGTTCAAGGCTCGATTTAACTTAGTTGTACCACTCGGTACAA
The DNA here is from genome assembly GCF_053813885.1 of Theobroma cacao. Taxonomy (NCBI): domain Eukaryota; kingdom Viridiplantae; phylum Streptophyta; class Magnoliopsida; order Malvales; family Malvaceae; genus Theobroma; species Theobroma cacao. The sequence goes on along the minus strand of NC_142648.1, from coordinate 18,267,843 downwards.
TACCGTCTTTTAATCAAGCTTGATAGGGTCTTACACTAATTCTTCAACGGTTAAGGTCTTTTTGTTAAAAACTCTATAGGCCTTTGAGTTTAATGCATATCCTAAAAATATTGCTTCATCACTCTTTGCATCAACCTTCCCTAGGGGTTGTTTTCTAAGGTGATTATAGCCAAAACTTCTAAGGTGAGAAATATTTGGTTTCCCACTTTTATAAAGTTCATATGGAGTCTTTGAAATCAAGGGTCTTATTGAGACTTTATTAAGAATATAAGCTGTTGTATTTACTACCTCAGCCCAAAGATATTTAAGTACGTCGTTCTCACATAGCATGGTCCTAGCCATTTCTTTTAAGTTTCGGTTTTTCCTTTCTACAACTCCATTTTGTTGGGGTGCAAAAAAATTGTGATCCAACCCCTTTTCATTGCAAAACTTTTCAAACTCATCATTTTCAAATTCTCCTCCATGATCACTCCTTATGCTAACTATAGCTAGTCTTTTTTCATTTTCTACTTTCTTACAATGACTTAAGAATGCTTGTAGAGCATCATTCTTATGAGTAAGAAAATACACCAAAGTATATCTAGAATAGTCATCAACTATTACAAAGCCATAAGATTTTTCTCCTAAGCTAGTTGTGCTTATTGGACCAAATAGATCAATGTGTAACAATTCAAGAAGTCTAGATGTTGACACTATCTTCTTGGTCTTAAAGGATGCTCTAACTTGTTTTCGTAATTGACAAGCATCACATATTCTGTCATTTTCAAATTGTAAATCTGGCAACCCAACTACTAAATTCTTTCTAATCAATTTTGACATAGTATGCAAACTTACATGTCCAAATCTTCTATGCCACAACCAGCTATCATTTTCAGCATTTGCAACAAGACATACCTCACTATTTACTTCAAGATCTTCAAGAAAAACTACATACATATTTTTCAATCTTTTTCTTATAAATGAGATTTTATTTGTACTCATATCTATTACTTCACATTTAGTTGAATCAAAACATACTTTAAATCCTTTATCACATAATTGACTAATACTTAGTAAATTATGCTTTAAGCCTTTAACCAACAACACATGACTAATTTGAGTTTGGGAATTCTTACCAACCGTACCTATTCCATGGATTCTTCCTTTTGAATCATCTCCAAAGGATACAGTTCCTCCCTTTCTCTTATCCAGCTGAGCAAACAGCATTTCATGTCTTGTCATGTGCCGTGAACAGCCACTGCCCATGTACCAAGGCTATTTCTTCTTGAGTTGAGCTCTTGAACATGTCTCCTTTAAGTCCAACTCAACCTACAAAACAGAATTTCAATTTTTCTGTCAAGCCTGACTCTACAATATGTTTATTATATCATTCTTACATAAGAATGCATGTTTGCTTACTTGGGTACCTCAGAAATCGTTAAAGGACGGCAATGTACCAATGGAATGGTGACACATGGCAAATTTTTATCCATTTAATATTTTCCTTTGTAAAGCCAATTTGAACTCTTCCACATTCATTCTTATGTCCGGCCAAAGCAAGAACAAAGGAAGAAAAGAAAGAACAAAACCCTAGGTGGAAAAATTCAAGGGAAAAGTGTGAAAATTCAAGGAAACAAGTGAAAAATGGTAAGATTTTTCAATTAAGCTTGAGATCTCTCTTTCTTAAGCATTTTTTCTTATTTTCCATGGTTGAATCACATGAAATCATGATGAATCCCTTGCTGGCCGAACACTTAGAGGGAGGTTTTGATGCTTGATTTTATTAGATTTCAATGTATTTTAGTGTTTTTAGTTAGTTAGTGATGTGTAGCATGAAAAACTAACAAGAAAAATTCATTTTCTCCCATCACCCATCATTGGCCGAATCTTCCATGTAGAGTGTGGATGGTGGATTTGATTTTATTTCAAGTGAATTGGTTAGGAAATGATGAATTATGGTGAGAAAATCAAGTAGGAAAAATCATAGTGTTGATGCACCCACCATGGTCGAAATTCCCAAGAGAAAATGTGAGATGATTTTGCTAAATTTTATGCTATTTGACTTGTGTTTGATGATTTGGAGAATTGGAAGAAAAATGGAATTAATTGGAGTTGAATTCCACATATTGGCTAATTAATCGAGTGATAGATCGAATTAGGCCAATACCATTTTATTTAGGTACACAATTGAACTTATATTGAACACCGTATTTAGATGGTTACCCGAGCGTTTCACATCCCATTTCATGCATTACTAAAGAGCCTGAAATAGATTTATAATGGTATGACACAGTATATTGAATTATGTGTCATGTATTGTATATAGGTGGTGAGCCCTCTAACAAGGGTAAAGATGTTCTGTCAGAGGACTGAGAATAGGAGTATTTCAAACTCCTGATATAGTGAGTAACCTTATCATCATCTTGATTATCTGAAGTGAATTTTAATTCGTTTTTGTGATTTTATGGAAAATGAGTTTAAATGGTAAATCTTTATGTTTTACAAGCAAAATGTGATAAAATGAAATGATTTTATAAAATTGTCTTGAAATTGAATGATGGTTTTGAAAATGGAGTAATTGGAGACTAATTGCTGTGTTATAAATCATGGTTTGAATTGAATGACTTATGATAATATTGGCATGAATAGTTGAATTGGTAAATGTGCTGAAAATGTATGAACTGTTGATTTGCCTTGAGAGGCTGTAAAATAAAATAATTGCCACGTCATGCTATTGCAAATTTTATTGTGTGGTGGGTTTAGCTTGCTGCAGTGGGCGAGTTATGTGGATCAGCCTTTTTGAGGGGCACGGAATCCTATTATATTCTTACCTCGATTGGGGAGGCACATAGGGTAACTCCCGAGGTACAATCCTTTAGAGTTCACTTCACATCAAACCACCACGTGAGGGTGAACTCAGCCAACGCCAAGGAACAACTATGTTTTCAAAATAAAAACATGATTTATGCGTACATGACTTTTTAATAGCCTTGGCAGACTCGGTTGGGAGAGCCCCAGGCCAAGGTATCCCTGATAACTAGGTATGAGAATGATTTTGGCATGAGCCAAACTTTTCAGGAAATCATAAGCCTTGTTGTTTATTTTGGTGAAATGAATCTATTTTATCTTATTAAAATGAGTTCGAAATGCTGTGAATCATTTTTATGCTAATCTATTTTATCTGTCTTCATTTACTTGGCTTTAGATATTTTAGATGATATTTGTTTCCTCACTGGGATTATATAATCTCACCACCCTCCTTCCACCCCTTTCAGGCTCAAGATAGTCGATAGATAGCTCATTTCGTTCAGGGCTACAGTTGGACTTGTATCCTTAAAAACTGTAGGTTTACCGCTTTTGATACTTTTGGTCGTTCGTGGGCCCACGTGTCACTATAAATTAAATCTTATGCTTTGGTTATCTGTATTACAATATGTATGAATTTATTTAACTTTTACGCTACAAAAATTATTTACCGGTAACTCTATAAATATTGTTTTATATGAAAATAGAATATTTTATTGAATATTTTTATTATATTCAAATAGGTATAGTTTCACTTTAAATGAATGTTTTAGACATCTAAACTTATTTTTGATTATGAAATATCTGTTTTCCACTCGCATACTACATTTTTAGCTAGTTTCGAGATTTTTGACGAAAAATGACTGAAATGCCCTTGTGAGAAAAAAAATTATTTTTCTATTGTTTTGATTTGGAAATAGTTTATAATCTCTCAAAACATGATACTTAACAACTGTTGCTCACAAGGGAGGTGCGAAAACTGATATTAAAGCCTTGCGAGGTTCCGATTGGCATTTCGGGCAATGAATGTCTATCGGGACGTCACGACAGTTGTCACAGGCTCGATGGGAGTTTCGGGTCTTGACATTTTCTTTATAGGTACCCATACTTTGATAGGTCCTTGAGTGTTAGTTGCAACAAAGGATCTTTTAGGAGCCTAAATTTTCTTAACTTTCTGCACTTTTCTTTTCTTAAAACAATCATATGATAAAAGACCATGTTTACCACAATTATAACATCTAGGTAATGCTTTAGCTGAATTTTTATTATGTTATACATCTCTTTTTGAAAATTCATTTTTCAAGCATTTAAGAGCTGCGTTTTCATCAAGAATTATTTGCAAAGCTTCAGACTTGTTTTTCAGCTCATGTTTTAAAACCTCAAAGTCTGTTTTTAAGTGTTCTAACTCAACTTGCAAAATATTTCTTTGCTCAAAAACAGAAGTAAATTCTTGTTTGATTTGTTCCAAATCATTTTCAAGTGATGCAGCCTTTTTCTTTAATGATTTGTATTTTTAAAAATGTTTTTCAAATTCATCATAAAGGCACTCATACTCATCTTGTAAATCATCATAAGAATTAATGTAGGGGGATGAGGATACCTCTATTTCAACCTCTTGTACCATTAAACAGATGTTTGCTCTTTCCTCAGAGTTTTCATCATCAATTTCAGAGCTTGATGTGTCACTGTCCGACCATGCAGCTGCCACCATTGCTTTCTTAGATTTCTTATTTTTCTTGGGAGTTTCATCTTTCAACAATGGACACTCGGACTTGAAGTGACCAGGTTTCTTGCACTCGTAGGAGATGAGCTCCTCTATTTTGTTAGAGTAAATTTTGTTTCTGTTTTTCCACGAGGCACCTTGGTCTTTCCTAAAACCTCTTCGAGCTAGCCTTCGGTTTCTTCTGCTCATTAGCTTTCTGAATTTTCTAGCAACTAGAGCTAATTCTTCATCATCATCAGAGGAAAGCTTTTCCAGCTTTTCTTTAAAGATGCTGGCTTTAAGTGCAATACTCTTTTTCTTTTCCTTTGCTTCCCTTCGGTCTTCTTCTTCTTCTTCCTTAAGCTCCAGCTCATGAGTAAGAAGAGAACCACAAATCTCATCAAGTGTGATGATGTTCAGATTTTTAGCCTCTCTAATGGTAGTCACATTAGGCTTCCAGTTTTTTGGTAGACTCCTAAGTAGTCATTTTACTAATTCATGTTCAAGAATAGGCTTGCGTAATTGACTCAATTTATTTTTGATGTTTGTAAATCTATTAAACATGCTGGTGATGCCTTCACTAGGCTCTATTTTGAACATTTCATAATTCTGTGTTAAGAGGGCAATTTTGGACTCTTTGACTTGAGAAGTCCTTACATGGATTATTTTAAGTTTCTCCCACACTTGTTTAGCTGTTATATAGCTTGAGACTTTATTAAATTCAGTGGGGGTCAAGGCACAATATAATGTGTTGATGGCCTTAAAATTTATTTGAACTTTCTTAGTTTCAACTTCAGTCCATTCAGACCTTGGCTTGGGCATCAACTCATTTGTCACTACATTCACGATTGAGGGCATAAATGGTCCATCAGTTATGACATCCCACATTTCATAGTCTATAGCTTTAATGTAAATTGACATTCTAGTGCTCGAATAAGGGTAATTAGAGCCATCAAACAGAGGTAGTCTATTTGTTGATTGTCCCTCAACCACTACTAATTTTTGGAGAGCCATATGTATCTTCTCTAAGGATGTTAAGCCTTAATAATAGGGAACTAGCTCTAATACCAATTGTTGGTCTCGATAATATATGCTAGAGGGGGGGTGAATAGCACAAATTGGCTCTTGACAAAATGAAGAACTAATTTTCAGAACAAAGAAAATAAAAATAGAGTATACAATGCACAATAATTTATAGTGGTTCGGTGCAAGACCTACATCCACTACCTTGATTGTTCAACCAAGGATTTCCCAAACTAAATCACTAAAAACAGTGGAATTCACAAGCTTCCACTAAACTTTTACAATGGCTTTTGGCAAGCTCAGCCACAACCTTTAGCAATGGTTTTTCACGAGATCAACTTGTGAGACCTTGACCCCTATTGACCCTTAACTAGCAGTAGACGCGATAACACGAACTAGGGGTAATTTCATCATTTCTCCTGATCAGCCACTGAAATTTGTTTTCTAATGTTATTAAAGTCCAAGTAAGCCTAAGGAATGAATGGATGAGGATAAAATAATGAAGAAGATAAAAATACTGATAATTTTGATGGTAGGGGTCAAACGGTCATTTTACATCTCGAGTTGAAATTTTTTAAGTTTTCATGAACTTGAGTATTTCTAAACCATTATGGACCTTGTCTTAGTGTTAAATAAGTAAAAAGATTGCATAAAAGCAATGGAAAAAAACAAAATGACATAGTTAAGGGTATTTTGGTAATTTTGCTATAAATGGATAAACTTAAGCCATAAAAATTTAAGTTTTTAGGATGTTCTTCAAATTTCCAACACTTCTTCTTCTTCTCCTTCTTCTCCCACGTTCTCTCACCCCCTTATGGAAGCTTGCCTTGAATTTCGATATATTTCCTTGAGTTAACCCCGATTTTTCCTGTTTTTGTGTACCTTTTCCCAAAGTTCTTTGTGCTCTTCTACTTTCTGAACATAAAAACCCTCAAAAACCTTTCCTTATTACACTCTCTCAGTAGTTGGACGTTTTAGAGAGAGAAAGTGAGATTTTCATGATAGTTTGAAAGCTTTTGGGAAAGAAATTCAATTACAAAGCTACCAAGGTGAGTAGCGAAATTAAGTTGATTTTTTTTTTAAGTTGTTGAGAATGGCTAGTGGCTAGATCGGTGAGTGTTTGGTAGTTGAGGTGGGTTATTCATTGTAGTGTGACTAGAATAGTGAAAATATATAGTCACTTGATGGTAGATGGAAGCTAGTTAAAAACAACTAGAAGAACATGATTTAGTGGATAGGTTTTAGAAATATAATAATGCAAATCGGGTTGGTTGTGATGTTGTTGTGATGATAGGTCCCAACAAGGCCCCATAGTTCCATTTGGACCATTAGTGGAGGTCGGAGTCGAGTAAAGACTCAACAAATACAAGTGAGTGAACTTGCACAAAATGTTTTGGGATTAAGGCACATGTGGTTGATTGAGACATTTTAATTGTTTTTCTATAAAATGCATGGGAACAAGCCTTTAGTAAAATGTTTTTGGTGATGTGGAACATGATTGTGATGAATCTCTGTACCTTTATATGATGCTGATGTGTATATAAAAATATATGATATGTATTGCTAAGTAATTTTGTGTAATTGATGTAATCGTGCATGTGCGGAATGGGCAGTGCATATGCTAGTTGAATGACGATGTTGCGACAACTACAACCATGCATATGCCGGTCAAATGACGATGTTGTGACACTTACAACTGTGCATGTGCGGAGTGGGCAGTGCATGTTGGCTGAGGGAGGTGGTGGTATTCGTGTTTATATATATATATATATATATATATATATATACATGCGTAGTAGAAAGTTTATGAATATAGTACGTGATTGTAATGTATGTCGAATCTTGCATGTTGAACAGTGAAAGTTGTTAAGTATTTTCAAATTGATGTTTATTGCAGCAAGGAATTTGGCTATAGCGAAAATGGATTCTCGCTGCAGCTAGAAACTCTCAGGTGGTGGTACAGTGTTGTCACTTTGACAATGATTTTGACCATCTTCTATTTAGAACTAGGCAAAGTGGTAAACATTAAAGTCGTAGCCCTACCTATTAGCTTTCTAATGACCTAACAAGAATATCAATTGGACTTCTGTAGTGGGAGATATGCTTTAAGGACCGAAACATATGGAAATCGAGAATGCCTTTCTCTGCAGCGAGAAATGTGCTGTCACGTTGCTACCTTGCTCGGTTTTTTATATAATTTTTCATCACTCTTTTATCTTCATGATTGAGCATGGGTCTTTGCAACACTAAGATTTTATTTACCAATGTTCGAAACACGAGGTTTAGGGAAGAAATTAAACTAAACTACATTGTTTTCAAAACAAGTGCATCATGATTTTTAAATTTTCCTTATCAATTGCTTGTTCCATTCCTTTGTTCACTCACTGAGTTCATACTCACAGTTTTCAACTTCATGTTTTCAGATTAGGAGGTAGTTGGAACCTAGGTCAAGGCATCCACATGGACTCGTCTCTTTGGTATGTATCTTGGCATTCAATAGCTGTACCTTCACCATGGTCGCTCCATTGGAAGTCGAGTGTCTTTATGCTATATATATATAGATAAACGAAATGTAAAATTTTAAGATACTTGTCTTAGACAATATAAATGTTTATATATACTTTGAATGGTAACGCCATTATAAGTTGGCGATGGTTAGCACCATTTTAGGGTAATATATATACATATATACGTGCGAATATTTGATCATGGTAGAATATCATTCAAGTACTTACAATTGAGATCATGAAATGTGACTTTAGGAATACTCAGTAGATTGATGAACAAGTTATATAAATAGGCTTGCTTGGACTTAGTGGCTATGCTCATTGGGTCCATGGATCGGTCACGGCCCAGAATTAGGGTCGTGACACAACCAAAACCCAAAGTTGTTTTTCAAGGCTCAACTACAACCTTTTACACTAGTTTTTCACGGGCTAAACTAAAACCCAAAGTAGTTTTTCTAAAGCTCAACCATAACCTACAACAATCAAGCTATCCCAAGCTTGCATAACCCCTTAGAGTGACTCTCTCACTCTAAGAATACAAGTAGTAAAAAAAGGTACCTATTATCACTGGTTGATTTGAGTGGTACAAGATTGAGTGCTAAATACAAATGCAAAGAGTAGGCGTTTAAGTGCAGACAAGTGCAGCAAAGTTGTTCTGGTTTTTTTAACTTTCTATAGCTCAAATCTCATTCAAGGCTTCTAAAAACTTATTTCTAATTGTTGGAAGACCCTTTTATACTTGGAGATGCAACTCTGATGGCAGTTTGACGGTTTATGGCCATTGGAAACAGTTGAGGATGAGTTCTAACCTTTAATCTGTCTTGTAGTGCTCTGGTTCCAATTACAGACAGAGAGCTCTTAGTCGACTAAGTTGGTTCTGCTTCAGGTTGCAAATTCTGGCAGAGAGCAATTAGTCAACTGACTTGGTCGACTAAGTTAGATCTATTTCTCAAACTCTTCAGCCTGCCATTCCTTCAATTTTGAAACTTGGTCAACCAACATTCTTCCTTGTTTCACCAATAAGCTTCCTCCTTGTTAGATAGTTGCATCTTGTTATTTTTATCCCTTTTTTTCTTTTAATATACTCTTTCAAGAGTTAATTAATTAATTACATGTATTAATTTTCCTCCACACTTAAGTAAAGGTATTAGACACAAATAAATAGGAATGTTTTATTATCATCAAAAACTAATGGAGCTAACAGTCATGGCCTGAACATTGGGCTGTAACAACATCGAAGCGGCTGGCAAAGAAATAGATCATCAACCAAAGTAATCACTTGACGTCACATCACTTGGAGTAATCTCAAAGGATGGCATCAAAGCACTACAGGCGAGAATCACAAGTAGGATTAATGCCACTGTCCCTGCTTACCACCATCCTTGCAAGCACACACATAGTCACAAGGGGGATAGAAATCCATTCAACCACAAATTAGATCTGTCATAGCCCAAAACTTGGGCCATGATCGGTACATGGGCCCAATGGGTATAGCCCACTAAGTCCAAGCAAGCCCTTTTTTTTATGCAATCCCAATCATCATTCTCAACCGTCATTTCTAAAACCACATATTATAATTCTCAATTATAAATATTTCAGTAACATTTTATAGCAATCCAATATTCACATTTGTATTATGCAAACATAGTATCACTCATTTGCCACCTTATAGTGGCATCAGTAATCAAATATACATATTTGATTTTTAATATGAATCTTAGTGGTCTTCATTACTTATACATGTACACAAGCATAAGACTCTTGACCGTCAGCGGAGTGACTCTAGGTGAAGATACAGCTACTGAGTTGCCATAGTACCTACCAAAAACTCAATGAGTGAACATAATAAGGGAACAAGCAATCAATAGAAAGAATTTGGAAATCATGACGCACTTGTTTCAAAAACAATGCAATTGATTTAGTTTCTTACTAAAAACCCCTCATTTGAAACTTTGATTAATAACCTCATAGTGTTGCAAAAACCCAAGATCAATCCATGAAGTTAAATGGGTGAAAAATATGTCAAAATCAAGCAAGGTAGCAAGCATGGTAGCAACTTTCTTACTGCAGCGAGATTCATGCGGCCAAAACAGAAAGTTTCTCGTTGTAGCAAGAAATAGTGTTAGTTTGCATATGTTTCAGTTTTTCTATCATATTTCCCGCTACAGAAGTCCAATTGACCTAATTTTTATACCATTAGAATGATAAGCGAAAGGGCTACAACTTTTATGTTCACTACTTTTCCCAGTTTGGAAGGGAAAGTGGTCAAAATCTTTATCTAAGTGAAAGTACTGCATCAAAACCTGAGAGTTTCTCGCTGCAACGAGATTTATTCTCGCTACAGCGAGTTGTTGGCTGCCAAAACAGAATGCTTCTCGTAGTAGCGAGAAGCAGGGCACCTAAGTGTAAAAAGGACCTCTTTTGCACTAAAAATCCATTTGGTGTTGCAATAAAAATCAATTTGCAAGAAAATGGAAAATTCTCAAGATTCATCATCCCAAATTTCACATGCATTACAACCATATACCATATTTATGAACTTTTATTTCACAAACATATATATACTTATATACATAAATAAACACCAATACCACCATCATCTCATCCAACTCATGTGCATCCCCCCACATAATGCACATAGCCGAAGTCATCGTGTGCATCCCCCCACATCGTGCACAGTCAGTGCCATCGTGTACATCTCCCACATCGTGCACACGGGCACTATCATCATCCATCTCCCTCACCACAGTCATCACCGGCATGTGCATTCCCCCACATCGTGCACACGCACGGTTATAATTATCACACAATATTAATTTTCAATGCACAACATATATATGTATATATATATATATATATATATATAAACATAATGTAGTAGTGCATGAATCCATAACAGCCACATGTCACAACATAGAGACAATTTATCAAGGGCTTGTTCCCAAGGCACACGTTTTTAAGAAAAGTTGGATAAAATCAAATCAATGTTTTGTGCAAATAGTTTCACATTCTCAAAATAGTTTTGAAATGCAAGTTCACTCACCAGTCTTGTTGATTCTTTTGCTTGACTCTAACCTCAACTAATGCTTCAAATGGACATGTGAGGCCTTGCTAGAACCTACACACACACAACATCACAACCAACCCAAATTCGCATTAATATAATTCCAAAAGCTCTTTCTTAAATCAAGTTCCACCAGTTATTCCTAACTAGCTTCCAATTGCCATTAAATGGCTATCTATTCTTTCTACTTTAGTAACTCTAGAAATAAATAAACAAACCTCAATAATAAAACAACTCACAACTCTAATTACTAGCCATTATCAATAACCTAAAATCAATCCTCATTCATCACTCACCTTGGTGGATTTGTAATTGAATTCCTTCTCAAGAATACTTAAGCTATCATCGAAAGTCTCTCTCTTTCTCTCTCTAAAATTTTCAACTAGTGAGAGAAAGTGCTGAACAAAGACTTTATAAGGGTTTTAAGGTGAGAGAGTGAAAGAGAACAAAAGGTTCCATGAAGAAGTGCTCAAAAGCATGAAAATTAAAGCTAGAGAGAGAAAGTTATGGAAGTTGCAAAGCAAGCTTCCTTGGAGGATAAAAAGAACCTGAAATGGGAGGAAGAAGAAGAAGGAGAAGTTGTTGGAGCTCATATATTTATGCTTCAAGTTAATCCAAATTTCCACCGAAATTACCAAAATGCCCTTAACATGGTGGTTTTGTCTTCCTCCCATCCTTTGTGCAACCTTTTTGCTCTTTTGACACCGAAACAAAGTCCATAATAGTTTAAAGGTAATCGAGTTCACGAAACTTAAAAATTTAGACCCGAGATGCAAAATGATCATTTTGCCCCTATCATGGAAATTATCATTATTTTTATCTTCTTCATTCATTTACCATCATAAACATAATTTATTCATTCCTTAGGCCTATTTAGATCTTAATAGCATAAAAAAAACCCACTCGTAGGAGCTCACCAAGAGAAATTACAAAATTACCCCTGGTCCGCATTATCGCGTCTACTTCTAGTTATGTGTCTATAGAGGTTGAGATTTCACAGATTCACTTCTGAATTACCCTTTTTAACTCGGTACTTAACTTCAATTGGCATCCATAAACTTATTAGCCACAGTATCAAAATATGAGGTACTACAAGATCAACTTTTGAAATTCATCCCTCAACGGAAACACAAATTCAAAAATAAGGCTATCATGCCTTTATCGTTCACATATTTCCTAATCAAACCACAAATCACATTCGTTGTACATAAATCATCTTAACCTTGATTAAGGTTCTAAGTGCCTCAAAGTCTCCAAGGCATCGTTCAATCAAATCGTCTCAACATACCATTCATGTAGGGTAATTTACTCCTAGAGGTCCGTCATAGCATCAAACGTCCTAGTTTAGGCACACATAGCATAGGTGTGATACCCCGTACCCCCGTATAGTAGTCAACATAACCATATGGATAAGACGAAGGGCTAACTGACATGGATTTGTGTGTTAAAGGGCTGTGACTGGTGAAAAGAATATTCTAGAGTAAAATATTTCGCACATGAGAAAATAATAATTAAATAATAATATTTTTATTGAGGATGAATTAGCAAGATAAAAAGTGATTCGAAAGTGAATCGGGGCATAATAAGACATTTTGGGTTCCAAGGAGATAAGTGAAAAATCTTGGAATAGAATAATATTAAAATATTAATATTTTATTTGATGTCGAAATTAGTCATGGAAGAGGAGTATATGGTCAATCTAAGTGAGGGAGTTTTTAAGAAAAATGACGTTAATAGGGCTCGCTCATCTTTATTAAATAAAGCTAACACAGGTAAGTATATATTTAAATATTATGCTGATACCGCGTTGAAGTGCAAACTTTATATTTTGTTTGCACACATGTAAAGGAAGAAAAATAGTAGGAAATTGGAATTAAATGATTGTTGGGAAGACTAAATTAAAAAAAAGGAGAAACTTGAAGGGCAAAACGATAATTTTTTCATGAGCTTTTCCTTATCCATGGCTGATCCTTATCTTCTTCAAAAGGCATTTTCTTCTCCATCTTCTTCCTCCCACACCATTTTCCTCTCTTCACCATAAAAATCAAGTTTTTTTCTTTACCTTTCTCTTCTTTTCTTACTTCTCCATTCTCTTACCCTTTTATTCACCCAACCCATAACTCTCAACCTCATTTTTCATCCCAACAAAACCCTAGGAGAGAGAAAGGAAGAAATAAGAAAGGGAAGAAAAAGAGGAAAACAGAAGAGAAAAGCTCGAAGAAGGCTCGACCTTGGAGGAGAAAAGAGAAAATCGATAGGCTTTCCTCCCCACCCACACACCATTGTTGAGGTTTGAAAAGATTTTGGTGGTTCGCTTTGTGGATTTCAAGGTAAGGAAGGTAGAAATTGATGTTTTGTTTGAAAACATGTAGTTTGAACCAATTATGATATGAGGTTTTGTTTGTGGTAGCAAGGATCAATAAAAATCCAAGGAACTTGAGGCATGCATGTGGAAGAATCTTGGAATGCATGGTGATTTTGAGCTAGATTAAGTGTTGGGTAAGCGTTCTAACCTCTAAATCACAAGTAGAAAGGAAAAATGAGATATGTATTGATTGTTTGTGCTTGTGTCAGCAAGTAAAAGTAAATTGTGGTGCATGTGTACTTAGAAATGCTTGATGGAAGTAAATTTATAGTTACTGCCATATGCTAGGTTATTGGTGTGGAAATGATGGTTGAACTTGATAAATATCTTTAGAAAAGATAAATATATGTGCTAGGGTCATAAATAAGTTATCGGTATTTATAATCTAAAGAATTACTCAAACAAAGGATAAAGGCAACTTTGGTAAAAATGTGTCAAGATATAAGTTAGTTGAATAAGGATTCACAATTGAATGAAAAAGAGAAGTAGAAATGATATACACTAAAGATATTGAATTTGGATTATTGCTAAGAAGTGTAAAAATAAAGATAGTGTACTATGGTGGTGTGCCGGAGGAAATAACGAGCGATCGGCAAGTAGAAATAGCTAGATATGCCTCCGAATTAATAACGATATAGTATCCCACTATCGTAAGGTGAGTGAACTTGCATTTAAAAGGTTTGGAACAAATGCATATGTGTTGAATGAAATGCTAAAATATCCTTGGTCGACTTTTTTCAAATTTCTGAACAGGAACAAGCATTTCACAAGTGATACTTCTACATTTTTAAATGTATAATGTGATGAATTACGTGTTTGAAATATTATGTTGAATTTCCAATTGATGTGTGGCATGTGATGTATTATTATGCAAAGATTCTTGTTACATGTTGTTATGCATGCCATGCATTGGAATGTAATGTTGAATGATAATTATAACCGTGCGTGTGTGGTGTGGGAGTGCACATGACGGTGCCGATAGTGTGCGGTGTGAGAGAGCACATGCCGATGATACATGCCATGTGTGGTGTGAGATAGCACATGATGATGATATATGCCATGTGCGGTGTGGGAGTGAACATGAGGATATTAGCTATGTGCGATGTGGGAGTGCACATAAGCTAAGTTGAGGTTGGTGGGTGTATGTGTGGAGCCGTGGTGACTAGTGTGAGAATGACCTTGGTGTATGTCTGAATTATCTATATATTTATATATACATAATGTATACGTGAATTTTTACACGCATGTGCACCTGTCCTGTAGAGTAGAGATTTTTGGAAAATGTAATGTGATTGAATTGTATATTGAAAGTTGATATTCTTAAATGTTTTCAAAATGAGTTGAAAAATAGCATGGCATCGAGTTTTGTTTATGATATACAAATTGCATGGTTTCAATAAAAGTGCATTGTGTTTTCTAAAAAATCTTTTGTATCGTTTGCTTATTCCTTTCCCATGTTCACTCACTGAGTTTATACTTATTCTTTTCAACTTCATGCTTTAGTTTTTAGGATCGAAGGTAGTTGGATCCTAGGTTGAGGTGCTTCCTCTTTTTCATCTTTTGGTAGGTTCACTACAACTCTCAATGATAGCACCCACGTCCAGAGTCACTCCGCTGGTTGTCAAGGGTCTGTTATATGTTTATAAGTGATGGCTTAATGTACATTGTGAGATTTGTTGTGAACTTTGTATGTACTTGGTTTTCACGATTTAAATTTTGAAGAGATGGTTATTAGAAATTATGAGTTTTAGATCCTAAAGAAAAAGAAGTGATAAATGGACTACCGACGGGCTTACATAGAGAGGCTTGCTTAGGCCTTGTGGGCTATGCCTATTGGGCCCATGCGTCGGTCATGGCCTGAGGTTTTGGGCTGTGGCAGTTAAACATTGTAAAAAGGTGCAAAATGAAAATGGGCTTGCCACTGTTAATGTTAGAAGAAACCATGGAAGTGAGTTTGAAAATGATGATTTTGAAATCCTTTGTAATGAAAATGGTTTTGACCACAATTTTTTAGCTCCAAGAACTCCACAACAAAATGGAATTGTTGAAAGAAAAAATAAGACTCTAAAAAAAATGGCAAGAATAATGCTTTGTGAAAAGAACTTTTCAAAATATTTTTAAGGTGAATTTGTGAACACTATAGCTTACATTTTGAATAGAGTTTCCATTAGAGCCATGATTTCTAAACCCTTTACAAGCTTTACAAAGGAAGAAAACCAAACATTTCACATTTAAGGAGTTTTGGTTACAAATGTTTTGTTTTGAATAATGGAAAACACACCTTGGGAAAGTTTGATACTAAAAGTGATAAAGCTATTTTCTTAGGTAATGCATTGAACTCTAAAGCATATAAAGTGTTTAACAAAAAAATCTAGTTATAGAAAAGTCAATTCATATTGTTTTTTTATGAGACAAATGCTACACAAAGAAAGGTAGTGCTTGATGATGATGATGCAGATGATATTGAAAACAAAATAAAGAAGATGAGCTTGGACAACAAAGAAGATGATGGAGAGTGCTCAAAGGAGAAAAATGTGGAAGAACCACCACTAGAGGACTTGCAAAGAATTGAAGAATAGCATAACGATTTTCCTAGAATCTAGAGATTTGTAAGAAATCATCCTCAAGAACAAATCATTGGTGATCCCTCAGAAGATGTTAAAGCTAAAAGAGGATTAAGAGAAATCAGTGAATATCTTAGATTCATATCACAAGTGGAACCAAACAACTTTAAGGAAGCAAAAAAGGAAGAGAGTTGTGTTGGTCCCTATAATATGTGCTAGAGGGGGGGGTGAATAGCACAATTTAGCACTTAACAATATTGGAAACTAATTTCTAGAACTTAAGAAAATAAAAACAGAGTACAAGATGCATAACAATTTAGAGTGGTTCGATCCAAGACCTATATCCACTACCTTGATTATCCAACCATGGATTTTCCCAACAAATCCACTCAGATTATGTGAAATTCACAAGTTTTCACCAAGCTTTACAATGGCTTTTTAAGGCTTAGCCAAAACCTTTTACACTAGTTTTTCACGGGCTCAACTAAAACCCAAAGTGGTTTTCCAAGGCTCAACCACAATCTACAACCATCAAGCTATCCCAAGCTTGAATAACCCCTTAGAGTGACTTCTTTACTCTAAGAATATAAAAAAAGTAGTAAAAGAAAGTACCTTTGATCACTGGTTGATCTGATTGGTACAAGATTAAGTGCAAAATACAAATGCAAAGAGTAGGCTTTAAGTGCAGACAAGTGCCGTGAAGATTTTCTGGTTTTTTCAACTTTCTATTGCTCAAATCTCATTGAAAGCTTCTAAGAAACTTGTTTCTAATTGTTGGAAGACCCTTTTATACTTGGAGATGCAACTCTGATGGCAGTTTGGCAGTTTTACTTCCATTGGAAACAGTTGAGGATGAGTTCTAGCCATTAATCTGTCTTGTAGTGCTCTAGTTCAAATTACAGACAAAGAGTTCTTAGTCGACTGACTTGGTCTACTAAGTTGGTTTCATTTCAGGTTGCAGATTTTGGCAAAGAGTAGTTTAGTCGACTAACTTGCTTGACTAAGTTGGTTCTATTTCTCAAACTCTTCACCTCGTCATTCCTTCAATTTGAAACTTGGTCAACCAACATTCTTCTTTGTTTTACCAATAGGCTTCGTCCTTGTTAGATAGTTACATCTTGTTATTTTTATTCCTTATTTTCTTTTGATATACTCTTTGAGGAGTTAAATGATTAATTTCATATATTAATATTCCTGCACACTCAAGTAAAGATATTAGATACAAATAAATGGGAACGTTTTATTATCATCAAAAACTAATGGAGCCAACAATCTCCCCTTTTTTGATGATGACAAAACATTCCTTGATTGACAGCATAGTGTCCTTTTAGTCTTTTTAGTTTTCTGCAGAAAATGAGGATTGCTCCCCCTAAGTATATGCTCTCCCTTTGTGTGTGCATAGTTTGCTTACTTTATTCCAGCAAATTTTATTCTTATTATATAGAGAGAATGACATTGTACAAAAATCTGAAATGATTTACAGCAATAAATGTTGATAGATTTTTCATAAAGAATTTAGCAGAGTTTTGTCAACACCATACAACCATCAGATTTTATCTATTCCCTTCATGATTCAATTGACATTCTATACACAATATCTATATCTATTTATAAACAAAGTTATTCTCAATGCCATATTGAAAATCATTTATCAGCTTGTAAATCAATATCAGCATAGCATCAGCAGATTTTGTACATGACAGTAAAAATACCAAGATAATAAAATATCAGCAGACTTCAATTTGTAGCAGTTAAACAACATAGACGTTATAGTATTCACTTTTCACACATAACCATATAAACAACGAATTAAACTTAAGTGTTAAAGTGCCACCATGGCATAAATAGCAGTTAATAAAAAAGTATTTTGAAATTGCCCCTGGACAATTTTGCTTTCTATATTCTATTTTTCTAAGTTCTTGCTCTTGATTCTGCTTTCTTTTCTTTCCTAGGTTCCCGGCTCCTCCACCCTAACTTTTTTTTAAAATTTATTCTCTGGTTTCTGTACACATTCTACTCCCCCTTTTTGTCAGCATCAAAGAAAGGGGCTTTTATTCATTTGATGTGTCAGAGGGTGAGGATTCAGTGTCATAGAAAGGGTTTAGAGGAAAAAGAGAGGGCTTTCGGAGAGGTGATGACTGTCTAGGGGAAAGTTCTAATGAAGACTTGTCTGAGACAGGGATTGGACTCTAAAGAGAAGAGGTTGAAACTGGTCTGGATTTCTCTGCCAACTTGGCAGACTATCTTTTCTTGAGAAAAGCTGTCTTGGTGGCCATAGTCTTATTTCCCTTGGTTGGTAGTTTTGCCTCAGTTGATAAAACTGCAGTGGCTTTTTGTTTCCTGGATTTTGTCTTTACTTTGGGAGCTGATGCAGGTTTCTTTCCTTTTCCTGCATCTCTACCATCTTTTTGATTTTTTGTCCTGGCAATTTTTTTTAGCTTGTCCCTCCTTAACCATTTGGTGGAAGACATCCATAATGGAAACTTCTTCTAAATTTGGAGGAGAGGCTTGGTGTTTCTTTATTTCTGAACCAACAACTTCAGTTCCTTGTTGTGATTCATTTTTGCTTTAAAGTTCAGGAGAGGGTGTCTTGGCTGGTTGATCATCCCCTTGGTGAGAGTCTTCAGTCTGTAGAACAGGATTAGCAGATTTGTAGGTGGAACCTTTAGCTTGAATGCCATAACTTCCAAGATGAGGAGTTGATTTTTTTGCTGACTTAACTGAACCTTTAGCACCTTGCTGTGCTGGTCCAATACTAGATGTTGCAGAGTTATCTACAACCACAGGTTCAGATGGAATGTTTTCCTTCTCCTTTAGCTTGTTTTCCAACTCAGTGATTCTCTCTTCAATTTTCTGTAGCTTTTCTCCTTGGTCAGTCAACTTTCCATCAATCCTCATGAGCAAGTTGAAAATTACTTTATTTGAGAATCTGGAAGAGGCTCTTTCAGGTTGAGTAGGTAGGCTGTGTTCTTTTCTTGGACTAGTCTTAGGGTTCTTAATGAACTTTTCCCCATCGAGGATATTCTCCATTTTAACCAAGCTCCCATAATAAATAGCTTGATCTCTGGCTCTTACCAAGTCCATGTCATACCTTTTTGCCCATATTCCTTTCTTCTATATAAGGGATGTAATGACATTCCCATACGGTAGATTATCCTTGTCAAGTTTGCAGGCACTTCCCATTTTTTCAATCATATATCTTCCCAGATTCAGAGATACCCTGTTGATGTAGCTAAAACTTCTAGTTCTACCCTGAATATTTGTTGCTATAAAATAGTGTAAAATTCTAATATGAGGGGTAAAAATCAAACCTGAATTGCTTTTCGAGGAGTATTTTTCCTTTCTCCCAATGATGATCTCCCATAACAAGGATGGATCATATTTTTCAGGGAGTTCATACTCACCTTCTTCATATTCTATTTTCAGTAGGTTTCCTAAATCTTCAAAGGTCACAACAAATTCTTTTCCATTCAAATATATATTTAAACCATCTTCGACATAATCAACAAAATCAACAAATTCCTTTCCTTTTAAAGCAATGCCAAAATAGAACTTTTTAACCAGACTTGGACTATAAGGCCTATTCTTAAAGGTGATGTAACTTTTTAGTTTTAGTTTATCAAAGTACTCAAATAAACTAGTATAGATTTCTACATTTTTGTCACAACCTAAATTTCAAGCCATGACCAGGGCATGGGCCCAATGGACATAGCCCACTAAGCCCAAGCAAGCCTATTTACATGATCTGTTCATTACTTCATCAAAATTACTGAAGTCATATTTCATAACTTTGAATCAAAATAATACTAAACATTGCCAACTCATAGTGGCATATCGATCAAGTATATATATATATATACATTGTCTATAACATGTATCTTAATAATTTACATCAAGGTTGTCTATACATCTCAAAAAGAAGACTCGATTTCCAGCGAAGTAACCATAACAAAGGTGCAGCTACTGAATGCCATTGATACCTACCAAAAGATGGATACAAGTCTATGAGGACACCTCGTCCTAGTTACCAGCTACCTCTTGACCTGAAAACATGAAGTTGAAAATGGTGAATATAAACCCAATGAGTGAACAAGAAAGGGAACAAGCAAACATTAAGAAATGTTTAACGAAATCATGATGCATTCATTTTTCAAAACAATGCAAATTGTTTTAGTTCTTATCAAAACCCCTTATGTAAACCCCACATAAGTCACTTTATGAAAGGGTCCATACTCAATAAAGGATTTGGGGAGTGAAAACTTTAATAGCATTCATGTGAATCAGGTCATATAGACGATGAGTCCTCGCTGTAGCGGAAGCAAGAATGAATTTTTGCTGTAGCGACACTTGATTTAAATTATCAACTAACCGAGGGTTTCTTGACTGGCTGAGGGATTCTTACCAAACCTCTTCATTTTAAACTTAATTCATTTATTCCTTAATGTTTGAAGTCCAAGCTCAACTATGGTACCAAAGAAATGGAAAATAGGGTAGCATCCGAACCAAATGAGGAGAAAAACAAAAAGTTTTTCACTACAGCGAGAATGAATCTCGTTGCAGTGAAATTTTTGGTCTCAAAACAGAAAGTTTTTCGCTGCAGCGAGAAGCTACAGTAACATTCTCCCTGCAACGAGATTTCGGCCAACACCAGCCCTCCAAACCCGAGAGTTTCTCGCTACAGCGAGAAACAGGGCACAAGCAAAAATTTCCCATTCCCTCAAGCAAAGGCCACCCTGTTCACATGACCAACACAACATGGAACTCATATGATTTCCAAAAGTTTAACATGTCAAGTTTCACATGCATTTCAACCATTTACATATTCATGAGCTTTCTATAACACACATATCTATACATGTACATATATATATATTCATCATCAAGCACACTCTCCCATCGTCATCAGCTCATGTGCACTCGCCACTCACTAACGCATGGCTGGGTCATCATCGACTTATGTGCACTCCCACTCGCGCATAGCCAGGTCATCATTGACTTATGTACACTCCTACTCGCACATAGTCGGGTCCACATCAACATACAAAAAAACACCCAATGCATATCATGCATATTATCATATTGTGATAACACATAAACCATTGTATAGCACATTTTCACAATATAAAATCACTTCACCAAAGGCTTGTTCCCAAGGTACATTTTCAAAGGAAAATTGGATAAAATCTTTCAAATGTTTATACAATTGCATTCACATTCCCAAAACAAATTTTGAAATGGCTATTTATAAAGTCCAAAACCTTTCTCTTAGCTAACTTCCAATGGCTATTTAAATGGCTATCTATTCTCTCTACCCTTATCACTTTAAAATGAATGAACATCCCAACTACCAATTCACCCATAAATCTAAACACTAATCATTCTCAACACCAAAACTCAATTCTAGTGTACTACTCACCTTGGTAGCTTGTATTTGAAATTCTTTCCAAAACTTTCAAGCTATTTTTGAAGCTTCCTCTTTATCTCTCTAAAACACCTAACTAGTGAGAGAGAGTATGGAAATAATATTTTTCAAGGGTTTTAAGGAGAGAGAGTGGAAGAGCACAAGGGTTTATGGAAAGGGTACACTAAAAGCATGAAATTTGGAGCTATTTAAGGAAGGTTGTGGAGCTTTCTTATCAAGATCTCATAGAGGTTGGGAACCAACATGAAAGAGAAGAAGAAGAAAAAGAAAAGCTGCTGGAGAATGTAGAAGCTGCTAGAAGAAAGAGATATTTATAGCCCAAGCTTAGCCACTCCACTTAAATTGCCAAAATGCCCCCCCACAAATTAGCTTATTCTCCTTCAATCTTTTATGAAATCTTTTTACTCTTTTGACACTAAGACAAGGTCCATAATGGTCTAGAAATGCTCAGGTTCATGAAAACTTAAAAATTCTAACCCGAGGTAAAAAATGACCATTTTACCCATACTGTGAAAATCATCAAAATTTTTGTTTCCTTATCATTTTACCCATATTTTCATCATTCATTTATGCCTTAGGCCTACGTAGGCCATAATATTGTTTAAGATCTTACTTTTATGGGCTCACTAAGGAAATGATGAAATTACCCCTAATCAGGGATATCTCGTGTACTTTTATCTACGAGTCTATAAAGGTCAAGGTCTAACAATTTTCATCAAAACTCTTCCAATCAATAAATTTTCCATAGAAGATTGGTGCATTATCAATATTTTTGAACCTATATTCATGTAACTTATTCCTGAACTTCGAAAAAGAAGAACTAGTACCTTTGTGAAGTAAGAAGTCTGTATCTTTCTTCTTGTCAGTTTTTTGCTTATTTTCTCTTAGTTTCTCGAATATTTCTTTCATTGAACCAAGCATGATTTTCAGTTTCTTCTTCAGACTTTCCGTTCCTATTCCTTCCTCCATTGGCTTTTTCCCTTTCTTCTTTTTTGATATCTCTTTACTTTAAGATTTTCTTGCCATTTTGATTCCAAAAATTTTTAATGGTTAGGGTTTGAGTAAGTTTCAGAGGCAAACAGGAAGATTCAAGTTTTTATTTTTAGAGCTACGAGTTTCAGGGGAAAGAAAAGGAGAGGTTGTCTACAGTTATTTCTTAGAAAAACTTCTCACTTTCCCTTAAGTGCTGCCTTACTTTCATTCTTTATAATTTCAAAATTCCCTCTAAAATTTTGGTTATTTACCTTTGGCAGTATTTTTTCTTTCTCTTTGACCCGATAAACCAAATTTTTACCTCATTTTATTCCTTATTCTCTAAACTGACCGAGTCTCATTATTCAATGCTGTCAGACCACTCTTAGTTGACTAAGATTTCCTTAGTTGACTAAATGCACTTTGTTTTCTATTTGAGAGCCAAAGGTTTTTCTATAATTCCTTCATACTAATTATCCCTAAATTTCTTCTAATCTCACAGAATCTATCTTCATTTAGAGGTTTGGTAAAAATGTCTGCTAATTGATGTAAAGTGTTCACAAATTATATCTTAATATCATTTTTCACTACATGGTCTCTAATAAAATGGTGTCTTATTTCAATGTGCTTTGTCCTAGAGTGCTGCACAGGGTTTTTTGATATATTGATTGCACTTGTGTTGTCATAATATATTGGTACATTATGCATAGTTATTCCATAGTCTTTTAATTGTTGCTTGATCCAAAGAATTTGTGAACAGCAGCTACCTAATGATACATACTCTGCTTCGGCTGTTGACAAAGCTACTGAGTTTTGCTTCTTGCTAGACCAAACACAAGCATACTTCCAAAAAGTTGGCATGTTCCACTAGTGCTTTTTCTATCAATTCTACTGCCAACAAAGTCAGCATCTGAATATCCAACTAAGCTAAGAGTTGAGTCTCTAGAGTACCATATTCCTAGTCCTTGAGTGTCTATGAGGTATCTAAAAATTCTCTTAACAGCTGCTAGGTGTGTTTCTTTAGGCTGTGATTGAAATATAGCACACAAGCACACACTAAACTGAATATCTAGTCTACTTACTGTTAAGTAGAGAAAAGATCTGATCATACCTCTATAGAGCTTTTGATATATTTTCTTACCTTTTTCATCTAAGTCTAGTTTGGTGAATGGACTCATTGGTGGGAAAATTGATTTTAGCTTCAGCATATCGAATATCTTAAGCATATCTTGAGTGTATCTTTCTTGGTTGATAAAGATTCCTTCCTCACTTTGTTTAATTTGAAAACTAAGGAAGTACCTTAACTCTTCCATCATGCTCATCTCAAGTTCACCCTGCATTTCCTTAGCAAAGTTCTTGCATAAAGTCTCATTAGTTACACCAAATGCAATGCCATCCACATATATTTACACCACAATTAAATCATTTAGATATCTCTTAATGAACAATGTAGTATCGATGTTGCCTCTATCATGCCCTTTTTCAACTAGAAATTTTGAAAGTCTCTCATATCAAGCTCTAGAAGCTTGTTTTAATCCATACAAGGCTTTATGAAGTTTGAAAACATGATCAAATTTTTCAAAGTCTTCAAAACCAAGTGGTTGTTCTACATATACTTCCTCTTGAGTTAATCCATTTAAGAATCCACTTTTTACATCCATTTGGAACAATTTAAAATTCATGAAACATGTAAAAGCTAGCAACAACCTTATGGCTTTAATCCTAGCAACGGGAGCAAAGGTTTCATCATAATCTATTCCTTCCTCTTGGTTGTATCCTTTTACAACCAGCCTAGCTTTATTTCTAACTACATTTCCTTGTTCATTTACTTTATTTCTAAATACCCATTTTGTACCAACAATAGGGTGATTTGAAGGTCTAGGTACCAATTAGCATACACGACTCCTTGTGAATTGATCAAATTCTTCTTGCAAGGCCATTATCAAACTTTCATCTTTTTCAGCTTTTTCAAAGTTTTTAGGTTCAATTTGAGATATAAAAGCTGAAAACTCACAAGTTTCTCCAGTTGTTTTCCTAGTTTTAACTCCTTGTGAAATGTCACTTATTATTTTGTCTTGTGGGTGATCTCTTACAAATCTCCAACTCCTTGGTAGATCATCATGCTGATTTTTTGCTCTTTGCAGATTTTTTAAAGGGGGAGTATCATTTTCTCTTCTAGGTGAGCTTTCCTCATCATTTTTCTTGTTTTCTAAGCTCATATCCTCAATTTGTTTTTCTAGGACTTCTACATCATCATCATCATCATGAACTTCTTTTTGTAAAGCATTTAACTTATCAAAAACTACATGGATTGATTCTTCAATGGTTAAGGTCCTTTTGTTAAAAACTTTATAGGCCTTTGAGTTTAATGCATATCCTAAAAATATTGTTTCATCATTCTTTGCATCAAACTTCCCTAGGGGCTGTTTTCCATTGTTCAATACAAAGCACTTGCAACCAAATCTCCTAAGGTGAGAAATATTTAGTTTCCTATCTTTATAAAGTTCATATGGAGTCTTTGAAATCAAGGGTCTTATTGAGACTCTATTAAGAATATAAGTTGTTGTATTTACTGCCTCAGCCCAAAGATATTTAGGTAGGTTGTTCTCACATAACATGGTCGTAGCCATTTCTTTTAAGGTTTGGTTTTTCCTTTCTACAACTCCATTTTACTGGGGTGTTTTAGATGCAGAAAAATTGTGATCCAACCCCTTTTCATTGCAAAACTTTTCAAACTCATCATTTTCAAATTCTCCTCCATGATCACTCCTTATCCTAACTATAGCTAGTCCTTTTTCATTTTCTACTTTCTTGCAATGACTTAAGAAGGCTGATAAAACATCATTCTTATGAGCAAGAAAATAAACCCAAGTATATCTAGAATAGTCATCAACTATTACAAAGCCATAAGATTTTCCTCCTAAACTAGTTGTGCTTATTGGACCAAATAAATCAATATAAAGCAATTCAAGAGGTCTAGATGCTGACACAACCTTCTTAGACTTAAAGGATGTTCTAACTTGTTTTCCTAGTTGGCAAGCATCACATATTCTATAATTTTCATATTTTAACTCTGGCAGTCTAGCAACAAGATTTTTCTTAATTAATTTTGACATGGTATGCAAGCTAACATGTCCTAATCTCCTATGCCATAGCCAACTATCATTTTCAGCATTTGCAACAAGACATACTTCACTATTTACTTCAAGATCTTCAAGAAAAACTACATACATATTTTTCAATCTTTTTCCTATAAATGAGATTTCATTTGTACTCATATCTATTACTTCACACTTAGTTGAATCAAAACATACTTTAAATCCTTTATCACATAATTGACTAATACTTAGTAAATTATGCTTTAAGCCTTTAACCAACAACACGTGACTAATTTAAGTTTGGGAATTCTTACCAACAGTACCTATACCATGGATTCTTCCTTTTGAATCATCTCCAAAGGATACGGTTCCTCCCTTTCTCTTATCCAGCTGAGCAAACAGCATTTCATGTCCTGTCATGTGCTGTGCACAGCCATTATCCATGTACCAAGGTTGTTTCTTCTTGAGTTGAGCTATTGAACATGTCTCCTTTAAGTCTAGCTCAACCTACAAAACAGAATTTTAGTTTTTCTTTATAGGTACCCATACTTTGATGGGTCCTTGAGTGTTAGTTGCAACAAAGGATCCCTTAGAAACCAAGATTTTCTTGATTTTCTACACTTCTCTTTTCTTAAAACAGTCATGTGATAAATGACCAATTTTAGTACAAATTTAGCATCTTAGTGATGCATTAGCATAATCTTTGTTTTTTGTACACATCTCTTTTTGGAAATTCATTTTTCAAACTTTTAAGAGCTGTGTTTTCATTAAGAGTTATTTACAGAGCTTCAGACTTGTTTTTCAGCTCTTGTTTTAAAACCTCAAAGTCTATTTTTGAGTGCTCTAACTCAATTTGTAAAATATTTCTTTGCTCAAAAAAAGAAGTAAACTCTTGTTTGATTTGATCCAAATCATTTTCAAGTAATGCAGCCTTTTTCTTTAATGATTTGTATTTTGAAAAAAGCTTTTCAAATTCATTATAAAGGCATTCATACTCATCTTGCAAGTCATCAAAAGAATTATTGCAGGGGGATGAGGATACCTCTGTTTCATCATCTTGTGTCATCAAACAAATATTGGCTCTTTCCTTAGATTTTTCATCTTCAGCTTCAGAGCTTGAAGTGTCACTATCCAACCATGCAGCATCGTCCATTGCTTTCTTGGATTTCTTATGTTTCTTGGGAGTTTCATCTTTCAACAATGGGAATTCAAACTTAAAGTGAGCAGGTTTATTGCACTTGTACAGATGAGCTCCTCATTTTTGTTGAAGTTAATTTTATTTCTGTTTTTTCATGAGGCACCTTGGTCTTTCCTGAAACCTCTTATAGCTAGCCTTTGATTTCTTCTGCTCATTAGCTTTCTGAATTTTCTTGCAACCAGAGCTAATTCTTCATCATCATCATAAGAAAGCTCTTCCAGCTTTCTTCAAGAGTGCTGGCTTTAAGTGCAATACTCTTTTTCTTTTCCTTTGCTTCCCTTCGGTCTTCTTATTCTTTTTCCTTAAGCTCCAGCTCATGAGTAAGAAGAGAACGACAAATCTCATCAAGTGTGATGATGTTCAGATTTTTAGCCTCTCTAATGGTAGTCACTTTAGTCTTTCAGTTTTTTTGTAGACTTCTAAGCAATCTTTTTACTAATTCATGTTCAAGAATAGGCTTGCCTAGCTGACTCAATTTATTTGTGATGTTTTTAAATCTATCAAACATGCTGGTGATGTCTTCACCAGGCTCCATTTTGAACATTTCATAATTATGTGTTAAGAGGGCAATTTTGGACTCCTTGACTTGAGAAGTCCCTTTATGGATTATTTTAAGTTTCTCCCACATTTGTTTACCTGTTGTACAGCTTGAGACTTTGTTAAATTCAGTGAGGGTCAAGGCACAATGTAATGTGTTGATGGCCTTAAAATTTATTTGAACTTTCTTAGTTTCAGCTTCAGTCCATTTAAACCTTGGCTTAGGCATAAACTCATTTGTCACTACATTCATGGTTGAAGGCATAAAGGGTCTATCAGTTATGACGTTGTACGTTTCATAATCTATAGCCTTAATATAGATTGACATTCTTGTGCTCCAATAAGGGTAATTAGAGCCATCAAACAGAGGTGGTTTGTTTGTTGATTGTCCCTCAGTAGCTATGGATGTTTGTTGAGCCATTTAGATCCTCCCAAAGGATGTTAAGCCTTAATAACAGGAAACTAGCTCTGATACCAATTGTTAGTCCCTATAATATGTGCTAGAGGGGGGCTGAATAGCATAATTTGGCTCTTAACAATATTGGAAACTAATTTCCAAAACTTAAAAAAATAAAAATAGAGTACAAGATGCACAGCAATTTAGAGTGGTTCGGTCCAAGACCTACATCCACTACCTTGATTATCCAACCAAGGATTTTTCCAACAAATTCACTAAGATTTGGTGAAATTCACAAGCTTTCACCAAGCTTTACAATGGCTTTTCAAGGCTCAGCCAAAACCTTTTACACTAGTTTTTCACAAGCTCAACTAAAACCCAAAGTGGTTTTCCAAGGCTCAACCATAACCTACAACCATCAAGCTATCCCAAGCTTGAATAACCCCTTAGAGTGACTTCCTCACTATTAGAATATAAGAAAAATAGTAAAAGAAAGTACCTATGATCACTGGTTGATCTAATTGGTACAAGATTAAGTGCAAAATACAAAAGCAAAGAGTAGGCATTTAAGTGCAGACAAGTACAGTGAAGATTTTTTGGTTTTCTCAACTTTTTATTGCTCAAATCTCATTCAAGGCTTCTAAAAAACTTGTTTCTAATTGTTGGAAGACCCTTTTACACTTGGAGATGCAACTCTAATGGTAGTTTGGCAATTTTATGTCGTTGAAAACAGTTGAGGATGAGTTTTAGCAGTTAATCTGTCTTGTAGTGTCCTGGTTCAAATTGCAGATAGAAAGCTCTAAGTCGACTAACTTGGTCGACTAAGTTGGTTTTGTTTTACGTTGCAGATTCTGGCAGAGAGCAGTTTAGTTGACTGACTTGGTCGACTAAGTTGGTTCTATTTCTCGAACTCTTCACCTCGCCTTCCTTCAATTTGAAACTTGGTCTACCAACATTCTTCCTTGTTTCACCAATAGGCTTTCTCTTTGTTAGATAGTTACATCTTGTTATTTTTATTACTCTTTTTCTTTTGATATACTCTTTGAGGAGTTAAATGATTAATTTCATATATTAATATTCCTACACACTCAAGCAAAGATATTAGACACAAATGAATGGAAATGTTTTATTATCATCAAAAACTAATGGAGCCAACAAGTTGGATGACTTCCATGCGAGAAGAACTTGGCCAATTTGAAAGAAACAAGGCTTGGACCCTAGTTCCAAGGCCAATCAACTATCCAATTGTTGGTACAAAGTGGGTATTTCAAAATAAGATGGATGAGTTGGGAAATGCGATAAAGAACAAAGCAAGGTTTGTTGCTCAAGGCTACAGTCAAGAAAAAGGTATTGATTATGATGAAACCTTTACTTTTGTAGCTAGACAAAAAATAATTAGACTCTTACTTGCCTATGCATGGTACATGAATTTTAATTATTTCAAATGGATGCCAAAAGTGCATTTCTTAATGAGTTTAAACAATAAGAAGTGCATGTTGAACAGCCCCTTAGTTTTGAAGTCTTTGATAAAATTGATCATGTGTATAAATTGCATAAAGCCATATATGGATTGAAACCAGCTCTTACAACTTGGTATGGAAAGACTTTCAAAATTCTTAATTGAAAAAGGATACTTTAGGGGAGTGTAGATAATACCATTTTCATTAAAAAAAATGAAACTAATTTGATTGTAGTTCAAATACATGTTGATGATATAATGTTTTGGTGTTACTAATGAAAGGTTGTGTGAGAATTTTGCTAAGGAAAGGTAGGGTGAATTTGAAACAAGCATGATGGAAGAGTCAAAATTCTTCCTTAGTCTAGAAATCAAGCAATGTGAGGATGGAACATTCATCAACCAAGAAAAATATACCAAAGAAATGCTGAAGAAATTTCTTGGGATGGATATGAAATCAATTGGAACTCCTATGAGTCCTTGCACAAAGCTTGACAAAGATGATAAAGGAAAAAATGTGGACCAAAAACTCTATAGAGGTATGATTGGCTCACCTCATTATTTAATTGCAAGTAAACCTGAATTTTATTTCATGTTTGCCTATATGCAAGATTCTAATCATGTCCCAAGCAATCACATTTGACTGCATTGAAGAGGATTTCTAGATATCTCTTGGATACTCAAGGGTTAAGCCTATGATACACAAAAGGATCATCTTTTAATCTTTTTAGCTATTCTGATGATGATTTTACTGGTAACAAAACTGATGAAAAAAGCACTAATGACACTTTTCAATTCCTTGGAAACATGTTTATGTCTTGGTCTCGCAAGAAACAAAATTCAATTGCTTTATCAACTGTTGAGGCTGAATGCATTTCACTAGATAGTTGTTTTGCACAAATATTGTGGATTAGGCAATAGCTAAATGATTTTGGAATGTTTATGCATAAAGTTTCAATCCAATATTCTAGGACTAAGCACATTGAAATCACACATCATTTCATTAAAGATCATGTATTTAAGGAAAATGTTAAAAAAAAGTTTGTAGATACCTTGAATCAATTAGTTGATATTTTTACAAAACCATTGACTGAAGATCAATTTTGTAGAATTAGGATAGAATTAGGAATGCTAGATGTTAATGAACTTTGATTGAGCTGAACTGAACATGTTTTTGATTATATATATAGCATGATGATTGTGTTTTCTTTTTCTTGTTTTAATTGATTGGAAAAGGTTCTAATTAGATAAAAAGACCATAAGAGGAAGAAATGGCTTATATTACTCAATTAAGGACTTATTTAATCAATTAGAGCAATTTTGTGTTAAGGTGGTTAACCTAAGTCAATGAGGTATTAATCAGTGAAAAATTCCTTTAAGTAATTAATGTAGGTCTGGTCATTAAAAAGGATTTCAGTCAGAAACCCTTAGGAATTTCTATCCTTAGGAGTTTTCTTAACATTGACTGAATTTTTAATCATTGGAATGAAAGGACCATCGGTAATGACATCCTACATCTCATAGTCATAAGCCCTAACATAAATTGACATTCTAGTACTCCAATATGGATAGTTGGAGCCATCAAACAAAGGTGGTCTGTTTGTGGATTGTCCCTCAATAACTACTAATTTTTGTAGAGCCATTTAGATCTTCCCAAAGGTGTTAGACCTTAATAACAGGGAACTAGCTCTGATACCACTTGTTGATCCCAAATAAATGTGCTAGAGGGGGGGTTAATAGCATTTTTTGGCTTTTGACAAGATGAGGAACTAATTTAAAAAGCAATGAAAATAAAAATAAAGCAGACAATGCTCAAGAATTTAGAATGGTTCGGTCCAAGACCTACATCCACTACCTTCATTATTCAACCAAGGATTTTCCAATCTAATCCACTATGAATGGTGAAATTCACAAGCTTTTACAATGGCTTTTACCAGGCTTAGCCAAAACCTTTCACAATAGCTTTTGCGAGGGATCAACTAAAACCCAAAGTGGTTTTTCAAAGGCTCAACCATAACCATTCAAATTGGTTTTTCACGGGCTCAACCAAAACCCAAAGTGGTTTTTCAAAGGCTCAACCACAACCTACAACAATGGTTTTTCTCACGAGATCAACCAAAACCCAACAACTAACTTTTCAAGGCTAAGTTAGAACCTATAGACTCAATCAAGCAATCCAAGCTTGAATCACTTAGAGTGACTCGCTCACTCTATGAATACAAAGAAAAATGAAATAGAAGTGTACCTATGATCTCAAAGTTGATCTAAGTGGTACAAGTTGAAGTGCAAAACACAACTACAAAGATGGAAGTTGAGTGCAATAAAGTGCATAGAGATTTTTGCTAATTTTTTAAGCTCTTTTTGCTTGGAAGCCTTCTCTATGTTATTTCTAGCCGTTGAAACCCTCTTTTATACTTGGAAAAACAACTCTGATGGCAGTTTGACAGTTTTCTGGCCATTGGAAACAGTTGGGAGTTGGTTCTAGCCGTTAATTTGTCTTTTAGTGCAGACTTCAAAATTGTAGGCAGAATGCTCTTAGTCGACTAATAGATATCTTAGTCAACTAAGTCATCTCTGTCTTCTATTTCCAATTTCTGACAGTTCTGGCAATGTGAACTTAGTCGACTAACTCATTCCTTGGTCGATTAAGTTGGTTCTGTTTCTCAATACTCTTCAGCCCGCCAACCTTTGATTTAAATCTTAGCTAACTAACTCTTCATTAATCGACTAAAGGGCTTCTGTCTTGTTGATCAATTGTGACTTCCTTATTTCTATGCTCTTTGATATGTGCATATTAATGATTAATCATTTATTTGCATATAATTTTGTCCTGCACACTCAAGTAGAGATATTAGACACAAATGAAATGGGAATGTTTTATTATCATCAAAAACTAATGGAGCCAACAAAGAGATTAGCTGAGGATTCCTTTGCTCCACCACCAAAGAAAAAGAGTAAAATAATTCAAGGTTCATCAACTGAAACAAAAAGGGGAGGTCCAATAAAAATGATAGCAAACATAAAAAGATCTACATCAATAGGGATTTCCATTGAGAAAAGTAAGTCTTCGACCTCTCGATTTAGGAATAAGTTCATGCTGATAAGCACAAGAAAATAGAGTATGCTACAATTTCGTGTGGAAAATTTATGGATTGGGGATGCTTTAATGAAACCTTTGGTTAAGGTAGATTTGTCTAGGTTTTTCAATGAACTCAAAATTAAAGGCTTTAGCACCTTTGGAAATAGATAATATAGCCATACTCTAGTTAAAGAGTTTTACTCTAGCATTGCCTTAGAAAGGGATACGCTTGTAAACCCAAATGATTTTGTAGTGGATGGGCTAAATCTATTCTTGTGTGGAAAATAATTTAACATCACAGTTGCCAATATTGGTAAACTACTAAGAACAAAGTATTAAGTGGGAGAATCTTCAATTCCCACAAACTATGACCCTTCACCCATGGAGGAAATGATTATAGAAAGAAAAAAAAAACTTCCCTCAAAAAGCTATGCAAGTGAGATAAAGAATGCTCAATTAAAGACATTTCATTACTTTTTGGCCTCCACCTTTAGTTATATTAGCACTCAAGTCTTATGGTTGATGGAATCTATTGTGAAAGATATTCCTTTGAATATAGAACAGTACATGATTGAAAGAATGAGAAGAACTTGTCTAGAAGATAATGCCAATTTGCCAGATGGAAACATCAGTTCCTCTCTTGTCAAGAAAAAAGGAATTTGGAATGTTAGATATTAGGCTAATTGCACCAAGAGCAAATATCAAGGTATTTTTCTCGAAAGCTTATAAAAGATTAGATATAAACTTGAGAGAAATGAATATGTCAAAACACTTAAAGGTACCCCAGGTCTTTCAAGACTAAGACTTTTTCCACTCCTTTATCTAGAGTTAGTCAATCCCCCATTCAAAATGACATGATCATCAACCTATTTATGAGAATTAATGGAAAGTTGACTGAGCAAGTTGAGACGATTGTGAAAATTGAAGAAAGACTACAGAAACTTGAAAACTCAATCCTCAAAGAAAAGGAAATTGAGATTCCTATAAATCAAACAAGAGTTAAGAGTGCTTCGAGTGAAAGAACTACCACAAACTAGTTTGAAACACATGCATCTGATCCTAAAGGTGAAACTAACAAGGCAAATGCTGAAAATAAAGCTAGTGTCAAGATGAATTTGTAGCCAATGAAACAGAACCATGTATAAGAATTGAGAATGAAAAAGAAAGTGAGCAAATGACAAAAAAAATTATTAGGAATTAGAAAAAAAATGGAACTTGAACCAAAAAATTCGAATAGTAGAAATAGAGGTAGCCCAAACAAATGGGAAATCTCCTGAAGAGTTTTAAGAAATAGAGGTTTTGAAATTCATTACAAAATTACTCAAAGAAGCTGAAGCCAGTCAACAAAGAGCATGAGAAATGATGGAGCAAGAAGCCTAATCAACATAAAAAGATAAGGAGGAGATTCCATCGCAACAAGTTCAAGACAAGGGCAAGGTGGTAATCATTGGGTCAGTTTCTAAGAAATCATCTGCAAAGGAAGAAAAACAATGGCTGTAAAGACCAAAGTCTTCAAAAAAAGGAAATCAACTAGGATAGTTGAGTCCACTACCAAGCCAACCTTTAAACCTACATCCCCTTAAATCATATCCTCTCAATCTTCCTCATCATCTAACCCTAAATGTCTGCACTCCCTTCATGTCGATCCTCTATCGTTCACCTAGGAATTGATGAATCATCAATAAATGAGTCTTTATTAGACTCTAATTAGAGGACAAACAAGTTTAGGACCTTTTTTTGATTGATGAGGAAAAATGGGAGAACATAGAAAGATATATTAGGATTAGGTTGAACAATGTTTATGTTTTGACATAAACATGTGCTATGTTGAACTGAATGCTTATGTTTTTTGCTACTAGGTGAAGTGATAAATGTTTATGTTTCGGTGCTAAACAGTTGGTTTAGTAAAAGAATGTGCTAAGGAATATTTTTGAGATATTTTTGTTGAATGTTTATATCTATGTGATTAAAAGTCAATCTTGAAAATTTGTGATTATAGCTTATTTGAGTGTCACATCCCATTTCCTAGAGGGTTTGTGACTGGCGCATGAACCCAGACAAGTATAGCCCGCTAAGCCCAAGCAAGCTCTTCAATGTTCATCAATAAGTATTCATTAATGTGGTAGCATACATAAACATCCATGGGCATACAATATCAATTCATGCATACCATCATACTCAACATTACACATATATGAAACATCTCAACATATTAGTGTAAGTGCAACATTTCATATATTTACCATAATATTTACATGTCTCAACAACCTCGAGTGTCCATATGGGTTCTTGAGCCACTTTATACATTTAACATAACATTCATAATGTAATATACCCAAACATTTGGCTACATTATTGTAACATATTCATAATCCATAAAACATGTTTATAGTTTGTAGACATAAACATAACATCAACTGACTCGTTAACGGAATTTGACTTGATTCACTAGCATTAAAAAGCTTCTGAACACCTACCAACAAGAATACCAAAGAGAAATGAATGGATCACATTACCGTGACACTAGCTACTCACAAGAGAAAGCTGTCATTAATCTACAACAAAAATAGTGAGGAAAAATAATGTGTGAGTCACATAGACTTCGTGAGTGGATATAGGGAAGGGGATAAGCCAGGGATATGAGTTTTTTGTAACCATGCAATTACAATTACATATGATTAACAAATCCTTTCACATTACCATGATGTTCAAGAAACATAGCATTTAATCATCCTCTGAATAACATTGCATGGAAAGCATCTTTACATAATTCATTAAACACCATTTAATCATGAAAATCTCTATAAAATCACTTGAGAAGCCAATTCTGCAACAATTTTATCGATACATTATGGAATGTATCTATACATGTAAGGAATTTATCGATACCATTGGTAATGTATAGATACATTTCACATAGAATGCTCCTTGTAGCATTCTGTTGAAAATGTATCTATACAAACTTCATATGTATCGATACTTTCACCACAGAATACAACTTTTTGGGCACTTTCTTGAATTGAACTCATTCATAAGTCTTTCTAGCAGTGAGAGATCATTCCCTAGGCTAAGGTTTTGTCTAACCAAGCCAATATCACCACATTATAGTGTGAATAACATCATCAATACTCATATAATCATAAACTAGGCCTTTAAGCATAAGTCGTGAGACAATACTCATTTAATCATTTCTCTAACTCATTAATCTCTTTTGTCATTATTAGAATAAGCCTTACAAGCCAATTTGTGGTTGTACGAGAATTGCAATTTTGAGATATTCATGTATGACATTTTGTTATTCATAATAACATTGAGGTAGTTCTTTATCCATAAGTTTGTGATTTAATTACTTGTTGTACTTATGTAGATAAAGCCCATGGAACTATATATGCCTTGCAAAAGAATTGTATTGGGATACAATTATGAGATCTTTATGCATCAAAGCATTGTTCTTAAATGTTCCTGATCATTGTATTATTGAGATAGTGCATCAATAATGCTAAAAAATTGGCACATGTTATGTTCCTTACTTGTGAAGTAAGCAATCACTCTCATAGGTTGAAGTATAGAAATACTTGGAACTAGCGTGTGAGTGCTTGCCATGGGAAAGTTCACTGAACTTGACCCGCCATGAGAAGTGCATTTGGTACCTCACTCAAGTGTCTATGCAATACTTCTCATGTGTCAATTATGTAACTACTCCCTAAACTTGAGACTTCAGGTTGTCTTGTATGTCGAGTACTATGCTTTGATTCATCCCTATGGGTACCTAACCAAGGATGCTAAAACAAGATGTTTTTGGGTATAGTATGAAGTATATGAAGGCAAAAGAGTGGTCAAGATAGGAATCATCACCCCAACTGATTTAAAGGAAAAAATCTCATTAGTTCTTGGTTGACATTAGCTTAATCAAATCCTTGGCCAAGGTGATTGGGAGATTATGAAATGAGTTTCATGACTCTCTATAAAGCTAATGATCTACCTATGAGAACAAATATAGAGGTCAATAAGAGAAGGCATTGCACCAAACTAATATCATCTCTGGGATATATGATGAGGGAATTAATTACATTGAAAAACTATACACTAAAAGTGCGAGACCCTGTCAAGCTCGATTAAAAGACGGTATTATACCGAATGGTACAACTAAGTTAAATCGAGCCTTGAACTAGTTCAAATAGATATTCTAATAGGAATTTGAAAATTTTGAAACCCACAAAATGGCTTAGAATAGTGATTCGGAGTTCAAGTTCCAGTTTGGAGTCCATCAGAAAAATTAACCGATTAGGGACAAAACGATCATTTTACCATTTGATGAAAAAATGGAGATTTTTAGCCAAGATTTGATCACATTTGACCAAGAATAATTATATGAGATATAATTATGATTATTGGAGTATAAAATGATGTTTAGTGGTGAAAAATTATGATTCTCGGTATTTTTGCAGCACAAGGGCAAAATGGTAATTTTGCCACTATAGGACTAAACGGGAATTTTGATAAAACGATTTTTGCCCCATTTGGTTAATATTGATCAATATTAGTGTTATTTGAGGTTGAAAAGTAGAAATCATGTGATTCCGGTACATTTGAAAGTATAGGGGCAAAATGGTAATTTTTTCGTCTTGAGGCCAAATCGGTAAATTTTTCACCCCAACACTTGTCAAGACCAAGGGATTTTAATTGTGGTAGGATTGGATAAGTACCAGAATATTTGTGGTGGAAAATTAAGAAGAAAAAGTCAAAAAGTTAAAAATTTAGGCCAATAAGCATGTGACACGTGGCATGCTTGATTATTTTATTATTTTCTATAAAAATCAGCCCATTAAATCCCCAATTCTCTCACCATATTCTGCCTAGGCAACCAGCAACAAGAACAAAGGAAGAACTAAGGGAAAAACAAGAAAACCTAGGTGAAAATTCAAAGAAAAAGTGAAGAAATCAAGGAAACAAGCTAGGTAAGTTAGAATTTCTTTAATTCTCCTTGATACCTAGCTTACCCATGCTTTTGTTCTTGATTTCCATGGTTGAATATTGAGTTATCATGATGAATTCAATTCTGAAAAATGGGTATGGAAGAGGAATTGTTGTTGGAATAATTTGATTTTAGACTATGTTAGTGTTTAGGGATAGTTAAGCATGGTTATGAACAAAAACACAAAAGAAATATTCAATTTCTCTAGGGTTCCTTGTTGGTCGAACCATGAGGGCTGAATATCAATGGGGGATTGTTTTTATTTCAAGGAAAATGGCTTGAAAAATGATGAATTAAGGTGAAACGGTTATGTAGAAAAAATTTCGGTGCTAGTGTACCAAATGATTGAATTTTTCTATAAGGAACTGTGAGGGTTCTAATGCTGAATTTGGCTTTATTTAAGTGGTATGTAGTAAATTAAGGTATTAGAGGAGAAATGTATTAATTTGGAGGTGATTTGGACACAATCGCCAATTAATTGGGTGATCGGTCGAATTTAATCGATATCGCGATTAAGCAGTAATCGGACCTATTTTTGCATTTACATATCAAGCATTAGTAATTTAAATTAGTTTATATCAATTTAGGGATAATATAGTAAATTCCTCGACTTTGTTATTTCACAAGGTAGTGAGACGTCCGAAAAAGGCAAAGGAATTGCGCTTGAGGACTATTAGTCTGAGTGCACCCGGAATCCTGATTTTCGACACCTATGAGTGAATTTGCATTTCAAAATTTATTTGGAAATTCTAATTAAGTTGAAATGAAATGCGTAAATGATTATATCTAATTCCCATTTAAAAATGAATCTCGGGAACAAGCCTTTAGTGAAAATATTTCTGTGATGTTAAATATGATTGCGATGCATCTGTGTATATCTATATGATGCCTACATGTATTATTGAGAAATTGTGTGAAATTAAGTGTACTGAATCTGTGTACCCTTGTATTATGCTGATATGCATTATTAATAAATTATGGTGAAATTGATGCAACCGTGCATGTGCGGAGTGGGAAGTGCAATGCCAGTTGAATGACAAAGGATGTGATAATTACGACCGTGCATGTGCGGAGCGGGAAGTGCAATGCAAGTTGAATGACAAAGGATGTGATAATTACGATCATGCATGTGCGGAGTGGGAAGTGCAATGCAGGTTTAATGATAAAGGTTATGGGGACGGCGATACGTAACGCCCACAATTTCCTAAAAATTCAGAGGTGTGCAAAGAGGGATACTGAGTGATACCCTTTACCGAGTACTCCGATAGTTATTTCTTTGTACCACCAAGAATAGTGAAGACTTGGCGGTGTATATAATTGCTCATATCTTTGTGTATATATGTTTGATTGTGTGGTATGTGAAACCCTTGTTTGTGACGGTTTGTGAGAAACCGTTAATTTTGCTATCTTGCTTGATAGAACAATTGGTGAATAAAATTGTACATGATACATATGCATATATGAATCGTACAGGTTGTGAAACCCTTATTGTGTTACGATTTGTAAATAACCATCAATTTTACTACTTTGCTAGTAGGATCGGTGTAAATTAAAGGATGTTTAATCCTTGAATGCGTAATAAATTTCTAGGTAAGGGAAAAAGGGTTTGGAATAATAGTTAGTTGAAAATGGCTTTATTTTCAACCGATGCATCATGATTGTCAAATTTCCTGGTTGAGATTGCTTGTTCCCTTCTAATATTCACTCACTAAGTATTATACTCACGTTTTATAAAAATTCATGTTTTCAGATCAGGTGACTGTTGGACCCTAGATCGAGGAGTCCCCGTAGTGCATCTCTTGGGTATGTATCTGGCATTCGATAGTAATCCCTTTTATTGTAAATGTCTCTGCTGGAAGTCATGGGTCCTTTTGTATTGTGAATACAATCTAACAATGTGAATATGTGTATGCAATGTAAATTGCTAAATACATGACTGGTATAGTGCATGTATATTATTATCGATAATGCCATTGTGTTTTGGCTATGTTCACACCCGGGAAAAGGTGTGTGCGTATGCATGATATGATAAATTTGTTAAGCAAAGGTAAATGGATAGGCTTGCTTGGGCTTAATGAGCTATGCTCATTAAGCTCATGCTCCGGTCATGGCTCGAAAAATTAGGTCATGACAGAAAGATTGTCAAAGAATCCTTTGACTATCCTAACAATTGGGTGGCCATGATGCATTGCTAGATGCCAATCATGGTCTATGGAATTGAATTAGTTAATTTAAAATTGAATATGATTCATTTAAATTAATTAATTAATAACATTATACTTCAATTTCATTGCCAACATGTTAGGAACCTAATATATCACACACAAAGGTCGCAATTTGGATTAAATTGAGAGTGTGATGATTTAAGTTTGACTTAAATCAAATTCTAGGTTTTAACTACTAAGTACTTAATTAAAAGAGTTTAATTAGGTATTGGTTAAATATTATAATTGTTATAATATTAAAGACTTATTTTGTAAATTTTAATAAGTTAGACCTATATGTAAATATTACATTATAGCCGCTCTTTTCTAAAGAGTAAAAAAACAAAAGACAAAAAAAAGTTTTTCTCTTGACTGTTGCCGCTGTTAAGAAGTTTTTTTGGAAAATTTCTCCTTTCATTCTTTGCTGGAAATGAAAAAGGAAAAGAGGACAAATCGTTATCCACTTGCTAGCACAAACTCATATCATAAAGCTCTCTCCTTGAGAAGTATTAGTTTCAATCATGTGTGCAACATTGAAGGCCAAGCGATTGAGTGGCTAGGATTCTTTCACACAAAACGTGTTCACGTTTTGTCACCGAAAAGAATCTTTTTGATTACGATATCACTTAGAAAGGTAAAACTTTTTTCGATTTTATGTGGTGCTTAACTTTGCATTAAACAACCAAGGTGATCAAAAGGTAGGAGGCATGGTTTTTATTTTATTTCACTGCGTTGATGCTTTAATTATGTCATTCCTAGCAGTAATAATATTCTAACTATCAGTGGGTTCGCCCCATTCTAGTGAATAGTGGTTTAACCCCCATTATTTTGGGTTCCTCGCACGCTTTCGTGAATGACACATTGGCCTCATCCACAATCTATCAATTGGTCCCACCCTACTCAGGCAAGTAATGGACAAAGTCTTGACTACTATTTGGTTCACTTCGCATGAACAATTATTGCAACGACCTCTCCCCGGTCGCTACTGACGTCCAAGACTTTCAAAAAAGACTCGCCAAGTCTCGAACAAGCTTGTCTAGGATTTGCTCGTTAATCCACTACATTCAAT
Organism: Theobroma cacao; assembly: GCF_053813885.1. Lineage (NCBI taxonomy): Eukaryota > Viridiplantae > Streptophyta > Magnoliopsida > Malvales > Malvaceae > Theobroma > Theobroma cacao. The sequence continues at coordinate 18,227,427 of NC_142648.1, read as the reverse complement.
CACCATATAATATTGATACTTTCATATACTAAATTGAACCATAAATATAAAAATCAATACAAACTTTTTCCTTTTTATTCGTAAGTATATGCATTAAAATCTATAATCTCCAAATTAATACTTATATAAAAATTTAGAATTCGTTTACAACTTAATAAATAAAATGCTACAACTTGACCTCTAACAATGGAGCGACTCAGAATAAATTGCTAGGAGATGCCTTTACCTATTCACGGTGGACCGAACGCGTCACTGACTACACTCTAGGTTGATCCCTATCTGTAAAAAGGAAAATAAAGGGGTGTGAGTCTCATAGACTCAGTGATAATCATCGACTCAACGAGTAGGGCATAGATGGAAAAACAAGCAAATGGTAGATCAGTTGAATATAAAAACATAAGATTATAAAAGCAATTCGTTTCAAACGAGGATTTGTGCCTTATATAGAAATCAAGAATTTCTTAAAAAGTATAAATAATCGAGGTAATAAAATTTTTCGCATCAAAATATATTAATAATCATTTTCGAATCAAATCAACAAAATTTAGCAAGCTCCCGCGAAACCAAATAATATTTAAAATCATGCACAAATCATAACTTGCCCCATATGCGAGGAATTACAGATTCATTTCACAGATAAACAAATAGGGGAGCTACGAAAAACTGTTTAATTCCATTTTCACCATGCAGAGAAATATAATTCGTAATATTAAAACTTATTTCAACTCATAAAAAACCATTACATTTTTGTCAAAAATAAACAACATGGCTTATGACTTTCTTAAAAACTTAGCTTGTGCCAAAATCATTCTCATACTCGGTTGTCAGGGATACCTTGGTCTAGGGCTATCCCAACTGAGTCCGCCAAGGCTATTAAAAAGTCATGTACTCATAAATCATGTTTTTTATTTTGAAAACATAGTCGTTCCTTGGCGTTGGCTGAGTTCACCCTCACGTGGTGGTTTGGCGTGAAGTGAACTCTAAAGTTGTACCTCGGGGGTTACCCTACACGCCTCTCCAACTGGGGTAAGAATATAACGGGTTACTGTGCCCCACTAATAGGCTAGCCCACGGAACCCGCCCACTGTAGTAAGCTAAACTGACCATACAATAAAATTTGCAATAGCAATCCAGCCTATCAAGGCAAACAACAGTTTATACATTTTCAACACATTTACCAATCCAGCCAATCATGCCCACATTATCATAAGCCATTCGATTCAAAATACAATTTATAACATAACAAGTAGCAGTTTCCAATTACTCTTGAATTTCTTGGTTAAAATGAAATCACCTCTTTAAAAGAATTCAAATTTGATCTTCAAGGGGATATTTTAAATCTTTCTCAAAATATCGGTCCCCACATCACGTTAAAACTCTCTTTTCGTAAAATGTTCATTGTAAATATTTGCATGATATTTTGTATCAAAATAGCATGGTGAATATGTAATAAATTTCATGAATGCACACCACATAAACAATAAGGCACAATTTCCTTTGATGTAAATCTTTTCGACAAGCTTGTTTCCTGGTTTAAAACACTTTACGTATAATATATATATTTCAAATGATTTCTAAAAATAACTTACACCCACAGTTCCTTAAAATTCTATCAACGCATGCTTTCCATAAATTTTGCACTTCACGTAAAATATACGTACATGTATATATATATGAAATTTTTAAAATTGACACCTCTTACTCACCTCATAATAGTGGGATATTACTTTACTATTGATTCGTACGCGTATATAATTAATTCTATTTGTCGGTCACATACTTCGTTCGGCACGTCTCCACAATAAACTTTCCTAGCAACAATTTAAACTCAGTATACTTAATCACACATTTGTATGGGTAGCAACTTAATTAAAAATTCCTTAAGCAACTTGCATATTTTTCATCTAAAATATGCACAATATTAAACTACCCATAAACTTTAAAATATAGTATTAACTTACCATTGGGCCTTTTTCATTTCTTTATGACCTTTGGGCCCTCTCCATGGGCTTCTTCATTTTTCCTATTTGGGCTAAGCCCATTTATTTTTATTTCCTATTGGGCCATGCCCACTTATTTTCTATTGGGTCATGCCCATTTATTTGCTATTTCTTTTTGTTTTTGTTTTTGTTTTTTTTTGTTTTTCTTTCTTTTTCTCTCTTCCACGTTTCTTCTTCTTTTCTTTTTTTTTTTCTTTCCAACCCGTCACTCCCTTCACCACCGTGGCTTCCTCTCTTCCTTTCCTCTTAAAATCGATCACCAAAAGCCTCATTTTTTCACCCTTTTTGCTGCCATTTTCTGCTCTAAAATCAGCAGATTTCCAACTCAAATTTCCAGCAACAAAACTTCTCAATTTTGGCAGTACAAAGCTGTCCAATTTTCCTGCACAAACTACCAGCAAACAGTTCCAATTTTTTTGCACAAATTGGCAGCAAACAGCTCAAATTTTCAGCAGCCAAAGTTGTCTTCCTATGGCAGCAAAAACCTCTAAAAATTTCTAGTAGAAAATTCACACAATTTCAGCAACAAAAACCTTGAATTTTCAGCACCAAAATCAGCCATAAAAACCTCAAAAATTCTTGCAATTAACCTAAAAAAAAAATCAGGTTTCATACCTTAAAATTTTTTAGCTTTTTCCTCCTCCAAAAATTACAGCAAAAAGCTCTCTTTTCCTCCCTCAAAGTGCAGTAAAACCGTGCCAAGAAAATAGCTGAATGTTCATTTCTTTTCTCTTCCTCTCCCACAGTTTTTCTTTCCTGTTTTTTTTTCCTTTGTTCTTTGCTTTTCTTTTGCTTTCCCTCACAACCAACTTCTCTCTTTTCTTTTTCTTCTTCACTTCACCGATTTAACTTTTCTTTACTCTCTTTATTCTTTTGTTCAGTCGGCCCCCACCTTACATTTCTTCTTACTTTTTTCTTTTTATTTTCTTTATATTTCTTTACTCCATCTCACTTGGCCGGCTACCCACTCCACTTGGTTCCAAATTTATTATTATTCCAAACGACTTTGACTTTTCTTCATTCCCATCCAAACCACATCATTCCCATCCAAACCATATTCACCCCATTCTTTTTATTTCCTTATTATTTTATTCTCTCCAAATAATGCAATTTACATGTAATTCCTCAATTTCATTTTATTTGATACACCTCTCTCAAATTTTCATATTTTAAAATTAATTATTTCAACACGTGTAAAAATTCTAATTTTCTTCTATCTTCCTTTTCTTTCACGTGTATAATCAAAATATCGAGATCGCATTTCAACGCGGTATCACCATAATATTTAAATATTTACTTACTCGCATTAGCTCAATTTAATAAAATCACGCTGACACAATTATCATCATTTTCCTTCAAAATTCTTCTTTACTTATTCTCCCCCACTTAAATTAGTCATATTCCATTTTTCATGACCAATTTCGACAATATATGAAATATTAATATTTTAATATTATTTTATTGAATCAAAAATTATTTTATTTCAAAAATTTTCACTTACCTTCTTTGGTCTCGAAACACATCATTACATCTCGATTTATTTCCAAATCATCCCTTAGCTTACTAATTCCTCTCCAAAAAAAATATTATTATTTAATTATTATTTCTACACGCGTGAAGCATTTTATTCTAGAACGTTCCTTTCATCCTTTGTCGCTCTTTAGCACGCCAATTCATATCAAACGATCATTCGTTTGATCAATAAGGTCTTATTTGTGTCCAACAAGGGTGCGGGGTATTACAATTATCAAAGCTGCGTTAGTGGCACTTCGACCTCACGCACAATCATCATAAGATCTCTTAAGCTTGGGATCCCTCTCATCTTTAGCTTGCATCATGAACATATAACATTTACATAAATCAACATCGTACTTAGCCTATAATGTATATGACTATCTCAACACGTACATCTCACGGCATATATTTGATAACCTCATAAATCACTTACATGCTTAGCCCATAGTGTATATGACTATCTCAACACATACATCTCATGGCATACATTTCATAACCTCATAAATCACTTACAAGCTTAGCCCATAGTGTATATTATAAAGGACAACAAAAGGAAAGAAACCAAGTAACCGCACAACATTAACTCACAAGATTTTCCAACATCAAAGTAAATCACAAAATCAATGCCTTCAAGCATGAAATCTGCCAAAATCTGTCAACCATGAATTTGCCTCCATCAAATCGGCCTCACCATAATTCTCTACAACCGTTATATAAAACCTGATCATCACAAATCTACATAAATAGATATGTATAACATTGTAAAGATTCAAGCTTCATAATACACAAATACCTTTCCTTATATGGTATTAGAGCATATTGCATCACTAGCCTTTGGATCTTTTTTCAAAACTCTCTCATGGCAGTTACCAACCCTTCCTCAAATAACACCACCACTCCTATTTCTATCAATGTAGTAGCACATATATGTCACAGCCCAATCTCGGGCCATGACCTACGCATGGACCCAATAGGCACAAACCATCAGGCCCAAGCAAGCCTTTCTATGAAAACTTGTTCATTAGACCATCTGTCCTTCATTTATCTCTAAGATTCTTAATTCATAATTAACAAATATAATTTATTCTCAAGAATAAATCATGGCAACTAAACATATACCATTCACAAAATAATATTACCATTTGCCAACCTATGGCGATATTACTATCCAAACGAAACATTTAAATAGCCATATACACATACAAAAGACCTTAATTATCAGTGGAGTGACTTTGGCGTGGATACTATCATGGGGTGTTCTAGTAAACCTACCATAAGATGAACAGGAGGAAGCGCCTCTACCTAAGATCCAACTATCTTCGAACTTGAAAACTAAAATATGGAGTTGAAAAGAATGAGTATAAACCTAATGAGTGAACATAGGAAGGGAACAAGCAAACGACAAGGAAAGTTTTAGAAAGCATGATGCACTTATGTTGAAAACAATGCAATTTAGTTTAATTTCTTGTTAAAATCGCTCAATTCAACCCTTGGTTATTTAATACCTTAGTATTGAAAGATCCATAATCAATAATAAAGTTAAAGAGTGAAAACTACAGTAGAGTCCAAGCAAGGCAAGTATGGCAGAGTGAATCTTGCTGTAGAGAAAAGGCATTCTCGCTACAGTGAAATTTAGGGCAAAATTTTGAACCAACCACCTGAAAGTTTCTCGCTATAGCGAGAATGAATTTCACTGCAGCAAAAACCCAGGCAAGCATTATACTCAACCACCAGAGAGTTTCTCACTACAACGAGAATAAATTTTCACTGTAGCGAAAAGCAAGGCAATGAAATTAAAAAAATTCTTGTCACAACAAAATCCATTTTTGCTGCAATGAAAATCAATTGGAAAGCGCTTATCAAATTTTAACATTCAATATTCAATGCAATCACAATATATTTTCCCAACCTCTCTATATATATAACATATATAAACATATATACACTACTGGCATCACCCCAACTCTTCCCCAGCTCATGTGCACTCCCACACAGCACAAAGCTAGGTCATCATGTGCCCTTCCACACCGCACATTACAATATCATCATCAGAATCATGTGCTCTCCCACACCACACATTACAATATCATCATCAGCACCATGTGTTCTCGCACACCGCACAGGGCATAAATCATCAACGTGTGCACTCTCACACCGCACACTACCCGCATCGTCATGTGCACTCCCACACCACACACGCATGGTTATAATTATCATACAATAATACCATTTAATGCATAACATACATATCAACATAATGTAGAAACACGTGAACTAATCACATTTCACATTTCACAATATAAGAACATTTTATCAAGGGCTTGTTCCCCAGGCATATTTTAAAGCAAAAACAAATAAAATTTTCAAATGATTCATTCAAACACTTATGTATTTCCCAAAACAATTTAGATGCAAGTTCACTCACCGTAATAATGCCACCTAACGAAACTAGCACCCATAAGATCTTAATCCAGGTAGTCCCAAAATACCATTAAAACCTATATTTACCAATAAACCATAACAACCTCAATTGAGTCATATTCTGAATCTAATAATTCTACTAAATATATACTATACAATCTAAACTTTAACCTAACACTTAACTTAGAACTTTTAGTCTAATTCACAAACCCCTTAAACTAATTGTTCAAGCTTGAAGTTTTCTTTACCTTGGTGCTTGAAGGCATGAAGATCATCAAAACCTAGCCATTTCAAGGAAAGAAATTTTGAAGAAAATTAGAAAATAAAGTCTAAAAATTACAAACCCATAAACCCTAAAATTCAAGAGTTGAAATATATACCTATTGGTTTTAAAATGAAGATCTGCAACCGAAAGTTCAAGTATTGATGAAAGTGGAGTAGAAATAGAAAAAGAAGAAAAGAAAGAGATATTTTTCTTTCTCTCTCCTAGGGTTTAGATGTGCTGAAAAAATGGGGTTAGAAGCTATGGTTTTAGTGCCCAAGAAGTTAGGGGAAGGAAGAAGTAGGAAAAGAAAAGAAAAGAAAAGAAAACAAGGAAAAGAAACTGAAAAGCTTAATTTCTTTTGGTGAAGGATGAAAATGGCATTGGGAGGAGAAGAAAATGGAAGATGATGCCTTGAACATGATGGCGGGCCATGGGATAAGGATGAAGGGTCCAAGCTTCCTTTGGAACCTTTGACCAAACTAATGGGAAAATTACCATTTTACCCTCCAAGGTTTTCACCCTTTTTAATTAAGTCCTCCCACAATCTTTTAATTCCAATTAATTCTTATTTTTCTTCTTTAACACTTGTACCAACAAAATATCAACTTTATAGTTCAACGCGGTATCACCATAATATTTAAATATTTACTTACCTGCACTAGATTTATTTAATAAGGACACTGTGAGACCTTGACCTTTATAGACTCGTAAAGGGAAGTATATGCAATATCCCTTATCAGGGGTAACAATATTATGGTCTAAGTAGGCCTAAGGCATAAATGGATGGTGAAATTAAGGGTAAAATGGAAAGAAAACCAAAATTTTGACGATTTTCACGATAAGGGCAAAATGGTCATTTTTCACCTCGAGTTAAATTTTATGTTTTCATGAACCCAAGTATGTTTAGACCTTTATGGACCTTGTCCTAGTGTCAAAAGAATAAAAAGATTGCATAAAAGATTAAAGGAGAGTAAGTTAATTGGTGGAGGGGCAATTTGGTAATTTTAAGTGGAATGGATAAGATTGGCCTATAAATACTTTCTTCCAGCAGCTTCTTCTCCCATTTTCCAGCAGCTTGTCTTCTTCTTCTTCTACTCTCTCACGTTTCTTTAATTCCTCCATGGAAGCTTGATATGGAGCTTGCATGATTTTCTCTCTCTAGCTCTAGTTTTCACACTTTTGAGTCATTTTGACTAGAACCCTAGTATTCTTTCACTCTCTCACTTTAAAACCCTTGATAAATCTCATTTTTGTACTTTCTCTCACTAATTGGACATTTTAGAGAAAGAAAGAGAAAATTACACCATTTATTTGAAAGCTATTGGAAGAGAATTTGACTACAAAGGAGCCTTAAGGTAAGTGATGAACTAAGATCGATTTTTAGCTGCAAAAAATGGCTAGTAATTGGGATTTATGAGCTATTTTATTGTTGAGTATGTTCATTACTTTTAGTGATTGAGATAATGAACATAGATAGCCATTTAATGTGACAATTGAAAGCTAGCTAAGAGATAGCTTTTAGGGTTCATAGTGTGTGAATTGACCTATTGCTTATGCTAATGTGATCCTAGGTTCTAATGAAGTCCCATCCTTCCAATTAGATCATTAAGGGAATTAGAGTCAACTAAAGGCTCAACAATAAATCGGTGAGTGGACTGCCTTCAAAGCTTGTTTGGGAGATATAATGTAATTGCCACCCATTTAAAAGAATTATCAAGTTTTCATAAAATCAAGTGCCTTGGGAACAAGCTTTTGTCAAATGGTTTTATGTTGTGATATATTATTGCTATGGATTCATGCACTATTGCTTTATGATGATATATATATATATATATACGTGTGTGTGTGTGTGTGTGTGTGTGTGTGTTGTGCATGACGAATGATATTGTGTATAATGATTGTAACCGTGTGTGTGCATGATGTGGGGGAATGCACCTGCCGGTGATGATGGTGGCGTGAGAGATGGATGATGATAGTGCCCGTGTGCACGATGTGGGGGGATGTACACGATGGCACTAATTGTACACGATGTAGGGGGGATGCACACGATGGTGCCGGCTATGTGCACGATGTGGGGGGATGTACATGAGCCGGGTGTGATTATGATGATGTTGATGTTTATCTATGTAATTATGCACATCTAGACTTATGAAATGAAAACTTATGAATGTGATATATGATTAACATATATGAGAAATTTGATACATTGCACTTTAGGAATTTTTATGGGCTGTATGTTTATTTTGTTAGTTTAGCAAGATGGCCTTTTTGTTGAGTAAGGGGGAACTTTTCTCTTGTTGCTTTGTTTTCGCTGCAGTGAAATTCATTCTCGCTGCAGTGAGAAACTCTTAGGTTTGAGAATCTTTACCAGAACTGGTTCTCGCTGCAGCGAGAATGTATATAGCTATAGCGAGATAGTCACTGTAGCTTCTCGCTGCAGCGAGAAACTCTTTGTTTCATTAGCTGAATTTTGCTGCAGCGAGAAACCTTCTGTTTTTGGGTTACAATTTCACTGCAGTGAGATTCAATCTCGCTGTAGCGAAAAACCTTCTGTTTTGGTCTCCTATCTTGTCCAATTGCTGCCCTATCTTTCACTTCTTTGCTACCATATCGGAGCATGGACTTCCAACATTAAGGATTAAATGAGTTAAGTTTAAAATGGGGAGGTTTAGTGAGAAACCCTCGACCAGTCGAGAAACCCTCGTTCGGCTAATAACTAAATCCTAATGTCGCTACACCAAAAATTCGTTGTCGTATTTGACTTGCTTGTGTAATATTGAAGCTTTCATTCTTTAAATGGTTCGTTATGTATGGGTTCATGATTTTCAAATGATTAATCATTTAAGGGCTTGATGAGAGGTGTTTAATAAGAATATAAACAAATTGCATTGTTTTGAAAAAGAATGCATCATGATTTCGTTAAACATTCCTTATGGTATGCTTGTTCCCTTCCTTGTTCACTCACTGGGTTTATACTCACCATTTTCAACTTCATGTTTTCAGATCACGAGGCAGCCGGTAACTAGGACGAGGTGTCTTTGTAGACTTGTATCCATCTTTTGGTAGGTGTCTCGGATTCAATAGTTGTACATTTGTCCGAGTCCTTCCGCTGGAAGTTGAGTATTATTTTGTTGTGTATAGACGAACCTAATGTAAATTGCTAAGATACATGTTGTAGACAATGTATATACGCTTGTTTGGTATGCCAGTATGAGATGGAAATGTGTAGTATTATTTTGGTTCTAAGTTATGAAATATGATTTAGCAGTCTACGATGGAATGATGAACTGGTCAGATTAATAGGCTTGCTTGGGCTTAGTGGACTATGTCCATTGGGCCCACGCGTCGGTCATGGCCTAGAATTTGGGTCGTGATAGATTCTCACTCACCTCTAATACTAACTATTAACTTAACTTTGAGCTTACCTCAATCCCAACCCACAAGAACTCATACCATGACCACAAGATCACAAAGCAATATCTTTAAATCCAAAATAGTGTTCATTGCATCAAAACATCTACTTCCTTGTCCTATTGAACCCACTTATGTTAGCCAAGCTATGAAAGACCCAACATGGAAACAAGCAATGATAGAAGAGTTTAATGCACTGGTTAAGAATCAAACCTAAGTATTAGTTCCTCCATTTTCCAAAAAGAATGTTATAGGTTGCAAATGGGTGTTTAGGGTCAAAAGAAAGCCAAATGGCTTAATGACAGGTACAAAGTGAGATTAATGGCAAAAGGGTCCCATCAACGTGAAGGCATTGACTATACAAACACATTAAGTCCTGTCTTTAAGCCTACTACCATCAAGATTGTTTTTGGCATTGCCTTATCCTATGGGTGGCTTATTCAATAACTTGATGTCAACAATTCCTTTCTTAAAGGCACTTTATCTAAAGAGGTTTACATGGCACAACCCACTGGTTTTATTGACAAAGACAAGTCCCTTCATGTTTGCAAGCTTCACAAGGTAATTTATGGTCTTAAACAGGCTCCTCGTGCTTCGTATCAAGAATCAAGTAGTTTCTTTACTGGTTATGGATTCCAAAACTTAATTTCAGATGCTTCATTATTTATTTATACCAAAAACTCTAGCATTATATATTTTTTGGTATATGTTGATGACTTATTTGTTACTGGAAATGATGACACAACGTTGGAAAACTTTTTGTAACAGCTCTCTAAGAGATTCTCTTTGAAAGACCTTGGACCTTTAAATTTCTTTTTGAGAGTGGAGGTAACCACAACACCTACAGACATGTTCCTATCTCAACCCATGTATATAAGAGAACTACTACAAAAAATTAAAATGGACAACGCTAAGGAAGTTGCCACAACAATAGCCACCAATGTCAAGTTGCAACTCAAAGATGGAACTAGTTTAGTTGATGCATTAGATTATTGTTACAACCCAATTTTTGAGCCATGACTGGTGCAAGGGCCCAATAGGCATAGCCCACTAGGCCCTAGCCAACCTTTCTATATGAACCTGTACATTAGTCCATCTATCATCCATATTTCTTTAAGATCTATGCTTCATAATGTTCAAATGATAAATTTCTTCGAAAACAATTCATAAAACCCAAGTATATACTCATAATGGCGTCATCAATCAAAATATACATAGATAGTTTGCCAAATGGATCTTAACAATTCACATTAAGCACACATGTACATATACAAAGACCCTAACCGTCAACAGAACGACTCTAGGCGTGGGTGCTAACATTTAGTGTCATGGCAAACCTACCGAAAAATGAATAAGAAGGAGCCCCTCAACCTAGCACCCAATCACCTCCAATTCAGAAAACCTAAAACATGAAGTTAAAAAGAATGAGTATAAACCCAGTGAGTGCACATAGGAAGGGAACAAGCATACGATACGAAAAGTTTTAGAAAACAAAGCACAATGCACTTTTGTAAAAAAAAAATTATAATGCAATTTAACTAAATTTCTTGTTAAAACCCCTCAATTCAGCCCTTGAATATTTAATCCCTTAGTCTTGAAAAATTCATGATCAACAATGAAATTAAAGAGTGAGAACTGCAACAAATCTCCAAACAAGGCAAAAAGTTTTTCGCTGCGGCGAGAATCAAATTTGGCTGTGGCAAGAACAGTGTCTCCCAAGGCAGAAAGTTTCTCGCCATGGTGAAAATTAATTTGGCTTTGGCGAGAATAGTAACTATAAAGCCCGACATTATAAAGTACTTGCCATGTCCTTCATGTGATTGACAATATGCTTGCATACTTGGAAAGCCCCGAAAAATCGTCAAAAGTCGATATTGTACACTACCCATGCTTTCTTTTTCATTTTCCATGCTTAGAACTCAAGTTTGCATGATGAACCCATGCTGGCCGAATTTGAGAGGAGAGATTTTGAGCATTGATTTTGCTAGATTTCAAGTTAATTAAGTGTTTTTGGTTGTATGGTAATGGAAAGCATGAAATCTAGCAAGGAATCACTTTGTTCTTGTCACGACCCGGAACCTCCCTCAGGCCCATGACAATCGTCGTGACGTCCCGATTGACACTCATTATCCGGAATGCCAACCGGAACCCCGCAAGGCTTACATATAAGTTTCTTTCCTTTCCTGTGAGCAATCATTGTTAAATATCAAGTTTTTAGAGAATATATACTATTTTAGATAAAAAACAATCAAAATAAAATTTTCACCACACAGGGGTATTTTGGTCATTTTTTTCTCATAAATTTTGAAACTGGCTAAAACGTAATATACAAGTACAAAACACATAATTCATATTCAAAATGAGTTTAAAAGTCTAAAATATTCATTTAAAACGAAATTACGGTTATTTGAATATAATAAGAAAATAAAAGAAATATTAAGGAAAATATTCTATTTTCTTATAAAACAATATTTATAGAGTTATACGTGAATAATTTTTATAGCGTAAAAGCTAAATAAATTTATACATACTAAAATACAGTAAGCCAAAATATTTAATTTAATTTACAATAACAAGAGGGCCCCCGAATAAACAAAAGTAAAGAAGACTGCGAACCTACGGTTGGAAAATGCAGATCCAATGGTAGTCCTCGATGAGATCAGCTATCTACAGTCTATACTGAACCTGAAATGGGTGGAAAGGAGGGTGGTGAGATTTTAAAATATCAGTGAGTAAACAGACATTATCATAAATATCTAAAGGCGAGTAAAAAGGAGGCAAGTTTAAACAACAAATTTCAACCCATTTCATAATGTTTTCAATTTATTTCTTAAACCATAAAATATTTGTAATTTACCAAAACAGTTGTTAAGGCTTATGTCTTTTATTAAAACAAGGCTCAAGCCAAAACTAATCCTCGGGGATACCTTGGCCGAGGCATCTAACCGAGTCCGCCAAGGGTGTTAAAATATTCACACGTGAAACACATTTTTATTTTTAAAACAAGTCGTCCCTTGGCGTTGGTCGAGTTACACATTCACGTGGGGGTTCGAGGTGAAGTGAGCTCTAATACTACCCCGGGAGTTACCCTCCTCGTCTCTACAACCGGAGTAACTATATAACTGGGTTTACCGTGCCCCTCTAATAGGCAGTCCACGGAAATCGGTCACTGCAGTGACTAACCTACCAATTTTAATAAAATTTCGATAGTATAACGTGGCTTTTATTTATTTATCCAGCTTGCATAGTAAAAACAACTTACATAAATTTCCCAATGCATTCACAAAATATAGCCACATATACTCATTTCTCATAAGTCATTCCTAGGAAAATATATATTTTTCAAGTCAATTTGCAGCCTCCAATTACTCAATTTCATAATCAATACAATATATTTTTATTTGTCACATTTATTCCTAAAACATAAAAAATCCCGTTTTAATCTCGTTCTCATTTCATAAAATACATAAAGGGCATTTAAAAATAAACTCTAGATAATTTACAATAATAATAAGTTTACTCACCGTTTGTACAAACTAAAAGCTTTCTAAACGCCCCGATCACTACTCGTCGGGTACGACTTCTTTGCCTTTTCTGGAAGGCTCTCCTCCTTGACACATTACAAAAATTTACACAATTCATCACATTGATGCTAAATCACTATATAATTAACTTAAATCCTATACTAATGCATGGTATGAAATGCAATAGCCTAAAACGGCTTAAACGCGGTATTAACCTATTTTTGGCACTTTGCCCGATAAATTACTAGCGCGCTCCATTTTAGCTCTAAATCATCCCATTCTCTCTCCAACATTTCTAACCATTAAATATCAGCCAATAACCTTCTAAAAAAAACAAAATCAGCTCACTCCCTTCCTTGGAAAATTCGGCCAAAAATGGGACATTAACTCGGTTAATTTTCTATTTTGTTTTTCTATCACGTTTAATCGTTTTTCATCATTTTCTCTTCATTTTCCTTAGAATAAAATCAATTCATCATCATTGTACAGCATTGAGCATCCAGCCAAGAGTGGGTATTGTGAAAATTTAATGATTTCTTGCCCAATTTAATTTCTAAACACATTTAACTAACTAAAACTATCAATTTAACTAAAAATCAAAACCTAAAAATTTCAATTTTTCTCCCCTAGAATTTCATCCAGGCCTTGATATCACTTTTTGATCTCTCTCCTCAAGCATGCTAAATGGAAATAAAGGTATAGGAAAGGTAGAAATCAAGCTAACATCGAAAAATCTTACCGTTAGACGCGTAAACGGTCAAAAAACGTGAATTTCCCTTTGAATTTTCTTGTTTCTCTTTGGTTTTTCTTTTTTTTCTTCCTTTCCTCTCTATTTCCTCTCTTGTTCTTCCTTATGGCCGGCCAGCACTTAAAATGGGTTTAAATGGGCTGACTTTTCATTAAAATAATATTATTTCATTAAAAAAATGCCACGTGTCACTTTCCCATTGGCCCATTTTTAAAATTTCATCCATTTGTTTCCAAATTTTCACCATACACTTGTCTCACATATCCATAGCTTAGATAAAATTCTCAAACTTATCCAAAGTCTCGGTGGAGTAATTTTTGAAATTTACACTTTTGCCCCCGTAAAAGTGAAAAATTACATTTTTGCCCAAAAAAATTGAAAAATTGCCCATAGACATATTTTTCATCCCTTACACTCATACCATTCTCCAATTTGTCAAATTTGATCTAAATTCTCTCAAAATCTCAAATTTTGTCCGTGGGTGGCAAAATTACGATTTTGCCCTTGAATATCAAAATTTCCAATTTTACCCCAAATTAACCCTTGAACTCTGAACAATCATTTTTTTAGTCATTTCTTGACTATAAAATATTAAATTTCATCCTACAATTCCTATTTGAACTAGTTAGAGGTTAAATCAACTCAAGTGTACCATTAGGTATAATACCGAGTTTCGTCTATTCTTAGGTGCTTTTCCTAGCATAATAACATACTACTCAATGCATGTATGTCCTGACATGTGTTTATAGGGTCAGGTTTTACAGTTCTTCACAAACCCACGAGAGGTCGAATTTTTTAGGGAGGATATTGAGGTTGAAATTGATGATATTTCATGATATTTTGGTGATATTTAATGATTGGTGAGGCTAGAAATTTAATGGGAAATTTTGGCATGAAAATTTGAATTTTTACCTAATGTATAGACATGTGCAATTTATGGTTCGGACTGATAAATTGAATCATATTCACAGTCATTGAGGTATTTTAAGTATAATTGGAGTGTAGAAAAGGAAAGAAATCGATTTGGAGTTAAATTAGAGGTTTTAGCCAATTACATCGAGAATAGTGCGAATTAGGTCGAATACCATATTTAAACGGCTATTCGGACATTTTGCATCACATTTCGTGCATTCATATAGATTTATAGAGCCTGAAATAATTTATGATAAATTGACACAATTTATTGAAATTCATATCACGTATGATGTATAGGTGGTGAGCCCTCTAACAAGGGTAAAGAGATTGTGCCCGAAGACCGAGAATAGAAGTATATCGAACTCCTAGTACAGTGAGTAACCTTACTATCATCTTAATTATCTAAAGTATGTTTTATCCGATTTTGTGAATTTTATGGAAAATGAATTAAATGATTAATTTTCCAGTTTTATAAACAAAATGTGATTTAATGAAATAATTTCATAAAATTGTTTTAAAATGAAGTGATGGTTTGAAAATAGAGTAATTTGAGACTGTTTTCATGTGTTGTAAATTCATGGTTTAAATCGAATGGCTTATGACAATATTTGCATGAATGGCTAAATTGGTATTTCTGTTGAAATATATATGAACTGTGTATTTAGCCTTGAAAGGCTGTGAATTATAATAATTGTCATATCATGTTATTGAATTTTATTGTATGGTGGTGTTTAGCTTACTGCAGTGGGCGGCTTTCCGTGGACCAGCCTATTAGAGTGGCACGGTAAACCCCATTATATCTTACCTCAGTATGAAAGGCGTGGGTGGATAACTCCTAAGGCTAACATTTTAGAGTTTACTTCATGCCAAACCACCACGTGAGGGTGAACTCGGCCAACGCCAAGGAACGACTATGTTTTCAAAATAAAAACATGATTTATGCTTACATAACTTTTTAACAGCCTTGGCGGACTCAGTTAAGATAGCCCTCGGCCAAGGTATCCCTGATAACTGAGTATGAGAATGATTTTTGGCATGAGCCAAGCTTTCAGGAAATCATAAGCCTAGTTATTTATTTGGTTGAAATGAGTTGAAAGGTAATGAAATTACAGTATGATGACTTATTTCAATTGTCTCCATTTACTCGACTTTAGATGGTTTAGATGGTATCTGTTTACTCATTGGGATTTTATAATCTCACCACCCTCAATTCCAACCATTTCTGGCTCGAGGTAGCCTGTGGATAGCAGATATTGTCAAGGATTATAGTCGGCTTTACTACTCCAAAAACTATAGGTTTACTACCTTTGTCCAGTTTTGTTCCTTGTGGGCCCACGAGTCACTGTAAAGTAAATTTCATATCTCGGTTATCTGTATTATAGTATGTATGAATTTATTTAGCTTTTACATTACAAAAATTATTTACCGATGACTCTATAAATATTGTTTTACAAGAAATTAGAATATTTTATTGAATATTTTTATTTTATTCAAATAGTTGTAATATCATTTTTAATAAATGTTTTAGACACCCAAATTTATTTTAAATCATGAAATATGTGTTTTCCACTCATCTACTACATTTTTCGTCGGGTTCGAAAAATTTTGAGGAAAAATGACGAAAACGCCCCTGTGAGGCAAATTTTATTTTTCCATGGTTTTGAAAGGAAATAAGCTTAAAATTCTTTAAAAACGAGGTTTGGCAATGATTACTCACAAAGGAAATGGAAAAAAAATGGTACTAAAGCCTTGCGGGGTTTCGGTTGGCACTCCGGGTAACTAATGTCCACCGAGACGTCGCGGCGGTTATCACGGGCTCAAGGGGAGTATCGGGTCATGATAGTAACTCTTAAAGCAGAAAGTTTCTAGCCGCGGTGAAAATCAATTTGGCTGCTGTGAAAATGATGTTCTTTGTAATGCCCTTATTTAGATTCGATTTATACAAATTGGCTTGCCCCTAAAGCAGTTTATATATCGTAAACAAACCCGATGCTATGTGTAAACATGTATACAAGAATTTATGTGAATATATATATCTATTTCATATATATATATGTACCCATATGTAACTTCAAACATACATCAAGGACATTTCACTCACCCCCAAAATAGTCTACATGGTTCAACGCATACAACTACCGATCTCAACCCATCTCATGTGCACTCCCACGCTGCACATAGCTAATGTCATTATGTGCACTCCCACACCACACATGGCCATATCATCATGCACAGTCCCACACCGCACCTCACCATCACCATCATGTGCACTCTCACACCGCACACGACAATACCATCATGCGCACTCCCACACCGCAACTCACCATCACCGTCATGTGCACTCCTACACTGCACACACACGTTTGTAGTTATCATACAATATAGCCTTTCAAGGCATAACATGCATGTCAACATCTAAACAAAAATCTTTACACATTAATACTTTTCACATAATTTATTGTTTTGGCCATACACTTAGTTACCCAATCCTATTTCCTAGGGAACTAATATTGACCATCATACAACTATATATCACATCCCAAAATCATCATTACGTCACACGCCACAATTCACTTAGTAATTCAACACAATGTAGGAAACACATGAATTCATCACATTACACATTTCACAACGTAAGGATGTTTCACTAAAGGCTTGTTTCCAAGTGTATTTTAAAGAAAAGACCAATAAAATTTTTCAAGTGATTCATTCAAACACATAAGCATTTATCCCAAAACATTTTAAATGCAAGTTCACTCACCTTAATAATGTCACCTTACAAAATTAGCACCCACAAGATCCTAATCCAAGTAAGTCCTGAAATACCATCAGAACCTATATTTACAATTAAACCATGATAGCCTCAAATAAGTCATAAATTTGAGCTTAAAAATTCTAATAAATATGCACTAGCTAAATTACATTTTAACCTAACATTTAACCTAGAATTCTAGTCTAATTCAGAAACCCATTAAATTGACTATTCAAATTTAAGGTTTTTTTTTCCTTGATGAGCTTGGAGACATAAAGGTCAACAAAACCTAATATTTCCAAGAAAAAGAATTTGAAGAAATTAGGAAATAAAGTATGAAAATATAACCCAAAAATTCTAAAATTCCAGAGTTGATAATATATACCTTTTGGCTTCAAAAAATGAAGATTTGAAGTTGAAAATTCAAGTGTTGATGAAAATGGAGTAGAAATAGAAAATAAAAGAAGAAAAAGAGATTTTTATTTCTCTCTCCTAGGGTTTAGTTGTGCTGAAAAATGGGCCTGAAAGTTATGGGTTTGGTACCCAAGAAGGTAACTGAAGGAAGAAGTAAGAAAAAAAGGGAAGGAAAAGAAAATGAAAAAAAAATTGATTTTCATGGTGGAGAGATGAAAATGGTGTTCGGAGGGTGAAGAAGAAGAAGAAAATGCCTTTTTGTGAAGATAAGAAAGGGTCATGGAAGAAGAAGAAAAGAGTCAAAGCTTCCTTTCGAAGCTTTGACCAAGCTAAGGGCAAAATAACCATTTAGCCCTCCAAGATTTTCACCCTTTTTAATTAAGTCCTCCCACAATCTTTTAATTCAAATTTCTTTCTATTTTTCTTCCTTAACACTTGTACCAATAAAATATTAAGTTTATACTTCAACGAGGTATCACCATAATATTTAAATATATACTTACCCACGCTAGCTTTATTCAATAAAGACATGCAAGCGCCACTAACATCATTTTTCTCCGAAATTCCCTCGTTTTTCTTCACCCCCACTTAGATTGACCATATACTCCTTCTTCATGACTAATTTCAACATCGAATAAAATATTAATATTTTAATATTATTCTATTCTAAAATTTTCCACTTATCTCCTCGGTACCCAAAGTGTCTTATTATGCCCCAATTCACTTCTGAATCACTTTTTATCTCACTAATTCATCCTCAATAAAAGTATTGTTATTTAATTGTTGTTTCCTCGTATGCAAAATATTTTAGTCTAGAATATTCTTTTCACCTGTCACTGCTCTTTGACACTTAAATTCATGTCAATTAGCCCTTCGTCTTATCGATACGGTTATGTTGACTACAACACGGGGGTATGGGCTATTACAATTATAGAAAGCTCATTGGTTTTCTTCAATACCTCTGTAGTACCTTGTACTTTGAGGTTGTGGCTAATAATGCTTACCGACTGCTAATTGAGGTTGATTACCAAGTAAAATGGGTAATTCAGGAGTGAAGCTGTGAAACCTCAACCTTTATAGACACGTAACTAGAAGTAGACGTGATAAAATGGACTAGGGGCAATTTCATCATTTTCTTTAGTAAGTTCCTAGAAGTATGCTTTCAAACATTATTAAGGCTTAAGTTGACCTAAGGCACAAATGAATGATGAAAATAAGGATAAGATGACGAAGAAAATAGAAATAATGATGATTTCTAAGGTAGAGGTAAAATGGTCATTTTGCATATCGGGTCTAAATTTTTAACTTTTCACAAACTCGAGTACTTCTAGACCATTATGGACTTTGTCTCACTGTCCAAAAAGTAAAAAGTTGAATCGAAGGAAAGAAAAAGACAAAGTCACCTTATGGAGGGCATTTTGGTAAATTATATGAAAAATTGGATAAACTTTAGATATAAATATCTAAAGCTCCAACAATTTCCAGCAACTTCCAGCCATTTCTTCTTCGTTTTCCATCTCACGTTTCTTCATCTCCATGGGAGCCTCCCTTAAAGCTTCCATAGCTCCCTCAAATTAACTTCAATTTACATGATTTAGTGCACTTTTTCATAGAACCTTTGGTGCTCTTTCACTTTCCCACCTTAAAACCCTCAAAAGTCTTTCTTCAGCACTTTCTCTCACTAGTTGAAAGTTTTAGAGAGAGAAAGAGCAACTTGCCATAGTAGCTTGAAAACTCTTGAAAAAGAGTTCAACTACAAGTCTAAGAGTTAGGGTTGATTTTAGGTGGTTAGAGATGGCTAATAATTAGAATTTTGGGCTGTTATATTTTTTATGGTTATATTGTGTATGATAGGTTCCAACGAGGCCTCACATGTCTGTTTGAAGTAATAATCGAAGTTAGAGTCAATTAAAGATTCAACAATATCGATGAGTGAACTTGCACAAAATGTTTTTGGGAAATACATATGTGTTGGGATGAAGCATTTAAATGATTTTACTTGGTTTTCATTAAATTATGCATGGGAACAAGCCCTTGATAAAATATTTTGATGTTGCGAAAATGTGAAATGTGTAAAAAAATGAATCCATGTGCTCCTATATTATGTTGGTATGTATATATATGAATATGTGTTGTGCATTGATGAATAATGTTGTGTGATGATGATGACCCAACTATGTGCGTTGTGGGAGTGCACATGAGCTAATGATGACCAGGTTATGTGCGAGTAGGGAGTGCGCTTTAGCCGATGATGACTCAGCTATGTGCGAGTAAGGAGTTCGCATAAGCCGATGATGATGACCCGGCTATGACAATGAATGAAGTGGGGTGGTGTACTATTTATATATGTTTATATATGTATATGTGATAGAAAATTTATGATTATAATAGGTGATTGAAATGAATAATGAGAAACTTGATTATTGTCAATGTGTTCACTTTGATGTGCAATATGTCAAGAATGGATTTTGTGGCATGTGAAAATCCCTTTATTGTCATCTGCCCTGAATCTCGCTGTAGTGAGAAACTTTCAGGTGGTGGGGGCACAAACCAGCCTTGTTTCTTGTTGCAGTGAAAAAGAATTCTCGCTGCAGCGAAAATGGATTTTCACTGCAGTGAGTAACTTTTGAGTACTCCCAAAATTCTGGTGTAGTGCTTCCACTTTGACAATGATTTTAACAACCTTCAGGTCAGAAATGGGAAAAGTAGTAAACGTAAAAGTTGTATCCTAGCCTCTTAGCTTTCTAATGGTCCAATACTCAGGTCAATTGGAATTTGGTAGTCGGAGATATACTGGAAAAATCGAAACATATGAGAACTAAGACTGTTTCTCGCTGTAGCGAGAAACTTGCTGTCATGCTTTCTACCTTGCTTGCTTTTGACATATTTTTCACCCATTTAACTTCATGGATTGATCATGGGTTTTTGCAACACTATGAGGTTATTAATCATAGTTTGAAATGAGAGATTTTTAGTAAAAAATTAAATCAATTGCATTGTTTTAAAAACAAGTGTATCATGATTTCCAAGTTCTTCTTATCGATTGCTTGTTCCCTTCTTATGTTCACTCACTGAGATTTATACTCACATTTTTAAACTTCATGTTTTCATATTTGAAGGTAGTTGAGACCTAAATTGAGTTGTTCATGTATGCTCGCCTTCTTGGTAGGTAATATGGCATCTCAGTAGCTGTACCTTCACCCACGGTCACTCCACTGACGGTCAAGGGTCTGTTACTTGTGAACACGTATATGTAATGTAATCCGCTAGTATCCATGTTATAAGTCAAATATTTATATTTGATTACTGATTCCATTAGAAGTTGGCAAACGAGTGACATTATTTTGACATAAGAAAATTGTAAGTATTGGGTTACTATAAAATGTTACTGAAATATTTTTAGTGGAGAATTACAATATGTGGTTTTCGAAATGATGGTTGGGAATGATGATCAGGATTGCATAAAAGGGCTTGCTTGGGATTAGTGGGCTATGCCCATTGGGCCCATGCGCCAATCATGGCCTAGGATTTAGGCTGTGACAACCTCTCACTGACTAGACTTGACATCACTTATGCCATCAACAAATTATCTCAATTCATGCATTCACCAACTCTTACTTACTAGTCAAGTCTCAAAAGGATTTTAAGATATTTGAAAGGCACCATTCATCATGGGTTGCACTTAAACAAATAATCATCTTTAAATATTTCTACCTTTAGTGACTCTGATTGGACTGGAAATCTTGATGATCCGACCTCCATTACTGCCTACATAATATATCTTGGAAGTAATCCTATATCCTGGAAATCATCCAAGCAAATATCAATGGCAACATCCTCCACATAAGCTGAATATAGAGTTATTGCCAACACCATTATTGAACTAATCTAGATCAAGAATCTTCTCAATGAACTGTATGTCTCTTTTTCCTTTGCACTAATCCTGCACTGTGACAACATCGGAGCTATATACTTAAGTTGCAATCTTCTTTTTCACTCAAGAATGAAACATCTAGCTCTTGACTCTACTTTGTATGCCAACATGTTCAAAATGGACAACTTGAGGTCTCTTACATTCGAACAAATGATCAACTTGCAAATAGAATCACCAAGCCTTTAGTTAAGTAAAGGTTTTTCTACTTAAGGTCCAAGATTAGTGTCACCAATGGCTCCACCATCTTGCAAGGGCATATAAAGGACAACAAAAGGAAAAACAAGAAGTAACTGCAAAACTTTGACTTACTAGATTTTCCAACATCAATGAACATACAGAATCAATGCCCTCAAGCATGAAATTTGCCAAAATCTATCAAACATGAATTTGCCTCTATGAAATCTGCCTCACCATAATTCTCTACAACTGTTACATAAAAACTTATCATCATAAATCTGTATAAATAGATATGTATAACATTGTATAGGTTCAAGCTTCGTCATACACAAATACCTTTCCTTATATATATGACTATCTCAACACATACATCTCATGGCATACGTTTCATAACCTCATAAATCACTTACAGGCTTGGCCCATAGTGTACAAGATACACTTAACACATACGTTTCATGGCATAAATGCTACAATCTCATAAATGGATCTCTTGCATCCAACATTCTTAACATGCTACATCGTATCTAACATGTGCATGATAACTTTCATACATTATCCATAGAAATATCTTGCATCCACACTAACACGAAGGCTAGAGTAATCAAGTGGACTACAAACATAGAAAGGCTTGTCCCCCCTTATTGAAAACTAATACATAGTAGCATATTTACATGTACAGTAGATTCATAAACAATTTGAAAATCATTATGTCACACATTTCACAATCATTATCAAATCAAGTCATTTTAACATTTCCTTGAAAACTTCTTAAAACCTTGTAGTTCAAATCCTTTAACAAATCAATTATGGAAATAATTTTTCAACATGCTGAAACAACCATTTCCATAAAAATCATGCTAACTTTACATATCAAATACTTAAAGAGGGGTATCCACTCACCTAATTGGAGAGTCGATTCCTAGCTCTAATCACAACTCCATTTTGGCGTTATCTAAGAAGTTTTCAAGTATTCTTATCATACAATAATCATCACAATCATTTCCTAGAATAAAATTTCAAATTAATCATTTTAGGTGCTTTTGAAACTACTCACTTTTAGCTAAACTAATTTTCAAGCTAAAACCCATGCTTAGAAACCGATAAATCTTTCATCCTTACCTTAGGTGAGCTTAGATGCTTAAGAAAATCACAAAGCCTTTAAGATTTAATCACCAACAGAAAATTTTGGCAACAAAATCATATTTTTAGAAACTAGAAATCAAGATTTAAAGTTTCCAAAGCTTAAAAATGTCACTTTTTTCATAACAACTTAAAACCACATCATTTAATCATCAAAAATGAAGATTTTTGTTAAAAATGCATTGGAAGAGCTTAAGAGTTGGGGTTTTACCTTGCAAATGCAATTAAAGGTTGCCAACCTCTAAAAATGGAGTATATTTATAAGTTATGGTGTGAAAATAAGTTTTTACCCCTTTTATTTTTCTAAATAGACGAAATGCATCGGTACATTGGGCCATTTATTGATACATTTGGGTCTAGGAAAAATGTATCTACACATTACGAACATGTTTCGATACATGTTCATATGAAACTCTTTCTAGGCTAAATATATCAATACATCATGAACATGTATCAATACATTTGAAACAGAATGTAGTTTTTGAGGCAAATGGCCTATAAAAACTTGCCCAACTTATTTACATTAAATACCATTTGAGTAAATGTCCCTTTTACTTTTTACTCTCCATTTACTTAAGATATTTAAGAGGGCATTTACTTAAATGTTTATTTAATCTAAATAATCAAACAGCCCCCCATTTGGATTAAATATAAATATAAAAATACAAAATCCAAAAGAATCAAAACCTAAATTTTGGTTTCAAAAACAAAATAAAAAAAGTTCAACTGAAATTAAATTTGCAGCTCCTATTTGCCATAGCAAACATATTCCAAAAATTATGGAAAAATCATTTCTAGTCATCTAAAAATCAAAGGAATCATTACTACCATTTTTTATTTTCAAAAGATTGTTCTATAAAAATCACATATTTTGAACCTTTCCAAACTTAGAATATTTTATGGTTTAAAAGTGACAGGCAACCAAAAGAGTCAGTGAATTCCTTTAAAGGTTGAAACTAAGTTTGATGTTCAAAATATGTAATCTATATGCTTACCTAAGGATTTCCTAACTTATCCTCTTACTCAAGGTGAGATTTCACATTAAGCAATATTTGTACATAGATATACATTAAACTTGCAAGAAAATTTTGAATTCCTTATTGTTCTTAATGCACTTATTAAGGGGGAGCATAAACTTAGGGGGAGCAATCCCTAAATCTGCAAATAGAGTTTATCCCTTTAAAGACATTACACTCTTAATCTAGGAGTGTTTTGTCATTATTGAAAAAGATGGAGAATGTTGACTCCATATGTTTTTAATGATAACAAAACATTCCTTATTTATTATTGTCTAACTTCATTATTTGAATGTGAAGGATAAAGTTAATTTCCCTAATAAAATTGTTGATTAAAGTCAAGTTCAATTAAAAAATGGTTAATCAGTTAAAGAGAGAAAGAAAGAAAGGTTTAGTGAAAACAAAACCTCATTAACTAATGAACAATGAGCCTTAACCAGTTAACATTTAACTAGGCATTGTATAAAAGAAGGCAGAAAAGTCTTAATCGATTATGTTACATCCCATTTTATGGTGGAACATGACCAATGCATGGAACCAGACGAGTATAGCCTACTAGGTCCAAACAAGCCTCTTTAACATTTAAATTAATCATTTGTCATTACGGATGCATATTTAAACATACATAGGCATATAATATCAACTCATGCATACCATCACACACAACATTACACATATATGGAACTTTTCAACATATTAGTGTAAGTACAAACATTTCATATATCATTAGACTGTAGCGTTCTCAGTGCTCCACATCGTTTACATGTCTCAACACCCTTAAGTCTCCATATGGGCCCTTAAGCCACTTTATTCATTTAACATAACATTCATGATGTAATACACCTAAACATTTGGTTTCATCATCATAACATAATCATAATCCATTAAAACACATTCACAGTCTATAAACATTAACATAACATAGATGGACTTGTCAGTTGAATATGACCTAACTCGCTAGGAATCAAAAGGCTACGAGACACCTACCAATGAGGAATGAACGTATCATGTCTTCGTGACACTGGCTACTAACAAGAGAGTGCTATCATTGATCTGCAATAAAATAGTGACGAAAAATAACGTGAGTCGTAAAGACTCCGTGAGTGGATACTAGGAAGGGGACAAGCCAAGGGGAAGAGTTTTTCGTAGCCATGCAATTGTAAATACATATTATTCATAAATTCAACATCATTACCATAATGATCATATAACTTATCATTTTAAACATCCTTTAATAACAAGTATGGAAAACAACTTTAACTAAATAGTTAGAACTCATTTATCCTTGAAAACCTCTCTAAAATCACTTAAAATCCTTTTCTGGAACAATTCTATTGATAAATTATGGAATGTGTCGATATATGTAAGAAATCTATCGATACTTTTGAAAGTGTATTAATACATTTCACACAAAACACTTCTTGTAGCATTCTATTGAAAATGTATCGATACATGCTTCACATGTATCGATACTTTTGCCATAGAATCTATTTTTTGAGCAATATTCTAAATCTAAACCATTCATAAGTCTTTCTAACATTGAGGGATCATTCCCTAGGCTAAGGTTCTGCCTAACCAAGCCATTATCACCATATTACACTGTGAAAAACAGTATTGATAATCATTCAGTCATAATCTATTGTCACATCCCATTTTCTAAAGGCATCATGGTAGGCGCATGGACATGAACGAACATAAACTACTAGGCCCAAGCAAGCCTCTTATCTTAAACATCATTAAACATTCATCATTTCATGTGGAAGCGTTTTATAGTAAGCATTAACATAATCTCATCAAACATACACTCATAAAACTCATTACACAATTAAGCAACTTTTCAAATTAATTATGTAAACTCAAGCATTCCATATATATTGACAAGTGCTAGTATCATAACGCACAATAACATTAATCATTACCAACACCCTCGGGTGTCCACAAAGGCTCTCAAGCCACTATTATAATCTCATACATAACAATATCAGTGTAAAATGGCCAACATTGGCAACATTAACATAAAGATGTTCATAGTTTATAAACATAAATATAAGGTAAAGACTGATTCATCAACGGAACATGATTCGACCTCTAGGCTACAAATGGCTACTAAATCTTCTACTGAAAAAGCAATGGATCACGTCTCTGTGGCACTGATAGCTATGAAAAGTACTATCATTGATCTGCAACAAAAATAAACAGGAAAAATAACATGTGAGTCACAAAGACTCCATTAATGGATATGGGATGAGGACAAGCTAGGGGATAAGAGTACTTCGTAAACATGTTCATGCCATTTATAAACAATTTAATCATAAAATTCATGAAGCATGGTATTTAAATGCATTTTAAATAGCATTTGCATGAAAACTAGTTTTCATAACATTTATAAGCCTATTTACCTTTAAAATTCGCATCAACTTTAATCAAACAACCTTTTTTGCAATGAATATATCAATAGATTCTTGAATGCATCAATGCTTTCTAGAATGTATCGATACATTAGTAAATTGTAATAATACATTCCACACAGAAAGGCTTCTAAAGCGTTTTATTTAGAATGTATAGATACATGCTACTCCATATGCATCGATACTTCAAACACAGAACCCAAGTTTCTAAGCAAAATTTAGCATTTTTGCCATTCCTTAAGTCCCCTTACCTCTTAGGACTACCTTTTATCCTCAATTCATTCCATCAAACTTATTCACATGCTTGTTGACTCCATTAGTTTTTGATGATAATAAAACATTCCCATTCATTTGTGTCTAATAACTCTACTTGAGTGTGCAGGACAATAATTGTATGCATATGATAAATAAATAATTCCATGGGACATATCAAAAAGGCATATGTATAAGAAGCCACAACTAATCAACAAAATAGAAGCCTCTTAGTTGGATAATGAAGGGTATTAGTTAGCTATAATTGAAATCAGAAGTTGACGAGCCCAAAAGTATTGAGAAACAGAAAAGACTTTGTCAAGCCCATCTCTACAATATGTTTATTATGCCATTCTTACATAAGAATGCATGTTTGCTTACTTGGGTACCTCGAAAATCGTTAAAGGATGACAACGTACCAAATGGTACAATCAAGTTGAATTAAGCCTCAAACTAGACCAAATAGACATTTTAAGATGAAATTGAAAATTTTAAAACCCCAGAATGACTTAAAATGGTGATTCGGAGTTCGAGGACCGATTTGGAGTCAAATTGGAATTTTCATGACCTAGGGGCAAAATGGTCATTTTGCCACTCGAGGTTAAGATGTGAGTGTTTGATGAAATTTTTGACTAAGATTGATCATTTGGAGTATAATTTGAGTTTAAGAAGTGAAAAATTACAATTTTGACATTTTTCAAAGCATAAGGGTAAAATAGTCATTTTACCACCCTAAGGGCAAAATTGTAATTTTAGACCACCCAACACTTGTCCAGCACATGAATTTCACCCATTATTATCATGGATAATTGAAGGATTTTATGTGGTGGAGAAAGAAAGCTTAATAGTTAAGAATTTAAAAATGGACCAATGGTAAGGTGACAAGTGTCAAGCTTTTATTTCTTTATTATTTTCCTTATAAATTAGCATAAAACCAGCCCATTTCTCTTCATTATGGCCAGCCAAAGCAAGAAAAAAGGAAGAAAAGAAAGAACAAAGACCCTAGGTGGAAAAATTCAAGGGAAAGGTGTGAAAATTCAAGAAAACAAGTGAAAAAATGTAAAATTTTTTCAATTAAGCTTGAGATCTCTCTATCTTAAGCATTTTTTCTTATTTTCCATGATTGAATCATATGAAATCATGATGAATCCCTTGCTGGCCAAACACTTAGAGGGAGGTTTTGATGCTTGATTTGGTTAGATTTCAATGTATTTTAGTGTTTTTAGTTAGTTAGTGATGTGTAGCATGAAAAGCCAACAAGAAAAATTCATTTTCTCCCATCACCCATCATTGGCCGAATCTTCCATGTAGAGTGTGGATGGTGGATTTGATTTTATGTCAAGTGAATTGGTTAGAAAATGATGAATTACGGTGAGAAAATCAAGTAGGAAAAATCATAGTATTGATGCACCCACAATGGCCGAAATTTCCAAGAGAAAATGTGAGGATGATTTTGCCATATTTCAAGTTATTTAATTAGTGTTTGATGATTTGGAGTATTGGGAAAAAATGGAATTATTTGGAGTTGAATTAGACGTATTAGCCAATTAATCGAGAGATAGATCGAATTAGGCCAATACCATTTTATTTAGGTACACAATTGAACTTCTATTAAACACCGTATTTAGATGGTTACCCGAGCATTTCACATCCCATTTCATGCATTAGTAAAGAGCCTAAAATAGATTTATAATGGTTTGCCACAGTATATTGAATTATGTGTCATGTATTATATATAGGTGGTGAGCCCTCTAACAAGGGTACAGACGTTGTGTCAGAAGACTGAGAATAGGAGTATTTCAAACTCTTGATACGGTGAGTAACCTTATCATCATCTTGATTATCTGAAGTGAATTTTAATTTATTTTTGTGATTTTATGAAAAATGAGTTTAAATGGTAAATCTTTATGTTTTATAAGCAAAAATGTGATTAAATGAAATGATTTTATAAATTGTCTTGAAATTGAATGATGGTTTTGAAAATGGAGTAATTGGAGACTAATTGTTGTGTTATAAATCATGGTTTGAATTGAATGGCTTATGATAATATTGGCATGAATGGTTGAATTGGTAAATGTGCTAAAAATGTATAAACTGTTGTTTGCCTTAATAGGCTGGATAATGATAAAATTACCATGTCATGCTGTTGAATTTTTATTGAATTGATGGGTTTAGCTTGCTGCAATAGGCGGAATCTGTGGACCAGCCTATTTAAGGGGCACGAAATCTTGTTATATTCTTACCTCGATTGGAGAGGCATGTAGGGTAACTCCCGAGGTACAACTTTAGAGTTCACATCACTCCAAACCACCATGTGAGGGTGAACTCAACCAACGCCAAGGAACGGCTATATTTTCAAAATAAAAACATGATTTATGCGTATATGACTTTTTAACAGCCTTGGCGAACTTGGTGGGGATAGCCCCAGCCCAAGGTATCTCTGATAACTGAGTACGAGAATGATTTTGGCACGAGTCAAAGTTTTAAGAAATTCATAAGCCATGTTGATTACTCGATTTTTATGAATTGATTTTATTTGGTTGAAATGAGTTGAAAGGTGATGAATTATAATATGATGATCTATTTTAATCATCTCCATTTACACAAATTTTGTCAAGCTTGACTCTACAATATGTTTATTATGCCATTCCTACATAAGAATGCATGTTTGCTTATTTGGGTACCCCGAAAATCGTTAAAGAACGACAATGTACCAAATGGTACAATTAAGTTGAATTAAGCCTTGAACTAGTCCAAATAGAGATTTTAAGATGAAATTGAGAATTTTAAACCCCAGAATGATTTAAAATGGTGATTCAGAGTTCGAGGACCGATTTAGAGTCAAATTGAAATTTTCATGACTAAGAGTAAAATGGTCATTTTGCCACCTGATGTTAAAATTAGAATGTTGGAAGAAGTTTTTGATCAAGATTGACTATTTAGAACATAATTTGAGTTTGAGAAGTGAAAAATTGTAATTCTGACATCTTTTCGAGCATAAGGGTAAAATAGTCATTTTGCCATCCAAGGGCAAAATTGTAATTTTACACCCCCAATACTTGTCCAACACATGGATTTTACCCAATATTATCATGGATAATTGAGGAAATTTAATTGGTGGTGAGAGATTGCTTAATGGGTAAGTATGACACATGGACCAATGGAATGGTGACATGTGTCAAAATCTCATCCATTTATTATTTTTCTTATAAATCAGCACAAAATCAGCCTGTTTCTCTTCATATGTCCAGCCAAAGCAATAACAAAGGAAGAAAAAGGAAGAACAAGAAGCCTAGGGTGAAAATTCAAGAGAAAATTGGCAGATTTCAAGTAATCAAGCAATCAAAGGTAAAATTTCTTGATTTTGACTTGTGATCTACCTTTCCCATGCATTATTTTGCATTTTCCATGGTTGAATCACAAGATATCATAAAGGATAGTGTGCTGATCAAACCCTAGGATAGAGGTTTTAATGCTTGATTTGGTTAGATTTCAATGTATTTTAGTGTTTTTAGTTGATTGGTG
Source organism: Theobroma cacao (assembly GCF_053813885.1). Taxonomy (NCBI): domain Eukaryota; kingdom Viridiplantae; phylum Streptophyta; class Magnoliopsida; order Malvales; family Malvaceae; genus Theobroma; species Theobroma cacao. The sequence continues at coordinate 18,197,010 of NC_142648.1, read as the reverse complement.
ATGTGTAGTATGAAAATCAAGTAAGAAAATTCATGTTCTCCCATCACCCATCATTGGCCGAATTCTCCATGTAGAATATTGATGATGATTTTGGTTTTATTTCAAGTGATTTGGTTAGGAATTAGTGATTTGTGGTGTGAGAATCAAGTAGAAAAAATTATAGTGTTGATGCACCCACCATGGCCGAATTTTCCAAGAGAAACTGTAAGGATGATTGTCACCGCCCGGAACCTCCCTTGGGCCCATGACAACCGCCGCGATGTCCCGGTTGACACTCATTACCCGAAATGCCAATCGAAACCCCGCAAGGCTTACGTATCAGTTTCTTGCCTTTCCTATGAGCAATCATTGTTAAACATTCCGTTTTAAACAATTACCAGTCGTTTCCGGCTCAAGTAAATCAAAAGACAAAATTTATTTTATTTTATTTTTTTAAAGGATTTATAGATAAATATTACTATTCAAAATATTGATTAAAATATAGTATTTTTATATAAAACAATATTTATAGAAACACGTGTAAGTAATCTTTTGTAACATGGAAGTAAAATAAATTCATACATACAATAATTTACAAAGTTATAATGTACAATAATAATTACAATGACAAGTGGCCCATAAATACACCAAGTGTTGGTGATAGTAATCTACTGTCTGTGAGATAGAGGGGTCAACTGGAATTCTCGACAAAATCGGGTATCTACAAGCTATCACAAGCCTGAAATATTTGGAAAGGAGGTGGGTGAGATTTTGCAATCCCAATGAGTAAACAGACATTATTATAAATATCTAAAGGCGAGTAAAATGGAGGCAAGTTTAAATAACAAATCACAAATAATTTCATAAGGTTTTCAATTTATTTCTTAAACCATAAAATATTTATAATTTACCAAAACAACTGTTAAGGCTTATGACTTTTATTAGAAACAGGGCTCAAGCTAAAAACTAGTCCTCGGGGATACCTTGGCCGAGGCATCTAACCGAGTCTGCCTAGGTTGTTAAGATATTTACATGTTAAACACATGCTAGTTTTGAAAACAAGTCGTTCCTTGGCGTTGGCAGAGTTACACATTCACGTGGGGGTTTGACGTGAAGTGAGCTCTAACACTACCCCGGGAGTTACCCTCCTCACCTCTACAATCGGAGTAACTATGCAACTAGGTTTACCGTACCCCTCTAATAGGTAGTCCACGAAAACCCATCACTGTAGTGACTAAATCCACCAATTTTAATAAAATTTCGACAGTATAACGTGACTTTTATTTATTTATCCAGCCTGCATAGTAAAAGATAGCTTACATAAATTCCCAATGCAATTATAAAATATAGCCACATATACTCATAAATCATAAGCCATTCATAGGAAAATATATTTTTCAAGACAATTTGCAGCCTCCAATTACTCAATTTCATGATCAAAAGTTTCTTATTTCAAATAATCAACATAATATATTTATTTGTCACATTTATTTCTAAAACATCAAAGGTCCCATTTTAATCTCATTTTCGTTTCATAAAATACATAAATAGCATTTAAAAATAAACTCTAGATAATTTGCAATAATAATAGGTTTACTCACAGTTTGTACAAATTAAATGCTTTCTAGGTGCCTCGATCACTGTTCGTCGAGTACGACTTCCTTGCCTTTATCGGAAGGCTCTCCTCCTAGACACATTGCAAAAATTACACAATTCACCACATTGATGCTAAATCACTATATAATTGACTTAAATCCTATACTAATGCATGGTATGAAATGCAATAGCCTGAAACGACTTAAACGCGATATTAACCTATTTTTGGCACTTTACCTAATAAATTGCTAACGCGCTCCATTTTAGCTCTAAATTATCCTATTTTCTCTCCTACATTTCTAACCATTAAATATCAGCCAATAACCCTCTAAAATCACCAAAATCAGCTCACTTTCCTCGGAAAATTTGGTCAAAAATGGGACATTAACTTGCTTAATTTTTCACTTTGTTTTTCTATCACATTTAATCATTTTTCATTAATTTCTCTTCATTTCTCTTAGAATAAAAATCAGTTCATCATCATTGTACATCATTGAATATTCGGCCAAGGGTGGGTATTGTGAGAATTTCATGCTTTCTTGCCCTATTTGATTTCTATACACATTTAACTAACTAAAACTACCAATTTAACTAAGAATCAAAACATAAAACTTTCAAAATCCTTCCACTTGAAATTCGGCCAGCCCTTGGTATCACTTTTTGATCTCTCTCCTCAAGCATGCTAAATGGAAACAAAGGCATAGGAAAGGTAGAAATCAAGCTAAAGTCGAAAAATCTTAACGTTAGACTCATAAACGGACAAAAAACGCGAATTCCCCTTTGAATTTTCTAGTTTTCCTTTGGTTTTTCTCTTTTCTTCCTTTCCTCTCTATTTTCTCTCTTATTTTCTTCTTATGGCATACCATCACCTGATGTGGGGTTTAAATGGGCTGATTTTCCTTTAAAATAATATTAAATCATTAAAAAGTGCCATGTATCACTTTTCCATTGGCCCGTTTTTTAAAATTTCATCCTTTAAACTTCAATTTTTTCACCACTTCAAATACCATAGTTATTCATACCAAAAACAAATAAATCCTATGATTTTGATAAGTTTTGGGTGGTGAAAATTACGGTTTTACCTCGAGGTGACAAAATTACCGTTTTGCCCCTATGTTCCAAAAATTGCCGAAATTGAAATTTTTCACTTCCTATCATTAAATTATACTCCACATAGTTAATCTTGGCCAAAAATTTCACTCCATGATCAAATTATTATCTTAGGAGGCAAAATGACAATTTTGCCCCTGAACATAAAAAATTTCAATTTTTTTCCAAATGAACCCTCGAACTCCGAACAATCATTTTTAGTCATTCCTGAACTGTAAAATATTAAATTTCATCCAACGATTCCTATTTGAACTAGTTCGAGGTTAAATCAACTCAAGTGTACCGTTAGGTACAATACCGAGTTTCGTCTATCCTTAGGGGCTTTCCTAGCGTAATAACATGCTATTCAGTGCATGTATGTCATGACATGTGTTTATAGAGTTGGGTTTTATAATGATTTTGCCATATTTCAAGTTATTTAATTTGTGTTTGATGATTTGGAGTATTGCGAGAAAAATGAAATTATTTGGAGTTGAATTGGATGTATTGGCTAATTAATCGAGTGATAGATCGAATTAGGCCAATACCGTTTAATTTAGGTACACAATTGAACTTGTGTAGAATACCGTATTTAGACAATAATCCGAACAATTTGCATCCCATTTCATACATTAATATAAAGCCTAAATTGGTTTTATAACAATTTAGCACAATGTAGTAAATGGCTTATTGTGCATTATGTCTAGGTGGTGAGCATTCTGGTAAAAGTAAGGAGATAGTACCCGAGGATCAAGAATCAGAGTACTTGGAATTCGACTCCCGAAATAGTGAGTAACCTTATCATCATCTTAATTATCTAAAGTATGTTTTATTCGATTTTGTGAATTTTATGAAAAATGAATTAAATGATTAATTTTTCAATTTTATAAACAAAATGTGATTTAATGAAAATGATTTTATAAAATTGTTTTAAAATTGAAATGTGGTTTGAAGATATAGTAATTGGAGACTGTTTTTGTGTGTTGTAAATTCATGATTCTAATTGATTGGCTTACGGCAATATTGGCATGAATGGTTGATTTAATAAATGTGTTGGAAATGTAAAAATTACTGATTTGCCTTGAAAGGTTGTAAAATAAAATAAAATAATTGTCATGTCCTGCTATTGCAAATTTTATTTATGGTGGGTTTAACTTGCTGCAGTGGGCGGGTTTTCTATGGACCAGCCTATTAGAGGGGCACGAAATCTCATTATATTTTACCTCAGTTGGAGAGGCGAGTAGGGTAACTCCCAAGGTATAACTTTAGACTTCACTTCATGTTAAACCACCACGTGAGGGTGAACTCAACCAACGCCAAAGAACGGCTATGTTTTCAAAATAAAAGCATGATTTATGCATACATAACTTTTTAACAGCCTTGGCAGACTCGGTTGGGATAGCCCTCGATCAAGGTATCCTTGATAACTGGGTATGAGAATGATTTTGGCACGAGCCAAAGTTTTAAGAAATTCATAAGCCATGTTGATTACTCGATTTATATGAATTGATTTTATTTGGTTGAAACAAGTTGAAAGGTGATGAAATACAGTATGTTAAACTATTTTATCTATCTCCATTTACTCGGCTTTAGATATTTTAGATGGTATTTGTTTACTCACTGAGATTATATAATTTCACCACCTTCCTTTCCACCGATTTCAGGCTTAGGATAGTCTATAGATAGCTGATTTCATCGTGGACCACCATTGGATTTGCATCCTCCAAACTGTAGGTTCACAATCTTTCTTACTTTTGGTTATTCGAGGGCCCACTTATCACTGTAAATTAAAGTAAATACTCTGGCTTACTGTATTACAATATATATGAATTTATTTTGCTTTTACGCTGTAAAAATTATTTATGCAGTGTTCTAAAAATATTGTTTGATGAGAAAATTGAATATTTTATTCAATATTTTTATTTTATTCTAATAGTCATTATTTCATTTTAAACAAATGTTTTAGACATCCAAATTTATTTTTGATTATGAATTATGTGTTTTGTACTCGCATACTACATTTTTAGCGGATTTTTAAAGTTTTGAGAAAAAATGACCAAAATGCCACTGTGAGAAAAAAAATTATTTTTCTATTGTTTTGATTTGGAAATAGTTTATAATCTCTTAAAATATAATTTTAATGACTAATACTCACAAGGGAAGCGAGAAAAACTAATGTTAAGCCTTGCGAGGTTTCGATTGACATTTCGGGTAATGAATGTCTATCGGGACGTCGCGGTGGTTGTCACGAGCTCGATGGGAGTTTCGAGTCGTGACAATTCTATTGGTATTAGAGCTTTTGGTTTTAAAGATTACAATTTTTGGGTTTAAAGTTGTTTTAAAATTTACAGTGTCAGTGTGGCCGAAGTTAAGTTAAGCTAACTTAAGTCAAGTCAAGTTAAATTAAGTTAGGTTAGATTGAATAGAATGCATGTAATCGCATATAGAAACCTACCTACTCTGGTGATGCATAAATGATTAAGTAATTACTACTTGGTTGCATATAGGTTTTGAGGTGCACTGGTGACACACACACCATGTCTAGAAGAGGCGGTAGTCCTGATACCCCTCATAGTGCTAGTGAGGGATCATTAGATTCTGCTGCAAGGAGCTAATGGCAACCCGAACCAAGTAGTTCAGAAAGTGCTGATAGTAATAAGGAAAGCTTCGAGAGTAACAAGAATTTTGAAAGTGAGAGCAGCTCCGATACTCCGAAACTTGTAAAAGATGTCCTTTTGAAACAAATTGAAGAGTACCATAGAGAATGGGCGAGGAAGGCAACTGCAAGGGAAGCTATTGGTCCTAGAAAGGGCGTGTCAGTTGTTTGACACTATCCTCCAAGCTGTGGGATGAATGTAAAGGAACAACAGGAAAAGAATAAGGAGAAAGTAACTGTTGCAAATTATCCCCTTCGGAAGGTGAACGTTGTACGACATTTTCCTCTCAGTTGTGGAAGAAATGCTGCATCGGTGAGTTATGAGGAATGTAGGAGAATACAACAAGCCTAGATTGAGGAACAAAGGAGAAAATCTCAAGAGGAGGAGAACCCGAAAGAGGATCTTAAGAAGGACTTGGAGTAGAATCTTCCGATAAGATTAGATTAAGATGATGATCCTAATGACATGTAATATTTTTGTAGGATTTTGTACTACTTTAACTCTAGGTAGATGTAGAGTAAAGGATATAATAGTTATTTGTACAAAAAAGTTAATAGTTTGGCTTTTAAAGTGTGTGACTAGAATGTATTATAAAGTAGCTGTTTAAGTGACTAGAGGTATATGGGAATCTTAACTGTAGTTACAATTCAAAAGGATATGGAAGAAATCAATGAGGCTCTAGATGACATTTTGAGCGATTAATGTGATAAAGTCAAAGATTGTAAGCTTAAGGGTGACGGAAGTATAAAATGATGCCATAACATTATAGGAAGATAATCTAATACAATATAAAATATGGTCCATTAGAGATAAATGAAAGAGCTTGAAAAGGATAAATTATTGATTAATAAGGATTGTGAGTATAAATGTAGTGAAAGACAAACTATTTTCGTGGTCTTTGTACTGGAAGTTAATAAACTATTGGAGTTATAAGACAAGGAAGATGATCAGTAATGGATAATGAAAATAGAGGGATACCATAAATAATAAGTAATTATGTGTTTAATGATGTATATATTGTGAATTCATTACACCATATGGAAAAGATGTCCTAAGGTGGGACTTGAAATATTTGGATTTTTGGATATGCTCTGGGAGGGAACTTCTACATCCTAAATTCAAGATATCTTGATCTTATAACTATAAAGACGAGATGTAATAATTAAGTGAATTATCCACTTTATAAGTGTAATTGGTTAAGAGCCCTTTATGGCTAGAAAGTACGAGTAAACTGTGAGCGGCATAAAGATTGGACCCACGAGTTGGAAAATGGTCATTGGTTTTGATGCTAAGCTTTGTTGTTTAGAGTTTTAAGTGCATTGAGGAGGTATTAAGATAAAGATGATGAGTGAAATTGTAGAATTTCTTTATTGCCTTATATATTAGCATGTAAGAGAAAGAAAAGTTAGAGAGTTTTTGAGATGGCTACATAAAAATAAATTAACATGTGGAGTGTTAAGATGAATAATATGTTGACTAAAGTCAAATCTTGAGAAATAAAGTAAACCTTGTAAAAAGTTAAAGAGGAAGTGAGGGAAAGGTTAGATGAATGTATGAGATGTTGATAAGAGATGTCAATACCAAATGATGAGAGTGTTTTTGAAGATTTCGAGAATAATATAGCAAATGAGTTTATATAGAATATTGTTACAAGAATTTACAAATCTTGTCTTGACTTTGTTGAAAGGAAAGGATTAGTAACAACACAAGTAAACTACGTGGTATGCTATAAACCCTTGGAGATAAATTGAAGCATGAGCAGTTGGGCATGCCTTTATGGAAATGATATACTTGGTGTATAAAAGAGCGAATAAGTGATTAAGTGTTTCAAGAATGTTTAAACGCCTTTGAGAAAAAATTATAAGTTATACATGATGAGCATAAGATGCGTGACTTTGAAACTTGTTAAGGAGCCAACGGCTAAGTCTTGGGTTAAGTGATCACCTGTTGTGAGACATAAGTTTAAGATAGATATCCCCAAGGAAATACTCAAGAAAAGTCCTGCCCTAGATCTCGTAAAAGCAAGCACTAAGTTATGTGGTTATAAAAAGGAAGCTGTAAGCTGAGAGTGATATTCATATTAATATTGAAAAGTACTTGAGGAGAATCTAGTTTCAAGTTTTACAATTTCAAGTACAATCTGTAAATTGGCTAAGGAAGAATGAAGTTATGTTCATATGAAATAGTGGAACAAAAAGTGATTGAAGTTAACCTTGATAATGAAGTCAGATACTGAAACTTTCCTAATATATTATGGAAATTGGAATTCGAAAATGATTGAGGCATACATGATTCAAATGAGTTTGAGTTTTAAGTGACAAATCAATATCGGAATACAAGAAGGATACAAGGTAATGTAGAGGCATGAAGAATAATCGAGGAAAAAGAATGACTCGTAGGAATTGTGGTATTGCATAAGTTGCAATGATCAAGTTAAGATAAATTTTTGAAGTGTCAATGGGATTATAAAGCATACACGCATAATAGATTATAATTCAATGGAGATGACATTGTGATGCAATGATATATAGTACAAGGAAACTTAAGCATATAATTGAAAATGATAAAAAGAAAGTATAAGTATGTAAATGATCTGGAACTATGCACAAGCATGATGAGAATTTGTATGGATTATGAAGATTATTCTATTGAGTATTGGTTATGGATGGGAATGAACAAAGAGAAATTAGTCTGAAGGCATTTGAAAACAGAGACCCGTATACATAATAAGGAATATGGACATTTGAATGTGCGTGTATACGTGTGTGTGGAGTTAGTGATGTACCCAACTAAAATGAAGAATGGTTTTAGTGGTTCGAGATTTGAACTCAATATATTTGATGAGCTGTATAGATAATGTAACGATCAAGAATCTTATCAGAAGTCGATTTATGGCGACCTAAGGAATTTTGGGAAAATAGTTAAGGGAATGCAATCTATAGTACGGTTAAGCCATATGAGATGGATTAATAGGATTAAGAAGATTGAAATTTCCTAAATGCGAGGTAAAAATGAAGTATGTGGAAATAATTGAAGCCATTAATCTTCCCTAACACTGAGGATATGTACAGGAATGAATATGGCATGTTAATGATACTGTCAACTACACAATATTGTATGAAGATGGAATGAATGAATGAAAGTCGAGAAGTTTGATATGGAATGAAGTAATAAGATAGTGATTGGTATACCTAAATAAGTATAAAATGCGATCAAAATTGGTATGATTGAGATGGAGTTATGGTTCAAGTTTAATGACAGTAATAGAAGCATGCTTGGTGTTTCGATATAAGAGATCATAAATGTAAAGGTTACTATTGATTTGATTTTCAAGGATAATAATAGACATAAGTGAAGTACTCGAGTTGAATTGGAGGTAAATGAGGTGAACAAATTGAAATTTCCTATAAAGGGTAGAACATTAGAAGTCGAGCATTAGATGAGAAAACAATACCCCCACCTTTTTTTTTTAGTTCAGTAAATGAAATTTTGAGGTCAAAATTTTATTTTAAGGGGGGCAGTGCTGTCAAGCCCTACTCTACAATATGTTTCTTACGCCATTCCTACATAAGAATGCATGTTTGCTTATTTAGGTACCTCGAAAATCGTTAAAGGACGATAATGTACCAAATGGTACAATTAAGTTGAATTAAGCCTCGAACTAGTCCAAATAGAGATTTTAAGATGAAATTGAGAATTTCAAAACCCCAAAATGACTTAAAATGGTGATTTGGAGTTCGAGGACCGATTTGGAGTCATATTGGAATTTTCATGACCTAGGGGCAAAATGGTCATTTTGCCACCCGAGGTTAAAATTGGAATGTTGGAAGAAGTTTTTGATCAAGATTGACTATTTAGAACATAATTTGAGTTTGAGAAGTGAAAAATTTTAGTTCCAACATTTTCCTAAGCATAGGGGTAAAATAGTCATTTTGTCGCCCAATGGCAAAATTGTAAATTTACACCACCCAATACCTGTCCAGCACATGGATTTTACCCAATATTATCATGGATAATTGAGCAAATTTAAGTGATGGAGATAGATTGCTTAATGGGTAAGTATGACACATGGAACAATGGAATGGTAACATGTGTCAAAATCTCATCCATTTATTATTTTCCTTATAAATTAGCACAAAATCAGCCTATTTCTCTTCATATGGGCGACCAAAGCAAGAACAAAGGAAGAACAAGAACGCTAGGGTGAAAATTCAAGAGAAAATTGGCGGATTTCAAGTAATCAAGCAATCAAAGGTAAAATTTCTTGATTTTGACTTGTGATCTACCTTTCCCATGCATTATTTTGCATTTTCCATGGTTGAATCACAAGATATCATGAAGGATAGTGTGCTGATCAAACCCTAGGAGAGAAGTTTTGATGCTTGATTTGGTTAGATTTCGATGTATTTTAGTGTTTTTAGTTGATTAGTGATGTGCAAGAAAAATTCATGTTCTCCCATCACCCATCATTGGCCGAATTCTCCATGTAGAATATTGATGATGATTTTGATTTTATTTCAAGTGATTTGGTTAAGAATTAGTGATTTGTGGTGTGAGAATCAAGTAGGAAAAATTATAGTGTTGATGCACCCACCATGGCCGAATTTTCAAAGAGAAAATGTGAGGATGATTTAGCCATATTTCAAGTTATTTAATTTGTGTTTGATGATTTGGAGTATTGGGAGAAAAATGAAATTATTTGGAGTTGAATTGGACGTATTGGCCAATTAATCGAGTGATAGATCGAATTAGGCCAATACCGTTTAATTTAGGTACACAATTGAATTTCTGTAGAACACCGTTTTTAGACAATAATCCGAACAATTTGCATCCCATTTCATACATTAGTATAAAGCTTGAATTGGTTTTATAACAATTTAGCACAATGTAGTAAATGGCTTATTGTGCATTATGTCTAGGTGGTGAGCATTCTGGCAAAAGTAAGGAGATAGTACCCGAGGATCAAGAATCGGAGTACTTGGAATTCTACTCCCGAAATAGTGAGTAACCTTATCATCATCTTAATTATCTAAAGTATGTTTTATTCAATTTTGTGAATTTTATGGAAAATGAATTAAATGATTAATTTTTTGCTTTTATAAACAAAATGTGATTTAATGAAAATGATTTTATAAAATTGTTTTAAAATTGAAATATGGTTTGAAAATAGAGTAATTGGAGACTGTTTTTGTGTGTTGTAAATTCATGTTTCTAATTGATTGGCTTATGGCAATATTGGCATGAATGGTTGATTTGATAAATGTGTTGGAAATGTATGAATTGTTGATTTTCCTTGAAAGGCTATAAAATAAAATAAAATAATTACTATGTCATGCTATTGCAAATTTTATTACATGGTCGGTTTAACTTGTTGCAATGAGCGGGTTTTCTATGGACCAGCCTACTAGAGGGGCACGGAATCCCATTATATTTTACCTCGGTTGGAGAGGCGAGTAGGGTAAGTCCCGAGGTATAACTTTAGAGTTCACTTCACGCCAAACCACCAAGTGAGGGTGAACTCAGCCAACGCCAAGGAACGGCTATATTTTCAAAATAAAAACATGATTTATGCATGCATAACTTTTTAACAGCCTTGGCGGACTCGGTTGGGATAGCCCTTGATCAAGGTATCCCTTATAACTGGGTATGAGAATGATTTTGGCACGAGCCAAAGTTTTAAAAAATTCATAAGTCATGTTGATTACTCGATTTATATGAATTGATTTTATTTGGTTGAAACAAGTTGAAAGGTGATGAATTACAATATGTTAAACTATTTTATCTGTCTCCATTTACTCGGCTTTAGATATTTTAGATGGTATTTGTTTGCTCACTGAGATTATATAATCTCACCACCCTCTTTTCTACCCATTTCAGGCTCAAGATAGTTTATAGATAGCTGATTTCATCGAGGACCACCATTGGATTTGCATCCTCTAAACTGTAGGTTCACAATCTTTCTTACTTTTGGTTATTCGAGGGCCCACTTGTCACTGTAAATTAAATGAAATACTCCGACTTACTGCATTACGATATATATGAATTTATTTGGCTTTTACGTTATAAAAATTATTTATGCAGTGTTCTAAAAATATTGTTTTATGAGAAAAATGAATATTTTATTTAATATTTTTATTTTATTCTAATAGTCATAATTTCATTTTAAATGAATGTTTTAGACATCCAAATTTATTTTTGATTATGAATTATGTGTTTTGTACTTGCAAACTACATTTTTAGCGGATTTTGAAATTTTTGAGGAAAAATAACCAAAATGCCCCTGTGAGAAAAAAATTATTTTTCTATTGTTTTGATTTGGAAATAGTTTATAATCTCTCAAAACATAATTTTAGTGACTAATACTCACAGGGGAAGTGAGAAAAACTTATGTTAAGCTTGCGAGGTTTCGATTTATATTTCGGGTAATGAATGTCTATCGAGAAGTCGCGATAGTTGTCACTGGCTAGATGGGAGTTACGGGTCGTGACAATTTTAGATATTTTAGATGATATTTGTTTACTCACTGGGATTATATAATCCCACCACCCTTATTTCCACCCATTTCAGGCTTAGGATAGTCGGTAGATAGCTCACTTTGTTGAGGGCTACAGTTGGACTTGCATCCTCGAAAACTGTAGGTTTACCGCTTTCGATACTTTTGGTCGTTCGTGGGCCCATGTGTCACTGTAAATTAAATCTTATGCTTTGGTTATCTATATTATAGTATGTATGAATTTATTTAGTTTTTACGCTATAAAAATTATTTACCGGTAACTCTATAAATATTGTTTTATAAGAAAATAGAATATTTTTTTGAATATTTTTATTATATTAAAATAGGTATAGTTTCACTTTAAATGAATGTTTTAGTTATCTAAACTTATTTTTGATTATGAAATATGTGTTTTCCACTAGCATACTACAATTTTAGCTAGTTTCGAGATTTTTGAGGAAAAATGACCAAAATGCCCCTGTGAGAAAAAAAATTATTTTTTTATTGTTTTGATTTGGAAATAGTTTATAATCTCTCAAAACATGATACTTAACAATTGTTGCTCACAGGAGAGGTCCGAAAACTGATATTAAAGCCTTGTGAGGTTCTGGTTGGTATTCCGGGCAATGAATGTATATCGGGTCATCGCGACGGTTGTCACGGGCTCGAGGGGAGTACCGAGTCGTGACAGACTTAGTCGACCAAGAAATGGGTTAGTCAACTAAGAGCCTACTACAAGAAATCTGGACTTTAAGATAAAAGCAACTTAATCGACTAAGATGAAAGTTAGTCGACTAAGTGCTCACTATCAGACACTGGAATAAGAAGATAGAGATGATTTAGTTAACTAAGAGTGCAATTAGTACACTAAGAGTATTTTGTCAAAAAATTTGAATTATGCACTAGAAGACAGATTAACAGCCAAAACTGCAACAAAACTATTTCTAACGGTCAAAAACTGTCTAACACCTGTTAGAGCTGATTTTCCAAGTTTTTAAGAGTCTTTCAAGTCCAAAAGAGCTCAAAAACCAACAAAATACTCTCTGCTCATTTACTGCACTCAACTACTATCTTTGTAATTGTGATCTACACTTCACTTTGTACCAATTAGATCAACCTTGTGATAATAGGTACACTCTTATCACTTTTCTCCTTGTATTCTTAGAGTGAGCGAGTCACTCTAAGGGATTGATTAAAGCTAGGATTGCTTGATTGAGCATAGGTTCTAACTTAGCCTTAAAAAGTTAGGTGTTTGGTTTTAGTTGATCCCGGTAAAAACTATTGTTAAAGGTTTTGGCTAAGCCAGGTAAAAGCCATTGTAAAAGCTTGGTGAAAGCTTGTGAATTTCACCGTTCTAAGTGGATTGATTGGAAAATCCTTGGTTGAACAATTAAGGTAGTAGATGTAGGTCTTGGACAGAACCACTCTAAATTCTGATGTATTGTCTACTCTATTTTTATTCTTATTTTCATTCCTTCTTTTCACTTGCATTTGTTCCCACTTAGAGCCAATTTTTGAAAGAGTCAAATTGTGCTATTCACCCGTATCTAGCACATTTACTTGGGACCAACAAGTGGTATTAAAGTCTAACCCCTGTTATTAAGGTCTAACACCCTTGGGTAGATCCAATTGGCTCTTCAAAAATCCATAATTGCTGAGGGACAATCAACAAACAGACCACCTCTGTTTGATGGCTCAAATTACCCTTATTAGAGTATTAGGATGTCAATATATATTAAAGTAATCGATTATGAGATGTGGGACGTCATAACTGATGGACCATTCATTCCCTCAACTTTAAATGTTGTGACTAATGAGATAATCCTTAAGCCAAGGTCTGAATGGACAGAGGCTGAAACCAAAAAGGTCCAAACCAATTTTAAGGCAATCAATACATTGCATTGTGCACTAACTCCCACCGAATTCAATAAAGTATCAAGTTGTACCATAGCAAAATAGGTGTGGGATAAACTTAGGATTATCCATGAAGGGATTTCTCAAGTCAAGGAGTCCAAGATAGCCCTCTTGATCCATAATTATGAAATGTTTAAGATGGAGCCTAGTGAAGATATCACCAGCATGCTAGATAGATTCACAAACATGGCAAACAAACTTAGTCAGCTAGGCAAACCAATCCCCAAGCATGAAATTGTTAAAAGACTTCTTAGAAGCTTACCCAAAAATTGGAAGCTTAAAGTGACAGCCATCCAAGAAGCCAAGGACTTAAATGTTATAACTTTGGATGAAATTTGTGGTTCTTTCCTTACTCATGAGCTAGAACTGAAGCAAGAGGAAGAAGAAGATCGGAGGGAAACAAAAGAAAAAAAGAAGAGTATCGCCCTAAAAGCTAGCATTCTTAAAGAAGAACTAGACGAGCTATCCTATGATGATGATAAAGAATTGACACTGGTTGTAAAGAGATTTAGAAAGCTTATGGGCAAAAGAAATCGTAGACTAGCTAGAAAAGGGTTTAGAAGAGATCAAGGTTCTTCATGGAGAACCAAAAGTAAAAATGACTCCAAGAAAAAGGAAGAGCTTACATGCTTTGAATGCAAAAAGATTGGACATTTCAAGTCTAAATGCCCCTTGCTAAAAGAATAAACTCCAAAGAAAAATAAGAAATCAAAGAAGGCAATGGTGGCAACTACTTGGTTAGATAGTGATACTTCAAGTTCTGAAGCTAAGGAAGAAAAGGCTAAAGAAAGAGCCAACCTGTGTTTGATGGCACTGGATAATGAATCTGAGGTATCCTCATCCCCTTGCAATATTTCTGTTGATGAACTTCATGATGAATATGAATGTTTATATGATGAATTTGAGAAACTTGTTTTGAAATACAAGACTTTAAAGAAAAAGTATGCATCTCTAGAACTAGATTTTGAAAAGATTAAACTTGACTTTGATTTTGTTTTTGAACAAAGAAACTTTCTACAAATTGAATTGAAACATTCAAAAATAGATTTTGAAACTCTAAAATTGGAATCGAAAAGCTAAACTGAAGCCTTACAAAAAGTAAGTGAAGAAAATGCTACACTTAAAGGTTTGAAAAATGAAACTTAAAAAGAAAAATGCATACTTCAATAAGAATTCCATTAAGGCATCATCTAGGTGTTATATTTGTGATAAACTTGGTCATTTATCCATTGAAAGCTGTGGAAAAAGGAATGTGCAGAAAATTAAAAAATTTTGGGTTCCAAAAGGATCTTTTGTTGCTACTAACAATCAAAGACCCATCAAGGTATGGGTACTTATTAAGAAAAATTGAAAATTTGTTTTGTAGGTTGAGCTGCACTCAAAAGATACATGTTCAAGAGCTCAACTAAAGAAGAAGCAGCCTTGGTATATGGACAGTGGCTGCTCAAGGCACATGATAGGAGATGAAACGCTATTTGCTCAGCTAGACAAAAGAAAGGGAGATACCGTATCCTTTGATGATGATTCAAAAGGTAGAATTCATGGCATAGGAACGGTTGGTAAGAACTCTCAAACTCAAATTAGTCATGTGTTGTTGTTAAAGGTTTGAAACATAATTTATTGAGTATTAGCCAATTGAGTGACAAAGGTTTTAAGGTATGTTTTGACTCAACTAAATGTGAAATGATAGATATAAGCACTAACAAAGCCTTATTTATAGGAAAAAGAATAAATAATATGTATGTTGTATTTCTTGAGAATCCTGAAATGGATTATGAAACATGTCTTGTAGCAAAAGTTGAAAATGATGGTAAGCTATAGTATAGGAGACTTGGACATGTAAGCATGTATACTGTGTCAAAATTAATTAAGAAAAATCTTGTTATAGGATTGTCTAAGCTTAAACTTGAGGATGATCAAATTTGTGATGCATGTCAATTAGGTAAACAAACTAGAACATCTTTTAAAACCAAGAAAGTTGTCTCCACATCTAGACCCCTTGAATTGCTTCACATTGATCTATTTGGTCCAATAAGTACAACTAGTCTAGGAGGAAAATCTTATGGGTTTGTAATAGTTGATGATTACTCTAGGTACACTTGGGTCTATTTTCTTGATCATAAGAATGATACTCTACTAGCATTCATAAGTCATTGCAGGAAGGTTGAAAATGAAAAAAGACTAGCTATAGTTGGTATTAGGAGTGATCATGGAGGTGAGCTTGAAGGAGATGAATTTGAAAATTTTTGCAATGAAAAGGAGTTGGATCATAATTTTTCTGCACCTAGAACACCCCAGCAAAATGGAGTTGTAGAAAGGAAAAATCGAATCTTAAAAGAGATGGCTCGAACTATGCTTTATGAAAACAATCTACCAAAATATTTTTGGGTACAAGCTATCAACACAGCAGCATTGTCATGACCCAAATTTCGGGCCATGACGGGCGCATGGGTCCAATGGACGTAATCCACTAAACCCAAGCAAGCCTATTATTTATCTTACTTATAATTCCATCTATTATCACTAAGTCATATTTCATAACTTTGAATCAAAATAGTGATATACATTGCCAACTCGTACTGGCATTACTCATTTAAAATTTACATTAAGTTCATTTATACATAACCAAATAATACTCGACTTCCAGCGGAGGGACTCAAATGAATATACAGCTACCGAATGCCGAGACACCTACCAAAAGATGGACACAGGTCTACAAGGACACCTCGTCCTAATTATCAACTGCCTCGTGATCTGAAAACATGAATTTGAAAATGGTGAGTATAAACCCAATGAGTGAACAAGGAAGGGAACAAGCAACAATTAGGAAGAATTTAAAATCATGATGCACTTGTTTCAAAACAATGCAATTTAGTTCATTCTTGTTTAAAACCCCTCCAAACCCGAGAGTTTCTCGCTGCAGCGAGCATGAATTTCGTTGCAGTGAAAACGGAGCAACAAGAGAAACATTTTTCCTCACTCAACAAAAAGCCATCCTGCTAAACTAATAAAATCAACATAAAATTCATGAAAATTCTCAAAGTACAATGTGTCAAATTTCACGTACATTACAACCATAAATCATTGTCCATCAATTTGCTATAACACACATATTTACATATGTATATATATATATATCCATGATCATCATCTCACCAACCCATCATCATCTTCACCAGCTCATGATCATAATCGCGGTATCGATTAAATTCGACCGATCACTCGATTAATTGGCGATTGTGTCCAAATCACCTCTAAATTAATTCAGTTTTCCTCTAATACCTTAATTTACCACATACCACTTAAATAAAGTCAAATTCAGCATTAGAACCCTCACAGTTCCTTATAGAAAAATTTGGTCATTTGGTGCACTAGCACCGAAATTTTTTTCTACATAACCGTTTCACCTTAATTCATCATTTTCCAAGCCATTTTCCTTGAAATAAAAATGATCTCCCATTGATATTCAGCCCTCATGGTTATACCAACAAGGAACCCTAGAGAAATTGAATATTTCTTTTGTGTTTTTATTCATAACCATGCTTAACTATCCCTAAGCACTAACATAGTCTACAATCAAATTATTCCAACAACAATTCCTCTTCCATACCCATTTTTCATAATTGAATTCATCAGATAACTCAATATTCAACCATGAAAATCATGAACAAAAGCATGGGTAAGCTAGGTATCAAGGAGAATTAAAGAAATTGTAACTTACCTAGCTTGTTCCTTGATTTCTTCACTTTTTCTTTGAATTTCCACCTAGGTTTTCTTGTTTTTCCTTTTGTTCTTCCTTTTTTCTTGTTGCTGGTTGTCTAGGCCGAATATGGTGAGAGAATTGGGGATTTAATGGGCTGATTTCTATAGAAAATAATAAAATAATCAAGCATGCCACATGTCACATGCTTATTGGCCCAATTTTTAACTTTTTGACTTTTTCTTCTTAATTTTCCACCACAATTATTCTGGTATTTATCCAATCCTACCAAATTTAAAATCCCTTGGTCTTGACAAGTGCTGGGGCAAAAAATTTACCGATTTGTCCTCGAGGTGAAAAAATTACGATTTTGCCCCTATACTCCGAAATGTACCGGAATCACATTATTTCTACTTTTCAACCTCAAATAACACTAATATTGATCAATATTAACAAAATGGGGCAAAAAATCATTTTTTAAAAAATTCCCATTTAGTCCTCTAGTGGCAAAATTACCATTTTGCCCTTGTACTCCAAAAATATCGAGAATCACAATTTTTCACTGCTAAACATCATTTTATACTCCAATAATCATAGTTATATTTCATATAATTATTCTGGGTCAAATGTGATCAAGTCTTGGCTAGAAATCTCCATTTAATCATCAAATGGTAAAATGATCGTTTTATCCCTAATCGGTCAATTTTCTTGATGGACTTCAAACTGGACCTTGAACTCCGAATCACTATTCTAAGCCATTCTGTGGGTTTCAAAAATTTCAATTTCCTCTTAGAATTTCTATTTGAACTAGTTCAAGGCTTGATTTAACTTAGTTGTACCACTCGGTACAATACCGTCTTTTAATCGAGCTTGACAAGGTCTCACAAGCATATATCCTTAATAGAGTCTCAATTAGAGCTATGATATCAAAGACTCCATATGAGCTATACAAAGGTAAAAAACCAAATATCTCTCACCTTAGGAGCTTTGGTTGCAAATGCTTCATGTTGAACAATGGAAAACAGCCTTTGGGAAAGTTTGATGCAAAGAGTGATGAAGCTATATTTCTAAGATATGCATTAAACTCAAAAGCCTATAGAGTCTTCAACAAAAGATCTTTAACAGATGAAGAATCCATCCATGTAGTTTTTAATGAATCCAATACCTTGTAAAAGGAAATTTCTAATGATGAAAATGATGCGGAAGTCCTTGAAAGACAAATGGAACAGATGAGCTTAGATGATAAGAAATTTAGTGAAGAAAATATCCTAGGAAGAGAAACAGAACCTCCACATTTAAAAACATTGCAAAGAATTGAAAATCAGCATAATGACCTTCCAAGAAGCTAGAGATATGCAAAAGATCATCCACAAGAGCAAATCATAAGTGATATATCTCAAGGAGTCAAGACTAGGAGAGGAACTAGGGAAACATGTGAGTTCACAGCTTTCATTTCACAAATTGAACCTAAAAGCTTTGAGGAGGCAGAAAAAGAGGAAAGTCGGAAAATGGCCATGCAAGAGGAACTTAATCAGTTCAAAAGAAACCATGTGTGGTCATTAGTTTTTAGGCTTTTAAATCACTTTATTGTTGGGACAAAATGGGTGTTTAGAAATAAGGTAGATGAGCAAGAAAATGTCATTAGGAACAAAGCTAGGTTAGTGGCTCAAGGATGTAACCAAGAAGAAGGAATTGACTATGATGAAACCTTTGCACTGGTTGCTAGAATAGAAGCTATAAGGTTGTTGCTTACATTTGCTTGTTTTATGAACTTTAAATTATTCCAAATGGATGTAAAAAGTGCCTTTTTAAATGGTTTCATTCAAGAGGGAGTATATGTTGAACAACCTCCTAGATTTGAAGACTTTGAAAAACCAGATCATGTTTTCAAACTACATAAAGCCTTGTATGGATTGAAACAAGCTCCTAGAGCTTGGTATGAGAGACTTTCTAAATTTTTGGTTGAGAAAGGTTATGTTAGAGGTAGTATTGATACAACATTGTTTATTAAAAGATGCTTGTGTCATGGTCAAGCAAACAGCAGAATTCAGTTGCTCTCTTTACAGTTGAAGCCGAATATGTATCTCTAGGTAGCTGCTGTGCTCAAATCTTATGGATTAAACAACAACTAAAAGACTATGGAATATCAATGCATAACATACTAATATAATGTGACAATACAAGTGCAATCAACATTTCAAAAAATCCTGTACAGCATTCTAGGATTAAGCATATTGAGATTAGACATCACTTTGTTAGAGATCATGTAGTGAAAGGTGACATTAAAATTGAATTTGTAAATACTTTACATCAATTAGCAGACATCTTCACCAAACCCATAAATGAGGATAGATTTTGTGAGATTAGAAGAAATTTAAGGATGATTAATATGCAGGAGTTGTAGAAAATTTTTTAGTTTTTACACATAAAACATAAGGCACTTAGTCGATTAAGAGAATCTTAGTCAACTAAGAGTGTTCTGTCACTTTAAATAATAAGACTCAGTTAGTTAAAGGAGAATGAATAAAATAGTAAAAAGAAATAGTATACCGGGTGAAGAAAATGGGCAGAAATACCACCTAACTGAAAATAAAAATAAGAGGCAGGATTCAAATTTTGAACAAAAGAAAAACTGACAATATTTAAGCGGGAGACAGACGATTTTTGAGAAAATTAAACTACTCTTAACTCCTCTTCTCTACATTTTCTCTCTTTTGAAATTGACTCACCTAAAACTGAAACCCTCTCCTCTCAAACTCCTAAAACCCTAAATCAAAAATCTCACAAAACCAAATGGTAAAATCAAAACAATCTCAAGAAACTCTAGAAAAGAAAAAAAAGGAAGCTGCCATTGGAAGAAAGTTCACAAGTTGAAATTCAAAAGAAAAAGAAGAAGATTTTGTTCAATTTTAGGATCAAAAAACTTGGAAAAACGCTGACCAAGAAGAGTCACAAAATAGAGAAGAAGAAAGATAAAGGCAAGTCACCTAAGAAAGGTAATATTCCATCCTCAAAATTTAGAAACAAAGTGCATAAGAATAGATACAGGAAAATAGAAAATGCCCCAACCACCTATGGTAAATTCATTGACTGGGATAGCTTCAATGAAATCCCAAAAATTCAGATGAACCAATCTGATTATTTTGAGGAATTAAAACTAAAGGAGTTTAGTACTTTTAAAAATTGATCCTACAATGCTAGTTTGGTAAAAGAATTTTATGCAAGTATAGCACTAGATAAGGATGAACTTGAGGATTCTAATGATTATATTGATGATGGACTGAATGTGTTTTTGAATGGAAAGGAATTTGCTGTAATTGCTACTGATTTAGGGAGTTTCCTCAAAATAGAGTGTGAGAAAGGTGAGTTTGAATTCCCTAAAAATTATGACCCGTCATCCGTATGGGAAATAATCACAGGGAAGAAGGAAAAATACTCCTCTAAAAGTAATGTCAGTCTAATTACAAGCCCTCAAATCAGAATTTTGCACTACTTTATTGCAGCAAACATTCATGGCAAAAGTGGCAATTTTAGCTACATTAGCCTTCAGGACTTATGCCTAATGGAGCATGCCTTCAGTGGCACTCCACTTAATCTAGGCAGATTTATGATTGAAAGGACAACAAGAGTCTGTCGAGGAGACAAAATAAATTTACCTTATGGAAATGTCATTACTTACCTGGTTCAGAAAAAAGGAATATGGAGATCAAGGTATCAAATGGATTCAGTGAAAAGCAGGGATCAAGCTTTTTACCTTGGGAGTTTGCCTAAAATGGGGTATAAGCTTGATGGAAAGAGATATGTTAAAACCCCCAAGGCCACTTCTGGAAAAGAGTTTTCATTCCCTGCTTAACCAGAAACAGCTCCCTCACAGTTCTCTAATGAAATACTCATCAACTTGCTCATGAGGATGGATGGAAAGCTGATTGACCAAGGAGTAAGAATGCTGAAAATTGAAACGAAATTGGCAAAATTGGAAAAGGTGTTGAAGGAAAAAGGAAAAATGCCTACTGAACCTGCAGCTACAGACACCTCTGCCACTCCAAGCCCTGCACCAACAGGACAAGATGCTGAAGGCTCTGCCTTCTAGGCCAATGGTCATGAACCTGAAGTAGATCAACTAAGGAAAATCCCCTCACATGAACCACAAAAGGAAGTTGAATCAGAACAAGAAACTGAGGTACTTGGCTCACTGGATAAAAATCCTCCATGTCACAACCCAAATTTCGAGCCATGACCGACACATAGGCCCAATGGGCATAGCCCACTAAGCCCAAGCAAGTCTATTTATATGACTTATTCATCATTCCATCAAAAGTCCCTAAAGTTACATTTCATAATTTCAATTCAAAATAATGCTAATCATTGCCAACTCATAGTGGCATTACCAATCAAAATATACATATATTGTCTAAAACATACATCTTAATAATTTACATCGGGTTTATCTATACACAAGAAAAGGGATACTCGACTTCCACCAAAGAGACTTGGGTGAAAGTACAGCTATTGAATGTTGAGATACCTACCAAGGAGACGAATCTACAAGGACACCTCGACCTAGTTATCGATTGCCTTCTGATCTGAAACATGAAGTTGAAAATAGTGAGTATAAACCCAGTGAGTGAACAAAGGAAGGGAACAAGCAAACGATAAGAAAAGTTTAAAGAAATCATGATGCACTTATTTTAAAAAACAATGCAATTTAGTTTGTTTCTTATTAAAACCCCTCATTAAACCTTTAATTGGTTAATCACTTAATGATGAAGGATCCTTGCACAACAAAGAATTTGAAGAGTGAAAATTTTAGTAGCATTCGAGCAAGTCAAGCGAAATGACTAATCCTCAGTGCAGCGGAAAGGCATTCTCTCTACAGCGAAAAGGCATTCTCGCTACAGCGAAAATGAATTTTTTCTGTAGCGAAATTTGGGCTCGAATCATCAGCTGGCCAAGGGTTTCTCACTTAAACCCCTCATTACAAACTTAATTAATTAATTTCGTAATGTTCGAAGCCATGATCAGCTATGATGTTAAAGAAGTGGAAAATATGGTAGAAACCAAACAAGGTAGCAAACACGACAGAAGGTTTCTCGCTTGCAGTGAGAATGAATTCTCACTACAACGAAACCACCTGTAGACATCTTGCTGTAGCGAGTTACAAAACTGTAGCCAGCCTCCCAACCTGAGAGTTTCTCGCTATAGCGAGAATGATTCTGGCTGCAGTGAGAAATAGAACACCAAGAAAAAAAAGTTCTCATTATATCAAGAAAAGGTCATTCTACTGCAATGATAAAATCAACTTGAAAATACTTAGCAATTTCCAAGGTTCAACATGCAAGATTTCACATACATTACAACCATATACTATATTCATGAACTTTCTATTGCATAAATATATATATATACATATATAAACACCAATAACACCACCGCCTCACCCAGCTCATGTGCAACCCCCACATCACACTCATAGCTAGAGTCATCGTGTGCATCCCCCACATCGTGCATAGCTAATATCGCCATGTGCATCCCCCACATAACGCACAGGTAATATCATTATCCACACACTCGTACCCATCGTCATCACCGGCATGTGCATCCCCCACATCGCGTACACGCACGGTTATATTTATTACACAATGTTAACCATTGATACACAACATATATATATATATATATATATCAGCATCCTATAAGAGCATAAAGATTCATCATATTGCACACTCACCACATAAAACATTTTTAATAAAGGCTTGTTCCCATGCATAATCTTTAAGGAAAAATCAAATAAAAATCATTCACATGGTTCATCCAAATGACCAATACATTTCCTAAAATATTTTAAATGCAAGTTCACTCACCTTGGTGGATTTGTAATTGAATTTCTTTCAAAATTCTTCCAAGCTAATAAGGGAAATCAGTCCCTCATTCTCTGCACGTCCAACTAGTGAGTGAATGTACTTAAGAAAGACTTTTGAAGGCTGTTGAGGTGTAAAAGTGGAAAAACATGAAAAAACCTATGAAAGGGTGTAGAAAAACATGAGAAATAAAGCTAATTTGGGGAAGTTTTAAAGGTTTCAAAGGATACTTCCATGAAAAGTGCAAAGAAACATGGAATGGAAAAGAAGATAGGACGAAGAAGAAGAAAAAAAGCTACTGGAAAACTGAAGAGAAGTTGCTGGAAAACTAAAGAGAAGTTGCTGGAGATTAGATATTTATAGTCAAAGTTTATCCAATTTTCATACAATTGACAATAATACCCTTAATAAGGCCACTTGTCTTCCTCTTTTCCTTGATGCACTCTTTTTACTCCTTTAACACTGAGACAAAGCCCATAATAGTCTAAAAGTACTCGAATTCACGAAAACTTAAAAAGTTTGACTCGAGGTGCAAAATGACCATTTTACCCTCACCATGGAAATTATCAGTATTTATATCTTCTTCATTGTTTTTACCCTCATTCATTTATTACTTAGGCCTACTTAGACCTTAATAATGTTTCAAAGCCTGCTTCTAGGGGCTCACCATGAGAAATGATGAAATTACCCTTAACCCGTGTTATCGTATCTACACCTAGTTACGGGCCTATAGAGGTCGAGGTCTCACACTTCATCCCTTCCAGAACCTCAGAAAGAGCAGCCTTCTCCTCCTCATTCTGAGGAAGTATCAATCATGGACATTTTCCATCAGATGGTTAGAGAAGAGCAGGCAAAAAAAGAAGCAGCTGAAGCACAAGCACAAAAGTCTACATTCACTAAACAACTCCCACAGCAGAAGAGCAATCGTGTAAAGGAAAAGAAAAAGTTGCTGCTGCTCCACAAGCCAAGTCTAAACCATCTGGTAAAGGCATGAAGACAATGGCAACGAAGATCAAATTTCTCAAGAGACACAAATCCTCCAAAATAGCTAAAAAAGCTAGACAATAAGCCATCTTTTCTCCTCAAGACCCCTTTAAAATTCCTGATAAATCATCCCCTGAATCCTCACCATAGAAATCACCTCTATAACCATCTCCTGAACACTTAATGTATGATATTTTACTAATGAATCCTCTCCCTTATCCTTTTTAGAAGATGCTTAATCATCCTTAAAATTTGATGATGACAAAAAGGGGGAGAATTAGGTGACAAGTAAGGTACAAACTCTAGGGGAGAACTAGGGGTAATTAAGGGTAATTTAGGAATATTGACTATTATTTTTATTTTTTTGTAGTTTTTTCCTTGACAGTTGAACAATTAAATTTCACTTTGCTGATAGATGTTTGTGAATGCTTATAGACATTGTTGTTTATGTTTTTGGATGTTGACAAGTTAATGGTTGAATATTTAAATCTGTTATTAAAGTTTCTACCATTGAGTTTCTGTTGCTACTTTGGTGTTGATATTGGGCTATCATGATCTTTCATATGATAATGTGAATGGAAAATGGCTGTGGATGTATACGGATGCTAATTATACTATATTTGTTGGATGATAAATGGCATAGATAAAATCTAGTAACAATATGCTGTTGACGGACACTGCTGATATATTGATAATAATCTGTCAACAATCACCTACTATCAATTACTTTATTTATCTGCATATATACATATATACATATATATTCTAAATATATAATGTCATTGTCTGTATGACATAAATAAAAACCTGCTGAAATGAATAAGAAAAATATGCACACACTAAAGAGGAGCACACTCTTAGGGGGAGAAATCCTCATTTTTTGTGTAGAACTAAAAAGATTAAATGGACATTATACTGTTAATCAAAGAATGTTTTGTCATCATAAAAAAGGGGGAGATTGTTGACTCCATTAGTTTTTGATGATAATAAAATATTCTCATTCATTGGTGTCTAATAACTCTACTTGAGTGTGCAGGACAAGAATTGTATGCTTATGATAAATAAATAATTCCATGGGACCTATCAAAAAGGCATATGTATAAGAAGCCACAACTAATCAACAAAACATAAGCCTTTTAGTTGGATAATGAAGGGTATTAGTCAACTAAAATTCAAATCAGAAGTTGGCGAGCTCAAGAGTATTGAGAAACAGAAAAGATTTAGTCAACCAAGAAATGGGTTAGTCGACTAAGAGCCTACTGCCAGAAATTTGGACTTCAAGGCAGAAGTAACTTAATCAACTAAGATGGAAGTTAATCGACTAAGTGCTCACTACCAGAAACTAGAATCAGAAGACAAAGACGACTTAGTCGACTAAGAGCACAGTTAGTCAACTAAGAGCATTCTGCCAGAAAATGTGAATTATGCACTTGAAGATAGATTAACAGCCAGAACTGCAACAAAACTGTTTCCAATGGTCAAAAACTACCTAACACCTATCAAAGCTGATTTTTCAAGTATTTAAGAGGTTTCCAATGGCTAGAAATGTAATCAAGGCTTCCAAGTCCAAAGGAGCTCAAAAACCAGCAAAATACTCTCTACTCATTTACTGCACTTAACCCTATCTTTGTAATTGTAATCTGCACTTCACTTTGTACCAATTAGATCAACCTTGTGATCATAGGTACACTCTTATCACTTCTCTCCTTGTATTCTTAGAGTGAACGAGTCACTTTAAGGGATTGATCCAAGCTAGGATTGCTTGATTGAGCATAAGTTCTAACTTAACTTTGAAAAGTTAAGTGTTTGGTTTTAGTTGATCCCGGTAAAAACTATTGTCAAAGGTTTTGGCTAAGCCAGGTAAAAGCCATTGTAAAAGCTTGGTGAAAGCTTGTGAATTTCAACATTCTTAGTGGATTGATTGGAAAATCCTTGGTTGAACAATCAAGGTAGTGGATATAGGTCTTGAACTAAACCACTCTAAATTCTGTTGTGTTGTCTACTCTATTTTTGTTCTTATTTTCATTCCTTCTTTTCACTTGCATTTGTTCCCATTTAGAGCCAATTTTTGAAAAAGTCAAATTGTGCTATTCACCCCCCCCTCTAGCACATTTACTTAGGACCAACAATGCCAACATAATGTATAAATCGTGAATAATACTCGAATAACTTGACATACAAACATTTCATAAACACATGACAATCATAATCATCCCATTAACATTAAAATGCCTCATTCAATTATCATAAATCATACAATGTAAAGGTTTAGCCCCTATCAATATTGGGCTAGCAACATACAGTCCCATTGCACTATGGACGTTTATGATGCATCTTAGGAATGAAGTCATCTTTTACACCTTGCAAGAGTGGAATTAATCACACTCATTGAGTTCTCATACTCATAGCATTACGTATGTGGAAAGTCCATCACATACATGCTTACTCATCTCATAAGGTATATGGGAAATACATCACATACATAATCTCATGGCATTCATCATGCTTTCTTAATCATCTCATGTAGTATATGGAATATACATCATATATATAATTTCATGGCAGTCATCATGCATACTTAATCACCTCATATGGTACATGGAGTTTACATCATATGCGTAATCTTATAGTATACATCATGCATACTTAATCATCTCATATGGTATATGTTATTTACATCATATACATAATCTTATGGCATTCATCATACCAAACCTGCACATTATAGCATCTATAAATAAACATACAATATCTCATACCCACACTAGTTTGAAGACCAAAGTAATCGAGTGGACTTCAAACATAAGCTGCTTGTCCCCGTTTGTTGAAAACTAATACATAGTAGAATATTTACATACGTAGTAGATTCGTAAACATTTTGAAAACTATCGTTTCAATCATATCACTATCACTAACAATTTATTTTCTTAGAAAATCATTTTCATTCTTGAAACTCAAATCCTTTGATAAACCATTTTGGAGATATCATTTCATCATACATGAAGAATCCTTTTCATAGAAATCATGCAAGCTTTACATATCAAAATAATTTAAAAGTAGTGTATACACTCTCCTAGTTAGAGATTTGATTCCTAACTTCAATCACAACTGTATTTTGGTGATATCCGTGGAGTTTTCCAAGTGTTGCTATCATACAACAACCACCACCATCATTTCCTAGAACAAAAATCTCATAATAATTATTCTACTTACTGTCGAAACTACTCACTTTTAACTAAACTAATTTTCTAGCTAAAACCCATGCTTAGAAACCCATAAGTCTTTCATCTTTACCTTGGGTAAGATTTGATGCTAAGGAAAATCACAAAATCTTTGAATTTTAATGTTCAACAAAAAAATATGGGCATAAAATAATATTTTTAATGCTAAAAAATTCACAAATCAAGATTTAAAAGTTAAAAAATGTTACCTTTGTTTGAAAAACCCAAAACCAAGCTTGCAATCTATCGAAGTGATGATTTGGGGTGAAAATGGGTTTAAGAGAGCTTAAAGTTGCTGAAAAACTGATAAGAGGTGCCTTAAAATGAAGAACCCTCGGAGTAGGGGTCATATTTATACTATGGGATGTGAAAATTGTTAGTGTAAGCCGTACAGGCGAATTGGTTTCATGTTGGTAAAACACTGCATTAATTTGTCATATTTCATGTTAAATACATTGTGGATATCTTATATAATGTATGAGGTATTTCTTTGTTCATGAGTTTATCTATAATGGGTTATGAGAGACTTATGTAAATAAAGTCCTTGGAACATAATGAACTTGCAAATAAATTATAAAGGTTACAATTATGAGATTCTTATGCATCAAATTCTTTTTCCTAAATATGTTCCTGGTCGTTATATTATCAAGAATAAGAACACTGACAATGCTCAAAGGTTGGTACATGCTAAGCCTCTTTACTTTGGAAGTAAGCAGTTGATCTCATAGGTTAAAATATGCAAGATACTTGGGGATAATATGTGGGTGCTTGTTAAGGGACAAGTTCACTGAACATGACTCGCTATGAGAGTTTCATTTGGTGTTTCACTTAAGTGTCTATGAAAATACTCTCATGTGTCAGTAGAGTAAGTAATCCTTAGACTTGTGATACTAGGTCATCTTGTATGTGAATTGTCATGCTTTGATTTCACTTCTACAAGTCTGAAAGCAACTAGATGCCTAAACAAGGCATTTTTTGGGTGTGGCATGAAGCATGTGAAGATGAATCAGTAGTCTAAAGAGGATTCGTCACCCCAAGTGATTTGAAGGGGACATATCTCATTTGCTCCTAGCTTATATTGACTAAAAGTCCTTGGCCAGGGCAATCTTGATAGGTCAATATGAAAGTTGGATGACAATTATGGATATGTTAGAAAGTAGACGCCGAGCCATGCTTTCTATCTATTTCGGATATATGATGAAAGGATCAAATTACACTGAGATACTGTATATTGAATGGTTAGTCAAACCATATTGACTCTTCGGACATTTGGGTGGTCATGATGTATTGCTAAATGCTACTCATGATCAATAAATATAAATATAAATTTTTAATTTAATTAATTTATATTTCTTGCCAACATGTTAGGCTAATGGGTCATACACATAAAGTGAATTCTTGAAATTAATTTGGGTTCAATTTGATATGATCTAATTGATTTTATAAAGGCTTAATCCAATTAAATATTGGGCTAAATTAAATATGATTTGATGAAGCATTAAACAAAGGCCTAATTATCCCAAGACATTAGCTAAACCATGTTGGATATGAAGTAGGTCAATTCACTTTATAAAAGAATCCTTTAGCCTCCTTTTGAAAGAACAAAAGAATTTTGTTTTATTTTCTCATGTGTTAAGATAAGATCACAGCCAAAAAGAGAGAAACACATGGGAGCTCAAAGTTGAGAGTTTGCTAGCACCAACTTTGGCTTAGGGATTCACACACTCTTAGTGAAAACATTTTAGCAAATCACTGTGTGGATCACCATTAGAGGCAGGACAATTGTGTTGTTATGGTTTGATAAGTCCTAGTTGGTATACAAAAGTCAAAAGCAAAAAGCTAAGGAGGACTCAACAAAAGAAAGTACACATCAAACTTTCAGGTATGCCAAAATCTTTCTCTTGTGGTTTTTCTAGATTAGTTTTAATTAAAGTGATCCATGGTATAAGGGATTAAAACTTTAATAATATTTCACTG
Source organism: Theobroma cacao (assembly GCF_053813885.1). NCBI lineage: Eukaryota > Viridiplantae > Streptophyta > Magnoliopsida > Malvales > Malvaceae > Theobroma > Theobroma cacao. The sequence goes on along the minus strand of NC_142648.1, from coordinate 18,167,542 downwards.
CATATGAACCACAAGCATGATTCGAATCCCCTTCAAAAATATCCTTTTACATTTTTTATTTTTTCAAAAATGGATTAAATGTATAGATACATTTGGAAATGTATCAATACTTTTGGTTTTGGAAAAATTGTATTGATACATAATGAACATGAATCGATACATGTTCATTAGAAACCCTTTCTGGGTTAAATGTATCGATACATTTCTTTTCACTCTCCATTTACTTAAGATATTTAATGTAAATAAGCGAACATCCCCCATTTGGATTTAATAAAAATATCAAAAAAATCAAAATCCATAAGAATCAAAATCTAAATTTTGGTTACAGGAACAAAATCGAAAATGCCAGACTGAAATTAAATTTGCCGTTCCCATTTACCATAGCAAACATACTTCAAAAATTATGGAAAAATCATTTTTGGTCATCCAAAAATCATAGGAATCACTTGTCACAACCCAATATCCAAGCCATGACAGGCGCATAAGCCCAATGGGCATAGCCCACTAAGCCCAAGCAAGCTTTTTTATGCAATCCCAATCATCATTTCCAGCCATCATTTCTAAGACCACATATTGTAATTCTCAACTATAAATATTTCAGTAACATTTTATAGCAACCCAATATTCACATTTGTATTATGTTAAAATAATGTCACCCGTTTACCAACCTATAATGGCATCAGTAATCAACTACACATATTTGATTTTGAACATGAATCTTAGTGGTCTACATTACTTATACGTATACACAAGCATAAGACTCTTGATTGTCAGTAGAGTGACCTAAGATGCCACAGTACCTACCAAGAAGGCGAGCATACGTGGACAACTCAATCTAGGTCCCAACTGCCTCTGAATCTAAAAACATGAAGTTTAAAAGTGTCAGGACCCAAATTCCGGGTCATGACAGACGCATGGGCCCAATGGACGTAGTCCACTAAGCCCAAGCAAGCCTATTAATTTGATATGTTTATCATTCCATCATAAACTTATAAGTCACATTTCATAACTTAGAATCAAAATAATACTACACATTGCCATCTCATACTGGCATATCAGACAAGTGTATATACATTGTCTACAACATGTATCTTAACAATTTACAATAGGTTTGTCTATACACAACAAATTAATACTCGACTTCCAACGGAGGGACTTGGACGAATGTACAGCTACTAAATGCCGAGACACCTACCAAAAAATGGATACCAATTTATAAGGACACCTCGGCCTAGTTATCGGCTGCCTCGTGATCTGAAAACATGAAGTTGAAAATGGTAAGTATAAACCCAGTGAGTGAACAAGGAAGGGAGCAAGCAACAACAAGGGAGAATTTAGAATCATGATGCACTTGTTTCAAAACAATGCAATTTAGTTCCATTCATATTAAAAAACCCTCATCAAGCCCTTAAATGATTAGTCATTTGAAAATCATGAACCCATACATAACAAACCATTTGAAGAATGAAAGCTTTAATAATACGCAAGCAAGTCAAATACGACGACGAATCTTCACTGCAGCAGAAAGGCATTCTCACTCCAGCGTAGCTGCAGTGAGAATGAATTTTCGATGCAGCAACGTTGGGATTAAGTTATTAACCGAACAAAGGTTTCTCAACTAGCCAAGGATTTCTCACTAACCATCCTCATTTTAAACTTAACTCATTTAGCCCTTAATGTTGGAAGTCCATGCTTCGATATGGTAGCAAATAAGTGAAAAATAAGGTAGCAATTGGACAAGATAGGAGACAAAAATAGAAGGTTTTTTGCTACAGCGAGATTGAATCTCGCTGCAGCGAAATTGTAACCCAAAAACAGAAAGTTTCTCACTGCAGCGAGAATGAATTTTGCTGCAGCGAGAAGCTACTGTGTCATTCTCGCTGCAGCGAAAATGCATCCTCGCTGCAGCGAAAATGCATCCTCGCTGCAGCGAAAATGCATCCTCGCTGCAGTGAGTTTTCAGCCAGCCTACCCTTCCAAAACCTGAGAGGTGAAATATAGGGCACCAATGAAAAATTTCCCTTTTCTCCTAAAGAAAAACCACCTTGCTGAAATGTCTAAACCAATATGAAACACATGACAATTTTCCAAAGTTTAACATGTCAAGTTTCACATGCATTTCAACCATATACCATTACTCATAAATTTCCTATAACACACATATTTACATATGTATATATGTATACGTATACCCATCATTGTCATGCACATCATCCCATCATCATCATACACACCATCACATCATCATCATCACCAGCTCATGTGCACTCCCTACTCGCACAGGGCTAGGTCATCACTGAGTTATGCGCACTCCCTACTCGCACATAACCGGGTCATCCTCGACTTATGCGCACTCCCTACTCGCACATAGCCGAGTCAATATAATTACACAACACTATATTCAAACATATATGTATATCAACATAATGCAGCCACATAGAAATCCATAATAACCACATATCATAATATAAACCATTTCTCAAGAGCTTGTTCCCAAGGCATTCATTTTTGAGAAAAGTTGTATAAAATCATTCAAACACTTTGTTCAAAACAATCATATTCCCAAAATAATTTTGATAGGCAGTCCACTCACTGATTGATTGTAGAGCCTTCAGATGACTCTAATTCCCCTAATTGTCCAAATGAGATGATAAGGCTTCCTTAGAACCTAGGATCACATTAGCATAAGCAATAGGTCAATTCACACACTATGAACCCTAAAAGCTATCTCTTAGCTAGCTTTCAATTGCCACATTAAATGGCTATTTATGTTCACTATCTTAATCACTAAAAAGTAATGGACATACTCAACAATAAAACAGCCCATACTCCCAATTACCAGCCATTATTCATAGCTAAAAACCAAGCTTAATTCATCACTTACCCTAGGGCTCTTTTGTAGTCAAATTCTCTTCCAATTGCTTCCAAATCAATAGAGTAATTCTCTTTTTCTCTCTCTAAAATGCCCAACTAGTGAGAGAAAGTATGGAAATAAACTTTACCAAGGGTTTTGAAGTAAGAGAGTGAAAGAATACAAGGGTTCTAGTCAAAAGGGCTCAAAAGTATGAAAACTAAAGTTAGAGAGAGAAAATTTTGCAAGCTACATATCAAGCTTCCATAGAGGTTTTGAAGAAACGTGAGAGAGAAGAAGAAGAAGAAGACAAGTTGCTAGAAAATGGGAGAAAAAGTTGCTGGAAGAAAGTATTTATAGGCCAATCTTATCCATTCCACTTAAAATTACCAAATTACCCATCCACCAATTAACTTACTCTCCTCTAATCTTTTATGCAATCTTTTTGTTCTTTTGACACTGGGCTAAGGTCCATAATGGTCTAAACATACTCGGGTTCATGAAAACATAAAATTTTAACTCGATGTGAAAAATGACCATTTTGCCCTTACCGTGAAAATCATCAAAATTTTGGTTTCCTTTCCATTTTAACCCTAATTTCACCATCCATTTATGCCTTAGGCCTACTTAGGCCATAATATTGTTTAAAACTTGCTTTTATGGGCTTACTAAGGAAATGATGAAATTACCCCTAATCAGGGATATCGCGTATACTTCCCTTTACGAGTCTATAAAGGTCAAGGTCTTACAAAGAGAGTGAGTATAAAACTCAATGAGTGAACATAAGAAGGGAACAAGCAATCGATACGAAAAGATTTTGAAAACATGATGCACTTTTGTTAAAAATAATGCAATTTAGTTTAATTTCTTGTAAAGACCCATAATTCAACCTTTGATTATTAAATTCCTTAGTGTTGAAAGATCCATGATAAACCATGAAGTTGAAAAGAATGAAAGTTTCAGCAAATGTCCAAGCAAGACAAGCAAAACAAAGGGTTTCTCGTTGCAATAAAAAGGCATTCTTGGTTTGCATATGTTTTGGTTTTTCAAGTATATCTTCCACTACAAAGATCCAATTGACATGATTTTTAGATCATTAGAAAGCTAAGAGGCTGGGCTACAACTTTGATATTTACAACATTGCCCAATTCTAATCAGAATGTGGTCAAAATTATTGTCAAATTGAAAGCACTATACCATAATTTTTGAACCACTCGAGAGTTTCTCGCTGCAACGAGAATCCATTTTCGCTGCAGCGAGAATCCATTTTTGCTACAGAAAAATTCAGAGCATGGATTAAGGCTGCCTACCTGAGAGTTTCTCGCTGTAGCGAATGAATCTCGTTGCAACGAGAAACAAAGTAATTTAGTTGAAGGGGTCTTGTTACATCAAAAAGCCATTTTCTTGCTGAAATGAAAAGCAATTTGGGAGCAATTAACAATTCCAACACAAAACACATTCACAAATATTTTCATAAACTTTCTATAACATATATATATACATACATCATCATGCATACCATCCCGCCTCATTCAGCTCATGTGCACTCCCTACTCTCACATAGTCGGGTCATCATCAGCTCATGTGCACTCCTACACCTCACATAGCTGGGTCATCATCAGCTCATGTGCACTCCCATACCGCACATAGCTGGGTCATTATTATCACACAAAAGGAGCATCCAAAGCATAATATACATATTACTATAATGTGATAACGCATGAACTATTCATTTTGCACATTTCACAAGATAGAAACATTTCATCAAGGGCTTGTTCCCCAAGTATATTTTTTTAAAGCAAAAACAAATGAAATTTTCAAATGATTTATTTAAACATGTAGGCACTTCCCAAAACATTTTGAAATGCAAGTTCACTCACCTGACGATAGCGGGTTATTACATTGCTATTTGTTCGAAGGCATATCTAGCTATTCCTACTTGCAGGTCGCTCGTTATTTCCCCCGACACACCACCACAGTATGCTACCTTTACTGTTGCACTTCCTAGCAACAATCCCAATTCAATATCTTTAGCGTACATCATTTATACTTCCCTTTTTCATTCAATCATGAATCCTCATTCAACTTAACTTATCTTGACACCATTTTTACCAAAGTTGCTTTTATCCCTTGCTTGCGTAATTCTTTAAATTATGATTACCGGCAACTTGTTTATGACTCTAACACATATATTAATCTTTTCTATGGATATTTATCAAGTTCAACCATCCTTTTCACAACAACCACAATTTTTCACAATATGCCACTTAAAATGTCAACTACATAACAATACCCATTTTCTCAAGATTCCTCAACTACACTTAAAACATCATTTGTCTTTACCTTTACGATTGCTTAACCCATACTTGCAATACAATATTCCTTCAAAACATTAATCATCAAGCTGCCAAAATGATTCACACATTATTTCTCCAAAGATTTAACCAACCATGAGCTTAAAACACAAAAATCCTTACCTTAGCTTGCTTGAATTACAAAACCAAGCTTTTCTTCCTTTCTTTCTTTTTCTTTCTTCTTTTCCTAGGGTTTAGATGTGCTGGAAATTGGGGTTAGAAGCTGCAAGTTTAGTGCCCAAGAAGTTTAGAGAAGAAAAAAGTAAGAAAAGAAAGGAAATGAAAAGAAACAAGGGAAATCACAGGAAAAAATTTGATTTTCATGAACTTGAAATGAAAATGGCGTTGGAAGCTTCAAGAAGAAGAAGAAAATATCTTGCTGGAGGAGATAAGGACGGTCATGGCCAATAAAGATGAGAGTCAAAGCTTCATTTGAAAGCTTTGACTAAACTTTATGTAAAATTATAGTTTTACCCTCCAAGTTTCTTCTTTTTTTAATTTAGTCCTCCCAACACTCTTTTAACTCCAATTTCCTTCTATTATCTTTTTTTATACATGTACAAACAAAATATAAAGGTTGTACTCCAACGCGGCATCTCCATAATATTTAAAATATATTTTTTCTCGCGTTAGTTTTATTTGATAACGTGCGAGCCCCACTAGCTTATTTTTCTTCAAAATTTTCTTGTTCTTCCTCTCCCCCACTTAGATTAGCCACATACTCCTTCTTCATGAAAAATTTTGACACTAAATAAAATATTAATATTTTAATATTATTTTATTCCAAATTTTTCACTTCTCTCATTGGTACCCAAAATACCTTATTATGCCTCAATTCACTTCCAAATCATTTTTTATCTCGTAAAATTTTTCTCGATAAAAATATTATTATTTTATTATTATTCCCTCGCGTGCGAAATATTTTATCTTAAAATACTCTTTTCACCCTTCCTCACCTTTAAACATTATAATTAATCTCATTTGGCATCCGATAAGCTTCCTTAGCCACCATGTCAAAGTACGGGGTATTACAGTCTCCCCAACTTAAATAGAATTCGTCCTCAAATTCTTCTCAACATCGAGTTGTTAATCTCACTCAATGATCATATTCCATTTCCTTCCTCATAGGGAATTTTGATTTATGCACTTCACTACCTTCCATTCGATTAGAGCACCTTACAAGGTCAAGGTACGTAACATATATCTATTATCCTCTGTGAGTCAGAACCACGGTACCTTTCACTATTGTTCTTTCTTATCATTAAAATCCCAAGTATGCCTTTAATTCTATCACAAACCTCAAACATATCTTTATTTCTATTCTTGTCAAACCTCTAGTCATTCATTCACCTTGTTTAACCTCCAATTCGACTAGATTATCTCACTTATGTCTGTTATCATCCTTTATTAAATTTGAGCCAAAACTCTATCTTAATCATGTCGATTTCAATCATGGTTTATGCTTGCTTACGTATACCTAATCACCATCCTATTACTTCCTTCCTTATCAAACTTCTCGACATTCTGTCATTCCTCTTACCCCCTTTACACTATTATGTAGCTTATAAACATGCCATATTCATTCCTGTACGTATCCTCAATGTTGGGGGAGGTTAATGGCTTTAATTATTCCCACACACTTCACGTTTACCTTACATTTATGTAGCTTCAATCTTCTTAATCATATTAGCCCATCTTGTATGACTTAACCACACTATAGATTACATTTCCTTGATATCATTTCCTTGACTATTTCCCAAATTTTCTTATGTCAACATAGCTCAACTTCAGCTAGGATTTCATATCGTTGTACCATCTATACAACTCATCAAATGTATTGAGTTCAAATCTCGAACCACTAAGAATAATTCTTCACTTTAGTTGGGCACATCATCAGCCCCACACATGTGTATGTACACGCACATTTAAATGTCAACATTCTCATGTCTAATGCATGATCACTGGGTATAATAAATTTCAGATTACCCTTTTTATATGCTTAAATCACCATTCCACTTACGTCTACCACAAGTTATCCCTTACATAATCCATAAGAATTCTCATTATGCCTATCCATAACTTCACATCATTTACATGCCTATACTCCTTTCTTATCATTTTCAATTATATGTTTAAGTATCATTGTACTATATATATCCTTGCATCATAATGTCATTAATCACATCTCACTAGCTAAATGTCATTTTCATTAAATTGCAATCTACTATCCGTATATGCTTTATAATCTCGTTGATCTTTCAAAGGTTTATCTTTATTGGATCATTGCATCTTATGCAATACCACAATCCCTAAAAGTCATCCTTATTTCTCAATTATTCTTCATACCTCTAACATATATATATATATATATTATATCCTTGTTGCATTTCGACTTTAATGAATCACTTAAAACTTAGACTTATTCGAATCGTGCATGCCTCAAGCATTTTCGAATTTCAATTTCCATACTACATTAGAAATTTTTCATTATCGGACTTCATTATCTAGATTATCTTCAATCATCCTTCATTCTATTCTTCCATACTAATGTGACATCATTCTCCCTGGACCAATATGCAGTTTGTACTTGAAACTACAAGACTTGAAACAAGGTCCTCCTCAAGTACTTTTCAATGTCGATATGAATATCACTTTCAGCTTATGGCTTCCTCTTTATAACCACATAACTTAATGCTTGCTTTCACAAGATCTATAGCAGAACTCCTCTTGAGTATTTCCTGAGGGATACCTATCTTAAACTTATGTCTCACCGCATGTGATCACTTAAGCCGTGACTTAGCCGTTAGGCTCCTTAGTAAGTTTCAAAAATCTGACATTTTATACTTGCTGTGTATGATTAGTAATTCCTTCATAAAGATGTTTGTGCATTCCTGAAACACTTAGTCTCTTATTTGCTCTTTAACATCCCGAGTATATTGTTCTATAGACATGCACTTATTCTTCAAGATATATAAATACATACTCGTCTATCTGATCCCCAATTTATTTTCATAGGTTTTTAGTGTGCCACACAATTGGCCTTGTGTTATTAGTAACCCTTTTCGTTTAACTGAGTCAAGACAAGAATTGCAAATTCTCATAATGATATTCTAGATAAACTTATTTGCTATACCACCCTTGTAATCCTTCATTCACACTTTCATCACTTGGTATTGACATCCCTTATCCATATCTTATATATTCATCTAACTCTTCACTCACTTTTCCTTAGCCTTTAACAAGGCTTAATCTTTTGTCCTCTTTATTTCTTAGGATTTGACTTTAGTCAACATATTATTCATCTTAATGCTTCACATGGTAATTTATCTCAATGTAGCCGTCTCGAGAAGTCTTTAACTTTTCTTTTACTCACATGCCAATATATAAGGCCACAAAGAAACTTTTTAATTCACTCATATAAACACTTTCCCAACGCTCTTAAAACTCCAATTAATAAAGCTCAACATCAAGACCAATGACCATACTTCAACTTGTGAGTTTCATCTTTATGCCACTTTCAATTTTCTTGTGCCTTCTAGCCATAAGGAGTTCTTAACGCGATAGCGTTGGCAATCAGTGCTGTGACGTTGCAGCTATTGAATTTACTTTATTAAATGGATTCTGCCACCTTTAAGGCTATGACACTAATCATTCTCGACCGTGTGGGTTCTTTTTGAGTCTATATCACAATTAGCAAAACTAACTTTACTGATCCCAATAATATGTGCTAGAAGGGGGGTGAATAGCACAATTTGGCTCTTTCAAAGATTGTCTCTAAGTGTAGACAAAGTGAGACAAATGAAAGAAAGAAAATAAAACAAAATCAGAGTAAACAAGACAGCAGAATTTAGAGTGGTTCGGTCTAAGACCTACATCCACTACCTTTATTATTCAACCAAGGCTTTTCCAAACAATCCACTAGGAACCGATGAAATTTACAAGCTTTCACCAAGCTTTACAATGGCTTTTACCAAGCTCAACCAAAACCTTTTACACTAGTTTTTCCCGGGCTCAACTATAACCTAATACCTAACTTTTCAAGGCTAAGTTAGAACCTTAACACATTCAAGCAAACCTATTTTGAAATAACCACTTAGAGTGACTCTCTCACTCTAAGAATATAAGAATAGAAATAAAAAAAAGTACCTATAATCACAAGTTGATCTAAATGTTACAAGGTTGAGTGCAGAATACAAATACAAAGGATGGGCGTTTAAATGCAGTAAGGTGCAAAGGAGATTTTTTGGTTTTTTAGCTCTATATGTCTCAAATCTCTTCCAAAACTTTCAAGAACTGATTTCTAACCGTTGGAAGACCCTTTTATACATGGAGAAACAACTTTGATGGCAGTTTGGCAGTTTATGGTTGTTGGAAACAATTGAGAGTTGGTTCTAGCCTTTAATTTGTGTTCTAATGCTCTGGTTCAAATTGCAGACAAAAAGCTCTTAGTCAACTAACTTTCTTCTTGGTCGACTAAGTCGACTCTATCTTTTGGTCACAGATTCTGGCAGAGAGCATTTAGTCAACTAACTCATTTCTTGGTCTACTAAGTTGGTTCTGTCTTGAGGTCCAAATTTTAGCAGTAGCTTCTTAGTCTACTAACTCTCACTTTGGTCAACTAAGTTGGTTCTGTTTCTTAATATTCTTTAGCCCACCATTTTTCCAATTTAAATTTTAGTCAACCAACATTCTTCATTTTTGAACAAAAGACCTTCCTTATTGTTGATCAATCGTTTTTCTTCATTTTCATGATTTTTGATATACACATTTGAAAGGTTGATTTATTATTTCCATATGGCTTTTTGTCCTACACACTTAGGTAGAAATGTTAGACACAAATGAAATAGGAATGTTTTCTTATCATCAAAAACTAATAGAGCCAACAATCTCCCCCTTTTTGATGATGACAAAACATTCCTTGATTAACAGCACAGTGTCCTTTAATTCTTTTTAATTTTTGCAGAAAATGAGGATTACTCCCCCTAAGTGAGTGTTCCCCCTTAGTGTGTGCATATTTTGCTTATTCATTCCAGTAGATCTTATTCATGTAGTGTAGAATTTGACACTATATATTCAAAGTATGCATGTGCAAAAATGTAAGGTGATTTACAACAAATGAATGTTGACAGATTATCATCAAAATTTTGCAGTGTCTGTCAACATCATATTGTTATCAGATTTTGTCTATATCATTCATCATTCAACTGATATATTATACACAGCATCCATATCCATTCACAAACATAATTTATAGTAAAAATCAGTAACCAGTATACAATTCCAACATCAATGCAATATCAAATTTTTTTTAGTAGTCAAAAATACTATAAACAGCTAAATATCAGTAAATATTCAATCATCAGCAGCAAAATACCATAAACATATCAGCAAAATATCATAAACATATTAACATCCATTTTTCACACAAACATATAAGCAACAAAATTAAATTCAAATGTTCAAAAGCCATCATGGCACACATAGCAGAATAATAGAAAATAACAGTTGATATTCCTAAATTACCTCAAGTTCATTTTTGCTTCCTTTTTTCCCTAAGTTCCTGCCTCTGGTTCATTTTTGCTTCATTTCTTTCCTAAATTCCTAGTTCCTCCACCCTAACATTTTTTTTAATTAATTTCTTGGTTCTTGGTTCCTTCTCGCCCTAAGGTTCTACCATTCTTTTCCCCTTTTTTGTCATCATCAATTTCTAAGTATCAGTTGAGGAGGATAAGGGAGATGACTCATCAATGCCATATTTGACAGCTAGAGGCTGAGGAGAGAAAACTGGTGGTAATTCTTAGGAAAGAGGATCAGGTAAAGGTGTGTCAGACACCTCAAATGATTCCTGTGGAGAAGAAGCTGTTGTTGGCTTTGACTTTTCTACTAATCTAAAGGACTTTCTTCTCTAGAGAAATGCTATCTTTGTGGCCATAGTTTTCTTCCCCTTAGCAAGTGGTTTTGTCTTTGTCTGAGGTGCTGTAGTGACTTTTTCTTTCCCTTTTCTAGATTTTCCTTTCATTCTAAAGGCTGGTGCAGATGCTGCTTACTGAGCTTTTCCCTTAATTGCTTCTTTCTCAACTTGTTCCTCCTGAACCATTTGATGGAACAATCCCATGATTGAAACCTCTTCAAAATGTGGAAGAAATGGTTGAGGTTCTGGTTGAGGCTGTGGTTTAGTGGGGGTTTTTTCTTGATCAGATTCAAGTACCTTGGTACCTGGATCAGATTCATCCTTATCCTGTACCTCAGGAGAGAGTGATTTTCTTGGCTATTCCTCTTCTAGCTCATGACCTTCAACTTGAACACCATAACTTGCACCATGAGAAGCAGACCCTTCTGCTTGCAAAGCTGAACCTCCAACACCTTGTTGTGTGGTGCAACACTTGGTGTTTTAGAGGAATCTGTAGCAGCAGGTTCTAATGGAATTTTTTCTTTCCCTTCAATTCATTTTCCAGTTCAGCAATTTTCTCTTCAATTTTCTGCAATCTAGCTCTTTGATCAGTGAGCTTGCCATCTATCCTCATTAATAGATTGAAAATCATTTCACTAGAAAATTGTGAGGATGTTGCCTCTGTTGGTGCTAGTATTGCAGAGACCTTGGGTGTTTTAGTAAATTTGTCTCCATCTAACTTATAACCCATTTTAGGTAGACTACCTAAGTAGATAGCCTAGTCTCTACTCTTCACCATATCAAGTTCATATCTTTTTGCCCAGACTCTCTTTTTCTGCACTAAGGATGTGATAACATTTCCATAAGGCAGATTAATTTTCTCCAGCTTGCATGCTCCTCTCATCTTTTCAATCATAAATCTGCCTAGATTCAGAGCAACCCCATTAAAAGCATGTTCCATCAGCCAAAGATCCTGAAGGCTGATGTAGCTTAAACTCCCACTTCTCCCATGGATATTTGTTGCAACAAAGTAGTGTAGAATTCTTATATGGGGACTGGTTATCAAACCAGCATTGCTCTTTCATGAGTGTTTCTCTTTTCTTCTAGTAATAATTTCCCATAAAGAGGAAAGGTCGTATTTCTTTGGGAATTCAAACTCTCCCTCTTCACATTCAACTTTCAGCAAATTACTAAGATCATCAGCAGTAACAACAAATTCTTTACCATTCAAAAACACGTTTAATCCATTTTCAATGTAGTTATCAGAATCATCCAGTTCTTCTTCTCCTAATGCTATAATAGCATAAAATTCTTTCACTAAGCTAGTACTGTATGATCTATTCTTAAAAGTGTTATACTCTTTCAATTTTAATTCATCAAAATAATCTGATAGGCTAGTCTGAATTTCTAGATTTTCACTAAAACTCTCCTAATCAATGTATTTCTCGCATGTAATATGAGCATTCTCAATTTTCTTAAACCTTTCTTCATGCACTTTATTTTTGAATTTGGAAGAAGAGGTAGTACCTTTCTTAAGTGTAGTATCCTTGTTCTTCTTCTTCTTTGATTTTTGCTTCTTTTCTTTCTGTTTTCCAGATTTCTCAGTCGTTGAAGCAAACCCAATTTTTTGTTTCTTTTTTTGCATGTTTACTTCTGACCCTTCTATTAGTGGCCTTTTTCCTTTCTTCTTTTCAATAATTTCTCTACTTTAAGAGATCTTTGCCATTTCGATTTTGAAGATTTCTGATGGGGGCTCGAGGGTTTTGGTTTTATGTGAGTCAGTTTTAGAGGCAAGAATGTAGAGAGAATGGGTTTCAGTTTCAAATGACCGAGTTTCAAGGGAGAAAAAATGTAGAAAAAGAAGTTGTCAGTAATTTTTAATTTCCCTTAGAAAATTGTTCGGCTTCCCCTTAAGTTTTGCCTCATTTCATTTGCTTAAAATTTCAAAAATTCCCTCTAAATTAATTTTTGGCTTGAGCAGTATTTCTTCCTTATTTTTTATTTCCCAATTGGTAATTTCTTCCTATTATTTTATTCCTTCCACCCTCATTTTAACTGAGTCTTATTATTTAATGGTACCAAAACACTTTTAGTTGACTAAGATTCACCTTAGTCGACTAAATTCATTCTGTTTTGTGTGCATGAACCAAAAATTTTCTCACAACTCCTGCAAACTAATCATTATCAAATTCCTTTTAATTTCATAGAATCTATCTTCATTTAGAGGTTTGGTAAAAATATTCGCTAATTGATGCAAAGTATTCACAAATTCAATCTTGATATCACCTTTCATTACATGGTCTCTAACAAAATGGTGCCTAATCTCAATGTGTTTAGTCCTAGAATGCTGCACAAGATTTTTAGATATATTGATTGCACTTGTGCTATCACAGAAGATTGGTACATTATGGACTGTAATTCCAAAATCTCTTAGTTGTTGTTTGATCCATAAAATTTGAGCACAACAACTACCTAGCGAACTATACTCTGCTTCAGCTGTAGAAAGTGCTACAGAGTTTTGTTTCTTACTTGACCAGGATACTAGCATACTTCCTAGAAATTGGCATGTTCCACTAGTACTTTTTCTATCAGTTTTTCTTCCTGTAAAGTCTGCATCCGAATAGCCTACAAGATCAAATGATGATTCTCTAGAATACCATAATCTTAAGGCTTGTGTTTCTAAGAGGTATCTAAAAATTCTCTTAATAGCAATTAGGTGTGATTCTTTAGGCTGTGACTTAAATCTAGCACACAAACACACACTAAACTGGATATTTGGTGTGCTTGCTGTTAAGTAGAGAAGTGATCCGATCATACCTCTATAGAGCTTTTGATCAATACTTTTTCTTTTCTCATCAGCATCAAGTTTGGTGGATGGACTTATTGGTGTGGAGATTAGTTTCAGCTTCAGCATATCAAAATTTTTGAGCATATCTTTACAACCTTTTTCAACCAAAAATTTTGAAAGCCTCTCATACCAAGTTCTAGGAGCTTGTTTCAATCCATACAAGGTTTTATAGAGTTTGTAAACATGGTCTGGTTTTTCAAAATCTTCAAAACCTGGTGACTGTTCAACATACACTTCCTTTTGAATGAATCCATTCAGAAATGCACTATTTACATCCATTTGGTACAACTTAAAATTCATGAAACATGCAAAAGCTAGCAACAACCTTATGGCTTCAATCCTTGCAACGGGTGCAAAGGTTTCATCATAGTCTATTCCTTCTTCTTGGTTATACCCTTGTGCTACTAACGTAGCTTTATTTCTAACTACATTTCCTTGCTCATCTACCTTATTTCTAAACACTCATTTTGTGCCAACAATAGGGTGATTTGAAGGTCAGGTACCAATGACCATACACGATTTCTTGTGAATTGGTCAAGTTCCTCTTGCTTGGCCATTATCCAACTTTCCTCTTTTTCAGCTTCTTCAAAGTTTTTAGGCTCAATCTAAGATATGAAAGCTGAAAATTCACAAGTCTCTCTAGTTGCTCTTATAGTTCTAACTCCTTGAGAAATGTCACCTATTATTTGATCTTGTGGATGGTCTCTTACAAATCTCTAACTCCTTGGAAGGTCATAATGCTCATTTTATGTTCTTTGTAAATTTTCTAGAAGTGGAGTTTCATTTTCTCTTATAGGTGAGCTTTCTTCATTATTCTTATTGTTCTCTAAGCTCATTTCTTCCATTTGTTTTTCTAGGATTTCTACATCATCATCATCAACATGAATTTCCTTTTGTAAAGCATTTGACTCATCAAAAGCTACATGGATTGATTCTTTAACATTTAAAGTCCTTTTATTGAAAACACTATAAACCTTAGAGTTTAATGCATATCCTAAAAATATTACTTCATCACTCTTTGCATCAAACTTACCTAAGGATTGTTTTCCATTGTTTAATACAAAACATTTAAACCTAAAACTCCTAAGATGTGAAATGTTAGGTCTCCTACCTTTGTAAAGTTCATATGGAGTCTTTGTTATCATGGCTTTAATTGAGACTCGATTAAGTATATATGCTGTTATGTTCATTGCCTCAGCCCAAAAATATTTTGGAAGGTTGTTCTCACATAGCATAGTCCTAGCCATTTCTTTTAAAATTTGGTTTGTCCTCTCTACAACTCCATTTTGCTAAGGTGTTCTATGTGTAGAGAAATTGTGATCCAACCCTTTTTCATTGCAAAATTTCTCAAATTCATCACTTTCAAATTCTCCTCCATAATCACTCCTTATGCTAATTATGGCTAGTCCTTTTTCATTCTCTACTTTACTATAATGACTTATAAAAGCTGATAGAGCATCATTCTTATGAGCAAGAAAACAAACCCAAGTATATCTAGAGTAGTCATCAACTATTACAAAGCCATAAGATTTTCCTTCTAAGCTAGTTATGCTTATTAGACCAAATAGATCAATATGTAACAATTCAAGAGGTCTAGATGTTGACACAATCTTCTTGGTCTTGAAGGATGTTCTAACTTGTTTTCCTAGTTGACAAGCATCACATATTTTGTCACTTTCAAATTCTATGTCCGACAGTCAAACAACTAGATTTTTCTTGATTAGTTTTGACATAGTATGCATGCTTACATGTCCTAATCTCCTATGCCATAACCAGCTATCATTTTCACCATTTGCAACAAAACATATTTCACTATCTATTTCAAGATCCTCAAGAAACAGCATACATATTCTTCAATCTCTTTCCTATGAATGAGACTTTGATTGTACCTATGTCTATTACTTCACACTTATTTGAATCAAAAGATACTTTAAATCCTTTGTCACATAATTGACTAATGCTCAATAAATTATGCTTCAAACCCTTAACTAACAACACATGACTAATTTGAGTTTAGGAGTTCTTACCATTGTACCTATCCCATGAATTCTACCTTTTGAATTATCACCAAAGGATATGGTACCTCCCTTTCTTTTGTCCAGCTGAGCAAATAACATTTCATCTCCTGTCATGTGCCGTGAGCAACCACTGTCCATGTACCAAGGGTGTTTCTTCTTGAGTTGAGCTCTTAAGCATGTCTCCTTTAACTGCAGCTCAACCTACAAAACAGAATTTCAGTTTTTCTTTATAGGTACCCATACTCTGATGGGTCCTTGAGTGTTAATTGCAATATAGGATCCTTTTAGGACCCAAAATTTTCTAACTTTCTGTAGGTTACTTTTCTTAAAATAATCATATGATAAATGTCCATGTTTTCCACAACTATAACATTTAGGTGATGCAAAA
This sequence comes from Theobroma cacao, assembly GCF_053813885.1. Taxonomy (NCBI): domain Eukaryota; kingdom Viridiplantae; phylum Streptophyta; class Magnoliopsida; order Malvales; family Malvaceae; genus Theobroma; species Theobroma cacao. The sequence continues at coordinate 18,151,193 of NC_142648.1, read as the reverse complement.
TCATAATTCTTCTTGTGGTATGTATTTCTTTTTCAAGTATCAATTTTTAAACATTTAAGAGCTGTGTTTTCATCAAGTAATTTTTGAAAAGCTTCAGATTTATTGTCTAGCTCTAGTTTTGAAACTTCAAAATCTATTTTTGAGTGTTCTAACTCAATTTGCAAAAAATTTCTTTGCTCAAAAATAGAATTGAATTCTTGTCTCATCTTTTCCAAATCATTTTCAAGAGATGTAGCCTTTTTCTTTAATGTTTTGTATTTTGAAAAAAGTTTTTCGAATTCATCATAAAGGTTGTCATACTCATCTTGTAAATCATCAATGGAAATATAACACGGGGATGAGGATACCTTTGTTTCATCATCTTGTGCCATCAAATAGAGGTTCACTCTTTCCTCAAATTTTTCATCTTCAGTTTCAGAGCTTGATGTGTCACTGTCCGACCATGCAACTGCCACCATTGCTTTCTTGGATTTCTTGTTTTTCCTTGGAGTCTCATTTTTTCAGCAATGGACATTCGGACTTGAAGTGGCCAGGTTTCTTGCATTTGTAGTAGATTAGCTCCTTTTTTTTGTTGGAGTCATTTTTTTTTTCTAATTTTCCATTGAGCACCTTGATCTTTTCTAAACCCTCTTCTAGCTAGTCTCCAGTTTCTTCTACCCATAAGCTTTCTGAATTCTCTTGCAACCAGAGCTAACTCTTCATCATCATCACATGACAGCTCTTCCAGCTTTTCTTCAAGGATGCTGGCTTTAAGTGCAATGCTCTTTTTCTTTTCCTTAGCTTCCCTCCTATCTTCTTCTTCTTCCTCTTTAAGCTCCAACTCATGAGAAAGGAGAGAACCATAAATCTCATCCAAGGTAATAACATTTAGGTCCTTGGCCTCTCGGATTGCAGTAACTTTAGGCTTCCAATTTTTTGGTAAGCTTCTAAGAAATCTTTTAACTATTTCATGCTCGGGTATTAGTTTGCTTAGCTGACTCAATTTATTTGTGATGTTTGTAAATCTATCGAGCATGCTAGTGATGTCTTCACCAGGCTCTATTTTGAACATTTCATAGTTATGAGTCAAGAAGCTTATTTTGGACTCCTTGACTTGAGAAGTCCCTTCATGGATTATTTTAAGTTTATCCCACACTTGTTTAGCTGTTGTACATGTTAAGACTTTGTTGAATTCAGTGGGAGTCAAGGCATAATGAAATGTATTGATGGCCTTAAAATTCATTTAGAATTTCTTAGATTCAACCCCGGTCCATTCAAACCTTGGTTTAGGCATCAACTCATTGGTTACTACATTCAAAGTTGAGGGAATAAAGGATCCATCAATTATGACACCCCACATTTCATAATCTATAGCTCTAATATAAATTGACATCCTAATGCTCCAATAAGGATAGTTAGAGCCATCAAACAGAGGTGGTCTATTTGTTGATTGTCCCTCAGCAACTATGGATTTTTGAAAAGCCATTTGGATCCTCCCAAAGGGTGTTAGACTTTAAGAACAGGGGACTAGCTCTAATACCACTTGTTGGTCCCAATAATATGTGCTAGGGGGGTGAATAGCACAATTTGGCTGTTTCAAAGATTGTCTCTAAGTGTAGACAAAGTGAGACAAATGAAGGAAAGAAAATAAAACAAAAACAGAGTAAACAAGACAACCGAATTTAAAGTGGTTCGGTCCAAGGCCTACATCCACTACCTTGATTATCCAACCAAAGATTTTCAAAACAATCCACTAGGAACCGGTGAAATTCACAAGCTTTCACCAAGCTTTACAATGGCTTTAACCATGCTTAGCTAAAACTTTTTACACTAGTTTTTCCCATGCTCAACTATAACCCAATACCTAACTTTTCAAGGCTAAGTTAGAACCTTAACACATTGAAGCAAACCTAGCTTGAAATAACCACTTAGAGTGACTCTCTCACTCTAAGAATATAAGAAGAGAAATAAAAGAAAGTACCTATGATCACAAATTGATCTAAATGGTACAAGGTTGAGTTCAGAATACAAATACAAAGGATGGGCATTTAAGTGTAGTAAGGTACAGAGGAGATTTTTTTGTTTTTTAGCTCTATATGACTTAAATCTCTTCCAAAACTTCCAAGAACTGATTTTAACCGTTAGAAGACCCTTTTATACATGGAGAAACAACTTTGATTACAATTTGGCAAGTTATAGCCATTGAAAATAGTTGAGAGTTGGTTCTAGCTGTTAATTTGTCTTCTAGTGTTCTGGTTCAAATTGTAGACAAAAAGCTCTTAGTAGACTAACTTTCTTCTTGGTCGACTAAGTTGGTTCTGTCTTCTGGTCGCAAATTTTAGCAGAGATCATTTAGTCGACTAACTCATTTCTTGGTCGACTAAGTTGGTTCTGTCTTGAAGTCCAAATTTTGGTAATAGCTTCTTAATCGACTAACTCTCACCTTGGTCAACTAAGTTGGTTCTGTTTCTCAATATTCTTCAGCCCGTAATTTCGCCAGTTTAAATTTAGTCAACCAACACTCTTCAGTATTTAACTAAAGACCTTCCTTATTGTTGATCAATCATTTTTCTTCATTTTCATGATTTTTTGTATACACATTTGAAAGGTTGATTTATTATTTCCATATGGCTTTTGGTCCTGCACACTTAGGTAAAAATGTTAGACATAAATGAAATGGGAATGTTTTCTTATCATCAAAAACTAATGGAGCCAACAAACTTTCTATCACAGGTACACAATTGGAACATTGATTGCAACATATCTATTTCACCTTTTATGGTATGCCAAAATCATCTTTTGGGCATATTTCACTACTAACATTCATATACCTTTACCATGACATTTAGTGCAAATTTGTTTAAGCAATGATTTCTAATTAACTCTTAGGTACATAAATATCAAAGTATACATCACTTCGCGTTGCGATCTTAACCTTACTCATCAATCCTTAACCGTTAACATTGGTAAGGTGGACAATTCACTTAATTGTTGCATCTTGCCTTTGCGACCATAAGATCCAAATTCGTAAACTTAGGATGGAGAAGCTCCCTCTTCTAGGTCATCTAATAATCAATAATTTCTAAATCTCTTACCTTTGGAGAAATCAAATTCAGGACTAATCATTTACATCATAAGTTGCATACTAAACCATATAAACTTTTTATTTGATCTCTAAAGTAACTTGTATACTAAGCTCAAACATAGAACTCCATATGACATTTAAACTAAAATCAACATTTCTAAGTCATGTAACTTCAAGCTACCAAATCCACAACTAATCCTTTAATCCTTTGGCTTCACGCTAAGCATAGCAAAATTCAAGCTCATCCTTAAGGTAGATTTGTTTACTAGGCTTTTTCTTGATGACCACACATCATTTATAGCAATCACTAGCCATTCTAGTCCAAGTACGCCCCTTATTACCATTACCATGTGCTCTTTTATATTGACCTCAAATACAATTCATAGTCATCTAATTTTCTTCCCATTGACAACCATGGGTTCAAATTATAACTCCACCAAATGAATAAATTATTACAGACCTATCAGTCCAGCTCCACCTTCCTCCATCCTTAGTCGGAGGGATATATCATTACATTAACCTTTCATTAAGAGCATTTGCTTAAAATTCTTCCAACAACAACTCATGTTTTGGGTGGCATATCAAACCCGGACAACGGCACTATTTAAGACCTTTATGTAACGTTAGTGAAAAGGGTAGGGTACTAAGAATAGTAGTTCATATAGCCTCTTGTCTATGACTTGTGCTGCAGTCACAAACCATAAACAAGACTCTACATTAACTTTGACAACTCCGCTAACTAGCATAAGAATCCCTAGGACTCAACTAAACCTAGAGCTCTATTACCACCTTTGTCACAGCTCAATTTTTAGGCCATGATTGGCGCACAGGCCCAATGGGCATAGCCTACTAAGCCCAAGCAAGCCTTTTTATGCAATCTCGATCATCATTCCCAACCATCATTTCTAAAACCACATATTGTAATTCTCAACTATAAATATTTCAATAACATTTTATAGCAACCCAATATTCACATTTGTATTATGTTAAAATAATGTCACCCGTTTGCCAACCTAAAATGGAATCAATAATCAAATATACATATTTGATTTTTAACATGAATCTTAGTGGTCTACATTACTTATACATATACACAAGCATAAGACTCTTGATCGTCAGCAGAGTGACCTTGGGTGAAGGAACAGCTACTGAGATGCTATAGTACCTACCAAGAAGGAAAGTATAAGTGGACAACTCAATCTAGGTCTCAACTACCTCCGAATCTGAAAACATAAAGTTTAAAAGAGTGAGTATAAAACTCAATGAGTGAACATAAGAAGGGAACAAGCAACCGATATGGAAAGATTTTGAAAACATGATGCATTTTTGTTAAAAACAATGCAATTTAGTTTAATTTCTTGTAAAACCCTAGAATTCAACCTTTGATTATTAAATCCCTTTGTGTTGAAAGATCCATGATACACCATGAAGTTGAAAAGAATGAAAGTTTTAGCAAATGTCTAAGCAAGACAAGCAAAACAAAGGGTTTCTCGCTGCAACGAAAAGGCATTCTTGGTTTGTATATATTTTGGTTTTTCAAGCATATCTTCCACTACAAAAGTCCAATTGATATGATTTTTAGGTCATTAGAAAGCTAAGAGGCTAGGATAAATCTTTTATGTCTACCACTTTGCCCAATTCTGATCAGAATGTGGTCAAAATCATTGTCAAACTGAAAGCATTGCACCATAATTTTGGAAGGACCCGAGAATTTCTTGCTGCAGCAAGAATCCATTTTTGCTGCAGCAAAATTCCTCACTGCAGCAAGAATCAATTCTCACTGCAGCAAAATTCAGAGCATGGATTAAGGTTGCCTACCCGAGAGTTTCTCGCTGCAACAAAAATGAATCTTGTTGCAGCAAGAAACAAAGCAATTTAGTTGAAGGGGTCTTGTTACATCAAAAAGCCATTTCTTGTTGAAATGAAAAGCAATTTGGGAGTAATTAACAATGCCAACATACAACACATTCACAAACATTTCTATAAACTTTCTATAACATAAATATTTATACATACATCATCATGCATACCATCCCGTCACACTCAGCTCATGTGCACTCCCACACCGTACATAGTTGGGTCATCATCAGCTCATATGCACTCCCACACCGCACATAGATGTGTCATTATTATCACATAAAAGGAGCATCCAAAGCGTAATATACATATCAATATAATGTGATAACGCATGAACTATTCATATTGCACATTTCACAAGATAGAAACATTTCATCAAGGGCTTGTTCCCCAAGTATATTTTTTTAAAGCAAAAACAAATGAAACTTTCAAATGATTTATTTAAACATGTAGGCACTTCCCAAAAAATTTTGAAATGCAAGTTCACTCACCTTACGATAACGGGATATTACATCGCTATTTGTTCGGAGGCATATCTAGCTATTCCTACTTACCGGTCGCTCATTATTTCCCTCGACACACCACCACAATACGCTACCTTTACTGTTGCACTTCCTAGCAACAATCCCAATTCAATATCTTTTAGCTTACATCATTTATACTCCCTTTTTCATTCAATCACGAATCCTTATTCAACTTAACTTATCTTCACACAATTTTTACCAAAGTTGCTTTTATCCCTTGCTTGCATAATTCTTTAAATTATGATTACCGGCAACTGTTTATGACTCTAAAATATATATTAATCTTTTCTAAGGATATTTATCAAGTTCAACCATCCTTTCCACAACAACCATAATTTCTCACAATATGCCACTTAAAATGTCAACTATACCCATTTTCTCAAGATTCCTCAACTACACTTAAAACATCCTTTGCCTTTACCTTTATGGTTGCTTGACTCGTACTTGCACTCTAATATTCCTTCAAAACATTAATCATCAAGCTGCCAAAATGATTCACACATTATTTCTCCAAAGATGTAACCAACCATGAGCTTAAAACACAAAAATCCTTACCTTAGCTTGCTTGAATTACAATACCAAGCTTTTCTTCCTTTCTTTCTTTTTCTTTCTTCTTCTCTTAGGGTTTAGATGTGCTGAAAATTGGGGTTAGAAGCTACAAGTTTAGTGCCCAAGAAGTTTGGAGAAGAAAGAAGTAAGAAAAGAAAGGAAATGAAAAGAAACAAGGGAAATCACATGAAAAATTTTGATTTTCATGAACTTGAAATGAAAATGGCGTTGGAAGCTTCAAGAAGAAGAAGAAAATATCTTGCTAGAGGAGATAACCACGGTCATGGCTAATAAAGATGAGAGTGAAAGCTTCTTTTGGAAGCTTTGACCAAACTTTACGTAAACTTATCGTTTTACCTTCAAAGTTTCTTCCCTTTTTAATTTAGTCCTCACAACACTCTTTTAATTCCAATTTCTTTCTATTATCTTCTTTTACACATGTACAAATGAAATATAAAGCTTGTACTCCAACGCGGCGTTTTCATAATATTTAAAATTTTTTTTTTTTCGCGTTAGTTTTATTTAATAACATTCGGGCCCCACTAGCTTTATTTTTCTCTGAAATTTTCTCGTTCTTCCTCTCCCCCACTTAGATTAACTGTGTACTCCTTCTTCATGAAAAATTTCAACACTTAATAAAATATTAATATTTTAATATTATTTTATTTCAAAATTTTCCACTTGTCTCCTTGGTACCCAAAATACCTTATTATGCCTCAATTCACTTCCAAATCACTTTTTATCTCACAAATTCTTCCTTGATAAAAATATTATTATTTTATTATTATTCTCTCGCGTGTGAAATATTTTATCTTAAAATACTCTTTTCACCTTTCCTCACTTTTAAACATTATAATTAACCTCATTGGTATCCGATAAGCTTCATTAGCCACCATGTCAAAGTATGAGGTATTACATCATTACTGCCCAAAACATTGTTCTGTAAAAATCACATATTATGATCTTTTCCAAACTTAGAAAATTTTTTGCTTCAAAAGTGACGGACAACCAAAGTGTCAATGAATTCTTCTGATGGTAAAAACTAAGTATGATATGCAAAATATGTACTCTATATGCTCATTTAAAGATTTCCTAACTTATCTTCTTATTCAAGGTAAGATTTCACATTCTCCCCCTTATGAAAATTCATCCTTGAACTTAATAAATGCACTAACCTTCACGGAATAAGTTTAGATACTTAGCTCACATGTCATCCTCAGCTTCCTAAGTCACCTCTTTTCTCGAGTGATTGCACCATCGTACCTTAGCCAAGGCCATATCTTTAGAGCATAACTTCTTCACTTGTTTATCTAGCATGGCTATCGGTACTTGCTCGTAGCTCAAATCATCTCCCAATTGTAAGGAACTCATGTTGAATCACATGCAATGGATGCGATTGGTACTTTTGCGGTATTAAAACATGAAACACAAGATGAACACCACCAAAATTCGACAAAATTTCTAGTCAATATGCCACTGTACCAACTCTATCTAGAATCTCGAAAGGTCCAATATATCTTGGGCTTACCTTGCCCTTTTCACCAAACCTCATAATGCCTTTGGTTTAAGAGACTCTTAAAAACACATGATCACCAACATTAAACCCAACTCTTGCTGCCTATGGCCGGCATATGACTTTTTTTTACTCTACATTGTCAACATCATTTGTTTGATCAACTATATCTTATAGGTGGTTTCTTCAACTATTTTCGACCTAAGCAACTTCCTCTCACCAACCTCAAACCAATATATAGGTGATATATATCTACACCTATATAAAGCCTCATAAGGTGCCATTTGAATACTAGCTTGGAAGCTGTAAGCAAACTCAAGCAATGGCAAGTGTCGGTCCTAAGCAACTCCAAAGTCTATGACACAAACCCTTAACATATCCTCTAGTTTCTGAATAGTTCTCTTAGATTGTCCATCTATGTGTGGGTGGAAAGTAGTACTAAAATTCAACTTGGTTCCTAAAGCCTCTTGTACTTCCCTACAAAATCGACTATAAACTGTGTACCTCTATCTAACACTATAGTGATTGAAACTCCATGAAATCGCACTATCTCATTAATATACAACCTAGCATAGTATGCCACTTCATGAAGGTCCTTATTGGTAAATGGTTGGTGGACTTAGTTAGCCTACCCATAACCACCAAAATAAAATCATGCCCCTTACTCGTGTGGGGTAATCTAGTCACAAAGTCCATAGAAATGTACTCCCACTTCCATTCGAGGACAGGTCAAGGTTGTAATGGTCCAACAGGCCTCTGATGCTCTGCCTTTAACCTATTGGCACATTCAGCACTTATTCACAAACTTGGCCACATCTTTCTCAAGGCCTTCCCCCCAATACATCTCTCTCAAATCATGGTACATCTTGGTGGTGCTTAGGTGAACCACATATGCAACCACATGGGTTTCCTCTAGAATCTCTCTTCTCAAATCATCAATATCTGACACATATACTCTAGTCCATATTTAAGTAATCCATCACTGCCTCTAGTAAACATCTGTCCTTTATTTCCTTAAGGATCCATGATGTCGTTACCACAAAATCCTTTTTGCCTTAGGTTTCTTTGATACAATCCATCAATATCAGTTTCACTTTAAAATGGGCTAATAATGCATCGAAATCACCAAGCCAAAGTTGAATGCCTATATCACCTAACTCGTGCATACATTACAGTAATGATTTCCTTTCAATCGAGATATGGGCTAAACTTCCCATAGATTTTCAACTTAATACATCTACCAACACATTGCATTTGCTGAGGTGATACAATATTGTATAGTCATAATCCTTAAGCAACTCCATCCATCTACATTGCCCAAGACTAAGATCCCTTTGCTTAAAAATATACTTGAGATTCTCCCAAGTCTCACCATACAAGTAATGCCTCCAATCTTCAAGGTCAACATTATGGCAACCATCTCTAAAACGTGTGTGTGGTAGTTTTGCACATGCTTCTTGAGTTGTCTCGATGCGTATGTTATCTTTTTTCCATGTTGCATCAGCACACATCCAAGTTCTACTTGTGATGCGTCACAATAATCTGTATAGCCCATTGAACCACATGGTAAACTCAACACTGAAGTGATGGTAAATAAAGTCTTGAGCTTTCTAAAACTCTCCTCATAGGCATCTATTCATGTAAACTTGACAACCTTTTGTGTCAACTTAGTCATAGGAGTTGTTATCTTTAAAAAATCCTTAATGAATGTCTTATAATATCTGACCAACCTTAGAAAACTCCATATCTCAATTGCTAAGGTAGGCCTTGGCCATTTCTTTTCGACCTCAATCTTCTTTGAGTCCACCATCACACTTTCCTTAGATACTATTTGGCCTAAGAAGCTAACATTATCAAGTCAAAACTCGCACTTAGAGAACTTCGCATATGACTCGTGCTCTCTTAAATTCTGTAGCACTATCCTTAAATGTTGCTCATGCTCCTTTCTACGCCTCGAGAATACCAATATATCATTAATAAATACCACTACAACTTATCCAACTATGGCTTGAACACTCAGTTCATGATGTCCATAAAAGCAGCCGAGGCATTCGTAAGCATGAACAACATCACCAAGAACTTGTAATGCCCATACCTAATATGAAAGGCAATCTTAGGCACATCCTCTTGCTTGATTCTCAACTGATGATCGCTTAACCTCAAGTCAATCTTGGAAAAACATTGGGCTCCCTAGAGCTGATCAAATAAGTCATCAATATGTGCAAAGGATACTTATTCTTCATTGTCACCTTGTTCAACTGACAATATTCTATACACAGTCTCATTCATCCATTTTTCTTTTTTACGAAGAGCACTGGTGCACCCCATGGTAACACACTAGGACAAAGAAAGCCTTTGTCGAACAAATCCTCTAGCTGATCCTTAAGCTCTCTAAACTTTTCTAGTGCCATTCGATATGGTGATTTAAAAATAGGACTAGTGTCCTACACCAAAGCTATGCAAAACTCCGTCTCCCGATCTAGAGGTAATCTAGGTAACTCATCCAAAAATACATCTATGAACCCTCACACAATAAGCACATATACCACACCAACTAATTCCATTTGGGTGTCAATCACCATGGTTAAAAAACCTTAGCATCCATGTCTCATCAAGTGACTAGCACTCGTAGTCAACAATATGCTACTTGAGGCCATGCTACGTTCTCCCTATATATAGAAGATGTCTCTCCAAGATAGTCAAGCCTAACCCTCTTGTGGTGTCAATCCACACTAGCGTAGTTGGGAGATTGCCAATCCATCCCATGAATTATATCAAACTCCAGCATGTCCTTCAATATCAAATTTGCTTGGGTATCGTTTACCTTAACTTGGACCACACAAGCTCTACACTCATATCTTGTCACAAATACCTCTCTCAGGGGTGTGGTGACTACCAATTCCTTTTCATAGTCAACATTTACCTTTATCCATAATGTCATGACAATACCTTACAACATAATGAATAATAAGTTGTGGTGACTTACATAGTGTCCCCAAAATAAATGCCTACGATCCACATCACATCACAAATCATGATCCTCGCAATCTAACTTGGGGAGTACTGCCCCATATAGTTAACATTATCATAAAGCAATTTCATCATTTTATCACCATAAAGCGAACCCATTACTTGTCCATGGTTCGAAATGAAGCTCTGTTACAACACTATACCATTAATACCACTTAGTAAATAGGATTGATAATATCCCCAATTGTCAACCTCAACATTTCACACTTAGATTGTCATGAGGTAAAGAAATCCCATGGCAAAAACATCTCTTACACACAAAGTTGTTGAAAAGGGAAAAGGGAAAAAGAAAAAGGGAAACTGATGATCCTCCGTCTCTTCCCCTGAAGAAGAAAGGAAAAACCAAAGAATCCTCAACCGATAAGAAGAAAAAAAGGTAAAATGAAGATGCCAAAGAAAGGGAAAGGAATAGCAAATGCAAGAACCTTCACAGGAAAAGGTACTAGTTCCAGTTGCCGATTTTGAAATCAATTGCACACTGATAGGTTTAAGAAAATTGAGAATGCTACAATTTATTATGCGAAGTTCTTTGATTAGCATAGTTTTGATGAAATATTGACAGTGAAAGAGGATTTAAAAAGATATTTTGAAATCTTGAAACTAAGGAATATGGGTACATTTAGGGAAAGGATGTTTAGCCTGAAAGGTATGATCTTAATCATCTTTAGAAGATTGTGACTAGAAGAAAAAAAAAAGTTTCCTTCTAGAAGTTATGCTAGCGAGATTAAGAATGCTCAACTCAGGATTCTGCATTACTTTATTTCAACCACATTCCATGGCAGGAGTAGTAGTTTTAGCAATGTTAGTGCACAAGACTTATGGTTGATGGAGATAGTAGTTAATGACATTCTTTTGAATGTAAGGAGGTACATGGTTGAGAGAATCAAGGCAACCTTGTTGGGAGATAAAGCCAATTTGCCATATGGCAACATTATTACAACTTTAGTGAAAAAGAGAAGACTATATAGTATAAGGTTCCAAAATGATTTAACAAGAAACAAAAACCTAGGGACATTTTTGGGGAGTGTTCTGAAGATGGATTACAAATTAGAGAGGAATGAATGTATCAAAACCACAAGAGGTACACCACTTCCTTCCACTACTAGAAGTCCTTCAACACCTTACATCAAAGTTAGCCAACCTTTTTCTCAAGGTTAAATGATGTTTAATCTCCTCATAAGGATTGATAGGATTTTAATTGAATAGGTTGTGAAGATAACAAAGATTAAAAAGAAACTTCAACAGCTTAAAGACCTTCTATATCAAGCTAAGAAAGCCAAACCCCTTACCCTTGAAGATCTAGCCACTGCAGCAGGCATTTCAGTGAAAAAGCTATTATTGGGCAGTTTGATCCACACACATCTAAACATGAAGAAGAAATTAGAAAAGAGCAAACAGATAATGGAAAGGAGTAAGATGCTACAATACCCCCTGAAACAGAACAAGGCCATGAAATTAGAGAAAAAAAAAGAAAATTAAGAAGGTGAAAAGGAACTTGAACAAAAAAGAATTGGAGAAAGAAACCCAAGGTGAAGAAGAACACTCAGCTACTAAAAACTGTTGGGATATGCCCTACAACTAATTGAGATTGGTTAAGGCTTGATTCCAATCATGCAACAATATCATTCATGTTGAATGATTACAGCTTTTCCTTCATCAATAAGACATTAAGTATAATGGGTTATAAGTCTAATTGGATGAAGTCTATGAGATTAATATGCCTTGCATGGGAACTATAATGGGTTGTAGTTATGAGATCTATATGCATCAAAGCATAATCTTTAAATGTTCCTAGTCGATGTATCATTGAGATTGGACATCAATGATATCTAGAGACTAGTACATTCTATGTTTTTTACTTGGGAAGTAAGCAACCGATCTCATAGGTTAAAGTATAGAGATACTTGGAACTAGAATGTAGGGGCTTGCCTAAGAGAGCAAGTTCACTAAACATGACCCGCCATGAAAAGTGCATTTGATATTTCACTCAAGTGTCTATGTAATAGTTCTCATGTATCAGTTGTGTAAATACTGCCTAGACTTAAGACACCAGGTTGTTTTATGTGTGGAGTGCTATGCTTTGATTTCATCCCTACGAGTGCCTAACCAAGGATGCCAAAATAGGATGCTTTTGGGTATAGCATGAAGCATGTGAAGGCAAATGAGTGGTCAAGAAAGGAATCATCACCTCAAGTGATTTAGGGGACATATCCTAACAATTCTTGGTTGATATTAGTTTATTGAAGTCCTTGGCCAAGGTGACTTGGAGATTATAAAAAGAGTTTCATAAGTCTCCATAAAGCTAGTGATCTAACTACAAGAACAAATGTGGAGGTCAATAAGAGTAGACACTGCACCATACTCTTATCATCTCCTAGATATATGATGAGGGAATGAATTACACTAGTAGATTATACACTGAAAGGTTGTCGAAGAATCCTTTGACTCTCCTAACAATTGGGTGGCCATGATGCATTGCTAAATACCAATATTGGTCTATGGAATTGAATTAATTAATTATTAATTAATTAATTAATATTACAATTTAATTCCATTGCCAACTTGTTAGGAATATAATGGGTCACACACAAAAGTTGTACTACAAAATAAATTAGGAGTGTGATGATTAAGTTAAACTTAAATCATACTCTAGGTTTCAACTTCTAACGACTTAATTAAAATAATTTAATTAAGATTAAGGTTAATATTATAAATAGTTATAATATTAGAACCTTAATTGCAAACATGACAAAAGGAAATTAATTTGATTTTAATTTTCAATGACTAAATTAAAGGGGTTTAATTTAAGTGTTGGGCCAATATTATAATGGGTTGTAATATTGGGCCCTTAGTTGCAATTATGAGAGTTGTTTAACGTAGGTATAAATATCACCTTTAACTACTCATATATGACTATGAAAACCTAGTTGTCGAAAACAACCAAAAAATTCTCTAGCCGCCTCTTACGGTGAAAGAAAAATCTTATGAAGAATTTCTCTAGAGTGATCTAGCTTATAGTTTGTGTGAAGAAAAGGACAATTGTTGTCCACTCTGCTAGCACAGAGAATAGTTAAAAGCTCTTACCTTGCTGAAGGTTCAAGTGTAATTGTGTGGATACCGTTAGAGGCCAAACACTTGGGTGTTTTGGGTTCTTCATCCCTTTGTGGTGTAAACGAGCTTGAGTCGAAATAAGAGCAGTGTTGTATCTTTTTTCAACCAAGAGGATTTGCCATCGTGATTACGACATCACTTGGCTAGATAATATTTTGTTTACTCCTCTTAAATTTTGTTTGTATTAAAATCACCAAGGTGATCCATGGGTGGTGGCATGGCATGGTATGTTTAAATTTTATTTTTCACTATATATGATAATTGTTATATTTGATTTTCATGCCATTCTAGCAAAACAAGTAATGCAAGTTCCCCTAGAGAATCTAAAGGGATCCCAATTTTTGAGGTTATTAGAGACATTCTTAAGGAAGCTAAAGATGACTAAGAAAAACAATAAGCAGAAATGGAGCAACAAGTTCAGTTAGCTCAACCAGGGACAAAACAAGCTACAAGGGAAACAAATCGAGACAAGGGTAAAGCAGTTTATACTGCTCCTATTGCAAAGAAAACTACAAGAAGGGGGAGAAAAACAATGGCCACTAAAACCAAGGTCTTCAAAAAAAAATCCACTAGACTAGCTTTGACCTCCATTCAATAGTCTTCTAATCCTACAGCACCTTAGACCATCTCATACACCTCCTCTTCTTCATCCTCATCATCTAACTCTTCATCTAGCTCCTCTCCTAAACCCCTCAAAGTGCATTTTAACACTAATGAATCCTCACCTTCCTCGAACTCAGATTAAGATCCTCTTTTGCATGATGATAAAAAGGGTGAGAAAAGTAGGATGGTCGAAAAATAGGAGTAAAAAGTAAAGCTGGTAAGAAAGATAGGAAAGACAATCTCAATTATGCTTTTATTGTTTTTGTTTTGGTACATTTTATGGTTTATGAGACAATGTTTTATGCTGAGCTATGAACGATGGTTGAATGCTTATGGTTTTATGATGGAATTAGATTTATGCTTATCTAGTTTATGTTTTCATGGTTGAATGCCTTCATGTCCTTATTTTCCATACCTGTGTATTGGATAATTTTATTAAGGCACACATTTAGGGGGAGCACATATTTAGGGGAAGCACATATTTAGGGGGAGCAATCCTAAATTTGCACATAAATTCTTTTTACATACAGACATTGCACTCTTAATCCAAAAGTGTTTTACCATTGTCAAAGAAGGGGGAATATGTTGACTCTATATGTTTTTGATGATAACAAAACATTCTTCATTCATTAATGTCTAACTTCACTATTTAAGTGTGTCAGATAAAGTTAATTCCCTCATTAAAATAAATGATTAAAAACAATGTCATATAATAGATAGGTTAATCAATTGAAGTATGAAAGATGAAAAGAGTTTGTGAAAACAAGGCTTATGTAACTGATTATCAAATAGCCTTAATCAATTAAGGAATGGCTGGGCTACAAGTTGAAGCAAAACAAAAAAATCCTAATCAGTTAGCACTAGGCTTAACTGATTAGGGAGGTGTTGGAAAAAGGAAAATAAAAGTGTGCTAATCAATTAAGGCATGAGGTTAATTGGTTTAAGCACAAGACTTAAAGAATCTCCAAGCACCAAAATTCAAATTCAAAGAAAAGTTGACCATTGAATGGAATCAAAATGAAGAAGTTCAAATTCGAAGAATTTTTAATTGATTAGAACTTATGTTAATTGATTAAGGGTGAAGGAAGTGAAGCTCCAATTAGTTAAAGGGAAAGTTAACCAGTTAGAGGAAGTCCGTTGAAATAAAAAGGCTTAAAGACACAAATCTCTTAATCAGTTAGAGTTTTTTGTAATCGGTTAGAGCAGAGAACACAACAGCAAGACAATGCAAGGCAGCGAAGCTATAATCGGTTAAAGCTACCTGTAATTAGTTAACCGAACTTTGTCAGCCCATTTGAATATAAGCTCTAGAAGACAAATAACAGTTAGAATGGCATCAGATCCAACAACTAGAAACTGGTCCCAACAGAAAAATTTGACTCCCCAAGTATAACAAAAAGCTCCAACGGTCAAAGAAAGTAGATTTCAAGATAAATGAGCCATTTTGTGCAAAAAGCCAAAACATCTTTTACCAAAAACACTTGTTCTTCATTCTAAATCCAAAAAAAAAGTGTTTAAGCTTGATTGTCATCTGTCCAGATTTATAAAGTGTTATAGTTGTGCTTTTTTATCTTCTCTTTCTTGGAAAATTAGAGCGTGGTAAGTACTCTAAAGCTTGTTGTAAGGGATTACAGCTTGGGTTAAAAGCTCACCTTGTAAAAGCTTGGTGAAAGCTGTTAATTCCACTAGTATAGTGAAGTTGGGTTGAAAATCCTTGATTAAGAGATCAAGGTAGTGGATGTAAGTTAAGGGGACCGAACCACTATAATAGTCTTGCATTGTCCACTTCTCTCTACCTTTCCTTTCTTGGTGTCTTTTACCTACCACAAGCTTTACATCCATCTCCTTCTAATTGGTTAAAAGTTATATCACTCAAAAAGGCTGAACTTAAAATTTTTAGTGCTATTCATCCCCTCTAGCACTCCAATAAGACCAACGAGCATGAAAATGTGCTTAGTGAAGAAGATTGAGCCTTCGAAAAAGTCCCAAAAAGTAAGGGAACTTAAGGAATGGTAAAATAGATGATTTCACCTAGAAATTTGGGTTCTGGGCTAAAAGTATCGATATGTTCTAAATAAAATGCTTTAAAAGGCTATTTGTGTGAAATGTATTGATATATTTTACTAATGTATCGTAGATTTGGTGTAGAAAAGGCTATTTGATTGAATTTGATGAGAATTTCAATGTTAAAGGATTCCTAAAGCTTTATATTAACATATACGAATGTTATTCAAATGTGTTCAAATAACATGGTTTTTGAATTCCATGATGAAATTGTTTATGAATGTCATGAGATTGCAAGTGCATGTTTATGAAATACTCTTATCTCTTAGCTTGTCTCTTTCCTTATCCACTCAAGAGTCTTTGTGACTCACATGTTATTTTTCCCATTTATTTTGTTTTAGATCATTGATAGCGTCTGATAGCAACCAATGTCATGGATACCAGTGTCCGTCTTCATTCTTTAGTAGGTGTCTAGCAGTCACTTGATGCCTAAAGGGTCAGTCGCGTTCTGCCAACAAGTCGATCTTTTACTTTATGTTTGCGTTTATAGACTATGAACATGTTTATGTTAATGTTGCCAATGTTGGGCATTTTATATTGATAATGTTATGTATGAGATTATGATGATGGCTCAAGAGCCTACATGGACACCCTAAGGGTGTTATTGATAGCTAATGTTAATGTACACTATGATAGTGGTGAATTTTCATATATATATATATATATATATATATATATATATATATATGTATGTATGTATGTATGTATACCAAATGCTTGAGCTTATACAGTTAAGTTGAGAAGTTTCTTAATTGTATGATAAGTTTTATAAATGTATGTATTATGATTATGTACGTTAATTGATGTTATATGATGCTTCCGCATGTGATGAAGAATATAGAATGATGTTATGATAAAAGGCTTACTTGGACCTAACAAGTTGTGCTCATCTAAGTCCATGCGCTAGTCAGGATCCCTCTAGGAAACGGGATGTGACACACACTTATGCATTTGCTTATGCTAAAATTGAAATCCAAATGGATAATGGACTCATGTTTTATCTACTTATAATCTTGATATACCATGAACATGATCATCTTAATGAGTTGATTTAGACTTTGTATGTTGGGATTACAATTAAGGTAAGTATCCGAGAACATATATCTAAATAGTGGAGTTCATGGCATTAACATCACTTCTAATGATTTTGAGAAGATTGGTGATTAATCTGAACCTAATGGATTAATGAATTAGCTACTCATCACATCTTAATACTCAAAAGATTAGATCTAGAGTATTGGATCACCAATTGGATTAAATCTAATACTAGTGGACAAAATTGATGTAAAAGGTAAAATAGTAATATCACCTTTCATCATGCTGTCACGACCCAATTTCGCGGGCCATGACCGGTGCATGAGCTCAATGAGCATAGCTCACTAAGCCCAAGCAAGCCTATCCATTTACCTTTGCTTAACAAATTTATCATATCATGCATACACACACACCTTTTCCCTAATGTGAACATAGCCAAAACACAATGGCATTATTGATAATAATATACATGCACTATACCAGTCATGTATTTAGCAATTTACATTGCATACATATATTCACATTGTTAGATTGTATTCACAATACAAAATGACCCATGACTTCCAGTGGAGACATTTACAATAAAAGGGATTACTATCGAATGCCAAACACATACCCAGGAGATGCACTACGAGGACTCCTCGATCTAGGGTCCAAAAGTCACCCGATCTGAAAACATGAATTTTTATAAAACGTGAGTACAATACTAAGTGAGTGAACAAGAAGGGAACAAGTATACCATAAGGAATGTTTATCGAAATCACGATGCATTCATTTTCTCAAAACCATGCAATTGTTTTAGCTCCTTTAAATCCCTCATGTAAACCCCACATGAGTAAATCACTTTACAAAAATCAATGCTCAACTATGGTATCAAAGAAATGGGAAATATGGTAAAAACCCACAATTTAGCAAAATGGATAAAAAGTTTCTCGCTGCAACGTAACAGAGCAACAAGAAAAAAGTTTTCCTTCACTCAACAAAAAGGCCATCCTACTAAACCAACAAAATCAACATAAAACTCATGAAAATTCTCAAAGAGCAATGTATCAAATTTCACATATATGTCAACCATATATCACATTCATGAGCTTTCATTTCATAAGTCTAGATATGCATAATTTGATAGACAAACATCAATATCATCATAATTACACCCAGCTCATGTACATCCCCCCCACATCGTGCACATAGTCGGCACCATCGTGTGCATCTCCCCACATCGTGCACAATTAGTGCCATCGTGTGCATCCCCCCACATCATGCACACGGGCACTATCATCATCCACCTCTCACGCCACCATCATCACCGGCATGTTCATCCCCTCACATCATGCACACACATGGTTACAGTCATTATACACAATATCATTCATCAAGCACAACACACATATATATATATATCATCATATTGCAATAATGCATGAATCCATAGCAATCACATATCACAACATCAAACCATTTAACAAAAGCTTGTTCCCAAGGTACATTTTCTAAGACAAGTTGGATAGAATCTTTCATATTCCCCAAAACAAGTTTGAAATGCAAGTCTACTCACCGGTATTGAAAGTTCAGATTCTGGGTGCACTCGGACTAATAGTCCTCAAGCGTAATTCTTTTGCCTTTTCCGGACGTCTCACTACCTTGACAAATAACAAAGTCAAGGAATTTACTATATTGTCCGTAAATTGATATAAACTAATTTAAATTACTAATGCTTGATATGTAAATTAAAAAATACGTCCGATTATCGCTTAATCGCTGTATCGATTAAATTAGACTGATCACCAATTAATTAGCGATTGTGTCCAAATCACCTCCAAATTAATCCATTTCTCCTCTAATACCTTAATTTACCACACACCATTTAAATAAAGCCAATTTAAGCATTAGAACCCTCACAATTCCTTATAGAAAAATTCGGTCATTTGGTGCACTAGCACAGAAATTTTTTCTACATAACCGTTTCACCTTAATTCATCATTTTCCAAGCCATTTTCCTTGAAATAAAAACAATCCCCCATTGATATTCAGCCCTCATGGTTCGACCAACAAGGAACCCTAGAGAAATTGAATATTTCTTTTGTGTTTTTGTTCATAACCATGCTTAACTATCTCTAAACACTAACATAGTCTAAAATCAAATTATTCCAACAACAATTCCTCTTCCATACCCATTTCTCAGAATTGAATTCATCATGATAACTCAATATTCAACCATGAAAATCAAGAACAAAAGCATGGGTAAGCTAGGTATCAAGGAGAATTAAAGAAATTCTAACTTACCTAGCTTGTTTCCTTAATTTCTTCACTTTTTCTTTGAATTTTCACCTAGGTTTTCTTGTTTTTCCCTTTTTTCTTCCTTTGTTCTTGTTGCTGGTTGCCTAGGCTGAATATGGTGAGAGAATTGGGGATTTAATGGGGTGATTTCTATAGAAAATAATAAAATAATCAAGCATGCCACGTGTCACATGCTTATTGGCCTAATTTGTTAAACTTTTTGACTTTCTTCTTAATTTTCCACCACAAATATTCTGGTATTTATCCAATCCTACCACAATTAAAATCCCTTGGTCTTGACAAGTGCTGGGGAGAAAAATTTACCGATTTGCCCCCGAAACGAAAAAATTATGATTTTGTCCCTATACTCTGAAATGTACCGGAATCACATTATTTCTACTTTTCAACCTCAAATAACACTAATATTGATCAATATTAACCAAATGGGGCAAAAATCATTTTATAAAAATTCCCGTTTGGTCCTCTAGTGGCAAAATTATCATTTTGCCCTTGTGCTCCAAAAATACCGAGAATCACAATTTTTCATTGCTAAACATCACTTTATATTCCAATAATCATAATTATATTTCATATAATTATTCTTGGTCAAATGTGATCAAATCTTGGCTAGAAATCTCCATTTTATCATCAAATGGTAAAATGACCGTTTTGTCCCTAATCGGTCAATTTTCCTAATGGACTCCAAGCTGAACCTTGAACTCCGAATCACTATTCTAAGCCATTCTGTGAGTTTCAAAATTTTCAAATTCCTCTTAGAATTTCTATTTGAACTAGTTCAAGTCTCGATTTAACTTAGTCATACCACTCAGTACAATACCGTCTTTTAATCGAGCTTGACAAGGTCTCACAACTGCATGGTTATGAGAGTTCACAACATAAGGTTTGTGATTTGGACAACCAATATTCAATATTAAATATTGCATCATTTCTTGTGATTGTAATTAATCCAAGAGTGCAACCATGAATCTATGGCGGAGTGATTTCATGGTTAATAAACTTAAATTATCTTAATGAAATTAAGAATGATTCTAAGCTTATTGGAGCTTGAAATATCTATATCCAAATAGATTCCCCACTTAGCTTCATAGAATTCAACTTTTTTAAGTTGGAATGCATATTTTATTAAATTATTTAAATAAATGTTCAAAAACAGTAACTTTGCAAATTATCTTATTTAAAGACAAAAGTTGCCTCAATTTAGACATGGTATGTTGTCTAAATTAAGACAAGAGTTATTTGAATTAAAACCAGAGTATGTGTGATGTTTTAAGAAAAGAGATGTCTTAATTATATTTTTTTTTGGTAAGTCAAAAAGTTTCTAAATAAAATAAATATTTTTTTAAGGCAACAGTTGTTTTAAAATAAAAAATATTTATTAAGATAATTATTATCTTGACATAAAATAATATTGAAGGATTTTTAATTACAATTAAAGAATTAAATAGTTTATTCTTTATTTATAATTAATTATAACTTCTTGATAAATTATATGAGTCCATGTTTGATTGGGATTCCTTTATTTTATTATTAATTTTTTTAATTAAAGAGGGATAACAATAAAATAGAATAATTATTTTTTAATTATTCAATAAGGAATCCTATTTTGACTTGAACAAATAATTATAATTAAATAAATAAATTATTTATTTTTCAATTATAATTTTAATTATTATTGGAGGATGGTACAACCACAACACTTTATGGATGACCAACTCAGACTTTTGATAGAAATTTATTTTTAATTAAAAATAAAATAAAATAAAGTCCATCAAGAAACAAAAATCTATAGTCTTGGCCACACCTTATAGAAAGGAAAAAAATTCATCATTTGTTAAGGTCAAAACCCTAAGTCCAAAGGTTCCTCCAAGAATCCTCCATAGCCACCCCCTCTGTTTAAGTTCTTCTTGGTCTTAAATCTTGGAATATTTTCTAGAAACCTCTCATAAGAAAAACAACCATAGATTTAAAGAAGAAAGATAGAAAAATTCAATTGTTACCATCTTGATTTAGCATTTTACACTTTATCCACTCAAGGTTCAAGTTGAAGGATATTCTTGGAGAACAAGTGGTAAGTTTATTTGGTTGAGAAATCAATCTTTGGTGTGCCGACGAATTTACTGCAATTTACGAAGAGTCTAGAATCAAGAATCTTGCAAAGCAAAGACCTATTTTGTCACAGCCCAATTTTCAGGCCATGACCGATCATGGGCCAAATGGGCACAGCCCACCAAGCCCAAGCAAGCCTTTTATGCAACTTGTTCATCATTCCATCAGACAATTTCTAAAGTTACATTTCTTAATTCTTAACTATAAGTACTTTAGTAATGTGCTATGACAACCAAATACTTGCATTTATATTAACCCAAAATGATATCAACTATTGCCAACGTATAATGGCAACATTAGTTAGAATGCACACACACTGTTTGTAACATGTATCTTAGTGATTTACATCATGTGTACATTTACAAAAGCAAAAGACTCTCGACTTCCAGCGAAGTGACCTTAGGTGAAGGTGCAACTACTGAATGCTGTGGTACCTCACAAAAGGGTGAATATACATGGACCCCTCACTCTAGGTTCCAACTATCTCCGAATCTGAAAAACATGAAGTTGAAAAAGGATGAGTATAAACTCAGTGAGTGAACATAAGAAGGGAACAAGCATTAATACAGGAAGTTTTAGAAAACATGATGCACTTATGTTGAAAACACTACAATTTAGCTCAATTTCTTGTTAAAACCCCTTAATTCAACTCTTGATCATTTAGTGCCTTAGTATTGAAAAATCCATGATCAATAAAGAAGTTAAAGAGTGAAAGTACAATAGTGTTCAAGCAAGGCAAGCATAGTAGAACGAATCTCGCTATAGCAAGAATGAATTTTTGCTATAGCGAACTTCAGGACAAAATTTTAAACTAATAACCTGAGAGTTTCTCGCTGCAGTGAAAATCTAGGCAATATTTTTACCCAACCACACGAGACTTTCTCGTTGCAGCGAAAATGCATTTTCGCTGCAGTGAAAACCCGAGCCATGAAATTCCCCAACACACAAAAGTTTCCCGTTGCAGCGAGAATGAATTTTGCTGCAGCAAGAAACAGGGCAATTAAGTTAGAAGAACTTTTGTCACAATAAAAATCCAGTTTT
Source organism: Theobroma cacao (assembly GCF_053813885.1). Lineage (NCBI taxonomy): Eukaryota > Viridiplantae > Streptophyta > Magnoliopsida > Malvales > Malvaceae > Theobroma > Theobroma cacao. The sequence continues at coordinate 18,128,395 of NC_142648.1, read as the reverse complement.
GCTAAAATGCAATTCAATTTGGAAGCATTTAACAATTTCAACATTCAATATTCAATGCAAACACATATTAATTCCAAACCTCTCTATATAGCAAATATATATACATATATAAACACATATACCACCACCATTTAACTCAGCTAATGTGCACTCCCACACCGTAGATAGCCGGAGTCATCGTGTGCACCCCCACATCGTGCATAGCTAATGCCATCGTGTGCTCCCCCACATCACACAGAGCTAATGCCATTGTGTACTCCCCCCCATCGCGCATAGGCAATATCATCATTCACACTCCCACACCCCGTCATCACCGGCATGTGCACTCCCACACCACACATGTGCAGTTATAATTATCACACAATATTAACTATCCATACACAACATATATATATCCACATAATATAGGAGCACAAGGATTCATCATAGTACACATTCACAACATACAACATTTCATCAAAAAGCTTGTTCCCATGCAATTTTAAAGAAAAACCAATAAAATATTTCAAATGGTTCAATCAAGCACATAATCATTTATTCCAAAACATTTTTAATGCAAGTTCACTCACATGTCTTTGTTAATGCTTGTGGATTGACTCCAACTTCAACTAATGCTCCATGTGGAGGTATGAGGCCTCATTGGAACCTATCACACATAATAGCATCACAATCAACTCAATTCACATAACTATAAATTCTAAAGGCTATCTTCTAAATCATGTTCTACTAGTTATTCCTAATTAGCTTCCAATTACCATTAAGTGGCTATTTATTTTCACTATTCTAGTCACACTAAAGATGAATAAACAACCTCAACTACAAAACACTCACAAATCTAGCCACTAGCCATTCTCAACAACTCAAAAATCAACTCAATTTCATTACTCACCTTAGTAGATTTGTAATTGAATTCCTTTACAAAATTTCTCAAGCTATTATAGAAAGCCTCTCTTTCTCTCTCTAACACACCTAGCTAGTGAGAGAAAGTTTAAGGTAAGACTTTTGAGGGTTTTAAGGTGGAAGAGTAAAACAGCACAAAGGACTTTGTGAAAAGGTGCACAAAAGTATGAAAATTAGGGTTTAACTTGAGAAAGCCATGGAGGTTTTTTTAAGTAGGCTTCCATGGAAGATAAAGAACGTGAAATGGAGAGAAGAGATGGGAAGAAAAAGAAAAAGCTGCTGGAAATTTTTGATACTTATCTTATAGTTGACCTAAGTTCCTTTTATTTACAAAAATGCCATTCAATAGTTGACTTTGCCTTCTTCTTCCACTTGGTTCAAACTTTTTACTCTTTTGACACTAAGAAAAGGTCCATAATAGATTCGAGGTATTCAAGTTCATGAAAACTTAAAATTTTAGACCTGAGACCCAAATTGACCATTTTGCCCCTACCATGGAAATTATCATTATTTCTATTTTCTTCACTTATTTCATTATTGTTGCATCACTTATTTATTCCTTAAGCCTACTTAGCCTCAATAATATAAAAAAACCCACTTTTAAAAGCTCACCAAGGAAAATGACAAAATTACCCCTAGTCCGTGTTATCTCATCTACTTCTAGTTATGTATCTATAGAGGTCAAGGTTTCACATATTTCTATAATTTACATATAACTTTAGCCTTGGAGGTTCAAATAGCATGATTCTGGAGGCATTGGAAAGGTAAGAAATAGGGCTACAATTCTTATTTTACCATTTTGCCAAGCTCGAACAGGATCAAGGAGAAAAATTCATTACACGCTGGTTGTCACTGTGAACCAAATTTTAAGAACAGGATCAAGGAAAGGTATGTTCTGTTGGCTCCATTACTTTTTTGATAATAATAAAACATTCCCATTCATTTGTGTCTAATATCTTTACTTGAGTGTGCAGAAAAATCAATATATAAAATTAATCATTTAACTCCTCAAAGAGTATATCAAAAGAAAAGAGGAATAAAAATAACAAGATGTAACTATCTAACAAGGAGGAAGCCTATTGGTGAAACAAGGAAGAATGTTGGTTGACCAAGTTTCAAATTGAAGGAATGGCGGGGTGAAGAGTTTGAGAAACAGAACCAACTTAGTCAACCAAGTGAGTCGACTAAACTGCTCTTTGCCAGAATCTGCAACCTGAAACAGAACCAACTTAGTCGACAAAGTCAGTCGACTAAGAGCTCTCTGTCTGTAATTTGAACAGAGCACTACAAGACAAATTAACGTCTAGAACTCATCCTCAACTGTTTCCAACGGACATAAAACTGTCAAACTGCCATTAGAGTTGCATCTCCAAGTATAAAAGGGTCTTCCAACAATTAGAAACAAGTTTTTTAGAAGCCTTGAATGAGATTTGAGCAATAGAAAGTTGAAAAAACAAAAAAATCTTCACTGCACTTAAACGCCTACTCTTTGCATTTGTATTTTGCAGTTAATCTTGTACCAATTAGATCAACCAGTGATCATAGGTACTTTCTTTTACTACTTTCTTGCATTCTTAGAGTGAGGAAGTCACTTTAAGGGGTTATTCAAGCTTTGGATAGCTTGATTGTTGTAGGTTGTGGTTGAGCCTTGGAAAACCACTTTGGGTTTTAGTTGAGCCCGGGAAAAACTAGTGTAAAAGGTTTTAGCTGAGCCTTGAAAAGCCATTGTAAAGCTTGGTGAAAGCTTGTGACTTTCACCAAAATTTGGTGGATTTGTTGGGAAAATCCTTGGTTGGATAATCAAGATAGTGGATGTAGGTCTTGGACCGAACCACTCTAAATTGTTGTGCATCTTATACTCTGTTTTTATTTTCTTAAGTTCTGAAAATTAGTTTCCAATATTGTTAAAAGCCAAATTGTGTTATTCATCCCCCTTCTAGCACATATTATAGGGACCAATAATTGGTATCAGAGCTAGTTCCCTGTTATTAAGGCCTAACATCCTTTGGGAGGATCCAAATGGCTCAACAAAAATCCATAGTTGTTAAGGGACAATCAATAAACAGACCACCTCTATTTGATGGCTCTAATTACCCTTATTGGAGCACAAGAATGTCAATCTATATTAGGGCTATAGACTATAAAATGTGGGACGCATAACTGATGGACCCTTTATGCCCTCAACCGTGAATGTAGTGACAAATGAGTTGATGCCCAAGCCAAGGTATGAATTGACTAAGGCTAAAATTAAGAAAGTTCAAACAAATTTTAAGGCCATCAACACATTACATTGTGCCTTGACCCCCACTGAATATAACAAAGTCTCAAGCTGTACAATAACTAAACAAGTGTGGGAGAAACTTAGAATAATCCATGAAGGGACTTCTCAAGTCAAGGAGTCCAAAATTGCCCTCTTAACACATAATTATGAAATGTTCAAAATGGAGCCTAGTGAAGACATCACCATCATGTTTGATAGATTTACAAACATCACAAATAAATTGAGTCAGCTAGGCAAGCCTATTCCTGAACATGAATTAGTAAAAAGACTGCTTAGGAGTCTACCAAAGAATTGAAAGCCTAAAGTTACTACCATTAGAGAGGCTAAAGATCCGAACATCATCACACTTGATGAGATTTATGGTTCTTTTCTTACTCATGAGCTGGAGCTTAAGGAAGAAAAAGAAGAAGACCGAAGGGAAGCAAAGGAAGAGAAAAAAAAGTATTGCACTTAAAGCCAGCATCCTTGAAGAAAAGCTAGAAGAGCTTTCCTATGATGATGATGAAGAGTTATCTCTAGTTGGAAGAAAATTCAGAAAGCTAATGAGCAGAAGAAATTGAAAGCTAGCTAGAAGAGGTTTCAGGAAAGACCAAGGTGCCTTATGGAAAAACAGAAACAAAATTGACTCCAACAAAAATGAGGAGCTCATCTGCTACGAGTGCAAGAAATCTGGTCACTTCAAGTCTGAATGCCCATTGCTGAAAGATGAAACTCCCAAGAAAAATAAGAAATCCAAGAAAGCAATGGTGATTGCTTCATGGTCGGATAGTGACACTTCAAGCTCTGAAGCTGAAGATGAAAAATCTGAGGAAAGAGCCAATATTTGTTTGATGGCACAAGATGATGAAACAGACGTATCCTCATCCCCTTGCAATAATTCTTTTGATGACTTGCAAGATGAGTATGAATGCCTTTACGATGAATTTGAAAAACTTTTTTCAAAATACAAATCATTAAAGAAAAAGGTTGTATTACTTGAAAATGATTTGGATCAAATCAAACAAGAGTTTACTTCTGTTTTTGAGTAAAGAAATATTTTGCAAATTGAGTTAGAACACTCAAAAACAGATTTTGAGGTTTTAAAACAAGAGCTGGAAAACAAGTCTGAAGCTTTGCAAATAACTCTTGATGAAAACATAGCTCTTAAAAGTTTGAAAAGTGAATTTACAAAAAGAGATGTGTACAAAAAGAAAGATTCTACTAATGCATCACTAAGATGCTACATTTGTAGTAAAATTGGTCATTTATCACATGATTGTTTTAAGAAAAGAAAAGTGTAAAAAATCAAGAAAATCTGGGTTCCTAAGGGATCCTTTGTTGCAACTAACACTCAAGGACCAATCAAAGTATGGGTACCTATAAAGAAAAATTGAAATTTTGTTTTGTAGGTTGAGCTGGACTTAAAGGAGACATGTTCAAGAGCTCAACTCAAGAAGAAACAACCTTGGTACATGGACAATGGTTGTTCACGGCACATGACAGGACATCAAATGCTATTTGTTCAGCTAGATAAGAGAAAGGGAGGAACCGTATCCTTTAGAGATGATTCAAAAGGAAGAATCCATGGTATAGGTACTGTTGGTAAGAATTCCCAAACTCAAATTAGTCATGTGTTGTTGGTTAAAGGCTTAAAGCATAATTTACTAAGTATTAGTCAATTATGTGATAAAGGATTTAAAGTATGTTTTGATTCAACTAAGTGTGAAGTAATAGATATGAATACAAATAAAATCTCATTTATAGGAAAAAGATTGAAAAATATGTATGTAGTTTTTCTTGAAGATCTTGAAGTAAATAGTGAAGTATGTCTTGTTGCAAATGCTGAAAATGATAGTTGGCTATGGCATAGGAGATTAGGACATGTTAGCTTGCATACCATGTCAAAATTAATTAAGAAAAATCTTGTTGTTGGACTGCCGGAGTTAAAATTTGAAAATTATAGAATATGTAATGCTTGCCTACTAGGAAAACAAGTTGGAGCATCTTTCAAGTCTAAGAAGGTTGTGTCAACATCTAGACCTCTTGAATTGCTTCATATTGATCTATTTGGTCCAATAAGCACAACTAGTTTAGAAGGAAAATCTTATGGCTTTGTAATAGTTATGACTATTCTAGATATACTTGGGTTTATTTTCTTGCTCATAAGAATGATGCTTTATCAGCCTTCTTAAGTCATTGTAAGAAAGTATAAAATGAAAAAGGACTAGCCATAGTTAGCATAAAGAGTGATCATGGAGGAGAATTTGAAAATGATGAGTTTGAAAAATTTTACAATGAAAAGGGGTTGGATCATAATTTTTTTGCACCTAGAACACCCCAGCAAAATGGAGTTGTAGAGAGGAAAAACCGAACCTTAAAAGAAATGGCTAGGACCATGCTATGTGAGAACAACCTACCTAAATATCTTTGGGCTGAGGCAGTAAATACAACAACTTATATTCTTAATAGAGTCTCAATAAGACCCTTGATTTCAAAAACTCCATATGAACTTTACAAAGGTAGGAAACCAAATATTTCTCACCTTAGGAGTTTTGATTGCAAGTGCTTTGTATTGAACAATGGAAAACAGCCCCTAGGGAAGTTTGATGCAAAGAGTGATGAAGCAATATTTTTAGGATATGCATTAAACACTAAGGCCTATAGAATTTTTAACAAAAGGACCTTAACCGTTGAAGAATCAATCCATGTAGTTTTTGATGAGTCAAATGCTTTATAAAAAGAAGTTCAAGATGATGATGATGATGATGTAGAAGTCCTAGAAAAACAAATGGAGGATATAAGCTTAGAAAACAACAAAAATAATGAAGAAAGCTCACCTAGAAGAGAAAATGAAACTCCACCTCTAGAAAATCTGCAAAGAGCAGAAAATCAACATGATGATCTACCAAGGAGTTGGAGATTTGTAAGAGATCACCCGCAAGACCAAATAATATGTGACATTTCACAAGGAGTTAAAACTAGGAAAGCAACTAAAGAAACTTGTGAGTTTTCAGCTTTTATATCTCAAATTGAACCTAAAAACTTTGAATAAGCTGAAAAAGAGGAAAGTTGGATAATGGCCATGCAAGAAGAACTTGATCAATTCACAAGGAGTCGTGTATGGTCATTGGTACCTAGACCTTCAAATCACCCTATTGTTGGTACAAAATGGGTATTTAGAAATAAAGTAGATAAGCAAGAAAATGTAGTTAGGAAAAAAGCTAAGCTGGTTGCAAAAGGATACAACCAAGAGAAAGGAATAAATTTTGATGAAACCTTTGCTCCCCGTTGCTAGGATTGAAGCCATAATGTTGTTGCTAGCTTTTGCATGTTTCATGAATTTTAAATTGTTCCAAATGGATGTAAAAAGTGCATTCTTAAATGGATTAATTCAAGAGGAAGTATATGTAGAACAACCACCTGGTTTTGAAGACTTTGAAAAATCTGATCATGTTTTCAAACTTCATAAAGCTTTGTATGGATTAAAACATGCTCCTAAAGCTTGGTATGAGAGGCTTTCAAAATTTCTAGTTGAAAAAGGGTATGATAGAGGCAGCATCGATACTAAATTGTTCATTAAAAGATATCTAAATGATTTAATTATTGTGCAAATATATGTGGATGACATTGTATTTGGTGCAACTAATGAGGCTTTATGCAAGAACTTTGCTAAGGAAATGCAGGGTGAATTTGAGATAAGCATGATGATAAAAGTGAGGTACTTCCTTGGTCTTCAAATTAAACAAAGTGAGGAAGGAATCTTCATCAACCAAGAAAGATACACTCAAGATATGCTCAAGAAATTCGATATGCTAAAGCTGAAATCAATTTCCACACCAATGAATCCATCCACCAAACTTGACTTAGATGAAAAAGGTAAAGATATAGATCAAAAGCTCTATAGAGGTACGATCGGCTCTCTTCTCTATTTAACAGCAAGTAGACCAGATATTCAGTTTAATGTGTGCTTGTGTGCTAGATTTCAGTCACAGCCTAAAGAAACACACCTACCAACTATTAAGAGAATTTTTAGATACCCATAGACACTCAAGGACTAGAAATATGGTACTCTAGAGACTCAACTCTTAGCTTAATTGGATATTCAGATGCTAACTTTGCTGATAGCAGAACTGATAGGAAAAGCACTAGTGGAACATGCCAATTTTTAGGAAGCATGCTTGTGTCTTGGTCCAACAAGAAGCAAAACTCAATAGCTTTGTCAACAACCGAAGCAGAGTATGTATCACTAGGTAGCTACTGTGCACAAATTCTTTGGATCAAGCAACAATTAAAAGACTATGGAATAACTATGCATAACATACCAATATACTGTGATAACATAAGTGCAATCAATATATCAAAAAACCTTGTGCAACACTCTAGGACAAAGCACATTGAAATAAGACACCATTTTATTAGAGACCATGTAGTGAAAAATGATATTAAGGTGGAATTTATGAACACTTTACATCAATGAGTAGATATTTTTACTAAACCTCTGAATGAAGACAGATTCTGTGAGATTAGAAGAAATTTAGGGATGATTAGTATGAAGGAATTATAGGAAAACCTTTGGCTCTTACATAGAAAACAGAGTGCGTTCAGTCGACTAAGGAAATCTTAGTCAACTAAAAGTGGTTTGACAGCATTAAATAATAAGACTCAGTCAATGTCATGACCCAAAACTCTCATCGAGCTCGTGACAATCGTCGCGATGTCCCGATAGACATTCATTACCCGAAATGCCAATCGAAACCTCGCAAGGCTTAACATCAGTTTTCTCGCTTCCCCTATGAGTATTAGTTACTAAAATCATGTTTTAAAGCGATATGAACCAATTTCAGTTTAAAAACAGTCAAAGAGAAATTTCAACTACATAGGGGTATTTTGGTCATTTTTCTCAAAAATTTTGAAACCAGCTAAAAATGTAGTATACGAGTATAAAACACATAATTCATAATCAAAAATAAGTTTAAATGTCTAAAACATTCATTTAAAGTGAAATTATAACTATGTGAATATAATAAAAATATTCAATAAAATATTATATTTTCTTATAAAATAATATTTATAGAGTTACCGGTAAATAATTTTTTTGCAGCGTAAAAGCTAAATAAATTCATACATACTGTAATACAGATAACCAAAGTATAAAATTTAATTTACAGTGACATGTGGGCCCACGAACGACCAAAAATATTAAAAGCAATAAACCTACAGTTTTTGAATATGCAAGTCCAACTGTAGCCCTCAACAAAGTGAGCTATCTACCGACTATCTTGAGCTTGAAAGGGGTGGAAAAGAGGGTGGTAAGATTATATAATCCCAATGAGTAAAAAAATACCATTTAAAATATCTAAAGCTGAGTAAATGGAGAAAGATAAAATAATTTAACATACTGTAATTCATCACCTTTCAACTCATTTCAATCAAATAAAATCAATTCATATAAATCGAGTAATCAACATGGCTTATGAATTTCTTAAAAGCTTTGGCTCGTGCCAAAATCATTTTTATACCCAGTTATTAGGGATGCCTTGATCGAGGGTTATCCCAACCGAGTCCGCCAAGGCTGTAAAAAGTTATGTGCGCATAAATCATGTTTTTATTTTGAAAACATAACTGTTCTTTGGCGTTGGTCGATTTCACCCTCACGTGGTGGTTTTGCATGAAGTGAACTCTAAAGTGTTAACCTCAAGAGTTATCCACATGCGCCTCTCATACTGAGGTAAGATATAACGGGGTTTACCGTGCCCTTATAATAGGCTGGTCCACAGAAACCCACCCACTGCAGTAAGCTAATCAATATCCCACCAATTCAATAAAAATTCAACAGCATGACATGGCAATTTATCATTATCTAGCCTATCAAGGCAAACAACAGTTTATACATTTCAACACAAATACCAATTCAGCCATTCATGCCAATATTGTCATAAGCCAATCAATTAGAACCATAAATTCACAATACATCATATGGTCTCCAATTACTCTATTTTCAAAGCCATTATTCAATTTTAAAACAATTTTATGAAATCATTTCATTAAATCACATTTGGTTTATAAAATCGAAAAATTAATCATTTAATTCATTTTTCGTGAAATTCACAAAATCGGATAAAAATCACTTTAGATAATTAAGACGATAGTAAGGTTACTCACAATGTCTAGAGTGTAGATTTTCGAAGTACTCTGACTACTGGTCCTCGGATGCAATTTCCTTGCTTTTTTCGGAGGACTCACCACCTTGACATAGTACAAAATCGAGAAACTAATTTAGACTAATTTAGACTACTAATGCATGATATGGAATGCAAAATGCACAGGTAATCATCTAAACCCGGTATTGGCCTAATTCATCTTATCACTCGATTAATTGGCCAACGCGTCCAATTTAGCTCCAAATTGCTCCATTTCTTTTCCAATACCTTAATTCACCAAACACAAGTCAAATAACCTAAAATTTGGCAAAACCATTGTGAGACCCCAACCTCTATAGGCTTGTCACTAAGCATAGATGTAATAATACGAGCTAGGGGTAGTTTTATCATTTTCTCTAATAAGCTTCCAAAAGAAAGTTTTATGATATTTTAAGGCCTAAATAGGCATAAGATTGCATAAATGACGTGTAATGATGAAAACACGAAGAAAACTAGAAATGACAATAATTTTCATGATAGGGGCAAAATGGTCATTTTTCACCTCGGGTTAAAATGGTCATTTTTCACCTCGGGTTAAAATTTTAAGTTTTCATGAGCCCGAGCATGTCTAGACCATTATGGACCTTGTCCCAATGTCAAAAGAGTAAAAAGATTACATAAAAGATTGGAGGAGAATAAGGTAATTTGGGATGGGTAATTTGGTAATTTTAAGGGAATGGATAAGTTTGACCTCTAAATATTTTGAATTTCCAGCAACTTCTTGAAATTTCCAGCAGCTTGTCTTCTTCTTTCTTTTTCCCTCTTACGTTTCTTCAATTCCTCCATGGGAGTTTTCTTCAAGCTTCCATAACTTTCTCTTTCTAGCTCCAATTTTCATGCTTTTGGTGTACCCTTCCATAAACCCTTGTGCTCTTTCATCCTCTCACTTTAAAACCCTTAAAAAATCTTATTTTCATACTTTCTCTCACTAGTTGGACATTCTAGAGAGAGAAAAAAATTACACCATTTATTTGGAAGCTATTGGAAAAGAATTTGACTACAAAGGAGCCCTAGGGTAAGTGATGAACTAAGCTCGATTTTTAGCTGCAGAAAATGGCTAGTAATTGGGATTTATAAGCTGTTTTATTGTTGAGTATGTTCATTACTTTTAGTGATAAAGATAGTGAACATAGATGGCCATTTAATGTGGCAATTGAAAGCTAGCTAAGAGATAGCTTTTAGGGTTCATAGTGTGTAAATTGACCTATTGATTATGTTAATGTGATCCTAGGTTCTAAGGAAGCCCCATCATCTCGTTTGGACAATTAGGAGAATTGGAGTCATCTAAAGGCTCTACAATCAATTGGTGAATGGACTACCTTCAAAACTTGTTTTGGGAAATATAATGTATTTGCCACCCATTTGAATGAATTATCAAGTTTTCAAAAAGATAAGTGCCTTGGGAACAAGATTTATTAAAATGGTTTTATGTTGTGATATGTGATTGCTATGGATTCATGCACTATTGCAGTATGATGATATATATATATGTGTGTGTGTGTGTGTGTGTGTGTGTGTGTGTGTGTGTGTGTGTTGTGCATAATGAATGATATTGTGTATAATGACTGTAACCGTGTGTGTGCACGATGTGGGGGGATGCACATGCTGGTGATAATGGTGGCGTGAGAGATGGATGATGATAGTGCTCGTGTGCACAATGTGAGGGGATGTACACGATGGCACTGATTGTGCACGATGTGGAGGGGGTGCACACGATGGTGCCGACTATGTGCACGATGTGGGGGGATGTACATGAGCCAGGTATGATTATGATGATGTTGATGTTTATCTATGTAATTATGCACGTCTAGACTTATGAAATGAAAACTTATTAATGTGATATATGATTGACATATATGAGAAATTTGATACATTGCACTTTAGGAATTTTCATGTGCTGTATGTTTATTTTGTTGGTTTAGTAGGATGGCCTTTTTGTTGAGTGAGGGGAAACTTTTCTCTTATTGCTCTGTTTTCGCTACAGCGAAATTCATTCTCGCTGTAGTGAGAAACTCTCGAGTTTGAGAACCTTCACCAGAATTGGTTCTCGCTGCAGCGAGAATGAATTTTGCTGCAGCAAGATAGTCACTGTAGCTTCTTATTGCAGCGAAAAGGAATCTCGCTGCAGCAAAAAACTCCTTGTTTCATCAGTTGAATTTCGCTGTAAGGAGAAACCTTCTGTTTCTGGGTTACAATTTCACTGCAGCAAGATTCAATCTCGCTATAGTGAAAAACCTTCTATTTTGGTCTCCTATCTTGTCCAATTGCTGCCCTATCTTTCGCTTCTTTACTACCATATCGAAGCATGGATTTCCAACATTAAGGATTAAATGAGTTAAGTTTAAAATGGGGAGGTTTAGTGAGAAACCCTCGGCCAGTTGAGAAACTCTCGTTCGGCTAATAACTAAATCCCAACGTCGCTGCAGCGAAAAGACATTCTCGCTGCAGCTATCTGCTGTAGCGAAGATTCGTTGTCGTATTTGACTTACTTGTGTAATATTGAAGCTTTCATTCTTCAAATGGTTTGTTATGTATGGGTTCATGATTTTCAAATGATTAATCATTTAAGGGCTTGATGAGGGGTTTTTAATAAGAATAGAAACAAATTGCATTGTTTTGAAAAAGAATGCATCATGATTTCGTTAAAGACTCCTTATGGTATGCTTGTTCCCTTTCTTGTTCACTCACTAGGTTTATACTCATCGTTTTCAACTTCATGTTTTCAGATCACGAGGCAGTCGGTAATTAGGACGAGGTGTCCTTGTAGACTTATATCCATCTTTTGGTAGGTGTCTTGGCATTCAGTAGCTATACATTCATCCGAGTCCCTCCCGCTGGAAGTCAAGTCTTCTTTTTGAGATGTATAGGCAAACTTGATGTAAATTATTGAGATACATGTTGCAGGCAATGTACACTTAATTGGTATGCCAGTATGAGTTGGCAAATGTTTAATTTTATTTTGATCCTAAGTTATGAAATATGACTTAGCAGTTATGATGGGATGATGAACATGATAGATTAATAGGCTTGCTTGGGCTTAATGGACTACGTCCATTAGGCCCATGCGTCGGTCATGGCCCGAAATTTGGGTCGTGACAACCATCTTCAATTTTCTTCTTAGAATTTTCGGTCAATAATGGTGCATTAACACCGTGATTTTTCCTACTACTTTTTCACACCATAATTCATCATTTTCTAACCAATTCTTTTAAAATAAAAATCAAATTCATCCTCACTCAATACAAGGTAGGTTCGGCCTTGATGGGTGATGGGGAAAATGAATTCTTTTCTTGTTGTTTTGCTTCTAGACATGATAAACTAACTAAAAACACTAACATAACTTGAAATCAAATCAATCCATCATTCTCTCTCCATACCCATTCAGTTAGCCATGAATTTAACCATAGAAAATAAGGAGAAATGCTTAAGGAAAATAGATTTCAAGTTTAAATTGAGAAATCCTACCTTTTTCACTTGTTTTCCTTGATTTTGCGCACTTTTTCTCTTGAAATTCTCCACCTAGGGTTCTTGTTCTTTCTTTTCTTCCTTTGTTCTTCTTTGGCCGGCCATATGAATGAGAAATAGGATGATTTTGTGCTAATTTATAAGGAAAATAATGAATGGATGAGATTTTGACACATGTCACCATTCCATTGGTCCATGTGTCATACTTAGCCATTAAGCAATCTCTCTCCACCACTTAAATTTTCTCAATTATCCATGATAATATTGGGTAAAATCCATGTGCTGGATAAGTGTTGGGTGTGTAAAATTACAATTTTGCCCCTAGGGTGACAAAATGACTATTTTACCCCTATGCTCGAAAAAATGCCAGAATTAAAATTTTTCACTTCTCAAACTCAAATTATGTTCTAAATAGTCAATCTTGATCAAAAACTTCTTCCAACATTCCAATTTTAACCTTGGGTGGCAAAATGACTATTTTGCCCCTAGGTCATGAAAATTCTAATTTGACTCCAAATCAGTCCTCGAACTCTGAATCACCATTTTAAGTCATTCTGGGGTTTTAAAATTTTCAATTTCATCTTAAAATCTCTATTTGGACTAGTTCATGGGTTAATTCAACTTAATTGTATCATTTGATACATTGTCGTCCTTTAACGATTTTCGAGGTACCCAAATAAGTAAACATGCATTCTTATGTAAGAATGGCATAATAAACATATTGTAAAGTCGGGCTTGACAGTCAGTTTAGAGAAAGAGGAGTAGAATGAGGTAAAAATTTGGTTTACCGGGTGCAAAGAGAAAGAAAAAAATTACCAAAGGTAAATAACCAAAATTTTAGAGGGAATTTTGAAATTATAAAGAATGAAAGTAGGGCAGCACTCAAGGGAAAGTGAGCAATTTTTCTAAGAAATAACTGCTGACAACCTCTCCTCTTCTCTCCCCTAAAACCCGTTGCTCTAAAAACAAAAACTCGAATCTTTCTGTTTGCCTCTGAAACGGACTCAAACCCTAACCATTAAAAATTTCTAGAATCAAAATGGCAAGAAAATCTCAGAATAAAGAGATATCAGAAAAGAAGAAAGGGAAAAGGCCAATGGAGGAAGGAACAGGAACAAAAAGTTTGAAGAATAAACTGAAAATCATGCCTAGTTCATTGAAAGAAATATCCGAGAAACTAAGAGAAAAGAAGTAGAAAATTGACAAGAAGAAAAATATAGAATCCTCACTCTACAAAGGTACTAGTTCTTCTTCTTCAAAGTTCAAGAATAAGTTGCATGAATATAAGTTCAAAAATATTAAGAATGCACCAATCTCCTGTGGCAAATTTATTGATTGGAAGAGTTTTGATGAAAATGTAGAAATTCAGACTAGTTTATTTAAGTACTTTGATGAACTAAAACTAAAAGGTTACAGCACCTTTAAGAATAGGTCTTATAGTCCAAGTCTGGTTAAAGAGTTCTATTTTGGCATTGCTTTGAAAGGAAAGGAATTAGTTGATTCTGATGATTATGTCGAAGATGGTTTAAATATATATTTGAATGGAAAAAAATTTGTTGTGATCGTTGAAGATTTAGAAAACCTGCTGAAAATAGAATATGAAGAAGGTGAGTGTGAGCTCTCTGAAAAATATGATCCATCTTCATTGTAGGAGATCATCACCGGCAGAAAGGAAAAATACTCCTTGAAAATCAATTCGGGTCTAATTTTTACCCCTTAGATTAGAATTTTACACTATTTTATAGCAGCAAATATTCAGGGTAGAAGTGGAAGTCTTAGCTACATCAGCCTCTAGGACCTTTGGTTGATGGAACATGCCTTCAACGGGGTATCTCTGAATCTGAGAAGATATATGATTGAAAAAATAAAAAGTGCTTACAGACTTGACAAGGTTAATCTGCCGTATGGGAATGTCATTACATCCCTTGTACAGAAGAAAGGAATATGGGCAAAAAAGTATGATATGGACTTGGTAAGAACCAGAGATCAAGCTATTTATTATGGGAGCTTGGTTAAAATGGGGTATATACTCGATGGGGAAAGGTTCATTAAGAACCCCAAGACTGGTCCAAGAAAAGAACACAGCCTACCTACTCAACCTGAAAGAGCCTCTTCCAGATTCTCAAACGAAGTAATTTTCAACTTGCTCATGAGGATTGATGAAAAGCTAACTGACCAAGGAGAAAATCTATAAAAAATTGAAGAGAGAATCACTGAGTTGGAAAACAAGCTGAAGGAGAAGGAAAACATTCCATCTAAACCTGTGGTTGCAGACAACTCTGCAACATCTAGCACTGCACCAGCACAGCAAGGTGCTGAAGGTTAAGCTAAGTCAGCAGAAAAATCTGCTCCTCATGTTGGAAGTTATGGCCTTCAAGCTGAAGGTTCCACCTACAAATCTGTCAGTCCTATTCTACAGACTGAAGACTCTCACCAAAGGGTTGATCAGCCAGCCAAGACACCCTTTCCTAAACTTCAAAGCAAAAATGAATCAGAACAAGGAACTCAAGTGGTTGGTTCAGAAACAGAGAAACACCAAGCCTCTCCTCTAAATTCAGTGGAAGTTTCCATTATGGATGTCTTTCGCCAAATAGTTAAGGAGGGACAAGTTGAAAAGACACTATCAGGACAGAAACTCAAAAAGATGGTAGAGATACAGGAAAAGGAAAGAAACCTGCATCAGCTCCCAAAGTAAAGACAAAATTCGAGAAAGAAAATGCCACTGCAGCACTATCAACTAAGGCAAAACTACCAACCAAGGGAAAAAGACTATGGCCACTAAGACATCTTTTCTCAAGAGAAGAAAGTCTTCCAAGTTGGCAAAGAAATCCAAGCCAGTTTTAGCCTCTTCTTCTTAGAGTTCGATCCATGTTTCAGATAAGTCCTCACCAGAACCTTCCCCTAGACAGTCATCACCTCTCCGAGAGCCCTCTCCTTTTCCTCTAAACCCTTTCTATCACACTGAATGCTCACCCTCTGACACATCGGATGAATAGAAGCCCCTTCCTTTGATGCTAACAAAAAAAGGGAGTAGAATGGGTGCAGGAACCAAAGAATAAATTTAAAAAAAAAATGTTAGGGTGGAGGAACCAAGAACCTAGGAAAGAAAAGAAAGCAGAATTAGGAGCAGGAACTTAGAAAAATAGAATATAGGAAGCAAAATTGTCTAAGGGTAACTTCGAAATACTTTTTTATTAACTGCTATTTGTGCCATGGTGGCACTTGAACACTTAAGTTTAATTCGTTGTTTATATGGTTGTGTGTGAAAAGTGAATGTTGTAATGTCTATGTTGTTTAACTGCTACAAATTGAAGTCTGCTGATATTTTGTTATCTTGGTATTTTTACTGTCATGAACAAAATCTGCTGATGCTATGCTGATATTGATTTACAAGCTGATAAATGATTTTAAATATGGCATTGAGAATAACTTCTATTTATAAATAGATATAGAAACTGTGTATAGAATGTCAATTGAATCATGAAGGGAATAGATAAAATCTGATGATTGTATGGTGTTGACAGAACTCTGCTAAATTCTTTATGAAAAATCTATCAACATTCATTGCTGTAAATCATTTCAAATTTCTGTACAATGTCATTCTCTCTATATGACAAGAATAAAATTTGCTGGAATAAAGTAAGCAAACTATGCACACACAAAGGGATAGCATATACTTAGGGGGAGCAATCCTCATTTTTTGCAAAAAACTAAAAAAAACTAAAAAGACACTATGCTGTCAATCAAGGAATGTTTTGTCATCATCAAAAAGAAGGAGATTGTTAGCTTCATTAGTTTTTGATGATAATAAAACATT
This sequence comes from Theobroma cacao, assembly GCF_053813885.1. Taxonomy (NCBI): domain Eukaryota; kingdom Viridiplantae; phylum Streptophyta; class Magnoliopsida; order Malvales; family Malvaceae; genus Theobroma; species Theobroma cacao. The sequence goes on along the minus strand of NC_142648.1, from coordinate 18,111,753 downwards.
CTCATTCATTTGTATCTAATATCTTTACTTGAGTGTGCAGGAAAATTAATATATGAAATTAATCATTTAACTCCTCAAAGAGTATATCAAAAGAAAAAGAGGAATAAAAATACAAGATGTAACTATCTAACAAGGAGCAAGCCTATTAGTGAAACAAGGAAGAATGTTGGTTAACCAAGTTTCAAATTGAAGGAATAGCGAGGTGAAGAGTTTGAGAAACAGAACCAACTTAGTCGACCAAGTCAGTTGACTAAATTGCTCTCTGCCAAAATCTACAACCTGAAACAGAACCAACTTAGTCCACCAAGTCAGTCGACTAAAAGCTCTCTGTCTGCAATTTGAACCAAAGCATACAAGACAGATTAACGGCTAGAACTCATCCTCAACTATTTCCAACGGACATAAAACTGCCAAACTACCATCAGAGTTGCATCTCCAAGTATAAAAGGGTCCTCCACAATTAGAAACAAGTTTTTTAGAAGCCTTGAATGAGATTTGAGCAATAGAAAGTTGAAAAAATCAGAAAATCTTCACTACACTTGTCTGCACTTAAATGCCTACTCTTTGCATTTGTATTTTGCACTTAATCTTGTACCAATCAGATCAACCAGTGATCATAGGTACTTTGTTTTACTACTTTTCTTGTATTCTTAGAGTGAGGAAGCCACTCTAAGGGGTTATTCAAGCTTGGGATAGCTTGATTGTTGTAGGTTGTGGTTGAGCCTTGGAAAACCACTTTGGGTTTTGGTTGAGCTCGGGAAAAACTACTGTAAAAGGTTTTGGCTGAGCCTTGAAAAGCCATTGTAAAGCTTGGTGAAAGCTTGTGAATTTCACCGAATCTTACTGGATTTGTTGGGAAAATCCTTAGTTGGATAATCAAGGTAGTGGATGTAGGTTTTGGACCAAACCACTTTAAATTGTTGTGCATCTTGTACTTTGTATTTATTTTCTTAAGTTTAGGAAATTAGTTTCCAATATTGTTAAGAGCCAAATTGTGCTATTCACCCCCCTACTAGCACATATTATAGGGACCAACATGTTCATCATTCTTCATAGATTCTTGATTTTTACAGGTGTGATTACATGATTTGCTAGATGTATGATGTGTGAATTTGGCTAATGTATTTGGATTGCTTGCTTTTTTAAAGAAAATTTTTTTGAAATCCATGGTTTACACACACATCTATGCACAGAGATCCGATCTCCAACACATATTGCCATCATATCATCAACATCAAACCTTTTGAGTTTCAAGATTACGCTCAGAATTCATTTTTTTAAGAAATAATATGAAGTTAAATTTTCAAAATATAAGGATATTTTATCAAACAAATTTTCCATAATCAAGCAAAATCAATAAAACTCAAAAATGACCATGATGATATATTCAATGCTCAAATATAAGTACATACTCCATCTTAGATTCATACTTCCTTTAAAATTATGCAATTTATAACATGTATCACATAGGAACTAATTTTGCATAATCAAGATTTATCAATAAAGCTCAAAGGAAAGTAATCAAATAATTATGCACTTGATATTCAAGCAAGAATAGGCAATCAAATTCTCAATTAAGAAACACAACTATCTTGAGAAAGAAGCTAAGTCAATACAATTCAAGAGACTATAAGTGATCAACCAAAATCCTCAAGATAAACAAGTAAATGACTTTTGGTGCAGAAATCATCAATTTTCACTTGTGTATCTAGAAAGCATCCAATTTCCAAGAGTTTGTTCCTCCTTGCTCTTGCTCACCCACAAAGATATTTATCATTTTGTTTTTGGTATCCAAATTGCTTTGGAACCTAAAAGGTTAGTCTCAATATGCATAATTCTCTTTTGGAGCCAAATGCATCAAATTTTATTATCAAAAGAACGATGACCACAAAACATTAAAAGGAAGTGAGAAAATTGATAACACTCTCATTCCTCAATCCCTCATGTTTCCTTTAACAACATTCTTCAATTTCTTGTTCTCTTCTTCTAATCTATCAAAATTTCTTAGAAAAGTTTCATAATCAATTTTCAATCTATTGCTTTCATCTATCAAAATTTCTTTCTCTATTTCAAGCTTTGAAATCTTTTCTTTTTATGTTAGACTTAAATCTTGAACTTCAAGAGCTAAATTCTCAACAGTACTTTCCAATCCACTATTTGTAAAAGTAAGAGGTTCACTAGATAAAGATCCTACCTCATAGCTTTGTGTTGAACCTTGAAATTGTGTAAATTATTCATTTTCACCTGCTGAACTTTTGATCCGATGGATCATCTTCTTCCAATTCTCTTCCATGTGTTTTTCCATAGAGTTCTTCTAGCTTTCCCATATCTCTTTGGCACTTTCACAATTCTGAACTTGATTGTACACTCTTTCTCTAAGTGCACCAAGGATAATATGCAAGGCTCAGACATTAAGTTCGATCAAGTTTAGATCTTGTGAAGTCTAATTAGCCATCTCTTTCTTTATCATGTTTGGAGCATTTTCAATTTTCTTCCAAGCTTGATAATTTTTTCCAATGATGAAGTACTTCATTCTATACCTCTAAATAAAGAAATTTTCACCATTGAAATGTAAAAGCTCTAAAAGTGATGATGGTTCTTCAATGGCTAGTTCATGGGAGTTGGTTGCCATGTCTTAGAGCTAACAAGGATCACTTAAAGTCGATTAGACTTACAAAATTGAGACCAAGCTTTGATACCAATTGTTAGAAATGTTAGCCCAATGAACAAGTAACAAGAATAACCAAGATGAAGATGAATTGGATTTTAAAAAAAAATTGAAAAACTGAAAACTAAGTGCTATAATTGATTATGATGGGGTAGTAGTCGACTATCCCTGTGATTCTTTTGACAGACTTAGTTCCAAACTATTTACATGAACCTATAGTCAACCACAAAGACTCAATAATCAATCCGAGATTAGAAATTGCTTTCAATGCTCATGAAAGAGGTTCCAAGGAAAACTTTGATGATTATATCAATCTTGAGCAAGTTTACACAATCAAATATAAGCCAAAGATCACTCTTAAAATACTTAAAACATTCTCCAAATGTAAATCAAACAAGAGCAACTCAAAAACAATTTTTCAATAAATCTTTTCAACAAGTAATAAACAAATAAAGATAGCAAAAGAAGGTTTAACAAAGAAATAAATCAAGGCGTGAAAATTATGAACAAAGCATAAGCAATTCACAAGATTGGTTCTCTTGAAATGAAATTGTGAAAAAGATAAGCTTAAAGTAAAGTAACCAAGAAGGGGTGAATTGGTTATGAATAAAAAATATCCCTTTTTTGAAAGAACGTTGAAAATGCAGCAGTAATATAGCAAAAACATAGTATAAACCAAATAAGCAAAGTGTAGAAATGTCAAAAGTACTCAGCTAGATTTTTTTATAGAGGTTTGACCTTCTAATGCCTACATCTTCTCCCTTGATAGCACAAAGAGTTTAAATCCACTATGAGTTTGCCTTTTCCACAAGGTCAAGCGTAACATTCACAACATTCCTTGTAATAGGATCAAGCGTAACCTTAACTAAGACAATGCCTTATTCAAATTCAAGCACAACCTTTACATAAGATATAGCCTTTTAAGGGATCAAGCAAAACCTCTCTACTTTTTACTTGGAGGTATAACGAACACAACAATGTATTTTAAAGAATCTCTAGCTTAACACCTCTAATAAGGCTAATAAGGAAGTCTAAGTTTAGAAAGATGAGAGCTTTCTCAAAAGATATGAATGATGAAAGGAGGTCTAAGCTTAAAAAGTAACAGTTAAAGGATAAAAATGTGATCTTTAGGTTCTGCTTTTACTCAAAGATATGAGTTTTCTACTCACTAATCTTTTGATTGTTTTTGTGTTCTTTTTCTCTTCAAATATAATTCAAAATAGTTCAAGTTCTCTACTTTAAGATTCTTAAGGTAGATATTTACAGGCCTAATGATTGCTTGCCTGTTGGAGTGAAATTTGAATCAGTTTTCATACGTTACAACCAACTTGCACATTTTTGTCGCACATGGAGAATCGATTCTTTAATCATGAGTTGTTGGTTCTTCATAAAGTCTGGAGCTTTCTACTTTTGGAGAATCGATTCTTCTTTCCTGAGATGTCAGTTCTTCATAAAGTCTGAAACTTTTTATCTCTATAAAAGTAATTCTTTTTTCTAAGATGTCGATTCTTCCACAACTTGGTTCAAAAGTGACACCTTTGCATTTTTGGAGAATCAATTTTTCTTCCTCAAGGTGTTGGTTTTTTACTATTGACTGATGCCAAAATTTGAACTTCATCTTGACTTTCGATGCTCTAATCTTATCCATTTACCCATCTCTTTCAATGTCACTAAGTTTCTGATCTTTGCTTTTGGTGCTTCAAGAACTAGTATCTTCTCCATGTAGTATTGATTCTTTGTCTACAGCCTTGTGCTTTTCAATTCATTTTTCCTTCTGCTATTTGGAGAATCGATATTTTCTTTTGCACATTTTTGACTTCTGTATTCTGTTATCCTAGAATCAATTCTTAATCTTTGAGGTGTCACTTCTTCGTAATTCTTCAAGCTTCTGTCTTTCAAGAATCGACTTTTTCTTTTCTCAACATTGATTTTTCACTATTTATGTCTGCTTAAGAACTGACTTCTCCCATCTTTAGAATTGATTTTTTTATGATAAAGAAATAAATTTTGCTTTTTTCTCAATTAAGAATCAAGTCTTTACATTTGAGAATTTGATTTTTAAGCTGACACTTTAAGTTTGAGTTCTTTGAAAAATGGTTTCTTTGCACATAAACTTTCAAAACATCCTTGAGGATTTTCTTCATATTCAAAAACATCTTTCAATCATTTGTAAAGCATATTTAGTTCAATCAATTTTGTCATTTCAAAACAAGAATAAAGCTAACAAAAATGTAGCAAAGTAAAGTAACAATAAAAATGAAGAAACAATAGAGGTTTGGCTTACTCAAGTGTCTACATCCTCTACCTTAGCAAGCTAAGGAGTTTCAAATCCATTCAAGGAATCATGGTTTTTTTCGGGATCAAGAGTTAAACCCTTACAAACACTTTTTTTATGGAATCAAGCAATAACCCTCACAATGGCTTTTTCCAAGCTCAACCACAACCCTTACAATAGCTTTACATAAGAGCAACCACAACCCTCACAATGGCTTTTTCCAAGCTTAACCATAACCCACACTAACTTTTCAAGGCTACGTTAGGACCTTTACAAAGATAGAGACAAGGAATAGCAAGAGTGTCTCTAAGAGGTAGATTTTGCTAGGTAAGTACAAAAAAAGAATAATGCCTAAATAATGAGTATAAAGATTGGATTTAAAGCACCAGTGAAATTTTAGCTTAAGAAAGCTTGGTTTTGTTTTCTTTTCTCTTTCAAGATTTTGATGTTCAAGAGTTTTGGCCTTTTTCTCTCTTTTTCCACACTTTGAAATGCTTTCAAATGGTCCATTTTATAGTTGGAGAAGTCTTAGAGCCGTTAGAGATTATTAAAGTAAAAAACTAGTCATTTTCTTTTCAAATTTTGTGTCTAACAGTCATCTCTAGTCAAGTATGTAAGTTTTTTGGTCGATCCATTTCCAAAAACTTGTTATTTTGAAGTCTTGCATTGAAAGCTTTGTTGGGAGGTTCCTAAGGTCGATATGGGCTTCCAAAATTTTGAGTTTTCTTGCCCTCACTACTTTAAGGTTGACTAGGAACTTTGTGGGGTCAACTGGGGCTATTTAGTTTTGAGATTTTTCAACCTTTCTGCCATAGGGTCGACTAAGGTAGCTTTACAAGTAATTGGGCCTTCATTTTCTTCAAGTGTTCCCTACATTCTGCCTCTAGATCGATTGGCCTTACTTTAGGATCGATTGGAGCTTTGTTTCTTCAAGGTTCCTTGTTATTTAGCATGTACTTTTAGTTATTTCTTCCTTTGTTATCCAAATGGAGTGCTAAAAAGGGGTGAATAGCACCAAAGAAATTTGAAAGGAAACTCTTAAGTTGAGAAACTTTTAAATGATTTTGAAATGAAAAGTTTAAAACTTGTTAAGGCTAAACGACACCAAGTAAAGAAAGGGTAAATAGAAGTGGACAAAACACAAGTATTTATAGTGATTCAGTCCCTTTGACCTACATCCACTACCTTGATCTCCCAATCAAGGATTTTCAAACCAACTTCATTAACTAGTGAAATTGATAGCTTCCACCAAGCTTTTACAAGGTAAGCTTCTAACCCAACCTTCAAACCCTTACAAGAATCCCTAAGCCTTCCAAGTTTAATCTATCCTTTAAAGTGTCTCTTACACTCCGAGTAAACCAAGAATACAAAAAAGTTAAAGAACAATTGATCACTTAGCTGATCTAAGATGTACAAAGTTAAGCTCAAACCTCTTTTACAAAGATAAGAGTGAAACACTTGAAAAGAGAACTTTTTGACACTCCTTGGCTTTAATCTTTCTCTATTACATTTATGACCTTTTAAAGCTCATTAAATACTTGGAAGAGTGTTTCTAGCTATTAGAGATAGTTTTGAACTACTATAACCGTTATTTTGTCTTCTAGTGGCTCATTTCAAAATTGCTGGCAATAGCTTTTTAATCGGTTAAGATAAGCTTTAATGGATTAAAACCTTTAGTCTGGCAATCTACTTCATAGTGTTAATCGGTTGAAAAGGCTTTAATCAATTAAAACCTTTTTGTCTTCAGATGCCTTCAAGTGACATTTTTCACCAGCCTTCTTCTATTTGACTAATCCTCTATTTAACTAATTGAAGCTTATCTTCCTTCAACTTTGATTGATTAAAGTAAACTTTAACCAATTAAAAGATCTTCAATTTTTGATTTTTTTTTTCATTTGGAGCCTTTTAACGATCAACATCATTTTGAATTTGAATTTTGGCACTTTCCGGTACTCCAAGTTTGACCTTTAATTGATTAACCTTTTTGATTAACTGATTAACATGCTTTTACTTTGCATCTAGTACCTTCTTAACCAATTAAGCCTTGTGTTAACTGATTAAGACTTTTCTACTTGTCTTTAGTGTAACACCCAATACTTCCTTAACCAATTAAAGATCCTTGTAAATCAATTAGGACTAATCTACCTTCATTGAGTTCTTTCTTCTTTACTTGTCTAATTGATTAACTAATCTTGCAATTGAACAAGCTTCTTGACTTTTTTTCAACCAACACATATGTTAAGGAATTTACACTTTCTCTTTCACACTTAAATAATATCATTAGAAACCAATGAATGAGGAATGTTTTGTTATCATCAAAAACACATGGAGTCAACAATCTCCACTTTTTTTATGCTGACAAAACACCTCTAAATTTAAGAGTGTAATGTCTTTAAAACTATATTAAGTACTTAAACATTTCAAAAGCAAATGCATGGGAGTTTTTAAGATGAATAATTTAAGTGCAAAACTCATTCAAGAAATTTTGATCATTTTTGTCATTTCAAAACTATAATCAATTTAAAGCTAATAGAGCTAACATTCTTGTGATCAAATATTGAGTGATGATTGAGTTTCTTGACTTGAGACAAGCTTGGTGTTGTGTAGATTGATAATCTTTGAATGCTTGGAGATAAATTCCACCACTTGTGAACCTATCTTGCAACTTTAACATCTTAAAGATGAATGTTAGCGGGATCATAAATAGAGCTCATTCAAGCAATTTTAACACTCATAAAATTAAATCATTCAAGCTTGTGGACATTTGTGAAGTGAGTGTGTGAAAGTTCAATAACTTCAAGAATTCACACAACAAGAACAATCAAGCTTGTAATTATGTAAAAATGAATGTATGAGAACTAAATCATTTCAATCACTCAAATAATTTTTAACCAAATTATGATCATTTTGTCATAATCAAAACTATAATTATTTTAAAGCTAACATTCAGACTTGCAAAAATCCATTCCTTTGGTACCTTTTTCAAACCATTCTTTCAACCATCATTCATTAATGAAATTGACACAAAAACATGAAGAGATTTAATATCAAATGACTAGAAATTCTATTTGGTGATCACCACCAAAATAAAATTCATAAAAGTTCAAATTTTTACCAATTTCCATAATAGGAAAAGTTAAGGTTTCACAAAACAAGTATAAAATTCATCTAAAGTAGTGGTAACATTACCTTGGTGAGTTTTCAAAGCTAGAACACACTTAAAACCTACCATTTGAGGTAAAAATCAAATTTTTAAAACTCGATAAAACCCTTACGATGAAAACCCAAAATCCTTAATGTTGAAAAATCATTTCGTTATGTCCAAGATGTTGAAAATCAAGATTAAAAGTTGAAATAACGATCTCCTTGAAGAAAAATGGAGTTGAAGCTTGGGAGAAGGTTGAGAAAGTTGAGAAAATTTTAAAAAGGGTGGCTGGTGGTTGAGTAAATGAAAACATGCTAGGGCTTGGATTTTGCAACATATTTATAATTTTGGAAGTGTCACATCCCTATTCCTGAAATGATCGTGATCGATGCATGGACCTAGACGAGCATACCGCTAGGCCTAAGCAAGCCTCCTACCATAACTTCATTAAACAATTCCTCATTACATGCAGAAGCATCTTATAACATCCATTTACACACAACACCATCACGCATGCATTCATAAAACTCATTATACAATTAAGGAACTTCTCAACTTCATTGTATAAGCTCAAGCATTTGATATACATATATATATATATATATATGAAAAGTGCCACTATCATGGTGCACATTAACATTTGCTATCAACAACACCCTCGAGTGTCCATGTAGGCTCTCGAGCCGTCATCATAATATCATACATAACATTATCAATTTAAAATGCCCAACATTGGCAACATTACCATAAACGTTTTCATAGTCTATAAACATAAACATAAAGTAAAATACCGACTCGTCAGCGGAACATGACTGACCCTCTAGGCATCAAGTGGTTGCTAGACACCTACCAAAGAATGAAGACCAAACACTGGCTGCTATCATACGTTATCACTAATCTACAATAAAATAAATGGGAAAAATAACTTGTGAGTCACAAAGACTCTGTGAGTGGATACGATAAGGGGATAAGCTAGGGGATAAGAGTATTTCATAACCAAGCATTTATAACTCATGCCATTCATAACTTTCTAATCATAAAACTCATTATACATGTCATTTAAACTCATTTAAATACCTTTCGTTTGAAAACAAACTTTTATAAACCTTTAGAAATCCTTTACCTTTAAAATCCTCATCAAATTCACTTAAACATCCTTTTTTGTACCATATCTATTGATACATTATCGAATGTATCGATACTTTCAAGTATCGATTGATACATTGGTAAAATGTATTGATACATTTCACATAAAAAACCTCTTATAGCAATCTGTTTAGAATGTATCAATACATGCTCCATATGTATCAATACCTTGAACATAGAAACAAAGTTTCTGAACAATTTCAGCATTTTTGCCATTCCTTAAGTCCTCTTGCATCTCGAGAACTATCTTGAAGGCTTAATTCTTCTCACTAAGCACATTCTCATGCCATCACAAGGTATAAACTGTAAACACTACTCAAATGAACTCAACATACAACATACCATAAACATAACAATGATAATGATTTCATTAACATTAAAACTCACACGTTGTGATGGTTTAATCCCCATCAACCGTGGGCTAGCAACGTACATCCCCATTGCACCTTGAGAATTTTATGATGCATCATAGGAGTGAAGTCATCACTTGCACCCCGTGAGAGAGGTATCAATCACACTTTTTAAGTCTCATACTCATAGCATGTGGTATGTGGAATGTCCATCACATACATCTTTCCTCATCTCATAAGTTATATGGAATTTACATCATATGCGTAATCTCATGGCATTTATCATGCTTGCTCAATCATCTCATGTAGTATATGGAATCTACATAATATACGTAATTCTCATGGCATTAATCATGCATACTTAATTACCTCATATTGTATATGGAATCTACATCATATGCACAATCCCATAGTATACATCACGCATACTTGATCATCTCTTATGGTATATGGAATTTTCATCATATACATAATCTTATGGCATTCATCATACCAAACATGCACATTATAGCATCTATAATTAAGCATACAATATCTCGTACCCACGCTAGTTTGAAGACTAGAGTAATCGAGTGGACTTCGAACATAAGGTGCTTGTCCCCCCTTGTTGAAAACTAATACATAGCAGAGTATTTATATACATAGTAGATTCATAAACCATTTGAAATCACTGCATCAATCATATCACAATCTCTAAGAATTTATTTTTCTTAGAAAATCATTTTCATTCTTGAAACTCAAATCCTTTGATAACCACTTTAGAGATATCATTTCAACATACATAAATAATGCTTTTCATAGAAATCATGCTAGCTTTACGTATCAAAACAATTTTAAAGTGGTGTATCCACTCACCTAATTGGAGAGTCAATTCCTGGCTCCAATCACAACTCCTTTTCAATGTTATCCGTGGCATTTTCAAGTGATCCTATCATACAACAATCATCACAATTATCCTAGAATAAGAATTCCGTAATAATCATTTGAAACTATTCGACTTTGGCTAAACTAATTCTCTAGCTAAAACCCATGCTTAAAAACCCATAAATTTTCCATCCTTACCTTAGGTGAGCTTAGATGCTTAAGGAAATCACAAAGCCTTTAAGATTTAATCACCAATAGAAAAATATGGGCAATAAAATAACTATTTAAGTTCTGAAAATCCAAAGCTAAAAGACTTAATAGCCAAAAATGTCATCTTTTTCCATAAAAACCCAAATCTAAGCTTTAGAATCATAAAAATGGAGTTTTGGGTTAAAAATGAGTTGGAGGAGCTTAAGAATTGGTGTTTTACCTTGCAAATGTAGCTGAAGGTTGCCAACCCTCGAAAAATGTGATATATTTATAAGCTAAAGTATGAAAATACACTTTTTCCCCTTTTATTTTTGTAAAATCAACGAAATGTATCGATACATTAGCCCATGTATCGATACATTTGGTTCTAGGGAAAATGTATCGATACATTATGAACATGTATCGATACATGTTTATCAGAAACCCAATCTGGGCTAAATGTATTGATACATCATGAATATGTAAATAATCTAGGCTAAACCCAATCCTCTTTACTTTTTACTTTCCATTCACTTAAGATATTTAATCTAAATAAGCAAACAACCCCGCATTTGGATTCAATAAAAATATCAAAAAAATCAAAATCTAAATTTTTCTTTCTAGAACAACATTGAAAAAGTTCGATTGAAAGTAAATTTGGAACCCTCATTTGTCATAGCAAACATATTCTAAAAATTATTGAAAAATCATTTTTGATTATCTAAAATTCAAGGGAATCATGATTGTCATTTTTTATTTCGAAAAGATTGTTTTATAAAAATCACATATTTTGACCCCTTCCAAACTTAGAAAATTTCTACTTCAAAAGTGACAAACAATAAAAAGTGTCAATAATTCTTTTGAAGGTTCAATTTAAGATTGATGTTCAAAACATGTAATCTATATGCTCACTTAAGGATTTCCTAACTTATCCTCTTACTCAAGATGGGATTTCACAGGAAATGAAAAGACAAGTTTAACCTTTTATTTTTTTTTTAGGTTTGACATTAAGGTATCATTACCTTGGACTTAGGTCTCAATATTTTTGAAACAAAATGGTTGTATTTGGGGTTTTTCAACTCAAGTCTCAAGACTTCTTGTGGAAGTCTTGAGACTTTCTTTCTGAGCAGTAAAGTGCTGGTAGTTTCTCCAAAATCCTCAATACTTGTCAGCCAAGTCTCAATACTTTGGCTCTAGAATGCTATTTTTGAGAGAAACATCAAGTCTTTAAGCTCTATTTGTATCCTAACTTACCCAAACTCATTTGAAATCATTTGGAGGATTTTTTTTCTTAAGCTAAAGTGTGTTTAAAATCACTCATAAAACTTTAAATCCTTAGTTCACCAAGTAAAATCACGCTTCAATCATTTAACAAAAAAGTGGGATTTCACAAAAGCTTAGTGGGCCATACCCACGTAAGACCTAGTGTCAATCACGGCCCCTTAGAAATAGGTTTTGACACCCACTTAATAAGTAAGAAACATAATTATGTGTAAGTATCTATATTTTATCAATATCCTTTTTTTTAATAGGTTAAATTATGCAATAGTCCCTATACTCTACAAAAAGAAAGGATTTAGTTCTTATACAATGATATATGTAAATTGAATCCTTATACTTTGTGAATTTGTTAATTATAGTCCCTAACTCTAATATGATTAAATTTAACCGTTAAGTACGATGGAGTTAGATCTAAGGTTGCGTTTGGTACTTTACAATGCAATATCATTACAGGTAATGTGATTGCAAGTAATGTGATTGCAAGCAATATGATTGTCGGGAACATAACATTACAGTGTTTAAGATACAAACAAAATAATAATTAAAATGTAGGGAAGATAATATTGCAGCGTTTGGTTTACAAGTACTTTACTGGGAATGTAATGTTAATTTTTAAAATTACCGCTATTTATTAAAATACAAGTTTAATATACTTATATTTTTTATTGTTAATTTTTATATACTATCATCTTTTAAATATATTTTTAATGTCATATATTTTATTTTTATTTTTATTATAATATTATATCTTTTCTTTTCTTTTTTTAATATAATTTTTTATATTATATATTTTATTTTAATTTCTTTTACCTATATTATATAAATTTTAATTTCTTATATTTTATTTTATTGTAATTTCTAATTATTATATTATATATTTTATTTTAATATTTTTTATTTTAATTATAATATTATAAAATATTTTAAACAAAGGAATAAAGTTGAAAGATAAAATGGTCTTTAATAACATTACAAAGTACAATGTAATGTGATTATATTAGTTTTGGACTACAATCACATTATTTCCTTAGTTGTAATATGATTGCATTGTAATCTTGCATTATTGTAGTCTGTTGCAAAACAAACACTGCAATATAATTTAATTGAACACATTGCAAAGAATATACCCCCACTTCCCTTATACAAAATGCTACCTAAGTGCATTGATATATTTGTGTAAAGTATGGATTTCAAAAATATATTTTCTAAAAGAAGCAAGAAATTCAATTACACAAGTAAAAAAATACACCATTCATATTGCAAGTAACATAATCACATCTTAAAAATAAGAATCTATTAAATTAATATCAAACGTACTTTTTATTTTGAGATTCTTATTTTAAAACATCAAGTGAATTATAGTAAATTCACCACCACACCAACGATTGATTTTTCAACCAAATAAACTTACCAATTATTCAAAAAATATAATTAATGAAATGTTTAAAAACTAAATCTTGAACTCACTTTGCATTAATCTCGAAAATGTAAACATTTCACCAAAATTTTTACAAATTAAAATTTTTTCACAATGTTATGTATATCGCACGTGTTTGTCTGTGTAAATTGATAGAGAACTTCCACAAAATTTTTGAATAGGCAAAAATATTCTTAGTTATACATATTTCTTAAGTATTATATGATCCTAATCGATTTTCAAAAAGTTCCTTTTTTTCCGGCCGGTGAGGAGAGCATAAAAGAGCAGAATTATTGTTGACGTTTGTGAGGGAGAACCTAAACCGTCTATTCCCATGCAAGAATCTATCATCGAAATCTTAGTACAAGAAGCACTCTACTGTCAGATCTGATTACTTATCCCATACGTTGCTGACCTAATGCATCTCGTCCGCAGGTTCAATTAAAATATGAAAATTATGCAAAAAGAAAAAGTAAAATGAAGCCAAGCCAAGCCGAGCCGAGCCGAGCCACGAAGCCAAATTTGAAAATGAAAAATAAAAAGGGGAACTAGCCCCAAGCTGAAACTTCCAAAAGTGAAGCCTGACGTGGCGAACGAGAAGATCCGACCTGGCAGTGGTGATGAAGTTTGTTAATGGATGATTAAAGGTGGAGAAAAATCTGTACGATTTGATTAATGGGGATGGCTAGGGAGGGAATGTGGGCTTTGTCTTTGCCTAAATGGGAATGTGGGACCTACAATCACAGCTGTACATCACACCATATCATGTCAAACTTTTCGTACGGACGGCTGTTGATTGCGGGGCCCCCCGCTGGGGCCAAGGAGTAGACGGCCATGATTGTGCGGTTATCATTGGGTGATTTTCCTTTTGATACATGGAGATATAGAGAGAGAAGAAGAAGAAAGCAAAGCAAAGAAAAGCAGGAGACACCCTTTTGTCAAGTCATTATTTGGTAATCTAATCTCTCATGAGTCTCATTATCTCATTCCGAAAAGAGAGCATACAAGAAGCAATTTTTTTTGTCCCCTCCTTGTTGTATCAAAGTGTGTACATAGTTGGTCTTTCGATTCCATTAAGAGTTAATTACATATTTACTTATCAAACTATAATAATTATGTATACATTGGTATCTAAGAAAAAATGTACAAGATGCTTCTCAACTTTCAAATAATATATTATTTTAATCTCAAATCTAACATAGTTAACCTAACTAGTCTATGTATCGTCCAATCACTGTAATTTTCACATCGATGTCATGTCGAATCATGTTGCATCTAACAATTGGTCAATCTCGAATGAGATTTTAATCGTTTAGGTGAAAAAAAAAAGGCATTGTTTTAATTGACATTTAAAAGGGTGTTGATGATTTCAATGATGTACATATGGTCGTATGCTTTAATAGCTTATTATAATTTTCTATAGAGGCAAAAAAAAAGGAAAACCTAATATTAGCTTTATCTAGACCTATCCATAGGTCTGGCATGACTCAAACCAAGTTCTGAACATGATTTTGTAGGCTTGAGTCTGGCCCAAGAACATTCTTATATTAATACATAATATATTTTAATTTTAAAATATAATAAAAAGATATTAAAATATTAATAAAAAATATTTTTAATTTAAATAATAATAATATTATACTTAACTTCAATGGATGGATCGGATCATATTTGGACTTTTAAAGTTGTAAACTTAACTCGACCCATAGACTGCTCTAATTTTTCTTTTCTTTGAATTAATATTTACCATGTTTAATTTATAAAAAGCATGATATGTTATTAACTAATTGATTTTGTTAACTTATTTTGCAATTCATCATGGAAAATGGTGGAAAAGAACTACCACAAGTGATAGAGGAAAGGAATATGTTTAAAGAGTTAAGTAAAATATTTTTAACTAAATTAATTAATTATATATATTCCTTTTTAATCTTCAAAATTCTTCAAAACGACAACAAGATCTCCAATCATACTATGTTGAAATCAAAATATATAGTTTTTAATTATGATGCTAAAAATTAAGCATAAATATTCAATTTGAAATAAAAAAAAATTTAAATGTCTTTAACAATGGCCATTTGCTTCGGTTGGGATTAGTTGAGGCCTTTAGCGGCGTGGGTTGGATTGAGTTGGTTGCTTGCCCTCCATTGTTGGGCTCAGGTATTGAATGGAACGGGCTCAATGCGTTGGCTAGGCCTAGCTCATAGGGAGAGGATAAATTACCCAGTTGTTGGACTATAAGCAAAAGATTTTTCAGATTTCAGATATCTCGTAAGAGTTTGGATTTTAAGTATAATTATTAAATATTATCAATTGAACTCATAAATACTATTTTATTATTTATTAAACAGTGTCAATGGACAATAAAATACCATATTAAGAATTTATTGATACTAAGGATTATACTTTCAATTTAGCTCTTTAATGAAATCGTACTCTACTGTTGACATTATATATCATCAATGCAACAAATATAAATTCATATTAAAAATATATATAATTATTTATATATAAATATGAAGTTAATCCTTCACAACCCTTAAATAAATTAGTAATTAGTAATAAAATTAATAATGATTCATTTTCGTTGTTTACCATTAGATTGTTTAAGAGAATGATATCTCCCACTATAATTACGTTTGGTTGGTGAAATAGATAGGAATGAAATAGAATAGTTATTATGTAGAAATAGAATAAGGTGAAAATAGAATAAAATAGTTATTATTTAGTTTGATATGACAAAGGGAATAGAACAAGAATAATTATTATGACTTATTGCAGTATTTGGTTGATAACAATAATTTTGGAATAAGACAAAAATAGAAAATAAAAAGATAAAAATACCCTTTATTATTTATATGACTATTTTTTTATTAGATTTTTTGAATATTAATAATTTAGAATTTAATTAAAATATTAATAATTAATAATTTAAATATTAATATTTTATTTAATTTAAATATTATCATGATTAATTTTTATTTTATTTATTTTTTAAAATATTAATAAATGATAATTTATTTAAAATATTAATAATTGACAATTTAAATATTAATATTTTTCTTTTATAATTTAATTATTTATATTTTAAAATATTAATATTTTATTTAATTTAAATATTATTATGATCAATTATTTTATTTTATTTTTAAAAATTAATAATTGATTATTTATTTAAAATATTAATAATAGATCATTTAAATATTAATATTTTATTTATAATTTAATCATTAATATTTTATTTAATTTAAATATTATTATGATCAATTTTTTAATTTATTTTATAAATATTAATAATTGGTAATTTATTTAAAATATTAATAATTGATGATTTAATTATTAATTTTTTTATATAATTTAAATGATATTATGCTTATTAATTTTTAATTTATTTTGTTTTTACATAATGTTGGCTCCATTAGTTTTTGATGATAATAAAACATTCTCATGTATTTGTATCTAATACCTTTACTTGAGTGTGCAAGAAATTAATATATGAAATTAATTTCTTAACTCTTCAATAAGTATTTTTGAAAGAAAAATAGGGATAAAATTAACAAAATGTAACTGAATAACAAGGAAGAAACTTGTTGGTGAAACAATGAAAAACATTGGTTAACCAAATTTCAAATTGGAAAAATAGAGGGCTGAAAAGTTTGAGAAACAGAACCAACTTAGTCAACCAAGTTAGTTGACTAAGTGCGTTCTGCCAAAATCTACAAACCAGAAACAGAATCAACTTAGTCAACCAAGTAGTCGACTAAGAGCTCTCTGTATGCAATTTAAACTAGAGCACTACAAGACAGATTAACAGTTAGAATTCATCTTCAACTGTTTCTAACGGCCATAAATTATCAAACTGCCATCAGAGTTGCATCTCCAAGTATAAAAGGGTCTTCCAACAATGAGAAACAGGTTTTTTGAAGCCTTGAATGAGATTTGTGCTATAAAAAGTAGAAAAAACCAGAAAAGCTTCACTGCATCTTACTGCTCTTAAACGCCAATCTTTGTAATAGAGCTCAACACTTCATCTTATACCATATAGATCAAAGTAAGTGATCATAGGTACTTTTTTATTACTTATCTTGTATTTTTAGAGTGAGGGAGTCACTCTAAGGAGTTGTTCAAGCTTGGGATAGCTTGATTGTTAAAGGTTGTGGTTGAGCTTTGCAAAACCACATTGGGTTTTAGTTGAGCTTGTGAAAAGTTTTTTGCTGAGCCTAGTAAAAGCCATTGTAAAGCTTGGTGAAAGCTTGTGAATTTCATCGGTTCATAGTGGATTTGTGAAAAAAATCCTTGATTGGATAATTAAGGTAGTGGATGTAGGTCTTGGACCGAACCACTCTAAATTGTTGTGTATTTTATACTCTGTTTTTATTTTCTTAAGTTTTAAAAATTAGTTTCTAATCTTGTAAAGAGTCAAATTGTGCTATTCACCCCTCTCTAGCATATATTATTGAGACCAATACATAAGAATAATTTATAATTTATGTGATTAACACTTGATAATTTAAATATTAATATTTTAAAATATTAATATTTTATTAAAAGTTGAAAATCAAGGGAGAAGAGGAGAGAGAGAAAATAATATTTTATATAAATAAAGTTGTAATTTTTTAAACTTGTAAGGGGTATTTTTATCTTTATTATTTTTTAAATTTATTTTTCAACCACGAAATAACTAATACCATGAGGTTACGTTTGGTTGGCGGAATTAATAGGAATGAAATAAAATAGTTATTATATGATAATAGAATGAGGTGGGAATAGAATAGAATAATTATTACTTAGTTTGGTATAACAAAGGGAATAAGACATGAATAATTATTATGACTTATTGTACTGTTTGGTTAGTAATAATAATTTTGAAATAAAAAAAATAAAAAATAAAAAGACAAAAACACCTTTTATTATTTATATGATTATTTATTTTTATAAGATTTTTTAAATATTAATAATCTAGAATTTAATTAAAATATTAATAATAGATAGTTTAAATATTAGTATTTTATTTAATTTAAATATTATTATGATTAATTTTTATTTTATTTTGATTTTTAAAAATATTAATAATTGATAATTTAAATATTTATATTTTATTTATATTTTAAAATATTAATATTTTATTTAATTTAAATATTATTTTGATCAATTATTTTTTATTTTATTTTTAAAAATTAATAATTGATTATTTATTTAAAATATTAATAATAGATAGTTTAAATCTTAGTATTTTATTTAATTTAAATATTATTATGATTAATTTTTTATTTTATGATATTTTATTTTTTAAATATTAATAATTGGTAATTTATTTAAAATATTAATAATTGATGATTTAATTATTAATATTGTTTATATAATTTAAATGATATTATGTTTATTTATTTTTAATTTATTTTGTTTTTAAATAGGAATAATTTATAATTTATTTTATTAATAATTGATAGTTTAAATATTAATATTTTATTTATAATTTAATATTAATATTTTAAAATATTAATATTTTATTAAAAATTAGAATCAAGTGAGAGAAAGAGGAGAGAGAGAAAATAATATTTTATATAAATGAAGTTGTAATTTTTTAAACTTGTAAAGAGTATTTTTATCTTTATTAATTTTTAAATTTATTCTTCAATCATGAAATAGTTAATAGTATGGGAGAGAGTAGTATTAGCTATTCTTTGGTTTTAAAAGATTTTGGATAATATAGGAATGCTATTCCTTGGACCATTTTTCAACTAAATAAAATAATCAAAATTTTTTGAGAATGAAGGAAGAATAGCCAACCAAACATGCTATAAAGGAATCAAAATTTATTGAGAATAAGCCATTCTTCCAACCAAACATGCTATAAAAGTTGAAGAGAAGAACTGTATTTTCCACACGATAATTACATATCTAACGATAAAGGTAAACAAACAAAGATTTCGGATCAAAAGGTGGCTTCGACTCCCACTGTGGTCGAAAAATCTAAATAATTATTTTGATCATTTTTATTCAAGGGTATTTGCGTCATTTTAATATTATTTTATTTTTATTTATAATTTATAATTCGGCTTTGATTTTTATTTTTCCGGGCTTCAACGCTTCTTTTTTTTGTTCTCTGGACAACAAGGCAAAAACTCGAAACGAAAATGAAAATGTTGCGGCTTGTGTCTTCTTTACATCCTCAAATCCCATCAACTTCTCCGAAGCTCTCTTTTACTTACAAAGATGCTTCCTTGTTTCCCAAACCCCAAGTTCAGGTCCCAAAATACCCTTCGCGATTCGCTCTATTTGCTCAAAATGGAAACAAGGATGACCTAACCAAGGAACCCAACAAGAAACAAGAAGGAGAAGAAAATCCAAAGGGGCAGCCAAATGGGTCTATTAATGGTGGGGATTCGAGGAATGAGCGACGGTCCATGTTTAACTTCAGATTGGGTGATTTGCTGGACCCAGATCCCGATAACATCGTAGCCCTTGGATTGACAGGTTTGCTAACGTGGGCAAGTGTTCAGGTTTTGTGGCAGCTGTTTTTGATCTCGGTGGCTATTCTTTTAGCTGCTCTCAAGTATTCTTTCATTGCTGCTCTTCTCATTTTCATTCTCATTACCCTCCTATGAAAAAATTTTGAAACTTTTTTGCCCTTTATTTCTTGAAACACCAATCCTCTGTTGGAAACTGTCACTAGGATTTTTCAGTAGGAAAGAAAAAAATTAGCTTGAAAGATTAGATATTGGTATTGAAAGTGTTTCAAAAATTGGATTGCTGGAATTTAGAGGTGGCAAGTCGTTGAGTTGGGTTTGGGTTGTAGTGGCTAAAATCTTGGGTGTTTCCAGTTTGAATCATTTGGGGTTAAGGTCATTTTGAGTTTCAAATTATTGACTTTGTAAAATGTAATTCAAATTGAGTCAAATAATTTGTGCTATGTTTATTATTTAAACTTGGGTCCTTTGAACTTTCTATTATTGTGTTTTGTAATGTGGTGATTGGTGAAGAACTTATCATTGCTTTTTGGGATGGTAAGTTTTCGATTAGCATCAGAAAGCTAACCTGAAGGCTACAGCTTATCCTGATTGTGTCTGGAGCAGGTAAGAGAGGTAGGAATGTAGAGTGAGTCATCCATAGGAAAAGTGCATCAAGTGATAATGGAACAAAACTTGCACCCAGTCCCAGTAGAAAACCATTGTGACCAACTTAATTGCCGAAAAGCTCCATCACAATTTCAATTTGCTTTGTGGTTTTGCCCTCCAGGAATCATTTACTGTATTCTGCGACCGATCCAAGAGCAGAATTGGATTGCCATGCCTGGCGACATCAAAACTGGGACAAAAAAGGGGTTATGAAATGGCTGCACGCAGCTTGTTGCATGTTCAGAACGTGAAACTGAAGCCCAGTTACTCAATAGATCAACTTACAAGTTCTCCAGAAGAAAAAAACAATAAGAGTTCACTTCTTTTCCATTTGATGAATAACAGTTTTCCAGGAGAATATATACACTCCTGTTTAGAAAGGAGCTAATTTTATGGTGGGTGGCTCACCAATCTCCAAAGAACAAGATTGAAAAGCGTTTCTAGTTAGGTCATACCACCTAATTGTCTTGCTGGGATCTTTCTTAATTTTCTGTTAATGAATTTTTTCTTATATAGTTTCTTATATAAAAGCAACATTGATTGAAATTACATATATATATAAATATGATTCCAAGAAAGGTATGCCAAGACCCAACATGATAAATGTGACATTCCCTACTTGCGGCAGAACTTTAAGGCAAAGCATGTCAACAGCTAAATTTGGCAATAAATTTCAAAATTTTGAGCTTTTCAGGAGACTTTTTGTGTAAGCCATTAACTCCATAGTTCACCATTGGTGTAGAAGCTGTTTTTTATAAAATTTAACAATCAGAAACTTTCCTAAATCAAATTCCAAAGAGAAACAAATGGCTAAAATAAAATACCAAACAAACAGCTGAGAGCAAACTTATGTTGAGGTGCCTAATCTTCATCAAACTTTATCTTCTTTGGCGCAGGCTGACTGCTACCGACCTGCCAAAATATCACTCAGAGTAAGCATTGTGGCCAAATACAAAAAACCTCATGACTGCAGAAAGGAATTAGCAAGAAACAGATATACAATGTGTTAACAGACTACACATACACGGTTGACAAATAATAATTTATGATTCATGTTAAACGTGGTTAATCCAAAGCAGTCTTAAGTCAAACTAGGAAACAATGAAACTATACCACGATTTACAGTCAAACTACACCCATAACAATAGCAGCAAGATCACAACTAAAAGAGACAAAAAACAAGGTTAAAATGCCCCATCAACTAAAAATGAAAAACTACACATTTACTAAAAGGGTTTAAGCCCAGTAGGGTAAATTTTCAAGAAGCAGCCAGTTTGAAGGCTTTTGGAAAATCCTGAAATCAGGTCTGCAGGCATACAACATTGTAACTAGGTTTTCCAAACGAAGAAATAGTGTTTAATAAGTTACACTAACAAAAATCTTGATTCTTCATATTTTGACATCAAACATAAAAAGAAATATTCTAAAACTATACACAAATTACAAAACCTGCTTTGATTGCCTACAAGAATGTGAGCTGTTCACCGCTATATTGAACTTCTCTCCAGTCATATGACGTAAATCCTACTTACAAGGTCAGTTGTCCAAGACCAGATGTGAATTTGAAAGTGAAAAGAGAGGACTAATAAGGGACGAATGGAGTGTACAAGGCTAGAACAGAACGAATGTTAAGTTATTTGTCCAATTTCATCTTCCATGTCAAATCCATAAAGGATCAAACCATTCCTTGTGTAATTAATGCTATGGCAGGCCAAAATGTTTAAATGCTTCATGCCAGACTATTGAACAGAAGATTCCTAACACTAAATGTTCATACACCTTCAACCTAAGCATTCCCAACAATTGTCCATGGCTACAAGTACAGAATGAAGCCAGTAAAAAACTGAGGCAGATTCTTACAATTTCAGGGCATTCATAATCAATGCCTGCAGCCTCTATCATCTTTCGACGCTTCTGATCTCGTTTTAGGATCTTCTCCACCAACTTTTTGTGCTCTTCCAACGTTCTCACCTGAATAACCAAAAACAGAACAAAATTTAAAAAAAGCAAAAAAAAAAAGCACTGAATTAATTAGTCATTTACACATAAATACACCAGATGACTTTTCCTATCTATGCTGAATACCTTATTCTGCCGCTTCCGTTCAATTTGCACATAATCCACAGGCTTGTATTTATAATTAAAACCTCTCCACCTACAAAACATAGAATACAAATTTACAATCACCAATCCATCAGAGTAATGCACAGAAAATGACTGAATTTCAGCATAGTATTCTAACAAACTACTAAAACACTGAGAGCAAGGGCTGCAGTAATATTCAAAGATCAGCAGATCCTCACAAACAAGCTTTCCTTCAATTCACTAATTTATTTGATAAAATATATATAAAATGCAGACAGGCATTAGAAATTCTACACCCAGCTAATATATGCGTAACAATATTGACAATCCACTAAAATCATCCTTTCAGATTGCTCAGAATTTGCAAGAATATTATCCAAGATAAGCTACATACACATTTTAAACAGTGTTGTCAAGGCACAGGCGTAGGCAATAAGGTGCAAGGCATATCAAGCAAAGCGCCTTGCACCCCTTCAAGCGAGGCTCCTTTAATCAAGGACAAAACTTTTGCACCTAAGTGCGCTTTTTCAAGGCAAAAGGCGCTGAAAAAGAAATTCTAACTTCAGTCATGTCAAAAGGCTTTTTCTTTTTCCTATATACAATACTATCTTTTAGCATAAGTGCTTTTTTTGTGCCTTGTACCTTGCATGAGGTAAGGGTCTAGCACCTAGAGTGCGCCTCGCGCCTTTGATAATTAACCACAGTTAACGTAATCTGTACATGTTCACTTTCAAAATAAAAAGAAAAATTCTCCTAAGTTTTTATAAGAAATATTTGATCTTTATGCAGAACTTGGACTTCTTATCCTCTCTTTTCCAAAAATATCTTTCCTCTCACTCCAATCTCACGCAATGATAACCAAGTGTTAAACATCTTGCTGGTACCATTGCAAAACAAGGTCTTCTTGTGTGTTAAATTTGGGGATAATATGCAGTAAATAAAGCATAACTACATTAAATCTTTTTTTTTTTTAAAGGCACTGGAAATTTCCTGAAAAACATGCATGAATAAGAAAGAACCCAACTTATTGAAAAATAACTCATTGCTTACAATTTTGGATGAACATGCTCTGGAGGTATAAGATGGACTTGCAAAAGATGCTCAAACAACAGATAATTATGCATACAATCAGCTACAACTTCCGCCACCTGCAGTCAATGAGAAGTACTTAAAATAACCAGAATCACAATAGGCATAATTTCATTAGATATCAAATGAAAAAAACTAACTCCAACCTGAGGATTCTCGAATTCTATGAAACCAAAGTGCTTTGATTTTCCTGTCTGTTGAAAACCAACAATAAAATTGCAAAAGAAAGAAAGTTAATACTTAGCTATTGTCATAGTGAAAATGTTAGTGAACAATAAAATAACACATTAAATGCCAGTACTATGTTCTGCAACCGGCCCTATCACACTCAACCAAATTGCAACAGAAATTTCAAAATTTTCATTCAAGAAACTTCAGAATCAACAAAGCAATAACTCAAATATGCTAAACTGTATCAAGACAAATACATATAAAGGCATATAACTCCCAACAGCTTCTAAAACCCTCATTGTAAAGCATTTTTCTAGTAAAACTAGAATGGTAGCACCAAAAGGAACTTCGTAGCACCCCCGAATGAGAAACTTTTTAAATTTCAAATAAGCTTAACGATAAAGCACACCCTGAAGTCTATAAAATGAAAAATATGCTAGCAAACACAGAAATATAAATGAACGAACACAATAGTGAAACTGAAGCAATTGCTAAGGACCTTTTTATTCCGAGCAATCCTTAATCTCTTAATAGCGCCAAACTGTTGAAAATAAGCTGCAAGAGAACATCCAGTTAACAAGAATTTCAAACAAAAAATTAAGGTAAAATAAAATTTTTAAGACAAGAATTCCCTCCTCTGTGTAAAATTCTTTCACCTTCCATCTCTTTCTCATAAAAGCCATGTGGGATTCGACCAATATACAAGACGGTAGCCTTGTTTTGCTGGGGTTTGTTTCCTGGAAGCTCACGCGATGGACCGCCTTCCAAGGGCTTCATTGATATGCACCATTCCAAACAGTTTAAAATTACAAACAAGCTTCTTCTTCTTTTTTTTTTTGCAAAGAAGAAAAATCAAACACAAATTATTAATAATAATAAACAAACATACCAGGAAATCAGCAGATGCGGTTTTAGAATCAGAAAGTGCAAAGTGAGAAGAAGCCTTCTTTACTGTTTTCTTCAACGCTTTCCTCGCCTTCAACCCCATCGACTTTCGAATGAGTTTTTAATCTTCAATTTTCCCTTTAACAGTTCAGTTCGGCACCTCTTTATACAGCGGTTTGTGCGGCTGCTGTGTTTGAGAGAGAACAAGGGCAAGCCAGTAAGTCGGTTTTGGAAGGGAAAGGCAAGCGCATGTTAAATGGGTATGAAAGCCGAAACGGCGTAGCTTCCTGTAGAGAGGAGGAAAAACAAAAAAGGGAATCTGGGCCAGGTCTGAGACGAAAGAAATTAAAATACTGGGCCTCCAGAATCTTTTTGGGCCTAAACAATATATTTAAAAATATATCTATTTAATTAAATTTAAATAAAATAATATTTTTAAACCGAATTTGATAAAAATATTATGTCTAAAATCAAATCAAAACAAGTCAAGCTTGCAAGTCTGATATGGAATTCGACTTGTAATACTTCAAATTATGAGACGAGAAGAGTTGTGCGAATATTGACTTTTTTTTTTTTTACAAAAGCAATAGATAATTTTCTTTTTATTTGACTTTTTTTTTCCATTAACTTCAAGAATTTTCCTTTACCAAAAAAATTTTGTTTTCAAACATTAAAAATTGAAGAAATGGATTTTGAAAATCCATTTTAGAGACAAAAGGACCTTAAACTTGAAATTTTAATTAAAATGATAGTCAATTAATTGGCTATCTGACATTAAGTCAACCACTGGACTAGCATCTTTCTATCAACAAAAGGTCTACTCGGATACAAATAATAAGATAAGAATTTATTTAAATATAATAAAAAAATAAAAATTTATTTTAAAAAATGATAAATTTTAACGACTTATTTAGTATTTATCCTAAATAAATCAAACTCAAGTGTTCATCAAGCTAAATTTAACAACTTGTCTAATGTAAGGGTGTAAACGACTATAGTACCCATTGTTTTTTGAGGTACTCAACTTAGAAACAGTTTAAATATCAAGGTATCCTAATTTCATTAAAACCTAAATAAAAATACAAAATACTATTCAAAATCAAACCCTAATAATATAACATTACTCATTAATTATCCGAATTTATTAAATACTATTCAAGCAAATTTTTTGTAAAAATTATATAATAACTCAAACAACAACAATATAACATAAAAACCATATAAATGTAGTATCAAACATCATATTCAAATGTAACATATATCCAATATCATATAATATAATTTAATTTGGGTAATGGGTATCCTAAGGGTCAAACTTGAAACCTACTCGAAACGAGGCATATATTAAAAACTTTACCCAAACTCTCCCCATAACCGAATTTAAAATACTCGAACTCTATATTATTGGTTCGGTAACCCTTAGATAATCATATAATATCAACCAGTTTACATCCCTAGTCTATAAATAGAAACCCTTACATAACCCACATCTTGAATCCATTCAACCCACTCGAACCTAAACTTGGCCCAATTAGAATTTGACTCTTAAAGGTCAATACTTGAAATGAACTCAACTTAATTAAATTCAAACCAAAGTTACCTAACTTGAATTTGAAGCAACTTTAAATTTAAACCAAGTAAAACATGTACTCCACCTATCTCATATTGAATGTTCGCCTTTTCTTTTTGGGATACCTTCATACTACATCCACTTTATTTTTTTAACACTTACAAGTACAACTCTTGCAATTTATATGCTCATATTAATTTTTAATAATTTTTATATTGTTTATCTATGTTATAAATTTGTTTTAAAAAAAATACTAAAATCAAAGAGTTTTTCTTAATCTTCATGCCAAGTCAATATATAAAATTTCAATTTCAGACAAAATGTTCATATTTTCTTACTTTAAATACCACTTTCATTAAAAATGATCCGTATAATATAAACTATTATAAAAAATGACCTAAAGACGACTTCATTATTTCATGCCCCAACTTCGGCTCACAATTGACGCTAGGTCACAAGTAGAATGTCACGACCTCGTTCTGAGCCATGACCTTATAGGTGGGGCCTACTCAATCCACACAATCCTCAAAAAACAAATAAACATAAACACCTAACATAATATCAATTGTACGAGTGCTCGCCTTAGACTGATATACTTAACATAATACATAGCGTTAATCATACTTCGTGCCTTGGCATGAAGTTAAAATGCATGACACACGCTCAGATTATTCAATACACACACGCACACACACACACACACACACACACACACACACACATATATATATATATATATATATATATATATATATATATATATATATATTTGTATTCACGGTACACTTCAAAACTATATGCCATCTTGTGGCTAATACAACATGTCCCAACCCAATCTTAAGCCATGACCAACGTGAGCCAATAAGCATAGCCCTCCAAGCCCATGCAAACCTCATACTTATTTTTGTGATAACCAGCTCAATATCATACTTTGTATACACATCATCGGGCAATCTTCATATATTTACACGACATATCCCATGTACATTGTATGCAACATGCATACTATCATCAAAATATTGCCAACTCGTGGCTACATCAATGTCTGTGCAGGACCACTATCTCAATAGTGTACCATCAGAACATGATAAAAGGCACATAAACAAAACATGCTATGGTATGTAAACATAACATGATAGGGGCATGTAATCCCTATCAATAGTAATACAGAACATGCTAAGGGCATGTCACCCACATGGATAGTATTATAGAACATATTAAAGGCATGTAACCTAACTCGATAATAGTACATAACATACTAGGGGCATGTAATTCATACAGTGCTATCAACTCAATTTTATTTCACAATAGGAGCAAACCTTACATTAAGGTTGCCTTCATACTTTATCAAATGCTAACCTTTAAATTCACACATCATCCAAGGACTACATTCATATAACCTATAAACCATTCAAACTAAGTTCACATTTGAGGTATCAAAACAATTAAAATGCTTGTTTCCTATGCACAAGACTAATTATATAATTATACATATTTATATACCATAGTTACATTTCCAAAGCTTATTTAAACACGGCATTTCAACTTCAAATTCCTCTCTTAAATACATGATTAATCAACACATCATTAAATACTAAAACATGCTTATATCAAAATAATTTGAAAACACCATATCTACTCACAACACAAGAGGTGCTTTCCTTCTAACACATCCAACCAACAAAACCTTACTCAATATGGAATATTGGAGCCTTCAACAGAACCTAAAATGATTAATAATCATTAATAGCTTCATTAATTTCAGAAAATTTGTAATAATCAAAATACCTAAACAAAAACCTACTTAATCTCTCTAAACCTAAAATTAGACTTTTATCTTCTTCCAAACTACAAATCGATAGTATAAATAACCTTAATTTCAACTTGTCTTACTTCGGTTAGTTTGTTGAAGAGGAATCAAGTAAAAACCCTAAAATTTTAGAGAGTAAAACGTTGAAATTAGAGAGGGAAAGTTTCAGATTTTGAAACCCATGAGTTTAAATGTTTAAGAAGCTGAAATCTCACTTTTTACACCCTCAAATCCGAAAATTCAAAGTTGGAATGTGTTGTGGAAATTGCCCAAGAAACAACAAAGATAAAACCCAAAAAAATCAAGCAAACAGAAAAACACAAGAATTTACATGGTTCAACCTCTTGCCTACATCTACAGAGTGAAATTGTTCTTCTATTATTGAGAATTTAAAGTATAATAAATTGACCTTTATGGTTCCCCAAACCAACCCAAGATCCCTTGCACACTCTTCCTCAATAACCTCCCAAGAACATTCATCCAAACCACTCTAGCTTTACCTAAAGCAAAAGACAGAGTTACAAGGTGTTCCCTCTCTAGAGCTCTCAAAGCACTACTTACAATTCTAAAGCTTAGAGATCCACTTTTATAATATAAAAGTCTAAAGTAGAATGTGATTAGGACTCGATATGGAATAAGAAGTTTAAAACCATACAATTACTCAATGTTGTATACAAACAAGAATCTTAATCGAACAAGATCTAAAATTCTAATCAACCTAAAACTCAACAAATCTCCACCTTTGATTTGAATTCAAACTCCTTAAACCTCTTCCACTAGTCGCACTTAATTAAACTTCCTAACTCCACCTACTTTCCAACACCTTGAACAGCTCTCCAAGCATTAGACTTTCCAAATCATTGGCCTTTATAATTACCATGACTACACATACCAAATCAAGCATGGTCCAACACTCGATTCTACAAAACGGCCAATGCACTTGTGTAGCCGTCAAGTCAATGGCACTAATTGACTTCGGAAAGGGACCTCGACGACCCTTCCAATTCACTACTGGCAAAATTTTTCGTCCTTTCACCATCGTCTACATCATGTGAACCTTTCATCACCTTCTCGGCAAATGAAATCTCACTTTGGTAGCTACCATCTCCTGTACACTATTCCCATCCTTTTGAGGCCTCACATTCTAGATGATACAAGTCATTATGCAAATTGCCCCTTATCAGGATCATGTTGCCTTGTGTGACTTTTACCATTCCATCACATGCAGAATATTCATACCCTTTGGAGTCTAACAGGCTCAATGATATAGATTCTTATGCATCTCTAGGACATAGGCCACACCACCCAAAGAACGCACAACTCCATCATACATTTGATTTTCACCACTCTAAGACCTATGACTTTCACTATTGACTTATTACCTAAAGTCAAATTCCCAACCATCCATTCTTAAAGTAAATCAAAATAATCTTTTTGATAACATACATGAGTGGCAGAAGAAGAATCTAAATACTAATCAAAATTTGCATCCTTATTTTCTGAGATTGCAAGGACATCACAATCATCACTTTCAGTAATGAAAGCACACTCACCGTTGTTCTCGTTACTTTCATCCCCTTTTGTAGGACAATCCCTTTTAATATGTCTATACCCTTTGTATTGAAAGCACTGAACATTGTTGGATCTAGACTTGCCACCCTTAGATCCCATACCAGTTGACTTCCTCCTACGAACCTCAGTTACCAATGCCAAGCCACTTGGATCTCTATCCCCTTCTTTACTTTTCTTTCGGGCTTCACGAGACATTAACGTTGCTTGTGCTTGTTCTAATGTTATTGTATCCATCCCATATATCAGAGATTCCACAAATACCTCATAAGAGTCTAGAAGCGAAGCTAAAAACAATAGCGCCTTTTCCTCTTCCTCCATCTTCATATCAACCTTCTTCAATTGATCAATGATCCCATCGAATTCATTCATATGCTTCATGAGGTCTTCATTCTCTTTAATCTTTAAGCGATACAACTTTTGCCTAAGTTGCAACTTGTTGGAAAGACTTTTCGCCAAGTAAAACTTTTCTAACTTTGCCCATAATCTTGGAGCAGAATCCTTATCAATAACATGGTTAAACACGTTATCTCCAATGCAAAGCCGAATAGTGCTCACACACCTTTGCTCCAACTCTACCTATTCAACATCTTTCATGTCATTGGTTGCCCTTCCTCCTTTCCTAACAAGGGACGCATTAAACCTTGCTGCACAAGGAGATCTTTCATCCTTCTCTACCATTTCGTGAAACTAGTTATCACGGACCAAATTCTCGACCATGACCGGCGCATGGACCCAATGGGCATAGCCCACTAAGCCCAAGCAAGCCTCTTTATGCAATTCTGATTATCATTCCCATCCATCATCTTTAAAAGGAAGTGCTATAACTATCAAAAGTAAATGTTCCAGTAATATTTTATAACAACTGAATATTCATATTTATATTATATCAAAGTACTGTCATCATCAATCCAACATATACATACTTCATTTATAACATGACTCTTAGTAGTTTACATTACATATACATGTTCACAAGTAATAGACTCGAGACCGTCAGCGGAGTGACTTTGGATGAAGATACAGCTACTGAGATGCCATAGTACCTACCAAGAAGACGAGCATATGTGTGCGACTCAATCTAGGTCCCAATTGCCTCCAAATCTGAAAACATGAATTTTAAAAACGTGAGTACGAAACTCAGTAAGTGAACATAAGAAGGTAACAAGCAATCGATAGGAAGAATTTGAAAATCATGATGCACTTGTTTCAAAAACAATGCACTTGATTTAATTTCTTACTAAAAACCCTTAATTTCAAACCTTGATTAATACCCTCATAGTGTTTCACAAACCCATGATCAATCCATGAAGTTAAATGGGTGAAAAGTAGGTCAAAATCAAGCAAGGTAGCAAGCATGGCAACAAGTTTCTCACTGCAGTGAAATTCATTCTCGCTGCAGCGAGATTCGGGTGGCCAAAATAGAAAGTTTCTAGCTGTAACGAGAAATAGTGTTAGTTTGCATATGTTTCAATTTTTCTAGTATATCTCCCTCTACAAAAGTTCAATTGACCTGATTTTTAAATCATTAGAAAGCTAAGAGGCAGGGATACAACTTTTATGTTTATCACTTTTCCCAATTCGGATGGAAAAGTAGTCAAAATCTTTATCAAATTGAAGGCATTGTATTAGAACCTGAGAGTTTCTCGCTACAGCGAGATTTATTCTCGCTGCAGCAAGTTTATGGCTGCCAAAACAGAATGTTTCTCGCTACAGCGAGAAGCAGGGCACCTAAATGTAAAAAGGACCTCATTTGCACTAAAAATCCATTTGGTGCTGCAATAAACTCAATTTGCAAGAAAATGTGACATTCTCAAGATTCATCATGCCAATTTCAACATGAAATACTCAAAAATTTTCAAAGTTCAACATGCCAAATTTTCACATGCATTACAACCATATACTATATTCATGAACTTTTATTTCACAAACATATATATATACATATATACATAATTAAACACCAACACCACCATCATCTCACCCAGCCATGTGCATCCCCCCACATCGTGCACATAGTCGGAGTCATCGTGTGCATCCCTCCACATCGTGCACAGTTAGTGCCATCGTGTACATCCCCCCACATCGTCCACACGGGCACTATCATCATCATCTCCCTCACCACCATCATCACCGGCATGTGCATCCCCCCACATCATGCACGCACACGGTTATCATTATCACACAATATCAACCATCAATGCACAACATATATATATATATATATATATATATATATATATATCAACATAATGTAGTACAAGAATCCATAACAGCCACATGTCACACATAGAGACAATTTATCAAGGGCTTGTTCCCAAGGCACCATTTTTAAGAAAAAGGGGATAAAATCATTTAAAGGTTTTGTACAAATACATTCACATTTCCAAAACAATTTTGAAATGCAAGTTCACTCACCGGGATTGTTTGAGCCTTTAGCCGATCCTAACTTCCCTAATTATCCAAATGGGATAATGAGGCTTCGTTGGAACCTATCATCACATTAGCATCACCAATTTGTCAATTCACATACTTATAAAGTCTAAAGCTTTCTCTTAGTTAGCTTCCAATTGCCATTTAAATGGCTATCTATTTTCACTACCCTAATCACTCTAAAATGAGTGGATAACCTCAACTACAACATTCAAAAGTCTACTTACTAATCATTCCCAACACACAAAAAAAAAAAAAATTCTAATTCACTACTCACCTTGGTAGCTTATAGCTTTGAAATTCTTTCCAATAAATTTTTCAAGCTATTATGGGAGCTTTCTCTCTCTTTCTCTCTCTAAACACCTAGCTAGTGAGAGAAAGTATGAAAGTGGGATTTTTCAAGGGTTTTGACGTAAAAGAGTGAAAGAGCACAAGGGTTCCATGAAAAGGCGCATAAAGGCATGAAAATTGGAGTTAGAGAGAGAAAGTTATGAAGTTTTCATACCATGCTTCCATGGAGGGGGAAACAAATGTGAGATGGAAGGAGGAAGAAGAAGAAGCTGCTAGAAATTGAAGAAGCTGCTGGAAGGAGAAGATATTTATAGCTCAAACTTATCCAATTCCCTTAAAAATTACGAAAATGCCCTTTAACAAGTTAACTTGTTCTTCTCCAATCCTTTGTGCAATCTTTTTATTCTTTTGACACTGGGACAAGGTCCACAATGATCTAAACTACTTGGGTTTATGAAAACTTAAAATTTTGACTTGGGGTGCAAAATGACCATTTTGCCCCTGTTGTGAAAATTATTGTCACTTTTAGTTTTTTTTCGTGTTTTCATCATTACACATAGTTTATTCATTCCTTAGGCCTATTTAGACATTAATAGCATAAAAAAAAACCCACTCGTAGGAGCTCACCAAGAGAAATTATGAACTTACCCCTAGTTCGCATTATCGCGTCTACTTCTAGTTATGTGTCTATAGAGATTGAGATTTCACGAGTTCACTTCTGAATTACCCTTTTAACTCAGTAATTAACCTCAATTGGCATCTGTAAACTTTATTAGCTACCGTATCAAAATACGGGGTACTACACTAGTCTTCCCATCAAACTTCTAAATTGAAAAATTCGTAGAACTAGCAACTTTCGACATTCTTGTTGAATCTTGAATTTACCGAACTCGAAGCTCTGATACCAATTTGTTGTGAAAATTGCCCAAGAAACAACAAAGATAAAACCTAAAGAAATCAAGCAAACAGAAAAATACAAGAATTTACGTGGTTCGGCCTTTTGCCTACGCCCACGGAGTGAAACTGTTCTTCTATTATTGAGAATTTAAAGTATAATAAATTGACCTTTATGATTCCCCAAACCAACCCAAGATCCCTTGTACACTCTTCCCCAATAACCTCCTAAGAATACTCACCCAAACCACTCTAGCTCCACCTAGAGCAAAAGACAAAGCTATAAGGTGTTCCCTCTATAGAGCTCTCAAAGCACTACTTGCAATTCTAAAGCCTAGATCCACTTTTATAATATAAAAGTCCAAAGTAGAATGTGATTATGACTCGATGTGGAATAAGAAGTTTAAAACCATACAACTACTCAATATTGTACACAAATAAGAATCCTAATCGAATAAGATCTAGAATTCTAGTCAACCTAAAACTCAACAGAATGTAGTTTGGTTGATGAGAAAAGGTACAAAAACTTGAGAGAGGAAGAAAAGAGAAGAAAACGTGAAATAGGGGAGAGAAATGGATTAGCAGCTGATGCAAGGAAAATAAGGGTAAAAGCTTTTTTTAGAACCTTTGACCAATAAAAAAAAGTCAACAAAAAATTTAAATAATGACCATTTTGTTCTTTTTACGAAATAAGTCGTTTTTCTTTCTAATCGGACTTAATAACTTTTAAAATATGTGTTTTCTAGGGAATAATTTTCAAAAATTTAGATAGAGAATATTTGTTATTACCTTTTTACCCTTACACGAAAATTAAGGATTTTTCACAAAGCACATTTTAATGAGAAATATAAAAATGTTCGAATTTATTGGAAATATAAGGCAAAGCTTAACTTAAACATCATACTAACACTAGAACAACGTAAAAGTCAGTTCTAAGATGACAACCAATGAACTCAACGCAAAACTTATTTACTGGATTAGGCTTTCGGCTAGTCTTTGGGGTTGGGGTTTATGAAGAAATGAAGAAAGAAGACTTTGGGCTTATCATTAATAATTGGATTGGGCTTGGGTTTAAATTAATTACATTAAATATTATTTTAGTAAATAGAGAGAAAAAGAAAAAAAAAACAATCTCGGGTGGATTTAATAAAAATATCTAAAAATGTAAATTCCAAAACAATAAAAATTTAAAGTTTGATTGCAAGAAAAAAATTAGAAAGATTTGACCAAAATTAAACTTTGGGCTCTTAAATACCATAACAAGCACACTTCTAAAATCTATTAAAAATATATATTTTAAATTATTGCAATAGCAAAAGAACCAATGCAGGACTTTTTATTTATGTTAAATTGTTTTATAAAAAATCACATATTTTAGTACCCTCTTAGACAATATGAAAATTTCAACATTAAGAAAGTGATAGCCAACCAAGTAACAAGGTCACGAAAGATAGAAAACATAGAGAAATTGAGTTCGTGGAGCCCACTACGTTATGTCATTGTCCTTAATTAAGACTTAGGCTGCCTTGTAAGTTGATGAAAGTGACCAAGAATGTCGTGTAATGTTCATGACATTGATTATTCTTCAACAATGTTTGAAAATTCTTTACTTTCTTTCTTTTTTTTTAAAAAAAAGGCATGCAAGATAGATGATAAAAGCTTATTAAGAAATATTAGTTTACTTATGGACTGCATGGAAGACTCTCATGTTAATCTACACATGGGTAAAAAATTAGGGTCACTATATATTAA
Organism: Theobroma cacao; assembly: GCF_053813885.1. Lineage (NCBI taxonomy): Eukaryota > Viridiplantae > Streptophyta > Magnoliopsida > Malvales > Malvaceae > Theobroma > Theobroma cacao. The sequence goes on along the minus strand of NC_142648.1, from coordinate 18,076,751 downwards.
ATGATTTGAAACTCTACAATAATCTAAACTTGAAATACTAATATATCAAAATAATTAGAACTTGAATTGATCTAAACAAAAAACTAATTTAAAGTAAAAGTAAACTTGACTTGAAATTTCATGACCTAACTTGACTAAACCCAATTATTAAGGAAAAGATATGCAATCAAGATGTAATGGCTTAAGTCCAAGTACCACTAGTTCAACAACTTTTTGAACTTAAACCACATAGCTTTAAAAAATTTAAACTCAAGTTGCTTGGAGTGATTGATTTAAACTCTTATATAAGCTCACATTCACATCTAAAGTAAAATGAAATATCATAATCTTACCGACTTAAATACTTAATATCATCGTCAAACTTATATATCACAATTATAATCAAGGGCCACTTCAAAAGACTAAAATTTCACTAGTATAATTAGATTAGTATATGCTATGATACCTATTGTAATGATCCAAATCTAAACACCCAATAACTTTTTGAACTTAAACCATATGATTTTCAAAAACTTAAGTTTAAGGTTCTAGTGATTAATTTAAATTTTTACTTAAAGTTTAATAATTATATTCGCATCTCATGTGTGATGAGTATTATAATACCATCCACTTAAACTTTTGATGATCTCATTAAGATTACTTATCAAAATCAATCCACATGACTCAAGATCTAACCAATTAGAATCTTTCAAACACAATCCATCTTATGGGACAAGATTTTCAAACCCCATCAATGTGAACCCCCAAGATTCTCTAAAGCAGAACCCCAGAAATTGCCAGGAAAAAACAAAAGCTTCAAACTAAATTGTAGAGCTCATCTGGTCAAGAAGAGCCCTCCAAAAATAGGCATATGCCTGTATGCGACGCGCACACGGTATTCTTTAACAAAAGGCGAAAGAATGGTTCGCTCTGTGCGCACCTCGCGGCTGCAGGCTTTCTGAAGGAGGCAACCCGTCGCAATTTATAATAGTAGTTCTCAAGCTATTAGCTATATAGTTTGTTGATGTAGGATAGTTTTAGCTTGCTTGCTTACAGAAATAAAGTTTAGTACTTCAATCGTGGCTTCCTCTTGGAAGTTGGAATATCCTACTAATACTATAAAAAAAAATTGCCACAGAGACATCCTTTACATAACAAATTAAACGGTTTACTTAGGGTTGGGGGATAGGATGCATTAATCACCTTGATGGGAGTGGTGTAGGCGACTGGAAAAATAACGTAGAGAATGCTTCTAGGACTTTGAGCTTTGCTATTTTCAGACTGACTACTGTGGCTCTTGGGTTCTCTGTGGTGGTCGTAATGAACCTTGATTCTTATGATTTGAATATATCGAAACTCAGCTGCTATTAGAGCACATTAACGGTTTCATTAGCATTTCATAGTTCACAACTGCTGCATTTTTACTTCGATAGCTTTCTTGTTTTTCTCTTTTATTGTTTGTTAGTCTGCATTGCTCTGAATTGTAAACTTCCTTGGCTTTTGTTGTAATAACAGTTTCTTTTGGATAATATGTGGCATTCCATGTCCCCTTGGGAATAATAAATTTCAAATTATTAGCACTCTTCAAAAGCTGCTAAGCAGTCTTTTTAAGTTAAAACACCAAATTTGTTGCTGTAGTTCTATGTAGGATTGGTGAATGACTAAATATTACATATTGTATGTGTGTAAGGAGACAACAAGAATACAATGAGGTTTTAGTAGGTTCTTTTATTGATCTTTTCTAGAACAAAACTGAAGCCGAGCATATCGTCATTGATAACTACAATCACACTTATTGTAATTTCTTACCACCTATAAAGTACATTGTATTACCCCATGAAAGAATCATGCTCATAATTATACTATCCCAACCTTTTGCGGTGGAAATAAATTTGATTCCCCTTTCTTTACTGGCGATGTTGAGCTAGAAATGGTTTGAATGTCATCAGCACACCAACTGCCTCCACTATATTCAAGATGAAAAAAACCATCTGAGTACCTGTAGTTACAAAATTAGCTGGTAAGTTCTTGCATCTGACATGACGTAAACACAGTACAAAACATTTGGTGGAAGGCCCATAGTTATTACAATTATAGATGACATGTTGTCATTCATTCCTAACCACGTCCAAGTTAATTAGAAGGCTCGAAGGGCACTTGGATTTTGATGAATAATTCTAAAATATGATATAGTAGTTGATCTTCATAGACTTAATTTCTCTATAATGATGATAAATTCAGACAAATATACACCTAATGACAGCAGTTTTCAAGGATATGGTCAAAGTTTTCAACATGCTTCCCTTCCATTCGAACCAAACATTTCATGTTAGGCACAGAATATACGGCCAGACGAGAATTCACCAAAACTTGAGACGTAAAAACTATACATGGAAAAGCAATTGCTGAAAGTCCCTCTACTATTGCCTCTAGACAACAAGAAATTATGATATGAAACTTAGTTGAGTAGCATACCTGGGAGAAATGCAGCATCCTGACGCTTTTCTGCCCAAGAAAACCTGACAAGAAAAACATAATGAGATTCACTATAAAACTGAAAAATATTCATTAAGATTACAAAAATTGAAAGTACTGGCCTACTAGTGCCATACTAGTTTCAAGTAGGGAGAAAATCTAGAGTAGGAAACTTACAATGCACCTCCTCCTGCTGGACCAGCTGCTTTGAAAAGAGACATTCCAGTCATGGCAATGCCATTAGCAGCTCCTCTTTGGTGTTGATCCTGTTGTTCCATATTTCACCATATTAGGTTGAGATGTATTTCTATTGAAAGAAGAATATTTAGTAGATATTGAAATGAGGAATTTAAACTATGTGAACCCAGAGTGAAGATTTACCACAGCTCGATTTTGCAGAATGAATAATCCAGTTATGATTGACACCTAGTTGTGCAGAAAGACTTAAACAGTTAGAACAGCAGATAAGTTCAAAACAGATGCTTCATAAGACTTAAACTTTGATAATATCGTGTCTGATAAAATTTGAAGTACTACAGAAATCTAAAAGTTAAATGATCAAATCTAATAACAAGTTCATGAAAATTTTTGGTTTCATTCAGCCTCATTATTGATGAATAATCTTTCTCTAAGTACACATGTATCCATGCAAAAAGCCTCTCATCAGTCAGCCAGTTCTTCTAGGATAGTGAGACCAGCTTGCTAGGAGTGGTTTACCTTATGGCCTTTCATATTAAGCAAAACATTCACATTCTTTAATAGCTTAACTATCTGAAAATAAAGTTCTAAGTATATTCACTTACCGATAAAACGTTCTTCAAGATAGATGCACAATTTAATACCAAGCTAAGAGTGAACCCTGACAGCAGGGCTATGTAAGAATAACTTTGTAACAGTGGTATAGTTAAGACCTGCAAGTAGGAAATTATGAACCAGAACAAATAAGATAATATATACTAACAAAATTTAACAAAAAGTAGACAAAAGAGGTAAAGTATACTAATTGTTACAAGGTTTTGGGAACTTACACTTGCAATACGAGACACCATTACAGGTCCAAGAATCCTCTCAACAGTTGGGTATACGGAAAGTTGAAAGACTAGAAGGCTGAAACCTGGAAGTTGAAGAATTGATCAAATGTACAGCTCTACTCTATAGGAAAGACATGGTTTATTTGGACATGATATGATCCAAAGGAAATTGCTAATACAACAGGTAATGAAGTAAAGATTACATAATACTATCTCCTCATCATCTACTATCCATCTTTAACTGCACACTCCTACCCTTGCATTAAAATTACAAAATATAAACATAAATACTATAAAATTTTACTGTGAGCATTAAACTGAAAACCTCTTGATAATAGGTGGAGACGGGAGAGGCTCAGACTATAAATTCAAAGACACAAGAAACCTTAAAGTCAATTGATGTGAGATAACACCGCTTAACAAATTTAATCATGTACTGACATATTTGAGATTGCGGAAGCTGTTTGTACTTTTAATTAATCAAGACTTGGTAGCTGACAGCTTATACATGAAAGTGAAAAAGAGAGGATACTTGCAGGAAAAAGTATTACTATGACACCTCAAATGCACAGAATTGTAGACAGGGTCCTTCATTTTAATCCTAAAAAGGCATGCCAACTTCTAAAGACTGCATAAATAAACAAGATTGTTGAATATGAATTTATGAGGTTGTTACAAGCATATGAACGTGGCTGTTGCACTTGTTATCAGTTGAAGAATGTGCTTTACTTAAAGCCTGGGAATTCCAAACCTAAGAGGTGTATGTGTGTTTTTGTGTTATATGGTGGGGGAAGGAGGAGGGGTGGTGGTGGACTTATGCAAAATAACCTGATTAATCGAAATACCTGAGATTGCAAGAACTTCTCCAACATCCTTTGTGGAATAACTCAAACCTCCAAACTTTCTAGGGCTAACGGCCCATAATGAAAATATCTGCAGAGGCAAGATAATTAATCACAACATATGCAGTCTGATTGGTAGACTTATTAAACCATGACGATATGGTTAGTACCTCTGTGTAGGCCATATCATGAAGGGAGAAAACACAATAAACAATGATAGATGACATCAAAGGCCAATTCTTAAGGAGGCTCTGCTTAGAAGTGGATTCTCTTCCTTCATCTTCTTCTGTTATTTCTTTTGAGCTAGACTCATGAGGTGCAGCTTCCAAAGCATCATACGAATCATCACTTGATCTATCGTTGTCATTGTGTTTATGGAGTGTTTCCTGCAACAATCAGATTTTTTAGAATCTGCAATGGAGTAAATAGCCAACCATGTCAAGCTATTACGACGAAAGGCAAATAGTTTCCTTTCCAGTAATGATTCTAGAAACTCATAACTAAGTTGCGAGTTAATTTTCAAGAAAATTTCTGTTATCTGGTGATAAGCTTAAAAGACTATACAATAAACAAATCTGAAAACAAAAACTTAAACAACTGGGGTATGGGAGATGGCCAAGTTGTTATGTAGCACAGGCAGAGAGTTGGTGTCATGGATCAAATCTCAGAAAATAAAGGCTCTCTGCAGGCATGTACAGGACAGTTTTTGTTAAATTGAATGTCAAATTGGAGCTTGTAAAAACAAGGACAATCGTTCCCTTCACTAACACCTTGTATTCTTCAATTTCAAGTACTAGATATTTAGGTCCACTTTCAAATGGGAAATGCCATTTAAAGAGAAAGAGAAGATAGAATTCATCCATTTGTTTAAGAAATATCATGCACAATTAATGCAGAAACTGCTGCTTATAGATAGAAAAGCATTTTATCCAATGAAGTTACTTGGTGTAACTAGGTAAAATATGAGATGATTACCACACAGGTTCAGTAAGCAGAAACAGTGGCCAAACTGGAGATATTAGTTGACATGTCAAATAATGATTAATTCCTAACAGAGATGATTTGTTTGGAAGACAGATTTGGTATAAAGTAGGAAGAAAAATAATTAGGATATGTACCGGAAGCCAGAAAGTAGCTATGGTTACTCCCAGGGCAAAAAGTGATATAGCGAGGCAAGGTAAGAAATATGGAAATCTGCAACAAGGAATAACATCATTTTAAACAACATAGAAAAATGAACATTGCAAAGTTCTTACATCTAACAGAGTGGGAGAATAAGCAGAAATTCACCTTCCAAACAGAGAATCTTTGGAAAAGATATTCGGGTACTTCTCTGCTGGCTGAATTACAAAATTTTAAGAACATCAAATGCATACTTTGAAGTGAAGAGTGTTACAGATATCAAAATCAGGTTAAATGCAAGTGTATATAGAAGCATTTTTCCAGATAACTAAATTATGTATTTGATACAGATTCAACTGGATACTTGGGTGCTAACTTTTTGTTTCTCTTCTCCGGTATGATGAAGTGATTATAGAAGATCTCTTATAATATCTCAGACAACAACTGATTTACATTGGAAGCCATAAGGGTGAAACTTTGTACATTTTCCTACTAGTTGACTCTATTCAGAACACGTTACTTTGGTCTTGAAGCACATAAGAGAAGAAAGAAATGGAAGTACCTGAGCTAGAAAACCTCCCAGAGCAGGGCCAATAATCAGTCCTATGCCCCATGATGTGCTAACCTGAAATTTAGAAATACTGCTCAAATTGATGTTGAAGTAAAATCTCAAAGAACTCAAAGCATATAAAGGTTGGTAAAGGCTCACAGTTGATAGGCCTAAGGCTTGGTGTTCTTCTCGAAAGATTTCAACTGCATATGCCTGGAGATTGTGCAAGTTAACTATATATGTGAATGGTAAAATTTAATAACATATAGCAATTAGCAAGAGAAGATGTTGGATAGTATTCCAGAAACAAATGAAGGAAGAATCAGAATTTGATTCAACTTGGGATTACGAACCTTTATTGGTCCAAGTAAGCCATTCAAACTTCCAAGAAGAAATCTTGTAGTTACAGCCATGTAAAAATTTACACTGAGGCCAAAGAGAGTGTTGAAAACAACCCTGACAGACATTGGCAGTTATAACAAAGAAATACAGACATGAGAAGTTGAATAAGATTTTAATATTATTTTGGGAATATCAACTAGAAGTTTGAACTTAGGTACGGTTTTCACTCACACTGTAATAGTTCCCATGATTATAACAGGCTTTCGACCATAACGATCAGCAATTATTCCCCATAATACAGATGTCGAAGCTCTTCCAAGCATAAATGCAGATCCTTCAGATATTTAAGCATTGTGTTAGGATTCAGTTCTCAAAGGGATAAGTTTGCTATGATTGAAGAAGACATAAGCTCACCCACATAACCAGCATAGTAGCCAATATCTTCCTCCCTTTTCGAAATATGAAAATCCCTAATCTGCAAGCAGAACAATCAAAGGAAGGAAGACTGCTGGAATAAGCAAAGCATGTTTTAAGTATTCATGGGGAGAATCTCAAATCAGGTTTCTATGAAAAGGAGAAATAGAAAATCAGAAAGGTTTCCATGTGGAAGATTCAGTTGAAAGATAGAGGCAGAGGACTGTGAATTCTAGTATCAGTAACTAGGTAAATTGAGCTAAGTATTGAATACACAAAGAATGCAACCAAGTGATGAATATTAGGAGAAACATAAGAAGGTTTCTTTATGAGGACTAATTACCAAGGCACAGTGTAGGGAATTGTAACAATCAGAGTATCAATTTTTCAGGAGTTCTGCATAAGGCCATGTAGTTTGATGGTTTACCGTTCTTTACAACTGATTTCTTGTTTTCAATGAGTCGTATCGCATAGGCAACCATAGAATTATGAAAATAATTCCCTTTCCAACTAAACAAAGGATTCAAGGAAATTCACTGCAAATTCTAGTAGTTGCCGATATTATATATCAGGCTTTCATCATAGTTTGACACCTCTTATGGACTCTAAGATGATACATCTCTCCGAGGATATTGTTCACTTAAACAGTACAGAGATGGGCTTGAACTGGGTTTGGCTTTGCACATGATGCTGCAGCAATCAAGATGTACATAATCTCGTCACAATATAAAGCATGCCCAGGGTTGGTATTTTGGGGAGAAAACTTCAGTATGCTTCTTTGAATCCTGAAGAAGCTCAGAAATACATCTTCATCGCAAAGACTCAAGTTACTTGCTTGAAGAAGGCAGACCACAGAGCCATTAGAATGTCGGATCTATTTTAAATGGTTTAGACACCGAAACATGTGCTATCTTTGTCAAAGATCATCAGCCTATGTCCAAGTCTTAGTCCTAATCATAAGGTGGAAAAGGTTGCTGCATTAGCACTCAATGTGCTACAGGACATATGCCTTAATCAATCGACTATAAGAAATAAACACCAAAGTAGATATTTATGTCTTGCATGGAAACCAACAACCAGGCTAGCATTTGGGATAATGAAGAACAGGCAGATTAATAAGAATCTTAAACGTTAATAATATGGAGATGGCTTCATATCTAAAATACCTATGATTAACAAGAAGTTAACTCCTCTGTTAAGAGTCAGGGCTGAAGGTGCAGAATCATAAATTTGTTGCATATATAAACTTACAGAAAGGATAAAAACCATAAAGAAGAATTTGTCTGAACTCACCATGAAGTATAGGAATGGAAAGAGAGATGATATCGGCAGAGCTGAAAACATTTAACAGTGGGAAATTAGGACCAATACAGATGAAGGACATCAACGAAAGAGGGCGTTGAGCATAAAGTATTCTTGAAACAATAGCTGTACAAAGCCAATAAGGAGATAACCATGCTACCATAAAAAAGAAATGTGTAATTTTCTTTACCAGCGCATAGCACAACAATCCATATGGAAACGAGTTGGCGAAGCGGTAAGCCTCGCTGCAACTCCTTCATTTGATCAACCTTACATCCAGGGCAGTTCTCATGGTACTTCTTCTTTAACAGCGGCTCTCTATACTCTTGTGCCATGCTTCTTATTGAGCTGAACAGATAATGAGCCCAATAAGCTCTGTCTTCCCCTTTGAAATACGAGTATCCAACCCCTTAAACTTGATCAACAAAAACAATCAATCAAAAAATAAAGAAACAATAGGTATAGGAGTATGACAGAATACAATCCAAGTGCTCTCTAATCAATCATCCGATAAAATATAAAGACGTGCTGCTGCCATGTGGGTGGAGAACAACACAAAAACGCGGGTTTATTTTGATAAGATTCTTCTAATAATTGACCATTGAGCTAGCTCAACAAGCTCCCTTCCCACTTTGAAATACTTGAAAACAAGCAATCAGAAGAAGGCGAGTTAAATCCATGTGTTGTCTGAAAGAAAATCATAAAAAGGGAATATCTATCATTCTCTAGGGGACAAGATGATTAGACTCATTTATGCCTCAAGTCATTTAATAAAATAAACTTGGAAATATTTAGAATATTCAATTCATTCAAGACGCAAAAGAAGAGCTTTGCTTTGACTTAAATTTCTATCTTTAAAGGGCAGCAGCCATGTATCTAAGGCAGGCATCATTGCGCACGTCAAAGTAATGAAGACGACAATAGCTTTTAGATTAACAAATGAACGATTAGCAGACAAAATCATGCAACCTTCGTTTTCTAGTACACTAAAACCAATGCCAAGAATAAAAAACAAGAAAGCTCAGGAATCAAAATAAGAACAGGACTCCTGAAATAAAAGTCCTAACACAAAGATGATTTGTCATTTGTCAGACATAAGTTACGTGCATTGATTTGCAACACTACAAATTTAGAGAAGACAAAAAGGCTTGACTGTATTATTGGAACTAAAATAGGGGTCCAAATCATCTACCCCAGTTGGTGTCCCATCCTGTTTGCCTTCCCGTGAATTATGAATTTGTATATCAGCCTCAAATTCAATATTTAACTTGGTAAAGTACATGTATTTATTGGTTTCCAACTCAGATATACATCCCCACATTTACAGCCAAGCATTGCCAATAAAAAAGAAAAAGAAAAGTTTAAGAAGAAACGTAAACTGTGTGGTTGTTAGATTATGATGATTCCATTTGAACATACCTTACAGTTGTATCCCAGAAACCGAATTCAGCAATTGCCATTCCTGGCATGTAAGAATATATGTTACTTTTCACAATCATCTTTGTTTGCTATTATTATGTTTGCCATCAAATTTAGCAATTCTGAAAAAACGCAGCTTCAATCATAATGTCAAAACAAACTCGAAATTTACTCGTAAATTTAGCAATTCAGCGTCACTTCAGCGTCATGTCATCTTCACCTAAATATAAAATGATAAGTTATATTTTGATTAATTATAATTAGTTTAATATTAATTACAAAAACTTATTAGATAAAAATAAAAAAATATAAGAATTTAATTGATAATAATTAAATAATAAAAATTTATATAAAATTTTTTAAATAATTCAAAAATTTTTTCGAGTATAATGCCAAATAAAGAGAAAACTCTTAACGGAATTTTACAAAGTGCTAAAAATGTTGCAATAATGTATTGCTCGTGTATGTCTAGTTGAATAATTTACCCAAAAGCACGAGTGCGTTGGGGCATGTGACTGCGACGTCAATCGCCATTCACCAATATATATAAAGCATTAAGAATTTAACCCAACAAGGGTTGATGCGGAAGAATCGTTTGCTTTAATTATTTCGGACACATGCAAAACATGCATGTTTGGACCCGTCCACCTATCCACCCAAAGTTCTGTAAACTTTTAGTATTACGTTTCAACCGTAAACAAATTTATAATTTAGTTGCCGTTTGACTTTGCCTTTTTTTTTCTTGGAAAAAAATATATAATTTTTAGTATTTACTATAAATAATTTTATATGAAATGATTTAAAATTATATTTTACTATTATTATTATTATTATTATTATTATTATTATTATTACATGAGAAAACTTAAACTTAGGGATGTGTAGTGGTCGGTTTCAATTGGTTTCAATTCGATTTTGGGAGAAATCAAAACTGTCAGCTTTGGCGGTCCCTTATGATTGACCAAAACTGACCGGTCATAAAGAAAAACCGGTCAATCAAATTATACGATTGGAAATTCATGTTGAGTTTGGGGGTGTGATAATTCTATTTTATAGAACTATTTTACTCCAATTTTGTTATTAAATATTATTTAAGTCCTCAATTTTCAATTATAATTTAGTTATTTCTAATTGTTTTTATAATTAGTTTATTTTTTTAGTAAGTTATTTAAATTTTATGTTATTCCTTTAATTTGATTATTATTTATTAGTTTTTATATTTTTTGAAGGATTAAAAGTGATTGGGCTTAATTTTGAAAAGTAAAGTGTTGAAAGATCCAAAATCTACTTGCATATGCTTCAGTATTTTAGCCATATCTCAAGCTACAAAACTCCAAATAATGTAATTTTTAGACCATTGGAAAGTTGAGAGATAGAGCTACAACTTTTATGAAGATCACTTTACCCATTCCTGCATCGAAGATAGAGAAAATCGTATCGATAAATGGCCGGACGTACTGTGTCAGGAATAAAAATTTGTAAAGACTGAAAATTGATTTTTTGGACCTCTCATTACACTTTTAAGCCCAGTTAAATCCTAGGTCAACTTAAGGAGGTATAGGTCAAGTTGTTATTATAAATAGGATGTGTTTAACAACTTTTGAGAGACAACCTTTGGAGATTCAAGAAGTTAGAAGTTGAGGCTGAAACTTGGAGATCAAGGCAACAAATATTGTTTTGTTTTCTTCCTTGGCTTTTATTGTTCTTGTTACTTTCAATGGCTGAATTTTATACAATGTTATTTTATTTTGCAATTATGAGTAGCTAATTTTCTTTTTCTAGGATTGCAATTGAATTTACATGTAATCTAAGTTTTTAATCTCTTTCTTACTTATTTTTAATGGGATTTGAATTATTTATTCCAATTTGTTCTTAATGCTTTTAATTGCTTGGTCACCAATTAAATTGATCTAAGAACCTAAACAAACTTGGGAAAGGGAGTTTAGAGTAGATTAAAATTGGGATAGCATATGATCATATTAATTGATTTGCGTATAGGATAGGGATATACTTATAGTCCATATGTAGCCAGATTAGAGCCTGCACTTAATGAATTTGTTTTAATTTCAATTCACATTGGGATATAGTATTTTGGTTAAAATAGATATTTTTATAAAATGAGTCGGGAGACCCTTATAAATAATTTAGGACTCTAGGTTAGCAATACACCCCATTGAAATAAGTTAAGGAAAAGAGGTAAGATTAAGATGAAGTGTGAGGGATATTGTAATCCTAGACTTCTTTGATTTGATATTTTTTTCAAGTTATTATTATTTTGATTTTTCTTTTTAGTCTAAATTTTGGTTAATTAGTTTTAGTTAATAAATTAATTTTGATTGTTTGGATAAAATTAAATTGTTCTAATTTTAATACTTAGTAAAGTTTTAGATCAATTCCCTGTGGGATCGATACTCTGCTTGCTAATATATTATCTATTCGATACGTATACTTACGTAATAGGATTTTAACTAACAGTTTAAATGGTCCAAAACTAATAGAACCATGAAACATTTATGTTGAGTTTGGACTTAAATTTGTGTCAAGCTCATATTTTAAATTGAAATCAAGTCCATATTGTTTAAATAAGTAGTCCAACTCATATGATTTATTTTTAAATAAGAACTACATAATTATTTTTTTAGTAAAAAATATTTTCTTAAGCTTAAGTAGACTTTACTTGGTCACTTGTCAAATTGTATCATTACGCAAAATATTCAACAAACGAAGGAAAGAGTTTAGCACAATCTCAAACACTTCCAAAATCATTATTAATCAAATTTCATCACATCGCAAATTAAGTGAGACAAACTATCAAATGACTGATAAGCTAAATTCATAAAAAATGAGAATTATAATCATATCCAAAATGACAGATATTTAAATGAAATAATCATATTCCCATTTGAGTGGACTATGTCTGTGTGGAAACTTCAGAATTCCAACATTGAAAATAAACTACAGCAAACTAACACACATACATATCCACAAAGACCACAACTTAGCTAAAAAATAAACATAGCAGATGAATCAATCAAATGACCCAAAAACACAACAATAGAGTAGCAGATGGGTAAAGAAGATGGCATAATAGCTAACACCAAAATCAAAATTTACCAACCAAACCAAACCTTGAAGATAAATGGTGGTTACGGAAGAAAATAGAGGAGGTTGGCAAGTGCAGCGACAAGTGGGAGCAGCAAATGTAGGTGTAATGGCAAGTGAATGAAGAACTAATGAGAAAGGGGCTAAGTGGAGGTTTTAAATTTAGGGTTTTAAACTTTCAATTCAATCGGGAATGAGGAATGAGGATTAATAAGAAAAGGGGCAATCGGGGAAATGAAGGGAAGGAAAAGGTAAATAGGAGAAGGAAAAGGCTAAGAAGGGATTAATGCGACCCATATTTAGAATTTCAACCCCTTTGATTTTTCGATCTGTTCAATTGGGTAAGAATTATCCCCAATGAGTAAATCATAGTGGCTGAGCAACTGTTGGTTGCAATCAGTGCCACAACTGGCATTGAATAATCGAGTCACTTGTGGCCGTCGGCATCGGTTTTAATCGATTGCAATTGACCTGTAACGACAGCTCCTCATTCGTTATCGACATCGGAGTCTTGCAGGAGAACCCGCCAAGTCCCGAACAAGCCTTAATTGAAACTTTTGTTAATCCGTTATATTCATTCCACCAATTTATATAATTGCTTGGAACTGTATAACTCTTTATAATATGACTTGAACAAAAGTCGTAATAAATTGACTTAACCTTTATTCCACATAATTATAAAAATACATCAAGGTTTATAATTTTTAAATTATACACTTTCACATTTATACAAATGACTATTTACAAACAAATACACTATAATCGACTTGATCTCTAGCAGTGGAGCAACTTGGAATAAAGTGCTATGAGATGCCTTCACCTATCTGTGGTGGACAATATTTGTCGATGAATGCACACTAGGCCGATCAATTATCTGCAAAAGGGGAGATAAAGGGGTGAGTCTCACAAACTCAGTGATTATTGGCTCCGTGAGCAGAGTGTAGATGGGAAACAAGCTTCGAGCAGAACTTTTTGAACAATAAAACCCGAGTATAAAATGACAACCTTATAAAACCAAATAAAGTCCTTATGCTTTGTAAAAATGCCATGTAAATCACAGTGCAAGACTTTCATTAGCAAACAATGCCGAAAACTAGTGCATAATAAAATAGATTTCAATTCACAAAATTGTTCAATATTTGCATAAACACAAATGGGAATATGTAAACACGCACACTCTTAAAAGGTGTGGCATGTAAAATACTTGAGTACATTCACATAAAATAATCCGTAATAAATATGTTAAGCACCGAAAGCTATTGATTAAAAAGGGGAGCTGCGGATAAAGCAGTATCTCTCTATCATGTAAAAGAGTACGAGTTTAAAGACTCTCGAGTAGGTAATCAGCTCGTGGTAATGACATCCGCGAGGCCCCCTTCCACCGGATTCTCTAAGCCATGGCAGTCTTGACGATATTGGCCGACATTGGAGAAATTATGTGGTCACAACCACGTATATCAACTAGTGGCCTAGCCATGTATAACAACTCGTGACCTTGCCACGCATAACAACCCGTGACCTTGCCACGCATAACAACCCGTGACCTTGCCTCGTATAATCACAGACTATGGCTTAACCACGTCTAACAGCCCGTCGGCAACCCAAAAGGTTCTCTAACTAGAGCTCACTTGTACACAAGGGTCACACTATCCCGATGTGACATTCGACCTACTCTCGATGCTCTCAGTTTGTCAAAATTGTTTTCAAAACTGAATCAATATTTTCAAGAGTTTTTCTTTAAATAATTTGAAAACAAGGTTTGATAACTTTTCAAAATTATTTTTCACATTAAAATGCATGATGTAAACATTTGCATAAAGTTCAGACTAAAACCGACTCACAAGAGTTTGCATTTAAGCCATTTATCAAGTGCAATTAACTATGCACATCACACAAAGATACAAGGTGCAGTTTTGATGCAAAACATTACAAAAAGGCTTGTTTCTCGGTTTCTAAAACACTTTACATATATCATATATATATATATATATAGTATACACAAAACACCTTCAAACTCAATTTGCATTCACATATGCCTCTTGTTTCTACCAGCTTATGCTTTCCACAAAAGCAATGTATAATTCATTCCAAACCATGTATTCAAATCACTTGTCATTTTCTAACAACTCATGCTTTCCACAAAGGCATTGAATAATACTATACATATACTTTGATATAGCGTAGAATCTTTTAAAATTGACACCCTTCCTTACCTTACGATGGTGGGATGTTACTTCGCCACTTAGCCAGTTATGTTTCAAATTAAATTAGCTTGCCGGTCACCCCGTTTCTTCCTCCAGTTAATTACCACGGTAATCCTTTTCCACTTGCACACTTCCTAGCAATAAATCAAGCTTAATATACTTAGTGTTAATCATTCCAATTCAGCTCACATTTGCTGCCCTATGTACCACATTCTTAGTTCCTTTCATTTTCAAGAACTCTTCACATTTCAAATAATTTATTTCTCACTATAACCGACCTCACACATTATTTCCAATTTCATGCACATACACAATTATATATGAGCAGCATCTTAACCAAGAATCCTTAATCAATATCCACATTACTGTATTACTTGTTACGATCATGTGCACTTGTACGTAGTCTTTGCTTGTATTTTGTAATTAATTCTGAGTACATTTCACATCACACGAGCAAAGTAGCACAATAACTTTTTTGGCACCATTGTCGAGGATCAAACCTAGGTCACCTGCGTGACAGGCGGGAATACTCACCACTATCACACAACAAGTATGTGGAATCATCATCACATATAATACAACTTAGCATACTTGCATTTCATACATATCTTATTGAAGTAGTGGTTTAGTTTAAATCACATGAAAGGACTTGTCCCCTATTGTTAAAAACTAATACATAGTAAAATATTTACATATACATATGAGTTTAAAAACTTTTTCAAAACTTGGATTCAACTACAAAAATATTTTCACCTTTACAAATAGTAAGAGAAATTATACCAACCAAGTTACTTATCAAATCATGCTTTACATACTAAAATAATTTGGAAATGGTGTATCTATTCCCCTATTTAAAGACTGGAGCTCTATGAATGATCAAGACTTCACTACAGTGAGTCCCTCATAGTTTCCACAACAACTAAAGCAATCAATAATCATTGTAATTAGTAGTTAGACTAAGAATCACATAATAATCCTTCTAAGCTCTTTTTAAGACTACTTGAGTTCATAACTAATTTTCTAGATCAAACCCACTGTTCCATAAGCTTTCAAATTCATAAATCCATCATCCTTACCTTATGTAAGCTTTGATGCTAAAAAAAATACAAAACCTTAGGGATTTAAGATTCAAAATGAATTTGGACATATAAACAATAATTTTTAGTTCTGGAAATCATGGATTAAAGATTTGAAAGTTTGAAAAATATCACATTTTTTTGATAAAACTCCAAAACCAAGCATCAGTCTTCCAAAAAAGATGATTTTTGATAAACATGGCTTAGAGTGGTTGTGAGTTGAGAGAAAATTGAGGAAAAATGACTAGATAAAAGAAACTATCAAAAAATGTGTCTTATTTATACTAGGGCTTGAAAATCCTTTTTTACCTTTTTTATTCTTGAAATCTAATGCTGAAGTATTGATAACATGGGCCTAAGTATCGATACCTTTGAAACAAAATGGTCTTTTCTCAAAAGCCATGATAAAAAGTATCAATACTTCAGATAAAGATATCAATATTTGTTTGGAAAGTCACATGTCTCGATAGCACATGAACAAGTCTTGAGACTTGTTCATTAGAAACCTTTTGGGTTTCAAGTATCAATACCTATGATGAAGAATTGATACCTTTGGTCTAGAACTTTATTTTTAAGTTAAAAGTTAAACCTTTTAGCCTTCTTTAAGCCTCAACTTTTTATTAAACTCATTTGAGAATACATTATGCATTTTTCTATGTTTTAAAACACTTAAACTTATACTTAGAAACTTATATTTTTAGCTCACCTAAGGATTTTCTCAATTTAATATCTTATGTGAGTAGGGGTTTTCACATTTTTGAACCCTGTTAGGTGCTTGAGAACCTTTTGAACTTTGTTAGGTGCCTTTGCACCTTTTGATCTTTGTTAGGTGCCTTAGCACCTATAGAGCTTTGTAAGGTGCCTTAGCACCTATAGAGCTTTGTAAGGTGCACTTTCTGAACTTTGTTAGGTGCCTTAGCACCATTTGACTTTATTAGGTGCCTTAGCACCTTTGGACTTTGTAGGTGCCATAGCACCTATGGATTTTGGCCATGAGCCTTAGCACGAACAAACATGTGCCTTATTACATTTTGATATTGGATAAGTGCATAATCATATTTAGATCATTTGTATTACATGTTTTTTTCATATGTTATGCTTGTTCACATGCCTATTTGGAATGCACACATTATCATGATTGTGTTATATGTTTATAAAGTATGCTTGGAAATTTGATTGTTGAATTGATAGGATTAAATTTCTCAGTTGAAATATGTTTGGTTCACCAAATGTAGAATCATGGTATTTTGGAACTTTTGATCTGAGGGATTGGAAAAGATCATTCATCATGAGGTAAATGAAGTGAATTTGGAAGGGTTTAAGACTGGATTTTGGAAAACTGGAAGTGTAGCCCTAAGGACCAAAAGTCAACCCTTAGCTAGCAAAGCACACAAGGAAGTGTTCTATTTTGGAAGGATTGACCGTTCATCAAGGAAAGGTCGATTACTGCAGTTAAAAGTACATTGTTTATGGCATTTTGACCCTGTTTAAGGAGCTTCTTTAGGCAACTTACACTAGGTTTCTAAGGTACTTTGAATATGATTTTTAACATTTTAAAGGATATATAATTATCCCTTTTTAAGTGCATTTGATCAGATCTTGGACTTTGAATTGGAAAGTGGCATGTTTATTACAAATATGTTTATTCAAAACTTCTATGTTTTGCTTGTTCCATCTCTTGTATTTGCTCATGGGGATTTTATATCTCACCTTAAGAAATATCTATTTTTGTTTTCAGATAGATAGATCTTTGGTTGGCTTATCAAGGGGGGTCACTTCTTTGATAATACTTGGTAAGTGGACTTCAAGGACTCAAGTTGAGGTTTTTGACCTTCTTTTGAGTTGCTTTGCTGAGTCCGAGTCATACTTTGTTTAGTTAAAAACTTTGATAAATGTTTATACATGGCCATTGGTTGGCACATTTTATGTTGGTATCTAAATTTGTAAATTCTTTGGTTTTGATGGTTTTACACATACACGTGTTTGGAAAATGTTATAAAATTTCCAATGAAATATATTCTTTTAGTATAATTGTACGTGTATGCATATTAAATGAGATAAGGAACTCTCTCAAATGTCATATTTGTTTATCCTAATGCAATTTGTATTTGAAGCTTTTTTTGGTCGAGTGGGCTTGCTTACTTGGCCTTTGCGTCAATCATGGCCTAGGGATGGGTTGTGACAATTGATAACTTTATGATATAGAGTTATTTGGTCTTAATTTTAGTTATTAAGTTGCTAGGTTCTTGAGTTTTAGCATAGATTTTAAGTGTTTTTAGTTATTTATTTAATTATAGTAAATTATATTGGGTCAATTGAAATTAGATTATTTTAGGCTAAGTTAAATGTTAAATTGCCTAAGAAAAGTTGCTATTGATTAAATTGTTCTTTTGTAGGTGTGCTTTGAAGAAGGACCTTTAATTGGACTAGGAGAGTGCATTTTAGGTGTAGACTTTCTCTACACATGTTTTGGTTTTTCGAGCCTATATCCTAGTACAAAAGTCCAAATGACATGATTCTTGGACCATTGGAAATCTAAAAGGCAGAGATACAACTTTCATGTTTACCACTTTGCCTAGTTTTGTATTGAAGAAGGAGAACAATGCATCACAAGTCGACGTCGTGGCGGTAGAAAGCCAGTGCCACAGTGCTATGGGTTTGTAAAGAAGCCTTTTAGAAGATGGGAGTCTGAATTAGACCAAAATTATGTTTCTGAGCCCTATAAATGCATCCTTATAAAGCCAAATTGAAGGGAGGTTAGAGGGAATCAATTTTAGGTTATTTTAGGAGGAGATTAACCACCAAGAACTCAAGAAAAACAAGATCAATCATAAAAGAATGAAGATTACTAATCTCTAGTTTTCTTTCTCTCTCTAGTTTTCTTGTTTCTTTTGTTTGAGATGGTTAACCTCTATGATTTTATGTTCTTTATTTTCAATTATGAGTAGCTAATTTCTTTTCTTTAGGATTGCAATTGAACTCACATGTAGTTTAAATTTTTAATCTCTTTCTTGCTTATTTTCAATGGTATTAGATTGTTTACTTCATTCTGTTCTTAATGCTTTTAATTGCTTAACTACCAATTAAATTGATTTGTAAACCTAAACATAACTTAAGAAAGGGAGTTTAGAGTAGGTTAAAATTGGAATACCATATGATCATAATTAGTTGCTTGGATGAATAAATTGATTTGTGAATAAGATAGATATATACCTATATCCTATATGTAGCTAGTATTAGAGTTTGAACCTAATGAGTTTGTTTTAATTTCAGTATAGATAAAGATATAATGTTTTGATTAAAATAAATACTTTTATAAGAGTTTTAAGAAAGCCTTATAAATAATTAAAGACTTTAGGTTAGCAATTCAACTTATTGGAATAAGTTAAGAGAGAGGGGTAAGATTTAGATGAAGTATGAGGGATATTGTAATCTTAGGCTTGTTTGAATTGATTTTTAACCAATTTTATTACTGCTTTGATTTTTTACTTTAAATTCTTGTTAATTAGATTTAGTTAATTTATAATTTATTTAGTTACTTGATTTTATTTGTTTGGATAAGACTGAATTGTGTTAATTTAAGAATTTAGTGAAATTTTATATCAATTCTCTATGGGATCAACACTCTACTTGCCATTAGATTATTTATTCGATATGTATACTTGCGTCGATAGAAAGTTAAACGAAAATAGTCCTGGGATTTGAGTTTTTTTTTTTTTTTGTATTTTTTTACCTAATGTTATTTTCATCATGAACTTCATGCTTTTAATGATGAACTTTTTAGCAAGTCTAGATTAGTTATTTTTATTCTAACACTTTTCACACATACGACAATGTAATTCTTTTTTTTAAGTGCAGGGCATCCTCCAAACCAATCCATTGAGAGAACGACAACTTGACTGCACACTTTTTGCCTACCTGCTCATACTAACAAGCTGTGGAATTTCATTCATAGTTGTATAGCACATTGTCCTATATTTTTGGCGTAGAGGTAGCATGATCAATTTTACACTTTGATCATGATTTTTGTATAGCATTAACATGTTCGCACAACATTGACAAAGTTGTTTAACAACTCTACATACTTTTTCTAATAGCAATCGCACTATGAATTCTAAATTAATCTCAACACATGACACTAGAAGGTGTGTGCTACAAAAGAGCTCTAGAAAAGCAAGCCTCAAAAACAAATACAAGAGCAAATCATTTGTGCAACTTTGCCAAAGAATTATGGTATTTTTTTCGGGATACACATTTTGTTAGCTAGGTGGGGATGAATGTACAAAATTATAAAGCACAAAATTGCCTTCTGTTTTACCTTTTAAATTACAACAACTTTTGTTTATAAATATTTCCGCAAATACTTGTGGCAAAAAATTTATTCCTTGAACAAAATACACAAAGATTTATTTCACCCAAGCACAACACGTGGCGTAACTTATAGTTTATTAATGAAAAGAGTCCATCAATCACAGAAATAAAGAAAAATGTCCTTCTGACCTTATCTTATTAGAATAAAATACAAAAATTGATGCACCTTAAAAATAAGTAAAAAATAAAATTTCAGAGCCAAGAAAAATAATTAACCAGAAATTTTTAGTTGATACTAAAAAATACATAAAAAAGCAAAGAAATTGTTTATATATAAAAGCTAGTAAAACAAAAATGTGTTCAGCTAGAAAATCTTTCCTAGTTCTTCATTTCCTTACTAGTAGCAAGAAACTGACTTGATCTTGGCATTCACAAGTAGAGTTATGAAACTAGGCTCATCTTCTCTTCAAGCCTCTTAATTCTTATTTCATCTTTAGAAGAAATTAAAATAATTACTGTACCTTACTTTTTTCTAATGTATGTTCGAAGGTTTCCCATCAGCATTCATTTGTTTTCCTTCAGAATTGCCAAAGAAATATTGTCTACGTACCTGAAAAATGCTTAATAATTTATAGTAATTACCTCACGATTAATTCCAACAAACAAATAGTTAATTTCAGTAATTAAGATTGAAACTCACCAATGGATATTCATTTGGATTGCATTTATTTTCCTTCTACCTTTTCCTTGGATCAACTTCATATAATATAAAATTCATTACTTCCTTAACTGATCGGAATGACTTCTTGGAAATCTCATGTGTATAATACTGCACATATATAATTCATCATCATTTTAAACCAAAATCATAATAAAAAAGAGGAAAAACTAAAACCACAAGATCTTATATTAATTTATAACATTTTTTTAAAACTTCATTAATTATAAATGATCGTTTAATTTGATATGTAATAGATGTATAGCCCTTTAATCAAACATACTAAACTTCATCCTTTCATTCGATTTTATAACAGTTTCAAATGACAATAATAATAATAATTCTAAAATAGTTTCAAATGATTTAGCAGTTTTGAAAATTCTGCATTTTTTGAAACAATTATGTATAGAAAACTTGAAACAAGAAGTTAAATATAATTACCATATCAAGCAATTTCCCAGTTGCCCGTTTCTTACAATCAATTTTCCATCCATCTAATCTCTCGATGAGAAGCTACTTGAACTCCTTTTCTTTGCCATCAAGTGACATTTGAAAATGCTGCATTTTTTCAAATAATTATTTCAAATAATTAGTTACCTCGCAACTAACTTTGCTTTTCCCCTTTTCTTTTTCATTGTTGGCTCTGAAATATTCAACTACATTGCCAAGTATTACAGTATTAATAATCGCCATGAAAATGCAAAAACCTCTCAATTACACATTTAAAATCATTTCTCAAGGAATGTTATTCATAGAAGAAAGAAACATATCAGTGGGGTTTGGATAAGGGGTGATCCTCCCAAGATTGATTGCAATATGCATTAAGAAATTAGATTATCATGTTTGGTAGGAAGTTGGTCATGATCATCTTAAACTTTTTTCATTTTTAAAACACACCTAATAATTTTATTTTTACTTTTTATATTTCAAAATTATTTTTCATGATTTTATTTTTACTTTTGACATTGAAAATCATAAATTATTGACTTAATAAAAAACATTTAGTATTGTTTGTAAAATACACAAAAAAAGATGGTGAAATAATCAATTTGGATATGGTAAAAACAGCAATGGCCATAAAGTGAGTTATGGTGAGATTGAAAAATAACCATTAAGAATATTAACCTAAAAAAATACTAATTAATGATTTTCATTCATATTATGATTTTATTTAACATTCTTTTATTTTTAATTTTTTATTTATTTAAAAATACTAACAAGTAATATTATTTTATAGTAAAATTAATTAATATATTAAATACTAAAAATATGTATCTTTACAAGTAATAAATATAAAATTACAGTTTACATATATATGAATTATTAGATATTAACTTCTCTACTACTTTCTTTGGTTATTTACTTTATTACTACTAGATTTGGACGCAACCATCACAAGAGTGGAAGAGAAAAAATAAGTGCAAAGAAATGAAAGAAGTGAGCACATATAGGTGGAAGAAAGAGAAGTTTCATAACCATAAAAATGAGTAGTTATTTTTCCAATTCCATGTATGAAAAATTAAAAAATTATCCAAATCCCCATTTTATAGGAATATTGATTGAAATTTATAACCTTCATCCTATTTATTTACTTTGATGTAATTTATTTATTTTTAGTAAATTCTTAATTATGTTGATGAATTTGATTGATGACACCAAACTAAATTTGTGACTTTATGTCTAGTATATATAACATTGGCGAAAAGGAAAAGTACTTTTCAAATCAAGGGGGTATTTTTTGGTCACATCTATATAAATTCAAGGGAAAATAACAAATATAAATGATTAGTTGGGGAGTTATGGACTTGGTACACCATAGTGAGTCTATTGGACCCTTGATCACCTAGTCAACGAAAGTGCAATGCGACCTTTGCATCAAAGGCTACTTACCAAACACTAATGTGCAGCACGATCAGCCTGAAAAAAGAAAGCCCAAATTGGACTAACATTGTGTAAGTGAATAACCTCTAAGAACCAAATATCATGATAAAAAATCATTACTGAGAAAATCACTGTAGATCACGAAAGGAAAACAAAGCTACCATTATGATTAATAAAACCACTAATTTGGTAATCAATATTGTAATTACCTTGCTCCTCGATGGTGTACTAGTGTTGCAGGATATAAGTGTATTCTTCGTTCTATTAATGGGATAAAGACCAAGATTTAATGACTCCGCGCTTTCCTCTTTTGCCTTTGTTTTCACCATTTTAGCCTCTCGCTAGTGCAAGAAATGTACAAGTAAAATCGTTAATGTGTAGGTTTTGAAAATTAGAAATGCCTGAATGCAAGCCATATATATGATCTTGAAAGGAATAAATGGTTAGGATAAGTGAAGAGCGAAAAGCCTTACATGAATTACGTCTTTCAAATCCGTAATGAATGATTAAAAATTTGGAGCAAGATTTTCTCTATTGATTGGAACTTGAGACATTGGTGCTACTGTTTCCATCTCAATAAACTTCAAAGAGGTTATCAAATCAAACAATAAATTATTCAAAAAGCTTAAGTTGAAACATGATAAGAAAAAGAACAATTTTCATATTAAGTATTATCCCCGTAGAATTCGAGGTTGGTTATCATACCTTTTCAACCCTAATTATGGTATTTAGTTTAGTTAATTATCATCCAAATTAGGGTACAACATGCCTATTCATATTTTGAATTGTCTTCCTTACCAACTTCCCATATATAGGATCCATGTAAAAGAACTCTCTACATCTTGAAACTTTTTTGATGACTCATTAAGGTGAAGCTAAGCTACCTTGTAAATGAACTCATGATTGTGGGATCCTTAATTCGAGACTTCATGGAAGAGTTTCATTCGCACTAAAATCTTGGGTTTAGTCATTTAGACTATGTTTGGTAGAAAGAAAGATGATGAAAGAAAGAGAGTGGAAAGAACATAGTATTTTCTTCCTTTCCTTTCTTTCATAAGAAAGAAATAGGAGGAGATAAGGAAAATGCTTGAATTTGCTCTTATTTCTTCCTTTTAAATTTAATTCTTTTCAATTGAGGGGAAAACATTTCTTCTCTTTAATTTAATCATTTTATTTGTAATGCTACCATTAATTGTCCATATTTAGGCAAAACACAATCCTCCCTCTCCTTTTCCCTTTCCTAACTACCATTCATATGTTTATGACAATGACAACTCTTTTTACACAAACATTAGTATTTTAGCTATCGAAAGAAGGAAATATTAATTTCATTCTCTTGTTTTATATCTGTAATTATTATGTGTAAAGGGTTAATTTATGTTTGTAATCAATGGTTTTATTTTTAATGATTTTTTGGATCAATCTTGAATTATTTCTTTATTAATCATGATGTTTTATTGTGGTATATTTTGCAAATTCTCGTTGAGATTGGTTAATGAATTTCGTCTTGTTAGTTCGGTTGGTGGTAAATATAAAATTGTGTCAAAGCTTCTTGTAAACAAGCTTACAGTAGTGTTTAGAGAGGTGATTGCCAATTATCAATTTGCTTTTATTAAGGGTAGACAGAGTACTGATGTGCTCTAATAGCTAATGAAATGGTTGTTTTAGCTAAGAAAATGTTGGATGGTGGTTTAAAACTTAAAGTAAACTTTTAGAAGGCTTATGATTGTATTAGTTGGGAGTTTTGGGATTTAGTTATGAAGAATATGGGCGTTAGAGATACATTGAGGAGTTGGATAAAGGAGTATGTTACCACAGCAAATGTGTCAGTTCTTTTTAGTGGGTGACCAACTTTATTGATTAAATTCAAGAGGGGTTTTAGATGAAGATCCCTTCTTTCACTCTTTCTATTTAGCATGGCGGTAGAGGCTTTGAGTGTATTTGCAGTACGGGTTGTAAAAGTAAACTTGTGTTAAGGATTCCTAGTGGGTATCAATGGGAGACAAATCACTCACTTACAGTTTGGGGATCATACGATGTTATTTTGTATGGCAAAACTAGATGACCTTCTTAATATTAGGGTGCTTAGGTGTATTCAGATGGCCTTAAGTTTTAGAATTATTTTTTAAGAGCTATTTGTATGGAGTTGGTCTTGATTGAGCTGTACTTAATTCTTAGGGGGAGGTTATTCGATGTAGTTGGAGAATTCCCTACTACGTATTTAGGATTACCACTTGGTGCTAATCCTAGATGAGTTAAAACTTGGAAACCAATGTTGGATAGAGTGGAGGCTAGATTAGCTAGGTGGAAATCCAAATTATTATCCATAAAAGATAAGGTAACAATTTTAAGATTAGTGTTTTCCAATTTTTAGCTGCATTACATGTATCTTTTTCTGATCCCACAAGAGGTGATTAAGAAAATAGAGAAGATTAAGAGGAGATTTCTATCGAGTGCAGAAGCATTAAAGTCGAGGATGCATTTGGTGGATTAGGGAACCATATGTATTTATTGTGAGCATGATAGGCTTAGTTTACTTAGTTTTGAGCTTAAGAATAAAGCATTGTTAAGTAAATGGTTGTGGAGATATGGGGGTGAGAAAGGATGCTTGTAGAGGGAGATTGCTGAGGGAAAGGTTGGCGTTGATCCTTTAGCATTACTGTCGAACCTTGTTGTTAATTGAAATTGCTCTATGTTGTGGGCCAATATTATAAGTCCCTTTTTCCTACTAACAAATTTTTTATACAACTAACATCAGGCTTTGGATTTATTGTGGGTGATGGCAAAGTATATCTTCTTGGGAAGATAAGTGGATTGAGGGGCATATATTAAGAGAGCATTTTGCTAAAATGTATGGTTTTTTGGTTAATCAAAAAGGAAAACTGTGTGAGTATGGGAAACTGGATGGGAATAAATGGGTATGGAATATTGAGTTGCATCAAAGAGATTTTCAGTGGGAAATGAGTCATAGAGATATTCTTGTCAGCTTACTTAATGAGTGTCCATTGGAAATAGTTTGAAAGATAAGCTAGTGTCCAAACATGAAACTAGTGCAAAAGTTTCTACAAAATAGGGCAGTGTTGAAAAAGAGTAATGAGAGTGATGAAGTGTGGAAGATAGTTTGGAGTGGGCAAGTACCACATAAAGTAGAAATTTTTAGATGGCAGTAAGGTTGTAGTGAAATGTGAATTAATTAAAAGAAAGTTATTGAGTTGAAGCATGATTATGTGTGTTTTATGTAATGCAAAGTTAAATAGTGTTAAGCATTTGATTCATACTTGTTATGACACTTGGAAATTATGGGGGTTGTGGTTCAACTTATGTGGTTTCTAATGGTTGTATCCAAGGGATGCTATGACTTTTCTAATTGCTTTGGAAGACGGTTTTGATCAAAAAAATAGGAAAAGAGTTACGAGACATGTCTTTTTTTTTTTTTACATTATTTAGTGTGTGTGGTTGATTAGGAAAAAGATAGTATTTAGAGGGAAGCTTTGGGCACTTGATCAAGTATGTGATTTAGAAAAGGTGCTTGTAGCTTATTGGGCTTGTGCTAGATGGCTCAGAATTGCTACCTTTATTATTGATATTTGGCTATGTCCAAATCTTACAAAAGTAACTGGTACGAAACTTAAACCTGAGGGTGGATGAAATTTAACGGTGATGGTTCTACTAGGGCAATATGGGGAGGCTAGTATCAATGGGGTTATGAGGAATGATTTCTCTAAAATTATGGTTATGTTTTCAAAATCTGTAAAGGTACATGAAGCAAACTTTTCAAAACTTAGGGTAGTACTTGAAGCATTTATCATCTTTGAATCTTTTAAATGGTAGCCTTCCCATTCCGAGATAATGAAAGTGATTCTGCTAATGTTGCTAAATGCGTTAGGGATGCAAATAAAGTGCCATGAAAATATTGACTGTGGATTCTTATAATAGAGTCTTTAGAAAGAAAAATGAAGAGTTGAAATGTTATTTGTATGTTGAGAAGTGCAAATGAGGTTGTCGACCAACTAGCTAAATATTGGGTGTTATTAGAGAATGATTTTATTCATATTTCTCCTTAAGGATGGTGCTTTCATTTCTTTCAAGATTTAATTTGAATGGGAATTTGCTTGTCTTGTACATGTGCTACTAGTTGATTTTCTCAATTTCTAGGAGGTGTTGGTAACTGCTAACGACAAGGTTCTCAACTTTCACAATTAAGCCATCACTAAACCGATTACTGGCAATATTTATGGCATGTGGCTATGTGCTTGGTTGTAAGTAGTGCTACTATGTAGCAGGGAAAGTGATTATTGTGGTTTATGTTGTATTCAACTTTGGTAATTGGTGGTTGTGTTCATTGATTTAATATTTCAGGTATTGAAAGACTGATGGTTACTATGTTATCTTTGGTTGATCATTTTAATGATAGACTTCATTTTTGTAATGAGGATACCCCTTTCATTATATGAATGAATAACTTTAAAAAAAAAATTAATTGACGTTGACTAATGTTCAATTGGTTTATTCAGTTTTCGTAGTTTTTCATCATTTTTTCAATAACTTTTAACAAAAATTTTCAACAACATTTTTGACAAAAAAACTGATTAAAAATCTCGCATATAAAAAATGTTTAAACATAAAAAATCAACTAGTTCAATCAGGATTACTTGATATTGTTAAACATTTTATGATAGTTAATTAGATTTTGAGAAATTGGAATTAAAAAGACTATAATCAACTCAAAAGAACTAACATTACATTCAAAGGACTTAACTTGTACATTCAGCGAACCAAAGATAAATGAACCTATTTAAAAGAGAGAGAGAGAGAGAGAGAGAGAGAGAGAGAGAGAGAGAGAGAGAGAGGCATTGCGAACTTATTGATTTTAGGTGTCGGTGGCTTATGGCAATTTGCAAAGAATCGGTGATGAGGTAAAGGTGATGATGGGAAGAATAGAGATGAATCTATTTCTTCGAGTCGTTGACAGGCTTGGTGATTTAGGTGAATTGGTGGTTTTTGAGTGGCTTTTGGCAAATATTCAGATGGTGGGTAATGGTGGTGGAGTGGGATTGTGTAATCGTGGAGTTGGGTTTTTTGGGTATGAGGCAAATAAGGTGGGAATTATGGGGCTCAAGGGAACAAGGGCAAAACTAATATACAAGAATGCAAAATTTTAAATTTAATAATATAAAAAAACTTAAAATAATACATATATTTAAAAAAGTTAAGCTTTTATTATCCATAAGAGATAGGGTAACAATTTTATAATCGGTGTTTGCCAATTTGCTACCGCATTACATGTCTCCTTTCGGATCCCACAAGGGGTGACTAAGGAAATAGAGAAAATTGAGAAGAGATTTCTATGGAATGGAGGACGACCAAAGTCGAGGATGCAGTTAGTGGATTTGGGAACCATATGTATCTATCGTGAGAATGATGGGCTTGGTTTACTTAGTTATGAGCTTAAGAATAAAGCATTGTTAAGTAAATGGGTGTGGACATATGGGGGTGAGAAAGGATGTTTGTGGATGGAAAGGTTGGCGTTGATCCTTTAGCATTGTTGTTGAACCTTGTTGTCAATCGAAACTGCTCCATTTTGTGGAGCGATATTATAAGTCCTTTTTCCCTATTAACAATTTTTTTATACAACTATCATTAGGCTTTGGATTTATTGTGGGTGATGGCAAAGTATATCTTTTTGGGAAGATGAGTGGATTAAGGGGTATATATTAAGAAAGAGTTTTGTTAGAATGTATGCTCTTGCGATTAATCAAAAAGGAAAATTATGTGAGTTTGGGAAAGTGGTTGCGAATAAATGGGTATGGAATATTGAGTTGCATCAGAGAGCTTTTCAGTGGGAAATAAGTCATAGAGATAATCTTTTCAACTTACTTAATGAAGGTCCACTGGGTAATAGTTTGAAAGATAAGCTAGAGTCCCAACATGAACTAGTACAAAACTTTCTACAAAATAGGGCAGTGTTGAAAAAGAGTAATGAGAGTGATGAAGTGTGGAAGATAGTTTGGAGTGGGCAAGTACCACATATGTCAAACCCTGTTCTATAAAATAATTACGACGTCATTTACATGCTCAATAGAATGTTTGCATGTTTAGGAAGTTCAAGGAATCGTTAAAAGACGATATTGCCCCTAATGGTACCATTAAGTCGATTAAGCCTCGAACAAGTTCAAATAGGAATTTTGAGGTGAAATTAAGAGTTTCACAGTTCAGGGATGACTCAAAATGGTAATTCAGAGTTTGAGGATCAATTTAGAGTCAAACTGAAATTTTTACTATCTAGGGGCAAAATGGTCATTTGCCACTTAGGGACAAAATGGAAATTTTGAGAAAAGATTTTTTTGGCCCCATTTAACTTATTGGAGTATGATTTGAGTATTGGAGTATAATCTGAGGGTTTGGTAGTGAAAAAGTTTAATTTCGGTTATTTCTGGAGTGTAGGGGTAAAATCGTAATTTTTCCACCTACAAACAAAATTTGAGATTTTGAGAGAATTTAGATCAAATTTGATAAATTGGAGAATGGTATGAGTATAAGGGATGAAAAATATGTCTATGGGCAATTTTTCAGTTTTTGGGGTAAAAATGTAATTTTTGACTTTCACGGGGGTAAAAGTATAATTTTAAAAAAAATTACTCTACCAAGACTTTGGATAAGTCTGAGAATTTTATCTAAGCTATGGATATGTGGGACAAGTGTATGGTGAAAATTTGGAAATAAATGGATGGCTAGAATTTAAGGAATTAAGAAAACAAAAAAAATGAATAAAATAATATTATATTATTTTAGCCTTTAAAAATGTCAAAATTCCAGAATTCTCATCTTCTTCAGCTGTCCAAACCAGGAGAGAAAAAGGGGGAAAAGAAATAAAAACCCTAGCCGAAAAAATTTGGGGAAAATCAAGAGAAATCAAGAAATCAAGCATTAAAAAGGTAAATTTCATTGATTTTCCTTGTGATTTTCACTACCCATGCATTTTTTTTCTCATTTCCATACAAAATTAGAAAGTGGGTATGGACACCCATGCTGGCCAAACCTCCATGGATGAGTTTTGAGCTTGAGTTTTGGTTGATTTTAATTGAATTAAGTGATTTTAGTTAGGTTATATTGAAATATAGCAAAAATAAGCTAGAGAAATAATTTTCTCCCATTGAAACCCATTATGCCGAATTTTCTAGGGGAATATTGGCTGCTGATCTTGATGTTTATTTAAGGAATTTTGATGAATAATGATGAATTATGAGCCTAGAAAAATAATGGGAATTTTCAGAGCAAAAATATGAATTTTTACTCACTAGGGGTATTTTCATAATTTGCTATCGGGACTGATAATTTGTCAAGCCCGACCTTATAAAATACTTTCCATGTCATTCATATGATTGACAATATGCTTGCATACTTGGAAAGCCCTGAAAGAAAAATCGTTAAAAGACGACAATGTACCAAATGGTACAATTAAGTTAATTTAAGTCTCGAACTAGATCAAATAGAGAATTTAAAATGAAATTAAGAATATTAAAGTCCCAGAATGGTTTAATATGGTGATTTGGAGTTCGAGGATCAATTTGAAGTCAAACTAGAATTTTTACTGTCCAGGGGCAAAATGGTCATTTGCCACCCAAGGACACAATGGGAATTTTTAGAAAAGAATTTTTTTAGCCCCATTTGACTTATTGGAGTATGATTTGAGTATTGGAGTATAATTTGAGGGTTTGGCAGTGAAAAAGTTTAATTCCAGTGATTTCTAGAGTGTAGGGGCAAAATCGTAATTTTGCCACCCGCGGACAAAATTTGAGATTTTGAGAGAATTTAGATCAAATTTGACAAATTGGAGAATGGTATGAGTATAAGGGATGAAAAATATGTCTATGGGCAATTTTTCAATTTTTGGGGCAAAAATGTAATTTTTGACTTTTACGGGGGTAAAAGTGTAAATTTCAAAAATTACTCCACCAAGACTTTGGATAAGTCTGATAATTTTACCTAAGCTATGGATATGTGGGACAAGTGTATGGTGAAAATTTGGAAACAAATGGATGGCTAGAATTTAAGGAATTAATAAAACATTAAAAAAATGAATAAAATAATATTATATTATTTTAGCCTTTAAAAAGGTAAAAAATTCCGGAATTCTCATCTTCTTCAGCTGTCCAAACCAGGGGAGAAAAGGGAAAAAAAAAAACAAGAATCCTACCTGAAAAATTTGGAGAAAATCAAGAGAAATCAAGAAATCAAGCATTAAAAAGGTAAATTTCATTGATTTTCCTTGTGATTTTCACTACCCATGCATTTTTTTCTCATTTCCATGCAAAATTAGAAAGTGGGTATGGACACCCATGCTGGCCAAACCTCCATGGATGAGTTTTGAGCTTGATTTTTGGTTGATTTTAATTGAATTAAGTGATTTTAGTTAAGTTATATTGAAATATAGCAAAAATAAGCTAGAAATATAATTTTCTCCCATTGAAACCCATTATGCTGAATTTTCTAGGGGAATATTGGCTGCTTATCTTGATGGTTATTTGAGGAATTATGATGAATAATGATGAATTATGAGCCTAGAAAAATAATGGAAATTTTCGGAGCAAAAATACAAATTTTTACCCACTAGGGGTATTTTC
The DNA here is from genome assembly GCF_053813885.1 of Theobroma cacao. Lineage (NCBI taxonomy): Eukaryota > Viridiplantae > Streptophyta > Magnoliopsida > Malvales > Malvaceae > Theobroma > Theobroma cacao. The sequence continues at coordinate 18,045,359 of NC_142648.1, read as the reverse complement.
GTAATTTGTTATCGGGACTGATAATTTGCACCACACTGAGGGACATTAAGTCAATTTGGGTGCAATTGAGGTATAGAAACTGAAAAAAATTAATTTGGAGTTTAAACGGACGCGTATATCAATTTATCGGGTAAAAGACCGAAATAGGCTAACACCGCATTTAGGCAAAAATTTAGACATTTTTGCATTCCATATCAAGCATTCGTAGTCTAAATTAGTTTAATTTCAATTTAGTACCAATGTGGTGAATTTCTCGATTTTGTACTGTGTCAAGGTGGTGAGTCCTCCGATAAAGGCAAAGGAATTGCACCCGAGGACTAGTAGTCTGAGTATTTCAAAAATCCCCACTCTAGACACGGTGAGTAACCTTACCATCATTTTAATTATCTAAAGTATGTTTTTATTCGGTTTTGGTGAATTTTATGAAAATGAGTTCAAATGGTAAATTTTTATGTTTTGTAAACAAAATGAGTTTAAATGAAAATATTTTATAAATTGTCTTGAAACGAAATAACGATTTTGCAAATAGAGTAATTGGAGACCACTGATATGTTGTAAATTTAAAATTGAATTAATGGCTTATGTTATTGTATTGGTATGACTGGCTGGGCTATGTTTTTTATGAATTGTATGAATTGCTTTATTTTACCATTGCAAGCTGGGTAGTAATATATTAGCCCTGTCATGCTGTCAAAATTTTATTGTATGGTGGGTTTGACCTGCTGCAGTGGGCTGGATTCTGTGGACTAGCCTATTAGAGGAGCACAGAATCCTGTTATATTTTTACCTCGGTTGGAGAGGCGAGTAGGGTAACTCCTGAGGTATAACTTTTAGAGTTCACTTCACGCCAAACCACCTCGTGAAGGGGAACTCGGCCAACGTCAAGGAATGGCTATGTTTTCAAAATAAAAACATGACTTTCTAATAGCCTTGGCGGACTCAGTTGGGATAGCCCTCGGCCAAGGTATCCCAAATAACTGAGTATGATAATAATTTTTGGCATGAGCCAAGCTTTTTAAGAAATTCATAAGCCATACTGATTACTTGCTTTAAATAAATTGATTTCATTTGGTTGAAATAAGTTGAAAGATGATAAATTACAGTTTGATGAAATGTTTTAATAGTCTCCTTTTACTCGACTTTAGATATTTTGAGTGATGTTTGTTTACTCACTGGGATTTTATAATCTCACCACCCTCATTTCCACCCATTTCAGGTTCAGAATAGATTGTAGATAACTGATATCGGCAAGGATTACAGTTGAACTTGCCACATCCAAAGACTGTAGGTTCATTTCTTTTGATACTTTTGATCATTCGTGGGCCCACGTGTCACTGTAAATTAAATTCTATACTTTGGTTATCTGTATTACGGTATGTAAGAATTTATTTTGCTTTTACGCTATAAAAATTATTTATGCAGTGTTCTTAAAATATCGTTTTATGTGAAAATTGAATATTTTATTGAATATTTTTATTTTATTATAACAATCATAATTCCATTTTAAACGAATGTTTTAGACATCCAAAATTATTTTTGATTAAGAAATATGTGTTTTCCACTTACATACTATATTTTTAGATGATTTTTTAGATTTTTGGGATAAATGACAAAAATACCCTTGTGAGACGAAAATTATTATTTCATTTGTTTAAGTTGGAAACAGTTTAAAATCTTTTAAAATGTGGTATTTGGAAACAGTTACCCACAGGGGAAATGAGAAGCTGATATTAAAGCCTTGCGGGGTCTCGGTTGACATTTCGGGTAATGAATGTAAATTGAGACGTCGCGGCGGTTGTCACGGGCTCGATGGGAGTTTCGGGTCGTGACAATTAAGTTGGTATCAGAGCTGTTGGTTTGAAAGATTAGAGTTTTAGGTTTAAAGTTATTTTAAAGCTGTTTTAAAAATTTACAGTGTCAGTGTGGCCCCGAGTTAAGTTAGGTTAGGTTGAATAAAATACATGCATAAGCATATAGAGCCTGAGGTTGCCTAAACTCACTTTGTTCCCTCTTGTAGATTATTATGTCTCCTCGACGCAAACAACCACCTTTCACTAGATCAGCTGGGAGGGGAAGAGGTTGTTTTCAACGTCGTCAGTTAGGTGCAATAGAGGAGGAATCGACTGCATCCACCATTCGGGCAGCACCTGCTGCTGAACAAACCGAGACTCCTCCACATCCTCCACCTCCTCTGCCACTTACTAGTATTCTTGCTATGCCTCTTGAGGCAGTTCAGGCATTAGCAACCTTCTTTACTGCTATTGCTGGCCAGGCTCAGGCTGGTCAAGCTCTTCCTACAGTTCCTCTGGCTGCTCCTTCAGTACCACCATCCCCACCTCCTGTCCCACCACCAGTGCTGGATGTTTCTGATTCTAAGAAGCTTAAAGAGGCTAGGCAACATAGTTGTGTTTCTTTTATGGGTGAGTCGGACGCAACCGTGGCTAAAGAGGTGGTGCGAATGGCTATAAGAGCTGAGAAGCTTGCGAATGAAAATAGGAGTTTGCGAGCTGAGTTAGCAAAAAGGAGAAATCTGAGTGTATCTTCTAGTCAACCACCAAACAGGGGCAAAAACTCCTCTGTTTCAGGAAGTTCACGTAGATGCAGAAATTGTGGGAATTATCATGTTGGGCCGTGCAGAGGGCCTGCACGATGTTTTCATTGTGATCAACTGGGTCACATTAGGAGAGATTGTCCACAGTTAGGACGGGCTACGGTAGCTGCTCCATCTCCACCAGCTCATACGGATATACAGAGGAGAGATTCCTCTGGATTGCAACCGAGACAGGGATGATTTTGACATACCACCAAGGGTAGATTAAATAAGTTGAAATTAGTGCTCTAATAAAGTACGTATGATAGAAAGCTAGTTTGTAAGTTGTAGTTTTCATGATCATGAAATATATAAAGATTATCAATATATGGACATACATTTGGAGTTGTAATTTACAAGTTTGAAGTATTTAAGATATGATTAAATGGAATTAGCATTAGTTAGGGTACGTAAATCTTTTAATTAATTTCTATGGAGTATCCATGATAGTAGAATGGAGGAACATCGTGCAGTGATGCTATATGGTGAAATCACTATACAATATGGAAAGGGTATTTTCGAGTGGGATTTATTGACTGATGATAAGTGATGAGCAATTTGAGATACATGTAGCTATGAATAAATTTGGAGATCTTTGCTTAAGCAAACTCGTATTAAATGTTATGGTAAAGATATATGAATGCTAGTGGCAAAAAAAAAAAATACGTTAAATCAATGTTTTGATTTCACACTTGTGATAGAAAGTTAGTCTTGCTAATTGTGGTATAGACTCGAAAGGAAGCCACACGATTGTGAATAATTGAGGTAGTAGCTTTAAAGGTGGAAGAGTTGCTAAGATAAAGTGAATTCAAACCGTTGCAACGCCACAGTACTGACTATCAAACGCTGTCACGTTAAGAACCCCTAATGGCTAGAAAGCAGAGCAAATTGAAAGTGGCATGAAGATGAAACACACGAGTTGAAGAATGGTCATTGGTTTTCATGCTAAGCTTTGTTGTTTGGAGTCTTAAGTGCATTGGGAGGTATTAAGATAAAGATGATGAGTGAAATTACAAAGTTTTTTTTTTTATTTTATTACCTTATATATATTGGCATGTAAGAGGAAGAAAAGTTAGAGAATTTTTGAGATGGCTACATAAAAATAAATTAACATGTGGAGTGTTAAGATGAATAATATGATGACTGAAGTCAAATCTTAAGAAATAAAGAAGACAAGAGATTAAGTCTTGTTAAAGACTAAAGAGGAAGCGAGCGAAAGGTTAGATGAATGTATGAGATACTGATAAGAGATGTCAATAGCAAGTGAGGAAAATGTAAATAAAGATTTCAATAATGATATAGCAAATGAGTTTATATAGAATATTGTTATGAGAATATACTGATCTTGTCTTGACCTTGTTGAAAGGAAAGGATTAGTAACAACACAAGTAAACTAGGTGACATGCTAGAAACCCATGGAGATAAATTGAAGCATGAGTAGTTGGGCATGCCTTTATGGAAATGATATACTTGGTGTATAAAAGAGTAAATAAGTGATTAAGTGTTTCAAGAATGTTTACACGCCCTTGAGAAAGAATTATAAGTTATACATGATGGGCATAAGATGCGTGACTTTGAAACTTGCTAAGGAGCCAAATGGCTAAGTTACGGGTTAAATGATCATATGTTATGAGACATAAATTTAAAATAAATATCCCTAAGGAAATACACAAGAGAAGTTCTGCCATGGATCTTGTGAAAGCAAGCACTAAGTTATGTAGTTATAAAAAGGAAGCTATAAGCTGAGAGTGGTATAAGTATTAACATTAAAAAGTACTTGAGGAGAATTTAGTTTCAAGTCTTGTAATTTCAAGTACAATTTGTAAATTAGTTAAGGAAGAATGATGTTATATTCATATGAAAGAGTGGAATAAAGGATGATAGAAGTTAACCTTGATAATGAAGTCAGATAATGAAACTTTCTTAATATATTATGGGAATTGGAATTCGAAAATGCGTGAGGCATACATGATTCAAATGAATCTGAGTTTTAAGTGACAAATCAATATCGAAATGCAATAAGGATACAATATATAGGAGACATGAAGGATAATCGAGGAATAAGGATGACTTTTAGGAATTGTAGTATTGCATAAGATGCAATGATCAAGTCAAGATAAATTTTTGAGATACCAATGGGATTATAAAACATACACGCATAATAGATTATAATTCAATGGAGATGACATTGTGATGCAATGATATACAGTACAAGGAAACTTAAGCATATAATTGGAAACGATAAGAAGAGAATATAAGTATATAAATGATGAGGAACTATACACAGGCATGATGAGAATTTGTATGAATTATGAAGCTTATTCTATTGAATCTTGATTGTGGATGGGAATGAATTAAGAGAAATTAGTCTGAAGGCATTTGAAAACAGAGACTCGTATACATAATGAGGAATATAGACATTTGAATGTATATGTATATGTATGTGTGGAGTAGTGATGTACCCAACTAAATGAATAATGGTTTTAGTGGTTCAAGATTTGAACTCAATATATTTGATGAGTTGTATAGATAATGTAACGATTAAGAATCTTATCAGAAGACGATTTATGGTGACCTAAGGAATTTTGGAGAAATAGTTAAGGGAATATAATCTATAGTACGATTAAGCCATATGAGATGGATTAATAAGATTAAGAAGATTGAAATTTCCTAAATGCAAAGTAAACATGAAATATGTAGAAATAATTAAAGCCATTAATTTTCCTGAACGCTGAGGATATGTACAGGAATGAGTATGGCGTGTTAATGATGTTGTAAACTACACAATAGTGTATGAGGATAGGATGAATGAATGAAAGTCGAGAAGTTTGATATGGAATGAAGTAATAAGGTAGTGATTGGTATACCTAAATAAGAATAAAATGCGATCGAAATTGGTATGATTGAGATGGAGTTATGGTTCAAGCTTAATGATAGTAATAGAAGCATGCTTAATGTCTCAATATAAGAGATCATAATTGCGAAGGTTATTATTGATATGATTTTAAAGGATAATAATAGACACAAGCGACGTACTTGAGTTGAATTGGAGGTAAATGAGGTGAACAAATCGAAATTCCCTATAAAGGGGAGGACATAAGAAGTCAAGCATTATATGAGAAAACAATACCCCCACATTTTCTCTGAGTTCAGTACATGAAATTTTGAGGTCAAAATTTTATTTTAAGGGGGATAGTGTTGTCAAGCCCGACCTTATAAAATACTTTCCATGTCATTCATATGATTGACAATATGCTTGCATACTTGGAAAGCCCTGAAAGAAAAATCGTTAAAAGACGACAATGTACCAAATGGTACAATTAAGTTAATTTAAGTCTCGAACTAGATCAAATAGAGAATTTAAAATGAAATTAAGAATATTAAAGTCCCAGAATGGTTTAATATGGTGATTTGGAGTTCGAGGATCAATTTGAAGTCAAACTAGAATTTTTACTGTCCAGGGGCAAAATGGTCATTTGCCACCCAAGGACACAATGGGAATTTTTAGAAAAGAATTTTTTTAGCCCCATTTGACTTATTGGAGTATGATTTGAGTATTGGAGTATAATTTGAGGGTTTGGCAGTGAAAAAGTTTAATTCCAGTGATTTCTAGAGTGTAGGGGCAAAATCGTAATTTTGCCACCCGCGGACAAAATTTGAGATTTTGAGAGAATTTAGATCAAATTTGACAAATTGGAGAATGGTATGAGTATAAGGGATGAAAAATATGTCTATGGGCAATTTTTCAATTTTTGGGGCAAAAATGTAATTTTTGACTTTTACGGGGGTAAAAGTGTAAATTTCAAAAATTACTCCACCAAGACTTTGGATAAGTCTGATAATTTTACCTAAGCTATGGATATGTGGGACAAGTGTATGGTGAAAATTTGGAAACAAATGGATGGCTAGAATTTAAGGAATTAATAAAACATTAAAAAAATGAATAAAATAATATTATATTATTTTAGCCTTTAAAAAGGTAAAAAATTCCGGAATTCTCATCTTCTTCAGCTGTCCAAACCAGGGGAGAAAAGGGAAAAAAAAAAACAAGAATCCTACCTGAAAAATTTGGAGAAAATCAAGAGAAATCAAGAAATCAAGCATTAAAAAGGTAAATTTCATTGATTTTCCTTGTGATTTTCACTACCCATGCATTTTTTTCTCATTTCCATGCAAAATTAGAAAGTGGGTATGGACACCCATGCTGGCCAAACCTCCATGGATGAGTTTTGAGCTTGATTTTTGGTTGATTTTAATTGAATTAAGTGATTTTAGTTAAGTTATATTGAAATATAGCAAAAATAAGCTAGAAATATAATTTTCTCCCATTGAAACCCATTATGCTGAATTTTCTAGGGGAATATTGGCTGCTTATCTTGATGGTTATTTGAGGAATTATGATGAATAATGATGAATTATGAGCCTAGAAAAATAATGGAAATTTTCGGAGCAAAAATACAAATTTTTACCCACTAGGGGTATTTTCGTAATTTGTTATCGGGACTGATAATTTGCACCACACTGAGGGACATTAAGTCAATTTGGGTGCAATTGAGGTATAGAAACTGAAAAAAATTAATTTGGAGTTTAAACGGACGCGTATATCAATTTATCGGGTAAAAGACCGAAATAGGCTAACACCGCATTTAGGCAAAAATTTAGACATTTTTGCATTCCATATCAAGCATTCGTAGTCTAAATTAGTTTAATTTCAATTTAGTACCAATGTGGTGAATTTCTCGATTTTGTACTGTGTCAAGGTGGTGAGTCCTCCGATAAAGGCAAAGGAATTGCACCCGAGGACTAGTAGTCTGAGTATTTCAAAAATCCCCACTCTAGACACGGTGAGTAACCTTACCATCATTTTAATTATCTAAAGTATGTTTTTATTCGGTTTTGGTGAATTTTATGAAAATGAGTTCAAATGGTAAATTTTTATGTTTTGTAAACAAAATGAGTTTAAATGAAAATATTTTATAAATTGTCTTGAAACGAAATAACGATTTTGCAAATAGAGTAATTGGAGACCACTGATATGTTGTAAATTTAAAATTGAATTAATGGCTTATGTTATTGTATTGGTATGACTGGCTGGGCTATGTTTTTTATGAATTGTATGAATTGCTTTATTTTACCATTGCAAGCTGGGTAGTAATATATTAGCCCTGTCATGCTGTCAAAATTTTATTGTATGGTGGGTTTGACCTGCTGCAGTGGGCTGGATTCTGTGGACTAGCCTATTAGAGGAGCACAGAATCCTGTTATATTTTTACCTCGGTTGGAGAGGCGAGTAGGGTAACTCCTGAGGTATAACTTTTAGAGTTCACTTCACGCCAAACCACCTCGTGAAGGGGAACTCGGCCAACGTCAAGGAATGGCTATGTTTTCAAAATAAAAACATGACTTTCTAATAGCCTTGGCGGACTCAGTTGGGATAGCCCTCGGCCAAGGTATCCCAAATAACTGAGTATGATAATAATTTTTGGCATGAGCCAAGCTTTTTAAGAAATTCATAAGCCATACTGATTACTTGCTTTAAATAAATTGATTTCATTTGGTTGAAATAAGTTGAAAGATGATAAATTACAGTTTGATGAAATGTTTTAATAGTCTCCTTTTACTCGACTTTAGATATTTTGAGTGATGTTTGTTTACTCACTGGGATTTTATAATCTCACCACCCTCATTTCCACCCATTTCAGGTTCAGAATAGATTGTAGATAACTGATATCGGCAAGGATTACAGTTGAACTTGCCACATCCAAAGACTGTAGGTTCATTTCTTTTGATACTTTTGATCATTCGTGGGCCCACGTGTCACTGTAAATTAAATTCTATACTTTGGTTATCTGTATTACGGTATGTAAGAATTTATTTTGCTTTTACGCTATAAAAATTATTTATGCAGTGTTCTTAAAATATCGTTTTATGTGAAAATTGAATATTTTATTGAATATTTTTATTTTATTATAACAATCATAATTCCATTTTAAACGAATGTTTTAGACATCCAAAATTATTTTTGATTAAGAAATATGTGTTTTCCACTTACATACTATATTTTTAGATGATTTTTTAGATTTTTGGGATAAATGACAAAAATACCCTTGTGAGACGAAAATTATTATTTCATTTGTTTAAGTTGGAAACAGTTTAAAATCTTTTAAAATGTGGTATTTGGAAACAGTTACCCACAGGGGAAATGAGAAGCTGATATTAAAGCCTTGCGGGGTCTCGGTTGACATTCCGGGTAATGAATGTAAATTGAGACGTCGCGGCGGTTGTCACGGGCTCGATGGGAGTTTCGGGTCGTGACATAATTCGCACCACACTGAGGGACATTAAGTCAATTTGGGTGCAATTGAGGTATAGAAACTGAAAAAAATTAATTTAGAGTTTAAATGGATGCGTATATCGATTTATCGGGTAAAAGACCGAAATAGGCTAACATCGCGTTTAGGCAAAATTTAGACATTTTGCACTTTATATCATGCATTAGTAGTATAAATTAGTTTATTTTGGTTTAGTACCAAAGTAGTAAACCTCTTAATTGTGCAATTTGTCAAGGTGGCGAATCCTCTAGCAAGGGCAAAGAAATCGCACTCGAGGAGTAATAGTTGGAGTACCCGAATTTAGTTTTCAGAAACTATGAGTAAACTTATTATCGTCTTAATTATCTAGAGTAGTTTTATACAATTGTGTGATTTTATGAAAAATGGGTTTAAATGGTAAATTGCTATGTTTTAAGAGAAATTGTGATTTATTAAAATGATTTTATAAATTTTCTGGAAAATCGAATACTGATTTTGAAAATAGAGTAATTGGAGACTGCCTGCTTGTATTGTAAATTTATGGTTTTAAATTGAATGCTTATGACAATAAATGAGCATGAATGGCTAAATTGATTTTGGTGTTAGAATTATTTGTACTATGTATTTAGCCTTGAGAGGCTAGGTTGCGATAAATTGCCATGTCATGCAGAAAAAGATTTTATAAATCAGGTGGTAGATAAAAGATTAGCTACTGCAGTGGTGTGGGGTTCCGTGGGCTAGCCTATTAGAGGGGCACGGTAAACTCCTTTATATTCTCACCTCGGTTGTAGAGGCGCGTAGGGTATCTCCTGAGGTGGGCTTTTTGAGTGCACTTCACGTGGACCACCGCGTGAGAGTGAGACTCAGCCAACGCCAAGGAACGGCTATGTTTCAAAATAAAAATATGATTTATGCGAAATATGAATTTTTAACAGCCTTGGCTGGCTCGGTTGGATACCCCTGGTCCAGGTGTCATCGAGTACAGGATTTGGCATGAGCCAAGTTTTGAGTAATTCACGAGCCATATTAATTATTTGGTTGAAATGAATATTCGTGATGTGAAAAATTTGCTGAAGTTAATTATTTTTTAATTGTCTCTATTTACTCGCCTTTAGATAGTTTAGATGGTGTCTGTTTACTCGCTGGGATTTTATAATCTCACCACCCTCAATTCCCCACATTTCAAGTTCGGGATAGCCGGTAGATAGCCGATTGCATCAAGGACTTCAGTTAGCCTTGCATTGTCAAAATTATAGGTTCACAGACTCGCATCTTATTGGTTAGTTGGGGGCGCACGTGTCATTGTAAAAGTAATTTTATACTTTAGTTATGTAATTTAAAATATGTATGAACATATTAAGCTTTTACACCATGTTTTTGGCGAGTTTCGGTATTATCGAAGAAAAATGACGAAAATTCCCCTGTAAGCCAAAAAATAATATTTTATTATTTTGATTTGAAAATGACTTATGATTTTTTTGAAATGCAAGATTTAATAACTGTCGCTCACCGGGGAGATGCAGAAGCTGATGCTAAGCCTTGCAGGGTTCCGATCGGCATTCAGGGTAATGAGTACCTATCGAGACGTCGCGACGGTTGTCACGGGTCCTATGAGAGTTTCGGGTCGTGACAACTTAAAGTAGAGATTTTTAGATGGTGGTAAGGTTGTGGTGAAATGTGAATTAATTAAGAGAGGGTTATTGCGTTTAAGCATGATTATGTGTGTTCTATGTAATGCAAAGTTAAATAGTGCTGAGCATTTGGTTTTTACTTGTTATGACACTTGGAAATTATGGGGGTTGTGGTTCAACTTATGTGATTTCTAATGGTCATCTCGAGGGGATGCTAGGACTTTTCTACTTACTTTGGAAGAAGGTTTTCATAAAAAAAAAATAGGAAAAGAGTTATGGAACATGTTTTTTTTTTTTTACATTTTTTAGTGTGTGTGGTTGATTAGGAATGAGATAGTGTTTAGAGGGAAGCTTTGGGCACTTGATCAAGTATTTGGTTTAGAAAAGATGTACGTAGCTTATTAGGCATGTGCTAGATGGCTCGGAATTGCTATCTTTGTTGTAGACATTTGGCTATGTCCAAATCTTACGAAACTTAAACCTAAGGGGTGGATGAAATTTGACATTGATGGATCTACTAGGGGGAATATGGGGAAAGGAGTATCAATGGGGATATAAGGAATGATTTCTTTAAAATTATGGTCCAAATCTATAAAGGTACATGAAGCAAACTTTTCAGAACTTAGGGTAGTACTTGAAGCATTTATCATCGTTGAATCTTCTAAATGGTAGCCTTCCCATTCCTTGATAATGAAAGTGATTTTGCTAATGTTGCTAAATGCATTAAGGATGCAAATAGAGCGCCATGAAAAATCGATAGTGGATTCTTATAATAGAGTCTTTAAAATGAAAAATGCAGAGTTGGAATATTATTTGTATGTTGATAAGTGCAAATGAGGTTGTTGACCAATTAGCTAAAGATTGGGTGTTATTAGAGAATGATTTTATTCATATTTGTCTTTAAGGATGGTGTTTTAATTTCTTTCATGATTTAATTTGAATGGGAATTTGCTAGTCTTGTACACGTGCTATTGGTTGATTTTCTCAATTTCTAGGAGGTGTTGGTAAATGCTAATGACAAGGTTCTCAACTTTTACAATTAAGACATGACTAAACCAATTACTTGCAATATTTATGGTATGTGGCTATGTGCTTGGTTGTAAGTAGTGCTGCTTTGTAGCAAGCAATGTGATTATTCTGGTTTATGTTGAGTACATGGAGACAATAAAGTAAATCATCGTAAACTGGGTCACAACATTATAATACATTTCATTTAAAATACGTAAAGAGGCTTATGAATCTCATAAAAACTAGGCTTGTGCCATAAATCTATTCTCGGGGACACCTTGGCCGAGGCATCCTACCGAGACCACCAAGGCTATTAAAATTCACATTTCACATAAATCATGTTTTTGTTTTGAAAACATAGCCATTCCTTGGCGTTGGCTGAGTTCCCTCTCACGTGGTAGTTTGGCGTGAAGTGAACCCTAAGCTTTACCCCAGGAGATACCCTACGCACCTCTCCGTTCGAGGTAAGAATATAATGGGGTTTACCGTGCCCCTCTAAAAGGCTGGTCCACAAAACCCCTTACTATAGTGATTAATTAATATATATAATCCACCATACCATAAAACTCAATAACATGATATGACAATTTTGTAATTCACAGTCTTTCAAGGCAACCAAACAATTCGCATTTCAATACAATTGCCAACTAGCCAATCATGCCCGATTTATCATAAGCCAATCAATTTAAACAATCAAATTGCCACAATTAATGGTCTCTGTGTACTTCTATTTTTCAAAATCACTATTAATTTCAAAACAATTTATAATTTAATTTCATTGAAACACATTTATTCATAAAACATGAAAATTTACCTTTTTAAATTCCTTTTTCCATAGAATTCATGAAATCATCTAAAAACCACCCTAGATAATTAAAATGACAGTAAGTTTACTCACAATGTCTAGAATGCAGACTTTCGAAGCACTCTGTCTACTGGTCCTCGGATGCAATTTCCTTGCCTTTATCGGAGGACTCACCACCTTAACACAGTACAAAATTGAGAAACTCACTACGTTGGTACTAAATTGAAATTAAACTAATTTAGACTAGTAATGAATAATATGGAATGCAAAAATGCACTGGTAACTATCTAAACTCGGTAGTGGCCTAATTTGTCTTATCACCTGATTAAATTACTAACGCGTCCAATTTAATCCCAAATTAATTTTTTTCAGTTTCTATACCTCAATTGCACCCAAATTGACTTAATGTCCCTTAGTGTGGTGCAAATTATCAATCTCTACAGCAAATTACAAAAATACCTCTAGTGGGTAAAAATTCATATTTTTGCTCTGAAAATTCTCATTATTTTTCTAGGCTCATAATTTGTCACGACCCGGAACTCTCCATCGAGCCCGTGACAACTGCCGCGAGGCCTCGACAAACATTCTTCACCCCGAATGTTGATCGAAAGCTCGCAAGGCTCTCGTATCAGCTTCCACACTTCCTCGGTGAGCAATAGTTATCAAATATCAAAATTCGAAAGATTACAAATCATTTCCAAATCAGAACATAACATATTGTTTTCTGGCCCACAAGGGCATTTTCGTCATTTTTTTTCGAAAATCTCAAAACTTGCTAAAAATGTAGTAGGTAAGCAGAAAATATATATTTAACGATTTAAAAATAAATTAAGTATCTAAAACGTTCATTTGAAGTGAAAATTTGACCATTTGAATATAATAAAAATATTCAATAAAATAACTATTTTCTTGTAAAATAATTTTAGTAAAACTATCGGAACATAATTCTTATAGCGTAAAAGTTAATTATATTCATATATACTATAAAGCAAATAACCAAAGCATAAAATTTCTTTACAGTGACACGTGGGCCCACCTCTAACAGAAATGCATTGAAAGTTGGAAACCTACAACTTTTATCGATTCAAGTCCAAATGAAAGTCTTTGTCAAAGTCAACTAACTATGGAATTCCCCGAGCCTGAAATGTGAGGAAATGAGGGTGGTGAGATTATAAAATCTCAGTGAGTAAACAGATACCATCTAAACTATCTAAAGTCGAGTAAATGCAGACAATTAAAATAAATCATCATACTGTAATTTCATTACCTTTCAACTCATTTCAACTAAATAAAATCAATCCATAAAAAAATCGAGTAATCAACTTAGCTTATGAATTTCTTAAAACTTTGGCTTGTGCCAAAACTCATACTCTGTGATACCTTGCGCAGGGCATCAAACCGAGTCTGCCAAGGCTATTAAAATTTCATATACACTTAAAATATATTTTTAGTTTGAGAAAAATACAACCGTTCCTTGGCGTTGGCTGAGTTTCCCTTCACGTGGTGGTTTGGCGTGAAGTGAACCCTAAGCTTTACCCCAGGAGATACCCTACGCGCCTCTCCGTTCGAGGTAATAATATAATGGAGTTTACCGTGCCCCTCTAATAGGCTGGTCCACGGAACCCCCATCTGCAGTAAATAATTAATATATAATCCACCAATCAATAAAATTCATTCTAGCATGACATGACAATTTATCGCAACCTAGCCTCTCAAGACTGAATACACAATATAAATAATTCTAACACCAAAATTAGTTTAGCCATTTATGCTCATTTATTGTCATAAGCCATTCAATTCGAAACCATAAATTTGCAACACAAGCAGACAGTCTCCAATTACTCTATTTTCAAAACCAGTATTCGATTTTTCAGAAAATTTATAAAATCATTTTATAAAATCACAATTTCTCTTAAAACATATCAGTTTACCATTTTAAACCCATTTTCCATAAAATCACACAATTGTATAAAACTATTCTAGATAATTAAGACGATCATAAGTTTACTCACTGTTCTAGGAGTCGATGTACTCCTAATCCCAATCTCCAAGCACAATTTCTGTATTTTTACTAGTGTACTTTGCTCACCACCTATCCATAATGTACAATACATAATTCACCACATCAATACTTGACCATTATAAAATCAATTCAGGCTCGGTATATATGCATGATATGATATACAACTTATCCGACTACCGCTTAAATGCGGTGTTGACCTAATTCGGCCTATTATCTCCAATTTAACTCCAAATCAATTCTTCTCACTTTCTACACTCCAATTATAACTAAATTACCTCAATGACTGCGAATGAGATTCAATTTATCACACTCGATAGCAAATTACGAAAATACCCCTAGTGGGTAAAAATTCGTATTTTTGCTCCGAAAATTCTCATTATTTTTCTAGGCTCATAATTCATCATTTCTTAACCAATTCTCCTAGAATGAAAATCAAATTTATCCTCACTCAACACATGATAAATTCAGCCATTAATGATTGTGGGAGAAAATAAGTTCTTTTCTTGTTGTTTTGTTTCTAAATATGCTAAACTAACTTAAAACACTAACATAACTTAAAATCAAATTAATCTAACAATTTTCTCTCTCCTAACCCATTTTTCAGAATTGAATTCATCATAATAACTCAATATTCAATCATAAAAATCAAGAACAAAAGCATGGGTAAGCTAGGTATCAAGGAGAACTAAAGAAATTCTAACTTACCTAGCTTGTTTCCTTGATTTCTTCACTTTTTCTTTAAATTTTCCACCTAGGTTTTCTTGTTTTTCCCTTTGTTCTTCCTCTCTTTCTCTCTCTTCCTTGCTTGGCCGGCCATATGAAGAAAATGGGCTGATTTTATGCCTTTTTATAAAGAAACAATAAAATAATAAAGGTATGACACATGGCATTTTCTTATTGGTCAATTTTTAAAATTTTAAAATTTTAATCCTTTTTATCTCTACCACACAATTAGTCAATGGTCAAAAATGAGGATAAAGGAAGACCATGTGGTGGAAAAATGTCCTGGTGGTGGAAAATTACCATTTTGCCCCTGGGGTGGCAAAATTACCATTTTACCCATTTACTCCAAAGTATACCGAAATTAAAATTTTTCACTTCTAAACCTCAAATCTTACTCCAATACGGCAAATTATACTCCAATAAGTCAAATGGAGCCCAAAAAAATCTTTTCTAAAATTTCCATTTTGTCCCCAGGTGGCAAATGACCATTTTTCCCTTGGATAGCGAAAATTTCGGTTTGACTCCAAATTGATCCTCGAACTCCGAATCACCATATTAAACCATTATGGGACTTTAAAATTCTTAATTTCATCGTAAATTCTCTATTTAATCTAGTTCGAGGCTTAAATCAACTTTGTTGTACGTCTAGGTACAATACCGACTTTTGTAAATTTTTCGAGACTCTCCTAGCATGCAAACATGCTATCCATCACATGTATGTCATGATAAATGTTTTTATAGAGTCGGGCTTGTCATCTTTTCCCCCACTTGGATCAACCATATGATCCTTCTTCTTGATTGACTTCGACATCAGGCTAAATATTAATATTTTAATATTATTTTATTAATAAAATATTATTTTATTTTAAAAATTTTATCTTGTCTCATTGGTACCCGAAGTACCTTATTATGCCTCACTTGACTTCTGAATCGCCTTTTATCTCACAAATTTTCCTCCGATAAAATTATTATTATTTTATTGTTATTTTCTCACTTGCGAAATATTTTATCCTAAACTACTCCTTTCATCTCTTATCACTTTTAAACATTTTAATTGACCTCAATTTGCATTCGATAAACTTTATTTATCACCATATCAAAGTATGGGGTATTTCAATCTCCCCCACTTAAATAGAATTCGTCCTCGAATTCCCGTCGATGTTGCGTTATCAATCTCCTTCTATGATCCTACTCCTTGTTCCTTCTATAGGGACATTCAACTTATTCACCTCGTTCACCTTCAGTTCAATTAAATGCTTTATTTATGGCAATTATTATCCTTTGGAACTGAATCAGTAATACTTTTCACAACCATGATCTCTTATATCGAGACACTAAGCATGCCTTTATCACGATTATTAAATTTGAACCATAACTTCACCTCAATTATACTGATTTCGATCACATATCATATTTACTTATGTATACCTAATCATCATTTTATTAATTCGCTCCGTACCAAATTTCTCAACCTTGATTCATCCATCTTATATTGGTCCATACCCTTCCTTTAATAGAGTTCCATTAAGAACTTAAACAATTCAAGGTTTACCTTCAAAGTCATTCATAACTTTAATCGTTCATTACATGTTCGTTAACACTTTAGCTCACTAACCTCTCTGGACACTATTTCAAAATCTCCCAATTACCGAGAACCATTCTTCACTTCAGTTAGTAAAATTATCAATTTCGTATATACATATATACATGCATTTTCAAATGTCAACATCTCTCTTTATAGATAGGAATCCATGTGTTCACATGCCTTGGACTACATTCCCCCTTTATTCATCCATATCCCAATCCTAGTTTCAATATAATAATTCTTATAGTGCATGTCAACCTTCTTATTATACTTGTGTATAACTTCATATCATTCATATCATTTCCAACCATATGTTTGAGTTTCCTTATATTATATATCATTCATCACAATGTCATCTCCATTGAATTATAATCTATTATGCGTGTATGCTTTATAATCCTATTGATGCCTCAAAGATTTATCTCAACTTGATCATTGCATCTCATGCAATACCACAATTCCTAAGAGTCATCCTTTTGTCCTTAATCATCTTTCATGCCTCTATATTATCTTGTATCTTTCTTGCATTACGATATTGATTTGTCACTTAAGACTCAAACCCATTTGAATCATGTATGCCTTAAGCATTTTTGAATTCCAATTTCCATAATATATTAGGAAAGTTTCATTATCTGACTTCATTTTCAAGGTCAACTTCTATCATCCTTTGTTCCACTCCTTCATATGAACATAACATCATTCTTCCTTAACTAATTTATAAATTGTACTTGAAATTGTAAAACTTAAAACTAGATTCTCCTTAAGTATTTTTCAATATTAATGCTAATATCACTCTCAGCTTACAGCGTCCTTTTTATAATCACATAACTTAGTGCTTGCTTTAACGAGATCCAAAGTAAAACTTCTCTTGAGTATTTCCTTGGGAATATCTATCTTAAACTTATATCTCACAGCATGTGATCCCTTAACTTGTGATTTAGCCGTTAGGCTTCTCAGCAAGTTTTAAAAATTTTACGTTTCATACTTGTTGTGTATGATTATAATCTCTTCTCAAAGATGTTTATGTATTCCTAAAACATTTAATCTTAAAGGTATATAAAACGTACTCATCCATTCAATCCCTAACTCATCTTCATAGGTTTCTAGGGTGTCACACAATTAGCCTCATGTTGTTCCTAACTCTTGTCATTTTACTGTATCAAAACAGATATTACAAATTCTCGTAATGATATTCTATATAAACTGATTTTCTATACCAGTCTCATAATTCTTCCTTCACACTTTCATTACTTGGTATCTCATCCCAATATAGTCATTTCAAGAATCTTTCAATTTTTTTCTTTTAATTATATGCCTATATACAAGGCAATAAAGAAGTTTTTCAATTCATTTGGGTAAACATTCTCCAGAATATTTAAGACTCCCAGATAACAAAACTGAAATACCCCATACTTTGATATAGTGATAAATAAAGTTGATCGAATGCAAATTGAGGTCAATTAAAATGTTTAAAAGTGATAAAAGATGAAAGGAGTAGTTTAGGATAAAATATTTCGCAAGTGAGAAAATAACAATAAAATAATAATAATTTTATCATAGGAGAATTTGTGAGATAAAAGGCGATTCAGAAGTCAAGTGAGGCATAATAAGGTATTTCAAGTACCAAGGAGACAAGATAAAATTTTTAAAATATTAATATTTAGCCGGATGTCGAAATCAGTCAAGAAGAAAGATCATATGGTTGATTCAAGTGGGGGAGAAGATGACAACCCCGACTCTATAAAAATATTTATCATGACATACACGTGATGGATAGCATGTTTGCATACTAGGAGAGTCCCAAAAAAAAAAAAATTAATTACAAAAGTCGGTATTGTACCTAGAGGTACAATAAAGTTGATTTAAGCCTCGAACTAGATCAAATAGAGAATTTACAATGAAATTAAGAATTTTAAAGTCCCAGAATGGGTTAATATGGTGATTCGGAGTTCGAGGATCAATTTGGAGTCAAACTGGAATTTTCGCTATCCAAGGGCAAAATGGTCATTTGCCACCTGGGGACAAAATGGAAATTTTTAGAAAATATTTTTGGCCCCATTTGACTTATTGGAGTAAGATTTGAGGTTTAGAAGTGAAAAATTTTAATTTCGGTATAATTTGGAGTAAAAGGGTAAAATGGTAATTTTACCATTCGAAATTGAAAATTTAATTTTTTGAAAGGATTTTGATCAAATTTAATTATTTGGAGTGTGAAATGATTATGAGGAGTGAAAATTATGCATTATGGAAAATTTTCAATTTTTGGGGTAAAAATGTAATTTTTGAAAAGTTTAGGGGCAAAAGTGTAATTTTGAAAAATTTGCTCCATCAAAACTTTGGAAAAATCTGGAAATTTCACTTAAGACTTGGATAAGTCAAAGGGAATGCATGGTGAAAAAAATAGGACAAGTGGATGGCTAGAAAAAAAAATGAATTAATAAAATATTTAAAATATGAATAAAATAATATTATTTCATTAAACAATAAAAGGCATAAAAAAAAATCAGCCCACCCATTCTTCTTCTTCAAAATTCGGCCAAGCAAGAAACAAGAGAGAGAAAGGAGAAAACAAAACCCTAGAGAGAGAAAATCAAAGAAAAAGTGTGAATTTTCAAGGAAATTAAGTGAAAAAGGTGAGATTTTTTCTATTAAGCTTGAGTTTTCTTATTCCCAAGCATTTCTCTTTATTTTCCATGATTAAATTACATGTTTTCATGATGAATTCAATTCTGAAAAAATGGGTTAGGAGAGAGAAAGTTGTTGGATTTATTTGATTTTAATTTATGTTAGTGTTTTTAGTTAGTTTAGCATATTTAGAAACAAAACAACAAGAAAATAATTTATTTTCTCCTCCAACCATTAATGGCTGAATTTACCATGTAGTGAGTGAGGATGAGTTTGATTTTATTCTAGGAGAATTGGTTAAGGAATAATGAATTATGAGCCTAGAAAAATAATGGGAATTTTCAGAGCAAAAATACGAATTTTTACCCACTAGGGGTATTTTCGTAATTTACTATTGGGACTGATAATTTGCGTCACACTGAGGGACATTAAGTTAATTTGGGTGCAATTGAGGTATAGAAACTGAAAAGAATTAAATTGGAGTTTAAACGAACCCGTTAGGAATTTAATCGAGTGATAAGACGAATTAGGCCAATACCGGGTTTAGATAGTTACCAGTGCATTTTTGCATTCCATATCATGCATTGGTAGTCCAAATTAGTTTAATTTTGATTTAGTACCAACTTAGTGAAATTCTCGATTTTGTACTGTGTCAAGGTGGTGAGTCCTCCAATAAAGGCAAGGAAATTGCATCCGAGGACCAGTAGACAGAGTGCTTCGAAAGTCTACATTCTAGACATTGTGAGTAAACTTATTATCGTCTTAATTATCTAGAGTAGTTTATACAATTGTGTGATTTTATAGAAAATGAGTTTAAATGGTGAATTGTTATGTTTTAGGAGAAATTGTGATTTTATAAAATGATTTTATAAATTTTCTAGAAAATCGAATATTGGTTTTGAAAATAGAGTAATTGGAGACTGCTAGTTTGTATTGCAAATTTATGGTTTTAAATTGAATGGCTTATGACAATAAATGAGCATGAATGGCTAAACTGATTTTGGTGTTATAATTATTTATATTGTGTATTCAGCCTTGAGAGGCTAGATTACGATAAATTGCCATGCCATGCTAGAATGAATTTTATTGAATTGGTGGAGTATATATTAATTATTTACTGCAAAGGGGGTTCCGTGGACCAGCCTATTAGAGGGGCACGGTAAACTCCATTATATTATTACCTCGAACGGAGAGGCGCGTAGGGTATCTCCTGGGGTATAGCTTAGGGTTCACTTCACGCCAAACCACCACGTGAAGGGGAACTCAGCCAACGCTAAGGAACGGCTGTATTTTTCTCAAACAAAAATATATTTTAAGTGTATACAAAATTTTAACAGCCTTGGCGGACTCGGTTAGATGCCCTGCGCAAGGTATCACTGAGTATGAGTTTTGGCACGAGCCAAAGTTTTAAGAAATTCATAAGCCAAGTTGATTACTCGATTTTTATGGATTGATTTTATTTGGTTGAAATGAGTTGAATGGTAATGAAATTACAATATGATTATTTATTTTAATTGTCTCCATTTACTCGACTTTAGATAGTTTAGATGGTATCTGTTTACTCACTGGGATTTTATAATCTCACCACCCTCATTTCCTCACATTTCAGGCTTAGGGAATTCCATAGTTAGCTGATTTTGACAAGGACTTTCATTTGGACTCGAATCGGTAAAAGCTGTAGGTTTCCAGCTTCCGATACATTTTGGATTGATGTGGGCCCACGTGTCACTGTAAAAGAAATTTTATGCTTTGGTTATTTGCTTTATAGTATATATGAATATAATTATCTTTTACGCTATAAGAATTATGTACCGATAGTTTCATGAAAATTATTTTACAAGAAAATAGTTTATTTTATTGAATATTTTTATCATATTCAAATGGTCAAATTTTCACTTCAAATGAACGTTTTAGATACTTAATTTTTTTTTCTCATTAAGTATATATTTTCGGCTTACCTACTACATTTTTAGCAAGTTTCGAGGTTTTCGACAAAAATGACGAAAATGCCCCTGTGAGCCAAAAAAAAATGTTATGTTATGATTTTGAAATGATTTGTAATCCTTCGTATTTTGATTATTTGATAACTATTGCTCACCGGGGAAGTGCAAAAGCTGATACGAGAGCCTTGCGAGGTTTCGATCGACATTCGGGGTGAAGAATGTTTGTCGAGGCTTCGCGGCGGTTGTCACGGGCTCGATGGAGAGTTCCGGGTCGTTACAATTTAGATTGGTATCAGAGCATGGTTTAAAGATCATATATTTTGATTTTAAAGCTTTGAATTTTAAAGTTTTTGATTTTAAGGTTGTTTTAAGAAATCTACACTGACACTGCGTGGCCCCAAGTCCAGTTAAGTTAAGTTAAGTTAGGTTAGGTTAGATTGAATAGAATGTATGCATCTACATATAGAACTCTACCTATTTTTGAGATGCATAAATAATTAAACAATTACTATTTGATTGCATATAGGTTTTGAGGTGCACTGGTGACACATACACCATGTCTAGGAGAGACGGTAGTCCCGACGCCTCTCATAGTATTAACGAGGGATCGCTAGATTCTACTGCTAAGAGCCGGTGGCAACCCGAACCGAGTAGTCCAAAAAGTGCAGATAGTAATAATATTAATGTAAGCATAAGAGGTTCCCTTTTGAGAAAATCTAAGGAACATGTTAAAGAAAGGGGGAAATTAAGGATAACCGAAGGAGGTATTCATTCTAGGAAGAGCGTGACAGTAGTCTAACATTTTCCACCAGGCTGTGGGAGAAATGTAAGGTGACAACCAGAAAAGGATAAGAAGAAAGTAACAGTGGCAAGTAGACCCCTTAGAAAAGTGTCAGGTGTACGACATTTTCCTCCCGGTTGTGGAAGAAATGCTACACCGGTGAGTGATGAAGAATATAAGAGAATACAACAAGCCTGGATTGAAGAACAAAGGAGAAAATCTCAGGAGGAAGAGGATCCATTGATGTGCCCAGATCAGGACAATGAGGAACCTAAAGATGTTTAATACTTTAGTTGAAGTTGTATTGTCATAAATCTAGGCAAGTGTCGTTTAAGGGAAGATGTAGTAGTTACCTGTGTAAAGGAGTTAGGAGTGGCTTTTATTTTGTATGACTCGAACGGAATGTAAAATAGCAGTTTAAATAATTGGATATGTATGGGAATCTTTTAGTATGATAGAGATAAATTGGTAATATAATTATTGAGGAAGGTTATAGAAGGAAGCAATAAGGTTATAAATGACATTCGGAATGGATAATGTGATTACGTTAATGATTGTAATTTAAGCATGAAGGGGATTATTCAGTGATGTTATGACACTATGAGATAATAGTTGGGCACAAATATAACCCAATGAAGTTAAATTATGGAATATGGGGAATATAAAATTTTGATTCAGTAAGGATTGTGAGAATAAAGTGAGGAGGAAGCCGGGCTATTTTCGTAGTTAATTATACCGAAAGTCAAGAAGATTATTGGAGTATAAGACAAAGAAGATAATTGGATAGGGATGACAATAAATTTGAGGAAAGTTGTAGATAGTAAGCAACTTATGTGTGGAGTGGTATATTTATCATGAATTTATTACACTGTATGGAAAGGATGTTTTGAGGTGGAATTTTATGAATGTTGATAAAAGTCAAAAGATGACATGAGATGGAAGTATTAATCTGGCTTAATGTGTATGATAAGAAAATAGAAGGTACCTATACTTATGGAACTCATGATATATATCTAAAAGGGAAACCACTGGTTGAGAATGATTGATGCGGTGACTTTGAATGCAAACAAATAGCTTTGATGAGAAAATTTCTAATAGCTACAGTACTTCAACATTGATTGTTCAACGCTATAATGCTCCGAATACTTCACGCTTATGATGCATGAGTAAGATGGGAGTGACATGATAATGAGCTTACAAATTGAATTTTGGTTGTTGGTCATTGTGTTTTGTTATCTGGGAGTCTTAAATATTCTGGAGAATGTTTACCCAAATGAATTGAAAAACTTCTTTATTGCCTTGTATAGAGGCATATAATAAAAAAAAAATTTTGAAAGATTTTTAAGATGACTATATTGAGATGAGATACCAAATAATGAAAGTGTGAAGGAAGAATTACGAGACTGGTATAGAAAATCAGTTTATATAGAATATCATTACGAGAATTTGTAATATCTGTTTTAATACAGTAAAATGACAAGGGTTAGTAACAACATGAGGCTAATTGTGTGGCACCCTGGAAACCTCTGAAGATGAGTTAGGGATTGAATGGATGAGTACATATTTATATACCTTTAAGATTAAGTGTTTTAGGAATACATAAACATCTTTGAGAAGAGATTATAATCATACACAGCAAGTATGAAACATAAAATTTTTAAAACTTGCTGAGAAGCCTAACGGCTAAATCACAAGTTAAGGGATCACATGCTGTGAGACATAAGTTTAAGATAGATATTCCCAAGGAAATACTCAAGAGAAGTTTTGCTCTGGATCTCGTTAAAGCAAGCACTAAGTTATGTGATTATAAAAAGGAAGCTGTAAGCTGAGAGTGATATTAGTATTAATATTAAAAAATACTTGAGGGGAATCTAGTTTTAAGTTTTACAATTTCAAGTACAATTTATAAATTAGTTAAGGAAGAATGATGTTATGTTCATATGAAGGAGTAGAACAAAGGATGATAGAAGTTGACCTTGACAATGAAGTCAGATAATGAAACTTTCCTAATATATTATGGAAATTGGAATTCGAAAATGCTTAAGGCATACATGATTCAAATGGGTTTGAGTCTTAAGTGACAAATCAATATCGTAATGCAAGAAAGATACAAGGTAATGTAGAGGTATGAAGGATAATCAAGGAAAAAGGATGACTCTTAGGAATTGTGGTATTGCATGAGATGCAATGATCAAGTTGAGATAAATCTTTGAGGCATCAATAGGATTATAAAGCATACACGCATAATAGATTATAATTCAATGGAGATGACATTGTGATGAATGATATATAGTATAAGGAAACTCAAACATATGGTTGGAAATGATATGAATGATATGAAGTTATATACAAGTATAATAAGAAGGTTGACATGCACTATAAGAATTATTATATTGAAACTAGGATTGGGATACGGATGAATAAAGGGGGAATGTAGTCCAAGGCATGTGAACACATGGAGTCCTATATATAAAGAGAGATGTTGACATTTGAAAAGGCATGAATATATGTATATATGAAATTGATAATTTTACTAACTGAAGTGAAGAATGGTTCTCGGTAATTGGGAGATTTTGAAATAGTGTCCAGAGAGGTTAGTGAGCTAAAGTGTTAACGGACATGTAATGAACGATTAAAGTTATGAGTGACTTTGAAGGTAAACCTTGGATTGTTTAAGTTCTTAATGGAACTCTATTAAAGGAAGTGTATAGACCAGTATAAGATGGATGAATCAAGGTTGAGAAATTTGGTACGCAGCGAATTAATAAAATGATGATTAGGTATACATAAGTAAGTATGATATGTGATCGAAATCGGTATAATTGAGATGAAGTTATGGTTCAAATGTAATAATGGAGATAAAGGCATGCTTAGTGTCTAGATATAAGAGATCATGGTTGTGAAAAGTATTACTGATCCGATTCCAAAGGATGATAATTACCGTAAATAAAGCATTTAATTGAACTGAAGGTGAACGAGGGAAATAAATTGAATGTCCTTATAGAAGGAACAAGGAGTAGGATCATAGAAGGAGATTGATAACGCAACATCGACGGGAATTCGAGGACGAATTCTATTTAAGTGGGGGAGATTGAAATACCCCATACTTTGATATAGTGATAAATAAAGTTGATCGAATGCAAATTGAGGTCAATTAAAATGTTTAAAAGTGATAAAAGATGAAAGGAGTAGTTTATGATAAAATATTTCGCAAGTGAGAAAATAACAATAAAATAATAATAATTTTATCATAGGAGAATTTGTGAGATAAAAGGCGATTCAGAAGTCAAGTGAGGCATAATAAGGTATTTCAAGTACCAAGGAAACAAGATAAAATTTTTAAAATATTAATATTTAGCCGGATGTCGAAATCAGTCAAGAAGAAAGATCATATGGTTGATTCAAGTGGGGGAGAAGATGACAACCCCGACTCTATAAAAATATTTATCATGACATACACGTGATGGATAGCATGTTTGCATACTAGGAGAGTCCCAAAAAAAAAAAAAATTAATTACAAAAGTCGGTATTGTACCTAGAGGTACAATAAAGTTGATTTAAGCCTCGAACTAGATCAAATAGAGAATTTACAATGAAATTAAGAATTTTAAAGTCCCAGAATGGGTTAATATGGTGATTCGGAGTTCGAGGATCAATTTGGAGTCAAACTGGAATTTTCGCTATCCAAGGGCAAAATGGTCATTTGCCACCTGGGGACAAAATGGAAATTTTTAGAAAAGATTTTTGGCCCCATTTGACTTATTGGAGTAAGATTTGAGGTTTAGAAGTGAAAAATTTTAATTTCGGTATAATTTGGAGTAAAAGGGTAAAATGGTAATTTTACCATTCGAAATCGAAAATTTAATTTTTTGAAAGGATTTTGATCAAATTTAATTATTTGGAGTGTGAAATGAGTATGAGGAGTGAAAATTATGCATTATGGAAAATTTTCAATTTTTGGGGTAAAAATGTAATTTTTGAAACGTTTAGGGGCAAAAGTGTAATTTTAAAAAATTTGCTCCACCAAAACTTTGGAAAAATCTGGAAATTTCACTTAAGACTTGGATAAGTCAAAGGGAATGCATGGTGAAAAAAATAGGACAAGTGGATGGCTAGAAAAAAAAATGAATTAATAAAATATTTAAAATATGAATAAAATAATATTATTTCATTAAACAATAAAAGGCATAAAAAAAAATCAGCCCACCCATTCTTCTTCTTCAAAATTCGGCCAAGCAAGAAACAAGAGAGAGAAAGGAGAAAACAAAACCCTAGAGAGAGAAAATCAAAGAAAAAGTGTGAATTTTCAAGGAAATTAAGTGAAAAAGGTGAGATTTTTTCTATTAAGCTTGAGTTTTCTTATTCCCAAGCATTTCTCTTTATTTTCCATGATTAAATTACATGTTTTCATGATGAATTCAATTCTGAAAAAATGGGTTAGGAGAGAGAAAGTTGTTGGATTTATTTGATTTTAATTTATGTTAGTGTTTTTAGTTAGTTTAGCATATTTAGAAACAAAACAACAAGAAAATAATTTATTTTCTCCTCCAACCATTAATGGCTGAATTTACCATGTAGTGAGTGAGGATGAGTTTGATTTTATTCTAGGAGAATTGGTTAAGGAATAATGAATTATGAGCCTAGAAAAATAATGGGAATTTTCAGAGCAAAAATACGAATTTTTACCCACTAGGGGTATTTTCGTACTTTACTATTGGGACTGATAATTTGCATCACACTGAGGGACATTAAGTTAATTTGGGTGCAATTGAGGTATAGAAACTGAAAAGAATTAAATTGGAGTTTAAACGAACCCGTTAGGAATTTAATCGAGTGATAAGACAAATTAGGCCAATACCGGGTTTAGATAGTTACCAGTGCATTTTTGCATTCCATATCATGCATTGGTAGTCCAAATTAGTTTAATTTTGATCTAGTACCAACTTAGTGAAATTCTCGATTTTGTACTGTGTCAAGGTGGTGAGTCCTCCAATAAAGGCAAGGAAATTGCATCCGAGGACCAGTAGACAGAGTGCTTCGAAAGTCTGCATTCTAGACATTGTGAGTAAACTTATTATCGTCTTAATTATCTAGAGTAGTTTTATACAATTGTGTGATTTTATAGAAAATGAGTTTAAATGGTGAATTGTTATGTTTTAGGAGAAATTGTGATTTTATAAAATGATTTTATAAATTTTCTAGAAAATCGAATATTGGTTTTGAAAATAGAGTAATTGGAGACTGCTAGTTTGTGTTGCAAATTTATGGTTTTAAATTGAATTGCTTATGACAATAAATGAGCATGAATGGCTAAACTGATTTTGGTGTTATAATTATTTATATTGTGTATTCAGCCTTGAGAGGCTAGATTACGATAAATTGCCATGCCATGCTAGAATGAATTTTATTGAATTGGTGGAGTATATATTAATTATTTACTGCAGAGGGGGTTCCGTGGACCAGCCTATTAGAGGGGCACGGTAAACTCCATTATATTATTACCTCAAACGGAGAGGCGCGTAGGGTATCTCCTGGGGTATAGCTTAGGGTTCACTTCACGCCAAACCACCACGTGAAGGGGAACTCAGCCAACGCCAAGGAACGGCTGTATTTTTCTCAAACAAAAATATATTTTAAGTGTATACAAAATTTTAACAGCCTTGGCGGACTCGGTTAGATGCCCTGCGCAAGGTATCACTGAGTATGAGTTTTGGCACGAGCCAAAGTTTTAAGAAATTCATAAGCCAAGTTGATTACTCGATTTTTATGGATTGATTTTATTTGGTTGAAATGAGTTGAATGGTAATGAAATTACAATATGATGATTTATTTTAATTGTCTCCATTTACTCGACTTTAGATAGTTTAGATGGTATCTGTTTACTCACTGGGATTTTATAATCTCACCACCCTCATTTCCTCACATTTCAGGCTCAGGGAATTCCATAGTTAGCTGATTTTGACAAGGACTTTCATTTGGACTCGAATCGGTAAAAGCTGTAGGTTTCCAGCTTCCGATACATTTTGGATAGATGTGGGCCCACGTGTCACTGTAAAAGAAATTTTATGCTTTGGTTATTTGCTTTATAGTATATATGAATATAATTATCTTTTACGCTATAAGAATTATGTACCGATAGTTTTATGAAAATTATTTTACAAGAAAATAGTTTATTTTATTGAATATTTTTATCATATTCAAATGGTCAAATTTTCACTTCAAATGAACGTTTTAGATACTTAATTTTTTTTTCTCATTAAGTATATATTTTCGGCTTACCTACTACATTTTTAGCAAGTTTCGAGGTTTTCGACAAAAATGACGAAAATGCCCCTGTGAGCCAAAAAAAATGTTATGTTATGATTTGGAAATGATTTGTAATCCTTCGTATTTTGATTATTTGATAACTATTGCTCACCGGGGAAGTGCGAAAGCTGATACGAGAGCCTTGCGAGGTTTCGATCGACATTCGGGGTGAAGAATGTTTGTCGAGGCTTCGCGGCGGTTGTCACGGGCTCGATGGAGAGTTCCGGGTCGTGACAAAAACACAATGACCAACAACCAAAATTCAATTTGTAAGCTCATTATCGTGCCACTCCCATCTTACTCATGCATCATAAGCGTGAGGTATTCGGAGCATTACAGCGTTGAACAGTCAATGCTAAAGTACTGTAGCTATTGGAAATTTTCTCATCAAAGCTATTTGTTTGCATTCAAAGTCACCACATCAATCATTCTTAACCAGTGTTTCCCTTCTAAATATATATCATGAGCTTCATAAGTATAGGTACCTTCTATTTTCTTGTCATACACACTAAGCCAGATTAATACTTTCATCTCATGTCATCTTTTGACTTTTATCAACATTCATAAAATTTCACCTCAAAACATCCTTTCCATACAGTGTAATAAATTCATGATACATATACCACTCCACACATAAGTTGCTTACTATCTACAACTTTCCTCAAATTTATTGTCATCCCTATCCAATTATCTTCTTTGTCTTATACTCCAATAATTTTATTGACTTTCAGTATAATTAACTATGAAAACAACCCAGCTTTTGCCTCATAGTGTCATAACATCACTGAATAATCCCCTTCATGCTTAAATTACAATCATCAACTTAATCACATTATCCATTCCGAATGTCATTTATAACTTATTGCTTCCTTCTATAACTTTCCTCAACAATTATATCACCAATTTATCTCTGTTATACTAAAAGATTCCCAGACATATCCAATTATTTAAACTGCTATTTTACATTCCGTTCGAGTCATACAAAATAAAAGCCACTTCTAACTCCTTTACACAGGTAACTACTACATTTTCCCTTAAACGACACTTGCCTATATTTATGACAATACAACTTCAACTAAAGTATTAAACATCTTTAGGTTCCTCATTGTCCTGATCCGGGCACATTAATGGATCCTCTTCCTCCTGAGATTTTCTCTTTTGTTCTTCAATCCAGGCTTGTTGTATTCTCCTACGTTCCTCATCACTTATCGGTGCAGCATTTTTTCCAAAACCGAGAGGAAAATGTCGTACAACGTTCACCCCCTTCCTAAGACGAATATCTCCCCTTGCAATTGCCTTCCTCGTATGTTCTCTATGGTACTCTTCGGATTGTTTCAAAAGGAAATCTTGTTCAATTTTCGGTGTATTGGAGCTACTCTCACTTTCAAAATTCTCGCTACTCTCGAAGCTCCCCTTATTATGAACCCATTCTGCTAAGTTTAGAGGAATTCTATTATTAGGAATTCGGGATGGACCACCTTTTGAATCACCTATATCAGGGTGCCATTTGCTTATAGCCGTAGAATCTAGAGATCCCTCGTTATCATTATGAGAGGTATCGAGACTACCACCTCTTCTAGACATGGTGTGTATGTCACCAATGCACCTCGAAACCTATATGCAATCAAATAGTAATTGTTTAATTATTTATGCATCTCAAAAGTAGGTAGATTTCTATATGTAGATGCATATATTCTATTCAATCTAACATAACTTAACTTAACTTAACTTATCTTAACTTAACTGGACTTGGGGCCATGCAGTGTCAGTGTAGATTTCTTAAAACAATTTTAAAACCAAAAACTTTAAAATCCAAAGCTTTAAAACCAAAATCTTTGATCTTTAAACCATGCTCTGATACCAATCTGAATTGTCACGACCCGGAACTCCCCATCGAGCCCGTGACAACCGTCGCGAGGCCTCGACAAACATTCTTCACCTCAAATGTTGATCGAAACCTCGCAAGGCTTTCGTATCAGCTTCTGCACTTCCCCGGTGAGCAATAGTTATCAAATATCAAAATTCAAAGGATTACAAATCATTTCCAAATCAGAACATAACATATTGTTTTCTGGCCCACAAGGGCATTTTCGTCATTTTTTTTTTCGAAAATCTCAAAACTTGCTAAAAATGTAGTAGGTAAGCAGAAAATATATATTTAATGATTTAAAAACAAATTAAGTATCTAAAACGTTCATTTGAAGTGAAAATTTGACCATTTAAATATAATAAAAATATTCAATAAAATAACTATTTTCTTGTAAAATAATTTTCGTAAAACTATCGGTACATAATTCTTATAGCATAAAAGTTAATTATATTCATATATACTATAAAGCAAATAACCAAAGCATAAAATTTCTTTACAATGACACGTGGGCCCACCTCTAACCAAAGTGCATCAGAAGTTGGAAACCTACAGCTTTTACCGATTCAAGTCCAAATGAAAGTCCTTGTCAAAGTCAACTAACTATGGAATTCCCCGAGCCTGAAATGTGAGGAAATGAGGGTGGTGAGATTATAAAATCCTAGTGAGTAAACAGATACCATCTAAACTATCTAAAGTCGAGTAAATGCAGACAATTAAAATAAATCATCATACTGTAATT
The DNA here is from genome assembly GCF_053813885.1 of Theobroma cacao. Classification (NCBI taxonomy): domain Eukaryota; kingdom Viridiplantae; phylum Streptophyta; class Magnoliopsida; order Malvales; family Malvaceae; genus Theobroma; species Theobroma cacao. The sequence goes on along the minus strand of NC_142648.1, from coordinate 18,014,419 downwards.
TCATTACCTTTCAACTCATTTCAATCAAATAAAATCAATCCATAAAAAAATCGAGTAATCAACTTGGCTTATGAATTTCTTAAAACTTTGGCTCGTGCCAAAACTCATACTCGATGATACCTTGCGCAGGGCATCAAACCGAGTCTGCCAAGGCTGTTAAAATTTCATATACACTTAAAATATATTTTTAGTTTGAGAAAAATACAGCCGTTCCTTGGCGTTGGCTGAGTTTCCCTTAACGTGGTGGTTTTGCGTGAAGTAAACCCTAAGCTTTACCCCAAGAGATACCCTACGCGCCTCTCCGTTCGAGGTAATAATATAATGGAGTTTACCGTGCCCCTCTAATAGGCTGGTCCACGGAACCCCCCTCTGTAGTAAATAATTAATATATAATCCACCAATCAATAAAATTCATTCTAGCATGACATGACAATTTATCACAACCTAGCCTCTCAAGACTGAATACACAATATAAATAATTCTAACACCAAAATTAGTTCAGCCATTCATGCTCATTTATTGTCATAAGCCATTCAATTCGAAAGCATAAATTTGCAACACAAGCAGGCAGTCTCCAATTACTCTATTTTCAAAACCAGTATTCGATTTTTCAGAAAATTTATAAAATCATTTTATAAAATCACAATTTCTCTTAAAACATAGCAATTTACCATTTTAAACCCATTTTCCATAAAATCACACAATTGTATAAAACTACTCTAGATAATTAAGACGATAATAAGTTTACTCATTGTTTTAGGAGTCGATGTACTCCTAATCCCAATCTCCAAGCACAATTTCTGTATTTTTACCAGTGTACTTTGCTCACCACCTATCCATAATGTACAATACATAATTCACCACATAAATACTTGACCATTATAAAATCAATTCTGGCTCGGTATATATGCATGATATGATATACAACTTATCCGACTACCGCTTAAATGCGGTGTTGACCTAATTCGGCCTATTATCTCCAATTTAACTCCAAATCAATTCTTCTCACTTTCTACACTCCAATTATAACTAAATTACCTCAATGACAGCGAATGAGATTCAATTTATCAGTCTCGGTAGGAAATTACGAAAATACCCCTAGTGGGTAAAAATTCATATTTTTGCTCCGAAAATTCTCATTATTTTTCTAGGCTCATAATTCATCATTTCTTAACCAATTCTCCTAGAATGAAAATCAAATTTATCCTCACTCAACACATGATAAATTTGGCCATTAATGATTGTGGGAGAAAATAAGTTCTTTTCTTGTTGTTTTGTTTCTAAATATGCTAAACTAACTTAAAACACTAACATAACTTAAAATCAAATTAATCTAACAATTTTCTCTCTGCTAACCCATTTTTCAGAATTGAATTCATCATAATAACTCAATATTCAACAATGGAAATCAAGAACAAAAGCATGGGTAAGCTAGGTATCAAGGAGAAGTAAAGAAATTCTAACTTACCTAGCTTGTTTCCTTGATTTTTTCACTTTTTCTTTGAATTTTCCTCCTAGGTTTTCTTGTTTTTCCCTTTGTTCTTTCTCTCTTTCTCTCTCTTCCTTGCTTGGCCGGCCATATGAAGAAAATGGGCTGATTTTATGCCTTTTTATAAAGAAACAATAAAATAATAAAGGTATGACACATGGCATTTTCTTATTGGTCCATTTTTAAAATTTTAAAATTTTAATCCTTTTTATCTACACCACACAATTAGTCAATGGTCAAAAATGAGGATAAAGGAAGACCATGTGGTGGAAAAATGTCCTGGTGGTGGAAAATTACAATTTTGCCCCTGGGGTGGCAAAATTATCATTTTACCCTTTTACTCCAAAGTATACCGAAATTAAAATTTTTCTCTTCTAACCTCAAATCTTACTCCAATAAGTCAAATTATACTCCAATAAGTCAAATGGAACCGAAAAAAATCTTTTCTAAAATTTCTATTTTGTCCCCAGGTGGCAAATGACCATTTTGCCCCTAGATAGCGAAAATTTCGATTTGACTCCAAATTGATACTCGAACTCCGAATCACCATATTAAACCATTGTGGGACTTTAAAATTCTTAATTTCATCATAAATTCTCTATTTAATCTAGTTCGAGGCTTAAATCAACTTTGTTGTACGTCTAGGTACAATACCGACTTTTGTAAATTTTTCGAGACTCTCCTAGCATGCAAACATGCTATCCATCACATTTATGTCATGATAAATATTTTTATAGAGTCGGGCTTGTCATCTTCTCCCCCACTTGGATCAACCATATGATCCTTCTTCTTGATTGACTTCGATATTAGGCTAAATATTAATATTTTAATATTATTTTATTAATAAAATATTATTTTATTCTAAAAATTTTATCTTGTCTCATTGGTACCCGAAATACCTTATTATGCCTCACTTGACTTCTGAATCGCCTTTTATCTCACAAATTCTCTTCCGATAAAATTATTATTATTTTATTGTTATTTTCTCACTTGCGAAATATTTTATCCTAAAATACTCCTTTCGTCTCTTATCACTTTTAAACATTTTAATTGACCTCGATTTGCATTCGATCAACTTTATTTATCACCATATCAAAGTATGGGGTATTTCATAATTCATCATTTCTTAACCAATTCTCTTAGAATAAAAATCAAACTCATCGTCACTCAATACATGGTAAATTCGGCCATTAATGGTTGTGGGAGAAAATAAATTCTTTTCTTACTGTTTTGTTTCTAAATATGCTAAACTAACTAAAAACACTAACATAACTTAAAATCAAATAAATCCAACAACTTTCTCTCTCCTAACCCATTTTGATCAGCCAACAATTCATTATAAAAACATGTAATTTAAGCATGGAAAATAAGGAGAAATGCTTAAGGAAAATAGATTTCAAGCTTAAGTTGAAAAATCCGACCTTTTTCACTTGTTTTCCTTGATTTTCCACACTTTTTCTCTTGAAATTCCCCACCAAGGGTTTGTTCTTCCTTTCTTTCCCTCTCTTCCTTTCTTGGCCGAATATTTGGAGAGTAATGGGCTGATTTATACTAATTTTTAAATTAAATAATAAAATATCTTAAGCTTGACACATGGCATTTTCTTATTGGTCTATTTTTAAAATTTTAAAAATTTAAACATTTTATCTTCACCACATGATTAGTCAAAGGTCAAAAATGAGGATAAAGGAAGACCATGTGCTGGAAAATTGTCCTAGTGGTGGAAAATTACAATTTTGCCCCTAGAGTGGCAAAATTATCATTTTACCCCTATACTCTAAATTATACCGAAATTAAAATTTTTCACTTCTAAACCTCAAATCATACTCCAATACTCAAAATCATACTCCAATAAGTCAAATGGGGACAAATAAATCTTTTCAAAAAATTACCATTTTGTCCCCAGGTGGCAAATGACCATTTTGCCCCTAGATAGTGAAAATTTTGATTTGACTCCAAATTGATCCTCAAACTCCGAATTGCCATTTTGAGTCATCCTTGGACTGTGACGATCTTAATCTCACCTTAAAATTCCTATTTGATCTAGTTCGAGGATTAAATCAACTTTGTTGTATCTCTAGGTACAATGCCGACTTTTTTGTAAATTTTTCGGGACTCTTCTAGCATGCAATCATGGTATCATCACATGTATGTCATGACTAATATTTTATAAGGTCGGGCTTTACAGAAAGAGAGAGGGAGAGAGAGTGAGTGAGAGGCATTACTAACCTATTGATTTTAGGTGTTGGCGGCTTCTAGCAATTTGGAAAGAATTGATGATGATGGGAAGAACAGAGGTGAATCTAGTTCTTCAAGTCATTGACAGGCTTGGTGATTCAACTGAATCAGTGGTTTTCTGGTGGCTTTTCGCAAATATTCTAATGGTCGGCTAATGGTGGTGGAGGAGGATTATGTAATCGTGGAATACAATTTTTTGGGTATGAGGCAAATGAGGTGGGAATTATGGGGCTTAGGGGAATGAGGGCAAAACTAATATACAAGAATGCAAAATTTTAAATTTTAAATTTAATAATATAAAAAAACTTAAAATAATTTATTTTTTTTTTAAAAAAGTTAAGCTTTTATTATCCATAATAGATAGGTTAACAATTTTATTATCGGTGTTTGTTAATTTGTCGCTGCATTACATGTTTCTTTTTTGGATCCCGGAAGAGGTGCTTAAGGAAATAGAGAAAATTGAGAAGAGATTTCTATGGAGTAGAGGACGACCAAAGTCGAGGATGCATTGGATGGATTAGGGAACCATATGTCAAACCCTGTTCTATAAAATAATTACGACGTCATTTACATGCTCAATAGAATGGTTACATATTTAGGAAGTTTGAGAAATCGTTAAAAGACGATATTGCCCCTAATGGTATCATTAAGTCGATTAAGCTTTGAAATAGTTCAAACAGGAATTTTAAGGTGAAATTAAGAGTTTCACAGTTCAAGGATGACTCAAAATGGTAATTCGGAGTTTGAGGTATAATTTGGAGTCAAACCGGAATTTTTACTATCTAGGGGTAAAATGGTCATTTGCCACTTGGGGACAAAATGGGAATTTTTAGAAAAGATTTTTTTGGTCCATTTGACTTATTGGAGTATGATTTGAAGTTTAGAAGTGAAAAATTTTAATTCCGATATAATTTGGAGTATAAGGGTGAAATGGTAATTTTGCCACCCCGGGGGCAAATCGGTAAATTTTCACCCCCGACACTTGTCAAGATCAAAGGATTTTATTCATCATGGAAATGGATAAACATGAGAAATGTGTGGTGGAGAATTAAAGAATTAAAAGTCAAATATTTAAAATTTGAGCCAATAAGGAAATGCCATGTGTCATGTTTTTATTATTTTATTATTTCTTTATAAAAAGGCAAAAAATCAGCCCATTTCTCCCATAGTGATCAGCCAAACCAGAAGAGAAGAGAAACCAAGGAAGAACAAACCCTAGGTGGGAAAAATCAAAGAGAAAGTGTTGAAATTCAAGGATTTGATCAAGCAAAGGTAAAATTTCTTTGATTTTGCTAGTGATTTACCTTACCCATGCATTTTTCCTTAATTTCCATGGTTAAATTACATGTTTTCATGATGAAATTATGGCTGGTCAAAATGGGTATGGAGAGAGAAAGATGTTGGAATTGTTTGATTTTGAGTTATGTTGGTGTTTAGAGTTAGTTAAACATGTTTAGAAACAAAACAACAAGAAAAGAATCCATTTTCCCCATGAACCTTCAATGGCCGAAAGTTCCAAGAAGAAAAGTGAAGATAAATTTGCCTAATTGTGTGTTAATTAGTTGTGCTTGGTGAATTGAGGGATTGGAAAAGAAATGGAGAAAGTTGGAGTGAAATTGGACGCATTGGCCAATTTATGGGATGAAAAATCGACTTAGGTCAATACCGGGTCTAGATGGCTACTTGTGCATTTTTCATTTCATATCATGCATATATATCGAGCCTGAAATAGCTTATGACTGTTAGACACAATTTAATTGAAATATGTGCCATGGATTATGGCTAGGTGGTGAGCCATTAGATACGGGTAAATGATTGTACCCACGGACTGAAAATATGAGTATATCGACTCCTAGAACAGTGAGTAAACTTACTATCGTCTTAATTATCTAGAGTAGATTTATTTAATTGTGTGATTTTATGGAAAAATGGTTTAATTGGAAAATTATTGTGTTTTATGGGAAAATCGGATTTTATAAAATAATTTTATAAAATTTTTAAAAATTTAATAATGATTTCAAAAATAGAGTAATTGGAGACCTATACTATGATTGTGTTGTTTATCTATGATTTTACATTAAATGGCTTACGATAAATGTGGGTATGACTGGTTATTTTTATGATTTAAAGAATATGTGAACTGTTTTGATTTGCCTTGAATGTGTTAAGTGAGCCATGTCATACTATTGTGATTTTATTGGTTGGTGGATTATAAAGTGGGCACTGTAGTGACGGGGGTTTCATGGGCTAGCCTAATTAGAGGGGCACGGTTCCCAATTATTGAGCTTACCTCGATTGGAGAGGCGCGTAGGATAACTCCCGAGGTAGGATTTGAGTACACTTCACGTTGGCCACCACGTGAAATTGGGACTCAGCCAACGCCAAGGAACGGCTGTATTGTCAGAGGTGAAATGTGTTTGTGTGTGTGACAATAAACAGCCTTGGCGGTCTCGGTAAGATGCCTCCGCGGGGTATCCCCGAGAATGGATTTTTGGCAAGGGCCAAGTTTTTGAAAAGTGCATAAGCCATGTTGAGTAATTGGATGGAATCCAATTATTTATATGGGTTGGGATGAATTATTTTAATTGTCTCTTATTACTCGACTTTAGATTATTTTGATGATGTCTGTCTACTCACTGGGATTTTATAATCTCACCCCTTCTTCCTATACATTTTTCAAGCTCAGGACAATTTGTTGATAGTTGATTAAGACGAAAATTAATCTCGGAGTTGCATCTTAGAAAGTAAGGGTTCGTAGCCCAACATCTTCTTAGTCAGTTGAGGGCCCACGTGTCATTGTAAAAGAAATTTTATTCTTCAGTTATTTAATTTAAAATATGTATGAATATATTTAGCTTTTACACCATATTTTTGGCGAGTTTTGGTATTTTTGAAGAAAAATGATGAAGATGCCCCTATGAGCCAGAAAGTAATATTTTATTGTTTTGATTTGGAAATGACTTATGATTTTTTTTTGAAATGTGAGATTTACTAACTGTCGCTCACTGGGGAGATGCAGAAGCTAATGCTAAGCCTTGCGGGGTTTCGATCGGCATTCGGGGTAATGAGTGCCTATCGGGACGTCGCGGCCGTTGTCACGGGCTCGATGGGAGTTCCGGGTCGTGACACCATATGTATTTATTGTGTCAATGTTGTGCTTGGTTTACTTCGTTATGAGCTTAAGATTGTTAAGTAAATGGTTGTGGACATATGGGGGTGAGAAAGGATGTTTGTGGAGGGAGATTGTGGATGGAAAGGTTGGCGTTGATCCTTTAGCGTTATTGTTGAACCTTGCTATCAATCGAAACTGCTCTATTTTTTGAAGTGATATTATAAGTCCCTTGACCTTACTAACAAAATTTTTTTTCAACTAACATCAGGCTTTGGATTTATTGTGGTTGGTGGTAAAGTATATATTTTTGGGAAGATGAATGGATTGAGGGGTATATATTAAAAGAGAGTTTTGCTAGAATGTATGCTCTTTTGGTTAATCAAAAAAGAAAACTATGTGAATATGGGAAACTGGTTGGGAATAAATGGGTATGGAATATTGGGTTGCATCAAAGAGTTTTTCAGTGGGAAATGAGTCATAGAGGTAATCTTTTTAGCTTACTTATTAAGTGTCCATTGGGTAATAGTTTGAAAGATAAGCTAGTGTGCAAATATGTAACTAGTGCAAAATTTTCTACAAAATAAGGAAGTTCTAAAAGAGAGCAATGAGAATGATGAAGTGTGAAAGATAGTTTAGAGTGGCTAAATACCACATGAAGTAAAGATTTCTAGATGACGGTACGGTTGTAGTGAAATGTGAATTAATTAAGCAAGGGTTATTAAGTATGAGCATGATTATGTGTGTTCTATGTCACGACCCAAAACTCCCCATCGAGCCCGTGACAATCGCCGCGAAGCCTCGACAAACATTCTTCACCCCGAATGTCGATCGAAACCTCGCAAGGCTCTCGTATAAGCTTTCGCACTTCCCCGGTGAGTAATAGTTATCAAATAATCAAAATACGAAGGATTACAAATCATTTCCAAATCATAACATAACATATTGTTTTTTTTTTGGCTCACAGGGGCATTTTCGTCATTTTTGTCGAAAACCTCGAAACTTGCTAAAAATGTAGTAAGTAAGCCAAAAATATATATTTAATAATTTAAAAACAAATTAAGTATCTAAAACGTTCATTTGAAGTGAAAATTTGACCATTTGAATATAATAAAAATATTCAATAAAATAAACTATTTTCTTGTAAAATAATTTTCATAAAACTATCGGTACATAATTCTTATAGCGTAAAAGTTAATTATATTCATATATACTATAAAGCAAATAACCAAAGCATAAAATTTCTTTTACAGTGACACGTGGGCCCACATCTATCTAAAATGCATCGGAAGCTGAAAACCTACAGCTTTTACTGATTCGAGTCCAAATGAAGATCCTTGTCAAAGTCAGCAAACTATGGAATTCCCCGAGCCTAAAATGTGAGGAAATGAGGGTGGTGAGATTATAAAATCCCAATGAGTAAACAGATACCATCTAAACTATCTAAAGTCGAGTAAATGGGGACAATTAAAATAAGTCATCATACTGTAATTTCATTACCTTTCAGTTCATTTCAACCAAATAAAATCAATCCATATAAATCGAGTAATCAACTTGGCTTATGAATTTCTTAAAACTTGGGCTTGTGCCAAAACTCATACTCGGTGATACCTTGCGCAGGGCATCCAACTGAGTCCGTCAAGGCTGTTAAAAATTTGTATACACTTAAATTATATTTTTAGTTTGAGAAAAATACAGCCGTTCCTTGGCGTTGGCTGAGTTCCCCTTCACGTGGTGGTTTGGCGTGAAGTGAACCCTAAGCTTTATCCCAGGAGATGTCCTACGCGCCTCTCCGTTCGAGGTAATAATATAATGGAGTTTACCGTGCCCCTCTAATAGGCTGGTCCACGGAACCCCCTCTGCAGTAAATAATTAATATATAATCCACCAATCAATAAAATTCATTCTAGCATGACATGACAATTTATCGCAACCTAACCTCTCAAGGCTGAATACACAGTATAAATAATTCTAACACCAAAATCAGTTTAGCCATTCATGCTCATTTATTATCATAAGCCATTCAATTCAAAACCATAAATTTGCAACACAAACTAGCAGTCTCCAATTACTCTATTTTCAAAACCAATATTCGATTTTTCAGAAAATTTATAAAATCACAATTTCTCTTAAAACATAGTAATTTACCATTTAAACCCATTTTCCATAAAATCACACAGTTGTATAAAACTACTCTAGATAATTAAGACGATAATAAGTTCACTCACAGTTCTAGGAGTCGATGTACTCCTAATCCCAGTCTCCAAGCACAATTTCTGTACTTTTACCAGTGTACTTTGCTCACCACCTATCCACAATGTACAATACATAATTCATCACATCAATGCTTGACCATTATAAAATTAATTCAGGCTCGGTATATATGCATGATAGGATATACAACTTATCCGACTACCGCTTAAATGCGGTGTTGACCTAATTCGGCCTATTATCTCCAATTTAACTCCAAATCAATTCTTCTCACTTTCTACACTCCAATTATAACTAAATTACCTCCATGACTGTGAATGAGATTCAATTTATCAGTCTCGATAGCAAATTACGAAAATACCCCTAGTGGGTAAAAATCGTATTTTTGCTCCGAAAATTTTCATTATTTTTCTAGGCTCATAATTCATCATTTCTTAACCAATTCTCCTAAAATGAAAATCAAATTTATCCTCACTCAACACATGATAAATTCAGCCATTAATGATTGTGGGAGAAAATAAGTTCTTTTCTTGTTGTTTTGTTTCTAAATATGCTAAACTAACTTAAAACACTAACATAATTTAAAATCAAATTAATCTAGCAAGTTTCTCTCTCCTAACCCATTTTTTCAGAATTGAATTCATCATGAAAACATGTAATTTAATCATGAAAAATAAAGAGAAATGCTTGGGAATAAGAAAACTCAAGCTTAATAGAAAAAATCTCACCTTTTTCACTTAATTTCCTTGAAAATTCACACTTTTTGTTTGATTTTCTCTCTCTAGGGTTTTGTTTTTGTTTTCTCTCTCTTCTTGCTGGTTTGGCCGGCCATGGGGTGGAAGATGGGCTGATTTTATGCCTTTTAAAAAGGAAAATAATAAATTAATAAATGCATAACACGTGGCATCATGTCATTGGCCCGTTTTTAAAAATTTAAAAATGTTAATCCTTTTTATCTCCACCACACAATTAGTCAATGGTCAAAATGAGGATAAAGGAAGACCATGTGCTGGAAAAATGTCCTGGTGGTGGAAAATTACAATTTTGCCCCTGGGGTGGCAAAATTACCATTTTACCCTTTTACCCCAAATTATACCGAAATTAAAATTTTTCACTTCTAAACCTCAAATCTTACTCCAATAAGTCAAATTATACTCCAATAAGTCAAATGGGGCCAAAAAAAATCTTTTCTAAAATTCCCATTTTGTTCCCAGGTGGCAAATGACCATTTTGCCCCTAGATAGCGAAAATTCTGATTTGACTCAAAATTGATCCTCGAACTCCGAATCACCATATTAAGCCATTCTGGGACTTTAAAATTCTTAATTTCATCATAAATTCTTTATTTGATCTAGTTCGAGGCTTAAATCAACTTTATTGTACCTCTAGGTACAATACCGACTTTTGTAAATTTTTCGAGACTCTCCTAACATGCAAACATGCTATCCATCACATGTATGTCATGATAAATATTTTTATAGAGTCAGGCTTGTCATCTTCTCCCCCACTTGGATCAACCATATGATCCTTCTTCTTGATTGACTTCGACATCCGATAAATATTAATATTTTAATATTATTTTATTCTAAAAATTTTATCTTGTCTCCTTGGTACCCGAAATACCTTATTATGCCTCACTTGACTTCTGAATCGCCTTTTGTCTCACAAATTCTCCTCCGATAAAATTATTATTATTTTATTGTTATTTTCTCATTTGCGAAATATTTTATCCTAAACTACTCCTTTCGTCTCTTATCACTTTTAAACATTTTAATTGACCTCAATTTGCATTCGATCAACTTTATTTATCACCATATCAAAGTATGGGGTATTTCATTCTATGTAATGCAAAGTTAAATCTTGTTGACCATTTGGTTTTTACTTGTTGTGAAACTTGGAAATTATAAGGGTTGTGGTTCAGCTTATGTGGTTTCTAATGGTTAACTCCAGGGGGTGCTAGGACTTTTCTACTTGCATTGGAAGGGGGCTTTGATCAAAGAGGGAGGAAGAGAGTTGTGGGACATGTTTTTTTTTTTTTACATTATTTAGTGTGTGTGTGGTTGATTAAGAATGAGATAGTATTTAGAAGGAACCTTTGGAAAGTTGAGCAAGTATTTTGTTTAGTGAAAGTGCACATAGCTTATTGGGCTTGTACTAGATGGCTCAGAATTGCTACCTTTATTGTTGATATTTGGCTATGTCCAAATCTTACGAATGTACCTAGTAAAAAACTTAAATCTTTTATTGTTATTAATTGGGTTGCTCATCCTAAGGGGTGGATGAAATTTAACATTGATGGATCTACTAGGGAGAATATGGGGAGGCGGGTATTGATAGGGTTATGAGGAATGATTTCTTTAAAATTATGGTTATGTTTTCAAATTTTGTAAGGGTACATGTAACAAACTTTTCAGAACTTAGGACAATATTTAAAGCATTTATCATCTTTGAATCTTCTAAATGGTAGTCTTCCCATTCCTTGATAATGAAAGTAATTCTGCTAATGTTGCTTAATGCATTAGGGATGTGAATGGAACGCCATGATAATATTGATAGTGGATTCTTATAATAGAGTCTCTAAAAAGAAAAATGAAGAGTTGGAAGATTATTCATACATTGAGAAATGCCAATGCGATTGCTGACCAACTGACTAAAGATTGGGTGTTATTAGAGAATGATTTTATTTATATTTCTCCTTCAGAGTGGTGCTTTCATTTCTTTCAAGATTTATTCAAATGGCCTTAAGTTTTGGAATTATTTTTTTAAGAGTTATTTGTATGGAGTTGGTCTTGATTGAGCTGTACTCAATTCTTGGGGGAAGGTATTCAATGTAGAGTTGGAGAATTCCCTACTACGTATTTAGGATTACCCATTAGAGCTAATCCTAGACGAGTTAAAACTTGGAAACAATTGTTGGATAGAGTGGAGGCTAGATTAGCTAGGTGGAAATCTAAATTATTATCCATAAAAGATAGGGTAATAGTTTTAAGATTGATGTTTGCTAATTTTTTGCTGCATTACATGTATCTTTTTCAGACCCCATAAGAGGTGATTAAGGAAATAGAGAAGATTAAGAGGAGATTTCTATGGAGTGGAGGAGGACTAAAGTCGAGGATGCATTTGGTGGATTGGGGAACCATATGTATTTATCGTGAGCATGATAGGCTTGGCTTACTTAGTTATGAGCTTAAGAATAAAGCATTGTTAAGTAAATGGTTATAAAGATATGGGGGTGAAAAAGGATGTTTGTGGAGGGAGATTGCGGATGGAAAAGTTGGCGTTGATTCTTTAGCATTACTGTCAAACATTGTTGTTAATTACAACTGCTTTACTTTGTGGAGCGATATTATAAGTCCCTTTTCCCTACTAACAAATTTTTTATACAATTAACATCAAGTTTTGGATTTATTGTGGGTGACGCCAAAGTATATCTTTTTGGGAAGATGAGTGGATTGAGGGGCCTATATTAAGAGAGAGTTTTGCTAGAATGTATTCTTTTTTGGCTAATCGAAAAGGAACACTGTGTGAGTATGGGAAACTAGTTGGGAATAAATGGGTATGGAATATTGAATTGCATTAGAGAGATTTTCAGTGGGAAATGAGTCATAGATATATTCTTGTCAGCTTACTTAATGAGTGTCCATTGGGTAATAGTTTGAAAGATAAGCTAGTGTCCAAACATGAAACTAGTGCAAAAGTTTCTACAAAATAGGGCAGTGTTGAAAAAGAGTAATAAGAGTGATGAAGTGTGGAAGGTAGTTTGGAGTGGGTAGGTACCACATAAAGTAGAGATTTTTAGATGGCAGTAAGGTTGCAGTGAAGTGTGAATTAATTAAGAGAGGGTTATTGAGTTTAAGCATGATTATGTGTGTTTTATGTAATGCAAAGTTAAATAGTGTTAAGCATTTGGTTTTTACTTGTTATGATACTTGGAAATTATGGGGGTTGTGGTTCAACTTATGTGGTTTTTAATGGTTAACCCTAAAGGATGCGATAACTTTTTTACTTGCTTTGGAAGAAGGTTTTGATCAAAAAAATAGGAAGAGAGTTATAGGACATGTCTTTTTTTTTTTTCACATTATTCAGTGTGTGTGGTTGATTAGGAATGAGATAGTATTTAAAGGGAAGCTTTGGGCACTTGATCAAGTATTTGGTTTACAAAAGATGCATGTAGCTTATTGGGCTTGTGCTAGATGGCTCGGTATTGGTACCTTTATTGTTGATATTTGGCTATGTCCAAATCTTACAAAAGTACCTGGTACAAAACCTAAACCTAAGGGGTGGATGAAGTTTAATGTTGATGGATCTACTAAGGGGAATATGGGGATGCTGGTATCAATGGGGTTATCAGGAATGATTTCTCTAAAATTATGGTTATGTTTTCAAAATCTGTAAAGGTACATAAAGCAAACTTTTCAGAACTTAGGGTAGTACTTGAAGCATTTATCATATTTGAATCTTTTAAACGGTAGGCTTCCCATTCCCTGATGATGAAAGTGATTCTACTAATGTTGCTAAATGCATTAGGGATGCGAATAGTGCACCATGAAAATATCGACAGTGGATTCTTATAATAAAGTTTTTAAAAAAAATGAAGAGTTGGAATGGTATTCGTATGTTGAGAAGAGCAAATAAGGTTGTTGACCAATTGGCTAAAGATTAGGTGTTATTAGAGAATGATTTTATTCATATTTGTCCTTAAGGATGGTGCTTTCATTTCTTTCAAGATTTAATTTGAATGGGAATTTGTTAGTCTTGTACATGTGCTACTGGTTGATTTTCTCAATTTCTAAGAGGTGTTGGTAAATGCTAATGACAGGGTTCTCAACTTTTACAATTAAGCCATCATTGAACCGATTACTAGCAAAATTTATGGCATATGGCTATGTGCTTGGTTGTAAGTAGTGCTAGTTTCTAGTAGGGAAGGTGATTATTGTGGTTTATATTGTATTCAACATTGGGAATTGGTGGTTGTGCTCTTTGATTTAATATTTCGGGTATTGGAAGACTGATGGTTACTATGCTATCGTTGGTTTATCATTTTAATCATAGACTTCATTTTTGTAATGAGGATACACCTTTGATTATATTAATGAATAACTTTTAACAAAAAAATTAATTGAAATTGACTAATGTTCAATTGGTTTATTCAGTTTTCATAGTTTTTCATTATTTTTCAATAACTTTTAACAAAAATTTTCAACAATATTTAAAAAAAAAAAGGGATTAAAACTCTCACATATAAAAAATGTTTAAACATAAAAATTCAACTAATTCAATCAGGATTACTTGATATTGTTAAACATTTTATGATAGTTAATTGGATTTTGAGAATATTGGAATTAAAAAGACCATAATCAACTCAAAAGAACTAACATTACATTCAAAGGACTTAACTTTTATATTCAACGAAGAAAAGAGAAATGAACCTATGATATTTATTGGTAATTAAGGAGAGAGAGAGAGAGAGAGAGAGAGAGGCGTTGCTAACTTATTGATTTTAGGTGTTGGTGGCTTATGGCAATTTACAAAGAATCGGTGATGAGGTAAAGGTGATGATGGGAAGAACAGAGGTGAATCTATTTCATCAAGTCGTTGACAAGCTTGGTGATTCAGGTGAATTGGTAGTTTTCTGGTGGCTTTTGGCAAATATTCTGATGGTGGACTAATGGTGGTGGCGGGGGATTGTGTAATCATGGAGTAGGGTTTTTTAGGTATGAGGCAAATGAGGTGGGAATTATAGGGCTTAGGGGAACGAGGGAAAAACTAATATACAAGAATGCAAAATTTTGAATTTAATAATATAAAAAGCTTAAAATAGTATATTTTTTAAAAAAAAACGTTAAGCGTTTACTATCCATAAGAGATAGGGTAATAATTTTATGATCAGTGTTTACCAATTTGCCACTGCATTACATGTCTCTTTTTTGGATCCCACAAGGGGTGATTAAGGAAATAGAGAAAATTGAGAAGAGATTTCTTTGGAGTGGAGGAGGACCAAAGTTGAGGATGCATTTGGTGGATTGGGGAACCATATGTATTTATTGTGAGAATAATGGGCTTGGTTTACTTAGTTATGAGCTTAAGAATAAAGCATTGTTAAGTAAATGGTTGTGGAGATATGAGGGTGAGAAAGGATGTTTATGGATGTAGATTGTGGATGGAAAGGTTGGCGTTGATCCTTTAGCATTACTGTTGAACTTTGTTGTTAATCAAAACTGCTCTACTTTGTGAAGTGATATTAGAAGTCCCTTTTCCCTATTAACAAATTTTTAATACAACTAACATTAGGCTTTGGATTTATAGTGGGTGATGGCAAAGTATATCTTTTTAGGAAGATGAGTGGATTGGGGGGCATATATTAAGAGAGAGTTTTGCTAAAATGTATGCTCTTTTGGTTAATCAAAAAGGAAAATTGTGAGTATGGGAAACTGGTTGGGAATAAATGGGTATGGAATATTGTGTTGCATCAAAGAGTTTTTTAGTGGGAAATGAGTCATAGAGATAACTTTTTAGCTTACTCATTGAGTGTCCATTGGGTAATAGTTTGAAAGATAAGCTAGTGTGCAAACATGTAACTAGTGCAAAATTTTCTACAAAATAAGGAAGTGCTAAAAGAGAGTAATGAGTGTGATAAAGTGAGGAAGATAGTTTAGAGTGGGTAAATACCACATGAAGTAGAGATTTTTATATGGCAGTAAGGTTGAAGTGAAATGTGAATTAATTAAGTGAGGGTTATTGAGCATGAGCATGATTATGTGTGTTCAATGTAATGCAAAGTTAAATAGTGTTGATGTCAAGCCCGACCTTATAAAATACTTGTCATGTCATTCATATGATTGACAATATGCTTGCATACTTGGAAAGCCCTAAAAGAAAAATCATTAACACACGACAATGTACCAAATGATATAATTAAGTTAATTTAAGCCTCGAACTAGATCAAATAGAGAATTTAAAATGAAATTAAGAATATTAAAGTCCCAGAATGGTTTAATATAGTGATTTGGAGTTCGAGGATCAATTTGGAGTCAAACCAAAATTTTCACTATTCAGGGGTAAAATGGTCATTTGCCACCTAGGGACACAATGGGAATTTTTAAAAAAGATTTTTTTGGCACCATTTGACTTATTGGAGTATAATTTAAGGGTTTGGCATTGAAAAAGTTTAATTCCGATGATTTCTAGAGTGTAGGGGTAAAATTGTAATTTTACCACCCGCGAACAAAATTTGAGATTTTGAGAGAATTTAGATCAAATTTGACAAATTGGAGAATGATATGAGTATAAGGGATGAAAAATATGTCTATAGGGCAATTTTTCAGTTTTGGGGGCAAAAATGTAATTTTTAACTTTTACAAGGGCAAAAGTGTAAATTTCAAAAAATTACTCCACCAAGAATTTGGATAAGTCTGAGAATTTTATCTAAGCTATGGATATGTGGGACAAGAGTATGGTGAAAATTTGGAAACAAATGGATGGCTAGAATTTAAGGAATTAATAAAACATTAGAAAAATGAATAAAATAATATTATATTATTTTAGCCTTTAAAAATGTCAAAATTCCAGAATTCTCATCTTCTTCAGCCGTCCAAACTAGTAGAGAAAAGAGGGAAAAGAAATAAGAACCCTACCTGAAAAATTTGGGGAAAATCAAGAGAAATCAAGAAATCAAGCATTAAAAAGGTAAATTTCATTAATTTTCCTTGTGATTTTCACTACCCATGCATTTTTTTCTCATTTCCATGCAAAATTAGAAAGTGGGTATGGACGCCCATGCTGGCCAAACCTCCATGGATGAGTTTTGAACTTGAGTTTTGATTGATTTTAATTGAATTAAGTGATTTTAGTTAGGTTGTATTGAAATATAGCAAAAATAAGCTAGAGATATAATTTTCTCCCATTGAAACCCATTATGCCGAATTTTTTAGGGGAATATTGGCTGCTGATCTTGATGTTTATTTGTTGAATTATGATAAATAATGATGAATTATGAGCCTAGAAAAATAATGGGAATTTTCGGAGCAAAAATATGAATTTTTACCCACTAGGGGTATTTTCGTAATTTGTTGTCGAGACTGATAATTTGTACCACACTAATGGACATTAAGTCAATTTGGGTGCAATTGAGGTATAGAAACTGAAAAAAAAATTAATTTGGAGTTTAAACAGATGCGTATATCGATTTATCGGGTAAAAGATCGAAATAGGTTAACACCGCGTTTAGGCAAAATTTAGACAATTTTGCATTCCATATCAAGCATTAGTAGTCTAAATTAGTTGAATTTCAATTTAGTACCAATGTGGTGAATTTCTCGATTTTGTATTGTGTCAAGGTGGTGAGTCCTTCGATAAAGGCAAGGGAATTGCACCCGAGGACCAGTAGTCTGAATATTTCAAAAATCCCTACTCTAGACACTGTGAGTAACCTTACCATCACTTTAATTATCTAAAGTATGTTTTTATTCGGTTTTGGTGAATTTTATGAAAATGAGTTAAAATGGTAAATTTTTATGTTTTGTAAACAAAATGAGTTTAAATGAAATGTTTTATAAATTGTCTTGAAACGAAATAACTATTTTGAAAATAGAGTAATTGGAGACCACTGATATGTTATAAATTTAAAATTGAATTAATGGCTTATGTTATTGTATTGGCATGACTGGTTGTGCTGTAATTTTTATGAATTGTATGAATTGCTTTATTTTACCCTTGCAGGCTGGGTAGTAATATATTAGCCCTGTCATGCTGTCAAAATTTTATTGTATGGTGGGTTTGACCTGCTGCAGTGGGCTGGGTTCTGTGGACTAGCCTATTAGAGGGGCACAGAATCCTGTTATATTTTTACCTCGGTTAGAGAGGAGAGTAGGGTAACTCCCGAGGTATAACTTTTAGAGTTCACTTCACGCCAAACCACCACGTGAAGGGGAACTCGGACAACGCCAAGGAACGGTTATGTTTTCAAAATAAAAACATGACTTTCTAATAGCCTTGGCGGACTCAGTTGGGATAGCCCTCGGCCAAGGTATCCCAAATAACTGAGTATGATAATAATTTTTGGCATGAGCCAAGCTTTTTAAGAAATTCATAAGCCATACTGATTACTTGCTTTAAATAAATTGATTTCATTTGGTTGAAATAAGTTGAAAGATGATAAATTACAGTTTGATGAAATGTTTTAATAGTCTCATTTTACTCGAATTTAGATATTTTGAGTGATTTTTGTTTACTCACTGGGATTTTATAATCTCACCACCCTCATTTCCACCCATTTAAGGCTCAGAATAGATTGTAGATAACTGATATCGGCGAGGACTACAGTTGAACTTGCCACATCCAAAAACTGTAAGTTCATTTCTTTTGATACTTTTGGTCATTCGTGGGCCCACGTGTCACTGTAAATTAATTTAATACTTTGGTTATCTGCATTACAAAATGTAGGAATTTATTTTGCTTTTACACTGTCAAAATTATTTATGCAGTGTTCTTAAAATATTATTTTATGTGAAAATTGAATATTTTATTTAATAATTTTATTTTATTCTAACAGTCATAATTCCATTTTAAACGAATGTTTTAGACATCCAAAATTATTTTTGATTATGAAATATGTGTTTTCCACTTACATACTATATTTTTAACTGATTTTGAGATTTTTGGGATAAATGACAAAAAAAAAAAAAAACCCCTGTGAGACGAAAATTATTATTTTATTTGTTTATGTTGGAAATAGTTTAAAATCTTTTAGAATGTGGTATTTGGCAACAGTTACCCACAAGGGAAATGAGAAGCTGATATTAAAGCCTTGCAAGGTTCCGGTTGACATTCCGAGTAATGAATGTCGATCAAGACGTCGTGACGATTGTCACGGGCTCGATGGGAGTTCCGGGTCGTGACAATTAAGTTGGTATCAGAGCTTTTGGTTTTAAAGATTAGAGATTTTGGGTTTAAAGTTATTTAAAAGCTATTTTAAAAATTTACAGTGTCAGTGTGGCCCCAAGTTAAGTTAGGTCAGGTTGAATAAAATACATGCATAAGCATATAGAGCCTGAGGTTGCCTAAACTCACTTTGTTCCCTCTTATAGATTATTATGTCTCCTCGATGCGAAACACCACCTCTCACTAGATCAGTTGGGAGGGGAAGAGGTCATTTCCAACGTCGTCAATTAGGTGCAATCGAGGAGGAATCGACTGCATCCACCATTCGGGCAGCACCTGCTGCTGAACAGACCGAGACTCCTCCACATCCTCCACCTCCTCCGCCACTTACTAGTATTTCTGCCATGCCTCTTGAGGCAGTTCAGGCATTGGCAGCCTTCTTTACTGCTATTGCTGGCCAGGCTCAGGCTGGTCAAGCTCTTCCTACAGTTCTTCCAGCTGCTCTTTCAGTACCACCACCCCCACCTCCTATCCCACGACCAGTGCTGGATGTTTCTAATTTTAAGAAGCTTAAGGAGGCTAGGCAACATAGTTGTGTTTCTTTTATGGGTGAGTCGGACGCAACCGTGGCTAAAGAGGTGGTGCGAATGGCTTTAAGAGCTGAACAACTTGCGAATGAAAATAGGAGTCTACGAGCTGAGTTAGCAAAAAGGAGAAATCTAAGTGTATCTTCTAGTCAGCCACTAAAAAGGGGCAAAGACTCCTCTGTTTCAGGAAGTTCACGTAGATGCAGAAATTGTGGGAATTATCATGTTGGGCTGTGCAGAGGGCCTGCACGATGTTTTCATTGTGATCAATCGGGTCACATTAGGAGAGATTGCCCACAGTTAGGACGGGCTACGGTAGTTGCTCCATCTCCACCAGCTCATACGGATATGCAGAGGAGAGATTCCTCTGGATTGCAACCGAGACAGGGATGATTTTGACATACCACCAAGGGTAGATTAAATATGTTGAAATTAGTGCTCTAATAAAGTACATATGATAGAAAGCTAGTTTTATGTTGTAGTTTTCATGATCATGAAATATATAAAGATTATCAATATATGGACATACATTTGGAGTTGTAATTTACAAGTTTGAAGTATTTAAGATATGATTAAATGGAATTAGCATTAGTTAAGGTACGTAAATCTTTTAATTAATTTCTATGGAGTATGAGTGATAGTAGAATGGAGGAACATAGTGCAGTGATGCTATATGGTGAAATCACTATACAATATGGAAAGGGTAATTTCGAGTGGGATTTATTGACTGATGATAAGTGATGAGCAATTTGAGATACATGTAGCTATGAATAAATTTGGAGATTTTTGCTTAAGCAAACTTGTATTAAATGTTATGGTAAAGATATATGAATGTTAGTGGCAAAATAAATACGTTAAACCAATGTTTTGATCGCAAACTTGTGATAGAAAGTTAGTCTTGCTAATTGTGGTATAGACTCAGAGGGAAGCCACACGATTGTGAATAATTGAGGTAGTAGCTTTAAAGGTGGAAGAGTTGCTAAGATAAAGTGAATTCAAACCGCTGCAACGCCACAGTACTGACTATCAAACGCTATCACGTTAAGAACCCCTAATGGCTAGAAAACAAGAGCAAATTGAGAGTGGCATGAAGATGAAACTCACGAGTTGAAGAATGGTCATTGGTTTTCATGATAAGCTTTGTTGTTTGGAGTCTTACGTGCATTAGGAGGTAATAAGATAAATATGATGAGTGAAATTGCAGAGTTTTTTTTTTTATTTGCCTTATATATATTGGCATGTAAGAGAAAGAAAAGTTAGAGAATTTTTGAGATGGCTATATAAAAAATAAATTAACATGTGGAGTGTTAAGATGAATAATATGATAACTGAAGTCAAATCTTAAGAAATAAAGAAGACAAGAGATTAAGTCTTGTTAAAGACTAAAGAGGAAGCGAGCGAAAGGTTAGATGAATGTATGAGATACTGATAAGAGATGTCAATACCAAGTGAGGAAAATGTAAGTAAAGATTTCAATAATGATATAGCAAATGAGTTTATATAGAATATTGTTATGAGAATATACTGATCTTGTCTTGACATTGTTGAAAGGAAAGGATTAGTAACAACACAAGTAAACTAGGTGACATGTTAGAAACCCATGGAGATAAATTGAAGCATGAGTAGTTGAGCATGACTTTATGGAAATGATGTACTTGGTGTATAAAAGAGTAAATAAGTGATTAAGTGTTTCAAGAATGTTTACACGCCCTTGATAAAGAATTATAAGTTATACATGATGAGCATAAGATGCGTGACTTTGAAACTTGCTAAGGAGCCAAATGGCTAAGTTACGGGTTAAATGATCATATGTTGTGAGACATAAATTTAAAATAAATATCCCTAAGGAAATACTCATGAAAAGTTTTCTCATGGATCTTGTGAAAGCAAGCACTAAGTTATGTAGTTATAAAAAGGAAGCTATAAACTGAGAGTGGTATAAGTATTAACATTAAAAAGTACTTGAGGAGAATTTAGTTTCAAGTCTTGTAATTTCAAGCACAATTTGTAAAGTAGTTAAGGAAGAATGGTGTTATATTCATATGAAAGAGTGGAATAAAGGATGATAGAAGTTAACCTTGAGAATGAAGTCAGATAATGAAACTTTCTTAATATATTATGGGAATTGGAATTTGAAAATACGTGAGGCATACATGATTCAAATGAATCTGAGTTTTAAGTGACAAATAAATATCGAAATGCAATAAGGATACAATATATATAGGAGACATGAAGGATAATCGAGGAATAAGGATGACTTTTAGGAATTGTAGTATTGCATAAGATGCAATGATCAAGTCAAGATAAATCTTTGAGATACCAATGGGATTATAAAACATACACGCATAATAGATTATAATT
Organism: Theobroma cacao; assembly: GCF_053813885.1. NCBI lineage: Eukaryota > Viridiplantae > Streptophyta > Magnoliopsida > Malvales > Malvaceae > Theobroma > Theobroma cacao. Next base: position 17,992,545 of record NC_142648.1, on the reverse strand, counting down.
CAATGGAGATGACATTGTGATGCAATGATATACTGTACAAGGAAACTTAAGCATATAATTGGAAATGATAAGAAGAGAATATAAGTATATAAATGATGAGGAACTATGCACAGACATGATGAGAATTTGTATGAATTATGAAGATTATTCTATCGAATCTTGATTATGGATGGGAATGAACAAAGAGAAATTAGTCTGAAGGCAATTGAAAACAGAGACTCGTATACATAATGAGGAATATAGACATTTGAATGTACATGTAAATGTATGTGTGGAGTAGTGATGTACCCAACTAAAACGAATAATGGTTTTAGTGGTTCGAGATTTGAACTCAATATATTTGATGAGTTGTATAGATAATGTAACGATTAAGAATCTTATCAGAAGACGATTTATGGCGACCAAAGGAATTTTGGAGAAATAGTTAAGGGAATATAATCTAAAGTACGATTAAGCTATATAAGATGGATTAATAGGATTAAGAAGATTGAAATTTCCTAAATGCAAAGTAAATATGAAGTATGTGGAAATAATTAAAGCCATTAATTTTCCCGAGAGCTGAGGATATGTATAGGAATGAGTATGGCGTGTTAATGATATTGTAAACTACACAATAGTGTATGAGGATGGGATGAATGAATGAAAGTTGAGAAATTTAATATGGAATGAAGTAATAAGATAGTGATTGGTATACCTAAATAAGTATAAAATGCGACCGAAATCAGTATGATTGGGATGGAGTTATGGTTCAAGTTTAATGATAGTAATAGAAGCATGCTTGGTGTCTCGATATAAGAGATCATAATTGTGAAGGTTATTGTTGATTTGATTTTAAAGGATAATAATAGACATAAGTGAAGTACTCGAGTTGAATTAGAGGTAAATGAGGTGAACAAATCGAAATTCCCTATAAAGGGGAGGACATAAAAAGTCGAGCATTAGATGAGAAAATAATACCCCCACCTTTTCTCTGAGTTCAGTACATGAAATTTTGAGGTCAAAATTTTATTTTAAAGGGGGTAGTGTTGTCAAGCCCGACCTTATAAAATACTTGTCATGTCGTTCATATGATTGACAATATGCTCAAAAGAAAAATCGTTAAAAGATGACAATGTACCAAATCATACAATTAAGCTAATTTAAGCCTCGAACTAGATCAAATAGAGAATTTAAAATGAAATTAAGAATATTAAAGTCCCATAATGGTTTAATTTAGTGATTTGGAGTTCGAGGATCAATTTGGAGTCAAACCGAATTTTCACTGTGTAGGGGTCAAATGGTCATTTGTCACCTAGAGACACAATGAGAATTTTTAGAAAAGATTTTGTTGGCCCCATTTGACTTATTGGAGTATAATTTGAGGGTTTGGCATTGAAAAAGTGTAATTCCGGTGATCTCTAGAGTGTAGGGGTAAAATTGTAATTTTACCACCCGCGGATAAAATTTGAGATTTTGAGAGAATTTAGATCAAATTTGACAAATTGGAGAATGGTATGAGTATAAGGGATGAAAAATATGTCTATGGGCAATTTTTCAATTTTTGGGGCAAAAATGTAATTTTTGACTTTTACAGGGGTAAAAGTGTAAATTTCAAAAAATTACTCCACCAAGACTTTGGATAAGTCTGAGAATTTTATCTAAGCTATGGATATGTGGGACAAGAGTATGGTGAAAATTTGGAAACAAATGGATGGCTAGAATTTAAGGAATTAATAAAACATTAAAAAAATGAATAAAATAATATTATATTATTTTAGCCTTTAAAAATGTCAAAATTCCAGAATTCTCATCTTCTTCAGCCATCCAAACCAGTAGAGAAAAGAGGGAAAAGAAATAAGAACCCTACCTGAAAATTTTGGGGAAAATCAAGAGAAATCAAGAAATCAAGCATTAAAAAGGTAAATTTTATTGATTTTCCTTGTGATTTTCACTACCCATGCATTTTTTTCTCATTTCCATGTAAAATTAGAAAGTGGGTATGGACACCCATGTTGGCCAAACCTCCATGGATGAGTTTTGAACTTGACTTTTGGTTGATTTTAATTGAATTAAGTGATTTTAGTTAGGTTATATTGAAATATAGCAAAAATAAGCTAGAGATATAATTTTCTCCCATTGAAACCCATTATGCCGAATTTTCTAGGGGAATATTGGCTGCTGATCTTGATTTTTATTTGAGGAATTATGATGAATAATGATGAATTATGAGCCTAGAAAAATAATGAGAATTTTCAGAGCAAAAATACGAATTTTTACCCACTAGGGGTATTTTCGTAATTTATTGTCGAGACTGATAATTTGCGTCACACTGAGGGACATTAAGTCAATTTGGGTGCAATTGAGGTATAGAAACTGAAAAAAAAATTAATTTGGAGTTTAAACAGACGCATATATCGATTTATCGGGTCAAAAACTGAAATAGGTTAACACCGCATTTAGGCAAAATTTAGACATATTTGCATTCCATATCAAGCATTAGTAGTCTAAATTAGTTTAATTTCAATTTAGTACCAATGTGGTGAATTTCTCGATTTTGTACTATGTCAAGGTGATGAGTGTTACGATAAAGGCAAGGAAATTGCACCCGAGGACTAGTAGTCTAAGTATTTCGAAAATCCCTACTCTAGACACTGTGAGTAACCTTACCATCACTTTAATTATCTAAAGTATGTTTTTATTCGGTTTTGCTAAATTTTATGAAAATGAGTTCAAATGGTAAATTTTTATGTTTTGTAAACAAAATGAGTTTAAATGAAAATATTTTATAAATTGTCTTGAAACGAAATAACGATTTTGAAAATAGAGTAATTGGAGACCACTGATATGTTGTAAATTTAAAATTGAATTAATGGCTTATGTTATTGTATTGGCATGACTGGCTGTGCTGTATTTTTTATGAATTGTATGAATTGATTTATTTTACCTTTGCAGGCTGGGTAGTAATATATTAGCCCTGTCATGCTGTCAAAATTTTATTGTATGGTGGGTTTGACCTGCTGCAGTGGGCTGGGTTCTGTGGACTAGCCTATTTGAGGGGCATAGAATCCTGTTATATTTTTACCTCAGTTGGAGAGGCGAGTAGGGTAACTCCCGAGGTATAACTTTTAGAGTTCACTTCACGCCAAACCACCACGTGAAGGGGAACTCGGCCAACGCCAAGGAACAACTATGTTTTCAAAATAAAAACATGACTTTCTAATAGCCTTGGCGGACTCAGTTGGGATAGCCCTTGGCTAAGGTATCCCAAATAATTGAGTATGATAATAATTTTTGGTATGAGCCAAGCTTTTTAAGAAATTCATAAGCCATACTGATTACTTGCTTTAAATAAATTGATTTCATTTGGTTGAAATAAGTTGAAAGATGATAAATTACAGTTTGATGAAATGTTTTAATAGTCTCATTTTACTCGACTTTAGATATTTTGAGTGATGTTTGTTTACTCACTGGGATTTTATAATCTCACCACCCTCTTTTCCACCCATTTCAGGCTCAGAATAGATTGTAGATAACTGATATCGGCGAGGATTACAACTGAACTTGCCACATCCAAAAACTGTAGGTTCATTTCTTTTGATACTTTTGGTCATTCGTGGGCCCACGTGTCATTATAAATTAATTCTATACTTTGGTTATCTGCATTACAGTATGTAAGAATTTATTTTGCTTTTACACTATAAAAATTATTTATGCAGTGTTCTTAAAATATTATTTTATATGAAAATTGAATATTTTATTTAATAATTTTATTATATTCTAACAGTCATAATTCCATTTTAAACGAATGTTTTAGACATCCAAAATTATTTTTGATTATGAAATATGTGTTTTCCACTTAGATACTATATTTTTAACTGATTTTGAGATTTTTGGGATAAATGAGAAAAAAAAAATACCCCTATGAGACAAAAATGATTATTTTATTTGTTTAAGTTGGAAACAGTTTAAAATCTTTTAGAATGTGGTATTTGGCAACAGTTACCCACAGGGGAAATGAGAAGCTGATATTAAAGCCTTGCGGGGTTTCGATTGACATTCCGGGTAATGAATGTCGATCGAGACGTCGTGGCGGTTGTCACGGGCTCGATGGGAGTTCCCGGTCGTGACAGTTGAGCATTTTTGTTTTTCCTTGTTGTGAGACTTGGAAATTATAGGGGTTGTAGTTCAGCTTATGTGTTTTCTAATGGTTATCTCTAAAGAATGCTAGGGCTTTTATACTTGCATTGGAAGGGGGCTTTGATTAAAGAGGGAGGAAGAGAGTTGTGGGACATGACTTTCTTTTTTTTACATTATTTAGTGTGTGTGGTTGATTAGGAATGAGATAGTATTTAGAAGGGACCCTTGGGAAGTTAAGCAAGTATTTGGTTTAGTGAAGGTGCACATAGCTTATTGGGCATGTGCTCAATGGCTTAGAATTACTACCTTTATTGTTGATATTTGGCCATGTCCAAATCTTACAAATGCACTTCGTAAAATATTTAAACCTTTTATTGTTATTAATTGGGTTGCTCATCCTGAGGGGTGGATGAAATTTAGCGTTGATGGATCTACTAGGGATAATGCAGGGAGGTGGGTATCAATACAGTTATGAGGAATGATTTCTCTAAAATTATGGTTATGTTTTCAAAATTTGTAAGGGTACATGAAACAAACATTTCAGAACTTAGGACAATATTTGAAGCATTTATCATCTTTGAATCTTCTAAATGGCAGCGTTCCCATTCCTTGAGAATGAAAGTGATTCTGCTAATGTTGCTAAATGCATTAGGGATGCGAATAAAACGGCATGATAATATTGATAGTGAATTCTTATAAAAGAGTCTCTAAAAAGAAAAAATGAAAGTTGGAAGATTATTCAGACATTGAGAAGTGTAAATGAGGTTGCTGACCAACTGGCTAAAGATTGGGTGTTATTAAAGAATAATTTTATTCATATTTCTCCTTTAAGATGGTGCTTTCATGATTTATTTTGGATGGAAATTTGCTAGTCTTGTACATGTGCTACTAGTTGATTTTCTCAATTTCTAGGAGGGGTTGGTAAATGGTGATGACAAGGTTCTTGACTTTTATGATTATGCTATCACTGAACCGATTACTTGCAATATTTATGGAGTGTGGCTATGCGCTTAACTGTAAGGAGTGCTGCTTTCTAGTAGGGAAGGTGATTATTGTGGTTTATGTTGTATTCAACCTTGTTAAGCGGTGGTTGTGTTCATTCTTTTAATGTTTAGAATGTTGAAAGTCTGATGGTTACTATGCAAGCTTTGGTTTATCGTTTTAATCATAGACTTCAATTCTATAATGGGGTTGCCCTTTCCATTATATTAATGAATACCTTTCAAAAAAAATTAATTGAAATTAACCAATGTTCAATTGGTTTATTCAATTTTCATAGTTTTTCATCATTTTTTAAATAACTTTTAACAATAATTTTCAACAGCATTTAAAAAAAAAAGACTAAACTCTCACATATCAAGAATGTTTTAACATAAAAATTCAACTAGTTTAATCAAACTGTTTGATATTGTTAAACATTTTATGATAGTTAATTGGATTTTGAAAATATATGAATTAAAAAAGACTATTATCAACTCAAAAGAACTAACATTACATTCAAAGAACTGAACTTTTAAATTCAAGGAAGTAAAGAGAAATAAACCTATTATATTTATTGGTAATTAAACATAGAGAGAGAGAGAGAGAGAGAGAGAGAGAGAGAGAGAGAGAGAGAGAGAGAGAGGGAGGCATTGCTGACCTATTGATTTTAGGTGTTGGTGACTTCGGGCAATTTGCAAAGAATCAGTGATGATGGGAAGAACAGAGGTGAATCTATTTCTTCAAGTTGTTGACAGGCTTGGTGTTTCAAGTGAATCAGTGGTTTTCTTGTGGGTTTTCGCAAATATTCTGATGGTGGGCTAACGGTGGTGGAGGGGGATTGTGTAATCGTGGAGTAGGGTTTTTTGGGTATGAGGCAAATGAGGCAGGAATTATGGGGCTCAGGGGAACTAGGGCAAATCTAATATATAGGAATGCAAAATTATAAATTTAATAACAAAAAATCCTTAAATAAATATATTATTTTTTTAAAAAAAGTTAAGCTTTTATTATTGATAAATAACAATAAGCCAAAAGTGATAGCTTATTAGCTTATTAAGTACATAAGGCAATAGTAAAAAGGAGAAAAAAAACCCCAAAAATAAAAAATGATAGCTAGAGATGGGGATATCTAGCTGTTAAGGTACCAATCTCTCTTGCTTTATGCTCACATATTTTTGTCCAATAGCAGCATTATACAATAAATGCTGAATCTTGCTGTCCTAATCTCTAAACATTTAAGAATTTAACACAATGGTTCTGAACATTTAATTTAGTGATTATACATGTATCATATGTTTAAAACTCTAAATTTGAATACTCTTCTTCTAAATTAAAAAAAACCTCTTAACTAGTACATATTTACAATACTTTATTCATATTTGTAATAATATAAACTGCTATTATTTTTAATGAGAATAAATAGACAAATTTAATTAAGTAAATTAGACTAGATTTTGAAAGTAACAAAAAGATGTGTTTTGGTCAACTCAAATCAAATTGGCCTAATTAACAACTCTAAACCTTAAACTAGAGATTGAGCTTAGCTCATCTAATTAAATCATATTTATTTTTGAAATATTAAAAATATTTTATACTAATGTTTCAATATTTGTAAATATATTTTCAAATTAAAATTAAGTAAAAATAATATTTATTAATATAATAATATCTCGAACCAAAATTGAATCTACCAAATCTTGTTCAATGTCCAAGTAGACTCGGACTAACCTAGAGGCTTGACAAATAGCTTGATCCATTGATGAGTCTAGTAAAAAACTACAACTATTTTACTTTTTCTCTTTAAAGCTTAAAACAACCTTATATAATATACAAATACACACGCATACACAGACACACATATATAATTATTAACTAAATTGAAAAATAAATTTTACAACAACTATAGATATAGAAATAGTTAAGTTCAAAAACTTGTAATTTTTCTTGATAAGGTAAAGCTAAAGAAAGTCACTTATGGTTAAGTCAAAAGAAATCGTTTAAACAAATATAAGAGAATAAAGCAATTAGAGATATATTTACATATACTCAATACTTGATGATCTCTGACCAAAAACTATTGTTAAGAAATACTATAGTCAATTCATCGACAACTTTTGAAAAAGAAAATCAATTCCTATGAATTTACCACCTGAAAGAGTTATTATTATTGTTATTATTTTGCTAAGCCATGATTTCACTATGAAAGCTTTAACTTTGAAAAAAGTTAAGCAGTGAAGACAACAAAAGCCCCACCATCATGATTGCTTTAAACCAGCACATATAATTCAAGCAATGTTGCCTTGTTTCTGATGGAATTTAACATAATTATGTATATGATGTTGCAATAAGACAGAAAATTTGGAGACAAATTAGAATGCATTTTTCTTATTATGATCTCTCTTCCTTTCCTTCACTTATCTAATCTCGATTAGGAAGACAAAGAGGGGCTCAAAAGCCCCAAAGTCTGATAACTTTATTACATGGAATTATTTTGTCAAATTTCGGGTACTAAAATAGTTAAGCTCTTGAGCTTTAGGTTCAGATTTAGGTAGTTTTATTTGCTTTTCTTAATTTAGTTTAAATCATGTTGAGTCACTTTAATTCAAGTTGTTTTAGTTTAATTTTATGTTAAAATGTCTTAAGTGTAGCTATTACTTTTTTAGTCTCTTGTTTGATTTCCTATGTGAGTTAGGGTTTTCACATTTTTTAACCTTGTTAGGTGCCTCTGCACCTTTTGAACTTTATTAGGTGCTTTTGCACCTTTCAAACTTTATTAGGTGCCTTAATACCTTTTGAACTTTGTTAGGTGCCTTAGAACCTCTAGAACTTTGTAAGGTACGTACCTTTTGAACTTTGTTCGGTGCCTTAGCACCGTTTGACTTTATTAGGCACCTTAGCACCTTTAGACTTTGTAGGTGCCATAGCACCTGTGGATTTTGGCCATGAGCCTTAACACGAAGAAACATGTGCTTTATTACACTTTTGATATTGGATTTGTGTATAATCATATTTGGATCATTTGTATTACATGTTTGTTCATATGTTATGCTTGCTTGTGTGCTTATTTGGATTGCACACATTATCATGATTGTGTTAATGTATGCTTGAAAATTTGATTGTTGAATTGATCAGATTAAATTCCTTGGTTGAAATATGTTTAGTTCACCAAATGTAGAATCATGGTATTTTGGAACTTTTGATTTGGGGGATTGGAAAGGATAATCCATCATAAGGTAAATGAAGTGAATTTGGAAGGGGTTAAGACTAAATTTTGGAAATCTAGAAGTGTAGCCCTAAGGACCAAAAGTCAACCCTTGCTTGCAGAACACATAAGGAAGTGTTATGTTTCGGAAGGATTGACCGTTCATCAACCAAAGGTTGATCACTGCAGTTAAAAGTACATTGTTTATGGCATTTTGACCTCGTTTTGAGGAGTTTCTTTAGGCAACTTACACTAAGTTTCTAAGGTACTTTGAATATGACTTTTAGCATTTTAAAGGATATATAATTATCACTTTTTAAGTGCATTTGATCAGATCTTGGATTTTGAATTGGAATGTGGCATGTTTATTACAAATATGTTTATTCAAAACTCCTATGTTTTGCTTGTTCCATCTCCAGTATTTGCTCACGGGGATTTTATATCTCACCCCACAAAATATCTATTTTTGTTTTCAGATTAATAGTGTAACACCTCGTACCCTCAGTAGAGAAGCCAATACGACCTTATCGATAGGGCGAGGGTTAATTGAAGCTAAATTAAGTGCGAAAGAGTGGTGACGGGTGGAAGGAATATTTTGAAATAAATTATTTCGCATATGAGAAAATAATAATATTTTATCGATGATACATTAACAGAGTTAAAAGGCAATTTGGAAGTGAACTGGGCAGAGTGAGACACTTTGAGACCTAAGGAGACAAGTGGAGAATTTTGGAATAAAATAACATTAAAATAATTCGATGCCAGAACGGGTCGCATCTTGCGAGAGATAGGTTAAGTCTAAGTTGGGGAGACCAAAAATAGAATCCTTAGATGTCATGAATAAAGTAATATTTTATTCATTTATATTATATTATATTTTTTAGATAGAGAAATTATTGGTCACATGCAAAATTGGATGAAAAGAAAATAATTAGTTATGGAAAATGAGGTTATGTGGAAGATTGGCACATGCATGTGACAATATCATTACATGCAAAAGATGGCATATAAAGGTGTAATCTTAGTGAGGAACATGTGGGACGCCCATTGTGTGACAAATAAAAAGGAAGGAGAGAAATGCACAAGGTGAAATACGCATGTGATTTTACTAGTTAAAGAAATCATAGAGAATTTTTGCATGGAGGACACTTGGTGGCAATGTTGGACTAAAAGAAAGGAAATATATATGCATGCAATGTTATTGGCTAAATGGGAAGCCAAATGAGAAATAATGTGGGAGAATGCATGAAAGGCTATTGGACATGAGCAAGGTGGATGAAATGGAAATGCATTAAGAATGCATGAAGATAGGTTAAAGAATGGAAGGATAATGAAGGGTGGATATTTAACCAATAAAATGAAGAGAATACTGGTGCATGAAGAATCATTGGGTGGCAAGGTTGTGCAATAAGAAACTAAAGAAACAAAACTAAGAAATAACAAAAAGAAAAAGGAAAAAGGCAATGAAGGCTTTAGGAACTTGGGCAAACCGTGCCTTTGAGAGAAAAAAAAAGGAAAGAAATGGCTTTGTAATTCCACCCACATGGTAGAGAGAAAAGAGAAGAAATGAGAGATTTAAGAGGATGCTCGGTTTTGAAGAAAACCTAAGGCAACCGTAAAGATTTCGTTCCCTTGACCTTATTGAGATTTGATATTTCACCATCCAAAAAGAGATTTGAAACTTGGAAGAGGATGTGTGGCTCGGTTTTGTGAATTCAAGTAAGGAAAAAGTAAGAGAATGGCCTTAGTTTGAATGTATCCTTGGAAATTCGGATCGGTAATGTTGGGTTGTGTTTGTGGCAGCAAAGATTTCTAAGGTTTGAATAATATGGATGCATGCATGCCATTGATCCTTGGTTAGATGACGGATTTAAGATAAAACAAAAAAGGAGTAAATTGTTCTTAACCTTTGAATTCCTAAATGGTGGAAAAATATAGGTGTTAATTGATAGATTTATGTGTGGCAGCCTTGATGATTAAAGCTATGGAGATGTGTTGAGTGCATGCAAAGTCCAAGCTACTTTAAAAGGTAAGCATGCAATGTGAATGTATTATGATACCTTAAAATTGTCTAGGAGAAGTGCTTGTGCTAGTTAGAAATGTTAAGGTTGCTTGCTATGTTGTTTGAAAGAAATAAGGTTAAAATGGGCACTTAATGTTATAAATAAGTTGTCGGTACATGTAATATAGAGAATTATGCATGTAAAGGTTATGAATTCCTTTAGTAAAAATATGTCAATATGCATATGAATATGCAAAGGCTAACTGAGAAAAAATGGTGATTTTAGCATGATTTGAGTTATTAAGATGATGATTAATATTTGAAGGGGAAAGAGAATGGAATAGGATATAAAAGCCTTAAGTAAACGTGGGCAGCAAATGTAAGACAATGAATTGTAATGTTACTAAAAGTATTTTGGAACAAATTGTTGCTAGAAGATTGACTAAGTGAAAGATAATTACTGATGACATAATTCAAGGAGAAAACGGATGACCGGCATGTCATCTTGATGCATTGAGGACATAAGGAGTTTAATTTGGCGAAGTAATATCCCACCAAGAAAGGTGAGTAAGGGGTGTCAATTTTAAAAGATTCTATGCTATATCAAAGTATATGTATGGTATTATTCAATGCCTTTGTGGAATGCATGAGTTGCTAGAAAATGTTAAGTGATTTGAATACATGGTTTAGAATCATTTATACACGGCTTTTGTGGAAACCATGAGCTAGTAGAAACAATACGCAATTGTGGGTGAAAATTGATTTGAAAGTTGTTTGTGTATACTATATATATATATATATGTAAAGTGTTTTATAAATTGGGAAACAAGTCATTTTGTAATGTTTTGCATCAAAACCATGCCTCGAATCTTGTGTAGTGTGCATAGTTGATTGCACTTGATACATGGCTTAAATGCAAATTCTTGTGAGTTAGTTTTAGTTTGAACTTTATGCAAATGTTTACACCATGCATTTTAATGTGAAAAACAATTTTGAAAGGTTGCCAAAACTTATTTTTAAATGATTTAAAGAAAAACCTCTTGAAAACCTTGATTTAGTTTTGAAAATAGTTTTGACAAATCGAGAGCATCTAGAATAGGTTGAATGTCACATCGAGATAGTGTGACCTTTGTGCACAAGTGAGCTTTAGCTAGAGAACCTTTTGGGTTGCTGACGGGCTATTAGACGTAGCTAGGCCATGGTCTATGGTTATATGTGGCAACGCCACGGGTTGTTATACATGGCTGGGCCACGAGTTGATATACATGGTTGCGACCACATGTTTTCTCCAATATCAGCCAACATCGTCGAGACTACCATGGCTTAGGGAATTTGGTGAAGGGAGGCTTCCCAGATGTTATTACATGGAAACGGGTCCACGGGTTGATTACTCTTTGCATGGTGGAGAGATACTGCTTTATTCGCAACTCCCCATTTTAATCAATAGCTTCAGTGCTTAACATATTGATTACGGATTATTTTATGTAGATGTACTCGGGTATTTTACATGCCACACCTTTTGGGAGCGTGTGTGTTTACATACTGCCATTTGTTTTTATGCAAATATTGAATGATTTCGTGAATTGAAATATATTTTATTATGCACTAGTTTTTGACAGTGTTTGTTAATGAAAGTATTGCACTATGATTTCCATGGCATTTTTACAGGCCACAAGTACCTTATTTGGTTTTTTAAGGTTGTCATTTTATACTTTGGTTTTATTGTTCAACAAGTTTTGCTCTAAGCTTGTCTCCCATCTGTGCCCTGCTCACGGAGGTGATGATCACTAAGTCTATGAGACTCACCCCCTTATCTCCCCTTTTCCAGATAATTGATCAGCCTAGCGTGTATTCATCAACACATATTGTCCTCCGCGAATAGGTAAAGACATTTCTTAGCACTTACTTCGAGTCACTCCGCTGCTAGAGGTCGAGTCATTCATAGTGTATTTTGTTTTGTAAATAGACACTAGTGTTAATGAAAATGTACGTTTAGAGATTATAAATTTTAATGTATTTATACAATAATGTGGAGTAGAAGTTTAGTCGATTTGTTTGACTTTTCGTTTTAAGTATATTACAAAGAGTTATACAGTTCAAAGCGATTAAATAAATTGATGGAATGAATATAATGTATTAACAAAAGTTTCAAGTAAGGCTTGTTCGGAACTTGGAGGGTTCTTTAACAAGACTCGGATCCTGGTAGTGATTGAGGTGTGGTCGTTACAGATAGCTCTTTGGTTGTCTTATCAAAGGGGGTCACTTCTTTGATAATACTCGATAAGTGGACTTTAAGGCATCAAGTTGAGGTTTTTGACCTTCTGTTGAGTTGCTTTGCTGAGTTCGAGTCCTACTTTGTTTGGTTGAAAACTTTGATAAATGTTTATACTTGGCCTTTGGTTGGCGCATTATATGTTGGTATCTAAATTTGTAAATTCTTTGGTTTTGATGGTTTTACATATACACGTGTTTGGAAAATGTTATAAATTTTCAAATGAAATATATACTTTTACTATAATCGTAGGTGTATGCATATTTAATAAGATAAGGAACTTTCTTAAATGTCGTAGTTGTTTATCTTAATGCATTTTGTATTGGAACCTTTTTTTGGTTGAGTGGGCTTGCCTACTTGGCCTTTGCATCGGTCATGGCTTAGGGATGGGTTGTGATAGTTGATAACTCTATGATATAAAGTTATTTGGTCTTAATTTTAGCTAATAAGTTGCTAGGTTCTTGAGTTTTAGCATAGATTTTAGGTGTTTTTAGTTATTTATTTAATCATAGTAAAATATGTTTGGCAATTGAATTTAGATTATTTTAGGATAAGTTAAATGTTAAATTACTTAAGAAAAGTTGCTATTGATTAAATTGTGCTTTTGTAGGTGTGCTTTGAAGAAGGACTTTTAATTGGACTAAGAGAGTGCATTCTAGGTACAGACTTTCTCTATATATGTTTTAGTTTTTTAAGCATATATCCTAGTACAGAAGTCTAAATGATGTGATTCTTGACCATTGGAAATCTAAGAGGTAGAGCCACAACTTTCATGTTTACCACTTTGCCCAATTCTGCCTTGAAGAAGGACAACAATACATCACAAGTTGATGTCGTGGTAGTAGAAAGCCAACGCCACAGCACTACGGGTTTGTCAAGACGCCTTTTAGAAGATGGGAGTCTGAACGAGACCAAAATTATGTTAGTGAGCCCTATAAATGCATCCTTATGAAGCCAAATTGAAGGGAGTTTAGAGTAGGCTAAAATTGGAATAGCATATGTTCATAATTAGTGGCTTTGATGAATAAATTGATTTGTGTATAAGATAGAGATATACCTATATGTCATATGTAGCAAGTATTAGAGCTTGAACTTAATGTGTCTGTTTTAATTTTAATACAGATAGAGATATAGTGTTTTGATTAAAATAAATATTTTTATACGAGTTTTAAGAGAGCCTTATAAATAATTGCGGACTTTAGGTTAGCAATTCAATCTATTGGAATACGTTAAGAGAGAGAGGTAAGATTTAGATGAAGTAAGAGGGATACTGTAATCTTAGGCTTGTTTGAATTGATTTTTATCCAATTTTATTACTACTTTGATTTTTTAGTTTAAATTCTTCTTAATTAGATTTAATTAATTTATAATTTATTTAGTTACTAGATTTTGTTTGTTTGGATAAGATTGAATTGTGTTAATTTTAGTACTTAGTGAAATTTTAAATCAATTCTCTGTGAGATCAATACCCAATTTGCCATTATATTATCTATTCGATATATATACTTACGTGGACAGAAAATTAAACAAAAATAGCCCTGGGATTTGGTTTTTTTTTTTTGTGTTTGTTTACCTAATATTATTTTTATCATGAACTTCATGCTTTTAATGATGAACGTTTTAGCAAGTCTAGATTACTTTTTTTATTCTAACACTTTTCACATATACGACACCGTAAATTTTTTTTAAGTGCAAGGCATCCTCCAAACCAATCCATTGGGAGAATGACAACTTGACTGCACATTTTTTGCCTACTTGCTAATACTAACAAATTGTGGAATTTCAATCACAGTTGTATAACACATTGTCTTATATTTTTGGCGTAGAGGCAGCATGATCAATTTAACACTTTGATGATGATTTTTGTATAGCATTAAAATGTTCGAACAACATTGACAAAGTTGTTTAACAACTCTACATGCTTTTTCTAATACCAACCGCACTATGAATTCTGAATTAATCTCAACACATGACGCTAGAAGGTGTGTGCTACAGAAGAGCTCTAGAAAAAGCAAGCTTTAAAAACAAATACAACAGCAAATCATTTGTGCAACTTCGCAAAAGGATTATGGTATTTTTTTTGGTAGGGATACACATTTTGTTAGCTAGGTGGGGATGGATGTACAAAATTATAAGGAAGCACAAAATTGCCTTCTGTTTTACCTTTGAAATTGCAACAACTTTTGTTTATAAATATTTCTGCAAATATTTGCCTAGTTATTAACAAATCTAACTAAAAAATTTATTCCTTGAGCAAAAAACACAAAGATTTATTTCACCCGAGCACAATATGCGGCGTAACTTATAGTTTATTAATGAAAAGACTCCATCAATCACAAAAATAAAGAAAAATGTCCTTCTAACCATATCTTATTAGAATAAAATACAGAAATTGATGCATCTTAAAAATAAGTAAAAAATAAAATTTGCAAAGTAATAGTAACTTGAATATAGAAACAATTAACTAAATTATCCAAGAAAAATAATTAACCAGAAATTTTTAGTTGATACTGAAAAGTACATAAAAAAGCAAAGCAATTGTTTATATATAAAAGCTAGTAAAACAAAAATGTGTTCAGCTAGAAAATCTTTCCTAATTCTTCATTTCCTTACTAGTAGCAAGTAACTGACTTGATCTTGGCATTCACAAGTAGAGTTATGAAACTAGGCTCATCTTCTCTTCAAGCCTCTTAATTCTTATTTCATCTTTAGAAGAAATTAAAATAATTACTGTACCTTACTTTTTTCTAATGTATGTTCGAAGGTTTCCCATCAGCATTCATTTGTTTTCCTTCAGAATTGCCAAAGAAATATTGTCTACGTATCTGAAAAATGTTTAATAATTTATATTAATTACCTCACCATTAATCCCAACAAACAAATTGTTAATTTCAGTAATTAAGATTGAAACTCACCAATGGATATTCATTTGGATTGCATTTATTTTCCTTCTACCTTTTCCTTGGATCAACTTCATATAATATAAAATTCATTACTTCCTTAACTGATCAGAACGACTTCTTGGAAATCTCATGTGTATAGCACTGCACAAATATAATTCATCATCATTTTAAACCAAATTCACAATAAAACTACAAGATCTTATATTAATTTATAGCATTTTTGTTCAATCTTCATTAAATATAAACGATCATTTAATTTGATATGTAATGGATGTATAGCCCTTTAATCAAATATACTAAACTTCATCCTTTCCCTTGATTTTACAACAGTGTCAAATGACAATCATAAAAATAATTCTAAAATAGTTTCAAATGAAACAATTATACATAGAAAACTCGAAACAAGAAGTTAAATATAATTACCATATCAAGCAATTTCCCAGTCTCCCGTTTCTTGCAGTCAATTTTCCATCCATCTAATCTCTCGAGGAGAAGGTACTTGAACTCCTTTTCTTTGCCAACAAGTGACATTTGAAAATGCTGCATTTTTTCAAATAATTATTTCTTAACACCTAATAGCGACCAAAGATATTTGAATAGAGTTATCTTGAGAAGTTAACAACTTACCTTCTCAATTTGGGCAAGACCAAATCGTTCACCGGAGAGTCTGAAGGATGTTATTTTCCTCGCAACTAACTTTGCCTTCCTCTTTTTCATTGCTGGCTCTGAAATATTCAACTACATTGCCCAGTATTACAGTATAATAATCGCCATGAAAATGCCAAAACCTCTCAATTACACGTTTAAAAGCTTTTCTCAAGGAATGTTATTCATTGTTTAAGTAATATGCTTGGAGTAAAATATGCTTTTCTCAATTACAGTATCATGGTTTAAGTGGGGTTTTGATAAGGGGTGATCCTCCCAAGATTGATTGCAATATGCATTAAGTAATTAGATTATCATGTTTGGTAGGAAGTTGGTCATGATCATCTTAAATTTTTTTCATTTTTAAAACACCTAGTAATTTTATTTTTACTTTTTATATTTCAAAATTATTTTTCATGATTTTATATTTACTTTTGACATTGAAATTCATAAATCATTGGCTTAATAAAGAAATTTAATATTGTATGTAAAATACACAGAAAAGATGGTGAAATAATCAAGTTGTATTTGGTAAAAACAGCAAGGGCCATAAAGTGATTTATGGTGAGAGTGAAAATAACCATTAACAATATTAACCTAAAAATGTATTAATTAATGATTTTCATTCATATTATAATTTTATTTAACATTCTTATATTTTTAAAATTTATATTCATTTAAAAATGCTAACAAGTAATATTATTTTATAGTAAAATTAAGTAATATATTAAATACTAAAAATATTTTATCTTTACAAGTGATAAATATAAAATTACAGTTTACGTATATATTAATTACTAGATATTAATATCTCTACTACATTCTTTGGTTATTTGCTTTATTACTACTAGATTTGGACACAACCATTATTGGATGTGTAAGAGAACAAATAAGTGAAAAGAAATGAAAGAAGTGAGAAGATTTAGGTGGAAGAAAAAGAAGTTACATAACCACAAAAATGAGTAGTTCTTTTTCCAATTTCATGTATGAAAAATTAAAAAATTATCTAAATCTTCATTTAGAGGAATATTGATTGAAATTTATAACCTTCATCATATATATTTACTCTGATTTAATTTATTTGTTTTTGGTAAATTCATTAATTAGGTTGATGAATTTGATTCATGACACCAAACTAAGTTTGTGACTATATCACTAGTATATATAACATTGGCAAGAGGGAAAACTACTTTCAAAATCAAAGGGATATTTTCTGGTCGCGTCTATATAAATTCAAGTGAAAATAACAAATATAAATGATTCGTTGGGGAGTTATGGACTTGGTGCACCACAGTAAGTCCATTGGAGCCTTGATCACCTAGTCAATTAAGATGTAATGCGACCTTTGCATCTAGGGCTACTTACCAAACACTAATGAGCAACATGATCAGCCTAAAAAAGAAAGCCCAAATCGGACCAACATTGTGTAAGTGAATAACCTCTAAGTACCAAATATCATGATAAAAAATCATTAATGAGGAAATCACTTGTGAATCTTGAACGAAAAACAAAACTACCATTACGATTAATAAAACTACTAATTTGGCAATCAATATTGTAATTACCTTGCTCCTCCATGGTGTACTAGTATTGTAGGATATAACTGTATTCTTCATTCTATTAATGGGATAAAGACCAAGATTTAATGACTTCACGCTTTCCTCTTTTGCCTATGTTTTCACTATTTTAACCTCTCACTAGTGCAAGTAATGTACATGTAAAATCATTTGTGAGTAGGTTTTGAAAATTAGAAATGCTTGCATGCAAGCCATATATATGATCTTGAAAGGAATAAATGGTTAGGATAAGCGAACAGGAAAAAGCCTTGCATGAATTATGTTTTTCAAATCCATAATGAACGATAGAAAATTTGGAGCAGGATTCTCTCTATTGATTGGAACTTGAGGCATTGGTGCTATTCTCTCCATCTCAATAAACTTCAAAGACGTTATCAAATTAGACAATAAATTAGTCAAAAAGCTTAAGTTGAAACACGATAAGAAAAGGAACAATTTTTATATTAAGTATTATCCCTGTAGAATTCAGGGTTGGTTATCTTACCTTTTCAACCCTAATTACCACATTTAGTTTAGTTAATAATCATCCAAATTAGGGTATGGCATGCCTCTTCACATTGTGAATTGTCTTCCTTACCAACTTCCCATATATAAAATCCATGTAAAAGAACTCTCTATGTCTTGAAACTTTTTTAATGACTCATTAAGGTGAAGCTAAGCTACCTTGTAAATGAACTCATGATTGTGGGATCCTTAATTTGAGACTTCATGAAAGAGTTTGATTTGCACTAAAATCTAGGGTTTTGCCATTTAGGCTATGTTTGGTAGAAAAGAAAGATGGTAAAAGAAAGAGAGTGGAAGGAAAATAGTATTTCCTTCCTTTCCTTTCTTTGGTAAGAAGGAAATAGAAGGAGAGAAGGAAAATGCATGAATTTGCACTTATTCCTTCCTTTTAAATCTAATCCATTTAAATTGAGAGGAAGACACTTTTTTTCTTTAAGTTAATCATTTTATTTATAATGCTACCATTAATTGTCCATATTTAGGCAAAACACAATCCTTCCTCTCTTTTTCCCCTTCCTAACTACCACACATATGTTTATGACAATGACAACTCTTTTTACACAAACATTAGTATTTTAGTTATCAAAAGAAGGAATTATTAATTTTATTCTCTTGTTTTTTATCTATAATTATTATGTGTACAGGGTTAATTTATGTTTATAATTAATGGTTTTATTTTTAGTGATTTTTGGATCACTCTTGAATAATTTCTATATTAATTATGATGTTTTATTGTGGTAGCTTTTGCAAATTCTTGTTGAGATTGGTTAATGAATTTCTTCCTATTAGTTCGGTTAGTGGTAATTATAAAATGGTTGTTTTAGCTAAGACAAGGTTAGATGGTGGTTTAATACTTAAGGTAGACTTTTAAAAGGCTTATCATTGTATTAGTTGGGAGTTTTTGGATTTAGTTATGAAGAAGATGGGCCTTAGAGTTACTTAAAGGGGTTCGATAGAGGAGTGTGTTACCACGACAAATGTGTCAGTTCTTTTTAATGGGTGTCCAACTTTACCGATTAAATTCAAGAGTGGCTTTAGACAAAGATGTCTCCTTTCACCCTTTCTATTTAACATGGTGGTAGAGGCTTTGAGTGTATTTATGATATAGGTCGTAGAGGTAAAGTTCTGTTAAGGATTCCCAATGGGTATCAATGGGAGACAAATCACTCACTTACAGTTTACGGATAATACGATGTTATTTTATAAGGCGAAACTAGATGACTTTCTTAATATTAGGGTGTTTAGATGTATTCAGATGGCCTTAAGTATTAAAATCATTTTTTTAAGAGCTATTTGTATGGAGTGCTAGGAACGACATGATTAGAGCATCAACGTAGCGGAATAAAAAAGGGTTGAAATAAAAATAAAACCATGCCTCCTAGCTTTGGATCACCTTGGTTGTTTAATGCAAAGTTATGTACCACATAAAGTCAGAAAAAGAATGTACCTTTCCAAGTGATATCGTAATCAAATGGATTCCTTTTGGTGACAAAACACGAACACCTTTGGTGTGAAAGAATCCCAGCCACTCAATCACTTGGTCTCCAATGATGCACATACAATTGCAACGGATCCTTCTCAAGGAGAAAGCTTTATGCTACGGGCTTGTGCTAGCAAGTGGACAATGATTTGTCTTCTTTTCTTCTTTGATTTTGTAAAACCCGACCTTATAAACACATGTCATGACATACATGCACTGAATATGATGTTATTATGTTAGGAAAGTCTTTAAGAATAGACGAAACCCGGTATTGTACCTAACGGTACACTTGAGTAGATTTAACCTCGAACTAGTTCAAATAGGAATCGTAGGATGAAATTTAATAATTTACAGTCCAGGAATGACTAAAAATGATTATTCGGAGTTCTCATTTAGGGAAAAATTGAAAATTTTGATGTTCAGGGGCAAAATCATCATTTTGCCACCTAAGATAATAATTTGATCATGGAGTGAAATTTTAGACCAAGATTAACTATTTGGAGTATAATTTAATGATAGGAAGTGAAAAATTTCAATTTCGGCAATTTTCGAAACATAGGGGCTAAACGGTAATTTTGTCACCTCGGGGTAAAAATCGTAATTTTCACCACCCAAAACTTGTCAAAATCATAGCATTTACTTATTTTTGGTATGAATAACTATAGTATGTTAAGTGGTGAAAAATTGAAGTTTAAAGGATGAAATTTTAAAAACGGGCCAATGAAAAAGTGACACATGGCACTTTTTAATTGTTTAATATTATTTAAAGGAAAATAAGCCCATTTAAACCCCACATCAGGTGATGGCCGGCCATAAGGAGAAAAGAAAAGAGAAAATAGAGAGGAAATGAAGAAAAGAGAAAAACCAAAGGAAAACTAGAAAATTCAAAGGGGAATTCGCGTTTTTCGTCCGTTTACGCGTCTAACGGTAAGATTTTTTGACTTTAGCTTGATTTCTACCTTTCCTAAGCCTTTGTTTCCATTTAGCATGCTTGAGGAGAGAGATCAAAAAGTGATACCAAGGGCTGGCCGAATTTCAAGGGGGAGGATTTTGAATTTTTTAGGTTTTGATTCTTAGTTAAATTGGTAGTTTTAGTTAGTTAAATGTGTATAGAAATCAAATTGGGCAAGAAAGTATGAAATTTTCACAATACCCACCCTTGGCCGAATATTCAATGATGTACAATGATGATGAACTGATTTTTATTCTAAGATAAATGAAGAGAAAAATGATGAAAAATGGTTAAATGTGATAAAAAACAAAGTGGAAAATTAACCGAGTTAATGTCCCATTTTTGGCCGAATTTTCCAAGGAGGAAAGTGAGCTGATTTTGGTGATTTTAAAGGGTTATTGGCTGATATTTAATGGTTGGAAATGTTGGAGAGAAAATGGGACAAATTAGAGCTAAAATGGAGCGCGTTAGCAATTTATCGGGTAAAGTGCCAAAAATAAGCTAATACCGCGTTTAAGCCGTTTTAGGCTATTGCATTTCATACCATGCATTAGTATAGGATATAAGTCAATTATATAGTGATTTAGCATCAATGTGGTGAATTGTGTAATTTTTGCAATGTGTCTAGGAGGAGAGCCTTCCGGTAAAGGCAAGGAAGTCGTACTCGACGAACAGTGATCGGGGCACCTAGAAAGCATTTAATTTGTACAAACTGTGAGTAAACCTATTATTATTGTAAATTATCTAGAATTTATTTTTAAAGGCTCTTTATGTATTTTATGAAACGAAAATGAGATTAAAATGGGACTTTTGATGTTTTAGAAATAAATGTGACAAATAAATTTATTGTGTTGCTTATCTGAAATAAGAAACTTTTAATCATGAAATTGAGTAATTGGAGGCTGCCAATTGTCTTGAAAAATATATTTTCCTATGAATGGCTTATGATATATGAGTATATATGTGACTATATTTGATAATTGCATTGGGAATTTATGTAAGCTATCTTTTACTATGCAGGCTGGGTAAATAAATAAAAGCCACGTTATACTGTCGAAATTTTATTAAAGTTGGTGGGTTTAGTCACTGCAGTGATGGGTTTCCATGGATTGCCTATTAGAGGGGCACGGTAAACTCGGTTATATAGTTACTCTGGTAGTAGAGGCAAGGAGGGTAACTTTTGGGGTAGTGTTAGAGTTCACTTCACGTCGAACCCCCACGTGAATGTGTAACTCGGCCAATGCCACGGAACGACTTGTTTTCAAAACTAACATGTGTTTAACATGTAAATATCTTAACAACCTTGGCAGACTTAGTTAGATGCCTCGACCAAGGTATCCCCGAGGACTAGTTTTGGCTTGAGCCCTGTTTTTAATAAAAGTCATAAGCATTAACAACTATTTTGGTAAATCACAAATATTTTATGGTTTAAGAAATAAATTGAAAACCTTATGAAATGGTTTGTGATTTGTTGTTTAAACTAGCCTCCATTTTACTCGCCTTTAGATATTTATAATAATGTCTTTTTACTCATTGAGATTGCAAAATCTCACCCACCTCCTTTCCAAATATTTTAGGCCTGTGGTACCTTGTAGATACCCGATTTTGTCGAGGATTCCAGTTGACCCCTCTGTCTCACAGACAGTAGGTTACTATCACCAACACTTGGTGTATTTACGGGCCACTTGTCATTGTAATTATTATTGTACATTATAACTTTGTAAATTATTGTATGTATGAATTTATTTTACTTACACGTGTTTCTATAAATATTGTTTTCTATAAAAATACTATATTTTAATCAATATTTTGAATAGTAATATTTGTCTATAAATCCTTTTAAAATAATTTTGTCTTTTGCTTTACTTGAGCCGGAAACGACTGGTAATTGTTTAAAACGGAATGTTTAACAACAATTGCTCATAGGAAAGGCAAGAAACTGATACGTAAGCCTTGCGGGGTTTCGATTGGCATTTCGGGTAATGAGTGTAAATCGGGACGTCGCGGCGATTGTCATGGGCACGAGGGAGGTTCCGGGTCGTGACAGATTTCAGCAAAGAATCAAAAGAGAAGTTTTCAAAAGAAAATAAATGTCTCAAGAGTGGCAGCACTCAAGAGAAAAATCTTCTCCACAAAAAAAAAGAGTGGCGATAGTGTGATATTTATATCTAGGTTTAACTTATTAAAATTTGCAAAATAAGTCCTTAATATTATAACAATTATAATATTTAACCCATACCTAATTAAACTCTTTTAATTAGGTCCTTAATAGTTAAAACCTAGAATTTGATTTAAGTCTAACTTAAATCATCACACTCTCAATTTAATCCAAATTGCAACCTTTGTGTGTGACCTATTAGGTTCCTAACATGTTAGCAATGGAATTGAATTATAATATTATTAATTAATTAATTTAAATGAATCATATTCAATTTTAAATTAATTTATTCAATTCCATTGACCATGATTGGCACCTAGCAATGCATCATGGCCACCCAATTGTTAAGAGAGTCAAAGGATTCTTTGACAACCTTTCAATGCACAGTTTTTCAGTGTAATTCATTCCCTCATCATATATCTCGAAGATTATAAGAGCTTGGTGTAGTGCCTACTCTTATTGATCTCCATATTTGTTCTTGCAGTTAGATCATAGCTTTATAGAGACTTATAAAACTCATTTCATAATCTCCTAATCACCTTGGCCAAGGATTTGATTAAGCTAATATCAACCAAGAACTAATGAGATATTTCCCCTTGAATCACTTGGGGTGATGATTCCTATCTTAACTACTCATCTGCCTTCACATGCTTCATGCTATACCCACAAGCATCCTGTTTTGGCATCCTTGGTTAGGCACCCATAGGGATGAAATCAAAGCATAGCACTCCCCACATAAGACAACCTGGTCTCAAGTCTAGGGAGTATTTACACAACTGACACATGAGAAGTATTGCATAGACACTTGAGTGAAATACAAAATGCACTTCTTATGGCGGGTTATGTTCAGTGAACTCGCTCTCCCATGGCAAGCACCCACATGTTAGTTCCAAGTATCTTTATACTTCAACCTATGAGAATGATTGTGTGAGACCTTGACCTTTATTGTCAAACCCTATTCTATAAAATAATTACGATGTCATTTACATGCTTAATAGAATGGTTGCATATTTAGGAAGTTTGAGAAATCGTTAAAAGACAATATTACCCCTAATGGTATCATTAAGTCGATTAAGCCTCGAACTAGTTTAAATAGGAATTTAAAGATGAAATTGAGAGTTTCACGGTATAGGGATGACTCAAAATGGTAATTCGGAGTTCGAGGATTAATTTGGAGTCAAACTGGAATTTTCACTATCTAGGGGCAAAATGGTCATTTGCCGATTGGGGACAACATGAAAATTTTAGAAAAGATTTTTTTTTTGCCCCATTTGACTTATTGGAGTATGATTTGAGGTTTAGAAGTGAAAAAATTAAATTCTGGTATAATTTAGAGTATAGGGGCAAAATGGTAATTTTGCCACCCTAGGAGCAAAATAGTAATTTTTCACCACCAAGACATTTGTCCAGCACATGGTCTTCCCTTATCCTCTTTTGACCTTTGAATAATCATGTGGTGGAGATAAATGGTTTAAAATTTTTAAAGTTTTAAAAATAGACCAATGGAAACATGCCACGTGTCAAGCAAGGATATTTTATTATTTTCTATAAAAATCAGCCCATATTTATCCCATTCTTCTTCTCCATATTCGGCCAAGCCAAAGGAAAGAAAGGAAAAACAAGAACAAAACTTAGGAGGAGGATTTCAAGAGAAAAAGTGTGGAAAATCAAGGAAAACAAGTGAAAAAGGTAAGATTTTTCTACTTAAGCTTGAAATCTATTTTCCTTAAGCATTTCTCCTTATTTTCCATGCTTAAATTACATGTTTTCATGATGAATTCATGGCTGGTCAAAATGGGTATGGAGAGAGAAAGATGTTGGATTGAATTGATTTTAAGATATGTTAGTGTTTTTAGTTAGTTTAGCATATTTAGAAGCAAAACAACAAGAAAGGAATCCATTTTCCTCATGAATCTTCATGGATGAATCTTCCTTAATGTGTGTGGGTGATGGATTGTTATTATTTCAAGAGAAATGGCTTAGAAAATGATGAATAATGGTGAAAAAATTAAGTACAAAAAATCACGGTGTTAGTGCACTGTAATGGCTGAATTTTTCCATGAAGAAATGGGAGGGTTTTGATGCTGAAATTGATGTTATTGGAATTGTATTTAGTGAAATGAAATATTAGAAATGAAATGGAGTAATTTGGAGCCAAATCAGACACAATTGTCATTTAATCGGGTAATAGGCTGAATTAGGTCAGCACCGCATTTAAGCGGTAGTCGGACAAGTTGCATATCATATCATGCATATACACCGAGCCTGAATTGAGTTATAATGGTCAAGCATTAATGTGGTGAATTATGTATTGTACATTGTGGATAGGTGGTGAGCAAATTACACTAGTAAAAGTATAGAGATTGTGCTTAAAGACTGGGATTAGGAGTACATCGACTCTTAGAACTATGAGTAAACTTATTGTCGTCTTAAGTATCTAGAGTAGTTTAATACAATTGTGTGATTTTATAGAAAATGGGTTTAACTGGTAAATTGCTATGTTTTAGGAGAAATTGTGATTTTATAAAATGATTTTATAAATTTTTTGAAAAATTGAATACTGGTTATGAAAACAGAGTAATTGGAGACTGCCTGCTTGTGTTTTAAATTATATGGCTTATAGCAATATGTGAGCATGAATGGTAAAGTCGGTATTTGTATCAAAATTATATATATTATGTATTCAGCCTTGAGAGGCTAGATTGCGATAAATTGTCATGTCATGCAGATAAAGATTTTATAAATCAGGTGGTAGATAAAATAATCCATAGTCACTACAGTGGTGGGGGTTTCCATGGACTGCCTATGAGAGGGGCACAATAACCCAATTATATATTTACCTCCAGGGGGAGATGTTGGATGAAGTATCTCTTGAGGTAAAGATTTGAGTGCACTTCATGTGGACCACCGCGTGAGAGTGAGACTCAGCTAATGCCAAGGCATGGCTAGAATTTCGGATGTAAAGACATTTAACAACATTGGTGGTTTCGATCAGATGCCTAGGCTAAGGCATCTTGAGGAATGATTTTTGGCAGGAGCCAAGTTTTGTGAGATATAAAAGCCATGTTGATTAATTGAGTAAACTGAATATTCATATTATGAAACATATATTGGAAAAGAATATTTTAATTCGTCTCCATTTACTCGCCTTTAGATAGTTTAAATGGTGTCTGTTTACTCACTGAGATTATGTAATCTCACCCCTCTTCTTATCAATTTTTTAGTCTCAAGACAGTTTGTTGATAGTTGATTAAGACGAGAATTAATCTCAGAGTTGCATCCTAGAAAGTAAGGGTTCGTAGCCTTACACCTTCTTGGTCAGTTGGGGGCCCACGTGTCATTGTAAAAGTAATTTTATGCTTTGGTTATTTGCTTTTTAGTATATATGAATACAATTAACTTTTAAGCTATAAGAATTATTTACCGATAGGTTTATAAAAAATTATTTTACAAGAAAATAGTTTATTTTATTGAATATCTTTATTATATTCAAATGGTCAAATTTTCACTTCAAAAGAACGTTTTAGATACTTGATTTGTTTTTAAATCACTAAACCTATATTTTCTGCTTACCTACTACAGTTTTAGTAAGTTTTGAGATTTTTGACTAAAAATGACGAAAATGCCCCTGTGAGCCAAAAAACAAAATGTTATGATCTAATTTGGAAATGACTCGTAATCTTTCGAATTACGATATTTGATAACTATTGTTCACCGGAAATTGCGAAAGCTGATACAAGAGCCTTACGAGATTTCGATCGGCATTCGGGGTGGAGAATGTCTGTCGAGGCTTCACGACGGTTGTCACGGGCTCGATGAGATTTTCGGGTCGTGACATTTATAGACTTGTAAATAGAAGTACACGCGATATCCCTGATCAGGGGTAATTTTGTCATTTCCTTAGTAAGCCCCTAAAAGTAAGTTTTAAACAATATTAAGGCCTAAGTAGGCCTAAGGCATAAATGAATGATGAAAATATGGGTAAAATGACAAAAGAAATAAAAATGGTGATGATTTTCACTATAGGGGTAAAATGGTCATTTTTCACCTTGGGTCAAAATTTTTAAGTTTTCATGAACCCGAACATTTCTAGACCATTATGGACCTTGTCCTAGTGTCAAAGGAGTAAAAAGATAGCATAAAGGATTGGAGGAGAACAAGCTAATTTATGGAGGGGCATTTTGGTAATTTAAGTGGAGTGGATAAGCATGGGCTATAAATATCTCTTTCTTCCAGCAGCTTCTTCATTCTCTAGCAGCTTTTCTTCTTCTTCTTCTTCTTCTTCTTCTTCTCTTTCACGTTACTTCCAACCTCCATGGGAGCTTGATATGAACCTCCATAACCTCCCTCAAAATAGCTCCACTTTTCATGCTTGTGGTTCACCCTTTCATAAAACCCTTGTGCTCTTCCACTCTTTCACTTTAAAACCCTTGAAAAATCCTACTTCCATACTCTCTCTCACTAGCTAGGTGTTTAGAGAGAGAAAGAGGGAGCTTTTATAATAGCTTGGAGAATTGTTGGAAAGAATTTCAAAGTTACAAAGCTATTAAGGTGAGTAGTTAATTAGATTTGAATTTTTAGTGTTGAGAATGGCTAGAGATTTGACTTGTGAATATTTTGTAGTTGAGGTTGTAAATTCACTTTGGACTGATTAGGATAGTGATAATGGATAGCCATTTAATGGCACTTGGAAACTAATAGGTGATAGCTTGTAATTATGAGAATTGAGTTAATTGTGATGTTAATATGATGATAGGTTCCAATGAAGCCCCACCATCCCATTTGGACCACTAGGGAAGTTAGAATCGACTAAAGGTTCAACAAAATACTGGTGAGTGGACTTGCATTTCAAACTTGTTTTGGGAATGTGAATGTATTTGCACAAGATATTTGAATGATTTTATCCAACTTTTCTTTGAAAATGTGTGCCAGGGAACAAGCCTTGATTAAATGTTTTTGATATTGTGAGATGTGAGATGTGTATAAGAATGAATCCATATGCTTTCTATTATGTTGGTATGTATGTTTATATCTTATGAATATGTGCTGTGTATTGATGAATGATGTTAGGTGATGATGTTGAGTGTGCGAGTAGGGAGTGCACACATGATGATGATGGAGTGTGCGGGTAGGGAGTGCACACATGATGATGATAGAGTGTGCGAGTAGGGAGTGCACACATGATTACAATGTATGTATATGTAAATGTGTGTGTTATAGAAAGCTCATGAATATGGTTTATGGATGTAATGCATGTGAAATTTGGCATGATGAATCTTGAGAATTTCCCATTTTCTTGCAAATTGATTTTTATTGCACACCAAATGGATTTTTAGTGCAAAGGAAGTCCTTTTAACACTTAGGTGCCTTGCTTCTTGCTTTCTTGCTGCAACGAGAAACATTTTGTTTTGGCAGCCAACAACTTGCTGCAGCTAGAATAAATCTAGCTGCAGCAAGAAACTCTCAGGTTTTGGTGTAGTGCTTTCACTTCAATGAAGATTGGACCATATTCCCTTCCTAATTGGGAAAAGTGATCAACACAAAATTTGTAGCCCTGCCTCTTAGCTTTCTAATGGTTTAAAAATCAGGTCAATTGAACTTCTGTAGCGGGATATATGATAGAAAAACTGAAACACATGCAAACTAACACTATTTTCTCACTGTAGCGAGAAACTTTCTGTTTTGGATGCCCGAATCTCGCTGCAGAGAGAATGAACTTCACTGCAGCGAGAAACTTGCTGCCATGCTTGCTACCTTGCTTGATTTTGACATACTTTTCACCTATTTAACTTCATGGATTGATTTTGGGTTTTTGTAACACTTTGAGGTTATTAATCAGAGTTTGAAATGAAGGGTTTTTGGTAAGAAACTAAATCAATTGCATTGTCTTTGAAACAAGTGCATCATGATTTCCAAATTCTTCCTATTGATTGCTTGTTCCCTTTTTATGTTCACTCACTGGGTTTATACTCACCGTTTTCAACTTCATGTTTTCATATTAAGAGGCAGCCGGTAACTAGGTCGTGGTGCCCTTGTAAATTCGTTTCCTTGGTAGGTATCTCGACATTTAGTAGCCGTACGTCACTTGAGTCTCACCCGATGGAAATCGAGTCTCTTTTTTTATATGTATAGATAAACCTGATGTAAATTATTTAGACATATGTTTTCAACAATACATGTCAAACCCTATTCTATTAAATAATTACGACATCATTTACATGCTCAATAGAATGGTTGCATATTTAGGAAGTTTGAGAAATCGTTAAAAGACGATATTGCCCCTAATGGTATCATTAAGTCGATTAAGCTTCGAACTAGTTCAAATAGGAATTTTAAGGTGAAATTAGGAGTTTCACGATTCAGGGATGACTCAAAATGGTAATTCAGAGTTTGAGGATCAATTTGGAGTCAAACCGAAATTTTCACTATCTAGGGCCAAAATGATCATTTGCCACCTAAGGACAAAATGGGAATTTCAGAAAAGATTTTATTGGCCCCATTTGACTTATTGGAGTATGATTTAAGCATTACAGTATGATTTGAGGCTGAGAAGTGAAAAATTGTAATCCCGACATTTTTCGGAGCATAGAGGTAAAATGGTAATTTTGCCACCCCAGGGGCAAAATTGTAATTTTCCACCACCAGGACATTTGTCCAGCACATGGTCTTCCCTTATCCTCATTTTGACCTTTGACTAATCATGTGGTGGAGATAAAAGGTTTAATAATTTTTAAAGTTTTAAAAATGGACCAATGGAAACATGCCATGTGTCAAGCTTAGGATATTTTATTATTTAACTTAAAAATCAGCATAAATCAGCCCATTATCTCTCCAAATATTCGGCCAAGCAAGGAAGAGAGGGAAAGAAAGGAAGAATAAACCCTAGGTGAAGAATTTCAAGAGAAAAAGTGTGAAAAATCAAGAAAAACAAGTGAAAAAGGTTGGATTTTTCAACTTAAGCTTGAAATCTATTTTCCTTAAGTATTTCTCCTTATTTTCCATGCTTAAATTACATGTTTTCATGATGAATTCATGGCTAGTCAAAATGGGTAAGGAGAGAGAAAGATGTTGGATTGATTTGATTTTAAGATATGTTAGTGTTTTTAGTTAGTTTAGCATATTTAAAAGCAAAACAACAAGAAAAGAATCCATTTTCCCCATGAATCTTCATTGGTCGGATCTTCCTTGATGTGTGTGGGTGATGGATTGTTATTATTTCAAAAGAAATGGCTTAGAAAATGATGAGTAATAGTGAGAAAAATTAAGTAGGAAAAATCATGGTGTTAGTGCACTATAATAGCCGAATTTTTTCATGAAGAAATGGGAGGGTTTTGATGCTGAAATGGTGTTATATGATTAATGTTTGGTGAATTGAGGTATTAGAAATGAAATGGAGCAATTTGGAGCCAAATTGGACACAATTGTCATTTAATCGGGTAATAGGCCGAATTAGGTCAGCATCGCATTTAAGCGGTAGTCGAATAAGTTGCATATCATATCATGCATATACACCGAGCCTGAATAGATTTATAATGGTCAAGCATTAATGTGGTGAATTATGTATTGTACATTGTGGATAGGTGGTGAGCAAATTACACTAGTAAAAGTACAGAGATTGTGCTTGAAGATTGGGATTAGAAGTACATCGACTCCTAGAATTGTGAGTAAACTTATTATCATCTTAATTATCTAGAGTAGTTTTATACAATTGTGTGATTTTATAAAAAATGGGTTTAAATGGTAAATTGCTATATTTTAGGAGAAATTGTGATTTTATAAAATGATTTTATAAATTTTCTGAAAAATTGAATACTGGTTTTGAAAATAGAGTAATTGGAGACTGCCTGCTTTTGTTATAAATTGTGTTTTAAATTATATGGCTTATAGTAATATGTGAACATGAATGGCAAAGTCGGTATTTGTATCAAAATTATATATACTATGTATTCAGCCTTGAGAGGCTAGATTGCGATAAATTGCCATGTCATGCAGATAAAGATTTTATAAATCAGGTGGTAGATAAAATAATCCATAGTCACTGCAGTGGTGGGGCTTTCCGTGGACTACCTATGAGAGGGGCACGGTAACCCAATTATATATTTACCTCCGGAGGGAGATGTTGGATAAAGTGTCTCCTGAGGTAAAGATTTGAGTGCACTTCACGGGGACCACCGCGTGAGAGTGAAACTCAGCCAATGCCAAGGCATGGCTAGAATTTCGGATGTAAAGACATTTAATAGCCTTGGTGGTTTCAGTTAGATGCCTAGGCCAAGGCATCCCCGGGAATGATTTTTGGCAGGAGCCAAGTTTTGTGAGATATATAAGCCATGTTGATTAATTGAGTAAACTGAATATTCATGTTATGAAACATATATTGGAAAAGAATACTTTAATTCGTCTCCATTTACTCGCCTTTAGATAGTTTAGATGGTGTTTGTTTACTCACTGGGATTTTATAATCTCACCACCCTCAATTCCCCACATTTCAGGCTTGGGATAGTCGATTGCATCAAGGACTTCAGTTAGCCTTGCATCGACAAAACTGTAGGTTCACAGACTCGTACCTTATTGGTTAGTTGGGGGCCCACATGTCACTGTAAAAGTAATTTTATGCTTTGGTTATTTGCTTATTAGTATATATGAATATAATTAACTTTTACGCTATAAGAATTAATTACCGATAGCTTTAAAAAAATTATTTTACAAGAAAATAGTTTATTTTATTGAATATTTTTATTATATTCAAATGGTCATATTTTCACTTCAAATGAACGTTTTAGATACTTAATTTGTTTTTAAATCACTAAATATATATTTACTACTTACTTACTACATTTTTAGCAAGTTTTGAGATTTTTGACGAAAAATGACGAAAATGCCCCTGTGAGCCAGAAAACAATATGTTATGTTCTGATTTGGAAATGACTTGTAATCCTTCGAATTACGATATTTGATAACTATTGCTCACTGGGGAAGTGCGAAAGCTGATACGAGAGCCTTGCAAGGTTTCGATCGGCATTCGGGGTGAAGAATGTTTGTTGAGGCTTCGCTGCGGTTGTCACGGGCTCGATGGGAGTTTCGGGTCATGACAATACATGTATACTTGATTGGTACTACCACTACAAGTTGGCAATGCTTAGTATTAATTTGATTCAAAGTTATGAAATGTGACTTAGCAACCTTTGATGGAATGATGAACAAGTCATATTAATAGGCTTGCTTGGGCTTAGTGGACTACGTCCATTGGGCCAATGAGCCGATCATGGCCCGAAATTTAGGTCGTGACAGATTGCTTCATTAACAAGTAAGGACCATAACATGTGCCAATCTTTGAACATTATTAATGCCCTGTCTTAATAATACAATGATAAGGAACTTTTAGAAACAATGCTTTAATGCATAAGGATCTCATAATTGTATCTTAATACAATTCCTTTGCAAGGCATATATAGTTCCATGGGCTTTATCTACATAAGTACAAAAATGTAATTAAATTTCAAACTTATGGATAGAGAACTACCTCAATGTTATTATGAATAACAAAATGTCATACATGAATATCTCAAAATTGCAATTCTCATACAACCACAAATTGGCTTGTATGGCTTATACTAACAATCTCCCACTAGCACTAAAGCCAATCGCCTATGTATCTAATACCAATGTTCTTAACATGACGATTATGCTTCTGTTGGGACAGTGCTTTAGTGAGAGGATCAATAATATTATCCTCAGTGGGTATACGCTCTATGCAAATGTCTCATCTTCCAATGATCTCCTTGATCACATGGTAACGCTGCAATACATGTTTGGATTTCTGATGAGACCTTGGTT
This sequence comes from Theobroma cacao, assembly GCF_053813885.1. Lineage (NCBI taxonomy): Eukaryota > Viridiplantae > Streptophyta > Magnoliopsida > Malvales > Malvaceae > Theobroma > Theobroma cacao. The sequence goes on along the minus strand of NC_142648.1, from coordinate 17,959,919 downwards.
CCTTTGCTTGTGCAATGGCTCCATTGTTATCACAATACAAAGGTATTGGATCAACAATGCTAGGAACTACATCTAGTTCAGTAGTGAACTTTTTAATCCAAATTGCTTCTTTCACTACCTCAGACGCAGAGATGTATTCGGCTTCGGTTGTAGAATCTATAGTCGTCTCTTGTTTGGAACTCTTCCAACTCACTACACCTCCATTGAGTGTGAACACATATCCACTTTGCGACTTACTATCATCTTTGTCAGTTTGAAAGCTTGCATCCGTATAACCCCTAACTTGGAGTTCACCTCCTCTATAAACCAGAAATACATCCTTAGTTCTTCGTAAGTACTTCAGGATGTTTTTCACAGCTATCTAGTGACTTTCACTAGGATTAGCTTAGTATCTACTCGTGACACTTAGAGCATAAGATACATCTAGTCTAGTGCAACGCATCGCACACATGATAGATCCTATTGCTGAAGCATATGGGATCTTATCCATGGGATCTCTCTCCTCTTGATTCGTTGGACACATGTCCTTGGAGAGATAGATGCCTTGCGACATAGGCAAGTGTCCCTTCTTGGACTCCATCATGCTAAACCTCTTCAGCACCTTGTCTATGTATGTGGATTGGGAAAGACCTAGCAACCTTTTAGACCTATCTCTATAGATCTTTATTCCTAGAATGTAAGTTGCTTCTCCCAAATCCTTCATGGAGAATTGTTTGTACAGCCAAATCTTTGTAGATTGCAGCAATGGTATATCATTTCTTATGAGCAATATGTCATCAACATATAACACTAGGAAAATTATGGCACTCCCACTAACCTTTTTATAAACACATGGTTCATCCTCATTTTTGATGAAGTCAAACCCTTTTACAGCTTCATCAAAACGGATGTTCCAACTCCGAGAAGCTTGCTTAAGTCCATAAATGGACTTTTGAAGATTGCACACCTTATTAGCATTAGCATTGGATATAAAACCTTCAGGTTGTGTCATGTACACTTCCTCTTGCAAGTTTCCATTAAGGAATGCAATTTTTACATCCATTTGCCATATTTCATAATCATGGTATGCAGCAATTACAAGCAAAATCCTAATGGATTTAAGCATAGCAACTGGTGAAAAAGGTTTCTTCAAAGTCAATACCTTGTTTTTGTTTGTAACCTTTTGCTACCAGTCTAGCTTTAAAGGTTTGCACCTTGCCATCTACATCGGTCTTTCTCTTAAAGACCCACTTGCACCCAATGGGTTTTATCCCTTCAGGTGGATCCACCAAAGTCCATACTTGGTTGGTATCCATGGCATCGATTTCAGATTTCATGGCTTCTAGCCATTTCTCAAAATCGATGTCCAACATCGACTCCTCATAGGTTGTAGGCTCATCATTTATGGGCAATGCGTCCCTTTCCAAGAAAAATCCATATCTCTTTGGAGCTTGACGTATTCTACTAGACCTTTTGAGTGGTCATGCCTCTTGAGATTGTGGTTATATATCAGATGTCACAATCTCAAGTTCAAGTTCCAATGGAATGTCAATTTGTGGGTCTCGAACTTTTTTGAGTACAACTTTACTCCCACTAGCCCTTTCATTTAAGAACTCTTTCTCAAGGAAAGTGGCATGCCTTGAGACAAACACCTTTTGCTCAATGGGATTATAAAAATAATATTCGTGTGTTTCTTTAGGATATCCCACAAATTTACATTTGTTTGATCTTGCTTCTAGCTTATCAGACATTGTACATTTCACATAAGCAGTACATCCCAAAATCCTAGCATAAGACAAGTTGGGCCTTTTCCCACTCCATATCTCATATGGTGTCTTATCAACTGATTTGGTAGAAACTTGGTTTAGTATGCGAGCAGTAGTTTCTAGGGCATATCCCTAGAAAGATATAGGAAGATCTACACAACTCATCATGGATCGAACCATGTCCAATAATGTTTGATTCATTCTCTCAAGTACCCCATTGTGCTGTGGAGTCCTTGGAGGAGTCCATTGTGCGAGAATCTCTTTCTCTTTTAGATAATTCTGAAACTCTTGGCTAAAATATTTTCCTCATCGATCAGATCTAAGAGTGAGAATACTTTTCCCAGTTTGTTTCTCAACCTCCGCTCTGTATTCTTTGAACTTGTCAAAGGATTCAGATTTATGTTTCATCAAATATACATAACCATAGCGAGAATGGTCATCTGTGAAGGTGATGAAGTAGGAGTATCCTCCTCTAGCACTAGTATTCATAGGACCATATACATCTGAATGTACAAGTCCTAGTAACACCCCAGCTTGTTCACTCTTTTTAGTGAAAGGCGACTTGGTCATCTAACCAAGGAGACAACACTCACATGTTCCATAAGATTCATAATTAAATGGATCGATCTAACCTTGTTTGTGTAACTTGGTTAAGCGAGTCTCATTGATGTGTCCAAGCCTATAGTGCTAGATGTAAGATAGTTTTGGATCATCTTTCTTTACTTTCTTGACCTCTATATTAAGTATGGGTCTCTTAAGATCAAGAATACAGAGACCGTTCGAATGTGTCCCTACACCATAATGCATCTCTCTTTTTGAGAAAGAACAACAATTGCCCTTAATGCAAAATTCCATATCATTATATAATGCCAAGTATGACACAGATATGATATTTCGAGATATGGAAGGAACATAGTAACAATCTCTTAATTCCAAGATCAACCCAGAAGGTAAAGGTATGGTAACTGTCCCTACAGCCGATGCATCAACCTTTGCTTTATTACCTACTCTTAGGACCACCTCTCATTTCCTTTATCTTCTACTCGTTTCCAGCACCTTCATGTCATTACATAAGTGTGGCCCACATCCAGTATCTAATACCCATGATGACGGATCAATAGTACACAGATTTACTTCAATCATATACATGGTCAAAGATGAAACTTCTACAAGTTTCTCATTCTTTGACCTTGTCAAGAAGGCAAGGATATCTTCCTTAATGACATCTATTCTAAATAGATATTTGAGAACATTTCTCAACTTGATATACCAGTCCAAACATTTTGGCTCAAATTTCACGATGGCATCAAGTATGCCACGCAAAGTAATATGTATTCACATTCTAACAACCTAGACATTTAAAGAACGTTTATGACTAATCATGTATTACAATCAATTAAGAAGAGATAGTAAATCTTAAATTGATTGCTCCCACTATTCTCTTCAAGATGATAACCCTCCATATCACCTCGAGAGATCTCCACTAGGATTCTTTTAGTGGGCTAGGATCCCATCCATCTAGTCATGGCCTTGAGTGTGCTCAACAAGCCATGATAGCTGGATTAGGTAGGTAACTGAGCTTACCAATTGTATCTCTATACAACTCCTAGATCAGCTAGGTGACAACACATAGCCTAAACATATCATATATGTTTCGCCTAGCCATTGCCTCTAGTTTTCATAATAATCAAGTTTCCAAGCATTTGAATTTTATGAAACTAGTTGAGTAAGACCCACCAATAGCTCAAACATACTCGTGTAAAAGTGTGACCTTGAGTGTGCTCAACAAGTCTTCGATTAAAAGAGCAGCCAGGTTATCTTGCTATATGGTGGAAGGCAACTTAATCATGTGTGGCATGTGACTCAATATTTACCAAGGGATTTTCTTTTTTTTTTTTTAACTTAGTTAAGGTCTCATCTTTGCATGCACAGCATTTATTAATTGCATAAATAAATCTATCTCATGCATACTACTTTGGATGATTATGGACTTTATCTATACTAATTTCCTTGAGCCATCGAAGGAAATTAGCTTGGTCAAACCTAGGGGATAACATACAACATGTTGTAATCTTTCTCCTCATATCTTCATGGCGCCTTTAGGTCTTCATCTTCGAATTGTAAAATAACTCCTAAACTAATCCTAATTCTACACTTATATGTAACTAATTACATTTTAGTAAAGAAACCTCATGGTACATTCGAGGGGAGTTAGGTGAGGAAAGAATTTTACAATCCCTGAAAATTAAGAGAAAGGCAGGGTGTGCAGACCCCATTTAATAAATAAATACCATGATACAATTTAACCATGCATCCACAATCATATTGGGGCTAGTCCATAATCATCCACATACATCCATCCACATGAACATAAAATTAAAACTATGTCTTATTCTAATTGTTAACCATATGAGGCATCCGAAATTAGTGTACAACTAATTTCGAGTTCATTTTTAATTTCATGTATGGAAACAGTCTTCCATGTATGGAAAGTCTTTACTAATCAGTATTAGTAATATTATCCATTCCTAATCTCATTAGGATTAGAATTAAAATATTATTACAAATTAAAACATTTTTAATTTGTAATCTTTAAACATTTTAAGTAACTTTTACTAATCCTTTTAAATTAAAGATTATGTGTCTTCAATGATCTAATCTCATTAGATAATTTAAACATAATATTTAAGACAACATTATCTTTAATTATATTTAAGTGTCCTATTCGAATTTTACTTCTCAAAAGAAGGAAATTAATTCATGATATTTATCTTGTCTATATTTATCACACTCCCATATTTGTAGGAATCAAATTCCTAAATTTATGGATGTGATTAATTAAATCCTGATATCCTTATTTTAAGGAATCAAATTCCCTAATTTAAATATATCAAAATTTATCTTTCTGGAACTTTTCCATAAGATATTGTTTAGTAAATTAGAGTTTTTAATTGCACCAATTTAGGCTGCAAATGTGGACACTAAAATCCAAAAAACCATGACTTTACAAAATTCTGGCAGCAGTGTACCAATCACAGTTTTATGGCTTGATGCGGCATCAAATCAGGGAATTTAAGTCCCAAATTTTAACCATGGTCAGCTAATATATGGAACCTTTTCATATTAAAATTTCATAATTTTTGGACTTGATTATCTGGTGAAAACCCCAAAAAAATACAGCCTAAGTATTCTATACATAGCTGTAGTTTTTGGGTTGCATATGTGGCATTATGATGGCATAAATCAAGGGATTAAATCCCTTAATTTTAGTGAACTTTCCAGGAATCTTTTAGGACAACAATTGCACAATTTTAGGAATCTTTGAAGATGACTTTCTCAGCAAAACCATTTTCAACTGGTATTTAATCATATTGAAACAATTTCAATGTAGATTACTTCCAAATTTTTTCAGAATTTTTGGAGGCTTTTAGACCCTGTTAAAAACTAAAAATCAAACCACATGCAAATCTGGACAGAATCAAATTCTATCACTAAACCGCATCTTGTTTCCCATGAATTCGAGTCCTTTTCTTGCTAAACTCTTTTGTGCATCTCATGCACATATTGTTTTGCAAAATTGAGACACTTTGTCACAACCCAGAACCTCCCTCGGGCCCATGACAATTGTCGTGACGTCTCGATTTACACTCAGTACCCGAAATGCCAATCGGAACCTTGCAAGGCTTACGTATCAGTTTCTTGCCTTTCCTATGAGCAATCATTGTTAAACATTCCGTTTTAAACAATTACTAGTCGTTTCCAGCTCAAGTAAATCAAAAGACAAAAAATTTTTTTTGAAGGGATTTATAGACAAATATTACTATTCAAAACATTGATTAAAATATAGCATTTTTATATAAAACAATATTTATAGAAACATGTGTAAATAAAATAAATTCACACATACAATAATTTACAAAGTTATAATATACAATAATAATTACAATGACAAGTGGCCCATAAATACACCAACTGTTGGTGATAGTAGCCTACTGTCTGTGAGATAGAGGGGTCAACTGGAATCCTCGACAAAATCGGGTATTTACAAGCTACCACAGACTTGAAATATTTGGAAAAGAGGTGGGTGAGATTTTTCAATCCCAATGAGTAAATAAACATTATTATAAATATCTAAAGGCGAGTAAAATGGAGGCTAGTTTAAACAACAAATCACAAACCATTTCATAAGGTTTTCAATTATTTCTTAAACCATAAAAAATTTGTAATTTACCAAAATAGTTGTTAAGGCTTATGACTTTTATTAAAAACAGTGCTTAAGCCAAAAAAACTAGTCCTCGAGGATACCTTGGCTTTGGCATCTAACCGAGTCCGCCAAGGTTGTTAAGATATTTACATGCTAAACACATGTTAGTTTTGAAAACAAGCCGTTCCTTGGCATTGGCCGAGTTACACATTCACGTGGGGGTTCAACGTGACGTGAGCTGTAACACTACCCTGGGAGTTACCCTCCTCGCCTCTACAATAGGAGTAACTATGCAACCGGGTTTACCGTACCCCTCTAATAGGCAGTCCACGGAAACCCGTCACTGCAGTGACTAAACCCACCAATTTTAATAAAATTTCAACAGTATAACGTGGCTTTTATTTATTTACCCAGCCTGCATAGTAAAAGACAGTTACATAAATTCCCAATGCAATTATAAAATATAGCCACATATACTCATATATCATAAGCCATTCATAGGAAAATATATTTTTCAAGACAATTGGCAGCCTCCAATTACTCAATTTCATAATCAAAAGTTTCTTATTTCAGATAATCAACACAATATATTTATTTGTCATATTTATTTCTAAAACATCAAAAGTCCCATTTTAATCTCATTTTCGTTTCATAAAATACATAAAGGGCATTTAAAAATAAAGTCTAGATAATTTACAATAATAATAGGTTTACTCACCATTTGTACAAATTAAATGCTTTCTAGATGCCTCGATCACTGTTCGTCGGGTACGATTTCCTTGCCTTTACCGGAGGGCTCTCTTCCTAGACACATTGCAAAAATTACACAATTAACCACATTGATGCTAAATCACTATATAATTGACTTAAATCCTATACTAATGCATGGTATGAAATGCAATAGCCTAAAACAGCTTAAACGCGATATTAACCTATTTTTGGCACTTTACCCAATAAATCGATATACGCATCCGTTTAAACTCCAAATTAATTTTTTTCAGTTTCTATACCTCAATTGCACCCAAATTGACTTAATGTCCCTTAGTGTGGTGCAAATTATTAGTTTAAGTAGCAAATTTCGAAAATACCCCTAGTGGGTAAAAATTCATATTTTTGCTCCGAAAATTCCCATTATTGTTCTAGGCTCATAATTCATCATTAGTCATCATAATTCCTCAAATAAACATCAAGATCAGCAACCAATATTCCCCTAGAAAATTTGGCATAATGGGTTTCAATGGGAGAAAATTATTTCTCTAGCTTATTTTTGCTATATTTCAATCTAACCTAACTAAAATCACTTAATTCAAAAATCAACCAAAACTCAAGCTCAAAACTCATCCATGGAGGTTTGGCCAGCTTGGGTGTCCATACCCACTTTCCAATTTTGCATGGAAATGAGAAAAAATGCATGGGTAGTGAAAATCACAAGGAAAATCAATGAATTTTACCTTTTTAATGCTTGATTTCTCGATTTCTATTGATTTTCCCCAAAATTTTCAGCTAGGGTTCTTATTTCTTTTCTCCCTTTTCTCTCCTGGTTTGGACGGCTTGAAGAAGATGAGAATTCTGGAAATTTTGACCTTTTTAAAGGCTAAAATAATATAATATTATTTTATTCATTTTTTTAATGTTTTATTAATTCCTTAAATTCTAGCCATCCATTTGTTTCCAAATTTTCACCATACACTTGTCCCACATATCCATAGCTTAGATAAAATTCTCAGACTTATCCAAAGTCTTGGTGGAGTAATTCTGAAATTTACACTTTTGCCCCCGTAAAAGTCAAAAATTACTTTTTTACCCCAAAAACTGAAAAATTGACCACAAACATATTTTTCATCCCTTATACTCATACCATTCTCCTATTTGTCAAATTTGATCTAAATTCTCTAAAAATCTCAAATTTTATCCGTAGGTGGTAAAATTACGATTTTACCCCTAAACATCAAAATTTTCAATTTTTTCCCAAATGAACCCTCGAACTTCGAACAATCATTTTTAGTCATTCCTAAAGTATAAAATATTAAATTTCATCCTACGATTCCTATTTGAACTAGTTTGAGGTTAAATTAACTCAAGTGTACCGTTAGGTATAATATCGGGTTTCGTCTATTCTTAGGGACATTCCTAACTTAATAACATGCTACTCAGTGCATGTATGTCATGACATGTGTTTATAGGGTTGGGTTTTACACACTTAAATAAGATTAGTTGCTGAAACAAATATGTATTAAAAATTGAAACTCGAATATGTGATAAACTACTTTAAAACATAATCAAAATTTAACATTTACTTGCTCTCTTCCAAATCCCTCACATCCAATCAGAATTGAAATAAACAATAACAAGACATACCTTTGCATTAAAATGAGACAAGGGAGGCTCTGATACCACTGTTAAGAACGGCATGATTAGAGCATAACGTAACGGAATAAAAAAGGGTTGAAATAAAAATAAAACCATGCCTCCTACCTTTGGATCACCTTGGTTGTTTAATACAAAGTTATGTACCACATAAAATCAGAAAAAGAATGTACCTTTCCAAGTGATATCGTAATCAAATGGATTCCTTTTGGTGACAAAACATGAACACCTTTGGTGTGAAAGAATCCTAGCCACTTAATCGCTTGGCCTCCAATGATGCACACATGATTGCAACGGATCCTTCTCAAGGAGAAAGCTTTGTGCCATAGGCTTGTGCTAGCAAGTGGACAATGATTTGTCCTCTTTTCTTATTTGATTTCCAGCAAAGAATCAAAGGAGAAGTTTTCAAAAGAAAATAAACGTCTCAAGAGTGGCAGCACTCAAGAGAAAAATCCTTCTCCACAAAAAAAGAATGGTTATAATGTGATATTTATATTTAGGTTTAACTTATTAAAATTTGTAAAATAAGTCCTTAATATTATAACAATTATAATATTTAACCAATACCTAATTAAACTCTTTTAATTAGGTCCTTAATAGTTAAAACCTAGAATTTGATTTAAGTCTAACTTAAATCATCACACTCTTAATTTAATCCAAATTGCAACCTTTTTATGTGACCCATTAGGTTCCTAACATGTTGGCAATGGAATTGAATTATAATATTATTAATTAATTAATTTAAATGAATCATATTCAATTTTAAATTAACTAATTCAATTACATAAACCATGATTGGCACCTAGCAATGCATCATGGCCACCCAATTGTTAGGAGAGTCAAAAGATTCTTTGACAACCTTTTAGTGTACAGTTTTTTAGTGTAATTCATTCCCTCATCATATATCTCGAAGATGATAAGAGCTTGGTGTAGTGCCTACTCTTATTGATCTCCATATTTGTTCTTGTAGTTAAATCATTAGCTTTATGGAGACTTAGGAAACTCATTTCATAATCTCCTAATCACCTTGGCCAAGGATTTGATTAAGCTAATATCAACCAAGAACTAATGAGATATTTCCCTTTAAATCAATTGGGGTGATGATTCCTACCTTGACCACTCATCTGCCTTCACATGCTTCATGCTATACCCAAAAGTATCCTGTTTTGGCATCCTTGGTTAGGCACCCATAGGGATGAAATCAAAGCATAGCACTCCACACATAAGACAACTTGGTGTCTAAGTCTAGGGAGTATTTACACAACTGACATATGAGAAGTATTGCATAGACACTTAAGTGAAATACCAAATGCACTTCTCATGGCGAGTCATGTTCAGTGAATTCGCTCTCCTATGGCAAGCACCCACATGCTAGTTCCAAGTATCTTTATACTTCAACCTATGAGAACGATTACTTACTTCACAAGTAAAGAACATAACATGTGCCAATCTTTGAGCATTATTGATGCCCTGTCTCAATAATACAATGATCAGAAACTTTTAGGAACAATGCTTTAATGCATAAGGATCTCATAATTTTATCCCAATACAATTCCTTTGCAAGGAATATATAGTTCCATGGGCTTTATCTACATAAGTACAAAAAAGTAATTAAATTATAAACTTATGGATAAAGAACTACCTCAATGTTATTATGAATAACAAAATGTCATACATGAATATCTCAAAATTGTAATTCCCATACAACCACAGATTGGCTTGTAGGGCATATATTAACATGGAGTTGGTCTCAATTGAGCTGTACTCAATTTTGAAGGGAGATTATTCGATGTAAAGTTGGAGAATTCCCTATTACGTATTTAGGATTACCCTTTGGAGCTAATCCTAGATGAGTTAAAACTTGGAAACCAGTGTTGGATAGAGTGAAGGCTAGATTAGCTAGGTGGAAATCCAAATTATCTTCCATAAAATATAGGGTAACAATTTTAAGATCGATGTTTGCCAATTTGCCATTGCATTGCATATATCTTTCGTATACCACAAAAGGTGATTAAGAAAATAGAGAACATTAAGAGGTGATTTCTATGGAGTGGATGAGGACTAAAGTTGAGGATGCATTTGGTGGATTAAGGAACCATATGTATTTATCATCATAATAATGGGCTTGGTTTACTTAGTTTGGAGCTTAAGAATATAACATTGCTAAGTAAATGGTTGTGGAAATATGGGGGTTAGAATGGATGCTTGTGGAGGCAAATTATGGATGGAAAGGTTGGTGCTGATCCTTTGGCATTACTGTCGAACCTTGTTCTCAATCAAAACTCTACTTTGTGGAGCGATATTATAAGTCCCTTTTCCCGACTTACAAATTTTTTATACGACTAACATCAGGTTTTGGATTTATTGTGGGTGATGGCAAAGTATATCTTTTCAAGAAAATGAGTCGATTGAGGGGTATATAATAAGATAGAGTTCCCCTAAAATGTATGCTCTTGCAGTTAATCAAAAAGGAAAACTATGTGAGTATGGGAAACTAGTTAGGAATAAATGGGTATGGAATATTGAGTTACGTCAAAGAGTTTTTCAATGGGAAATGAGTCACAAAGATAATCTTTTCATCTTACTTAATGAGTGTCCATTGGGTAAGAGTTTGAAAGATAAGCTAGTGTGCAAACATGAAACTATTGCAAAATTTTCTACAAAATAAGGCAATGTTGAAAAGAGTAATATGAGTGATGAAGTGTGGAAGATAGTTTAGAGTGAGCAAGCACCACATAAAGTACAGATTTTTAGATGGCAGTAAGGTTGTAGAGAAATGTGAATTAATTAAGAGAGGGTTATTGAGTATGAGCATGATTATGTGTGCTCTATGTAATGCAAAGTTAAATAGTGTTGAGCATTTGGTTTTTACTTGTTGTGACACTTGGAAATTATGGGGGTTGTGGTTCAGCTTATGTGGTTTCTAATGGTAGCCTCTAAGGGATGCTAGAACTTTTTAACTTGCATTGGAAGGGAGTTTTAATCAAAGAGGGAGGAAGAGAGTTGTGGCACGTGTCTTTTTTTTTTTTTACATTATGTAGTGCGTGTGGTTGATCAGGAATGAGATAGTATTTAAAGGCAAGCTTTGGGCACTTGATCAAGTATTTGGTTTAGTAAAGGTGCATGCAGCTTATTGGGTTTGTGCTAGATGGCTCAGAATTGCTACTTTTGTTGTGGATATTTTGATATGTCCAAAACTTACGAAAGTGCCTAGAACGACACTTATACCTTTATTGTTGTGGATTAGGTTGCTCAACTTGAGGGGTGGATGAAATTTAACGTTGATGGATCTACAATGGGGAATATAAAGAGGTGGGCATCAATGGGTTATGAGGAATGATTTCTCTAAAATTATGGTTATGTTTCAAAATCTATAACAGTACATTAAGCAAACTTTCAGAACTTAGGGTAGTACTTAAAGCACTTATCATCTGTGAATCTTCTAAATGGCAATCTTCCCATTCTTGATAATGAAAGTGATTCTGCTAATGTTGCTAAATGCGTTAGGGATGCAAATAGAGTGCCATGAAAATATCAATAGTGTATTCTTATAATAGAGTCTCTAAAAAGAAAAATGAAGAGTTTGAATATTATTCATACATTGAGAAGTGCAAATGACGTTGTTGACCAACTGGCTAAAGATTGGGTGTTATCAGAGAATGATTTTATTCATATTTCTCCTTAAGGATGCTGTTGTCATTTCTTTCATGATTTAATTTAGATGGGAATTTGCTAGTCTTGTACATGTGCTACTAGTTGATTTTCTCAATTTTTAAGAAGAGTTGGTAAATGCTAATGATAAGGTTATCAACTTTTACAATTAAGCCATCACTGAACCTATTACTTGCGATATTTTTGGTATGTGGCTATGTGCTTGGTTGTAAAATGTGCTGCTACCTAGCAGGGAAGATGATTATTGTGATTTATGTTGTATTCAGCTTTGGTAATTGGTGGTTGTGTTCATTGTTTTAATATTTTGGGTATTGAAAGTTTTTGATGGTTACTATGCTAGCTTTGGATTATCATTTTAATTATAGACTTCTTTTTAGTAATGAGGATACCCTTCTCATTATATTAATGAATAACTTCAAAAAAAAAATTAAAATTGACCAATGTTCAATTGGTTTATTCAGTTTTCATTGTTTTTCATCTTTTTTTCAATAACTTTTAACCAAAATTTTCAACAACATTTTTGAAAAAAGAAAAAGATTAAAACTCTCACAAATAAAAAATGCTTAAACATAAAAATTCAACTAGTTCAATCAAGACTATTTGATATTGTTAAACATTTTATGATAGTTAGTTGGATTTTGAGAATATTGGAATTAAAAAGACTATAATCAACTCAAAGTAACTAACATTACATTCAAAGGACTTAACTTTTACATTAAACGAAGCAAAAAGAAATGAGCCTATTATATTTATTGGTAATTAAACACACACACACACACACAGGCATTGTTGACCTATTGATTTTAGGTGTTGGTGGCTTCTGACAATTTTCAAAGAATTGGTGATGAGGTAACGGTGATGATGGGAAGAACAAAGGTGAATCTATTTCTTTAAGTTGTTGACAGGCCTGTCATTTAGGTGAATCAGTGGTTTTCTAAAGGTTTTGGCAAATATCTCGATGGTGGTTTAATGGTGGTGTAGGGGGATTGTGTAATCATGGAGTAAGTTCTTTTAGGTATGAGGCAAATAAGGCAGGAATTATGGGGTTCAGGGGAACTAGGGCGAGACTAATATACAAGAATGCAAAATTATGAATTTAATAATATAAAATACTTAAAATTATATATATATTTTTTAAAAATTAAACTTTTATTATCCATAAGAAATAAGGTAACAATTTTAAGATCAGTGCTTTGCCAATTTGCTGCTACATTACATGTCTCTTTTTCGGATCCCACAAGGGGTGATTAAGGAAATAGAGAAAATTGAGAAGAGATTTCTATGGAGTAAAGAAAGACCAAAGTCGAGGACGCATTTGGTGGACTGGGGAATCATATGTATCTATCGCAAGAATGGTGGGCTTGGTTTACTTAGTTATGAGCTTAACAATAAAGCTTTGTTAAGTAAATGGTTGTGGACATATGGGGGTGAGAAAGGATGTTTGTGGAGGGAGATTGTGGATGGAAAGGTTAGCATTGATCCTTTAGCATTATTGTTGAACCTTGTTGTCAATCGAAACTTCTCTACTTTGTTGAGCAATATTATAAGTCCTTTTTCCCTATTAACAAATTGTTTATACAACTAACATTAGGCTTTAGATTTATTGTGGGTGATGGCAAAGTATATCTTTTTGGGATGATGAGTGGATTGAAGGGTATATATTAAAAGAGAGTTTTGCTAGAATGTGTGCTCTTTTGGTTAATCAAAAAGGAAAATTGTGTGCGTATGGGAAACTAGTGTGGAATAAATGGGTATGGAATATTGAGTTGCATCAAAGATTTTTCAGTGGGAAATGAGTCATAGACAATCTTTTTCGCTTACTTATTGAGTGTCCATTGGGCAATAGTTTGAAAGATAAGCTAGTGTGCAAACATGAAACTAGTGTAAAATTTTCTACAAAATAAAGAAGTGCTGAAAGAGTAATGAGAGTGATGAAGTGTGGAAGATAGTTTAGAGTGGGTAAATACCACATGAAGTAGAGATGTTTAGATGGCGGTAAGGTTGCAGTGAAATGTGAATTAATTAAGAGAGGGTTATTGAGTATGAGCATGATTATGTGTATTCTATGCAACGCAAACTTAAATAGTGTTAAGCATTTGGTTTTTACTTGTTGTGAGACTTGGAAATTATAGGGGTGGTGGTTTAGCTTATGTGGTTTCTAATGGTCATCTCCGGAGGATGCTAGGACTTTTCTACTTACATTTGAAAGGGCTTTGATCAGAGAGGGAGGCAAAGAGTTGTTGGACATGTCCTTTTTTTTTACATTATTTATTTGTATGTGGTTGATTACGAATGAGATAGTATTTAGAAGGAACCTTTGGGAAGTTGAGCAAGAATTTGGTTTAGTGATGTTGCACGTAGCTTATTGGGCATGTTTTAGATGGCTTGGAATTGCTACCTTTATTGTTGATAATTGGCTGTGTCCAAATCTTACGACAGTACCTTGTAAAAAACTTAAAACTTCTATAGTTATTGATTGGGTTGCTTATCCTGAGGGGTGGATGAAATTTAATGTTGATGGATCTACTAGGGAGAATACGAGGAGGTAGGTATTGATAGGGTTATGAGGAAAGATTTCTCTAAAATTATGGTTATGTTTTCAAAATCTATAAGGATACATGCAACAAACTTTTTAGAAGTTAGGACAATAATTAAAGCATTTATCTTTGAATCTTCTAAATGGTAGCCTTCTCATTCCTTGACAATGAAAGTGATTCTACTAATGTTGCTAAATGCATTGGGCATGCAAATAGAGCGCCATGATAATATTGGCAGTGGATTCTTATAATAGAGTCTTTAAAATGAAAAATGAAGAGTTGGAAGATTATTCATACATTGAGAAATGCAAAGGAGGTTGCTGGCCAACTAGCTAATGATTGGGTGTTATTCGAGAATGATTTTATTCATATTTCTCCTTTAGGATGGTGCTTTCATTTCTTTCATGATTTATTTTGGATGGAAATTTGCTAGTCTTGTACATGTGCTACTAGTTGATTTTTTCAATTTTTAGGAAGGGTTGGTAAATGGTGATGACAAGGTTCTCGACTTTTACGGTTAAGCTATCACTGAATCGATTACTTGCAATATTTATGGAATGTGGCTATGTGCTTAGCTGTAATGAGTGCTGCTTTCTAGCAGGGAAGGTGATTTTTGTGTTTTATGTTGTCTTCAACTTTGTTAAGTGGTAGTTGTGCTCATTGTTTTAATGTTTCGAATATTGAAAGTCTGATGGTTACTATGCTAGCTTTGGTTTATCATTTTAATCATAGACTTCATTTCTATAATGAGGTTGCCCTTTTCATTATATTAATGAATAACTTTCAAAAAAATTAATTGATATTAACCAATGTTCAATTGGTTTATTCAATTTTCATAGTTTTTCATCATTTTTTCAATACCTTTTAACAATAATTTTCAACAACATTCTTTTAAAAAAAGGATTAAACACTCACGTATCAAGAATGTTTAAACATAAAAATTCAACTAGTTCAATCAAAACTATTCGATATTGTTGAACATTTTATGGTAGTTTATTGGATTTTGAGAATATTGGAATTAAAAAAGACTATAATCAACTCAAAAGAACTAACATTACATTCAATGGACTTAACTTTTACATTCAAGGAAGTAAAGAGAAATAAACCTATTATATTTATTGGTAATTAAACAGGGAGAGAGAGAGTGAGGCGTTGCTAACCTATTAATTTTAGGTGTTGGCAACTTCGGGCAATTTGCAAAGCATCGGTGATGATGGGAAGAGCAGAAGTGAATCTATTTCTTCAAGTCATTGACAAGCCTGGTGATTCAGGTGAATCAGTGGTTTTCTTGTGGCTTTTGGGAAATATTCCAATGGTGGGCTAATGGTGGTGGAGGGGGATTGTGTAATCGTGGACTAGGGATTTTTAGGTATGAGGCAAATAAGGTAGGAATTATGGGGCTCAAGGGAACTAGGGCAAAACTAATATACAGGAATGGAAAATTATAAATTTAATAACAATAAATACTTAAATATATATATTATTTTTTAAAAAAAAGTTAAGCTTTTATTATTGATAAATAACAATAAGGCAAAAGTGATAGCTTATTAGCTTATTAAGTACATAAGGCAACAGTAGAAAGGAAAAAAAAAACCCCCGAAATATAAAAAATGACAGCTAGAGATGGGGATATCTAGCCGTTAAGGTACCAATCTCTCTTGCTCTATGCTCACATATTTTTATCTAATAGGAGCATTGTACAATAAATGCCGAATCTTGCTGTTCTAATTTCTTAGAATCTACTTGTCGGAATTCATTGAAGTCTCCAATTCTTGCAGAATTCTTAAACTTCCCAATATCCCAACACAGTCGAACAAATTGCAAACAACAAAATGTTCCCACTGGTTATATACACCCAATTTATCCAAACCACGTGGCAAGTCCTTTCAAATTGGCTTTGAACAATAATTTGGGTATTGCTAACCACGTGGCAAGGCTCACATACACATCCAAGTTATCCAAACCCAAGCTCCCATGAATGGTAATTGGCATGCGTTTAATTGTTTTTTTCTATTTCAAAGAGAGCTATATTTCTTTTTATATAAATTAAAATTCACATCGAAGCATTTGATTCAATTTGAAAGAGTTAGATTCAAAATGTTTTTATCCCAAATAAAAACAATTAAGAACTAATAATGTTTTATACATAAAACCTTTAGAAAGTTAAATAATTTCATCCTTTTATTTGAAGTCTTTTATATAATCTTAGCAATTCAGAAATGGAAGTCAAATAATTTCATCCTTTTATTTCATTCCTTCATAGCAAGATACGAAAGATTAGAAAGTTACATAATTGTTTATATCATTATTTTGTTCCTAAATTAAACTTATTTGGTAAATTGATATATCACATTTAAGCATTTAGCACAATGGTTCTGAACATTTAATTCAGTGATTATACATGTATCATATGTTTAAAAATCTAAATTTGAATACTCTTCTTCAAAATTAAAAAAAAAAAACCCTTAACTAGTACATATTTACAATACTTTATTCATATTTGTAATAATATGAACCGCTATTATTTTTCATAAGAATAAATGGACAATTTAATTAAGTCAATTAGACTAGATTTTGAAAGTAACAAAAAGATGTGTTTTGGTCAACTCAAATCGAATTGGCCTAATTAACAACTCTAAACCTTAAACTCGAGCTTGAGCTTAGCTCATCTAATTAAATCAAATTTATTTTTGAAATATTAAAAATATTTTTATAGTAATGTTTCAATATTTGTAAATATATTTTCAAATTAAACCTAAATAAAAATAATATTTATTAATATAATAATATCTCTAGCCAAAATTGAATCTACCAAATCTTGTTCAATATCACAAGTAGAGTCGGACTAACCTGAGGCTTGACAGATAGCTTGATCCATTGATGAGTCCAGTAAAAAACTACAATTATTTTACTTTTTCTCTTTAAAGCTTAAAATGACCTTATATAATATACAAATACACACGCACACACACACACACACACACATGCACATATAATTATTAACTAAATATGAAAACAAATTTTACAATGACTATAGATATAGAAATAGTTAAGTTAAAAAACTTGTAATTTTTCTCGATATGGTAAAGCTAAAGAAAGTCACCCATGGTTAAGTCAAAAGAAATCGTTCAAACAAATATAAGAGAATAAGGCAATTAGAGATATATTTATATATACTCAATACTTGATGGTCTTTGACCAAAACTATTGCTAAGAAATATTATAGTCAATTCACCGACAACTTTTGAAAAAGAAAATCAATTCCTATGAATTTACCACTTGAGAAAATTATTATTATATGGCAATGTTGCCTTGATTCATATGGAATTTAACATTATTATGTATATAATGTTGCAATAAGACAGAAAATTTGGAGACAAATTAGAATGCCTTTCTTTTTATTACGATCTCTCTTCCTTTCCTTCACTTATCTAATCTCGATTAGGAAGATAGAGCAGAACTCAAAAGCCCCAAGGTCTAATAACTTTATTACATAGAGTTATTTTGTCAAAATTTGGGTAGTAAAATAGTTACGTTCTTGAGTTTTAGGTTTAGATTTAGGTAGTGTTATTCGCTTTTCTTAATTTAGTTTAAATCATGTTGAGTCAATTTAATCCAAGTTGTTTTAGTTTAATTTTATGTTAAAATGTCTTAAGTTTAGCCATTACTTTTTAGTCTCTTGTTTAATTTCTTATGTGAGTTGGGGTTTTCACATTTTTTAACCTTGTTAAGTGCCTTTGCACCTTTTGAACTTTATTAGGTGCGTTAGTACCTTTAGAACTTTGTTAGGTGCCTTAGCACCTATGAAACTTTGTCAGGTGCGTACCTTTTGAACTTTGTTAGGTGCCTTAGCATCGTTGACTTTATTAGGCACCTTTGCACCTTTAGATTCTATAGGTGCCATAGCACTTGTGGATTTTAGCCATGAGCCTTAGCACGAAGAAACATGTGTTTTATTACACTTTTGATATCGGATTGGTGTATAATCATATTTGGATCATTTGTATTGCATGTTTGTTCATATGTTATGCTTGCTCGCATGCCTATTTGGAATGCACACATTATCATGATTGTGTTATATGTTTATAATGTATGCTTGAAAATTTGATTGTTGAATTGATCGGATTAAATTCCTTGGTTGAAATATGTTTAGTTCAGCAAATGTAGAATCATGGTATTTTGGAACTTTTGATTTGATGGATTGGAAAGGATAATTTATCATGAGGTAAATGAAGTGAATTTGGAAAGGGTTAAGACTAGATTTTGGAAATATGGAAGTGTAGCCCTAAGGACCAAATGAAATACCCCGTACTTTGATATGGTGATAAATAAAGTTGATTGAATGCAAATTGAGGTCAATTAAAATGTTTAGAAGTGATAAAAGACGAAAGGAGTAGTTTAGGATAAAATATTTCGCAAGTGAGAAAATAATAATAAAATAATAATAATTTTATCGGAGGAGAATTTGTGAGATAAAAGGCGATTCAGAAGTCAAGTGAGGCATAATAAGGTATTTCAGATACCAAGGAGACAAGATAAAATTTTTAAAATATTAATATTTAGCTGGATGTCGAAATCAGTCAAGAAGAAGGATCATATGGTTGATCCAAGTGGGGGAGAAGATGACAAGCTCGACTCTATAAAAATATTTGTCATGACATACATGTGATGGATAGCATGTTTGCATGCTAAGAGAGTCCTGAAAAAAAAATTTACAAAAGTCGGTATTGTACTTAGAGGTACAACAAAGTTGAGTTAAACCTCGAACTAGATCAAATAGAGAATTTACGATGAAATTAAGAATTTTAAAGTCCCAGAATGGTTTAATATGGTGATTCGAAGTTCGAGGATCAATTTGAAGACAAACCGAAATTTTCGCTATCTAGGGGCAAAATGGTCATTTGCCACTTGGGGACAAAATGGGAATTTTTAGAAAAGATTTTTGGCCCCGTTTGACTTATTGGAGTAAGATTTGAGGTTTAGAAGTGAAAAATTTTAATTTCGGTATAATTTGGAGTAAAAGGGTAAAATGGTAATTTTACCATCCGAAATAAAAAATTTAATTTTTGAAAGGATTTTGATCAAATTTAATTATTTGGAGTGTGAAATGAGTATGAGGAGTGAAAATTATGCATTATGGAAAATTTTCAATTTTTGGGGTAAAAATGTAATTTTTGAAAAGTTCGGGGGTAAAAGTGTAATTTTGAAAAATTTACTCCACCAAAACTTTGGAAAAATCTGAAAATTTCACTTAAGACTTGGATAAGTCAAAGGGAATGCATGGTGGAAAAAGTAGGACAAGTGGATGGCTAGAAAAAAAAATGAATTAATAAAATATTCAAAATATGAATAAAATAATATTATTCATTAAACAATAAAAAGGCATAAAAAAATCAGCCCATAACCCATTCTTCTTCTTCAACATTCGGCCAAGCAAGAAACAAGAGAGAGAAAGGAGAAAATAAAACCCTAGCCAAGAAATTTAAAGGAAAAATAGGTGAAAATTCAAAAATCAAGTGAAAAAAGGTAACATTTCTTAAATTTGTCTTGTGCTTTACCTTTCCCATGCATTTCCCATCATTTTCCATGGTTGAATCATGTGATTTGAGGATGATTTCAATTCTTGTCATATGGGTTTAGAGAGAGAAAGTTGTTAGATAAATTTGATTTTGAGCTATGTTAGTGTTTAGTGTTAGTTTAGCATGTTTATGAGTAAAACAACAAGAAAAATATTTATCTTCTCCATGAATTTCTCTAGGCCGAATCTAGCCAATGATATGTGAGGATGAGGTTGACTTTATTTTAAGAGAATTGGGTGAAAAAAATGATGAATTATGAGGTTGGAAATTAAATGGGAATTTTTGATGCAATAAATTGAAATTGTAAAACCCAACCCTATAAATACATGTCATGACATACATGCACTGAGTAGCATGTTATTATGCTAGGAAAGCACATAAGAAAAGACGAAACCCGATATCGTACCTAACGGTACACTTGAGTTGATTTAACCTCGAACTAGTTCAAATAGGAATTGTAGGATGAAATTTAATATTTTATAGTCCAGGAATGACTAAAAATGATTGTTCGGAGTTCGAGGGTTCATTTGGGGTAAAATTAGAAATTTTGATATTCAAGGGCAAAATCGTCATTTTGCCACCTAAGATAATAATTTGATCATGGAGTGAAATTTTTGACCAAGATTAACTATTTGGAGTATAATTTAATGATAGGAAGTGAAAAAGTTTAATTCTGGTGATTTTTGGAGTGTAGGGGCAAAAATCGTAATTTTACCACCCATGGACAAAATTTGAGATTTTGAGAGAATTTAGATCAAATTTGACAAATTGGAGAATGGTATGAGTATAAGGGGTGAAAAATATGTCTATGGGCAATTTTTCAATTTTTGGGGCAAAAATGTAATTTTTGACTTTTACGGGGGCAAAAGTGTAAATTGTAAAAATTACTCCACCGAGACTTTGGATGAGTCTGAGAATTTTATCTAAGCTATGAATATATGAGACAAGTGTATGGTGAAAATTTGGAAACAAATGGATGAAATTTTAAAAATGGGCCAATGGGAAAGTGACACATGGCATTTTTTAATGAAATAATATTATTTTAATGAAAAGTCAGCCATTTAAACCCAAATTTTGAGTGCTGGCCGGCCATAAGGAAGAAAAACAGAGGAAATAGAGAGGAAAGGAAGAAGAAAAGAAAAACCAAAGAGAAACAAGAAAATTCAAAGAGAAATTCGCGGTTATCGACCGTTTACGCGTCTAACGGTAAGATTTTTCGATTTTAGCTTGATTTCTACCTTTCCTATGCCTTTATTTCCATTTAGCATGCTTGAGGAGAGAGATCAAAAAGTGATATCAAGGGCTGGACGAAATTCTAGGAGAGAGAAATTGAAATTTTTAGGTTTTGATTTTTAGTTAAATTGATAGTTTTAGTTAGTTAAATGTGTTTAGAAATTAAATTGGGCAAGAAATCATTAAATTTTCACAATACCCACTCTTGGCTGGATGCTCAATGCTGTACAATGATGATGAATTGATTTTATTCTAAGGAAAATGAAGAGAAATGATGAAAAACGATTAAACGTGATAGAAAAACAAAGTAGAAAATTTACCGAGTTAATGTCCCATTTTTGGTCGAATTTTCCAAGGAAGGGAGTGAGCTGATTTTGTTGTTTTTAGAAGGTTATTGGCTGATATTTAATGGTTAGAAATGTTGGAGAGAGAATGGGATGATTTACAGCTAAAATGGAGCGCGTTAGCAATTTATCGGGCAAAGTGCCAAAAATAGGTTAATACCGCATTTAAGCCGTTTTAGGCTATTGCATTTCATACCATGCATTAGTATAGGATTTAAGTTAATTATATAATGATTTAGCATCAATGTGATGAATTGTGTAAATTTTTGTAATGTGTCTAGGAGGAGAGCCTTCCGGAAAAGGCAAAGAAGTCGTACCCGACAAGTAGTGATCGGGGCGCTTAGAAAGCTTTTAGTTTGTACAAACGGTGAGTAAACTTATTATTATTGTAAATTATCTAGAGTTTATTTTAAATGCCCTTTATGTATTTTATGAAATGAGAACGAGATTAAAACGGGATTTTTGATGTTTTAGGAATAAATGTGACAAATAAAAATATATTGTATTGATTATGAAATTGAGTAATTGGAGGCTACAAATTGACTTGAAAAATATATATTTTCCTAGGAATGGCTTATGAGAAATGAGTATATGTGGCTATATTTTGTGAATGCATTGGGAAATTTATGTAAGTTGTTTTACTATGCAGGCTGGATAAATAAATAAAAGCCACGTTATATTGTCGAAATTTTATTAAAATTGGTGGGTTAGTCACTGCAGTGACGGGTTTCCGTGGACTGCCTATTAGAGGGGCACGGTAAACCCAGTTATATAGTTACTCCGGTTGTAGAGGCGAGGAGGGTAACTCCTGGGGTAGTATTAGAGTTCACTTCACGTCGAACCCCCACGTGAATGTGTAACTCGGCCAACGCCAAGGAACGGCTGGTTTTAAAAATAAAAATGTGTTTCACGTGTGAATAGTTTAACACCCTTGGCGGACTCGGTTAGATGCCTCGGCCAAGGTATCCCCGAGGATTAGTTTTGACTTGAGCCTTGTTTTAATAAAAGACATAAGCCTTAACAATTGTTTTGGTAAATTACAAATATTTTATGGTTTAAGAAATAAATTGAAAACATTATGAAATGGGTTGAAATTTATTGTTTAAACTTGCCTCCATTTTACTCGCCTTTAGATATTTATGATAATGTCTGTTTACTCATTGGGATTGCAAAATCTCACCCAACTCCTTTCCACCCATTTCAGGTTCAGTATAGACTGTAGATAGCTGATCTCATCGACGACTACTATTGGATCTGCATTTTCCAAACCGTAGGTTCACAGTCCTCTTTACTTTTGTTTATTCGAGGGCCCTCTGGTTATTGTAAATTAAATTAAATATTTTGGCTTACTGTATTTCAGTATGTATAAATTTATTTAGCTTTTACGCTATAAAAATTATTCACGTATAACTTTATAAATATTGTTTTATAAGAAAATAGAATATTTCCCTTAATATTTCTTTTATTTTCTTATTTTATTCAAATAATCGTAATTTCGTTTTAAATGAAGATTTTAGACTTTTAAACTCATTTTGAATATGAATTATGTATTTTGTACTTGTATATTACGTTTTAGCCAGTTTTGAAATTTTTGAGAAAAAAATGACCAAAATACCCCTATGTGGCGAAAAATTTATTTTGATTGTTTTTGATCTAAAATAGTATATATTCTCTAAAGACTCGATATCTAACAATGATTGCTCACAAGAAAGGAAAGAAACTGATATGTAAGCCTTGCGGGGTTCCGGTTGGCATTCCGGATAATGAGTGTCAATCGGGACGTCGCGGCGATTGTCATGGGCCTGAGGGAGGTTCCGGGTCGTGACAGAAATTTTTACCCACTAGGGGTAAAAGCGTAATTTATAGTCCAGACTGATAAATTGGACCAAATTCAAAGTCATTGAGGTATTGTGGATATAATTGGATAATTGAAATTGAAATGGGTGGAATTGGAGATTTTAGGAATTTACACCGTGTATAGGCGAGTTAGGTCGGACACCGCAATTAAGCAATTGTCTAGACATTTCAAATCCTATCTAGTGCATACGCAAGGATAAGAGCCTGAAATAATTTATGATAAATTGACACAATTTATTGAATTTTGTGTCATGGATTATGGATAAGTGGTGAGTCAATTGTTTCGAGTAAAAGACTGCACTCGAGGGCGGAAGATAAGAGTATTTCTACTCCTAATATTGTGAGTGAACTTATTATCGTCTTAATTATCTAGAGTAGTTTTATACAACTATGTGGTTTCATGGAAAATGGGTTTAAATGGTAAATTGCTATGTTTTAAGAGAAATTGTGATTTTATAAAATGATTTTATAAATTTTCTGAAAAATCGAATATTGGTTTTGAAAATAGAGTAATTGGAGACTGCTAGTTTGTGTTGCAAATTTATGGTTTTGAATTGAATGGCTTATGATAATAAATGAGCATGAATGGTTAAACTGATTTTGGTGTTAGAATTACTTATACTGTGTATTCAGCCTTGAGAGGCTAGGTTGCGATAAATTGCCATGTCATGCTAGAATGAATTTTATTGATTGGTGGATTATATATTAATTATTTACTGCAGAGGGGGTTCCGTGGATCAGCCTATTAAAGGGGCACAGTAAACTCCATTATATTATTACCTCGAATGGAGAGGCGCGTAGGGTATCTCTTGGGGTAAAGCTTAGGGTTCACTTCACGCCAAACCACCACGTGAAGGGGAACTCAGCCAACGCCAAGGAACGACTGTATTTTTCTCAAACTAAAATATATTTTAAGTGTATACAAAATTTTAATAGCCTTGGCGGACTCGGTTAGATGCCCTGCGCAAGGTATCACCGAGTATGAGTTTTGGCACGAGTCAAAATTTTAAGAAATTCATAAGCCAAGTTGATTACTCGATTTATATGGATTGATTTTATTTGGTTGAAATGAACTGAAAGGTAATGAAATTACAGTATGATGACTTATTTTAATTGTTTCAATTTACTCGGCTTTAGATACTTTAGATGGTATCTATTTACTCACTGGGATTATAAAATCTCACCCCTTCTTCCTATACATTTTTCAGGCTCAGGATAGTTTGTAGATAGTCGAGTAGGACGAGAACTAAGCTTGGAACTGCATTATAGAAAGTAAGAGTTCACAGTCTTGCATCCTTTTGGTCAATTGGGGCCCACGTGTCATTGCAGATCAAAACTTATATTTTGGTTATTTGTATTTCTATTCATACAATTTTTACTTTGCTTTCATGTGCGAAAAATTATTTACGAATATTTCTATAAAAATTTATTTTATGAGAAAATAGAATATTTTATTGATTATTTTTTAATAGTACTAGTTGTTAACAATTTGCTTTCAAATGAACGTTTTAGATACTTTTTTTGTTTTTAAATCATTAAATATATATTTTCTACTTACTTACTACATTTTTAGCAAGTTTTGAGATTTTTGACGAAAAATTACGAAAATACCCCTATGAGCCAAAAAATAATATTTTATTGTTCTTATTTGAAAATGACTTATGATTTTTTTAAATGCGAGATTTAATAATTGTTGCTCACCGGGGAGATGCAGAAGTTAATGCTAAGCCTTGCGGGGTTTCGATCGGCATTCGGGGTGAAGAATGTCTGTCGAGGCCTCGCGGCGGTTGTCACGGGCTTGATGGGGAGTTTCGGGTCGTGACACCAAAAGTCAACCCTTAGCCAGTAGAATACATAAGGAAGTGTTTTGTTTTGGAAGGATTGACCGTTCATCAAGGAAAGGTCGATCACTGCAGTTGAAAGTACATTGTTTATGGCATTTTGACCTCGTTTTGAGGAGTCTCTAGGCAACTTACTCTATGTTTCTAAGGTACTTTGAATATGATTTTTAGCATTTTAAAGGATATATAATTATCCCTTTTTAAGTGCATTTGATCAAATCTTGGATTTTGAATTGGAAAGTGGGATGTTTATTACAAATATGTTTATTCAAAACTCCTATGTTTTGCTTGTTCCATCTCCAGTATTTGGTCATGGGCATTTTATATCTCACCCCACAAAATATCTATTTTTATTTTTAGATTGATAGTGTAACACCCCATACCCTTAGTAGAGAAGCCAATACCACCTTATCAATAGGATGAGGGGCAATTAAAGTTAAATTAAGTGCGAAAGAGTGGTGACAAGTGGAAAGAATATTTTGAAAATAAATATTTTGTACATGAGAAAATAATAATAAAATAATAATATTTTATCGGTGATAAGTTAGTGGAGTTCAAAGGCGATTTGGAAGTGAACCGAGGCAAAGCAAGACACTTTGGAACTTGAGGAGACAAGTGGAGAATTTTAAAATAAAATAATATTTTATTAATAAAATAACATCAAAATAATCCGATGCTGGAACAGGTTGCATCTTGCGAGAGATAGATTAAGTCTAAGTGGGGGAGACCAAAAATAGAATTTTTGGATGACATGAATAAAAAAATATTTTATTTATTTATATTATATTATATTATTTAGATAGAGAAATTATTGGTCACATGCAAAATTGGATAAAAAGAAAATAATTAGTCATAGAAAATAAGGTTATGTGGAAGATTGGCACATGCATGTGACAATATCATTACATGCAAAATATGGCATATAAAGGTGTAATCTTAGTGGGTAACATGTAGGGCCCCCACCATGTGAGAAATAAAAAGAAAGGAGAGAAATGCACAAGGTGAAATATGCATGTGATTTTACTAATTAAAGAAAGCATAGAGAATTTTTGCATGGAGGTCACTTGGTGGCAATGTTGGACTAAAAGAAAGGAAATATATATGCATGAAATGTTATTGGCCAAATGGGAGGCCAATGAGAAATAATGTGGGAGATCGCATGAAAGGGTATTGGACATAAGCAAGTCGGATGAAATGGAAATGCATTAAGAATGCATGAAGATAGATTAAAAAATGGAAGGATAATGAAGGGTGGATATTTAACCAATAAAATGAAGAGAATATTGGTGCATGAAGAATCATTGAGTGGCAAGATGGTCTAATAAGAAACTAAAGAAACAAAACTAAGAAATAACAAAAAGAAAAGGGAAAAAGGCAATGAAGGCTTTAGGAACTTGGACAAACCATGCCTTTAAGAGGAAAAGAAAGGAAAGAAATGGCTTTGTAAGTTCCACCCACATGGTCAAGAGAAAAGAGAAGAAATGAGAGATTTGAGGGGAGGCTCTATTTTGAAGAAAACCTAAGGCAACCTTGAAGATTTCCTTCCCTTTGCCTTGTTGAGATTTGATATTTCACCATCGAAAAAGAGATTTAAAACTTGGAAGAGGATGCGTGGCTTGGTTTGGTGAATTCAAGTAAGGAAAAGGTAAGAGAAAGGCCTTAA
The DNA here is from genome assembly GCF_053813885.1 of Theobroma cacao. NCBI lineage: Eukaryota > Viridiplantae > Streptophyta > Magnoliopsida > Malvales > Malvaceae > Theobroma > Theobroma cacao. Next base: position 17,932,877 of record NC_142648.1, on the reverse strand, counting down.
TTTTAATGTATCCTTGGAAATTTTGATTGGTAATGTTAGGTTGTATTTGTCGCAGAAAAGATTTCTAAGGTTTGAAGAATATGGATGCATGCATGCCATTGATCCTTGGTTAGATGATGGATTTAAGATAAAACGAAAAAGGGGTAAGTTGTTCTTAACCTTTGAATTCCTAAATGGTAGAAAAATGTGGGTGTTAATTGATAGATTTATGTGTGGCAGCTTTGATGATTAAAGCTATGGAGATGTGTTGAGATACATGCAAAGTCCAATCTACTTTAAAAGGCAAGCATGCAATGTGAATGTATTATGATACCTTAAAATTGGCTAGGAGAAATGCTTGTGCTAGTTAGAAATGTTAAGGTTGCTTGCTATGTTGTTTAAAATAAATAAGTTGAAATGGGCACTTAATGTTATAAATAAGTTACCAGTACATGTAATATATAGAATTATGCATGTAAAGGTTATGAATTCCTTTAGTAAAAATATTTCAATATGCATATGAATATGCAAAGGCTAATTGAGAAAGAATGGTGATTTTAGCATGATTTGATTTATTAAGATGATGATTAATGTTTGAACAAGAAAGAGAATGGAATAAGGTGTAAAAGCCTTAAGTAAACTTGGGCAACAAATGTAAGACAAATGAATTGTAATGTTACTAAAAGTATTTTGGAACTAATTGCTATTAGGAGATTGACTAATTGAAAGATAATTGCCGAGGACATAATTCAAGGAGAAAATGGGTGACCGGCAAGTCATCTTGATGAATTGAGGACATAAGGAGTTTAATTTAGGGAAGTAATATCCCGTCGAGAGAGGTGAGTAAGGGGTGTCAATTTTAAAAGATTCTATGCTATATCAAATTATATGTATTGTATTATTAAATGCCTTTGTGGAAAGCATGAGTTGCTAAAAAATGATAAGTGATTTGATTACATTGTTTAGATTGATTTATACATGGCTTTTGTGGAAACCATGAGCTAGTAGAAAACAATAGGCAATTGTGGATGCAAATTGATTTCTAAGTTGTTTGTGTATACTATCTATATATATAAAAAGTGTTTTAGAAACTGGAAAATAGGCCTTTTTGTAATGTTTTCATCAAACCCATGCCTTGAATCTTTGTGTAGTGTGCATAGTTGATTGCATTTGATAAAAGGGCTTAAATGCAAATTCTTGTGAGTCAGTTTTAGTCCGAACTTTATGCAAATGTTTACACCATGCATTTTAATGTGAAAAACAATTTTGAAAGGTTGCCAAACCTTATTTTCAAATGATTTAAAGAAAAGCTTTTGAAAACCTTGATTTGGTTTTGAAAATAGTTTTGACAAATCGAGAGCATCAACAGTAGGTTGAATGTCATATCGGGATAGTGTGACCCTTGTGCACAAGTGAGCCTTAGCTAGAGAACCTTTTGGATTGCCGACGGGTTGTTGGACTTGGTTAGGCCATGGTCCGTGATTATATGTGGCAAGGCCACGAGTTGTTATATGTGGCTAGGCCACGAGTTGATATACGTGGTTGCAACGACATGATTTCTCCGATGTCAACCAACATCATCGAGATTGCCATGGCTTAGGGAATGTGGAGGAGGGTAGCCTCCCGGATGTTATCACATGGAAGTGGGTCCACAGGTTGATTACTCTTTTGCATGGTGGAGAGATACTACTTTATCTGCAGCTCTCCTTTTTAAGCAATAGCTTTCTTGCTTAAAAAATTGATTACGAATTATTTTAAGTGGATGTACTCGAGTATTTTACATGCCGCACCTTTTGGGAGTGTGCGTGTTTACATACTGCCATTTGTGTTTATGCAAATATTAAACGATTTCGTGAATTGAAATCTATTTTATTGTGCACTGGTTTTTGGCATTGTTTACTAATGAAAGTATTGCACTATGATTTACATAGCATTTTTACAAGGCACAAGTACCTTATTTGGTTTTAAGAGGTTGTCATTTTATACTTTGGTTTTATTGTTCAAAAAGTTTTGCTCTAAGCTTGTTTCCCATCTATGCCTTGATCACGGAGTTAATGATCACTGAGTCTATGAGACTCACCCCCTTATCTCCCCTTTTGCAGATAATTGATCGGCCTAGCTTGTATTCATCAACACATATTGTCCACCACAAATAGGTAATGGCATCTCTTAACATTTACTATGAGTCACTCCACTGCTAGAGGTCGAGTCGTTCATAGTGTATTTTGTTTTGTAAATAGACACTAATGTGAATGCAAATGTACGTTTGGAGATTGTAAACTTTAATGTATTTATACAATAATGTGGAATAAAAGTTTAGTCGATTTGTTTGACTTTTTGTTTTAGGTATATTACAAAGAGTTATACGGTTCAAAGCGATTACATAAATTATGGAATGAATATAATGTATTAACAAAAGTTTCAAGTAAGGCTTGTTCAGGACTTGGCAGGTTCTCCCATAAAACTCAAATGCTGATAGCGATCGAGGTGCAGTTGTTACAGATAGATCGTTGGTTGGCTTATCAAAGGGGGTCACTTCTTTGATAATACTTGGTAAGTGGACTTCAAGGCATCAAGTTGAGGTTTTTGACCTTTTGTTGAGTTGCTTTGCTGAGTTCGAGTCATACTTTGTTTGGTTAAAAATTTTGATAAATGTTTATACCTGGCCTTTGGTTGGCGCATTATATGTTGGTATCTAAATTTGTAAATTCTTTGGTTTTGATGGTTTTACACATACACATGTTTGGAAAATGTTATAAATTTTCAAATGAAATATATACTTTTAGTATAATGGTACGTGTATGCATATTTAATGAGATAAGGAATTCTCTTAAATGTCATAGTTGTTTATCCTAATGCATTTTGTATTGGAAGTTTTTTTTGGTCGAGTGGGCTTGCCTACTTGGCCCTTGCATCGGTCATGGCCCAGGGATGGGTTGTGACAGTTGATAACTCTATGACATAGAGTTATTTTGTCTTAATTTTAGCTATTAAGTTGCTAGGTTCTTGAGTTTTAGCATATATTTTAGGTGTTTTAGTTATTTATTTAAATATAGTAAAATATGTTTTGTCAATTGAATTTAGATTATTTTAGGCTATCTTAAATGTGAAATTGCTTAGGAAAAGCTGTTATTTATTAAATTGTGCTTTTGTAGGTGTGCATTGAAGAAGGACTTTTAATTGGACTAAGATAGTGCATTCTAGGTGCAGACTTTCTCTGTACATGTTTCGATTTTTTGAGCATATATCCCAATACAGAAGTCTAAATGACGTGATTCTTGACCATTGGAAAGCTAAGAGGTAGAGATACAACTTTCATGTTTACTATTTTGCCAGTTCTACCTTGAAGAAGGACAACAATACATCACAAGTCGATGTTGTGGTAGTAGAAAGCTAGTGCCACAGCACTACGGGTTTGTAAAGACGTCTTTTAGAAGATGGGAGTCTGAACTGGACCAAAATTATGTTTATGAGCCCTATAAATGCATCCTTATGAAGCCAAATTGAAGGGAGTTTAGAGTATGCTAAAATTGGGATAGCATATGATCATAATTAGTTGCTTCGATGAATAAATTGATTTGTGTATAAGATAAAGATATATCTATATGTCGTATATAGTCAATATTAGAGCTTGAACTTAATGTGTCTATTTTAATTTCAATACAAATAGAGATATAGTGTTTTGATTAAAATAAATGTTTTTATAAGAGTTTTAAGAGAGCCTTATAAATAATTGAGGACTTTAGGTTAGCAATTTCTCTCGTTGGAATAAGTTAAGAGAGAGAGAGGTAAGATTTAGATGAAGTGTGAGGGATATTATAATCTTAGGCTTGCTTGGATTGATTTTTGTCCAATTTATTACTACTTTGATTTTTCAGTTTATATTCTTCTTAATTAGATTTAGTTAATTTATAATTTATTTAGTTACTTGATTTTGTTTGTTTAGATAAGACTGAATTGTGTTAATTTTAGTACTTAGTGAAATTTTAAATCAATTCTCTATGAGATCAACACTCAAATTTCCATTATATTATCTGTTCAATATGTATACTTGCGTGGATAGAAAATTAAACAAAAATAGTCCTTGGATTTGGGTTTTTTTTTGTGTTTTTTAACCTAATATTATTTTCATCATGAACTTCACCCTTTTAATGATGAACGTTTTAGCAAGTCTAGATTACTTTTTTCATTCTAATACTTTTCACATATATGACACTGTAATTCTTTTTTTTAAGTGCAAGCCATCTTCCAGACCAATCCACTGAGAGAACGACAACTTGATTGCACATTTTTTGCCTACCTGCTAATACTAACAAACTATGGAATTTCATTCACAGTTGTATAGCACATTGTCTTATATTTTTGGCATAGAGGCAGCATAATCAATTTAACACTTTGATCATGATTTTTGTATAGCATTAAAATGTTTGAACAACATTGGCAAAGTTGTTTAAGAACTCTACATACTTTTTCTAATCGCACTATGAATTCTTAATTAATCTCAACACATGACATTAGAAGGTGTGTGCTACAGAAGAGCTCTAGAAAAGCAGGCTTCAAATACAAATACAAGAGCAAATCATTTGTGCAACTTCGCCAAAGAATTATGGTATTTTTGTTTTTGTAGGGATACACATTTTGTTATATAGCTAGGTGGGGATGAATGTACAAAATTATAAAGAAGCACAAAATTGCCTTCTGTTTTACCTTTCAAATTACAACTTTTGTTTATAAATATTTCTGCAAATAGTTGCCTAGTTATTAACAAATCTAACCAAAAAATTTATTCCTCAAGCAAAATACACAAAGATTTATTTCACCCAAGCACAACATGCGGCGTAGCTTATAGTTTATTAATGAAAAGAGTCCATCAATCACAAAAATAAAGAAAATTGTTCTTCTGACCTTATCTTATTAGAATAAAATACAGCAATTGATGCACCTTAAAAATAAGTAAAAAATAAAATTTGCAAAGTAATAGTAACTTGAATATAAAAACAATTAACTAAATTTTCCAAGAAAAATAATTGATCATAAAAAAACAGAGTAATTGTTTATATATAAAAGCTAGAAAATAAAAATGTGTTCAGCTGGAAAATCTTTCCTAGTTCTTCATTTCCTTACTAGTAGCAAGAAACTGACTTGATCTTGGCATTCACAAGTAGAGTTATGAAAACTAGGCTCATCTTCTCTTCAAGCCTCTTAATTCTTATTTCATCTTTAGAAGAAGCTAAAATAAATACTTTTTCTAAATGGATGTTTGGAGGTTTCCCATCAACATTCATTTGTTTTCCTTCAAAATAGCCAAAGAAATATTGTCCATGTGCCTGGAAAATGTTTAATAATTTATATTAATTACCTCATCATTAATCCCAACAAACAAATTGCTAATTTCAATAATTAAGATTGAAACTCACCAATGGATATTCATTTGGATTGCACTTATTTTTCTTCTACCCTTTCCTTGGATCAACTTCATATAATATAAAATTCATTACTTCCTTAACTGATCAGAACGACTTCTTGGAAATTTCATGTGTATAATACTGCACATATATAATTCATCATCATTTTAAACCAAAATCATAATAAAAAAGAGGAAAAAATAAAACCACAAGATCTTATATTAATTTATAACATTTTTTTAAAACTTCTTTAAATATAAATGATCGTTTAATTTGATATGTTATAGATGTATAGCCCTTTAATCAAACATACTAAACTTCATCCTTTCCCTCGATTTTATAACAGTTTCAAATGACAATAATAATAATAATTCTAAAATAGTTTCAAATGATTTAGCAGTTTTGAAAATTTCACAGTTTTTGAAACAATTATTTATAGAAAACTCGAAACAAGAATTTAAATATAATTACCATATCAAGCACTTTCCCGGTCGCTCGTTTCTTGCAATCAATTTTCCATCCATCTAATCTCTCGATGAGAAGGTACTTGAACTCCTTTTCTTTGCCATCAAGTGACATTTGAAAATGCTGCATTTTTTCAAGTAATTATTTCTTAACACCTAATAGCGACCAAAGATATTTGAATAGAGTTATCTTGAGAAGTTAACAACTTACCTTCTCAATTTGGGCAAGATCAAATCGTTCACCGGAGAGTCTAAAGGATGTTATTTTCCTTGAAACTAACTTTGCCTTTCCCCTTTTCTTTTTCATTGCTGGCTCTGAAATATTCAACTACATTGCCCAGTGTTACAGTATAAATAATTGCCATGAAAATGAAAAAACCTCTCAATTACACATTTAAAAGCTTTTCTCAAGGAATGTTATTCATAGAAGAAAGAAACATATCAATGGGGTTTGGATAAGGGGTGATCCTCCCAAGATTGATTGCAATATGCATTAAGTAATTAGATTATCATGTTTGGTAGGAAGTTGGTCATGATCATCTTAAAAAAAATTTCATTTTTAAAACACACCTAATAATTTATTTTTACTTTTTATATTTCAAAATTATTTTTTATGATTTTATTTTTACTTTTGACATTGAAAATCATAAATCATTGACTTAATAAAGAAATTTAATATTGTATGTAAAATAAACAAAAAAAAAAGATGGTGAAATAATCAATTTGCATATGGTAAACACAGCAATGGCCATAAAGTGAGTTATGGTGAGAGTAAAAAATAACCATTAAGAATATTAACCTAAAAGTATATTAATTAATGATTTTCATTCATATTATAATTTTTTTTAACATTCTTATGTTTTTAACATTTTTATTCATTTAAAAATACTAACAAGTAATATTATTTTATAGTAAAATTAATTAATTTATTAAATGCTAAAAATATTTTATCTTTACAAGTGATAAATATAAACTTACAGTTTACATATATATGAATTATTAGATATTAACTTCTCTACTACTTTCTTTGGTTATTTACTTTATTACTACTAGATTTGGACACAACCATCACGTGAGTGGAGAGAAAAAATAAGTGAAAAGAAATGAAAGAAGTGAGAACATATACGTGGAAGAAAGAGAAGTTTCATAACCATAAAAATGCATAGTTCTTTTTCCAATTTCATGTATGAAAAATTAAAAAACTATCAAAATCCTCATTTTATAGGAATGTTGACTGAAGTTTATAACCTTCATCGTATATATTTACTTTGATGTAATTTATTTATTTTTAGTAAATTCATTAATTAGGTTGATGAATTTGATTCATGACACCAAACTAAGTTTGTGACTTTATTACTTGTATATATAACATTAGCAAAAAGGAAACGTAATTTTCATATCAAGGGGGTAATTTTTGGTAGCATCTACATAAAGTCAAGGAAAAATAACAAATATAAATGATTAGTTGGGGAGTTATGGACTTGGTACACCACAGTGAGTCTATTGGACCCTTGATAACCTAGTCAACAAAAGTGCAATGTGACCTTTGCATCAAGGGCTACTTACCAAACACTAATGTGCAGCACGATTAGGCCAAAAAAAGAAAGCCTAAATCGGACTAGCATTGTGTAAGTGAATAACCACTAAGAACCAAAAATCATGATAAAAAATCATTAATGAGAAAATCACTAGTAGATTATGAAGGGAAAACAAAACTACCATTATGATTAATAAAGCCACTAATTTGGCAATCAATATTGTAATTACCTTGCTCCTTGATGGTGTACTAGTGTTGCAGGATATAAGTGTATTCTTCGTTCTATTAATGGGATAAAGACCAAGATTTAATGACAACGCGCTTTCCTCTTTTGCCTTTGTTTTCACCATTTTAACCTCTCGCTAGTGCAAGTAATGTACAAGTAAAATCGTTAATGAGTAGCCTTTGAAAATTAGAAATGCCTGCATGCAAGCCATCTCTATGATCTTGAAAGGAATGAATGGTTAGGATAAGTGAAGAGGAAAAAGGCTTACATGAATTACGCTTTTCAAATCCATAATGAACGATTGAAAATATGGAGCGAGATTTTCTCTATCGATTGGAACTTGAGGCATTGGTGCTACTATTTCCATCTCAATAAACTTCAAAGAGGTTATCAAATCAGACAATAAATCATTCAAAAAGCTTAAGTTGAAACATGATAAGAAAAAAAACAATTGTTATATTAAGTATTATCCCCGTAGAATTCGAGGTTGGTTATCTTACCTTTTCAACCCTAATTATGATATTTAGTTCAGTTAATTATAATCCAAATTAGGGTACAACATGCCTCCTCACATCTTGAATTGTCTTCCTTAACAAGTTCCCATATATGGAATCCATGTAAAAGAATTCTCTACATCTTGAAACTTTTGTGATGACTCATTAAGGAAAACCTAAGCTACCTTGTAAATGAACTCATGATTGTGGGATCCTTAATTCGAGACTTCATGGAAGAGTTTGATTCGCACTAAAATCTTGGGTTTTGTCATTTAGACTATGTTTGGTCAAAAAGAAAGATGATGAAAGAAAGAGAGTGGAAGGAAAATAGTATTTTGTTTGAAGGAAAATGCATGAATTTGCACTTACTCCTTCCTCTTAAATCTAATCCTTTTAAATTGAGGGGAAGGCACTTTTTCTCTTTAAGTTAATTATTTTATTTATAATGCTACCATTAATTGTCCATATTTAGGCAAAACACAATCCTCCCTCTCCTTTTCCCTTTCCTAACTACCACACATATGTTTATGACAATGACAACTCTTTTTACGCAAACATTAGTATTTTAGCTATCGAAAGAAGGAATTATTAATTTTATTCTCTTGTTTTATATCTATAATTATCATGTGTAAAGGGTTAATTTATGTCTGTAATCAATGGTTTTATTTTTAATGATTTTTTGGATCAATCTTGAATAATTTCTATATTAATTATGATGTTTTATTGTGGTATCTTTTGCAAATTCTTGTTGAGATTGGTTAATGAATTTCATCCTATTAGTTTGATTGGTGGTAACTATAAAATAGTGTCAAAGCTTTTTGCAAACAAGCTTACAATAGTGTTTGGAGAGGTGGTTGCCGATTATCAATTTGCTTTTATTAGGGGTAGACAGATTATTGATATGCTCTAATAGCTAATGAAATGGCTGTTTTAGCTAAGAAAAGGTGGGATGGTGGTTTAATACTTATGGTAGACTTTTAGAAGGCTTATGATTGTATTAGTTGGGAATTTTGGGATTTAGTTATGAAGAATATGGGCTTTAGAGATACATAGAGGTGTTGGATAGAGGAATGTGTTACCACAGCAAATGTGTCAATTCTTTTTAATGGGTAAACAACTTTACCGATTAAATTCAAGGGGGGCTTTAGACAAAGATCACTCATTTCACCTTTTCTATTTAACATGGTGATAGAGGCTTTGAGTGTATTTACGATATGGGTTGTAAAAGTAAACTTGTGTTAAATATTCCCAATGGTTATCAATGGGAGACAAATCACTCACTTATAGTTTGTGGATGATACGATGTTATTTTGTTTGGTGAAACTAGATGACTTTCTTAATATTAGGGTTCTTAGATTTATTCAAATTGCCTTAAGTCTTAAAATTATTTTTTTAAGAGCTATTTGTATGGAGTTGGTCTTGACTAAGCTGTACTCAATTCTTGGGAAGAGGCTATTCGATGTAAAGTTAGAGAATTCCCTACTACATATTTGGGTTTACCCCTTGGAGCTTATCCTAGATGAGTTTAAACTTTGAAACTAGTGTTGGATAAAGTGGAGGCTAGATTAGCTAGGTGGAAATCCAAATTATTATCCATAAAAGATAAAGTAATAACAATTTTAAGATTAGTGTTTTCCAATTTACAGCTGCATTGCATGTATCTTTTTCGGATCCCACAAAAGGTGATTAAGGAAATAGAGAAGATTAAGAGGAGATTTCTTTGGAGTGGAGGAAGACTAAAGTCAAGGATGCATTTGGTGGATTAGGGGAACCATGTGTATTTATCGTGAGCATGATGGGCTTGGTTTACTTAGTTTTGAGCTTAAGAATAAAACATTATTATGTAAATGGTTATGGAGATATGGGGGTGAGAAAGGATGTTTGTGGAGGGAGATTATGGATGGAAAGGTTGGCATTGATCTTTTAGTATTACCATCGAACCTTGTTGTTAATCGAAGCTGCTCTACTTTGTGGAGTGATATTATAAGTCTCTTTTCCCTATTAACAAATTTTTTATACAACTAACATCAGGCTTTGGATTTATTATGGGTGATGGCAAAGCATATCTTTTTAGGATGATGAGTGGATTGAGGGGTATATATTAAGAGAGAGTTTTCCTAAAATGTATGCTCTTTTGGTAAATCAAAAATGAAAACTATGTGAGTATGGGAAACTGATTAGGAATAAATATGTATGGAATATTGAGTTGTGTCAGAGAGTTTTTTAGTGGGAAATGAGTCCTAGAGATAATCTTTTCATCTTATTTAATAAGTGTCCATTGGGTAATAGTTTGAAAGACAAGCTAGTGTCCTAACATGAAACTAGTGCAAAATTTTCTAAAAAATAGGGCAATGTTGAAAAAGAGTAATGAGAGTGATGAAGTGTGGAAGATAGTTTGGAGTGGGCAAGTACCACATAAAGTAAAGATTTTTATATGGCGGTAAGATCGCGGTGAAATGTGAATTAATTAGGAGAGGGTTATTGAGTTTAAGCATGATTATGTGTGCTTTTGTAATGCAAAGTTAAATAGTGTTGAGCATTTGGTTTTTACTTGTTATGACACTTGGAAATTATGGGGGTTATGGTTCAGCTTATGTGGTTTCTAATGGTCATCTCCTGGGGATGCTAGGACTTTTCTACTTGCTTTAGAAAAAGGTTTTGATCAAAAAAATAGGAAGAGAGTTAGACATGTCTTTTTTTTTTTTTTAACATTATTTAGTGTGTGTGGTTGATTAGGAATGAGATAGTATTTAGAGGGAAACTTTGGGCACTTGATCAAGTATTTGGTTTAGAAAAGATGTATGTAGCTTATCGAGATGTACTAGATGGCTCGGAATTGCTACCTTTATTGTTGATATTTGGCTATGTTGAAATCTTACGAAAGTACCAAGTACGAAACTTAAACTTAAAGGGTGGATTAAATTTAACGTTGATGGATCTATTAGGGGGAATACGAGGAGGTGAGTATCAATGGGTTATGAGGAATGATTTCTTTAAAATTATGGTTATGTTTTCAAAATCTGTAAAGGTACATGAAGCAAACTTTTCAGAACTTAAGGTAGTACTTGAAGCATTTATCATATTTGAATCTTCTAAATGGAAGCCTTCCCATTCCTTGATAATGAAAGTGATTCTGCTAATGTTGCTAATGCGTTAAGGATGTGAATAGAGCATCGTGAAAATATTAATAGTGGATTCTTATAATAGAGTCTTTAGAAAGAAAAATGAAGAGTTGGAATGTTATTTGTATGTTGAGAAGTACAAAAGAGGTTGTTGATCAACTGGCTAAAGATTAGGTGTTATTAGAGAATGATTTTATTCATATTTTTCCTTAAAGATGGTGCTTTCATTTCTTTCAAGATTTAATTTGAATGGGAATTTGCTAGTCTTGTACATGTGCTACTGGTTTATTTTCTCAATATCTAGGAGGTGTTGGTAAATGCTAATGACAAGGTTAACAACTTTTACAACTTAGCCATCATTGAATCAATTACTTGCAATATTTATGGTATGTGGCTATGTGCTTGGTTGTAAGTAGTGTTGCTTTTTAGCAGAGAAGGTGATTATTGTGGTTTATGTTCTATTCAACTTTGGTAATTGGTGGTTGTGTTCATTGATTTAATATTTCGGGTATTGAAAGTCTGATGGTTACTATGCTATCTTTGGTTTATCATTTTAATCATAGACTTCATTTTTGTAATGAGGATAACCTTTTCATTATATTAATGAATAACTTTAAAAAAGATTAATTAAAATTGACTAATGTTCCATGGTTTATTGAGTTTTCATAGTTTTCACCATTTTTTCAATAACTTTTAACAAAAATTTTCAGCAACATGTTTGAAAAAAAAGGATTAAAACTCTTGCATATGAAAAATGTTTAAACATAAAAATTCAACTAGTTCAATTGGGATTAGTTGATATTGTTAAACATTTTATGATAGTTAATTGGATTTTGAGAATATAGGAATTAAAAAGACTATAATCAACTCAAAAGAACTAACATTAAATTGAAAGGACTTGACTTTTACATTCAACAAAGCAAAGAGAAATGAACGTATTATATTTATTGGTAATTGAGGAGAGAGAGAGAGAGAGAGAGAGAAAGAGAGGCATTGCTAACCTATTGATTTTAGGTTTTGGTGGGTTCTAGCAATTTGCAAAGAGCCAGTGATGAGGTAAAGGTGATGATGGGAAGAACAGAGGTGAATCTATTTCTTCAAGTCATTGACAAGCTTGGTGATTCAGGTGAATTGGTGGGTTTCTGGTAGCTTTAGGCAAACATTTCGATGGTGGGCTAATGGTGGTGGTGGGGGATTGTGTAATCATGGGGTAGGGTTTTTTGGGTATGAGGCAAATGAGGCTGGAATTATGGGGCTTAGGGGAACAAGGTCAAAACTAATATACAAGAATGCAAAATTTTAAATTTAATAATATAAAAAAGTTAAAATTATATATATATTTTTACAAAAGTTAAGCTTTTATTATCCATAAGAGATAGGGTAACAATTTTATGATTGGTGTTTGCCAATTTACCACTGCATTTCATGTCTCTTTTTCAGATCCCACAAGGGGTGATTAAGGAAATAAAGAAAATTGAGAAGAGATTTCTATGGAGTGGAGGAGGACCAAAGTCGAGGATGCATTTGGTGGATTGGGGAACCATATGTATTTATCGTGAGAATAATGGGCTTGGTTTACTTAATTATGAGCTTAAGAATAAAGCATTGTTAAGTTAATGGTTTTGGAGATATGGGGGTGAGAAAGAATGTTTGTGGAGGGAGATTGAGGATGGAAAGGTTGGCCTTGATGCTTTAGCATTATTGTTGAACCTTGTTGTCAATCGAAACTGCCCTACTTTGTGAAGCGATATTATAAGTCCCTTTTCCCTATTAATAAATTTTTCATACAACTAACATCAGGATTTGGATTTATTTTGGGTGATGGCAAAGTATATCCTTTTAGGAAGATAAGTGGATTGAGGGGCATATATTAAGAGAGAGTTTTGATAAAATGTATGCTTTTTTGGTTAATAAAAAAGGAAAACTGTGTGAGTATGGGAAACTGGTTGGGAATAAATGGGTATGGAATATTGAGTTGCATCAAAGAGTTTTTCAGTGAGAAATGAGTCATAGAGATAATCTTTTTAGCTTACTTATTGAGTGTCCATTGGGTAATAGCTTGAAAGATAAGATAGTGTGCAAACATGAAACTAGTGCCAAATTTTCTACAAAATAAGGAAGTGCTGAAAGAGAGTAATGAGAGTGATAAAGTGAGGAAGATAGTTTAGAGTGGGTAGATACCACATGAAATAGAGATTTTTAGATGGCGATAAAGTTGTAATGAAATGTGAATTAATTAAGAGAGGGTTATTGAGTATGAGCATGATTATGTGTGTTCTATGTAATGCAAAGTTAAATAGTGTTAAGCATTTGGTTTTTACTTGTTGTGAGGCTTGGAAATTGTAAAGGTTGTGATTCAGCTTATATGGTTTCTAATCGTCATCTCTAGAGAATGCTAGGACGTTGTGGGACATGACTTTTTTTTTTTACATTATTTGGTGTGTGTGGTTGATTATGAATGAGTTAGTATTTAGAAGGAACCTTTGGGAAGTTGAGCAAGTATTTGGTTTAGTAAAGGCGCATGTAGCTTATTGGGCATGTGTTAAATGGCTTGGTATTGCTACCTTTATTGTTGATATTTGGCCATGTCCAAATCTTACAAAAGTACCTGGTAAAATATTTAAACCTTTTACTGATACTGATTGGGTTGCTCATCTTGAGGGGTGGATGAAATTTAATGTTGATGGATCTACTAAGGAGAATACAAGGAGGCGGGTATTGATAAGGTTATGAGGAATGACTTCTCTAAAATTATGGTTATGTTTTCAAAATTTGTAAGGGTACATGAAACAAACTTTTCAGAACTTAGGACAATATTTAAAGCATTTATCATCTTTGAATCTCCTAAATGGCAGCCTTTCCATTCCTTGGTAGTGAAAGTGATTATGCTAATGTTGCTAAATGCATTAGGAATGTGAATAGAGCGCCATGATAATATTGACAGTGGATTCTTATAATAGAGTCTCTAAAAAGAAAAATGATGAGTTGGAAGATTATTCATACATTGAGAAGTGCAAATGAGGTTGCTGACCAACTGGCTAAAGATTGGGTGTTATTAGAGAATGATTTTATTCATATTTCTCCTTCAGGATGGTGCTTTCATTTCTTTCATGATTTATTTTAGATGAAATTTGCTAGTCTTGTACATGTGCTACTAGTTGAGTTTCTCAATTTCTAGGAGGGGTTGGTAAATGGTGATGACAAGGTTCTCAACTTTTACGATCACGCTATCACTAAACCGATTACTTGCAATATTTATGGAATGTGGCTATGTGCTTAACTATAAAGAGTGCTGCTTTCTAGTAGGGAAGGTGATTATTGTGGTTTACGTTGTATTCAACTTTGTTAAGTGGTGGTTGTGTTCATTGTTTTAATGTTTCGAATATTGAAAGTCTGATGGTTACTATGCTAGCTTTGGTTTATCATTTTAATCATAGAGTTCATTTCTGTAATGGGGTTGCCTCTTTCATTATATTAATGAAGACCTTTCAAAAAACAATTAACTGAAATTAACCAATGTTTAATTGGTTTATTCAATTTTCATGGTTTTTCATCATTTTTTCAATAACTTTTAACAATAATTTTCAAGAACATTTAAAAAAGAAAAACTACTAAACTCTCACATATCAAGAATGTTTAAACATAAAAATTCAACTAGCGCAATCAATACTGTTTGATATTGTTAAACATTTATGATAGTTGATTGGATTTTGAGAATATTGGAAATAAAAAAGACTATAATCAACTCAAAAGAACTAACATTACGTTAAAAGGACTTAACTTTTAAATTCAAGGAAGTAAAGAGAAATGAGCCTATTATATTTATTGGTAATTAAACACACACACAAAGAGAGAGAGAAAGAGAGAGAGAGGCATTGCTGACCTATTGATTTTAGGTGTTGGCGACTTCGAGCAATTTGCAAAGAATCGGTGATGATGGCAAGAAAAGAGGTGAATATATTTCTTCAAATCGGTGGCAGGCCTAGTGATTTAGGTGAATTGGTGGTTTTCTTGTGGCTTTTCGCAAATATTCGATAGTGGGCTAATGGTGGTGGAAGGGGATTGTGTAATCGTGGAGTAGGGTTTTTTGGATATGAGGCAAATGAGGTAGGAATTATGGGGCTCAGGGGAACTAGGGCAAAACTAATATACAAGAATGCAAAATTATAAATTTAATAACAATAAATACTTACATAAATATATTATTTTTTTAAAAAAATGGTTAAGGTTTTATTATTGATAAATAACAGTAATTCAAAAGTGATAGCTTATTAGCTTATTAAGTACATAAGGCAACAGTAAAAAGGAAAAAAAACCCCAAAAAATTAAAAATGACAGCTAGAGATGGGGATAACTAGCTGTTAAGGTGCCATTCTCTCTTGCTCTATGCTCACATATATAATTCCGAATAGGAGCATTGTACAATAAATGCCGAATCTTGCTGTCCTAATTTCTTAGAATCTGCTTGTCCGAATGCATTGAAGTCCCCAATTCTTGCAGAATTATTAAACTTCCCAATATCCCAACACAATCGAACAAATTGCAAACAAAAAAATGTTCCCACTGGTTATATACACCCAATTTTTTCCAAACCACGTGGCAAGTCCTTTCAAATTGGCTTTGAACATTAATTTGGGTAATGCTAACCACGTGGCAAGGCTCACATACACATCCAAGTTATCCAAACCCAAGCTCCCATGAATGGTAATTGGCATGCGTTTAATTGTTTTTTTCCATTTCAAAGAGAGCTATATTTCTTTTTATATAAATTAAAATTCACATCGAAGGATTTGATTCAATTTGAAAGAGTTAGATTCAAAATGTTTTTATCCCAAATAAAAACAATTAAGAACTAATAATGTTTCATACATAAAACCTTCAGAAAGTTAAAATAAGGAAAATTGAGAAGAACATAAAAATATATAACGTTGCCAAGTAGCCCTAGACATTTTTCCTTTTGTTATGTTTAGATACAATAATTTGCTCTCTAATATTCACTTTTTTCTCTATATATTTTGTTCGTAAATTAAACTTATCTGGTCAATTGATACATTACATTTAAGCATTTAACACAATGGTTCTGAACATTTATTTAGTGATTATGCATGTGTCATATGTTTAAAAATCTAAATTTGAATACTCTTCTTCTAAATTAAAAAAAAACCCTTAACTAGTACATATTTACAATACTTTATTCATATTTGTAATAATATGAACCGCTATTATTTTAAATAAGAATAAACAGACAAATTTAATTAAGTCACGTAGACTCGATTTTGAAAGTAACAAAAAGATGTGTTTTGGTCAACTCAAATAGAATTGGCCTAATTAACAACTCCAAACCTTAAACGCGAGCTTGAGCTTAGCTCATCTAATTAAATCATATTTATTTTTGAAATATAAAAAATATTTTTATACTAATGTTTCAATATTTGTAAATATATTTTCAAATTAAAATTAAATAAAAATAATATTTATTAATATAATAATACCTCGGACCAAAATTGAATCTGCCAAATCTTGTTCAATATCCAAACAGAGTCGGACTAACCTAGAGGCTTGACAGATAGCTTGATCCATTGATGAGTCTAGTAAAAAACTACAATTATTTTACTTTTTCTCCTTAAAGCTTAACACAACCTGATATAATATACTAACACACACACACACACACACACACACACACACACATACACACACTGTAATACCCTTACTTTAATATAGTGGCTAATAAAGCTTATCAAATGCTAATTGAGGTTAATTAGAATGTTTAAAAGTGATGAAAGGTGAAATGAATATTCTAGAGTAAAATATTCTACACGTGAAGAAATAACAATTAAAAAATAATATTTTTGATGAGGATGAATTAACGATATAAAAAGTGATTCAGAAGTGAATCGGGGTATAATATGACATTTTGGCTGCCAAGGAGACAAGCGAAAAATTTTAGAATAAAATAATAGTTTATTAATAAAATAATATTAAAATATTAATATTTTATTTAATGTCAAAATTTTCCATGAAGAAAGAGTATATGGTCAATCTAAGTGTGGGAGAAGAAGAACGAGGAAATTTCAGAGAAAAATGATGCTAATGGGGCCCACGTGTCTTTATTAAATAAAGCTAGCGAGGGTAAGCAAATATTTAAATATTGTGGTGATACCACGTTGAAGTATAAACTTGACATTTTATTGGTACAAGTGTTAAGGAAGAAAAATGAAAAGAAATTGGAATTAAAAGATTGTGGGAGGATACAATTAAAAAGGGTGAAAACTTTAGAGGGTAAAATGGTAATTTTTGCCATTAGTTTGGTAAAAGCTTTCAAAAGAAGCTTTGACTCTTCATCCTTATCCCATGACCGGTTCTCATCTTCACCAAAAACATATTTTCTTCTTCTTCCTCACCCACCCAATGCCATTTTCATTTCACCTCCATGAAAATCAAATTTTTTTCATTTGATTTTCCTTGTATTCTTTTTATTTCCTTTTTTTTCTTACTTTTTTCTTCTCCTAACTTCTTGGGCACCAAACCTGTAGCTTCTAAAAAAAAAAAAAAACTTGTAGCTTCTAACCCCATTTTCTAGCACAACCAAACCCTAGGAGAAAGAAGGAAAAAATCTATCTTTCTTTCCTTAATCTTCTATTTCTACTCCACCATCATCGACACTTGAATTTTCAACTTTAAATCTCCATTTTTAAGGCTAGAAGGTATATATTTTCAACTCTTGGAATTTATAAATTTATGGGTTATATTTTTAGATTTTATTTCCTAATTTCTTCAAATCTTTTTCTTAGAAATATTAGGTTTTTGTTGATCTTTATGCGTCCAATCTCACCAAGGTAAAGAACCTCTAAATTGGAATAGTTGATATGATGGGTTTGAGAATTAGACTAGAATTCTAGGTTAAAAAAATTAGGCTAGAATGTAGTTTATCAAGAGTATGCTTATTAGAATTATTAAGTTTAAATTTAAGATGTATTTTAAGCTATTATTGTTTATTGACAATAATAAGTTTTAATGGTATTTCGAGACTACCTGGATTAAGATCTTGTGGGTGCTAGTCTTGTTAAGTGGCATTGTTAAGGTGAGTGAACTTGCATTAAATTATTTTGGGGAAATACATGTGTTGGGATAAAGCACTTAAATGATTTTATTTGATTTTTTTTCTCTAAATCATGCTTAAGAGCAAGCCTTTGATGAAACGTTTTATGTTGTAAAATGTGTAATGTGACGAATCCATGTGTTCTTATATTCTGATGATATATATGTTATGCTTTGAATGATAATGTTGTGTGATAATTGTAACTGCCCATGTGCGGTGTGGGAGTACACATGTTGGTGATGACGGGTGATTCTAGCTATGTGCGGTGTGGGAGTGCACATGAGGTAATGACCGGTGGATGATGATTCTAGCTATGTGTGGTGTGGAAGTGCACATGAGCTGATGAGCTGGTGGTTGTATACATATTTATACATACCATAGAAATGTTAGAGAAAATATTATGTGATTGCAATGAATGTTGAATGTTGAAATTTTTAATTGTTTCCAAATTGATTTTCAATGCAACAAAAAAAAAAACTGTCTATTTTGCTTGTCTTGCTTAAATATTTACTATGATTTTCACTTTTCGATTTCATTATGGATCATGGATCCTTTAACACTAAGAGGTTAAATAATCAAAGGTCGAATTGAGGGGTTTTACGAGGATTTAAACTAAATTGCATTGTTTTTAACATAATTGCATCATGATTTCTAAACTTTCCTTATCGTTTGCTTGTTCCCTTCCTATGTTCACTCGTTGGGTTTATACTCATTCTTTTCAACTTCATGTTTTAGTTTTTAGGCTCTAAGTTAGTTGGATCCTACGTAGAAGTGCTTCCTCCTATTCATCTTTTGGTAAGTTTACCAGCACACCCCGTGATAGTATCCACGTCAGAGTCACTCCACTGGTAGTCAAGGTCGTTTGTATGTGTATATGGTTATTTAAATGTAATTCGTGAGATTTGTTGTAAACACTGTATGTTTGGTTCGCATGATAATGTTGCCACAGGTTGGCAGATGATAATATTATTTTGTGAATGATAAATATTCGGTTGCCATGATTTGTTATTGAGAAAAGATTATTTTTGAAAACTATGAATTAAGAACTTTAGAGTTAAATGAAGGACAGATGGTTTAATGAATAAGTTTGCATAGAAAGGCTTGCTTGGGCATAGTCGGCCATGCCTATTGGGTTTATGTGTTGGTCATGGCTCGGGATTTGGATTGTGACAAAGTTGGTATCAGAGCTCTCGGTTTAGTTGAGTCTTAGTGGTTCTTGTGGTTGTCAGCAGAGTTGTTGAAGTTAGTGTAGAGTCTTGTCCTTGGATTGTGGGTGTAGAACACAAGTCAAGGAGCGGAGGCTACATAGGCTCCTAATTCATTAGAAACCTACCTATTCCTATGATGCATAAATGACTAAGCAATTGATGCTTGGTTATGTATAGGTTTGGAGGTGCGCTTGTTACACGTGCCATGTTTAGACTCCACGGTAGTCTGAACACCCTTTATAGTACTATTGAGGGATTGCTAGATTCCACTGCTATGAGGCAATGGTGCCAGGATCTAGGGAGTCAGGAAAGTGGCCAGTCTCGGATTCCTATTAATGGGTCCCATCGAATTTGGAAATATTGTTTCAGAGTAGGAAAGCCTCGAAAGTAGTGAGAGCTCTAAAAGTGAGGTAAGCACTAAGATTTGGGAAAGCATAAAAAAGTTTCTTTTTGGTAATGTTTAAGGAAAAGATGAAGAAGGCAATGGGAAGGGGTTATCATCCAAGCAAGGTGTCAGGTTACTGAGACTTTCCTCTTGGTTGTGGGAGAGGTGCTGCACCTGTGAGTAGGGAGGAATGCATGAGAATACAGCAAACTTGGATTAAGGATAAAATGGAGAAATCTCAGGAGGTAGAAAAAGACTCGGAAGAGGATCCGTCGATGTGCTCGGATCAAGGCAATGATGATCTTAAAGACACTTAATATTTTCATTCAACTTTGTATTAGTTTAAGCCTGGGTACATGCGGTGTAAACTAAGTAGTAATAGTTGTTTGTACAAAGGGCATAAGAGTTTGGCTCTTATTTTCATGTGACTCGAATGGATTATGAAGTAGCTGTTTAAATGACTTGGTGCATATGGGAATCTTTTGGTATGATAGA
Organism: Theobroma cacao; assembly: GCF_053813885.1. Taxonomy (NCBI): domain Eukaryota; kingdom Viridiplantae; phylum Streptophyta; class Magnoliopsida; order Malvales; family Malvaceae; genus Theobroma; species Theobroma cacao. Next base: position 17,912,460 of record NC_142648.1, on the reverse strand, counting down.
GGTGGACTAGCAATACAATGATTGACGAAGGATATTCACTTTAGTCGTGTGGTTGGTCGCCTTAGATAATTATTAAAGGTTGACATAAAGAGTCATTAATGGTACAAGCAACTACAAGAACTGACAAACGATTACAGATTAATCATGGAAATGTGAAATTTGAAATCTCAATTGCAACTACAATTCGGAAAGATATGAGAGAAATTAATGAGATTATAGATGACACTTTGAATGGTTAATGTGATTAAGTCGAGGATTGTAAACTTAAGTATTGAGGGAATTGTAACCCGATATTCCTGTGGATGAGAAATGTTAAGGGATATATAAGGGATAAATAGGAAATGGGTTGAAACGATAACTCATTGGTCAAGTGGCCATAGTGTATAAGTAGGCCCTAAAGAGTTGTGCAATGCATGAAGGAAGATAAAGGTATGTAAGTCTTTTAATTATTTTTTATGAATGTATGATGGGTAGTAAGGATGGAGTCACGTGATGCCATGACATTACAAAATTATAATTTGAAACAATATAGACCAATGGAGGTAAATTATGAAAATTGGGAAAAATGAATTCTTGATTTAATAAGGATTGTGAGTATAAAGTGTGGAGAAAGATGAACTATTTTCATGGGTTTTGTACCTAAAGTCAATAAACTATTTAATTTACAAGACAAGAAAGACAATTAATTATGGGTGATAAGAATTGAGAAGATACATGTGCTAGTGGGAATTGTGATATATGCCTAGAGGAAAAAACCAGATGGTTGAGGATGATCAATGTAGTGACCTTAAATGTAGACAAATAGCCTTGATGAAGAAATTTCCAGTAGTCATAGCGCCGCAGCGCTGACTGCCTAACGCTGCCGCGTTAAGAACCCCTCATGGCTAAAAAGCATGAGCAAACTGTGAGTGGCATGAAGATGAAACTCACAAGTTGAATTATGGTTATTGATCTTAATGCCGAGCTTTGTTATTTGCAGTTTTAAATGCGTTGGGAAAGTATTTATATGAGTGAATTGAAAAGTTTCTTTATTGCCTTATATATTGGCATGTAAGTAAAAGAAAAGTTAAAGAGTTCTCGAGACTGCTACATTGAGATAAACTACCATGTGAAGTATTAAGATGAATAATATGTTGACTAAAGTCAAATCCTAAGAAATAAAGAAGACAAGAGATTAAGCATTGTTAAAGGCTTAGGAAAAAGTGAGTGAAAGGTTAGATGAATGTGTAAGACATTGACAAGGGATGTCAATACCAAGTGATGAAATTGTGAATGAAGGATTACAAGGGTGGCATAGAAAATGAGTTAAAACAAAGTATCGCCATGCGGATTTATAAATCTTACCTCGACTTAGTTGAATGAAAAAGGATTAGTAACAACATAAGGCTAATTATGTGGCATACTAAAAACCCTTGAAGATAAATTGATGTATGAATAGTTGAGCATGCATTTAAATATCTTGGTGAATAAGTGCATGCTTTTTTGGAATGATATACTCAGAATGTTAAAGAGCAAATAAGTGATTAAGTGCTTCTGGTATGCATGAACATCCTTGAGAAGGCATTACCAATCATACACGCAAGTATAATATGTGGGATTTTGAAACTTGCTAAAAAGCCTAACGGTTAAACCATGGGTTATGTGATCACATGAGGTGAGACATAAGTTTAAGGTAGGTATCTGCAAGGAAATACTCAAGAGGAATCCTGCTATGAATCTTGTGAAAACAAGCATTAAGTTATGTTGTTACAAAAGGGAAGTCGTAAGCTGAAAGTGATACTCACATTGACATTAAAAGGTACTTGAGAAAAACCTTGTTTCCAGTCTTGAAATTTCAAGTACATATAGTCAATGGGCTAAGGGAGAAAGATGTTATATTAGTATGAGAGAATAGTACAAAGGATGGTTGAAGGTAACCTTGATAATGAAGTTGGATAATGAAAACCTACTAATGTATTATGGAAATTGAAATTAAAAAATGCATGCGGCATGTATGATTCGAATGAGTCTAAGTATTAAGTGACTGGTTAATATCGAAATGCAATAAGGATATAATGTATATGTTAGAGGCATGAAAGATAATTGAGAAATAAGGATGAATTTTAGGGAATATGGTATTGTGTAAGATGTAATGATCAAGTAAAGATGAATCTTTGAAAGATCAATGAGATTATAAAGCATGTACACATATTGGATTGCAATTTAATGAAAATGACTTTTAGCAGTGAGATGTGATTAATGACATTATGATGCAATGATATAGAGTCCAATGACACTTAAGCATATAATTGGAAATGATAAGAAAAGAGTATAAGCATGAAAATGATGTGAGGTTATGCATAGGCATAAGGAGAAGTCGTATGGATTACATAAGAGATAACTTGTGGTAAGACGCAAGTTGAATGGTAATTTAAACAACTGAAAAAAGGCAATTTGAAATTGATTGTACCTTAATGTTTGTAGATTGAATATCAGAATGTTGACATACACTATGAGGATTATTATATTGAATCTTGGTTATAGATGTGAATGAATAAAGGGAAATTTAGTTCGAAGGCACTTGAATACAAGGATTCCCACACATAATAAGGAATGTTGATACTTAAATGTGCGTGTATATACGTATGTGTGGAGTTAGTGATGTGCCTAACTAAAGTGAAGAATTGTTCTTAGTGATTCGAGATTTGAACTCAGTATAATTGATGAGTTGTATATATAGTACAACGATAAGAAATCCCATCAGAAGTTGAGCTATGTTGATATAAGAAATTTTGGAGAAATAGTCAAAGAAATGATATCAAGGAAATGTAATCTATAGCATGGTTAAGCCATACAAGATGGACCAATATGATTAAGAAGATTGAAGTTGCATAAATGCAAGGTAAACATGATGTATGTGGGAATAATTGAAGGCATTAACCTCCCTCCCAACATTGAGAAATATGTGCAAGAATGAATATGGTATGTCTATAATGTTGTGAGCTATATAATAGTGTATGGGGATAAGATGAATGAATGAACGTCGAAAAGTTTGACAAGGAATGAAGTAATAAGATGGCAATTAGGTATACATAAGTAAGTATAATATGTGATCGAAATAGGTATGATTGAGATGGAGTTATGGTTCAAATTTAATGATGGTGATAAAGACATACTCGGCATTTTAATATAAGAGATAATGATTGTGAAGGGTACCACCGATTTGATTCTAAAAGATGATAATAGACATAAGTGAAGTATTCTAGTTGAACTAGCGGTAAACGTGTTGGATAAATCAAAATTCCCTATAAAGTAAGGAATGGAATAAGATCATAGAGTGAGATTAATAACCCAACACCGACGTGAATTCGAGGATGAATTCTATTTCAGTGAGGGAGACTGTAATACCTGTACTTTGATATGGTGGCTAATAAAGCTTATCGGATGCCAATTGAGGTTAATTAGAATGTTTAAAAGTGATGAAAGGTGAAATGAATATTCTAGAGTAAAATATTCTGCATGTGAAGAAATAACAATTAAATAGTAATATTTTTATTGAGGGTGAATTAATGATATAAAAAGTGATTCGGAAGTGACTTGGGGCATAATAAGACATTTTGGATGCCAAGGAGACAAGTGGAAAATTTTAGAATAAAATAATATTAAAATATTAATATTTTATTCAGTGTCAAATTTTTCCATAAAGAAGGAGTATATGGTCAATCTAAGTGGGGAAGAAGAAGAACGAGAAAATTTCAGAGAAAAATGACGTTAATGGGGCTCGCGTGTCTTTATTAAATAAAGTTAGCGCAGGTAAGCAAATATTTAAATATTACGGTGATATCGTGTTGAAGCATAAACTTGACATTTTATTTGTACAAGTGTTAAGGAAGAAAAATGGAAAGAAATTGGAATTAAAAGATTGAAGGACAATACAATTAAAAAGGGTGAAACCTTAGAGGGTAAAATGGTAATTTTGTCATTAGTTAGGTCAAAGCTTCCAAAGGAAGCTTTGACTCTTCATTCTTATCCCATGACCGGTTCTCATCTTCACCAAAAGGATATTTTCTTCTTCTTCCTCACCCACCCAATGCCATTTTCATTTTACCTCCATGAAAATAAAATTTTTTTCATTTGATTTTCCTTGTTTTCTTTTCATTTCCTTTCTTTTCTTACTTCTTTCTTCTCCTAACTTCTTGGGCACCAAACCTACAGCTTCTAGCCCCATTTTCTAGCACAACCAAACCCTAGGAGAGAAAAGGAAAAAATATCTCTTTCTTTCCATAATCTTCTATTTCTACTCCACCATCACCGACACTTGAATTTTCAACATTAAATCTCCATTTTTAAGGCTAAAAGGTATATATTTTCAACTCTTGGAATTTATGAATTTATGGGTTATATTTTCATATATTATTTCCTAATTTCTTCAAATTCTTTTTCTTGAAAATATTAGGCTTTTGTTGATTTTTATGACTCCAAGCTCACCAAGGTACAAAACCTTTAAATTAGAATAGTTGATATGATGGGTTTGAGAATTAGATTAGAATTCTAGGTTAAAAAAATTAGGCTAGAATGTAATTTATCAAGAGTATGCTTATTAGAATTATTAAGTTTAAATTTATGATATATTTGAAGCTATTATTGTTTATTGGCAATTATAGGTTTTAATGGTATTTTGGGACTACTTGGATTAAGATCTTGTGGGTGCTAGTCTTTTTAGGCGGCATTGTTAAGGTGAGTGAACTTGTATTAAATTGTTTTGGGGAAATACATATGTGTTGGGATAAAGCACTTAAATCATTTTATTTGATTTTTTTTCTCTAAATCATGCTTGGGAGCAAGCCTTTGATGAAACGTTTTATGTTATAAAATGTGTAATGTGATGAACCCATGTGTTCTTATATTCTGATTATATATATGTTATGCTTTGAATGATAATATTGTGTGATAATTGTAACCGCTTGTGTGCAATGTGGGAGTGCACATGCCGGTGATGACGTGTGATTCCAGCTATGTGCAGTGTGGGAGTGCACATGAGCTGATGATTGGTGGATGATGATTTTAGTTATGTGTGGTGTGGGAGTGCACATGAGTTGGTGACAGGTTGATGATGATTCCAGCTATGTGCGGTGTGGGAGTGCACATGAGCTGATGAGCCAGTGGTTGTATACATGTTTACACATACCATAGAAATGTTAGAGAAAATAATATGTGATTGCAATGAATGTTGAATGTTGAAATTGTTAATTGTTTCCAAATTGATTTGCAATGCAACAAAAAAAAACTCTTTTTGTTGCTTGTCTTGCTTGAATATTTACTGTGGTTCTTACTTTTCGATTTCATTATGGATCATGGATCCTTCAACACTAAGCGGTTAAATAATCAAAGGTCGAATTGAGGGGTTTTACGAGGAATTAAACTAAATTGCATTGTTTTTAACATAAGTGCATCATGATTTCTAAACTCTCCTTATCATTTGCTTGTTCCCTTCCTATGTTCACTCACTGGGTTTATACTCATTCTTTTCAACTTCTTGTTTTAGTTTTCAGGCTCGAAGGTTGTTGGATCCTAAGTAAAAGTGCTTCCTCCAGTTCATCTTCTGGTAGGTTTACCAGCACACCCCATGATAGTATCCACGCTAGAGTCACTACGTTAATATTCAAGGTCTTTTGTATGTGTATATGGTTATTTAAATGTAATTGATTAGATTTGTTGTAAACACTGTATGTTTGGTTAGCATGATAATGTCGCCACAGGTTGGGAGATGGTAATATTATTTTGTGAATGATATATATTTGGTAGCTATGATTTGTTATTGAGAAGAGATTATTTTTGAAAACTATGAATTAAGAACTTTAAAGGTAAATGAGGGACAGATGGTTTAATGAACAAGTGTGCCTAGAAATGCTTGGTTGGGCCCAGTGGGCCACGTTTACTGGGTTCATGTACCGATCATGGCCCGGGATTTGGGCTGTGACACATACACACACACATATAATTATTAACTAAATTGAAAAACAAATTTTACAACGATTATAGATATAGAAATAGTTAAGTTAAAATACTTGTAATTTTTCTCGATATGGTAAAGCTAAAGAAAGTCACCCATGGTTAAGTAAAAAAAAATTGTTCAAACAAATATAAGAGAATAAAGCAATTAAAGATATATTTATATATACTCAATACTTGATAGTCTCTGACCAAAACTATTATTAAGAAATACTATAGTCAATTCACTAACAACTTTTGAAAAAGAAAATCAATTCCTATGAATTTGCCACTTGAAAAAATTACTATTATTATTTTGCTAAGCCATGATTTCACTATGAAAGCTTTAACATTGAAAAAAAGCTGAGTAGTGAAGACAACAAAAGCCTCACCATCATGACTACTCCAAACTAGCACATATAATTCAAGCAATGTTGACTTGTTTCAGATGGAATTTAACATACTTACGTATATGATGTTGCAATAAGACAGAAAATTTGGAGACAAACTAGAATGCATTTTTTTTATTACGATCTCTTTTCCTTTCCTTTGCTTATCTAATCGCGATTAGGAGAATAGAGAAGGACTCAAAAGCCCCAAGGTTTGATACTTTATTACATAAAGTTATTTTGTTAAATTTTGGGTACTAAAATAGTTAAGTTCTTGAGTTTTAGGTTCAGATTTAGGTAGTTTTGTTCACTTTTCTTAATTTAGTTTAAATCATGTTGAGTCAATTTAATTCAAGTTGTTTGAGTTTAATTTTATGTTAAAATGTCTTAAGTTTAGCTATTAGTTTTTTAGTCCTTTGTTTAATTTCCTATGTGAGTTGAGGTTTTCACATTTTTTAACCTTGTTAGGTGCCTTTGCACCTTTTGAACTTTATTAGGTGCCTTAGTACCTTTTGAACTTTGTTAGGTGCCTTGGCACCTTCGGAACTTTGTAAGGTGCTTACCTTTTGAACTTTGTTAGGTGCTTTAGCAGCATTTGACTTTATTAGGTACCTTAGCACCTTTAGACTTTGTGGGTACCATAGCACCTATGGATTTTGGTCATGAGCCTTAGCACAAAGAAACATGTACTTTATTACACTTTTAATATTGGATTGGTGTATAATCATATTTGGATAATTTCTATTACATGCTTGTTCATATGTTATGCTTGCTTGTATGCCTATTTGGAATGCACACATTCTTATGATTGTGTTATACGTTTATAATGTATGCTTGAAAATTTGATTGTTGAATTGATCGGATTAAATTCCTTGGTTGAAATATGTTTAGTCACCAAATGTAGAATCATGGTATTTTGGAACTTTTGATTTGAGGGATTGGAAAGAATAATCCGTCATGAAGTAAATGAAGTGAATTTAGTAAGGGTTAAGACTGTATTTTAGAAATTTGGAAGTGCAGCCCTAAGGACCAAAAGTCAATCCCTAGCTAGCAGAACACATAAAGAAGTTTTCTGTTTTGAAAGGATTGATCGTTCATCAAGGAAAGATTGATCACTATAGTTGAAAGTACATTCTTTATGGCATTTTGACCTCGTTTTCAAGAGTTTCTTTAGGCAACTTACACTAAGTTTCTAATGTACTTTGAATATGTTTTTTATCATTTGAAAAGATATATAATTATCCATATTTAAGTGCATTTGATCAGATCTTGGATTTTGAATTGGACAGTGGCATGTTTATTGCAAATATGTTTATTCAAAACTCCTATGTTTTGCTTGTTCCATCTCTAGTATTTGCTCACGGGGATTTTATATCTTACCCCAAAAAATATCTATTTTTTTTTCAGATTGATAGTGTAACACCCTGTACCCTCAGTAGAGAAGCCAATCTAACCTTATCGAATGGACGAGGGTCAATTTAAGTTAAATTAAGTGCGAAAGAGTGGTGATGGGTGGAAGGAATATTTTGAAATAAAATATTCTACACACGAGATAATAATAACAAAATAATAATATTTTATAGGTGATGAGTTAACGGAGTTAAAAGGCGATTTGGAAGTGAATCAAGGCAAAGTGAGACACTTCGGGACTCGAGGAGACAAGTGGAAAATTTTAAAATAAAATAATATTTTATTAATAAAATAATATTAAAATAATCCGATGCCAGAACGGGTCGCATCTTGCAATAGATAGGTTAAGTTTAAGTGGGGGAGACCAAAAATAGAATTTTGGATGACTTGAATAAAATAATGTTTTATTCATTTATATTATTTATATAGAGAAATTATTGGTCAAATGCAAAATTGGATGAAAAGAAAATAATTAGTCATGGAAAATGAGGTTATATGGAAGATTAGCACATGCATGTGACAATATCATTACATGCAAAAGATGGCATACAAAGGTGATATCTTAGTGGGGATCATGTGGACCCCCACAATGTGACAAATAAAAAGGAAGGAGAGAAATGCACAAGGTGAGATATGCATTTGATTTTACTTGTTAAAGAAAGTATATAGAATTTTTGCATGGAGGACACTTGATGGCAATGTTGGACTAGAATAAAGGAAATATATATGCATGTAATGTGATTGGCTAAATGGGTGGCCAAATGAGAAATAATGTGGGCGAATGCATGAAAGGCTATTGGACATAAATAATGTGGATGAAATGGAAATGCATTAAGAATGCATGAAGATAGATTAAAGAATGGAAGGATAATAAAGGTTGGATATTTAACCAACAAAATGAAGAAAATATTGGTGCATGAAGAATCATTGGGTGGCAAGGTAGTCTAATAAGAAACTAAAGAAACAAAACTAAGAAATAACAAAAAGAAAAGGGAAAAAGGCAATGAAGGCTTTAAGAACTTGGGCAAACCGTGCCTTGAGAGAAAAAAAAAGGAAAGAAATGGCTTTGTAAGTTCCACCCACATAGTTGAGAGAAAAGAGAAGAAATGAGAGATTTAAAGGGAGGCTTGGTTTTGATGAAAACTTAAGGCAATCGTGAAGATTTCTGTCACGACCCAAATTTTTGGACCATGACCGGCGCAAGGGCCCAATAAACATAGTCTATTAAGCCCAAGCAAGCCTATTGATTTATCCTACTCGTCATTCCATCAAATATCGCTAAGTCACAAATTATAACTTTAAATCAAAATAGTAATAGACATTGCCAACTCGTATTGGCATTTCTCATTTATTATATACATAAATTGTCTACAACATGTATTCCAATAATATACATTAAGTTCGCCTATACATCTCAAAAAGAAGACTTGACTTCCAGCGGGGGGACTCAGATGAATGTACAGCTACTGAATGCTGAGACACCTACCAAAAGATGGACACAGGTCTAGAAGGATACATCGTCCTAGTTGCCGACTACCTCGTGATCTGAAAACATGAATTTGAATTGGTGAGTATAAACCCAGTGAGTGAACAAGGAAAGGAAAATTTAAAATCATGATGCACTAGTTTCAAAACAATGCAATTTGGTTCATTCCTAATAAAACCCCTTATCGAGCCCTTAAGTGATTAATCATTTGAAAATCATGAACCCATACATAGGGAATCATTTGAAGAATGAAAGCTTCAATATTGCATAAGCAAGTCAAATACTGCAGCGAGAATGCCTTTCTGCTGCAGCGACGTTGGAATTTAGTTATTAACCGAACGAGGGTTTCTCAACTGGCCGAGGGTTTCTCACTAAACCTCCTCATTTTAAACTTAACTTTTTTAATCCTAAATGTATGAAGTCCATGCTCCCATATGGTAGTAAAGAAGTTAAAGATAGGGTAGCAATTGGACAAGATAAGAGACCAAAACATAAAGTTTTTCGTTGCAACGAGATTGAATCTCGCTGCAGCGAAATTTCTACCCAGAAACAGAGTGTTTCTCACTGCAGCAAAATTGCAACCCAGAAAACAAAAAGTTTCTCGCTGCAGCGAGAAGCTACAGTGTCATTCTCGCTGCAGCGAAAATGCATCCTCGCTGCAGCGAGTTTTCGGCCAGTGTACCCCTTCGAAACCCGACAGTTTCTCGCTGCAGCGAGAATGATTCTTGCTGCAGCGAAATACAGGGCATCAATGCAAAATTTACCTTTCTCCCAAAGGAAAAACCACCTTACCAAAAGGTCCAAACCAACATGAAAACACATAACAATTGCTCAAGGTTTAACATGTCAAGTTTCACATGCATTACAACCATAACCCATTATCCATCAATTTCCTATAACCCACATATTTACATATATATATATATATATATATATATACATATATACCCATCATCATCATCACACCATCCCATCATCATCATCACCAGCTCATGCGCACTACCTACTCGCACATGGCTGGGTCATCACCGAGTTATGCGCACTCCCTACTCGCATATAACCGGGTCATCCTCGGCTTATGCGCACTCCCTACTCGCACATAGCCGAGTCAATATAATTACACAACATTATACTCAAGCATATATGTATATCAACATAATGCAGCCACATAGAAATCCATAATAATCACATTTCATAACATAAATCTTTTCTCAAAAGCTTGTTCCCAAGGCATTCATTCTCATGAAAAATTGTATAAAATCATTCAAACACTTTGTCAAATCCATCATATTCCCAAAATCAGTTTTGAAGGTAGTCCACTCACCAATTGATTGTAGAACTTTTAATTGACTCAAATTCCCCTAATGATCCAATTGGAATGATGGTGCTTCCTTAAAAACCTAGGATCACATTAACATAAACAATAGATTGATTTACACACTATGAACTCTAAAAGCTATCTCTTAGCTAGTTTTCAATTGCTGCTTTAAATGGCTATCTATGTTCACTATCTTAATCACTAAAAAGTAATGAACATACTAAACAATAAAACAGCTCATAAATCACAATTACTAGCCATTTTCTGCAGCTAAAATCAAACTTGGTGCATCACTCACCCTAGGGTTCCTTTGTAGTTGGATTTTCTTCCAATAGCTTCCAAATCAATGGAGTGATTCCCTCTTTCTCTCTCTAAAATGCCCAACTAGTGAGAGAAAGTATGAAAACAAGATATTTTAAGGTTTTTGAAGTGAGAAGATGAAATAGCACAAGGGTTTATGGAAGGGTGCACGAAAAGCATGAAAATTGGAGCTAGAGAGAGAAAGTTGTGGAAGTTTGAAAATCAAGCTTCCATGGAGTTTGAAGAAACGTGAGAGAGGAGAAGGGAAGAAGAAGACCAGCTGCTGGAAAATTCAAGAAGCTGCTAGAAATTCAAGGTATTTATAGGCAATCTTATCCTTTCATTTAAAATTACGAAAATGCCCCTTCACCAATTAACTTACTCTCCTCTAATCTTTCATGCAATCTTTTTGTTCTTTTAACACTGGGACAATATCCATAATGGTCTAAACATGCTCGGGTTCATAAAAACATAAAATTTTAACTCGAGGTGAAAAATGACCATTTTACCCCTATTATGAAAATTATTGAAACTTCTAGTTTTCTTTGTATTTTCATCAGCACACATCATTTATGTAGTCTTATACCCATTTAAGCCTTAAAATATCATAAAACTTTCTTCTAGGAGCTTATTAGAGAAAATGACGAAACTACCCCTAACTCATATTATTACATCTATACCTAGTTACAAGCCTATAGAAGTTGGGGTCTCACAATTTCCTTCTTTTTACCTTGTTGAGATTTGATATTTCACCATCCAAAAAGAGATTTGAAACTTGGAAAAGGATGTGTGGCTCGATTTTGTGAATTCAAGTGAGGAAAAGGTAAGAGAATGGCATTAGTTTGAATGTATCCTTGGAAGTTCAAATTAGTAACGTTGGGTTGTGTTTGTGCAGCAAAGATTTCTAAGGTTTGAAGAATAGGATGCATGCATGCAATTGATCCTTGGTTAGATGACAGATTTAAGATAAAAAGAAAAAGGGGTAAGTTGTTTTAAACCTGTGAATTCTTAAATGGTGGAAAAATATGGGTGTTAATTGATAGATTTATGTGTGGCAGCCTTGATGATTAAAGCTATGGAGATGCGTTGAGATGCATGTAAAGTCCAAGCTATTTTAAAAGGTAAGCGTGCAATGTGAATGTCTTATGATACCTTAAAATTGGCTAGGAGAAATGCTTGTGCTAGTTAGAAATGTTAAGGTTGCTTGCTATGTTGTTTGAAAGAAATAAGGTTGAAATGGGCACTTAATGTTATAAATAAGTTGCCAGTACATGTAATATAGAGAATTATGCAGGTAAAGGTTATGAATTCCTTTAGTGAAAATATGTCAATATGCATATGAATATGCAAAGGCTAATTGAGAACAAATGGTGATTTTAGCATGATTTGAGTTATTAAGATGATGATTAATGTTTGAATGAGAAAGAGAATGGAATAGGATGTAAAAGCCTTAAGTAAACGTGGGCAGCAAATGTAAGACAAATGAATTGTAATGTTACTAAAAGTATTTTGGAATAAATTGCTACTAGGAGATTGACTAAATGAAAGACAATTGCCAAGGACATAATCCAAGGAGAAATTGGGTGACTGGCAAGTCATCTTGATGAATTAAGGACATATGAAGTTTAATTTGGCATATTAATATCCCGCCAAGAGAGGTGAGTAAGGGGTGACAATTTTAAAAGATTCTATGCTATATCAAAGTATATGTATATTATTATTCAATGCCTTTGTGGAAAGCATGAGTTGCTAAAAAATGATAAATGATTTGAATACGTGGTTTAGAATGATTTATACACAGCTTTTGTGGAAACCATGAGCTAGTAAAAAAAGTAGGCAATTGTGGATGCAAATTGATTTGGAAGTTGTTTGTGTATACTATATATATATATAAAGTGTTTTAAAAACTGGGAAACAAGCCTTTTTGTAATGTTTTGCATCAAAACTATGCCTCAAATCTTTGTGTAGTGTGCATAGTTGATTGCACTTGATAAATGGCTTAAATGCAAATTCTAATGAGTCGGTTTTAGTCTAAACTTTATGCAAATGTTTACACCATGCATTTTAATGTGAAAAATAATTTTGAAAGGTTGCCGAACCCTGTTTCAAATGATTTAAAGAAAAACTCTTGAAAGCCTTGATTTGGTTTTGAAAACAATTTTGACAAATTGAGAGCATCGAGATTAGGTTGAATGTCACATCGAGATAATGTGACCCTTGTGCACAAGTGAGCTTTAGGTAGAGAAACTTTTGGGTTGCTGACGGGTTGTTAAACATGGCTAAGCCCTGGTCCATGATTATATGTGGCAAGGCCACGGGTTGTTGTACATGCCTAGGCCACAAGTTGATTTACGTGGTTGTGACCACATGATTTCTCCGATGTCGGCCAAGATCGTTGAGACTACCATGGCTTAGAGAATCTGGTGGAGGGGGGCTTCTCGAATGTTATTACGTGGAAGTGGGTCCACGATTTGATTACTCTTTTGCATGGTGGAGAGATACTACTTTATCCGCAGCTCCCCTTTTTAATCAATAGCTTTCAATGCTTAACATATTGATTACAAATTATTTTATGTGGATGTACTTGGGTATTTTACATGTCACAGTTTTTGAGAGTGTGTGTGTTTACATACTACCATTTGTGTTTATGCAAATATTGAACAATTTCATGAATTGAAATCTATTTTATTATGCACTAGTTTTTGGTGTTGTTTGCTACTGAAAGTATTGCGCTATGATTTACATGGCATTTTTACAAGGCATAAGTACCTTATTTGGTTTTATAAGGTTTTCATTTTGTACTCTGATTTTATTATTCAAAAAGTTTTGCTTTAACCTTGTTTTCCATTTATGCCCTACTCACGGAGCCGATGATCACTAAGTCCATGAGACTCACCCTCTTATCTCCCTACAAATAATTGTTCGGCCTAACGTGTATTCATCAACACATATTGTCCATCACGGATAAGTAAAGACATCTCTTAGCACTTACTCTGAGTTGCTCCCCTGTTAGAGGTCGAGTCGTTCATAGTGTATTTTGTTTTGTAAATAGACACTAGTGTTAATGCAAATGCAAGTTTGGAGATTATAAACTTTAATGTATTTATACATTAATGTGGAATAAAAGTTTAGTTGATTTGTTAGACTTTTAGTTTTAAATATATTACAAAGAGTGATACGGTTCAAAGTGATTACATAAATTGGTGGAATGAATATAATGTATTAACAAAAGTTTCAAGTAAGGCTTGTTTGGGACTTAGCGGGTTCTACCGCAAGACTCGGGTGCTAGTAGCGATTGAGGTGTGGTCTATGACACCCCGTAGCCTCGTAGGGAAGTCAATATGACTTTATCAACGAGACAAAGGATGGATGCTGATTTAAGTGCCATAAAGTGGAGACAGGTGAAAAAGATATTTTAAAATAAAATATCCTGCATGCGAGGAAATAATAATAAAATAAAATATTTTTATTGAGGATGAATTAATGAGTTAAAAGGTGATTCGGAGGTGAACCGGGGCATAGTAAGATGTTTTAGAGCCTTCGAAGGCTAGTGGAGAATTTTAGAATAAAATAATATTAAAATATTAATATTTTATCTGTTATCGAAATTAGTTATGAAAAAGGATTATATGACTAATCTAAATGGGGGATAAGAAATAAGGAAGAATTTTGAAGAAAAATGATGATAATTGTGCTCATGTGTCTTTATTAAATAGAGCTATAGCGGGTAAGTAAATATTTAAATATTATGGTGATACAACATTGAAGTGCAAACTTTATGTTTTATTTGCACACATGTAAAGGACGAAAAATAGAAGGAGATTGGAATTAAAAGATTGTTGGGAGGACTAAATTAAGAAAAAAAGGAGAAACTTGAAGGCAAAATGGTAATTTTTCCATGAGCTTGGTCAAAGCTTCCAAAGGAAACTTTGACTCTTTTTTTCCTTATCCATGGCTGATCCTTATCTATTCAAGATGGCGCTTTTCTTCTCCATCTTCTGCCTCCCACGCCATTTTTCTTTCTTCACCATAAAAATCAAGTTTTTCTTCTCCGTTCTTTTCTTTTCTTACTTCTCCAATCTCCTACCCCTTTATTCACCCAACCCACAACTCTTAACCTCATTTTTTCATCCTAACTGAACCCTAGGAGAGAGAAAGGAAGAAAAAAGAAAGGAAGGAAAGAAAGGAAAAAGGAAGAGAAAAGCTCGGAGGAAGCTCGGCCTTAGAGGAGAAAAGAGAAAACTGAGAGGTTTTCCTTCCCAGCCACACACCATTGTTAAGGTTTGAAAAGATTTTGGTGGTTTGCCTTGTGGATTTCAAGGTAAGGAAGGTAGAAATTGATGTTTTGTTTGAAAGCATGTAGTTTGAACCAATTATGATGTGAGGTTTGGTTTGTGGTAGTAAGGATCAATAAAGATCCAAGGAACTTGAGGCATGCATGTGGAAGAATCTTTGAATGCATGGTGATTTTGAGCTAGATTAAGTGGTGGGTAAGCGTTCTAACCTCTAAATCACAAGTAGAAAGAAAAAATGAGATATGTATTGATTGTTTGTGCTTGTGGCAGCATGTAAAAGTAAATTGTGGTGCATGTGAACTTAAAAAATGCTTGATGGAAGTAAATTTGTAGTTGCTGCCATATGCTATGTTATTGGTGTGGAAATGATCATTGAACTTGATAAATATCCTTAGAAAAGATTAATATATGCGCTAGAGTCATAAATAAGTTACCGGTATTTATAATTTAAAGAATTACGCAAGCAAAGGATAAAGGCAACTTTGGTAAAAATGTGTCAAGATATAAGTTTGTTGAATAAGGATTCACGATTGAATGAAAAAGAGAAGTAGAAATGATATACACTAAAGATATTGAATTTGGATTGTTGTTAGGAAGTGCAAAAGTAAAGATAGTGTACTGTGGTTGCATGCTAGAGGAAATAACGAGTGACCGGCAAGTAGATATAGCTAGATACGCCTCCGAACTAATAGCAATGTAGTATCCCGCCATCGTAAGGTGAGTGAACTTGCATTTAAAAGGTTTTGAACAAATGCATATGTGTTGAATGAAATGCTAGAATATCCTTGGTTGACTCTTTTCAAATTTATGCATGGGAACAAGCTTTTCACAAGTGATACTTCTACATTTTTAAACGTATAATGTGATGAATTACGCATTTGAAATATTATGTTGAATTGCCAATTGAATTATGGCATGTGATGTATTGTTATGCAAAGATTCTTGTTACATGTTGTTATGTGTGCCATGCATGAAAATGTAATATTGAATGATAATTATAACTGTGCATGTGTGGTGTGGGAGTGCACATGACAGTGTTGGTAATGTATGGTGTGGGAGAGCACACGCTGATGACATATGCCATGTGCTGTGTGGGAGAGCACATGATGATGATCTATGCCATGTGCGGTGTGGGAGTGCACATGAGGATATTAGCTATGTGCGGTGTTAGAGTGCACATGAGCTAAGTTGAGGTTGGCGGGTGCATGTGCAGAGCCGTGGTGACTAGTGTGGGGATGACCTTGGTGTATGTTTGAATTATCTATATATTTACATATACATAATGTATATGTGAATTTTTACACGCATGTGCACTTGTCTTGTAGAGTAGAGATTTTTGGAAAATTTAATGTGATTGAATTGTATATTGAAAGTTGAAATTCTTAAATGTTTTCAAAATGAGTTAAAAAATAGCATGGCATCAAGTTTTGTTTATGATATACAAATTGCATGGTTTCAATACAAGTGCATCTTGTTTTCTAAAAAAAATCTTCCGTATCATTTGCTTGTTCCTTTCCTATGTTCACTCACTGGGTTTGTACTCACCCTTTTCAACTTCATGTTTTAGTTTTCAAGATTGAAGGTAGTTGGATCCTAGGTCGAGGTGCTCCCTCCTATTTATCTTTCGGTAGGTTCACTACGACTCTCAATGATAGCACCCATGCCAAGAGTCACTCCGCTTGTTGTCAAGGGTTTGTTGTATGTTTATAAGTGATGGCTTAATGTAAATTGTGAGATTTGTTGTTAACTTCGTATGTACTTGGTTTTCACGATTTAAATTTTGAAGAGATGGTTATTAGAAATTACGAGTTTTAGATCTTAAATAAAAAGAAATGATAGATAGACTACTGACAGGTTTACATAGAAAGGCTTGCATGGGCCTAGTGGGCTATGCCTATTGGGCCCATGCGCAAGTCATGGCTCAGGGTTTTGGGCTGTGACATGGTCACTACAGATAAATCTTTGGTTGGCTTATCAAAGGGGGTCACTTCTTTGATAATACTTGGTAAGTGGACTTGAAGGCATCAAGTTAAGGTTTTTGGCCTTCTGTTAAGTTGTTTTGCTGAGTTCAAGTCATACTATGTTTGGTTAAAAGCTTTGATAAATGTTTATACTTGGCCTTTGGTTGGCGCATTATATTTTGGTATCTAAATTTGTAAATTCTTTGGTTTTGATGGTTTTACACATACACGTGTTTGGAAAAAGTTAGAAATTTTCAAATGAAATATATACTTTTAGTATAATAGTACGTGCATGCATATTAATGAGAAAAAGAACTCTCTTAAATGTCATAGTTGTTTATCCTAATGCATTTTGCATTGGAAGCTTTTTTCGGTCAAGTGGGCTTGCCTACTTAGCCCTTGCATCGGTCAAGGCCTAGGGATGGGTTGTGATAGTTGATAACTTAATGATATAGAGTTATTTGGTTTTAATTTTAGCTATTAAGTTTCTAGATTCTTGAGTTTTAACATAGATTTTAGGTGTTTTTAGTTATTTATTTAATTATAGTAAAATATGTTTGGTCAATTCAATTTAGATTATTTTAGGCTAAGTTAAATGTTAAATTGCTTAAGAAATGCTGCTATTGATTAAATTATGCTTTTGTAGGTATGCTTTGAAGAAGGACTTTTAATTGGACTAAGAGAGTGCATTCTAGGTGTAGACTTTCTCTACACAAGTTTTAGTTTTTTGAGCATATATCCTAGTGCAGAAGTCTAAATGACGTGATTCTTAACCATTGGAAAGCTAAGAGATAAAGCTATAACTTTGATGTTTACCACTTTGCCCAGTTCTGCCTTGAAGAAGGACAACAATACATCACAAGTCGATGCCGTGTAGTATAAAGCCAACGCCACAACACTACAGGTTTGTAAAAACTCCTTTTAGAAGATGAGAGTCTAAACTAGACCGAAATTATGTTTATGAGCCCTATAAATGCATCCTTATGAAGCCAAATTGAAAAGAGTTTAGAGTAGGCTACAATTGGAAAAGCATATGATCATAATTAGTTGCTTCGATGAATAAATTGATTTGTGTATAAGATAAAGATATACCAATACGCCGTATGTAGCAGTATTAGAGCTTGAACTTAATGTGTCTATTTTAATTTCAATACAGATAGAGATATAGTGTTTTGATTAAAATAATATTTTTATAAGAGTTTTAAGAGAGCCTTATAAATAATTAAGGACTTTAGGTTAACAATTCATCTTGTTGCAATAAGTTAAGAGAGAGAGGTAAGATTTAGATGAAGTGTGAGGAATATTGTAATCTTAGGTTTGTTTGAATTGATTTTTATCTAATTTTATTATTACTTTGATTTTTTAGTTTAAATTCTTCTTAATTAGATTTAGTTAATTTATAATTTATTTAGTTACTTGATTTTATTTGTTTGGATAAGACTGAATTGTGTTAATTTTAGTACTTAGTGAAATTTTAGATCAACTCTCTATGAGATCAGCACTCAACTTGCCATTATACTATCTGTTTAATATGTATACTTACGTGAATAGAAAATTAAACAAAAACAGTCTTGGGATTTGGGGTTTTTTTTGTGTTTTTTTACCTAATATTATTTTCATCATGAACTTCATGCTTTTAATGATGAATGTTTTAGCAGGTCTAGATTACTTTTTTCATTCTAATAGTTTTCACATATACAACACTGTAATTCTTTTTTTTAAGTGCAGGGCATCCTCCAAACCAATCCATTGAGAGAACAACAACTTGACTGCACATTTTTTGCCTACCTGCTAATATTAACAATTTGTGGAATTTCATTCACAGTTGTATAGCACATTGTCTTATATTTTTGGTGTAAAGGCAACATGATCAATAAAACACTTTGATCATGATTTTTGTATAGCATTAAAATGTTCGAACAACATTGGCAAAGTTGTTTAACAACTCTACATACTTTTTCTAATAGCAATCGTACTATGAATTCTAAATTAATCTCAACACATGATATTAGAGGGTGTGTGTTGTTGGTGCAAATGGGGTTTAGATGGAATTTAAGAACTGGCAAAATTGACTTCAAGGTGAGCCTTTCATAAGACGCTATCTTTACAATTTATTTTGCCCCCACCACTCGGTATGCAAAGGGGAAAATGAAAATAGCCTTAGGGATACTATAGTACCCAGTACCTTGATATGGTGGCTAACAATGTTAGTTTTATGTTATTTATATTTATTTTACGTTTTTATAGGAGTTGGATTAAAAATAATTTCAATTGGTGAAGAAAGGTGCACAATGGACTGTTGCTCTATTTGCATATGTTTCGGTTTTTCAAGGATATATCCCACTACACAAGTGAAAATGACATGATTTTTTTACCATTAGAAAGATAAGAGTCATGGATACAACTTTTATATTTACTACTTTGCCCAGTTCTGACTGAAAAGTGGTCAAAATCTTTGTTAAAGTGAAAGTACTAGGCTAGAGGAACATAATTTGGTAGAACATTTGAGCACCGCGACGCTAGAAATTGAGAGCCGCAGCCCTCACCGTATTTTCCACAATTAACAAGTTTATGGGACTTTGGAAGCTAGGGCTTTTGGCAGGCTATTCAAGGGACTTTTTTAGAGGATTTTGGACCTTTTTCTCAGTGTCAAAAGAATAAAAGGATTGCACAAAGGATATGAGTAAGATAAGCCACCTTGTTAAGGGCATTATTGTAATTGCATGAAAAATTGGATAAGCTTTGGCTATAAATATCATTTTCTAGCAGCTTCCACCAGCTTCTAGCAGCTTCTTTTTTCTTCCTCCCCACCCAACGCCATATTCACCTTTACCACCATGAAAATGGAGTTTTTCAATTTCTTTTCCTTGTTTTTTTCTTATTTCCTTTCTTTTCTTGCTTCTTGCTTCTCCAAACTTCTTGGGAACTGAATTTGCAGCTTCTAACCCTAATTTCCAGCACATCTAAACCCTAAGATTGAGAAAGAAAATTCTCTCATTGTTTCTTATACTTTCTATTTCTACTTCACTTTCAACAACACTTGGATTTTTGGCTTCAAATCTTCATTTTCAAAGTTGAAAGGTATATATATTTCCAACTTTTGGAATTTTTGAATTTAAGGTTATATTTTCAGATTTATTCCCTAATTTCTTCAAATTATTTTTCTTAGAAAGATTAGGTGTTTTGTTGATCTTCATGCCTCCAAGCTCATCCAAGTAACGAAATTTTAAATTGGAGTAGTTGGCCAAATGGGTTTGTGAATTAGACTAGAAACTTAGGTTAAATGTTAGGTTAGAGGGTAGATTGCCTAATGTAAATTCATTATAATTATTAGATTTAATTTATGACTTAATTGAGGTTGTTATGGTTTATTACTAAATATAGGTTTAATGGTATTTCGGGACTACTTGGATTAGGACCTTGTTGGTGCTAGTTTTGTCAGGTGAGTGAACTTGCATTTCAAAATATTTTGGGGAAATGTTTATGTGTTTCAATGAATAATTTGGGAATTTTATCGATTTTTGCTTTGAAATTTCCTTGAAACAAGACCTTTATAAAATGTTTGATGTTGGGAAATGTGAAATGTGTAAAAGGATGAATCCATATGTTTTTGTATAATGTTGATATATATATATACTATGTCATAAATGGTACCATTGTATGACAAATGCAACCATGCATGTGTGGGGTGAGTGCGCACTTGCCGGTGATTACAGTGGTGAGGGAGATGGATGGTGATACTTTCACGACCCAAATTTCGGGTCATGATCGGTACATGGGCCTAATGGACGTAGTCCACTAAGCCCAAGCAAGCTTATTAATCTGACATGTTCATCATTCCATCATAAACTGCTAAGTCACATTTCATAACTTAGGATCAAAATAATATTAAACATTTGCCACCTCATACTAGCATACTAAACAAGTGTATATACGTTATCTAGAACATGTATCTTAATAATTTACATTAGGTTTGTCTATACACAACAAAAGAATACTCGACTTCCAGCGGAGGGACTCAGACGAATGTACAGCTATTGAATGCAGAGACACCTACCAAAAGATGGATACTAGTCTACAAGGACACCTCGTCCTAGTTACCGACTACCTCGTGATCTGAAAACATGAAGTTGAAAACGGTGAGTATAAACCCAATGAGTGAACAAGAAAGGGAACAAGCATACCATAAGGAATGTTTAACGAAATCATGATGCATTCTTTTTCAAAACAATGCAATTTGTTTTATTCTTATTAAAACTTTAATAGCATTCATGCGAATCAGGTCAAATAAACAACAGGTCCTCGCTGCAGCGGAAAGGCATTTTCGTTGCAGCTACGCTGCAGCGAGAATGAATTTTTGCTGCAGCGACACTTGATTTAAATTATCAACTAACCGAGGGTTTCTCACCAAACCTCCTCATATTAAGCTTAATTCATTTATTCCTTAATGTTGGAAATCCATGCTCAAATATGGTAGCAAAGAAGTGGAAAATAGGGCCACAATTGATCAAAATGTAAGACAAAATAGTAAGTTTTTTGCTACAACGAGAATGAATCTTGCTGCAACGAAATTTCTGCCCCAAAATAGAAACTTTCATACTGCAGCGAGAATGCTACAGTATTTTCTTACTGTAGCGAGTTTTCGGCCAGCCACCCTCCAAAAACTTGAGAGTTTCTCGCTGTAGCGAGAATCAGAACATTAAGAAAAAAATGTCCTTTTTCCTTAAAACAAAGCCATCCTGCTAAATAACAAAAGCAACATGTAGCACATGCAAACTCCTAAATTTCAACAAATCAAATGCTCACACTTTTGCATTTCAACCATATACCATATATGCATATATATATATATATATATATATATATATATCAATCATCATGTACACCATCCCGTCATCATCATGCACATCATCCCATCATCCCCAACTCATGCGCACTCCCTACTCACACATGGCTAGGTCATCACCGGGTTATGCGTACTCCCTACTCGCACATAACAGGGTCATCATCGACTTACGTGCACTCCCTACTCACACATAGTCGAGTCAGTGTCATTACACAACAATGTATTCATATATATATATCAACACAATGTGGTAGTGCATGAATCAATAATAGTCACATGTCACAACATGGAGACAATTTATCAAAATCTTGTTCCCAAAGCACTTGTTTTTATGAAAAGCTAGATAATCCATTCAAATGTTTGGCAAATACATTATATACCCAAAACAAGTTTTGAATGCAGTTCACTCACCAATTTATTATTGAGCCTTTAGTTGACTCTAATTCCCTTAATGATCCAATTGGGGTGATGGGGCTTTGTTAGAACCTAAAATCACATTAGCATCAGCAATAGGTCAATTCACATATTATAAACCTTAAAAGCTATCTCTTAGCTAGCTTTCAATTGCTACATTAAATGACTATCTATGTTCACTATCTTAATCACTATAAAATGAATGAACATATTCAACAATAAAATAGCTCATAATCCCAATTACTAGCCATTATTCATAGCTAAAAACCAAGCTTAGTTCATCACTCACTCTAGAGTTTCTTTGTAGTTGAATTCTCTTCCAATAGCTTCCAAACAAATGGGGTAACTCTCTCTTTCTTTCTCTAGAACGCCCAACTAGTGAGAGAAAGTATGAAAATAAGATTTTTCAAGGGTGTTAAGGAGAGAAAGTGGAAGAATACAAGGGTTCTAGTCAAAAAGGTATAAAGGTATGAAAACTAAAGCTAGAGAGAGAAAATTATGCAAGCTCCATATCAAGCTTCCATGGAGGTTGGAAGCAACGTGAGATGCAAGAAGAAGAAGAAGACAAGCTGCTGGAAATTCAAGAAATTGCTAGAAGAAGAAGATATTTATTGCCCAAGCTTATTCATTCCCTTGAAATTACCAAATTGCCCCTCCATAAATTAGCTTATTCTCCTCTAATCTTTTACGCAATATTTTCACTCTTTTGACACTGGGACAAGGTCCATAATGGTCTAGACATGCTCGGGTTCATGAAAACTTAAAATTCTAACTCGAGGTGAAAAATGACCATTTTGCCTCTATCATGAAAATCATCAAAATTTTTGTTTCCTTTTCATTTTACCCCTAATTTCATCATCCATTTATGCCTTAGGCCTACTTAGGCCATAATATTGTTTAAAATCTTACTTTTATAGGCTTACTAAAGAAATGACAAAATTACCCCTGATCAGGGATATCGCGTATATTACTAACTATGAGTCTATAAAGGTCAAGGTCTCACAGATACTATCCGACTATGTGCACGATGTGGTGGGATGCACATGAGCTGGGTGAGATGGGATGTCCGGCTATGTGCACGATGTGGTGGGATGCACATGAGTTGGGTGAGATGTATATCATGAATCTTGAAAATTTGCCGTTATTTGCAAATTGATTTATTGCAACGAGAAACATTCTGTTTATACTGCCTTACTTGAATAATTGTTGGAAATTTCCCTTTTTTCCAATTTCATGTTGAATACGGTTCTTTAATCATTAAATGGTTTTACAACCAAGGGTTTAATGGAGGGATTTTAATAAAAACTAAACTAAATGGCATTGTTTTTCAATAAGTGCATCATGTTTTCTAAACCATTCTTTGTCACCGCTTGTTCCCTTCCTATGTTCACTCACTGAGTTTGTACTCACATTTTTATAATTCATGTTTTAGGTTTCCCCGAGTTAAAGGTGATTTGATCCTAAGACAAGGTGCTTTTCCCTATCCATTGCTCGGTAGGTTTACCATGACATTAAATATTAGCAACCATGACCACAGTCACTCCGTTGACAGTCAAGGCCTAATTATGTGTATATGAATACTTGACGTAAAATACTAAGATTCATTTGTCAAGCTATATATGTATATTATGGTAGATGATGCCATTATGAATGCATAATTAGGTTTTATGAATTGTTTTCAAAGGGACTATATTTGAACATTATGAATCTTGGATTTTAAAGGGATATGAATTACTGTATAAGATTATACAAAAAGGCTTGCTTGAGCTTAGTGGGCTGAGCCCATTAGGCCCATGAGCTAGTCATGACCCCAAAATTGGGTTGTGACAAAGGTGGTATCAGAGCTCTAGGTTTAGTTGAGTCCTAGGGATTCTCGTGTCAGTCAGCGGAGTTGTCAGAGTTAATTTAGAGTCTTGTTTATGGCTTGTGACTACAGCACAAGTCATAGGCAAGAGGCTATATAAACACCTATTCCTAGTAACCTACCCTTTTACTAACGTCATATAAAGGTCATAAGTGGTGTTGTCGTCCGGGTTTGAGATATCATCCGAGACACAAGCTGTTGTTGGAAGATTTTAAGTAAACGTTCCTAATAAAAAAGGTTAGTGTGAAGGTATATCCCTTCGATTAAGGATGGAGGGAAATGTAACTGGAGTAATAGGTCCGTAATAACTCATTCATTTGGTGGAGTTATAACTTAAGCCCATGATTGTCAGTGGAAAGAAAATTAGATGACTATGGATTGTATTTGAGGTCAATATAAAGGGGCACATGTGATAATGGTAATAAGAGGCATATTTTGACTAAAATAAATAGTGATTTTCGATATTCACTTGAGGTTTATAAATCTAAGTATTAAGGGAGGTATAAACCAATACTTATGTGCACAGAGGTAAGTGCATTACATTAATTGAGCTTGTTATGCCCATACATAAATGGTGTTGGGCTTCTGAAATATTTTATCTGCTAATACTTATTGAATATGTGTATAGCAGCTTAGATGGAGTTAGTTTTGATTTCAATTAAGTAATTGGGAGATTCCAAGGTTTGATTTGAACTATTATGGTGTATGGTTATAAGTACATGAATTAACTCAAGGGTGAAAATTAGTTATTGTTGTTATTAATATGTGGTCATGAAGTAAAAGGCTAGTAAACAACTCTGCTCTAAGGATGAGCGTAAATTTTGCTATGCTTAGCTTGAAGTCAAAAGATTAAAGGGTTAGTTGTGGATTTAGTAGTTTGAAATAAAATGAATTAGAAATGTTGATTTTAGTCTAAATAACATATGGAGTCTTATATTTGATGTCACGACCCAAATTCCGGGTCATGACCGGCGCATGTGTCCAATGGACGTAATCCACTAAACCCAGGCAAGCCTATTATTTATCTTACTTATGATTCTATTTATTATCACTAAGTCCTATTTCATGACTTTGAGTCAAAATAGTGATATACATTGCCAACTCGTACTGGCATTACTCTTTTAAAATTTACATTAAGTTCATCTATACATAACAAAATAATACTCGACCTCCAGCGGAGTGACTCGGATGGATATACAGCTACCGAATGCCGAGACACCTACCAGAAGATGTACACAGATCTATAAGGACACCTCGTCCTAATTATCGGCTACCTCGTGATCTGAAAACATGAATTTTAAAATGGTGAGTATAAACCCAGTGAGTGAACAAGGAAGGGAACAAGCAACAATTAGGAAAAATTTAAAATCATGATGCACTTGTTTCAAACAATGCAATTTAGTTCATTCCTATTTAAAACCCCTCCAAACCCTAGAGTTTTTCGCTACAGCGAGCATGAATTTCGATGCAGTGAAAACAAAGCAACAAGAGAAACATTTTTCCTCACTCAACAAAAGCCATCCTGCTAAACTAATAAAATCAACCTAACATTCATGAAAATTCTCAAAGTATAATGTGTCAAATTTTACGTACATTACAACCATAAATCATTGTCCATCAATTTGCTATATCACACACATTTACATATGTATATATATATATATATATATATATATATATACGTATATACCCATCATCATCATCTCACCAACCCATCATCATCATCACTAGCTCATCATCATCATCATCACCAGCTCATGCACACTCCCTACTCACACATGGCTGGGTCATCACCGAATTATGCGCACTCCCTACTCGCACATAACCGGGTCCTCCTCGGCTTATGCACACTCCCTACTCGCACATAGCCGAGTCAACATAATTACACAACATTATATTCAAGCATATATGTATATCAACATAATGCAGCCACATAGAAATCCATAATAACCACATTTCATAACATAAACCTTTTCTCAAAAGCTTGTTCCCAAGGCATTCATTTTCATGAAAAATTTCATAAAATCATTCAAACACTTTGTTCAAAACAGTCATATTCCGAAAACAATTTTGATAGGCAGTCCACTCACAGGTGTCGAAAATTCAAATTTCGGGGGAACTCTGACTAATAGTCCTCAGGCGTAATTCCTTTGCCTTTTCCGGACGTCTCACCACCTTGACAAATAACAAAGTCGAGGAATTTACTATATTGTTCCTAAATTGATATAAATTAATTTAAACTACTAATGCTTGATATGTAAATGCAAAAATATGTCCGATTACCGCTTAATCACGGTATCGATTAAATTCGACCGATCACCCGATTAATCGGCGATTGTGTCCAAATCACCTCCAAATTAATTCATTTCTCCTCTAATACCTTAATTTACCACATACATTTAAATAAAGCCAAATTCAGCATTAGAACCCTCACAATTCATTATAGAAAAAATTTGGTCATTTGGTGTACTAGCATCGAATTTTTTTCTACATAACCGTTTCACCTTACTTCATCATTTTCCATGCCATTTTCCTTGAAATAAAAACAATCCCCCATTGATATTCAGCCCTCATGGTTCGGCCAACAAGGAACTCTAGAGAAATTGAATATTTCTTTTGTGTTTTTGTTATAACCATGCTTAACTATCCCTAAACACTAACATAGTCTAAAATCAAATTATTCCAACAACAATTCCTCTTCCATACCCATTTTTCAGAATTGAATTCATCATGATAACTCAATATTCAACCATGGAAATCAAGAACAAAAGCATGGGTAAGCTAGGTATCAAGGAGAATTAAAGAAATTTTAACTTACCTAGCTTGTTTCCTTGATTTCTTCACTTTTTCTTTGAATTTCCACCTAGGTTTTCTTGTTTTTCCTTTTGTTCTTCCTTTTTTCTTGTTGCTGTATGTCTAGGCCGAATATGGTGAGGGAATTGGGGATTTAATGGGCTGATTTCTATAGAAAATAATAAAATAATCAAGCATGCCATGTGTCACATGCTTATTGGCCTAATTTTTAACTTTTTGACTTTTTCTTCTTAATTTTCCATCAAAAATATTCTGGTATTTATCCAATCCTACCACAATTAAAATCCCTTTGTCTTGACAAGTGCTGGGCCAAAAATTTTACTGATTTGCCCCCGAGACAAAAAAATTACGATTTTACCCTTATACTCCGAAATGTACCGGAATCTCATTATTTCTACTTTTCAACCTAAAATAACACTAATATTGATCAATATTAACCAAATGGGGCAAAAATTGTTTAAAAAAATTTTCGTTTAGTCCACTAGTGGCAAAATTACCATTTTGCCCTTCTACTCCATAAATACCGGGAATCACAATTTTTCACTACTAAACATCATTTTATACTCCAATAATCATAATTATATTTCATATAATTATTCTTGGTCAAATGTGATCAAATCTTGGCTAAAAATCTCCATTTAATCATCAAATGGTAAAATGACCGTTTTATCCCTAATTGGTCAATTTTCTGATGGACTCCAAACTGGACCTTGAACTCCAAATCACTATTCTAAGCCATTCTGTTGGTTTTAAAATTTTCAAATTCCTCTTAGAATTTCTATTTGAACCAGTTCAAGGCTCGATTTAACTTAGTTGTACCACTCGATACAATACTGTGTTTTAATCGAGCTTGACAGGGTCTCACATTTGAGCTTGATACAGAAATTGCTTTAAAGATCAATTTAGGAGTCTATTTGGATTATGTATGTCACGACCCGAAACTCCCCATCAGGCTTGTGATAACCGTCGCGAAGCCTCGACAGACATTCTTTACCCCGAATGCCGATCGAAACCTCGCAAGGCTCTCGTATCAGCTTTTGCACTTCCTCGGTGAGCAATAGTTATCAAATATCATAATTCGAAGGATTACGAGTCATTTTCAAATCAGAACATAACATTTTGTTTTCTGGCTCACAGGGGCATTTTCGTCATTTTTTGTCAAAAATCTCAAAACTTGCTAAAAATGTAGTAGGTAAGCAAAAAATATATATTTAGTGATTTAAAAACAAATTCAGTATCTAAAACGTTCATTTGAAGTGAAAATTTGACCATTTGAATATAAAAAAAATATTCAATAAAATAAACTATTTTCTTGTAAAATAATTTTTATAAAGCTATCGGTAAATAATTCTTATAGCGTAAAAGTTAATTATATTCATATATACTATAAAGCAAATAACCAAAGCATAAAATTACTTTTACAGCGACACGTGGGCTCACATCTAACCAAAATGTATCGGAAGCTGAAAACCTACAGCTTTTGCCAATTCAAGTCCAAATGAAGGTCCTTGTCAAAGTTAGCTAACTATGGAATTCCCCGAGCCTGAAATGTGAGGAAATGAGGGTGGTGAGATTATAAAATCCCAATGAGTAAACAAACACCATCTAAACTATCTAAAGGTGAGTAAATGGAGACGAATTAAAATAAGTCATCATATTGTAATTTCATTACCTTTCAACTCATTTCAACCAAATAAACAAATAGGCTTATGATTTCCTGAAAAGTTTGGCTCGTGTCAAAAATCATTCTTATACTCAGTTATTAGGGATACCTTGATCGAGGGTTATCCCAACCGAGTCCGCCAAGGCTGTTAAATGTCTTTACATCCGAAATTTTAGCCATGCCTTGGCGTTGGCTGAGTCTCGCTTTCACGCGGTGGTCCACGTGAAGTGCACCCAAATCTTTACTTCAGGAGATACTTCATCCAACATCTCCCCTCAGAGGTAAATATATAATTGGGTTACCGTGCCCCTCTCATAGGCAGTCCATGGAAACCCCCACCACTGCAGTGACTATGATTATTTTATCTACCACCTGATTTATGAAATCTTTTTCTGCGTGACATGGCAATTTATCGCAACCTAGCCTCTCAAGGCTGAATACACAATACAAATAATTCTAAAACCAAAAAATAGTTTAGCCATTCATGCTCATATATTGTCATAAGCCATTCAATTTAAAACCATAAATTTACAACATAAGCAGGCAATGTCCAATTACTCTATTTTCAAAACCAATATTCAATTTTCTAGAAAATTTATAAAATCACAATTTTTCCTAAAACATAGCAATTTACCATTTAAACCCATTTTTCATAAAATCACACAATTGTATAAAACTACTCTAGATAATTAAGATGATAATAAGTTTACTCACAGTTCTAGGAGTCGATGTACTCCTAATCCCAGTCTCCAAGCATAATCTCTATACTTTTACCAGTGTAATTTACTCACCACCTATCCACAATGTACAATACATAATTCACCACATCAATGCTTAACCATTATAAAATCAATTTAGGCTCGGTGTATATGCATGATATGATATGCAACTTATCCGACTATCGCTTAAATGCGGTGCTGACCTAATTCGGCCTATTACCTGATTAAATGACAATTGTGTCTGATTTGGCTCCAATTGCTCCATTTCATTTCTAATATTTTAATTCACTAAATACAATTCCAATAATCTAATATTTAGCCTAACAACCCTCACAATTCTTCTTGAAAATTTCGGCCATTGTGGTGCACTATCACTTAAAATTTTCCCATTCCATTTTCTCACCATAAATCATCATTTCATCAATTTTTCAACCAATTCACTTGATCACAAAATCAATTCATTACTTCTACAGTTCACATAGGGCTCGGCCATTGAAGGTTCATGGGGAAAATGGATTCTTTTCTTATTGTTTTGTTTCTAAACATGCTTAACTAACTATAAACACTAACATAACTTAGAATCAAATCAATCTAACATCATTCTCTCTCCATACCCATTCCAACCAACCATGAATTCATCATGAAAACGTGTAATTTAACCATGGAAAATGAGGAGAAATGCATGGGAAAGGTAGATCACAAGTCAAAATCAAGAAATTTTACCTTTTGTCACTTGTTTCCTTGAATTTTCACCAATTTTTCCTTGAATTTCTCCACCTAGGGTTTTTGTTTTTCTTTTCTCCCTTTGTTCTTCTTTGCTCTTGGTTTGGCCAACCATATGAAAGAAATTGGTTGATTTTTATGCCTTTTTTTTATAAAGAAATAATAAAATAATAAAAGCATGACACATGGCATGTGAGACCTTGTCAAGCTCGATTAAAAAACGGTATTGTACTGAGTGGTACAACTAAGTTAAATCGAGCCTTAAACTAGTTCAAATAGAAATTCTAAGAGGAAATTGAAAATTTTAAAACCCACAGAATGACTTAGAATAATGATTCGGAGTTCAAGGTCCAATTTGGAGTCCATTAGGAAAATTAACCGATTAAGGACAAAACGGTCATTTTACCATTTGATGATTAAATGGAGATTTCTAGCCAAGATTTGATCACATTTGACCAAGAATAATTATATGAAATATAATTATGATTATTGGAGTATAAAATTATGATTAGCAGTGAAAAATTGTAATTCTCGATATTTTTGGAGTACAAGGGCAAAATGGTAATTTTACCACAAGAGGACAAAACGGGAATTTTTTTTAAAAAAAAATATTTTTTGCCCCATTTGGTTAATATTGATCAATATTAGTGTTATTTGAGGTTGAAAAGTAGATATAATGTGATTCCGGTACATTTCGGAGTATAAGGGCAAAATCGTAATTTTTCCACCTCGGGGGCAAATCGGTAAATTTTTCGCCCCAGCACTTGTCAAGACCAACGGATTTTAAATGTGGTAGGATTGGATAAATACCAGAATAATTGTGGTGAAAAATTAAGAAGAAAAAGTCAAAAAGTTAAAAATTGGGCCAATAAGCATGTGACACGTGGCATGCTTGATTATTTTATTATTTTCTATAGAAATCAGCCCATCAAATCCCCAATTCTCTCACCATATTCGGCCTAGACAACCAGTAACAAGAAAAAAGGAAGAACAAAGGGAAAAACAAGAAAACCTAGGTGGAAATTCAAAGAGAAAGTGAAGAAATCAAGGAAACAAGCTAGGTAAGTTAAAATTTCTTTAATTCTCCTTGATACCTAGCTTACCCATGCTTTTGTTCTTGATTTTCATGGTTGAATATTGAGTTATCATGATGAATTCAATTTTAAAAAATGGGTATGGAAGAGGAATCGTTGTTGGAATAATTTGATTTTAGACTATGTTAGTGTTATGAACAAAAACACAAAAGAAATATTCAACTTCTCTAGGGTTCCTTGTTGGTCGAACCATGAGGGCTGAGTAGAAATGGGGGATTGTTTTTATTTCAAGGAAAGTGGCTTGGAAAATGATGAATTAAGGTGAAACGGTTATGTAGAAAAAAATTTCGGTGCTAATGCACCAAATGACCAAATTTTTCTATAAGGAACTATGAGGGTTCTAATGCTGAATTTGGCTTTATTTAAATGGTATGTGGTAAATTAAGGTATTAGAGGAAAAATGAATTAATATAGAGGTGATTTGGACACAATCGCCAATTAATCGGGTGATCGGTCGAATTTAATCGATACCGCCATTAGGAGGTAATCGAACATATTTTTGCATTTACATATCAAGCATTAGTAATTTAAATTAGTTTATATCAATTTAGGGACAATATAGTAAATTCCTCAACTTCGTTATTTATCAAGGTAGTGAGACATCCAGAAAAGCCAAAGGAATTGCGCTTGAGGACTATTAGTCCGAGTGCACCCAGAATCTGGATTTTCGACACCTGTGAGTGGACTGCCTATCAAAATTGTTTTGGGAATATGACTATTTTGAACAAAATGTTTGAATGATTTTATGAAATTTTTCATGAAAATGAATGCCTTGGGAACAAGCTTTTTAGAAAAGGTTTATGTTATGAAATGTGGTTATTATGGATTTCTATGTGGCTGCATTATGATGATATACATATATGCTTGAATATAATGTTGTGTAATTATGTTGACTCGGCTATGTGCGAGTAAGGAGTGGGCATAAGCCGAGGATGACCCGGTTATGTGCGAGTAGGGAGTGCGCATAACCCGGTGATGACCCGATTATGTGCGAGTAGGGAGTGCGCATAACCCGGTGATGACCCAGCCATGTGCGAGTAGGGAGTGCGCATGAGCTGGTGATGATGATGATGAGCTGGTGATGATGATGATGGGTTGGTGAGATGATGATGATGGGTATATAAGTATGTATATATATATATATATATATATATATATATATATATATATACATATGTAAAAGTGTGTATTATAGCAAATTGATGGACAATGATTTATGGTTGTAATGTACGTGAAATTTGACACATTGTACTTTGAGAATTTTCATGAATTTTATGTTGATTTTATTAGTTTAGCAGGATGGCTTTTTGTTGAGTGAGGAAAAATGTTTCTCTTGTTGCTCCGTTTTCGCTGCAACGAAATTCATGGTCGCTGTAGTGAGAAACTCTCGGGTTTGGAGGGGTTTTAAATAGGAATGAACTAAATTGCATTGTTTTGAAACAAGTGCATCATGATTTTAAATTCTCCCTAATTGTTGCTTGTTCCCTTCCTTGTTCACTCACTGGGTTTATACTCACCATTTTCAAATCACGAGGCAGCCGATAATTAGGACGAGGTGTCCTTGTAGACTTGTGTCCATCTTTTGGTAGGTGTCTCGGCATTCAGTAACTGTATATTCATCCGAGTCTCTCCGCTGGAGGTCGAGTATTATTTTGTTATGTATAAATGAACTTAATGTAAATTTTAAATGAGTAATGCCAGTACGAGTTGGCAATGTATATCACTATTTTGATTCAAAGTTATGAAATATGACTTAGTGATAATAGATGGAATTATAAGTAAGATAAATAATAGGCTTGCTTGGGTTTAGTGGATTACGTCCATTGGACCCATGCACCATTCATGGCCCGAAATTTGGGTCGTGACAATGTTGGTATCGGAGCCCTAAGTTTGTCTAGGTCCTAGGACTTCCATTTGTTGGTCCAGCGGAGTGTCAGGTTTTTATGTGGGAACTTCGGTTGTGAAGTGTGAACCACGACACATTTTACAACTAAATGACCGCATAGATTCCCTATCTTAGAAACCACCTTTTGCCTTAAGTATGATTATAATATGTGTTTAATAACAGGTGTTTGCTCTTGTCTAGGTAATAATGCCACCTAAGACACGAGCCTCCTCAAGACGGGTAGGGGAGCAAGATGCTCCCATTGAGATGGCAGATAGATCACGGGCATCCACCTAGAGAGGCCGAGGTAGACATGGCAGGGTCACTAGGCCAGTGAGGTCGGATATGCCTGTGAGTAGGCAAGAGGAGGGACAGTCCTTAGGTGATATAGATAGACACCCAGCTAGGGGTATTACTATTGAGGATTTGGCGGCAGGCCTACAGGGAGTTAACCGGGTTGTAGAGATGATGGTGACCCATATGTAGGATATACAGAGGGTAGTAGAGGGGAGACCTACAGTACAAGAATCTCCTAGCTCCCAAGGACAGGCCGATCGCCAATATCGTGAGGTGGAGAGGGGTCACTTAGAGATTTCTCTTCCTGATTTCCTAAAGCTTAAGCCTCTATCATTTTCAGGGTCTGATGCATCAGAAAAACCCTAGGTTTTCCTAGATAAGATGGAGAAGATATGTAAAGCTTTGGGATGCTCTAGTGTCCGATCAGTCGAGTTAGCCGCCTTCCGATTAGAGGATGTGGCGTAGGAATGGTATAGCTCCTTGTGTAGAGGCAGACCGACAGATGCAGCATCATTGGCTTGGAGTGAGTTTAGTGCAGCCTTCTTGGATCGGTTTCTACCACTCAGTGTACGTAATGCCAGAGCTAGAGAGTTTGAGAATTTGGTACAGACTTCGAATATGACAATGTCAGATTATGACATCAAGTTTACACAGTTGTCTCGCTATGCTCCCTACCTTGTTTCTACTGAGGAGATGAAGATTCAGAGGTTTATGGATGGGTTAGTAGAGCCACTGTTTAGGGTTGTGGCATCTCGAGATTTCACTACCTATTTCGCAGCAGTAGATTGTGCTCAGCGCATTGAGATGAGGACCAGTGAGAGTAGGGCTACGAGGGATAGGGCAAAGAGGGGCAAGATTGAAGGTTATCAAGGTCGAAGAGATTTCAGTAGTGGTGGTTCGTCTTCTAATCGTCAGGGTCCACAGAGGGATTTATGATTATCCCAACAAAGGAGTGACCTGCCTAGTGCTAGTGTTGGGACAAGACAGAGAACTTTCAATGTTAGGAAACAACAAGATTCGAGACAGAGTAGTCAAGTCACCCACCCTTATGATATTTGTGGGAGATGACATAGTGGACGATGTTTCCTTACCACAAGAACTTGTTTCGGGTGTGGTTAACCTGGGCATATTAGGAGAGATTGTCCGAAGGCTCATCAATCACAAGATTTTGCTCGTGGTTCCACCCAGCCAGCTTCGTCTGCTCCTTCAGTTGTTGCCTCATCTGGCCGGGAGGCTAGTGGATCGAGGGGTAGAGGTGCTGGTACTTCCTCTCAAGGTAGGTCATCTGGGTCCAGACATCAGAGTTCTGTTGGTAGAGGCCAGGCAAGGGTGTTTGCTTCAACACAGTAAGAGGCCCAAACATCTAATGCCGTGGTCTCAAGTATTCTTTCAATTTGTGATATGAATGCTTGGGTACTATTTGATCCTGGTGCTACTCATTCTTTTATCTCTCCATGTTTTGCATCTCGATTGGGTAAAGATTGTGTTAGGAGAGAGGAACAATTAGTAGTGTCTACTCCTTTAAAGGAGATATTTGTGGTCGAGTGAGAATATGAGTCTTATGTAGTACGAGTCAAGGACAAGGACACTTTGGTGAATTTGGTGGTGTTAGACACCTTAGACTTTGATGTGATCTTGGGGATGGATTGGTTATCACCCTGTCATGCTAGTGTGGACTGTTATCATAAATTGGTTAGATTTGATTTCCCTAGTGAGTCATCATTTAGTATTTAGGGGGATAGGAGTAATATTCCAACCAATTTGATATCGGTCATTTCTGCTAGAAGGTTAATACGATAGGGTTGTATAGGTTACTTGGCTGTTGTAAGGGATACTCAGGCGAAGGTTGGAAATGTAAGTCAAGTGTCGGTGGTGAAGGAGTTCGTGGATGTATTTCTCGAGGAGCTACCAGGTTTACCTCCCGAGCGAGAGATTGAATTTTGCATAGATTTAATTCCTGACACTAGACCTACATCCATACCCCCATATAGAATGGCACCAGCAGAGCTCAAAGAGCTTAAGGATCAATTAGAGGATTTGTTGGATAAAGGCTTCATCCGTCCTAGTGTATCCTCATGGGGAGCACCAATGTTATTTATGAAGAAGAAAGATGGGTCACTTAGGTTGTGCATTGATTATCGACAGCTTAATAAAGTGACGGTGAAGAATAAGTATCCTCTCCCAAGGATAGATGATTTATTTGATCAACTACAAGGAGCACAATGTTTCTCTAAGATAGATCTGCGATCTGGGTACCATCAGTTGAGAATCCGGAACGAAGATATACCCAAGACCGCATTTCGAACAAGATATGTGCACTATGAGTTCTTAGTTATGTCATTTGGGCTCACGAATGCTCCTGCAGCCTTTATGGATTTGATGAATCGAGTGTTAAAGCCTTATTTGGATAAGTTTGTGGTGGTGTTTATTGATGACATCTTGATATATTCAAAGAGCCGAGAGGAGCATGAGTAGCATCTTAAGATAGTGCTCCAAATTTTGAGAGAACATCGATTGTATGCTAAGTTCTCCAAGTGTGAGTTTTGGCTCGAAAGTGTTGCATTCTTGGGGCATGTGGTATCTCAGGATGGGATACAAGTTAATTCAAAGAAAATTGAAGCAGTGGGGAAATGGCCAAGGCCAACATCAGTTACGGAGATTAAAAGCTTTGTGGGTTTAGTTGGCTATTATCGTCGCTTTGTGAAAGACTTCTCCAAAATAGTTACCCCTCTGACTAAGCTGACACGTAAAGATACAAAATTTGAGTGGTCTGATGCTTGTGAGAATAGTTTTGAGAAGCTTAAGGCATGTCTCACCACAGCTCCAATGTTAAGCCTATCGCAAGGCATAGGGGGTTATACGGTGTTTTGTGATGCATCGGGGGTTGGTTTAGGATGTGTATTAATGCAACATGGGAAGGTGATTGTGTATGCATCTAGGCAACTTAAAAGGAATGAGCAGAATTACCCCATACACGATTTGGAAATGGCAACAATTGTGTTTGCCTTAAAGATTTGGAGACATTACTTGTATGGTGAGACTTGCCAGATATACACGGACCACAAAAGTCTGAAGTATATATTTCAGCAGAGGGATCTTAACTTACGGCAACGTAAATGGATGGAGTTGCTAAAGGATTATGATTGTACTATTCTTTATCATCCCGGTAAGGCCAATGTAGTGGCAGATGCCTTGAGTCGAAAATCAATGGGAAGCTTGGCACATATTTCTATTGATAGGAGATCCTTGGTTAGAGAGATCCATAGCTTGGGAGACATAGGTGTGCGTTTAGAAGTTGAGGAGACAAATGCTTTGCTAGCACATTTTAGAGTAAGGCCTATTTTAATGGATAGGATTAAAGAAGCACAAAGTAAAGATGAGTTTGTGACTAAGACCTGAGATGATCCTCAGGGTAGGAAAGGAAAAATGTTTTCTAAAGGCACAGATGGAGTGTTGAGGTATGGAACCAGACTTTATGTGCCTGATGGTGACGGGTTGAGGAAAGAAATATTGGAAGAAGCACACATGGCAACTGATGTGGTACATCCAGGGGCTACAAAGATGTATCGAGATTTAAAAGAGGTGTATTGGTGGGAAAGACTTAAGAGAGATGTAGCTGAGATTGTCTCCAAGTGGCTGGTTTGTCAGCAGGTTAAGGCCGAGCATCAAAAGCCTGCAGGGCTACTACAGCCATTGCCAATACCCGAGTGGAAGTGGGAACATATTGCTATGGACTTTGTAACGGGTTTACCTTGAACCAGTGGGGGATATGATTCAATTTGGATAGTAGTAGACCGGTTAACAAATTCAGATCATTTTATTCTGGTTAAGACTACTTACGGGGCTGCCCAATATGCTCGAGTTTATGTGGATGAGATAGTACAACTGCATGGTATTCTCATTTCTATAGTATCTGACAGAGGAACTTAGTTTACTAGTAGGTTTTGGGGAAAGTTGCAAGAAGCATTGGGCACTAAGTTGGATTTCAACACAGCTTTCCATCCTCAGACTGATGGACAGTCTGAACGGACCATACAGACATTGGAGGATATGTTGAGGGCTTGTGTGATAGGCCTTGGTGTCAGGTGGGAGCAATATCTACCCTTAGTGAAATTTGCCTACAACAACAGTTTCCAAACTAGCATCCAAATGGCACCATTTGAGGCATTATATGGACAGAGATGTAGGTCACCCATTGGATGGCTAGAGGTAGGAGAAAGGAAACTTTTGGGGCCTGAGTTGGTGCAGGATGCCACTGAGAAAATACGCATGATCCGTTAGAGGATGTTAACAGCACAAAGTAGACAAAAGTC
The DNA here is from genome assembly GCF_053813885.1 of Theobroma cacao. Classification (NCBI taxonomy): domain Eukaryota; kingdom Viridiplantae; phylum Streptophyta; class Magnoliopsida; order Malvales; family Malvaceae; genus Theobroma; species Theobroma cacao. The sequence goes on along the minus strand of NC_142648.1, from coordinate 17,874,699 downwards.
ATATGTTGATAACCGACGGAGAGACTTGGAGTTCCAAGTAGAAGATCATGTATTTTTGAAAGTTTTGCAAACTAAAGGGGTAATGAGGTTTGGCAAGAAAGGGAAGTTAAGTCCTCGGTATATAGGACCCTTCGACATCTTAGAAAGGGTTGGAGCAGTGGCATATCGTTTGGCATTACTGCCAAACCTTTCGAATATCCATCCTGTGTTTCATGTGTCCATGTTTAGGAAGTACAACCTAGATCCATCACATGTAATACGGTATGAAACCACTCAGTTGCAAGATGATCTAACCTATGAGGAAGAACTGATAGTTATCCTTGATAGGCAAGTTAAAAAGCTCCGTTCAAAGGATGTAGCCTCAGTGAAAGTGTTGTGGCGGAATCACACTAGCAAGGAGGTAACGTGGGAAGCTGAGGATGACATGCGGACAAAGCATCCACACCTCTTCGATATGTACAGGTAATCCACTCTACATTGAGTTTAAATTCGGGGACGAAATTTTTGTTAGTGGGGGAGAATGTGAGACCATGTCAAGCTCGATTAAAAGACGGTATTGTACCGAGTGGTACAACTAAGTTAAATCGAGCTTTGAACTAGTTCAAATAGAAATTCTAAGAGGAAATTGAAAATTTTGAAACCCACAGAATGGCTTAAAATAGTGATTCAGAGTTTAAGGTCCAATTTGGAGTCCATCAGGAAAATTGACCGGTTAGGGACAAAACGATCATTTTACCATTTGATGATTAAATGGAGATTTCTAGCCAAGATTTGATCACATTTGACCCAAAATAATTATATGAAATATAAGTATGATTATTGGAGTATAAAATGATGTTTAGCAGTGAAAAATTGTGATTCTCGGTATTTTTTGAGTACAAGGGTAAAATGGTAATTTTGCCACTAGAGGACTAAACGGGAATTAAAAAAAAATGATTTTTTTTGCCTCATTTGGTTAATATTCATCAATATTAGTGTTATTTGAGGTTGAAAAGTAGAAATAATGTGATTCCGGTACATTTCGGAGTATAGGGGCAAAATCGTAATTTTCTCACCTTGGGGGCAAATCGGTAAATTTTTTGCCCTAGCACTTGTCAAGACCAATGAATTTTAAATGTGGTAGGATTGGATAAATACCAGAATAATTGTGGTGGAAAATTAAGAAGAAAAAGTCAAAAAGTTAAAAATTGGGCCAATAAGCATGTGACACTTGGCATGCTTGATTATTTTATTATTTCTATAGAAATCAGCCCATTAAATCCCCAATTCTCTCACCATATTTGGCCTAGACAACCAGCAACAAAAAAAAAGTAAGAACAAAGGGAAAAACAAGAAAACCTAGGTGGAAATTCAAAGAAAAAATGAAGAAATCAAGGAAACAAGCTAGGTAAGTTAAAATTTCTTTAATTCTCCTTGATACCTAGCTTACCCATGCATTTGTTCTTGATTTCCATGGTTGAATATTGAGTTATCATGATGAATTCAATTCTGAAAAATGGGTATGGAAGAGCAATTGTTGTTGGAATAATTTGATTTTAGACTATGTTAGTGTTTCGGGATAGTTAAGCATGGTTATGAACAAAAACACAAAAGAAATATTCAATTTCTCTAGGGTTCCTTGTCGGTCGAACCATGAGGGCTGAATATCAGTGGGTGATTGTTTTTATTTCAAGGAAAATGGCTTGGAAAATGATGAATTAAGATGAAACGGTTATGTAGAAAAAAATTTCGGTCCTAGTGCACCAAATGACCGAATTTTTTTATAAGGAACTGTGAGGGTTTTAATGCTGAATTTGGCTTTATTTAAATGGTATGTGGTAAATTAAGGTATTAGAGGAAAAATGAATTAATTTAGAGGTGATTTGGACAAAATCGCCAATTAATCGGGTGATGGGTCGAATTTAATCGATACCGTGATTAAGTGGTAATCAAACATATTTTTGCATTTACATTTCAAGCATTAGTAATCTAAATTAGTTTACATCAATTTAGGGACAATACAGTAAATTTCTCGACTTTGTTATTTGTCAAGGTAGTGAGACATCCGAAAAAGGCAAAGGAATTACGCTTGAAGACTATTAGTCTGAGTGCACCCAGAATCCGGATTTTCCACACTTGTGAGTGGACTGCCTATCAAAATTGTTTTGGGAATATGACTGTTTTGAACAAAGTGTTTGAATGATTTTATGAAATTTTTCATGAAAATGAATGCCTTGGGAACAAGCTTTTGAGAAAAGGTTTATATTATGAAATGTGGTTATTATGGATTTTTATGTGGCTGCATTATGATGAATACATATATGCTTGAATATAATGTTGTGTAATTATGTTGACTCGGCTATGTGCGAGTAGGGAGTGCACATAAGCCGAGGATGACCCGGTTATGTGCGAGTAGGGAGTGCGCATAACCAGGTGATGACCCGGTTATGTGCGAGTAGGGCGTGCGCATAACCCGATGATGACCCAGCCATGTGCGAGTAGGGAGTGCGCATGAGCTGGTGATGATGATGATGAGCTGGTGATGATGATGATGGGTGAGATGATGATGATGGGTATATACGTATATATATATATATATACATATGTAAATGTGTGTGTTATAGCAAATTGATGGACAATGATTTATGGTTGTAATGTACATGAAATTTGACACATTGTACTTTGAGAATTTTCATGAATTTTATGTTGATTTTATTAGTTTAGCAGGATGGCTTTTTGTTGAGTGAGGAAAAATGTTTCTCTTGTTGCTCTGTTTTCGCTGCAGCGAGATTCATGGTCGCTGCAGTGAGAAACTCTCGGGTTTGGAGGGTTTTTAAATAGGAATGAACGAAATTGCATTGTTTTGAAACAAGTGCATCATGATTTTAAATTCTCCCTAATTGTTGCTTGTTCCCTTCCTTGTTCACTCACTGGGATTATACTCACCATGTTCAAATTCATGTTTTCAGATCACAAGGCAGCCGATAATTAGGACGAGGTGTCCTTGTAGAGCTGTGTCCATCTTTTGGTAGGTGTCTCGACATTCAGTAGCTGTATATTCATCCGAGTCCCTCCGCTGAAAGTCGAGTATTATTTTGTTATGTGTATATGAACTTAATGTAAATTTTAAATGAGTAATGCCAGTACGAGTTAGCAATGTATATCACTATTTTGATTCAAAGTTATGAAATATGACTTAGTGATAATAGATGGAATTTAAGTAAGATAAATAATAGGCTTGCTTGGGTTTAGTGGATTACGTCCATTGGACTCATGCGCCGGTTATGGCCCGAAATTTGGGTCGTGACATGGCATTTCCTTATTGGTTCAAATTTTAAATATTTGACTTTTAATTCTTTGAATCTCCACCACACATTTCTCATGTTTATCCATTTCCATGATGATTAAAATTCATTGGTCTTGACAAGTGTCAGAGGTGAAAATTTATCGATTTTCCCCGAGGTTGTAAAATTACCATTTCACCCCTATACTCCAAATTATACCGAAATTAAAATTTTTCACTTCTAAACCTCAAATCATACTCCAATACTCAAATGGGGCCAAAAAAAAATCTTTTCTAAAATTCTCATTTTGTCCTCAAGTGGCAAATGACCATTTTGCCCCTAGATAGTGCAAATTTCGGTTTGACTCCAAATTGATCCTCGAACTCCGAATTACCATTTTGAGTCATCCCTAGGCTATGAAATTCCTAATTTCACTTTAAAATCCCTATTTTAATTAGTTCGATGTATAAATCGACTTACTTTTACTTCTAAGCACAATACCGACTTTTAAATATTCTTCCAAGGCTATTCAAATATACAATCACTCTATCAGTCTTGTATGTAACATGGTAGATAATTTAGGGCTGGGCTTGACAATGTAAACTATGATGAAAATGATTAGCCGTAAATGTGACTTCTCCAAAGGTAAGGGACTTAGGAAATGTGGATGGTTGGATAAGCTCAAAAAGGGGGCTTCTGCATCCTAAGTTTAGGAAGTTTTGATTTATATGATTGCAAAGGCAAGGTGCAAAAATTAAATGGATTGTCTATCCTATAGATGTAAATAGTTAAGAATTGATGAGTAAAGTCACGATCTCAACACTAAGAGATGTACAATTTGATATATGTGTATCTAAGAGTAAATATGAAGATCATTGCATAATCAAATTTGTACTAAATGTTATGGTAAAGGTATATGAAAGTTAGTAATGGAATGTGTCCAGAGGATGATTTTGACATACCACCAAAGGTGAAGTAGATATGTTGAAACTAATGTTCCGATTGCGTATTTGTGGTAGAAAGTTAGTTTTGCTAATTATGGTATAGACTTAGAGGAAAACTATATGGCTGAGAATGATTAAAGTAGTAGCCTTAAGGATAAGAGAATTGTTTTGATAAAATGAATTCCCAACGGCTGCAGCGCTGCAGTATTGACTGCCCAACGCCACAACGCTAGGAACACCTTATGTTTAGTAAGCAAGAACAAGAACATGATGTGAGTGGCATGGGGATGAATTTGTAAGCGGAGTTATGGTCATTGGACTTGATGTTAAGCTTTGTTTATCAGAGTTTAAGGTTTGGAAAGTATTTACATAAATGAATTGATGAGTTTCTTTACTGCCTTATATGAAGGTATGTGAAAAAAAAAGTGAGACAAATGATGGGAGAAATATAAATATTGTTATAACGAGCATAAGAAGTTTAAGGATAACCAATGCAAATATACTAAGTTAGATGGTATGCTCCGAATTAAGAACACAGACACCTTGGAAGATCTCAAAATAACGTCCAATGTGGTCAATGAGCTAAAGTGTTATCGGACATATATTGAACTATTAAAGCTATGAGTCGCTTTGAAGATAAGCCTTTGGTTGTTTAAGTTCTCAATAGAACCCTATTAAAGGAAGTGTTTAAGTGTTTTGGAAGTGTATGGAAAGGCATAAGGGAATATACTAGCTTAACTTGCTATAAGAGGTCGAATTTGGATGGCCGTGAGAGGCTTGTGATTAACCCAACAATGTATAGGTAAATGTACAGGGGAGCTATGATTGATAGATAAGTATAGAACTCTAACAATGAGATAGGGTTCACTCCTTTAGGCATTAAACCGTAAGTTATGGACTTACAACCACTCTGTGAACATTCTGGTGAGATAAATTCAAGGGATTTCTCACAATGAGAAAACCTTAAAGCTTAAAGAGCAAATGGCTATATAGTCAGGTTGGGACTCGTGACTGATATGTCACATGAGTATAAAAATATGTTGCAAATATAAGAATGCCTGAAAATGTTGGTTTAAGGCAATGATTATCTTGCCATTAGGTAGACCTGATGAGGTTATGGTCATGATATGCTTGTAGATAAAAGGTATAAATTGTAAAATATGTTTCCCCCATAAATTCCAATTTGTTTTGAGCATTTATCAAGGTAAAGTGTCTGATGAAGGTAGACAAAGGTTGAATTGTGTTTCAAATGTCTAAAGAACGAGGGTGATACGGTTTGATTAAATGATACTACTACTGGTGAAGGAATAAAAATACGCCACGGGAATTGTAGAGATCTACTTGGAAAAGAAATGATGATTTGAGAATTCAAGTACTTATATACGGGTAAAGATTTGGTAATGAGACATGACTTGGAGTTGGAGTACTACAATATAAATTTGGGCTAAGAAAAATCGATCTTTAAGACACATGGTGTCTAGGGATGGTGCCAATTAACGATTGGTTTTTGCATGAAAAATAAAACATCGAAATTGGCTTTGTGTAATCATCAAATGATGGTGAGCATGATTTGATTAAACGTGAAAAGAGATGATTCCAAACTTGATTTGATGGTTATTTCATATTACAAGTGGCTTATTGAACTGGTTATGCCTAAGACTACTTGAAGTTAAAAATTTTTGGAAACATATATGTTGTATATTGGTACAAAAAAAAAACTCATACAGAGCTAGTTATAGTTTGATTCGATGATGATATCCTATCAGTGGTTATAGCAGTAGATAATGACTAAGATAATTTATCGATGATTTTGGCAGTGAATAAGTTGATTATAATATTGTTAGCTTAAAGGTAAGTGTTTATACTTTTGGTATAAGCTCATCATATTCTATTATATCGTGATCAAACTTGGTGTTTTGATATAGCCTGAGAGGCTTGGCATATGAACTAGCTTAACCATGAGCTAGAAATTGTTAAGTTATTATGAAGTACATAAATAGAAAAGTATGACATGAATTTAATATCCTAAGGGGTAATGGAAAATGATGTATCAGTTTTGGTATGGCTCCAATATATAGTTTTGATATATGAAGATTTGGGGAAAAGTTTATAGCTTATGCGCGGAGCTGTGCATTTGAATTCACGTAATTAAAAGTGTAAAATCTGCCTTGATTGGTAAAAAGCCCATGATTCAAAATGGAGGATTATAGATTTAATTTTCTAAGGTAAAAAGGGCTAAAGAAGTTAATTTTGGAAAGGTCTTAGTAAATGATTCCTTGATTTTAAAGTGCACTTAAGGAAAGATAAATGTTTAATTTCATATTCAGATTGAAAAAAACTAATAAGGCCATGAGATCTGGCAACTGGAATAAATTTGAGGAATTTCAACTTAGATATGTTGTATGTGATTGATTACGAACAAACTAGCTATGACATTGGAAATATAGAAATGATTAGTAATCAAGATGAGACTTGGAAAAGAACTTTAAAGAAGAATTTTGAGTAACTTTAACCTTGAGAGGTTGAGTTATTGATTAAAGAGATTGGATCATAAGGAGGTATGTGACAGTCATAATTTATTGAAATGCCTCGTGGCATAAGTTAAAATTTATTTAGTGAGTGCTCGATCATGAAAGTACTAGAGTTTTGCTTTTAGAAATATGCTTACTAATGGTTACCGGATTTGAATTAACCATGATATTGAATATATATGAAATGAATAAAGAGTGTTTGATCCTTATGTATCGTGGAATGTTTAAATGGAATTTGCATGGAAGTATGTAAAACGGAATAGAGGTGGGTTGACAATTTAGACCTATAGTCAATGGGAGAAATAAATGCTTGAATGTTGGAAGGTTTGATAAAAGATCAAGATAGAGGAATTGTAAATGGTTAAGTAAACATGCATAATTGATGATTTAAGGATGATTTGATTGAGTTGTGACCAGAATTAATGGCATATTTGAATTCCCATCATAAGATGAAGAATGATATTGTTTTGATCTAACAATAGTAGTATACATAATTATATATTATGACATTGTCGAGTTTTCTATAAAAGATTGGATGTTGATATGATGCATAAGCCAAGATCTTATGTTAAGAATGGCCAACGGAAGTGATGTAAAAGAATTTTAGAACTTTAATTGTTCACCCTACGCCGATTTGAAGTCGAGGAAGAATTCATTTTACGTGGGGGAGATTGTAGTACCCCATACCTTGATATGGTGGCTAACAATTCTAGTTTTATGTTATTTATATTTATTTTATGTTTTTATAGGAGTAGGATCAAAAATAATTTCAATTGGTGAATAAAGGTGCACAATGGACTGTTGCTCTATTTGCATATATTTTGCTTTTTCAAGTATGCCTCCCACTACACAAGTTCAAATGACATTATTTTTAGACCTTTAGAAAGATAAGAGGTAGGGCTACAACTTTGATGTTTACCACTTTGCTCAATTCTGGTCGAAAAGTGGTCAAAATATTTGTTGAAGTGAAAGTACTACGTTAGAGGAACAGAATTTGGCAGAACCTTTGAGCGCCGCGGTGCTAGAAATTGAGAGCCGCGGTGTGAGACCTTGACCTTTATAGACTCGTAGATAGAAATATACGCGATATCCCTAATCAGAGATAATTTCGTCATTTTCTCAATAAGCCCATAAAAGTAAGTTTTAAACAATATTATGACTTAAGTAAGCCTAAAGCATAAATGAATGATGAAAATATGGGTGAAATGACAAGTAAATAAAAATTTTGATGATTTTTATGTTCTAGGGGCAAAATGGTAATTTTGTCACCCGAGGACAAAATAAGAATTTTTGGAATTTTACACCACCTGACACTTGTCATGCCCATGGATTTCAGCCATTAGCATTTTACATTGTGGATAACTGAAACATTTTATGTGGTGGAGAGAGATTGCTTAATCGATAAGTATTACACATAGACCAATGGAAACATGCCATGTGTCAAGCTTGGATTATTCTAGAATTTCCTTGTAAAATCTATTTAAAACTCTCACCCATATGGCTAGCCAAAGCATGAAGTGAAGAGGAAAGGAAAGAACACAAACCCTAGGTGAGAAAATTGAAGAAAAAGTGTGGGATTTCAAGGATTAAGCTAATTTGTGGAGGGGCATTTTAGTAATTTCCAAGGGAGTGGATAAGCTTGGGCCATAAATATCCTCTCCTTCTAGCAACTTCTTAGGATTTCTAGCAGCTTCTTCTTCTTGTTCTCTTCCCTCTCACGTGTGAGACCTTGTAAAGCTCGATTAAAAGATGGTATTGTGCCGAGTGGTACAACTAAATTAAATCGAGCCTTGAACTAGTCCAAATAGAAATTCTAAGAGGAAATTGAAAATTTTGAAACCCACAGAATGGCTTAGAATAGTGATTCGGAGTTCAAGGTCCAGTTTGGAGTCCATTAGGAAAATTAACCGATTAGGGACAAAACGGTCATTTTACCATTTGATGATTAAATGGAGATTTCTAGCCAAGATTTGATCACATTTTACCAAGAATAATTATATGAAATATAATTATGATTATTGGAGTATAAAATGATGTTTAGTAGTGAAAAATTATGATTCCCGGTATTTTTGGAGTACAAGGGCAAAATGGTAATTTTGTCACTAAAGGACTAAACGAAAATTTTAAAAAAAATGATTTTTTTGCCCCATTTGATGAATATTGATCAATATTATTGTTATTTGAGGTTGAAAAGTAGAAATAATGTGATTCCGGTACATTTCGGAGTATAGGGGTAAAATCATAATTTTTTCACTCCGGGGGCAAATCGATAAATTTTTCGCCCCAGCACTTGTCAAGACCAAGAGATTTTAAATGTGGTAGGATTGGATAAATACCAGAATAATTGTGGTGGAAAATTAAGAAGAAAAAGTCAAAAAGTTAAAAATTGGGCCAATAAGCATGTGTCATGTGGCATGCTTGATTATTTTATTATTTTCTATAGAAATCAGCCCATTAAATCCCCAATTCTCTCACCATATTTGGCCTAGACAACCAGCAACAAGAAAAAGGGAAGAGCAAAGGGAAAAACAAGAAAACCTAGGTGGAAATTCAAAGAAAAAGTGAAGAAATCAAAGAAACAAGCTACGCAAGTTAAAATTTCTTTAATTCTCCTTCTTACCTAGCTTACCCATGCTTTTGTTCTTGATTTCCATGGTTGAATATTGAGTTATCATGATGAATTCAATTCTGAAAAATGGGTATGGAAGAGGAATTGTTGTTGGAATAATTTGATTTTAGACTATGTTAGTGTTTAGGGATAGTTAAGCATGGTTATGAACAAAAACACAAAAGAAATATTAAATTTCTCTAGGGTTCCTTGTTGGTCGAACCATGAGGGGTGAATATCAATGGGGGATTGTTTTTATTCCAAGGAAAATGGCTTGGAAAATGATGAATTAAGGTGAAACTGTTATGTAGAAAAAATTTTCAGTGCTAATGCACCAAATGACCGAATTTTTCTATAAGAAAATGTGAGGGTTCTAATGGTGAATTTGGGTTTATTTAAAAGGTATGTCGTAAATTAAGGTATTAGAGGAAAAATGAATTAATTTAGAGGTGATTTGGACACAATCGCCAATAATCGGATGATCGATCAAATTTAATCGATACCGCGATTAAGCAGTAGTCGAACGTATTTTTGCATTTACATATCAAGCATTAGTAATTTAAATTAGTTTATATCAATTTAGGGACAATATTGTAAATTCCTCGACTTTGTTATTTGTCAAGGTAATGAGACGTCTGGAAAAGGCAAAGGAATTACGCTTGAGGACTATTAGTCTGGTGCACCCGAAATTCGAATTTTCGACACCTGTGAGTGGACTGTCTATCAAAATTGTTTTGGGAATATGACTGTTTTGAACAAAGTGTTTGAATGATTTTATGCAATTTTTCATGAAAATGAATGCCTTGGGAACAAGCTTTTGAGAAAAGGTTTATGTTATCAAATGTGGTTATTATGGATTTCTATGTGGCTGCATTATGTTGATATACATATATGCTTGAATATAATGTTGTGTAATTATGTTGACTCAGCTATGTGCGAGTAGGGAGTGCGCAGAAGCGAGGATGACCCGATTATGTGCGAGTAGGGAGTGCGCATAACCCTGGTGATGACCCGGCCATGTGCGAGTAGGGAGTGCGCATGAGCTGGTGATGATGATGATGAGCTGGTGATGATGATGATGGGTTGGTGAGATGATGATGATGATGGGTATATACATATGTAAATGTGTGTGTTATAGCAAATTGATGGACAATGATTTATGGTTGTAATGTACGTAAATTTTGACACATTGTACTTTGAGACTTTTCATGAATTTTATGTTGATTTTATTAGTTTAGCAGGATGGCTTTTTGTTGAGCGAGGAAAAATGTTTCTCATGTTGCTCCGTTTTAGCTACAGCGAAATTCATGCTCGTTGCAGCGAGAAACTCTCGGGTTTGGAGAGGTTTTAAATAGGAATGAACTAAATTGCATTATTTTGAAACAAGTGCATCATGATTTTAAATTGTCCCTAATTGTTGCTTGTTCCCTTCTTTGTTCACTCACTAGGTTTATACTCACCATTTTCAAATTCATGTTTTCAGATCATGAGGCAGTTGATAATTTGGACGAGGTGTCCTTGTGTACCTGTGTCCATCTTTTGGTAGGTGTCTCGGCATTTAGTAGCTATATATTTATCCGAGTCCTTCCGTTGGAAGTCGAGTATTATTTTGTTATGTATAGATGAACTTAATGTAAATTTTAAATGAGTAATGCCAGTGCGAGTTGGCAATGTATGTCACTATTTTGATTCAAAGTTATGAAATATGACTTAGTGATAATAGATGGAATTATAAGTAAGGTAAATAATAGGCTTGCTTGGGTTTAGTGGATTACGTCCATTGGACCCATGCGCTGGTCATGGCCCGGAATTTGAATCGTGGCATCAGGTTTCTTTAATTCTTCCATGGAAGCTTGATATGAAGCTTTCATAACTTTCTCTCTGTAGTTCTAATTTTCATACCTTGGTGCCCTTTCGACTAGAACCCTTGTATTCTTCCACTCTCTCACTTTAAAACCCTTGAAAATGATGAAAATCTTGTTTCCATAATCTCTCACTAGTTAGGTGTTTTAAGGAGAGAAAGAGGAAGCTTTATTAATAGCTTGAGAGCTTTTGGAAAAAAGTTCAAAGTTACAAAGCTATCAAGGTGAGTAGTAAACTAGTATTAGGTTTTAAGTGTTGAGAATGACTAGAGATTTGATTTGCGAATATTTTGTAGTTGAGATTGTTAATTCACTTTGGAGTGATAGGAAAGTGAAAATGGATGGCCAGTTAAATGGCAATTGAAAGCTATTTAAAACATAGCTTTTAGGGTTTATAGTATGTAAATTGACATTATGGAAATGTTAATTTGATGGTAGGTGCTAACGAAGCCCCATCACCCCAATTGGATCATTAGCGGAATTAAGAGTCGGCTAAAGGCTCAACGAATACTGGTGAATGGACTTGCATTTCAAACTTATTTTGGGGAATATGAAAGATTCTATCCAACTTGTCTTAGAAAATGTACCTTGGGAACAAGCTTTTAGTAAAATGATTTTATATTGTGAAAATGTGTTATACAATGGTTTATGTGTTATCACAATATGATAAAATGCATGATATGCATTGGATGCTTCTTTGCATGTTGATGTGGACCCGGTTATGTGCGAGTAGGAGTGCACATAAGCCGTTGCTGACTCGGCTATGTGTGAGTGGGAGTGCACATAAGCCGTTGCTGACCTGGCTATGTGTGAATGGGAGTGCACATAAGCCATTGCTGACCCTGCTATATGCGAGTGGGAGTATGCATAAGCCGTTGCATATGAGATGATGATGTTGGGAGGGTGTACATGATGATTGATATATATATATATATATATATATATATATATACATATATGGTATATGGTTGCAAATGCAAATATGTGAGCATTTGATTTGTTGAAATTTGGGAGTTTACATGTGTTACATGTTGCTATTGTTATTTTAGCAAGATGGCTTGTTTTAAAGGAAAATGAGACTTTTTCCTTGATGTTTTGACTCTCGCTGCAGCGAGAAACTCTCAGGTTTGAGGGCCTTCACCAGACCTGGTTCTCGCTACAGCGAGAAACTTTTTGTCCATTTTGGCTAACTTGTGGGTTTTGCTATATTTTTCAATTCTTTGGTACCATAGTTGAGTATGGATCTTTTAAGTGATTTACTCATGAGGGGTTTACATGAGGGGTTCTACTAAGAACTAGAACAAATTGCATTGTTTTGAGAAAATGAGTGCATCATGATTTCGATAAACATTCCTTATGGTATGCTTGTTCCCTTCTTGTTCACTCACTGAGTTTATGCTCACCGCTTTCAACTTCATGTTTTCAGATTAAGAGACAGCCGTTAACTAGGACGAAGTGTCCTTGTGGGCTTGTATCCATCTTTTGGTAGGTGTCTCGGTATTTAGTAGCTGTACATTCGTCCGAGTCTCTCCGCTGGACATCGAGTCTCCTTTTGTTGTGTATAGACGAACCTAATGTGAATTATTAAGATACATGTGTAGACAGTGTATATACACTTGTTTGGTATGCCAGTATGAAGTGGCAATGCTTAATATTATTTTCATTCTAAGTTATGATATATGACTTAGTAGTTTATGATGGAATGATGAACATGTCAGATTAATAGGCTTGATTGGGCTTAGTGGACTACTTCCATTGGGCCCATGCCCCGGTCATGACCCGAAATTTGGGTCGTGACACGTGGCCCTCACCATATTTTCCACAATTAACAAGTTTATGGGACTTTGGAAGCTAGGGCTTTTGGGAGGTTATTCAAGGGACCTTTCTAGAGAATTTTGGACCTTTTCTCAATGTCAAAAGAAAAAAAAGATTGCACAAAGGATAGGAGTAAGATAAGCCACCTTGTTAAGGGCATTATTGTAATTGCATGAAAAGTTAGATAAGCTTTGGCTATAAATATCATTTTCCAGCAGCTTCCACCAGCTTCCAGCAACTTCTTTTTTCTTCCTCCCCACCCAATGCCATATTCACATTTACCACCATGAAAATGGAGTTTTTCAATTTCTTTTCCTTGTTTTCTTCTTATTTCCTTTCTTTTCTTGCTTCTTTCTTCTCCAAACTTCTTGGGAACTGAATTTGCAGCTTCTAACCCCAATTTCCAGCACATCTAAACCCTAGGAGAGAGAAAGAAAAATCTCTCCTTGTTTCTTATACTTTCTATTTCTACTTCACTTTCAACAACACTTGGATTTTTTGCTTCAGATCTTCATTTTCAAGGTTGAAAGGTATATATGTTTCCAACTTTTGGAATTTTGGAATTTATGGTTATATTTTCAGATTTATTCCCTAATTTCTTCAAATTATTTTTCTTGGAAAAATTAGATTTTTTGTTGATCTTCATGTCTCCAAGCTCATCTAGGTAACGAAATTTTAAATTGGAGTAGTTGGCCAAATGGGTTTGTGAATTAGACTAGAAACTTAGGTTAAATGTTAGGTTAAATGGTATATTGCCTAATGTAAATTCATTAGAATTATTAGATTTAATTTATGACTTAATTGAGGTTGTTATGGTTTATTGATAAATATAGGTTTTAATGGTATTTCGGGACTACTTGGATTAGGACCTTGTTGGTGCTAGTTTTGTCAGGTGAGTGAACTTGCATTTCAAAATGTTTTGGGGAAATGTTTACGTGTTTCAATGAATCATTTGAGAATTTTATCGGTTTTTGCTTTAAAATTTCCTGGGAACAAGCCCTTGATAAAATGTTTGATGTTGTGAAATGTGAAATGTGTAAAAGGATGAATCCATATGTTTTTGTATAATGTTGATATATATATATACTATGTCATAAATGGTACCTGTCATGACCCAAATCCAGGGCCATGATTGGTGCATGGACTTAACGGACATAACCCACTAAGCCCAAGCAAGCCTATCTATGCGACCTGTTCATTATTCCATCAAAAGTTGCTAAGTCACATTTCATAATTTCAAATCAAAATAATGCTAATCATTGCCAACTCGTAATGGCATTACCCATCAAAATATACATATATTGTCTATAACATGTATCTTAATAATTTACATCAGGTTTGTCTATACATCTCAAAAAGGAGACTCGATTTCCAGGGAAAAGACTCGGACAAAAGTACAGCTACTGAATGCCGAGACACCTACCAAGAGTCGAATCTACAAGGGCACCTCGACCTAGTTATCGACTGCCTCCTGATCTGAAAACATGAAGTTGAAAATGGTGAGTACAAACTCAGTGAGTGAACATAAAATGGGAACAAGCAAACAAGAAGGAATGTTTAAAAAAATATCATGATGCATTTATTTTCAAAACAATGCAATTTAGTTTCATTCTTATTAAACCCCTCTTTACACCCTTAAATGGTTAATCACTTGATAACAATGAATTCATACATAAACAAGAATTTGAAGAATGAAAGCTTCAATGATATACAAGTAATCAAATGAAACGGCCAGTCCTCACTACAGTGAAAAGGCATTTTCACTGTAGCGTAGCTACAGCAAGAATGAATTTTTGCTGCAGCGAAGTTTGGCTCAAATTATTAGCTAGACGAGGGTTTCTCAACTAGCTGAAGGTTTCTCTCTGAAATTCCTCATTTCAAACTTAATTATATAAACCCCTAAACGTGGGGAGTCCATGATCAACTATGGTGTAAATGAAATGGAAAAATATGGCAAAAATCAGCAAGATAGTATAACGGACAGAAACTTTCTCACTGCAACGAGAAATAATCTTGCTGCAGCGAAATTCAAGTAATCAAAACAGAATGTTTCTCGCTGCAGCGGGAATGATTCTCGCTGAAGAGAGAAGCTCCAGCAACTTTTTTGCTGCAACGAGAACCAGGTCAGACAAACCTATCAAACTCGAGAGTTTCTCGCTACAACGAGAATGAATCTTGCCTCAGCGAGAACAGGATACCAACAACAACTTTTGATTCTCTCAAGTATAGGCCATTTAGCTGCAAAGACAAGCTCAACTTAAACATGCTTAGAAATTTCCAAAGTTCAACATGCAAGATTCCACATGCATTACATCCATAAACCATATTCATGAGCTTTCTATAACACACACATTTACATATGCATACATCGTCATCATGTGTGCACTCCCTACTTGCACACTCTGTCATCATCATGTGTGCACTCCCTATTCGCACACTCAAAATCATCATGTGTGCACTCCCTACTCGCACACTTCAACATCACCACCTAACATCATTCATCAATACACAGCACATATTCATAAGATATATACATACATTCCAACATAATATAAAGCATATGGATTCATCCTTATACACATCTAACATTTTACAATATCAAAAACATTTAATCAAGGCTTGTTCCCTGGCACACATTTTCAAAGAAAAGTTGGATAAAATCATTCAAATATCTTGTGCAAATACATTCACATTCCCAAAACAAGTTTGAAATGCAAGTCCACTCACTGGTATTTTGTTCAACCTTTAGTTGACTCTACTTCTCTAATGGTCCAAATGGGGCAATGGGGTGTCGTTGGAACCTATTATCACATTAGCATCACCATTAAGTCAATTCACATACTTATAAATTCTAAAAGCTTTCTCTTAGCTAGCTTCTAATTGCCATTTAAGTGGCTATCTATGTTCACTACCCTAATCACTCTAAAGTGAATGAACAACCTCAACTACTAAAACACCCACAAGTCTAAACACTAATCATTTTCAACACAAAAAAATCAATTCTAGTTCACTACTCACCTTGGTAGCTTGTATTTGAAATTCTTTCCAAAAACTTTCAAGCTATTATTGAAGCTTTCTCTTTCTCTCTCTAAAACACCTAACTAGTGAGAGAGTATGGAAATAAGATTTTTCAATGGTTTTAAATAGAGAGAGTGGAAGAGCACAAGGGTTTATGAAAGGGTGCACCAAAAGCATGAAAAGTGGAGCTATTTTGAGGGAGCTTATGGAGGTTCGTATCAAGCTTCCATGGAGGTTGGAAGCAATGTGAAAGAGAAGAAGGAAGAAGAAGAAGAAGTTGCTGGAAACTGGGAGAAGAAGTTATTTGGAAGATGATATTTATAGCCCATGCTTATCCACTTCACTTAAATTACAAAAATGCCCTTCCATAAATTAGCTTGTTCTCCTCTAATCCTTTATGCAATCTTTTTACTCCTTTGACGCTGGGACAAGGTCCATAGTGGTCTAGAAATACTCGAGTTCATGAAAACTTAAAAATTTTGACTTGAGGTGAAAAATGACCATTTTGCCCCTACCATGGAAATCATCATCATTTTAATTTTCTTCGTTATTTTACCCATATTTTCATTATTCATTTATGCCTTAGGTCTACTTAGGCCTTAATATTGTTTAAAACTTACTTTTAGGAGCTTACTAAGGAAATGACGAAATTACCCTTGACTAGAGATATCACGTATACTTCTAGCTACAAGTCTATAAAGGTCAAGGTCTCACAGTACCATTGTATGACAAATGCAATCGTGCATGTATGGGGTGAGTGTGCACTTGCTGGCAATGACGGTGGTGAGGCAGATGGATGGTGATACTGTCTGGCTATGTGCACGATGTGGTGGGATGCACATGAGTTGGGTGAGATGGGATGTCCGGCTATGTGCACAATGTGGTGGGATGCACATGAACTAGGTGAGATGGAATGTCTGGCTATGTGCACGATGTGGTTGGATGCACATGAGCTGGCAAGATGGGATGTCCGGTTACGTGCACGATGTGGTGAGATGCTCATGAGCTCGGTGAGATGGGATGTCTGGCTATGTGCACAATGTGGTGGGATGCACATGATGAATCTTGAAAATTTACTGTTATTTGCAAATTGATTTTATTGCAACGAGAAACATTCTGTTTATACTGCCTTATTGGATAATTGCTGGAAATTTCCCTTCTTTCCAATTTCTTGCTGAATACGGTTCCTTCATCATTAAATGATTTTACAACCAAGGGTTTAATGGAGGGATTTAATAAGAACTAAAGTAAATGGCATTGTTTTTAAATAAGTGCATCATGTTTTCTAAACCATTCCTTGTCACTGCATGTTCCCTTTCTATGTTCACTCACTGAGTTTGTACTCGTGTTTTTAAAATTCATGTTTTAGGTTTCTCGAGTTAAAGGTGATTGGATCCTAAGATAAGGTGCTCCTCCCTATCCATTGCTCGGTAGGTTTACGATAACATTAAATGTTCGCAATCATGACCAGAGTCACTTCGCTGACAGTCAAGGCCTAATTATGTGTATATGAATACTTGAGGTGAAATACTAAGATTCATTTGTCAAGCTATATATGTATATTATGGTAGATGATGCCATTATGAATACATAATTGGGTTTTATGAATTGTTTTCAAAGGGACTATATTTGAACATTATGAATCTTGGATTTTAAAGGGATATGAATTACTGTATAAGATTATACAAAAAGGCTTGCTTGGGCTTAGTGGGCTGAGCCCATTGGGCCCATGCGCCGGTCATGGCCCAGAATATGGGCTGTGACAGATATAATGAAACCAATGTCTAACTTCATCTTGCATTTTACTAGACTAGACTGCTAAATACACCCAAGGGTTTGCAAAGTTGTTTGGCCCTAGAGCGTACTTTCTGTAGCAAGTAGATTATAAGGAATTTTGATGCTTTTTGTACTTGATGATAACTTAAGTGTTTATGTTAATATAACACAACACTTTTCTTGCTCATAATGTTTCTGCTCTTGTTTTGTTTTTGATTTGATGTGTCAAAATGGTTGGTAACAAGCCTTTTATATAGGCTTGCAAGTGTATCTTCTTCAAGGACACAACCCTTTTATTAAGGCACCATTTTGTCTAAAAGGCATCTTTACATTTTGCCAGACGCAACTTTTGGATAAAGGTATTGTTTCAATAATCATCTTATGAAAGGACAACTATTCATTTCGTAAAACATAATCTTTAAGTTATAATTGGAAACAATAACTTTTCAGATTTAAACTTTTGGGCTATGGTGTTTTTTCAATTTGTCTTATGACCTTTGGATGTCATTTTACCAAGAGACATAACCATTCACATGAAAACCTGCCTACAATCCAATAGTCACACTATGTCATTTTATGTGACCTAACCTTTAAGCTAAGATAGCTTTTCATTATGTGACGTAATCTTTGATTTTGAAAATACACCAACAATTTCCCACCATTTTCAAAATTTCCAGATACCAACAACTTTGGGAACCTTGTGCATAAATAAAGGTATCCCATAGATTTAAACCTTCAGTTAGTGAGTGTGGTTGGTTCTAGTCTGAATTAAGTGGTTGACCAAGCATTGGACCATCGATTCTTCATTTGACTAGTTGGGCCACTAAACACACACAAGCTTCCTTGCTCAATTTGTATCTAGTTTTGCCAACACGTTTTATGGCCTTGTGTTTTTGCATCCATTCATGAGTGCTGCTAGAGTCAAGTCTTTAGCTCCTAGAAGTGGCCACACTTTCACTCACATAGGTAGCTCCCATTGGAAGTACTCCGTAATTATAGTACTTCAACATATACATGTTATGGGTCTATTAAGAATTTTTGTTCAACCTTACTTTTCACATTACGAGAACCAAGCACTATACACCTTGGTATGGAAAATATAAATTAGTGCTTGCAATCATCCATGTGGTAGAATGGTCAATACCCAAGACTTGCAGGTTGGACACAAGCATTGAGGTGAGCTCCTACCATTGGAGATTTAATTGATAGGCTTGAGACCCATCCCTCTTAAGGTCTTTATTACCAAGTCCTTTTTAAGACCTTTAGTCAACGGATTCGCTAAATTTTCACAAGACCTCACATAACTTGTAGTGACTATACCATCACTAATTCTTTCCATTATCACATAAATTTTCACGCCTTTGATGCAGTTCTTCATTATCACAATGTATCAAGATTGGTGCCACTAGTTTAGGCCACAACAAAATTTCGTAGAGTAAATCTCTCAACCAATCCACTTCTTGGGTGGCAGATGCTAAAGCTATAAATTCAGCCGCCATAGTAGAGTTCGCTTAACAAGACAATTTCTTAGAACCCCAAGAAACAACACCCTCACCAATTGTAAAAATCCAACTAGTTGTAGAAGTATGATCCGTTCTATTTGAGTTCCATCTAGCATTTGTGTACCCTTCTAAAACTGAAGGAAACCCTGAATAACAAATGCCATAATTCTTTGTACTCTTTAATGTTGGTCCCAAATAAATGTGCTAGAAAGGGGTGAATAGCACTTTTTGGAATGGCACAAAAATTCTTTCCAAGTAAAGAGTTGATGAAATGAACTTTAAAATGGAAGTTTAAAGCTTCCTGGAGGAATGATTTAAGTGCTAAGAATAAGAAGAAAATAAAAGAAAGTAGACAAAAAACAATGATTTATAGTGGTTCGATCAAAGACCTACATCCACTACCTTGATTGTTCAACCAAGGATTTTCTAAACCAAATCACTAAAACCAGTGGAATTCCCAAGCTTCCACCAAGCTTTTAAAATGGCTTTTCATAGGCTCAGCCACAACCTTTAACAATGGTTTTTCACAGGATCAACCAAAACCCAAAATGGCTTTTCAAGGGCTCAACCACAACCTTTAACAATGGTTTTTCATCGGATCAACCAAAACCCAAAACTAACTTTTCTAATGCTAAGTTAGAACCTACCACAACAACCAAGCTAAACCAAGCTTGATCAACCCCTTAGAGTGCCTTGCACACTCTAAGTAATCAAGAAATGAAGAAAAGATGAAGTACAATTGATCACCTAGCTGATATAAGATGTACATGTTAGTATAAGCCCTTCAAGCCAATTTGTGGTTGTATAGGAACTGCAATTTTGAGATATTCATGTATGAGATTTTGTTATTCATAATAACATTAAGGTAGATCTTTATCCATAAGTTTGTAATTTAATTACTTTTTGCACTTAAGTAGATAAAGCCTATGGAACTATATATGCCTTGCAAAGGAATTGTATTGGGATACAATTATGAGATCCTTATGCATTAAAGCATTGTTCCTAAAAGTTCCTAATCATTGTATTATTGAGACAGGGCATCAATAATGCTCAAAGTTGGCACATGTTATGTTCTTTACTTGTGAAGTAAGTAATCGTTTTCATAGGTTGAAGTATAGAGATACTTGGAACTAGCATGTGGGTGCTTGCCATGGGATAGCGAGTTCACTGAACATGACCCGTCATGAGAAGTGCATTTAGTATTTCACTCAAGTGTCTATGAAATACTTCTCATGTGTTAGTTGTGTAACTACTCCCTAGACTTGAGACACCAGGTCATTTTGTATGTGGAGTACTATGCTTTGATTTCATCCTTATGAGTGCCTAATCAAGGATGCCAAAACAGGATGTTTTTTAGTATAGTATGAAACATATGAAGGCAAATTAACGGTCAAGATAGGAATCATCACCCCAAGTAATTCAAGGGGAAATATCTCATTAGTTCTTGGTTGATATTAGCTTAATCAAATCCTTGCTTAAGGTGATTAGGAGATTATGAAATGAGTTTTATAAGTCTCCAAAAAGATAATGATCTAACTGCAAGAACAGATATGGAGATCAATAAGAGTAGGCACTACACCAAGATTTTATCATCTTCGGGGATATATGGGGAGGGAATAAATCTGACTGAAAACTGTACACTGAAAGGTTGTCAAAGAATCCTTTGATTCTCCTAACAATTGGGTGGCCATGATGCATTGCTAGATGCCAATCATGGTTAATGGAATTGAATTAGTTAATTTAAAATTGAATATGATTCATTTAAATTAATTAATTGATAATATTATAATTCAATTCCATTACCAACATGTTAGGAACCTAATAGGTCACACACAAAGGTTGCAATTTGGATTAAACTGAGAGTGCGATGATTTAAGTTAGACTTAAATCAAATTCTCGGTTTTAACTACTAAGGACCTAATTAAAAGAGTTTAATTAGGTTTTGGTTAAATTTTATAATTGTTATAATATTAAGGACTTATTTTGCAAATTTCAATATGTTAAGCCTAGATATAAACATCACATTATAGTCACTCTTTTTTAAGGAGAAAAGAAAGGGGATTTTCTCTTGAGTGTTGCCACTCTTTAGAAGTTTATTTTCTTTTGAAAACTTCTCCTTTGATTCTTTGCTGGAAATCAAAAAGGAAAAGCAAACAAATCATTGTCCACTTGCTAGCACAAGCTCGTGGAATAAAGCTCTCTCCTTGAGAAGGATCTATTGCAATCGTATGTGCATCATTGGAGGCCAAGCGATTGAGTGGCTAAGATTCTTTCACACAAAAGGTGTTCAAGTTTTGTCACTGATAACTCTATGATATAGAGCTATTTGGAATTAATTTTGGTAATAATTTGGCTAGGTTTTTGTAGTAATGCATAGAAATTAGTAGGTTTTATTTAATTATTTTAAATTATTTATTTTAGGTGAGTCAATTTAATCTTGGTTAATTTTATTTTTAATTTGGTGTTAATGTAGTTCAAATAAGATTTATTTGTGCTTTTGTAGGTGTTCGAAAGAAGAATTTTAATGGAAGAAGGAGAGCAATTTTGAGGTGCAGGCTTCTAATACATATGTTTCTGTATTTTTACCATAAGTTTCTCTAAAGAGCTCCAAATGAAAAATTTATTAGACCATTACAAAGATAAGAAAACAATATACAACTTTTATGTTTATCACTTTACCCAGTTCGGCCTAAAATACGGTCAAAAATCTTGTCAAATTTGACATACTGCAGTAGTCCTAGAGCAATTGTGATTTCTGTTAATTAATTTGGCAAAGCTGCGACTTACATAGTTTGAAGAGAAAATCCCAGCTGAAATTGACTTTTTTCTTCACCCAACTTGGTCTAACTTCAAAGCCTATAAAAACAACCTGTCGGAGAACTTAACAGGGAAAAGAAGAAACACCAGATTGATATTTGAGAGTTAAGCCACAAAATCATTGAAGCTAAGAAGAATTTGTAGAATTCAAGGAGATTTTAAGATCAAGAATACAATTCTTAAGTTTTTTTATTTTTTCTTTTATTCTCTTATTTTCTTGGTTTTGTTTTAATGTTTATACTTTATTCGATGATAATGTGTGACTTGATGGGGAACTAAATTTTTAATCTAAGATTATGATTGAACTCAATATATAGTATAAATTATTTATCTCTCTTTTACTTATGTTTGATAGATTTAAGTTGTTTATTTTATTCTATTCTTAATGCTTCTAATTGCCTGATCACCAATTAGATTGAATTGGAAACCTAGGTTAAACCTTGATCAAGGAGATTTAGGTAGACCTTGAATAAAATAGCATATGATTGAATGCACTTAGTTGATTAGGTAGTTTGATTTCCATATAGGGTAGACATACACTTATAAGCCATACATAGCCAGAATTAGAGCACAAACTCAATGAATCTTTCTTCAATTTAATTTGCATAGACATATAGTAAATTAATTGGGAGAGATATTTTTATAAGAAACTCAACAAAGACTTATAAATAATTTAGGACTCTAGGTTAGCAATTTAATCCATTAAACCGAGTTAAGAGAAAGAGACAATAATCCAATAAAGTATTGAGGAAAATCATAATCTTAGGTTTGGTAGTCATTTACATTTAGAAAAGTAAAATTCGCTGATATATTAGTTTTAGTTATTAGTTTATTAATTTAAAATTTTCTTTTAATTTTATTTGTTTTGATAAAATTAAGGTGTGTTAATTTCAGTAGTTAACTATAAGGATTAATTCAATTCTCTGTGGGATTGACACTCTACTCATCTTTATATGATCTTTGCGATACGTACACTTGCATGAGTAGAAAATTCAACAACAAGTTTTTGGCACCATTGCTGGGGAATTGACTTTTAATTCTTTTTTGTTAATATTAATACCAAGCATTCTTAATTTTAATCTAGACTTTTCTTTTCTTTAATTTTATTTTCTTTTTTTGGGTGCTTTTGATCATTTTATGCGAAGAGCCCGAAATTTGGAAATTGTTCCTTTTGATCTAGAAATCAAAAAGACTTTTGAAGACTTTGGAAGAAAAATAAAAAAGTTTCTACTCCAAGTAAAACAATGGCTGATCAACAAGAGGAAGAGACCAAGCCTTTGAGGGATTATGCAGTCCCACAAGTACAAAATATCCACTCTAGTATCTGAAGGCCTCCTATTCAAGCCAACAATTTTGAAATTAAGCCATCAATTATTCAGATGATTCAGACTACTGTTCAGTTTAGGGGTTTGCCTAATGATGATCCGAATGCTCATATAATAAACTTTCTGGAAATCTGCGATACATTCAAGGCTAATGGTGTTATTGATGATGCCATAAGATTGAGGCTTTTCCCTTTTTCATTGAGAGATAAAGTAAAGAGTTGGTTAAATTCGCTTCTTGCTGGTTCCATTAATACTTGGGATCATTTGGCTTAAAAATTCTTAGCAAAATTCTTTCCACTTGCAAAGTAAGCAAAAATGCGGAATGATATTACTTCTTTCATGCAATTTGATTCTAAATCACTATATGAGGCTTGGGAAAGGTATAAGGATTTGATGAGAAGATGTCCTCACCATGGATTACCTAAGTGGCTGCAAGTTCAGACTTTTTATAATGGTTTACTGGGACCTTTTAGAACTACCATTGATGCTGCCACTAGGGGTGCACTTATGAGTAAATCCATTGATGAGGCTTATGATTTGATCGAAGAGATAGCTTCTAATAATTATCAATGGCCATCTGAAAGATTGGGTACAAGAAAAATTGCTGGAATTCATGAATTAGATGTGATAAACACTATCTCTACACAATTGGCCTCTCTCATAAAGAAAATAGATAAGCTGAGTGTTAATGTTGTTCAGAACTCCTTTATGACATGTGCATTTTGTGGGGAAGGACATTCCAATGACAATTGTTCCATCTATACTGAGTCTTGTCAATTTGTTGGAAATACGCAACAGAACAATCTCTATTCCAAGACTTATAATTCTGGTTGGAGGAATCATCCTAATTTTTCATGGAATAACAACCAAGAGTCCTAATCAACGACTAAGTCAAACTTTCCCCCTAGATTTCCATCTAGAGCCCTTATGCTAGAGAAAAAGCCTTCAATGGAGGATATGTTCATGCAATTCATGACAAAGACTGATGCATTCATAACAAAGACTGATGCATTTATGATAAGGACTGATGCCTCCATTCAAAATCAAACAACTTTAATTAGAAATCTTGAGATACAAGTAGGCCAACTTGCCAGTGCTTTAAACACTAGACCTCAAGGTACCTTACTAAGTGATACTAACCCAACCCAAGAAGAGAAGGTAAGGAACATTGCATGGCAATCACTCTCCGTAATGGAAAAGAGGTATGTAAAGAGGTAAGTAATCAAGCATTAAATCCTGAGATTTCAATTCAATCTGATGGGAAAGAAATTGAAAAAGATGTTGAAAAAGAAATTATGGTTGAAAAATTTGCTAAAAATACAAATGAAAAATCATAATCTGCCCCCACACCTCCACCACCTTTTCCTCAAAGTTTTCAAAAGCAAAAACTTGACAAACAATTCTAAAGATTTTATGAGGTATTTAAAAAACTGCACATTAATATTCCTTTTGCTAAAGCTTTAGAACAAATGCCAAGTTATCTTAAATTCTTGAAAGACATCCTGAGCAAAAAGAGGAAATTGGAAGAGTTTGAGACAGTTGCACTTATTGAAGAGTGCAGTGCTATAATCCAGAAAAAACTTCCACCAAAGCTTAAAGATCCAGGGAGTTTTTCTATTCCATGCACTATTAGTAGCTTTAAAATTTCTAAAGCTTGATGTGATTTAGGTGCTAGTGTTTCAATAATGCCTTTATCTATTGCCAGGAAACTTGGATTTCAAGAGATACAACCTACTACAGTTACCTTGCAATTAGCTGACAGAACAATCAACACCCAGTTGGGATTATAGAGGATGTTTTGCTTAAAGTTGGGCATTTATGCATTTCGGTAGACTTCATTGTGCTCGAAATTGAAGATAATGTTGAAATTCCTCTTATTTTGGGAAGACCATTCTTAACTACAATTGGAGCACTTATTGATGTGAAGAATGGCAAAATCACTTTTAGAGTTGGAGAGAAGGAAATGGTATTTAATTTGTTCAATGCAACTCAGTATCCCTATACAGATAGTTGCTATAAAGTGGATTTAGTCAATGAGGGTAAAGGTAAGCTTATTCCACCACCTTCAACGGAGCAGGCGCCAATTCTTGAGATAAAACCACCACCACTTTCCAACTGTCTTGATTTTATGGTTGGACAGCGAGTAGTACACTCTGATTCACAACTCCATCTTTTGCCATGGAATCTTACACCATATTAGGGGAACAAGTTTAAGGTAAAAAAAATTCATCCTTATGATGTTATCAAATTTATAGTGGACTTACCGGAGCAGTCAAGGTCAATAAAGAAAATCTCGAGCCGTATAAAGTAATGCAAAATGGGGTACCATAGTCAAGCTAGTGACTATAAAGAAGTGCTTCTTGGGAGACAACCCAAGCACTCTAACTTACTTTTTTTATTTTTTATTTAATTATTAAATTATTAACACTTTTTTTTTTATTTTGTGCAAGTTCATAAATTTTTTTTTAAAATTTTTAAATTTCAAAAAAAAAAAAGTGGTAAGTTGCGGCTTCACAAAGTGTGAAGAACGTGAGCTGTGGCTCACCAGGCTCAAAGCCGTGGCTCAGCAAAAAAAAATTCAAAAAAATTAAAAAAAAAAGGTGGTAAGCCACAACTTCCCAGACACAAAAGGACGTGAGCTGCGACTCACTAAGCTAGTAGCTGCGGCTCGCTCTTAAAAAAAAAAGACAAAACCCGTAAGCGGGCCTTCCTTCCCTTTAAGTGGTTTGCCAATTGCTACCCACTCCCCATAACCTTTTTTTTTTTCCTTTTTCATGGGTTGCCAAACATTGGGCAGCCCACTAACCCAACCTAATTTTTTTATTCATTTGGACTATCCATTACCCATTTTCCTACTTACCCACTAACCTTTTTACCCATTACCCAACAAAAACTTTTCCTTTATTTATTTTCTTTTAGTTTTTTTATTATTTATTTTATTTCTCTACATTAATTAATTAATTATTTATTTTTTTTGTAGTTAAAAAAAATTTCCTCCAAGTGGCAATGAAGGTGATAATTGATAACAATAAAGAGGAGGATTAGAGCTTCTAAAAAATTCATCCAATCATAAGGGGAATATTTTTTTCCTTTCCTTTATTTTTTCTAACATTGAGGACAATGTTTAGTTTAAGTTTGGGGGGGTGAATTTATGTTTTTGATGGTGAATATTTTGTGAAGTTTTAAATTTAATTTAATGTGCATGTTTATCTAGATTTATAAATAATTTAGGATTAGTTGGTAAAAGAATTTAATTTTTGTTGAATTTTAAGAATCTAGAGTAAAGTTATGCTAAATTTTTTTCAATGATTTTTTTTATCCAATGATGATTACGATATCATTTGGAAAGGTAAAACTTTTTATTGATTTTATGTGGTGCTTAACTTTGCATTAAACAACCAAGGTGATCAAAAGATAGAAAGTGTGGTTTTTATTTTATTTAAATTTTTTTAATTCCGCTGCATTGATGCTCTAATATGCCGTTCCTAGCAGTGGTATCAAATCCACCCTTGGCTCATTTTAATGCAAAGGTATGTCTTGTTATTTTTTAATTTCAATTCTGATTGGATGTGAGGTATTTGGAAGAGAGCAAGTAAGTATTAAATTTCGATTATGTTTTAAAGTAGTTTATCACATATTCAAGTTTTGATTTTTAATACTTATTTGTTTCAGCAATTAATCTTGTTTAAGTGTCTCAATTTTGCATAACAATATGTGCATGAGATGCACAAAGGAGTTTGACAAGAAAAGGATTCGAATTCATGAGAAACAAGATGCGGTTTGGTGATAGAATTTGATTCTTTTCAGATTTGCATATGGTTTGATTTTCGATTTTTAACAGAAGTCTAAAAGCCTCCAAAAATTCTGAAAAAATTTGGAAGTAATCTACATTGAAATTGTTTCAGTATGACTAATTACCAGTTGAAAATGGTGAAGGAAAGCTTGTGAAATCATGACTGAAACCATTGCTGCCAACAGTAGTTTTAGGTCACGATTTTGCTGAGAAAGTCATCTTCAAAGAGTCCTAAAATTGTGCAATTGTTGTACCTTTTTGGATAAATTATGAAGTTTGAATATGTTCAAAAGATGCTTGGAAAGATCACTAAAATTAAGGGATTTAATCCCTTGATTTATGCCATCATAATGCCACATATGCAACCCAAAAACTGCAGCTATGAACAAGATACATAGGCTGCGTTTTTTTGGGGTTTTGATCAGCTATATCAAGTTTAAAAATTATGAAATTTTAATATGGAAAGGTTCCAAATTTTAAAATTTGGGAATTAAATTCCTTGATTTGATGCTGCATCAAGCCACAAAATTGACTGGTACACTACTGCCATAATTTTGTAAAGTCATGGTTTTTGAGATTTTAGTGTCCATATTTGCAGCCTAAAATGGTGCAATTAAAAACTCTAATTTACTAAACAATATCCTATGGAAAAGTTCCAAAAAGATAAATTTTGATATATTTAAATTAGGGAATTTGATTCCTTAAAATAAGGATATCAAGATTTAATTAATCACATCCATAAATTTAGGAATTTGATTCCTACAATTATGGGAGTGTGATAAATATGGACATGATAAATATCATGAATTAATTTCCTTCTTTTAAGAAGTGAAATTCGAATAGGAACTTAAATATAATTAAAGATAATGTTGTCTTAAATATTATAGTTAAATTATCTAATGAGATTAGATAATTGAAGACACATAATCTTTAATTTAAAAGGATTAGTAAAAGTTACTTAAAACATTTAAAGATTACAAATTAAAAATGTTTTAATTTGTAATAATATTTTAATTCTAATCCTAATGAGATTAGGAATGGATAATATTACTAATACTGATTAGTAAAGACTTTCCATATATGGAAAACTGTTTCCATACATGGAATTAAAAAATGAACTCGAAATTAGTTGTACACTAATTATGGATGCCTCATATGATTAACAATTAGAATAAGATATTGTTTTAATTTTATGTTCATGTGGATGGATGAATGTGGATGATTATGGACTAGGCCCAATATGATTGTGGATGTATGGTTAAATTGTATCATGGTATTTATTTATTAAATAGGGTCTACGCACCTTGCTTATCTCTTGATTTTCAGGGATTGTAAAATTCTTTCCTCACCTAACTCCCCTCAGATGTACCACGAGGTTTCTTACTAAAATGTAATTAGTTACATATAAGTGTAGAATTAGGATTAGCTTAGGAGTTATTTTACAATTCAAAGATGAAGACTTAAAGGCGCCATGAAGATACGAGGAGGAAGATTACAATATGTTGTACGTTATCCCTTAGGTTTGACCAAGCTAATTTCCTTCGATGGTTCAAGGAAATTAGTATAGATAAAGTCCATAATCATCCAAAGTAGTATGCATGAGATAGATTTATTTATGCAATTAATAAATGCTATGCATGCAAAGATGAGACTTTAACTAAGTTAAAAATAAGAAAATCCCTCGGTAAATATTGAGTCACATGCCACGCATGATTAAGTTGCCTTCCACCATATAACAAGATAACCTGGTTACTCTTTTAATCAGAGACTTGTTGAGCACACTCAAGGTCACACTTTTACACGAGTATGTTTGAGCTATTGATGGGTCTTACTCAACTAGTTTTATAAAATTTGGATGCTTGGAAACTTGATTATTATGGAAACTAGATGCAATAGCTGGGCGAAACATATATGATATGTTTAGGCAATGTGTTGTCACCTAGCTAATCTAGGAGTTCTATAGAGATACAATTGGTAAAGATTCAAATTGGAGAAATGGCGGGCTGAAGGATATTGAGAAACAGAACCAACTTAGTTGACCAAGAAATGGGCTAGTCGACTAAGTGCTTACTGCCGAACTGCCAGAGACAAGGAGCAGAAAACAGAGATGACTTAGTCAACTAAGATATCAGGTAGTCGACTAAAAGCATTATGTCTGCAAGTTTGAAAACTGCACTAAAAGACAGAGTAAAGGCTAGAACCAACTCCCAACTACCTGCAACAGCTAGAAAACTGTCAAATTGCCATAAAATATGTTTCTCTAAGTATAAAAGGGTCTTTCAACAATTACAAACTAGTTTTTTAGAACCATTAGAGAGATTTGAGCCACATAAAAGCTGAAAAACTAGAAAATCTCTCTTGTACCCTACTGCACCTTAACGTCCATTCTTTGTACTTATATTCTGCTCTCAACCATGTACCATTTAGATCAACTTGTGATCATAGGTACTTTCTTTTACTTCTCTTCTTGAATTCTTAGAGTGAGAGAGTCACTCTAAGTGGTTGTTTCAAGCAAGGTTTGCTTGAAAGTGTTGAAACTAGTTAGCCTTGAAAAGTTAGGTGTTGGGTTTTAGTTTAGCCCGTGAAAAACTATTGTAAAAGGTTTTGGCTGAGCCTGGTAAAAGCCATTGTAAAGCTTGGTGAAAGCTTGTGAATTTCATCGATTCTTAGTGGATTTGTTAGGAAAATCCTTGGTTGAATAATCAAGATAATGGTTGTAGGTCTTGGACCGAACCACTCTAAATTCTGTTGTCTCTTATTTACTCTATTTTGTTTCATTTCCTTTCCCTCCTTTGTCTCGCCCTTATCTAGACTTTGAGATAATATTTGAAAAAGCCAAATTGTGCTATTCACCCCTCCTCTAGCATATATTATTAGGACCAACATTGACTTCATAAAAAATGAGGATGAACCATGTGTCTAAAACAAGGTTAGTGGGAGTGCCATAATTTTCCTAGTGTTATATATTGATGACATATTGCTCATAGGAAATGATATACCATTGCTACAATCTACAAAGATTTGGCTGTCCGAACAATTCTCCATGAAGGATTTGGGAGAAGTAACTTACATTCTAGGAATAAAGATCCATAGAGATATATCTAAAAGGTTGCTAGGTCTTTCCCAATCCACATACATAGACAAGGTGCTAAAGAGGTTTAGCATGATGGAGTCCAAGTAGGGACACTTGCATATGTCACATGGCATCTATCTTTCCAAGGACATGTGTCCAAAGAATCAAGAAGAGAGAGATCGCATGGATAAGATCCCATATGCTTCAACAGTAGGATCTATCGTGTATGCGATGCTTTGCACTAGACTAGATGTATCTTATGCTCTAAGTGTCACGATTAGATACCAAGCTAATCTTGGTGAAAGTGACTAGATAGCTGTGAAAAACATCCTGAAGTACTTACAAAGAACTAAACATGTATTTCTAGTTTATGGAGGAGGTGAACTCCAAGTTAGGGGTTATACCGATGCAAGCTTTCAAACTGACAATGATGATAGCAAGTCTCAAAGTGGATATGTGTTCAGACTCAATGGAAGTGCAGTGAGTTTGAAGAGTTCCAAACAAGATACGATTACAAATTCTACAACTAAGGCTAAATAGATCTCTGCGTCTGAAGCAGCGAAAGAGGCAGTTTGGATTAAGAAGTTCATTACTAAACTAGCTGTGGTTCCTAGCATTATTGATCCAATACCTTTATATTGTGATAACAATGGAGCCATTGCACAAGCAAAGGAACCAAGGTCTCATAAAAAATCCAAACATGTATTACGACGTTACCATGTGATCAGGGAGATCATTGGAATATGAGACATTTGCATAGAGTGTATACCCACTGAGGATAATATTGCTGATCCTCTCACTAAAGCACTGTCCCAGCAAAAGCATAATCATCATGTTGAGAACATTGGTATTAGATACATAGGCGACTAGCTTTAGTGCTAATGGGAGATTGTTAGTATAAGCCCTTCAAGCCAATTTGTGGTTGTATGAGAACTGCAATTTTGAGATATTCATGCATGACATTTTGTTATTCATAATAACATTGAGGTAGTTCTTTATCCATTAGTTTGTAATTTAATTACTTTTTGTACTTATGTAGATAAAGCCCATGGAACTATATATGCCTTGCAAAGGAATTGTATTGGGATACAATTATGAGATCTTTATGCATTAAAGCATTGTTCTTAAAAGTTCCTGATCATTGTATTATTGAGACAGGGCATCAATAATGCTCAAAGATTGGTACATGTTATGTTCCTTACTTGTGAAGTAAGCAATCGTTCTCATAGGTTGAAGTATGAAGATACTTGGAACTAGCATGTGGGTGCTTGCCATGGGATAGCGAGGTCACTGAACATGACCCGCCATGAGAAGTGCGTTTAGTATTTCACTCAAGTGTCTATAAAATACTTCTCATGTGTTAGTTGTGTAACTACTCCCTAGACTTGAGACACTAGGTCGTTTTGTATATGAAGTACTATGCTTTGATTTCATCCTTATGAGTGCCTAATCAAGGATGCCAAAAACATGATGTTTTTTAGTATAGTATGAAACATATGAAGGCAAATGAGTGGTCAAGATAGGAATCATCACCCCAAGTGATTCAAGGGGAAATATCTCATTAGTTCTTGGTTGATATTAGCTTAATCAAATCCTTGGCCAAGGTGATTAGAAGATTATGAAATGAGTTTTATAAGTCTCCAAAAAGCTAATGACCTAACTGCAAGAACAAATATGGAGATCAATAAGAGTAGGCACTGCACCAAGCTCTTATCATCTTCGGGATATATGATGAGGGAATGAATTGCTCTGAAAAACTATACACTAAAAGGTTGTCAAAGAATCCTTTGACTCTCTTAACAATTGGGTGACCATGAAGCATTGTTAGATGCCAATCATGGTCTATGGAATTGAATTAGTTAATTTAAAATTGAATATGATTAATTTAAATTAATTAATTAATAATATTATAATTCAATTCCATTGCCAACATGTTAGGAACTTAATGGGTCACACACAGAGGTTGCAATTTGGATTAAATTGAGAGTGTGATGATTTAAGTTAGACTTAAATCAAATTCTAGGTTTTAACTACTAAGGACCTAATTAAAAGAGTTTAATTAGGTATTGGTTAAATATTATAATTGTTATAATATTAAGGACTTATTTTCTAAATTTCAATAAGTTAAACCTAGATATAAATATCACATTATAGCCACTCATTTTTAAGGAGAAAAAAAGGAGATTTTCTCTTGAGTGCTGCTACTATTGAGAAGTTTATTTTCTTTTGAAAACTTCTCCTTTGATTCTTTGCTGGTAATCAAAGAAGAAAAGAGGACAAATTGTTGTACACTTGCTAGCACAAGCCCATGGCATGAAGCTTTCTCCTTGAGAAGGATCCGTTGCAATTGTGTGTGCATCATTGGAGGCCAAGCGATTGAGTGGCTAGGATTCTTTCACACAAAAGTTGTTCACATGTTGTTACCAAAAGGAATCCATTTGATTACGATATCATTTGGAAAGGTAAAACTTTTTTTTTATTTTATGTGGTGCTTAAATTTGCATTAAACAACCAAGGTGCTCCAATGGTAGGAGGCATGGTTTTTATTTTATTTCAATTTTTTTATTCCTCTGCATTGATGCTCTAATCATGCCATTCCTAGTAGTACAAAGTTAAGCTTAAACACTTTTCCAAAGGATGGGAGTGAAATACAAGTGTAAAGAGAAGGTTTTTGGTCTTCTAAACTCAAAATCACTATAGATGGCTTCTCTGTCTTGTTTTTGACTATTGGAGAGGCTTTAAATACTTACAAAATCAATTCTGGCCGTTGTAGAAAGAAACTAGCCGTTTCTAACAGTTATTTTATCTTCTAGTATTCAAATTCAAATCTTTAAATAGAATGCTCTTAGTCGACTAACTATGCTTCTTAGTTGATTAAGTTGTCTTTGTCTCTGAACCCAATTTCTAGCAATAAGCTTTTAGTCGACTAACAATACTTTTTAGTTGATTAAGTCGTCTCTGTCTCTGAACCAAGTTTTTGGCAGTAAGCTCTTGGTTGACTAACAATGCTTGTTAGTCAATTAAGTTCTTTCTGTCTCGTAATTTAAATTTTTAGCAGTAAGCTCTTAGTCGACTAACAATACCTTTTAGTCGATTAAGTCGTCTCTGTCTCTGAACCCAGTTTTTGGCAACAAGCTCTTGGTTGACTAACAATGCTTCTTAGTCGATTATGTACTTTCTGTCTCATAATCCAAATTTCTGGTAGCAAGCTCTTAGTTGACTAACGATACTTCTTAGTCGACTCAATATTCTCTGTTTCTGAACCGGCGATCTTCATTTTTGAGTTTTAGTTGACTAACTCGCTTGATTATTTGACAAGGTGGCTTTTGTTTGTATCCAGTACCTGTTTAACTGATTAAATCTTGTGTTAACCAATTAAGACTAATCTGTCTTCATTAAAGCTCTTTTGTCATGACCCGAAATTCCCATCGAGCCTACGACAACAGTCGCGATGTCTCGATTGACATTCATTACCCGGAATGCCAATCGAAACCTCACAAAGCTTTCGCATCAGTTTTACTTCTTCTCTGTGAGCAACAGTTATTAAATACCATGTTTTAAAGAAATGTAGACTAATTTCAACTAAAAAACAATCAAAAAGTAATTTCTACTACATACGGGTATTTTGGTCATTTTACCAAAAATTTTTGAACCTTGGTAAAAATTTGATATACGAGTAATAAGCATCCATTTCATGTCTAAAAATAAGTTTCGTTATCTAATTCATCAATTTAAAGTGAAATTATAGCTATTCAAATTAAATAAAATATTTCATTTTATTATAAAATAATATTTATAGAACTCTGCGTAAATAATTTTTGTAGCGTAAAAGCAAAATAAATTCATACATACAATGGCACACGCAGCCAGGTATACAAAATATTCTACAATGACATGTGCGCCCCCAAAATAAACAAATATGTACAAGAAGGTAGACTTTCGATTTCTAAGGATGTAAATCCAAATGTAGATCCTCGACGAAATCAGCTATCTACAGACTATACTGAGCCTGAAATGGTTAAAAAAAAGAAGAGGTGAGTTTTTATGAACTCAGTGAGTTAGCAGAGTTCGTCTGTAGTATCTAAAGTCGAGTAAATGGAGATAGTTAAATCATCCCATCAATATATATATAATTCATACCATCAAAACCCATTTCAATCCATGTCAAAACAATCACATTTCTTCAAGAAAATCAACAAGGCTTATGACTTTCTTAAAAACTTGGCTCGTACCAAAAATTAGTACTCAATGATGCCTTGCGCCGGGCATCCAACCGAGTCCACCAAGGTAGTTAAAAAGACATATACAAATAAAACATGTTTTCACGTTTAAAAACATAGCCGTTCCTCGGCGTTGGCTAAGTTTCACTTTCACGAGGCGGTTCAGCGTGAAGTGAACTTTAAACTTTACCTTAGTAGATACCCTTCGTACCTTTCGTACTAAGGTAAATTAATGGGGTTTACCGTTCCCCTCGAATAGGCTGGTCCATGGAAACCCGCCCACTACAGTAAGCTAAATACATAACCCACCAAATCAATAAAATTTCGACAGCATAACATGGTTAATATAGTACTATCCAACTTGTCAATGTAAGACAAAACAATTTATATAATTCACAAAACCACAATTTCAGCCATTCATGCTACCACAATTTCATAAGCCATCAATTAAAATCATATATATAGATAATACGAATGTATAGCCTCCACTTACTCTATTTCGAAAATCAACATTTAGTTTCAGAATAATTTATAAATCTCATTCATTTAACCAACATTTAAAATGTAAAACATAATAATTTGCAAATTAAGTGCCTTATTTTTTAAAATCTTAAAACAAGAATAAACCACTTTAGATAATTAAGATGAACATCTGATTACTCACTATAATGGGAATTTGGAGTGGTAGGAGTACTCCTATTCTCAGTCTTCTAGTACGATATCTTTGCCCTTATCGGGGGGTTCAGCACCTATCCATAATACACGATACGTAATTCAATACATTGATGCCAAATTGTTATAAAACTATTTCAGACTCTATATGAATGCATGGAGTTGAATGAGAAATGTTCAGATAGTCATTTAAAGACGGTGTTCTACGTAGGTTCAATTGTGATCGGAAGGAATTTGTATTTGACCTAATTTGAACTATACACCATTGATTTAACCAAAACATCCGATTCAACTCCAAATATATTCATTACACTTCCAATAATCTAATACACCAAAGCATTACAATGAACTTGATTTTTGACTAACTTCACCATTTTTCGAAATTCATTCCGATTCTGAACTAACATACTAATCAATGTCAACACAGTCTCGTAAATCCATATATATCATTAGGAATCAAATCCAAGTCCATTTATTATGATTTTCTCAGTTTCCATCAAGCCATTTTCTAAAGGAACTATACTTTTCAATAATTGGTTTCGATATCCAACATCATAATTCATCAATTCCTAGCTAAATAACATGAATTACAACCAAATCCATCATCAACATGCCCTATAGAAAATTCAGCCAAATGAGGGTGGTTGAAGAACATGTGATTTTCTTGCTTGTTTTTCCTTCCAAACATCACAAAATGACTAAAAACACTAGGATATTATGAAATCTAGTAAAATTCATCACCAAAACTTTTCTCTCTAGGTTTGGCCAGCAAAGGTTCCCTCTTGAAAACTTGAATTTCAGCCATGGAGAATGAAAAAGAATGCATGGGAAAGGTAGATCACAAGCTAAAATAAAAAAAATCTTACCTTTACTTGCTTGATTCCTTGAAATCCAACAATTTCTCTTGGATTTTTCCTTCCTAGGGTTTGTTCTTCTCTTTTTCTCTTTGTTCCCTTGCTTGGCCAGCCATAAGAGTGTGAATGTGAGGGTTTTAAGTGAGTTTATATAGGCAATTAAAATAATATTAAAGCTTGACAATTGTCACCTTTTAATTGGTCCATGTTTAAAAACTTAATAATTAAGCATTTCATTCCCACCACATATAATCTCTCACTTAAAAAAAATAATGGGTGAAATTCATGGGTTTGACAAGTGTCATGGTGGTGTAAAATTCCAAAATTTCCAATTTCGTCCTTGTGGACACTTAAAAGGACTGTTTTGCCCCTATGTTTGAAAAAATGTTGAAATTAAAAATTTTCACTTCTCAAATTCAAATAATGCTCTAATTAATCAAATTTAGTCAAAATATCATTCAACATTCCAATTTTGCCATTGGGTGGTAAAATGACCATTTTGCCCTTACGTTATGAAAATTTCTGAATTAACTCCAAATCAATCATCGAATTCCAAATCATCATATTAAGACATTCTAAGATTCAATAACTCTCAAATACATCGTAAAATCTTTATTTGGCCTAGTTCAAGGTTTCAATCAACTTAATACCGACTAGGTACAATACCGACATTTAACGATTCTCCGAGGCATCCAAGTATGCAGACATGCTATCAAGTACATGAATGACATGGCAAGTATATTATAGAGCTGGGCTTGACATCTTTCTTCTTTGCTTGTTTAACCAATTAACTGTGAGACCTCGACCTTTATAGACACGTAATTAGAAGTGACGCCATAAAACGGACTAGGGGTAATTTCATCATTTTCCTTAGTGAGCTCCCAAAAGTAGGTTTCAAACAATAATAAGGCCTAAGTAGGCCTAAGGCATAAATTAATGATGAAATAAGGATAAAATAACGAAGAAAATAGAAATAATGATGATTTCCAAGGTAGGGGTAAAATGGTAATTTTTCATCTCGAGTCAAAATTTTAAGTTTTTGTGAACTCGAGTATTTTTAGATTATTATGGACTTTGTCTCAATGTCAAAAGAGTAAAAAGATTGCACAAAGGATTGGAGAAGAACAAGCCAACTTGTTAAGGGCATTTTCACAATTTAAGTAGAGTTTGGATAAGTTTTAGCTATAAATATCATTTTTTCTAGCAGCTTCTTCATTTCTCCAGTAGCTTGTTCTTTTTCTCATCCTAACTCACATTTTTTGATCCTCCATGCAAGCTTCTGTCAAAGCTTCCATCACCCTCTCAAGTTAACCTCAAATTTCATGCTTTTACATACCTTGTTTTAGGGTTTTTCATACTCTTTTACTCTTTCACCTTAAAAAACCTCAAAAATCTTACTCTTATACTTTCTCTCACTAACTAGGTATTTTAGAGAGAGAAAGAAAGCGCTTTTACAATAACTTGAAAACTCTTAGAAAGGGATTCAATTATAAAGTTACCAAGGTGAGTAGTGAAGTAGAGTTGATTTTTAAGTGTTGAGAATGACTAGTGATTAGACTTGTGAGTATTTTGTAGTTGAGGTTGTTTATTCATTTTAGAGTGATTATGATAGTGAAAATAGATAGCCACTTAATGGCAATTGGAAGCTAGTTAAGATATAGCTTTTAGAATTTATAATTATGTGAATTGAGTTAATTGTGATGCTATTGTGAAGATAGGTTCCAACGAAGCTCCACCGCCCCATTTGGAGTATTAGAGGAAGTTAGAGTTGGGTAAAGATTTAACAAATACCGGTGAGTGAACTTGCATTTCAAAATATTTTGGGAAGTGCCTACAAGTTTAAATAAATCATTTGAAAGTTTCATTTGTTTTTGCTTTAAAAAAAATACTTGGGGAGCAAGCCCTTGATGAAATGTTTCTATCTTGTGAAATGTGCAATATGAATAGTTCATGCGTTATCACATTATATTGATATGTATATTATGCTTTGGATGCTCCTTTTATGTAATAATGATGACCCAGCTATGTGTGGTGTGGGAGTGTACATGAGCTGATGATGACCTAGCTATGTGCGGTGTGGGAGTGCACATGAGCTGATGATGACCCGGCTATGTGCAAGTAGGGAGTGCACATGATGATGATATTGCATTGTGCATGTAGGGAATGCACATGAATTGAGTGTGGCATGATGGTATGCATGATGATGTATATATATATATATATATATATATATATGTTATAGAAAGTTTATGAAAATATTTGTGATTGTGTTGTATGTTGGTCTTGTTAATTGCTCCCAAATTGCTTTTCATTTCAACAAGAAAATGGCTTTTTGATGTAACAAGACCCCTTCAGCTAAATTGCTCTGTTTCTAGCTACAGTGAGATACATTTTCACTGTAGTGAGAAACTCTTAGGCAGGCAGCCTTAACCCATGCTCTGAATTTTGCTGCACCGAGAATGGATTCTCGCTGCAGCGAAAATGGATTCTCACTGTAGCAAGAAACTCTCAAGTGGTTCCAAAATTCTGGTGCAGTACTTTCATTTTGAAAAAGATTTTGACCATCTTATGTTCAGAACTAGGCAAAGTGGTAAACACTAAAGTTGTAGCCCAACCTCTTAGCTTTCTAATGATCTAAAAATCATGTCAATTGAACTTCTTTAGTGAGAGATATGCTTGAAAAACCGAAGCATATGCAAACTAAGAATGCCTTTTCACTGCAGCGAGAAAACCCTTTGTTTGTTTGTCTTGCTTGGTCATTGCTGAAATTTTCATTCTATTGAACTTTATGGTTCAGCATGGATCTTGTAACATTAAGGGATTAAACATTCAAGGTTTGAAATGAGGGGTTGTAACAAAAAAAAAATAGACTAAATTGCATTGTTTATCGTAAATGCATCATATTTTATAAAACATTCATTATCGTTGCATGTTCCCTTCTTATGTTTACTCACTGAGTTTATACTCACTCTTTTAAATTGCTTGTTTTCAGATTCGTAGTTAGTGGGGACTAAGATTAAGGAGACCTTTCGTATTCGCCCCTTGGTAGGTATGTGGCATTCGGTAGTTGTGCCCTCACCCAAGTCACTCCGTTGATCGTCAAGAATTTTACATTTGTATTTACACTTGATGTAAATCGCTAAGATTTAAGCTACAAACAATAGATGTATATGTGATATGATGATGCCATTATGAGAGGGCAATGAATGACAATATTTTGGAGTAGTACAAATATAAATATTTGGTTGCCTTGTCTATTATCGAAATACGTATTGTTAAGAATAAAGATTTATGGTTAGAAATTATGGTGGGAATGATGAAATAGAATTTCATAAATAGGCTTGCTTGGGCTTAGTGGGTTGTACCCATTGGGCCCTTGCGCTGGTCATGCCCCAAAATTTGGGTAGTGAAATTAACCCATTTTGCAACTGAACAAGCATCTTGACTTGCTTTCATATACTAAATATATTAATGAATTTAAGCTTTCTTCTGCACACTTAAACAATATAATTAGACATCAATGAATAGGAATATTTTACTATCATCAAAAACATATAGAGTCAACTTCTCTATCTCTTATTTTTAATGATGACAAAATCCTCCTAGATTAAGAGTGCAATGTCTTTGTTCAATATGAATGTTTCAAATCTTTGTGTGTAATGAGTTGCTCCCCTTTAGTCAATGCATCTAGTTTTCTTTACATAATATTCAACAAAACCAAAATTGAGCATCACACACATAAATTAAATATGAAGACCTATTTAACTCTATTTGACTTAGTCTTCCTTCTCTTCTTTTTCTTTTTCATCATTAAACAAGATATTTAAAACTCCCCCTTAATGAGTACATCAAGATTTTCCTTTAATCTTTAAATCAAACTTTAATGAATGAGAATCATAAGTACTCATACACCTAAGTCATACAAGCTTATAGATATAGTTCAATAACTTGAAGAGCCAAGCTTGTGTCTATGTAAGAACAAATGTATGGGAGTTAAATCATTTCAAGAAATTATCAAGGATTAGTCAAATAATGTTGAAGCAAATTTGGTCATTTTGTCATAATCAAAGCTATAATAATTTTAAAGCAGTATCTGAGAACTCTATGAATAGCATACCAATGTTCTTCAGTTGGATTACTTGTAAATCGACTTAGCATCTCAATCGCAAAAGCAATATCCGGCTTGTATAGACCATAGCATACATTAGGCATCCAATTACCTTTTCATATTCATTTTGTGCTATTGGCTTGTCTTTGTTAGGTACAAGCCTTAGATTATAATCATAAGGTGTAGACATTGGCATACAATTTGACTTACCATATTTCATTACAATCTTTTCAATGTAATTAGATTGAGACAATGTTAGGCCATTATTGGCTCTCGTTATTCTTATACCAAGAATAATATCTGCCACACCCATATCTTTCATGTCAAAATTCTATGACAAAAACCTTTTAGTGTTCTCCACTTTTTCTAAATTAGTACCAAAGATTAACATGTCATCTACATATAAGCAAATGATGACACCAATTTCATTATGGAACTTACTATAGACACATTTGTCAGATTGATTGATTTTATAACCGTTAACTAGCGTAACTTCATCAAACTTTTGATGCCATTGTTTAGGTGCTTGTTTTAATCCATACAAGGACTTTACAAGCTTGCATACTTTTCTTTTCTGACTAGGGAGGACAAACCCTTCAAGTTGTTCCATATACACCTCTTCATCTAACTCACCATTTAGTAATGTTGTTTTAACATCCATATGGTGAATTACCATGTTATGTATAGATGTAAGTGCTATAAGCACTCTAATTGTAGCTATTCTTGCTATCGGTGCATATGTATCAAAATAATCAACACCTTTCTTTTGTTTAAAGCTTTTTGCCACTAGCCTTGCTTTAAACTTTTCTACGATTCCATTAAGTTTCATTTTTTTTTTTGAAAATCCACTTATAGCCTATTGGAACTTGGTGGAAGGTCTTCCAACTTCCACATTTTGTTTCCCATTATCGAGTCCATCTCATCTTGTATTACTTCTCTCCAAAATGAAGCATCTCTAGACTTCATTGCCTCCTCATAAGTTTGAAGATCACCTTCACCTTTTACATTAAAGCAGTAAGGTAAGTATTCACATGTTTCTTCTTTTGTACCTTTTACAAGAACATGAGGAAATCGGATCCATTTGTCTTTGCTTTTTTAATTCTTTTACTTTTTCGAAGCTCAATAGTTTTCTTGCCATTTTCTGAAAGTTTCTTGCTTTTTGCTACAAGTTCTTTGGGTCATGGAATTTAATTGAACCTTGTTTCATCAAATATAACGTCTCTTGATTCTATGACTGTATTAATGGAATATGAATCATTGGGCTTTATCACCATGAAACGATATGTTTTACTATGCTCAGCATATCCTATAAATATACGCTTAATTCTTTTTTCAACCAATTTCCTTTTCTTTGGTTCCAAAACTCTTACTATGGCTCGACATCCCCAAACTCTTAAATAATTAAGGTTTGGCTTTCTTCCTTTCCATAGCTCATAAGGAGTACTTTTAATCCTTTTGTTTGGGATTCTATTTAGTATATGGCAAGCTGTTAATAAGGCTTCACCCCAAAATCCTTTTCTTAAACCATCTAATCTCTCGATGAAAAGGTACTTGAACGCCTTTTCTTTGCCATCAAGTGACATTTGAAATTGTTGTAATTTTTCAAGTAATTATTTCTTAACACCTAATAACAACCAAAGATATTTGAATAGAGTTATCTTGAGAAGTCAACAACTGACCTTCTCACTTTGGGTAATATCAAATCATTCACCACAGAGTTTGAAGGATGTTATTATCCTCGTAACTAACTTTGCCTTTCCCTTTTTCTTTTTCATTGCTGGCTCTAAAATATTCAACTACATTGCCCAGTATTACATATTAATAATCGCCATGAAAATGCAAAAACCTCTCAATTACACATTTAAAAGCTTTTCTCAAGGAATGTTATTCATAGAAGAAAGAAACATGTTAGTGGGGTTTGGATAAGGGGTGATCTTCCCAAGATTTATTGCCATATGTATTAAGTAATTAGATTATCATGTTTGGTAGGAAGTTGGTCATTATCATCTTAAAATTTTTTCATTTTTAAAACACACCTTATAATTTTATTTTTACTTTTTATATTTCAAAATTATTTTTCATGATTTTATTTTTACTTTTGACATTGAAAATCATAAATCATTGACTTAATAAAGAAATTTAATATTGTATGTAAAATAGACAAAAAAAAGATGGTGAAATAATTAATATACATATGGTAAAAACATCAATGGCCATAAAGTGCGTTGTGGTGAGAGTGAAAAATAACCATTAAGAATATTAACCTAAAAGTATATTAATTAGTGATTTTCATTCATATTATAATTTTATTTAACATTATTATATTTTTAAAATTTTTATTCATTTTAAAATATTAACAAGTAATATTATTTTATAGTAAAATTAATTAATATATTAAATGCTAAAATATTTTATCATTACAAGTGATAAATATAAAATTACAATTTACATATATATTAATTATTAGATATTAACTTCTCTACTACTTTCTTTGGTTATTTACTTTATTACTATTAGATTTGGACACAACCATTACGTGAGTGGAAGAGAAAAAATAAGCGAAAAGAAATGAAAGAAGTGAGAACATATAGGTGGAAGAAAGAGAAGTTTCATAACCATAAAAATGAGTAGTTCTTTTTCCAATTTCATGTATGAAAAATTGAAAAATTATCTAAATCCCCATTTTGTAGGAATATTGATTGAAATTTATAACCTTCATCGTATATATTTACTTTAATGTAATTTATTTACTTTTAGTAAATTCATTAATTAGGTTGATGAATTTGATTCATGACACCAAACTAAATTTGTGACTTTATTTCTAGTATATATAACATTGGTAAAAGGAAATGTACTTTTCAGATCAAGGGGGTATTTTTT
This sequence comes from Theobroma cacao, assembly GCF_053813885.1. Lineage (NCBI taxonomy): Eukaryota > Viridiplantae > Streptophyta > Magnoliopsida > Malvales > Malvaceae > Theobroma > Theobroma cacao. Next base: position 17,831,638 of record NC_142648.1, on the reverse strand, counting down.
AGTTGCATCTATATAAATTCAAGGGAAAATAACAAATATAAATGATTAGTTGGGGAGTTATGGACTTGGTACACCATAGTGAGTCTATTAGACCCTTGATCACCTAGTCAACAAAAGTGCAATGCGACCTTTGCATCAAGGGCTGCTTACCAAACACTAATGTGCAGCATGATTAAGTGAAAAAAAGAAAGCCCAAATCGAGCCAACCTTGTGTAAGTGAATAACCTCTAAGAACCAAATATCATGATAAAAAATCATTAATAAGAAAATCACTTGTAGATCATGAAAGGAAAACAAAACTACCATTATGATTAATAAAACCACTAATTTGGCAATCAATATTGTAATTACCTTGCTCCTCGATGGTGTACTAGTGTTACAGGATATAAGTGTATTCTTCGTTCTATTAATGGGATAAAAACCAAGATTTAATGACTCCGCGCTTTCTTCTTTTGCCTTTGTTTCACCATTTTAACCTCTCGCTAGTGCAAGTAATGTACATGTAAAATCGTTAGTGAGTAGGTTTTGAAAATTAGAAAAGCCTACATGCAAGCCATATATATGATCTTGAAAGGAATAACTGGTTAGGATCAATGAAGAGGAAAAAGCCTTACATGAATTACGTCTTTCAAATCCATAACGAACGATTGAAAATTTGGAGCAAGATTCTCTCTATTGATTGGAACTTGAGGCATTGGTGCTATTATTTCCATCGCAATAAACTTTAAAGAGGTTATTAAATTAGATAATAAATTATTCAAAAAGCTTAAGTTGAAACATGATAAGAAAAAGAACAATTTTTATATTAAGTAGTATCCATGTAGAATTCAAGGTTGGTTATCTTACCTTTTCAACCCTAACTACCATATTTATGTCATAGCCCAAAACCCCAGGCCATGATCGGCGCATAGGCCTAATAGACATAGCCCACCAGGCCCAAGCAAGCCTCTCTATGTACACTCATCAGTAGTCCTTCTATCACTTCTTTTTTTCTTTAGGATTTAAAACTCGTAATTTCTAATAACAATCTCTTCAAATTTAAATAATGAAAATCAAGTACATATAAATTTCACAACAAATCTCACAATTTACATTAAACCATCACATATAAACATACAATCGACCCTTGACAACCAGCGGAGTGACTCTAAGCATGGATGCTATCAAGCCCAGCTCTACAATATGTTTATTTTGCCATTTTTACATAAGAATGCATGTTTGCTTACTTGGGTGCCTCGAAAATTGTTAAAGGACGGTAATGTACCAAATGGTACAATTAAGTTGAATTAAGCCTCGAACTAGTCCAAAAAGAGATTTTAAGATGAAATTTAGAATTTTAAAACCCCAAAATGACTTAAAATGGTGATTCAGAGTTCGAGGACCGATTTGGAGTCAAATTGGAATTTTCATGATCTAAGGGCAAAATGGTCATTTTGCCACCTGAGGTTAAGATGTGAGTGTTGGATGAAATTTTTGACTAAGATTGATCATTTGGAACATAATTTGAGTTTGAGAAGTGAAGAATTTTAATTTTGACATTTTTTCGAGCTTAGGGGTAAAATAGTCATTTTGCCACCCCGGGGGCAAAATTATAATTTTACACCACCCAACACTTGTCCAGCACATGGATTTTACCCATTATTATCATGGATAATTGAGGAAATTTAAGTGGTGGAGAGAGATTTCTTAATGGGTAAGTATGACACATGGACCAATGGAATGGTGACCTGTTTCAAATTCTCATCCATTTATTATTTTCCTTATAAATTAGCATAAAATCAGCCTATTTCTCTTCATATGGCAGGCCCAAGGAAGAACAAAGGAAAAAAAGAAGAACAAAAACCCTAGGTGGAAAAATTCAAGTGAAAAGTGTGAAAATTCAAGGAAACAAGTGAAAAAAGGTAAGATTTTTCAATTCTAGCTTGTGATCTACCTTTCCTATGCATTCTTTTTCATTTTCCATGGTTGAGAATCAAGTTTGCATGAGGATACCCTTGCTGGCCAGACATGGGGGGAGGAGTTTTGATGCTTGATTTGGTTAGATTTCAATGTATTTTAGTGTTTTTAGTTAGTTACTATTGTGTAGCATGAAAAGTCAACAAGAAAAATTCATTTTCTCCCATCACCCATCATTGGTCGAATTCTCCATGTAGAATATTGATGATGATTTTGATTTTATTTCAAGTGATTTGGTTAGGAATTAGTGATTTATGGTGTGAGAATCAAGCTTGAAAAATGATAATGTTGATGCACCCACCATGGCTGAATTTTCCAAGAGAAAATGTGAGGATGATTTTGCCATATTTCAAGTTATTTAATTTGTGTTTGATGATTTGGAGTATTAGGAGAAAAATAGAATTAATTGGAGTTAAATTGGTCATATTGGCCAATTAATCGAGTGATAGATCAAATTAGGCCAATACCGTTTTATTTAGGTACACAATTGAATTTGTGTAGAACACCGTGTTTAGATGATAATCTGAACAATTTGCATCCCATTTCATACATTAGTATAAAGCCTGAATTGGTTTTATAACAATTTAGCACAAATGTACTAAATGGCTTATTGTGCATTATGTCTAGGTGTTGAGCATTCTAGCACAAGTAAAGAGATAATACCCAAGAATCAAGAATCGGAGTACTTGAAATTCGACTCCCGAAATAGTGAGTAACCTTACTATCATCTTAATTATCTAAAGTGATTTTTATCCAATTTTGTAATTTTATGGAAAATGAGTTTAAATGGTAAATTTTTAGGTTTTATAAACAAAATTTGTTTAAATGAAATGATTTTATAAATTGTCTTGAAATTGAAAGATGGTTTTGAAAATGGAGTAATTGGAGACTAATTACTGTGTTATAAATCATGGTTTGAATTGAATGGCTTATGATAATATTTGCATGAATGGCTGAATTGGTATTTGTGTTGAAAATGTATGAGCTGTTAATTGCCTTGAGAGGCTATAAAATAAAATAATTGCCATGTCATGCTATTGCAAATTTTATTGTATGGTGGGTTATAAATTAGTCGTTGCAGTAGACAGGTTTCGTGGATCAGCCTATTAGAGGGGCACGGTAACCCTATTATATTTATACCTCAGTATGAGAGGTGCAGTTGGATAACTCCTAAGGTTAAAACTTTAGAGTTCACTTCACACCAAACCACCACGTGAGGGTGAACTCAGCCAATGCCAAGCAACGACTATGTTTTCAAAATAAAAACATGATTTATGCGTACATAACTTTTTAACAACCTTGGCGGTCTCGGTTGGGATAGCCCTCGGCCAAGGTATCCCTGATAACTGAGTATGAGAATGATTTTGGCATGAGCCAAAGTTTTAAGAAATTCACAAGCCATGTTGATTACTCGATTTATATGAATTTATTTTTTTTGGTTGAAATGAGTTGAAAGGTGATGAATTACAATATGTTAAACTATTTTAGCTGTCTCCATTTACTCAGCTTTAGATATTTTAGATGGTATTTGTTTACTCACTAGGTTTATATAATCTCACCACCCTCTTTTTCACCCATTTCAAGCTCAGAATAGGTTGTAGATAGCTAATTTCATCGAGGCTACCATTGGATTTGCATCCTTCAAACTGTAGGTTCACAATCTTCCTTACTTTTGGTTATTCGGGAGCCCACTGGTTATTGTAAATTAAATTAAATATTCTGACTTACTGTATTACAGTATGTATGAATTTATTTTGCTTTTACGCTGCAAAAATTATTTACGTATATTTCTAAAAATATTATTTTATAAGAAAATAGAATATTTTATTGAATATTTCTTTTATTTTTTTTAATTTATCCAAATAATCATAATTTCATTTTAAATGAAGGTTTTAGATGTTTAAACTTATTTTTGATTATGAATTATGTGTTTTGTACTCGCATACTATATTTTTAGCGAATTTCAAGATTTTTGAGGAAAAAAGACCAAAATGCCTCTGTGAGAAAAAAATTATTTTTCTATTGTTTTGATTTAGAAATAATTTATAATCTCTCAACATGATTTTAGTAACTAATACTCAGAGGGGAAGCGAGAAAAACTGATGTTAAGCCTTGCGAGGTTTCGATTGACATTCCAAGTAATGAATGTCTATCGCTATGTCGCGACGGTTGTCACGGGCTCGATGGGAGTTTTTGGTCATGACAATTACATTGGTATCAGAGCTTTTAGTTTTAAAGATCAAAACACAGAGTTTTTTCTTTTAAAGTTATTTTAAAAATTTACAGTGTTAGTGTGGCCCCGAGTTAAGTTAAGTTAGACTCAATGGAATTCATGTATTTGCATGTAGAGCCTGAGTTTGTTTAAACTTGCCTTATTCCTTCTTATAGATTATCATGCCTCCTCGACGTGAACACCCACCTCTCACTAGATCGGCTGGGAGGGGAAGAGGTAGTTCTCAACATCTTCAGCTAGATCCTGTAGAGGGGGAATCGACTGCGTCTACTATTCGAGCAACACCTGCTACTGAGCAGACCGAGACTCCTCCACATCCTCCACCTCTTCTGCCACTTACTAGTATTTTTGCCATGCCTCTTGAGGCAGTTCAGGCATTGGCAGCCTTCTTTACTGCTATTGCTGGCCAGGCTCAGGCTGCTCAAGCTCTTCCTATAGCTCATCCAGCTGCTCCTTTAGTACCACCACCCCCACCTCCTGTCCCACCACTAGTGCTGGATGTTTCTAATTCTAAGAAGCTTAAAGAGGCTAGGCAACATGGTTGCACTTCTTTTATGGGTGAGTCGGACGTAACCGTAGCTAAATAGGCGGTGTAAATGGCTTTAAGAGCTGAGAAGCTTGCAAATGAAAATAGGAGAATGCGAGCTGAGTTAGCAAAAAGGAGAAATTTGAGTGTATCTTCTAGTCAGCCACCAAAAAGGGGCAAAGACTCATTTATTTCAAGAAGTACCACTACTGTTTCAGTAACATCTTCCCGACCTTTATTTTCACAGAAACAATAGAGGCCTCCGAGATTTAACATGTGATACCCCAACTTCTATAGGCTTGTAACTAAGTATAGATGTAATAATATGGGCTAGGGGTAGTTTCGTCATTTTCTCTAATAAGCTTCCAGAAGAAAGTTTTATGATATTTTAAGGCCTAAATAGGAATAAGACTGTATAAATGATGTGTGATGATGAAAACACAAAGAAAACTAGAAGTTTCAACAATTTTCATAATAAGGGCAAAATGGTCATTTTTCACCTCGGGTTAAAATTTTATGTTTTTATGAACTCGAGCATGTTTAGACCATTATGGATATTGTCCCAGTGTTAAAAGAGTAAAAAGATTGCATAAAAGATTGGAGGAGAGTAAGTTAATTGGTGGAGGGGCATTTTCGTAATTTTAAAGGAAAGGATAAGATGGCCTATAAATATCTTGAATTTTCAGCAGCTTCTTGAATTTCCAGCAGCTGGTCTTCTTCTTCCCTTCTCCTCTCTCATGTTTCTTCAAAACTCCATGGAAGCTTGATTTGAAGCTTGAATGATTATCTCTTTCTTACTCTAGTTTTCACACTTTTGTACCCTTTTGACTAGAACCTTTGGATTCTTTCATCCTCTCACTTTAAAACCCTTCAAAAATCTAGTTTTCACACTTTCCCTTACTATCTGGACGTTCTAGAGAGAGAATGAGAGAATTACACCATTTATTTGGAAGCAATTGGAAGGGAATTTGACTACAAAGGAGCCCTAGGGTAAGTGGTTAACTAAGCTCAATTTTTAGCTGTAGAAAATGGTTAGTAATTGGGATTTATGAGCTGTTTTATTATTTAGTATGTTCATTACTTTTTAGTAATTAAGATAGTGAACATAGATAGCCATTTAAAGTGGCAATTGAAAAATAGCTAAGAGATAGCTTTTAGAGTTCATAGTGTGTAAATTAATCTATTGTTTATGTTAATGTGATCCTAGGTTTTTAAGGAAGCACCATCATTCCAATTGGATCATTAGGGGAATTTGAGTCAACTAAAGGTTCTACAATCAATTGGTGAGTGGACTACCTTCAAAACTGATTTTGGGAATATGATGGATTTGACAAAGTGTTTGAATGATTTTATACAATTTTTCATGAAAATGAATGCCTTGGGAACAAGCTTTTGAGAAAAGGTTTATGTTATGAAATGTGATTATTATGGATTTCTATGTGGTTGCATTATGTTGATATACATATATGCTTGAGTATAATGTTGTGTAATTATATTGACTCGACTATGTGCGAGTAGGGAGTGCGCATAAGCCGAGGATGACCCGGTTATGTGCAAGTAGGGAATGCGCATAACCCGGTGATGACCCAGCCATGTGCGAGTAAGGAGTGCGCATGAGCTGGTGATGATGATGATGGGATGGTGTGGTGATGATGATGGGTATATATATATATATATATATATATATATATATATATATATAATTAAATATGTGTGTTATAGGAAATTGATGGATAATGGGTTATCGTTGTAATGCATGTGAAACTTGACATGTTAAACCTTGAGAAATTGTTATATGTTTTCATGTTGGTTTGGACCTTTTGGCAAGGTTGTTTTTCCTTTGGGAGAAAGGTAAATTTTGCATTGATGCCCTGTATTTCGCTGCAGCGAGAATCATTCTCGCTGCAGCAGAAAACTCTCAAATTTGGAGGGGTACACTGGCCGAAAACTCGCTGCAACGAGGATGCATTTTCGCTGCAGCGAGAATGACACTGTAGCTTCTCGCTGCAGCGAAATGCGTTCTCGCTGCAGTGAGAAACTTTTTGTTTTCTGGGTTGTAATTTCGCTACAGCGAGAAACATTCTGTTTCTGGGTAGAAATTTCGCTACAGCGAGATTGAATCTCGCTATAGCGAAAAACTTTCTGTTTTGGTCTCTTATCTTGTCCAATTGCTGCCCTATCTTTCACTTCTTTGCTACCATATGAGAGCATGGACTTCCAACATTAAGGATTAAAAGAGTTAAGTTTAAAATGAGGAGGTTTAGTGAGAAACCCTCGGCCAGTTGAGAAACCCTCGTTCGGTTAATAACTAAATTCCAACGTCGTTGCAACGAAAATTGCATTTCCGCTGCAGCGAAGATTCGTTGTCGTATTTAACTTGCTTGTGTAATATTAAAGTTTTCATTCTTGAAATGGTTTGTTATGTATGGGTCCTTGATTTTCAAATGATTAATCATTTAAGGGCTTGATAAGGGGTTTTCAATAAGAATAGAAATAAATTGCATTGTTTTGAAAAAGAATGCATCATGATTTCATTAAAGATTCCTTATGGTATGCTTCTTCCCTTCCTTGTTCACTCATTGGGTTTATACTCACCATTTTCAAATTCATATTTTCAGATCACGAGGCAGCCGGTAACTAGGGCGAGGTATCCTTGTAGACTTGTGTCCAGTTTTTGGGTAGGTGTCTCGGCATTTAGTAGCTGTACATTCGTCCGAGTCCCTCCGCTGGAAGTCAAGTCTTCTTTTTGAGATGTATAGGCGAACCTAATGTACATTATTAGAACACATGTTGTAGACAATGTATGTATATAATAAATGAGAAATGACAATACGAGTTGGCAATGTCAATTACTATTTTGATTTTTAAGTTTTGAAAAATGACTTAGCAGTTTATGATGGAATGATGAACACGTCAGACTATTAGGCTTGCTTGGGCTTAATGGACTATGTCCATTGGGCCCATGCGCCGGTCATGGCCCGAAATTTGGGTCGTGACATAACAGATCTACGATGATTATTTCTGGGAAGAGTTCTGAAGGTTTTGATAGATGCAGAAATTGTGGGAGATATCATGTCGGGCTGTGTAGAGGGCCTGTACGATGTTTTTATTGTGGTCAGTCGAGTCACATTAGGAGAGATTGCCCACAGATAGGACGGGCTATGGTAGTTGCTCCATCTCCATTAGCTTGTACAGATATGCAAACGAGAGATTCCTCTAGATTACCACCGAGACAGGGATGATTTTGACATACCACCATGGGTAGATTAAATATGTTGAAATTAGTGTTCTAATAAAGTACATATGATAGAAAGCTAGTTTTGTAAATTGTAGTTTCTATGATCATGAAACTTTTGAACTAATAATAAGATAAGCAAAAGATGTTGATTCAAGTGGATTAATTTCATGACGATTTTAAGTTGAAGTGATTGGACTATATGAGTTGTAAGATAAAGAAGACCAGTAGTTGTGAATACTAAGGAATTGTGGAACACTAGAAAACAACGAATAATTATGTGTGTGGTATCATACGTATATGGTGAAGTCACTTTACAATATGGAAAGAGTATTCTCAAGTGGGATTTATTGACTGATGATAAGTGACGTGCAATCTGAGATACATGTAGCTATGAATAAATTTGGAGATTTTTGCTTAAGCAAACTCGTACTAAATGTTATGGTAAAGATATATGTATTTTAGTGACAAAATAAATACGTTAAGTTAATGTTCTGATCGCGCACTTGTGATAGAAAGTTAGTCTTGCTAATTGTGGTATAGACTTAGAGGGAAGCCACACGATTGTGAATAATTGAGGTAGTAGCTTTAAAGGTAGAAGAGTTGTTGGGATAAAGTGAATTCAAATAGTTGCAACGCTACAGTACTGACTATCAAATGCTATCGTGTTAAGAACCCCTTATGGTTAGAAAGCATAAGCAGACTATGAGCGGCATAAAGATCAGACTCGTGAGTTGAAATATGGTTATTGGTTTTGATGCTAAGCTTTGTTGTTTGGAGTCTTAAGTGCATTGGGGAGGTATTAAGATAAAGATGATGACTGAAATTACAGAGTTTCTTTATTGCCTTATATATTGGCATGTAAGAGAAAGAAAAGTTAGAGAGTTTTTGAGATGGCTACATAAAGATAAATTAACATGTGGAGTGTTAAGATGAATAATATGTTGACTAAAGTCAAATCTTAAGAAATAAAATAAACCTTGTAAAAGGTTAAAGAGGAAATGAGGGAAAGGTTAGATGAATGTATGAGATATTGATAAGAGACGTCAATACCAAGTGATGAAAATGTGAATAAAGATTTCAATAATGATATAGCAAATGAGTTATATAGAATATTGTTATGAGGATATACTAATCTTGTCTTGACTTTGTTGAAAGGAAAGGATTAGTAACAACACAAGTAGACTAGGTGACATGCTAGAAACCCTTGGAGATAAATTGAAGCATGAGTAGTTGGGCATGCCTTTATGGAAATGATATACTTGGAGTATGAAAGAGCAAATAAGTGATTAAGTGTTTCAAGAATATTTAAATGCCTTTGAGAAAGAATTATAAGTTATATGCGATGAGCATAAGATGCGTGACTTTAAAACTTGCTAAGGAGCCAAATGACTAAGTCTTGGGTTAAGTGAACACATGCTGTGAGACATAAGTTTAAGATAGATATCCCGAAAGAAATACTCAAGAGAAGTTCTACCCTAGATCTTGTGAAAGCATGCACTAAGTTATGTGGTTATAAAAAAGAAGCCATAAGCTGAGAGTGATACTCGTATTAACATTGAAAAGTACTTGAGGAGAACATAGTTTCAAGTCTTGTAATTTCAAGAACAATTTGTAAATTGATTAAGGAAGATTGATGTTATATTCGTATGAAAGAGTGGAACAAAAGATGATAGAAGTTGACCTTGATAATGAAGTCAGATAATGAAACTTTCCTAATATATTATGGAAATTGGAATTCAAAAATGCTTGAGGCATACATGATTCAAATGAGTTTGAGTCTTAAGTGACAAATCAATATCGGAATGCAAGAAGGATACAAGGTAATGTAGAGGCATAAAGGATAATCGAGGAAAAAGGATGACTCTTAGGAATTGTTGTATTGCATAAGATGCAATGATCAAGTTAAGATAAATCTTTGAGGCATCAATGGGGTTATAAAGCATACACGCATAATAGATTATAATTCAATGGAGATAACATTATGATGCAATGATATATAGTATAAGGAAACTTAAGTATATAATTGGAAATGATAAGAAGAGAGTATAAGTATGTAAATGATGTGGAACTATGTACAGGCATGATGAGAATTTGTATGAATTATGAAGATTATTCTATTAAATATTGGTTATGGATGGGAATGAACAAAGAGAAATTAGTCTGAAGGCATTTAAAAACAGAGACCCATATACATAATGAGGAATATGGACATTTGAATGTGCGTGCATACGTATGTGTGGAGTTAGTGATGTACCCAACTAAAATGAAGAATGGTTTTAGTGGTTTGAAATTTGAACTTAATATATTTGATGAGTTGTATAGATAATGTAACGATCAAGAATCTTATCAAAAGTCGATTTATGACGACCTAAGGAATTTTGGAAAAATAGTTAAGGAAATGTAATTCATAGTGCGATTAAGCCATATGAGATGGATTAATAGGATTAAGAAGATTGAAATTTCCTAATTGCAAGGTAAACATGAAGTATGTGGAAATAATTGAAGACATTAATCTTCCCTAACGCTGAGGATATGTACAGGAATGAGTATGGCATGTTAATGATGCCGTAAACTACACAATAGTGTATGAGGATAGGATGAATGAATGAAAGTCGAGAAGTTTGATATGGAATGAGGTAATAAGATAGTGATTGGTATACCTAAATAAGTATAAAATGAGATCGAAATTGATATGATTGAGATGGAGTTATGGTTTAAGTTTAATGATAGTAACAGAAGTATGCTTGGTGTCTTGATATAAGAGATCATAATTGTGAAGGTTACTATTGATATGATTTTAAAGGATCATAATAGACATAAGTGAAGTACTCGAGTTGAATTGGAGGTAAATGAGGTGAACAAATTGAAATTCCCTATAAAGAGGAGGACATAAGAAGTCGAGCATTAGATGAGAAAACAGTACCCTCACCTTTTCTCTGAGTTCAGTAAATGAAATTTTGAGGTCAAAATTTTATTTTAAGGGGGGTAGTGCTGTCAAGCCCAGCTCTACAATATGTTTCTTATACGATTCTTATATAAGAATGCATGTTTGCTTACTTGGGTACCTTGAAAATCGTTAAAAGACGATAATGTACCAAATGGTACAATTAAGTTGAATTAAGCCTCAAACTAGTCCAAATAGAGATTTTAAGATGAAATTGAGAATTTTAAAACCACAGAATGACTTAAACTAGTGATTCGGAGTTCGAGGACCGATTTGGAGTCAAATAGAAGTTTTCATGATCTAGGGGGAAAATGGTCATTTTGCCACCCGAGGTTAAGATGTGAGTGTTGGATGACATTTTTGACTGAGATTGATCATTTGGAACATAATTTGAGTTAGAAAAGTGAAGAATTTTAATTTTGACATTTTACCGAGCATAGGGGTAAAATAGTCATTTTGCCACCCTAAGGGCAAAATTGTAATTTTACACCACCCAACACTTGTCTAGCACATGGATTTTACCCATTATTATCATGGATAATTGAGGAAATTTAAGTGTTGGAGAGAGATTGCTTAATGGGTAAGTATGACACATGGACTAATGGAATGGTGACATGTGTCAAATTCTCATCCATTTATTATTTTCCTTATAAATTAGCATAAAATCAGCCTATTTCTCTTCATATGGCCGGCCAAAGGAAGAACAAAGGAATAAAGGAAGAACAAAAACCCTAGGTGGAAAAATTCAAGGGAAAAGTGTGAAAACTCAAGGAAACAAGTGAAAAAAAGTAAGATTTTTCAATTCTAGCTTGTGATCTACCTTTCCTATGCATTCTTTTTTATTTTCCATGGTTGAGAATCAAGTTTTCATGGGGATACCCTTGCTGGCTGGACATGGGGGGAGGAGTTTTGATGCTTGATTTGGGTAGATTTCAGTGTATTTTAGTGTTTTTAGTTACTTAGTGTTGTGTAGCATGAAAAGCCAACAAGAAAAATTCATTTTCTCCCATCACCCATCATTGGCTGAATTCTCCATGTAGAATATTAATGATGATTTTGATTTTATTTCAAATGATTTGGTTAGGAATTAGTGATTTATGGTGTGAGAATCAAGCTTGAAAATTTATAATGTTGATGCACACACGATGGCCAAATTTTCCAAGAGAAAATGTGAGGATGATTTTGCCATATTTCAAGTTATTTAATTTGTGTTTGATGATTTGGAGTATTGGGAGAAAAATAGAATTAATTGGAGTTAAATGGGACATATTGGCTAATTAATCGAGTGATAGATCGAATTAGGCCAATACCGTTTTATTTAGGTACACAATTGAATTTGTGTAGAACACCTTGTTTAGACAACAATCCGAACAATTTGCATCCCATTTCATACATTAGTATAAAGCCTGAATTGGTTTATAACAATTTAGCACAAATGTAGTAAATGGCTTATTGTGTATTATGTCTAGGTGGTGAGCATTTTGGCAAAAGTAAAGAGATAGTACCGGAGGATCAAGAATCGGAGAACTCAAAATTTGACTCTTGAAATAGTGAGTAACCTTACTGTCGTCTTAATTATCTAAAGTGGTTTTTATCCGATTTTGTGATTTTATGGAAAATGAGTTTAAATGGTAAATTTTTAGGTTTTATAAACAAAATGTGTTTAAATGAGATGATTTTATAAATTGTCTTGAAATTGAAAGATGGTTTTGAAAATGGAATAATTGGAGACTAATTACTGTGTTATAAATCATGGTTTGAATTGAATGGCTTATGATAATATTTGCATGAATGGCTGAATTGGTATTTGTGTTGAAAATGTATGAACTGTTAATTTGCCTTAAGAGGCTGTAAAATAAAATAATTGTCATGTCATGCTATTGCAAATTTTATTGTATGGTGGGTTATAAATTAGTTGCTGCAATAGACGAGTTCCGTGGATCAGCCTATTAGAGGGGCACGGTAACCCTATTATATTCATACCTCAGTATGAAAGGCGCGGTTGGATAACTCCTGAGGTTAAAACTTTAGAGTTCACTTCACGCCAAACCACCACGTGAGGGTGAACTCAGCCAACGCCAAGGAACGGCTATGTTTTCAAAATAAAAACATGATTTATGCATACGTAACTTTTTAACAGCCTTAGCGGTCTCGGTTGGGATAGCCCTCGGCCAAGGTATCCCTGATAACTGAGTATAAGAACGATTTTGGCACAAGCCAAAGTTTTAAGAAATTCATAAGCCATGTTGATTACTCGATTTATAGGAATTGATTTTATTTGGTTGAAATGAGTTGAAAGGTGATGAATTATAGTATGTTAAACTATTTTATCTATCTCCATTTACTCAGCTTTAGATATTTTAGATGGTATTTGTTTACTCACTAGGATTATAGAACCTCACCACCCTCTTTTCCACCCATTTCAAGCTCAGAATAGGATGTAGATAGCTGATTTCATTGAGGCTACCATTGGATTTGCATCCTCCAAACTGTAGGTTCACAGTCTTCCTTACTTTTGGTTATTCGGGGGCCCACTGGTTATTTTAAATTAAATTAAATACTCTAGCTTACTATATTACAGTATGTATGAATTTATTTTGCTTTTACGCTACAAAAATTATTTACATATAACTCTAAAAATATTATTTTATAAGAAAATATAATATGTTATTGAATATTTCTTTATTTTTTTATTATATCGAAATAATCATAATTTCATTTTAAATGAAGGTTTTAGATGTTTAAACTTATTTTTGATTATGAATTATGTGTTTTGTACTCACATACTACATTTTTAACGGATTTCAAGATTTTTGAGGAAAAATTACCAAAATGCCCTTGTGAGAAAAAAATTATTTTTCTATTGTTTTGATTTGGAAATAGTTTGTAATCTGTGAAAACATAATTTTAGTAACTAATACTCACAGGAGAAGCTAGAAAAGCTGATGTTAAGCCTTGCGAGGTTTCGATTGACATTTCGAGTAATGAATGTCTATCGGGACGTCGCAGCGGTTGTCACGGGCTCGATGGGAGTTTCGGGTCATGACAGATGCTATCATTGAGAGTCGTAGTGAACCTACTGAAAGATGAATATGAGGGAGCATGTCACGACCCGGTACTCTCCTCTAGCCCGTGACAACCGCCACAATGTCCCGATAGACATTTATTACCTGGAATGCCAACCGAAACCTTGTAAGGCTTTAATATCAGTTTTCTCACCTCCCTTGCGAGCAACAATTGCTAATATCATATTTTAAAAGATTATAAGCTATTTCCAAACCAAAACAATAAAAAAAATAATTTTCATCTCACAGGGGTATTTGGTCATTTTTCCTCAAAAATTTTGAAACCATCTAAAAATGTAGTATATGAGTGAAAGATATATATTTCATAACCAAAAATAAGTTTAGATGTCTAAACCATTCATTTAAAGTGAAATGATAGCTATTAGAATAAAATAAAAATATTAAATAAAATAATCTATTTTCTTATAAAACAATATTTATAGAGATATCCGTAAATAATTTTTATAGTGTAAAAGAAAAATAAATTCATACATACAGTAACACAGCGAGCCGGAGTGTGTAATTTAATTTACAATGACATGTAGGCCCCCCTGAATGACCAAACGTAACAAAGGCTGTGAACCTACGGTTTTGAAGGTTGCAAATCTAGTTGTAGCCCTCGACGAAATCAGCTATCTGCAGACTAACCTGAGCCTGAAATGGGTGGAAAGGAGGGTGGTGAGCTTATATAAACTCAGTGAGTAAACAAACATCATCTAAAATATCTAAAGCCGAGTAAATGGAGAGAACTTAAAATAGTTCATCGTACTATGATTCATAACGTTTCAAACTCATTTCAACTAAACAAAATAAATTCATTTCACTAAAATAATCAACATGGCTTATGAATTTCTTAAAAATTTGGCTCGTGCCAAAACTTATTCTCAGGGATACCTTAGCCGAGGCATCCAACCGAGTCCGCCAAGGTTGTTAAAGAAAAGTTCATATATGCATAAAACTCATTTTTACATTTAAAAGCATAGCCGTTCCTTGGTGTTGGCTGAGTTCACTCTCACGTGGTGGTTTAACGTGTAGTGAACTCTAAAGCTTTACCTCAGGAGTTACCCTCCGCGCCTCTCGTTCCGAGATAAAATATAGCAGGGTTTACCATGCCCATCTATTAGGCTGGTCTACAAAAACCCACCCACTGCAGTAAGCTAATCGATATCCCACCAAATCAATAAAAGTTTCGACAGCATGACATGGCAATTATATTACTACCCAGCCTGTCAAGGCAAAACAAACAGTTCATACAATTTCAACACAATTTCAAATTCAGCCATTCATGCCAATATCACCATAAGCCATTCAATTCAAACCATAAATTTACAACACAAACAAACAGTCTCCAATTACTCAATTTCTAAAATCATCATTCAATTTCAAAATGATTTATAAAACTCATTTCATTTAATCACATTTTACTTATAAAACATAAGGATTTACTATTTAAACTCATTTATTTTCTAAACTCACAAAAATGAATAAAAAGTACTTTAGATAATTAAGACGACAATAAGGTTACTCATGATATCGAGAGTTCGAAATACTCCTATTCTTTGTCCTTTGGCACAATGTCTTTACCCTTGTTAAAAGACTCACCACTTATACACAATACATGACAAATAATTCAATAAATTGTGTCATGTCATTATAAATCTATTTCAGGCTCTATATGAATGCATGAGGTTGTTTGGATAGTCACTTAAAGACGGTGTTACACATTGGTTCAATTGTGATCGGAATGGATCAGTTTTTGACCTAATTCGAACTCTCCACCTTTGATTTAACCAAAACATCCAAATTGACTCCAATTATATTCATCACACTTCCAAGGTCCCAAAATACACCAAAGCACCTCAATGAGCTTGACTTTCTCATTGTTATTCAACTTATTTACTAGAAGAACTATACTTTAAAATTACCATTTCAATTTCCATCACCACCATTCATTAAATTCTAACTAAATAACACAAGATATCACAAGAATCATCATCACTAGGTTCCTTATGAAATTCGGCCATGGTGGGTGCATAAACACTATGGTTTTTCATACTTCATTTTTGATTTTTTTACACCATAAATCATTAGTTCCTAACCAAATCACTTGAAATAAAATAAAATCCACCATCATCATACCGTAAGGAAGATTCGGCCAATGAGGGTGATGGAAGAACATGAATTTTTCTTGTTTTCTTTTCATGTTACACATCACCAACCAACTAAAAACACTAGAATAACATGTTTTCCATCTAAATTCATCATCAAATCTTCTCTCCCTAGGTTCAGCCAACAAGGGATCCATCATGAAATCATGAATTTCAACCATGGAAAATGAGAAAGAATGCTTAGGAAAGATAGATCTCAGGCTAAAATTGAAAAATCTTACCTTTTGTCACTTGATTCCTTGAAATTCCAAAATTTTCTCTTCAATTTTTCTAACTAAGGTTTGTTCTTTCTTTTTTTCCTCTTTTCCTTGGTGAGGCCGAACATATGGGAGTGAAATGGGAGAGTCATGTGCTGATTTTTAATGTAAATTATAAAGAAATGAAAGCTTGCCACTTGTCACCATTCCATTGGTCCATGTTTAACACTTAACAACTAAGCTTTCTTTCACCACACATAAAATATCTCAATTATCCATAATATAAAATGTTAATGGATGAAATCCTTAGGCATGACAAGTGTTGGGTGGTGTAAAATTCCAATTTAGCCCTTGGGTGGCAAAATGACCATTTTGCCCCTACGTCATGAAAATTCCAATTTGACTCCAAATCAATCCTCGAACTCTGAATCACCATATTAAGTCATTCTAGGTTTTTAAAATTCTCAATTTCATCTTAAAATCTCTATTTGGACTAGTTCGAGGCTTAATTCAGCTTAGTTGTACCACTAGGTACACTACTGACTTTTAACAAATTTTCGAGGCTTTTCAAGTATGCAAACATATTATCAACCACATGAATGACATAGCAAATATTTTATAGAGTTGGGCTGGACAGAGCACCTCTACCTAAGATCTAACTACCTTTGATCTTGAAAACTAAAACATGAAGTTGAAAAGAATGAGTATAAACTCAGTGAGTGAACATAGGAAGGGAACAAGCAAACGATATGGAAGATTTTTTAGAAAACACGATGCACTTGTATTGAAACCATGCAATTTGTATATCATAAACAAAACTCGCTGCCATGCTATCTTTTAACTCATTTTGAAAACATTTAAGAATATCAACATTCAATATACAATTCAATCACATTACATTTTCCAAAAATTTATACTCTAAAGGACAAGTGCACATGCGTGCAAAAATTCATGTATGCATTATGTATATATAAATATATAGATAATTCAAACATACACCAAGGTCATCCCCACACTAGTCACCCCGGCTTCGCACATACACCCGCCAACCTCAACTTAGCTCATGTGCACTCCCACACAACACATAGCTAATATCCTCATGTGCATTCCCAGACCGCACATGGCATATATCATCATCATGTGCTCTCACACACCACACATGGCATATATCATCGGCGTGTGCTATCCCACACTACACACTACCGGCACCATCATGTGCACTCCCACGCCGTACACTCACGATTATAATTATCATTCAACAGTACATTTCCATGCATGGCACACATAACAACATGTAACAAGAATCTTTGCATAACAATATATCACATGCCACAAATCAATTAGCAATTCAACATAATATTTCAAATATGTAATTCATCACATTATATGTTTAAAAAAGTAAAAGTATCACTTGTGAAAAGCTTGTTCTCGTGAATAATTTGAAAAGAGCCAACCAAGGATATTCTAGCATTTCATTCAACACATGTGCGTTTGTTCAAAACCTTTTAAATGCAAGTTCAGTCGCTTTACGATAGCGGGATACTATATCGCTATTAATTCAGAGGCGTATCTAGCTATTTTCACTTGCCGGTCGCTCGTTATTTTCTCCGACACACCACCACAATACACTATCTTTATTTTTGCACTTTCTAGCAACAATCCAAATTCAATATCTTTAGTGTATATCATTTTGTGAAACCTCGACCTTTATAGATGCATAACTAGAGGTAGAACTTATGTTTAAAGGTTTAATTTAAGCTAATGATGCTAGTTTTATGTTACTTATAATTATTTTATGTCGTTATAGGAGTAGGATTAAAAAGTGATTTCAATTGCTGAAGAAAGGTGCATAATGGGCTGTTGCTCTATTTACATATGTTTTGGTTTTTAAACATATCTCCCACTACAGAAGTCCAAATAACATGACTTTTAGACCATTAGAAATCTAAGAGGCAGGGCTACAACTTTGATGTTTACCACTTTGCCCAGTTTTGATGGGAAGGTGGTCAAAATCTTTCAAAAAATTAAAGTACTGCACTAAAAGAACAAATTTGGACAGAACATGTGAGCGTCGCGGTGTTGAAAATTGAGAGCCACGACCCTCACCGTAATTTCCAAAAATAACAAGCTTAGGTGATTTTTGAGGTTGGGGCTTTTGGGGGCTACTTAATAGACCTCTTTCAGAGGATTTTAGATCTTTTCCTAGTGTCAAAAGAGTAAAAAGATTGCACAAGAAAAGGAAGAAGACAAGTGGCCTTGTTAAGGGCATTATTGTAATTGCATGAAATATTAGATAAGCTTTAACTATAAATATCTACTCTCCAACAGCCTTCTTCATTTTTTTTTCCAACAATTTCTTCGTCCCATCTTTCTCTTCATCTCACATTTCTTCATTTTCCATGGGAGTTCTCTTCAAGCTTCCATAACTTGCTCAAGTTAGTCTCAAATTTCATGCTTTTGTGCACCTTTTCACAAGCCTTTTGTGCTCTTTTACTCTTTCACCTTAAAAACCCTCTAAAGTCTTAAGCTAATACTTTCTCTCACTAGTTAGGTGTTTTAGAGAGAGAAAGAAAGACTCTCTATAATGGTTTGTGAATTCTTGAAGAGGAATCCAATTACAAATCTAGCAAGGTGAGTATTGAAATTGAGTTGATATTTTTAGTTGTTGAGAATGGCTGGTGGTTAGATCTGTGTGTGTTTTGTAGTTAAGGTGATTTATTCATTTTAGTGTGATTAGAATAGTGAAAATAGATAGCCACTTAATGGTAGCTGGAAACTAGTTAGGAATAACTAGCAGAACATGATTTAGGAGATAGCTTTAAGAACTATATTTATGTGAATTGAGTTAATTGTGATGCTATTATGATGATAGGTTCCAACGAAGCTCCACTGCCCCATTTGGACCATTAGAGGAAGTTGGAATTAGGTAAAGATTTAACAAATACCAGTGAGTGAACGACACTAAAAGGTTTTGGGTAGATGTACACACGTTTAAACGATTCACTTGAATTGTTTAAATTGTCTTTTCTTCAAATTGCATATGGGAACAAGCCTTTAACGAAACTTTTTCCTTGCATTGTGAAATGTGATTGTAATGAATTTGCGAAATCCCTTTTATATGTTGATATATATATATATATGTATAGTATATTGGTAGATAATATTGTGTAATGAATATAACCATGCGTGTGCATGATATGGGGGATGCACATGCCAGAAATGATAGGGTGTGGGAGTGTGGAGGATGACATAGTAGTGCGCGATGTGGGGTTGCACACAATGACTCCAACTATGTGCACCATGTGGGGGTTGCACATGAGCTGGGTGAGGCGGCGGTGATATGCATGCTGAAGTATGTATATGTATATATATATATGTTATAGAAAGTTTATTAAAATATTTGTGATTGGGTTGTATGTTTGCATTGTTAATTTCTGCCATATTTTCCACTTCTTTAACATCATGCTTGATCATGAATTTCCAATGTCAAAGGATTAATTTATCTAGTTTGAAATGAGAGGTTTTAATGAGAAACCCTCGTGCAATTGAGAGAAACCCTTGTGCAGTTGAAAAGAACCCTCGTACAGATGATGATATGTACCTAAAATACGTTGCGACGAGAATGCCTTTTTACTGCAGCGAGAATCTGTCTATTAAGCTACCTTACTTGGATAATTGTCTAGAATTTTCTCTCTTTCTGATTTCATGTTGAACATGATTCCTTCATTATTAAATAATTTAATAACCAAAGGTTCAATGGAGGGATTTTATTAAGAACTTGAACTAAATTGCCTTGTTTTCAAATAAGTACATCATGATTTTCAAACTTCCCTTATCGTTGCTTGTTCCCTTCTTTTGTTCACTCACTGAGTTTGTACTCACTGTTTTTAACTTCATGTTTTTAGATCAGGAAGTAGTCGGAACCTAGGTCGAGGTGTTCATGTAGATTCGTCTCCTAGGTAGGTATCTCGGCATTCAATAATTGAACCTCCGCCAAGGTCACTCTGCTGGAAGTCAAGAGTCATTTTGTTTGTGAATATGTTCATGTGATGTAAAGTATTAAGATAGGTGTCTTAGACAAGGTATGTATATTGTGATTGGTAATGCCACCATAAGTTAGCAATGGTTAACATTATTTTGGGTTAATGTGAAATGCAGTTTTTGATTGCTATAGCACATTAATTAGGTACTTATAGGTTAGAAGTATAAAAGGTGACTTTAAGAATAGTTGATGGAATGATGAGCAGGATTACTTAAATAAGCTTGCTTGGGCTTGGTGGGCTATGCCCATTGGGTCCATGAGTCAGTCATGGCCTGAAATTTGGTTCGTGACACATTTCTACTTCTCTTTTTCATTCAATCGTGAATTCCTATTCAACTAACTTATATCTTGACACATTTTTACCAAAGTTGCCTTTATCCTTTACTTGCGTAATTCTTTAGATTATAAATATCGACAACCTATTTATGACTCTAGCACATATATTAATCTTTTCTAAGGATATTTATCAAGTTCAACCATCATTTTCACACCAATAACCTAGCATAATCAACTATAAATTTACTTCCATCAAGCATTTTCTAAGTCAACATGCACCACAATTTACTTTTACATGCTGCCACAAGCACAAACAATCAATACATATATCATTTTTCCTTTCTACCTGTAATTTAGATGTTAGAATAGTTACACACCACTTAATCTATCTCAAAATCACCACGCATTCCAAGATTCTTCAACATGCATGCCTTGGGTTCCTTAGATCTTTATTGATCCTTACTACCACAAACAAAACCTCACATCATAATTGGTTCAAACTACATGCTTTCAAACAAAACATTAATTTCTACCTTTCTTACCTTGAAATCCACAAGACAAACCACCAAAATCTTTTCAAACCTCAACAATGCAATGTGGGTGGGGAGGAATACCTCTCGATTTTCTATTTTCTCCTCAAAGGTCGAGCCTCCTCCGAGCTTTTCTCTTTCATTTTCCTTTCTTGTCTTCCTTTCTTCTTTCTTCCTTTCTCTCTCCTAGGGTTCAGTTGGGATGAAAAACTGAGGTTGAGAGTTGTGGGTTTTATGAATAAAGGGGTATAAGAATGGAGAAGTAAAAAAAGAAAAAAAAGAAGAAGAAAAACTTGATTTTTATAGTGAAGAAAGGAAAATGGCATGGGAGGAAGAAGATGGAGAAGAAAATGCCTTTTAGAGAAGATAAGGATCAGCCATTGATAAGGAAGAAAACCAAGCTCATGGAAAAATTACCATTTTACCCCCCAAGTTTCTCCCTTTTTTTTAATTTAGTCCTCCCAACAATCTTTTAATTCCAATTTCCTTCTATTTTTCTTCCTTGACATGTGTGCAAACAAAATATAAAGTTTGCACTTTAACGTGGTATCAACATAATATTTAAATATATACTTAACTGCACTAGTTTTATTTAATAAAGACACGCGGGCCCCACTAACATTGATTTTCTCTGAATTCCCTCATTCTTCTTCTCCCCCACTTAGATTGATCATATACTCCTCCTTCATGACTAATTTTGAGATGAATTAAAATTTTAATATTATTTTTTCCATGATTTTCCATTTATCTCCTTGGAATCCAAAATGTCTTATTATGCCTCGATTCACTTCCAAATCACTTTTTATCTCGCTAATTCATCCTCAATAAAAATATTATTATTTAATTATTATTTTCTCGTGTGCGAAATATTTTACTCTAAAATATTCCTTTCACTTGCCACCGCTCTTTGACACTTAAATCCATGTCAATTACCCCTTCGTCTTATCGATACGGTTATGTTGACTACTGCACGGGGGTTCGGGGTATCACAATTTAGTTCAATTAATTATTAACCAAATTAGGGTAGGACATGCCTTTTCACATTTTGAATTGTCTTGCTTACCAACTTCCCATATATAGAATCTATGTAAAAGAACTCTCTACATCTTCAAACTTTTTTGATGGCTCATTAAGGTGAAGCTAAGCTACCTTGTAAATGAACTCATGATTGTGGGATCCTTAATTCGAGACTTCATGTAAGAGCTTGATTCGCACTAAAATCTTAGGTTTTGTCATTTAGACTATGTTTGATAGAAAAGAAAGATGATGAAAGAAAGAGAGTGGAAGGAAATTAGTATTTTCTTCCTTTCTTTACTTTCGTAAGAAAGAAATAGGAGGAGAGAAGGAAAATGCATGAGTTTGCACTTATTCTTTCCTTTTAAATCTAATCCTTTTAAATTGAGGGGAAGACACTTTTTCTATTTAAGTTAATCATTTTCTTTATGATGCTACCATTAATTGTCCAAATTTAGGCAAAACACAATCCTCCCTCTCATTTTCCCTTTCTTAACTACCATACATATGTCTATGACAATGACAACTCTTTTGACACAAACAATAGTATTTTAGCTATCAAAAGAAAGAATTATTAATTTTATGCTCTTGTTTTATATCTATAATTATTATGTGTAAAGGGTTAATTTATGTTTGTAATCAATGGTTTTATTTTTAATGATTTTTTGGATCAATCTTGAATAATATCTATATTAATTTTGATGTTTTATTGTGTTATCTTTTGTAAATTCTTGTTAAGATTGGTTAACGAATTTCATCTTATTAGTTCGGTTGGTGGTAACTATAAAATTATGTCAAAGCTTCTTGTAAACAAGCTTACAATAGTGTTTGGAGAGGTGATTGTCGATTATGAATTTGAATTTATTAGGGGCAGATAGATTATTGAGGTGTTATAATAGCTAATGAAATGGTTGTTTTAGCTAAGAAAAGGTTGGATGGTGGTTTAATACTTAAGGTAGACTTTTAGAAGGCTTATGGTTGTATTAGTTAGGAGCTTTTTTGTATGGCAAAACTAGATGACTTCTTAATATTAGGGTACTTAGATTTATTTAGATGGCCTTAAGTCTTAGAATTATATTTTTAAGAGCTATTTGTATGGAGTTCATCTTCACAGAGCTGTACTCAATTCTTGGGGGGAGGTTACTTGATGTAAAGTTGGAGAATTCGCTGCTACGTATTTAGGATTACCCCTTGGAGCTAATCCTAGATGAGTTAAAACTAGGAAACTAGTGTTGGATAGAGTGTAGGCTAGATTAGCTAGGTGGAAATCCAAATTATTATCCATAAAAGATAAGGTAACAATTTTAAGACTGGTGTTTGCCAATTTTTTGCTGCATTACATGTATCTTTTTTAGATCCCATAAGAGGTGATTAAGGAAATAGAGAAAATTAAAAGGAGATTTTTATGGAGTGGAGGAGGACTAAAGTCGAGGATGCATTTGGTGGATTGGGGAACCATACGTAGTTATCGTGAGCATGATAAGCTTGCTTTACATAGTTTTGAGCTTAAGAATAAAGCATTGTTAAGTAAATGGTTATGGAGATATGGGGGTGAGAAATGATGTTTGTGGAGGGAGATTACGGATGGAAAGGTTGGTGTTGATCCTTTAGCATTACTATCGAACCTTGTTGTTAATTGAAACTGCTCTACTTTGTGGTGCGATATTATAAGTCCTTTTTCCCTACTAACAAATTTTTTATACAACTAACATCTAGCTTTGGCTTTATTATGGGTGATGGCAAAGTATATCTTTTTCGAAAGATGAGTGGATTGAGGGGCATATATTAAGAGAGAGTTTTGCTAGAATGTATGCTTTTTTGGTTGTTAATCAAAAATGAAAATTGTGTCAGTATGGGAAACTGGTTGGGAATAAATGGGTATGGAATATTGAGTTGCATCAGAGAGTTTTTCAGTGGGAAGTGAGTCATAGAGATAATTGTCAGTTAACATTCTATCATGCAAGTATACGTATCAAATAGATAGTATATAAGCAAGCAGGGTATCGATCCCATAGAGAATTGATCTAAAATTTTACTAAGTACTAAAATTAGAACAATTTAATCTTATCCAAACAATCAATATCAAATAACTAAATTAATTAGCTAAAAATAACTAACCAAAATTTAAACAAAAAAATCAAAGTAATAATAGCTTGAGTAACTATTGTTGGTCCCGTTAATATGTGCTAGAGGGGGGGTGAATAGCACAATTTGGCTCTTGACAAGATGTGGAACTAATTTTCAAAACTTAAGAAAGTAAAACCAGAGTATAAGGTGCAAAACAATTTAGAGTGGTTCGGTCCAAGACCTACATCCACTACCTTGATTATCCAACCAAGGATTTTCCCAACGATTCACTAAGAATCTGGTGAAATTCACAAGCTTTCACCAAGCTTTTACAATGGCTTTTCGCAGGCTCAGCGAAAACCTTTACACTAGTTTTTCACGGGCTCAACTAAAACCCAAAGTGGTTTTCCAAGGCTCAACCACAACCTATAACATTCAAGCTTTCCCAAGCTTGAACAACCCCTTAGAGTGACTCCCTCACTCTAAGTATACAAGAAGAGAAGTTAAAGAAAGTACCTATGATCAAAAGTTGATCTAATTGGT
Source organism: Theobroma cacao (assembly GCF_053813885.1). Classification (NCBI taxonomy): domain Eukaryota; kingdom Viridiplantae; phylum Streptophyta; class Magnoliopsida; order Malvales; family Malvaceae; genus Theobroma; species Theobroma cacao. The sequence goes on along the minus strand of NC_142648.1, from coordinate 17,806,839 downwards.
ACAAGATTGAGTGCTAAATACAATGACAAATAGTAGACGTTTAAATGCAGACAAGTGCATTGAAGCTTTTCTAGTTTTTCTTCTTTCTAAAGCTCAAATCTCATTCAAGGCTTCAAAAAACTTGTTTCTAATTGTTGGAAGACCCTTTTATACTTGGAGATGCAACTCTGATGGCAGTTTATATCCGTTGGAAACTGTTGAGGATGAGTTATAGTCGTTAATCTGTCTTGTAGTGCTTTAGTTCAAATTGCAAACAAAGAGCTCTTAGTCGACTAACTTGGTTGACTAAGTTGATTCTGTTTCTGGTTTGCAGATTCTGGCAGAGGGTACTTAGTTGACTGACTTGGTTGACTAAGTTGGTTTTGTTTCTCAGACTTCTTCAACCCGTCATTCCTCCAATTTGAAATTTGGTCAACCAATGTTCTTCTTTGTTTCACTAATAAGCTTCCTCCTTGTTATTCAGTTACATCTTGTTGATTTTATCTCTCTTTTTTCTTTCAAGAATACTCTTTGAAGATTTAAGAAATTAATTTCATATATTAATTTTCTGCACACTCAAGTAAAGGAATTAGACACAAATAAATGGGAATGTTTTATTATCATAAAAAACTAATAGAGCCAACAATCTCCCCCTTTTTGATGATGACAAAACAGTCCTTAATTAACAGCATAGTGTCATTTTAAATTCATTTTAGTTTTCTACAGGAATTGAGGATTGCTCCCCTTAAGTATAAGCTCCCCCTTAGTGTGTGCATATTTTCTTATTTTGTTTCAGCCAATTTTATTCTTGTCACATAGAAAATGACATTGTACATTTAGAGTATACATATGTGCATCAATGTAGAGTGATTTGCATTCAGAATTTTTCAACTGCAAGTTTTGACAGATTTTTATCTATGTTCCAGTAGCTGTCAACAGTCAATTGATTTAAGATTGTGTCTCATTTCAATTGATATGCTATATGCTTCATCTATAACTTATTCTCATCAGACATTATCTAAACATCATCTATTCAGCATGTAAATCCAAATCAGCATATTAGCAGCAGATTTTGTTTATGACTGTCAAAATATCAAAACATCAACAGACGTTAGTTTACAGCAGTTAAATATCATAAACATATCAGCATTCGTGTTTCACATACATCCACATAAATAACAAAATTAGAGCTAAGTGTTTAAGCATCCTCAAGGCACAAATAACAGTTGATTAAAAAATATTTTGAAAATGCCCCTAGACTAGTTTTGCTTCCTATCTCCTATTTCTCTAATTTCATGCACCCTTGGTTATGCTTTCTTTCCTCTCTTAGGTTCTTGGTTCCTCTACCCTAACATTTTTTTGTTTTTAAACATTATTCTCTAGTTCCTGGTTCCTGGTTCCTGCTCCCCTAGTACCATACTTCTCCCCCTTGTTTTCAGCATCAAAAGAGGGGGATTCTACTCATCGGATGAAGCAAAGGGTGAAAATTCAGTTCCATAGAAAGGGTTAAGAGGAAACAGAAAAGGTTCTCAGAGAGGAGATGACTTATTAGGAGAGGATTCTGGAGAAGATTTGTTTGAAACATGAACTGGACTATAAGGAGAAGAGGCTAAAACTGGTTTGGACTTCTCTACCAATCTAGAAGACTTTTTTCTTTTGAGAAAGGTTGTCTTGGTTGCCATAGTCTTCTTGCCTTTGGTTGGTTGTTTTGCCTTTGTTGGTGGTGTTGTGGTGGCTTCTGGTTTCCCTGTTTTTGCCTTTAGTTTGGGAGTTGAAGCAGGTTTCTTTCCTTTTCTTACATTTGCACCATCTTTCTGAGTTGCTGTCTTGACAGTGTCTTTTTCAGCTTGTTCCTCTCTGACCATTTGAAGAAAAATGTCCATAATGGAAACTTCCTCTGAATTTGGAGAAGAGGCCTGATGTTTCTCAATTTCTACACCAACTACTTCAGTCCCTTGTTCTGAGTCATTTTTGCTTTGAGGTTCAGGGGAGGGTGATTTGGTTGGCTGTTCAACTCCTTGTGGGGAATCCTCAGTTTGCATAACAGGACTGGCAAACTTATAGGTAGAGCTTTTAGCTTGAGTGCCAGAACTTGCTGACTTTTCTACTAGCTCTGCTGAACCTTCAACACCTTGCTGTGTAGGTGCAGTGCTGGATGTGGCAGAACTGTCTAAAGCCACAGGTTCAAACGCCAAGTTTTCTTTCTCCTTCAGCTTGTTTTCCAACTCAGTGATTTTATCTTCCATTTTTTGTAGCTTCACTCCTTGGTCAGTCAGCTTACCATCAATCCTTATAAGCAAATTAAAAATCATCTCATTCAAAAATCTGGAATGAGCTTCTTCAAGTTGAGCAGGCAGACTGTGATCTTTTCTTAGGCCAGTTTTGGAGGTTTTGATAAACTTCTCTCAATCGAGCACGTACCCCATCTTAATTAAGCTGCCATAATAAATGGCTTGGTCTTTGGTTTTCAGCAGGTCCATATCATACCTTTTAGCCCATATTCTTTTCTTTTGCATAAGGGATGTAATCACATTCCCAAATGGCAGATTTATCTTATCAAGTCTGCAAGCACTTTTCATTTTCTCAATCATAAATCTCCCCATATTTAGAGACACTCCATCAAAAGCATGCTCCATCAGCCAAAGATCCTGGAGGCTGATATAGCTAAGACTTCCACTCCTCCCTTGAATATTTGCTGTAATGAAGTAATGCAGTATCTTAATCTGTAGATTGATTATTATACTTGAATTACTTTTAGAGGAGTATTTTTCTTTCCTTCTAGTGATGATCTCCCACAGTGAGGACGGATCATATTTTTCTGCAAGTTCAAATTCACCTACTCACTTTCTAAGTTCAGCAGGTTCCCTAAATCTCCAACAGTCACAACAAACTCTTTTCCATTCAAATAGACATTCAAGCCATCTTCTACATAGTCATCAAAATCTATTCATTCATTTTCTTTCAAAACAATGCCAGAGTAAAATTCTTTAACCAGTCTTGGACTATATGACCTATTCTTAAAGGTGTTGTAACCTTTAAGTTTAAGCTCATCAAAGTACTCAGATAGACTGGTATGGATTTCTACATTTCCTTAAACTCTTCCAATCAATAAATTTTTCGCAGGAGATTGGTGCATTTTCTATATTTTTGAATCTGTATTCATGCAGCTTATTTCTAAATTTCATAGAAAAAGAGAAACCGATACCTTTCTAGACTAAGGATTCTGTATCTTTCTTCTTATGTATTATCTGCTTGTTGTCTCTTAGTTTCTCGGCTATTTCCTTCACTGAGGCAAGCATAATTTTTTGTTTCTTCATATAACTTTCTATTCCAGTTTCTTCCTCCATTGGTCTTTTTCCTTTCTTCTTCTCTGATACTTCTTTACTCTGAGATGTTTTAGCCATTTTGGTTCTAGAAATTTATGAAGATCTGAGTTGGTTTTAGAGGCAACTAAGAAGATTTAGGTTTTTGTTTTTAGAGCAAAGGGTTGTAGAGGAGAGGGAAGAAGAGGTTGGCAGCAGTTATTGCTCAAAAAACTTATCATCTTCCTTTAAGAACCGCCCTACTTTTATTTCTTTATATTTTCAATTCTCCCTCTAAAATTTTGATTATTTACCTTTGGCAACTTTGCTCTATTCCTCTTTACACCCGGTAAATCAAATTTTTACCATAATTTACTCCTATTTCATTAAACTCACTGAGTCTTATTATTTAAGGATGTCAGTCCATTCTTAGTTGACTAAGAATTCCTTAGTCGACTGAATGCATTATGTTTTCAATGTGAGAGTCAAAGATTTTCTTATAATTCCTTCATATTAACCATCCCCGAATTTCTTCTAATCTCACAAAATCTATCTTCACTCAGTGGTTTGGTAAAAATGTCCGCTAATTGATGTAGAGTATTCACAAAATCTATTTTAATGTCATTTTTCACTACATGGTTTCTAATAAAATGGTGTCTAATTTCAATGTGCTTTGTCCTAGAATGTTATGCTGGATTTTTTGATATGTTGATTGCACTTGTATTATCACAGTATATCGGTACATTATGCATAGTTATTCCATAGTCTTTTAATTGTTACTTGATCTAAAGGATTTATGCTCAGTAGCTACCTAATGATACATATTCAGCCTCTACTGTAGATAGTGCTACTGAGTTTTGCTTCTTGCTGGACCAAGACACAAGCATTCTTCCTAGAAATTGGCATGTTCCACTAGTGCTTTTCCTATCAGTTCTGTTACCAGCAAAGTCAACATTTGAATATCCAACTAAGCTAAGAGTTGAGTTTCTAGAGTACCATATTCCTAGTTCTTGAGTGTTTATGAGGTATTTAAAAATTCTCTTAACAACTGTTAGGTGTGATTCTTTAGGCTGTGACTAAAATCTAGCACACAAGCACACACAAAACTGAATGTCTGGTCTACTTGCTGTTAAGTAAAGAAGAGAGCTGATCATACCTCTATAGAGCTTTTGATCTACATCTTTACCTTTTTCATCTAAATCAAGTTTGGTGGATGGACTCATTAGTGTGGAAATTGATTTCAGCTTTAGCATATCGAACTTCTTAAGCATATCATAAGTATATCTTTCTTGGTTGATGAAGATTCCTTCCTCACTTTGTTTGATTTGAAGACCGAGGAAGTACTTCAACTCTCTAATCATGCTCATCTCAAATTCACCCTGCATTTCCTTTGCAAAGTTCTTGCATAAAGCTTCATTAGTTGCACCAAATATAATATCATCCACATATATTTGCACAACAATTAAATTATTTAGATATCTCTTAATGAACAATGTAGTATCGATGCTACCTTTATCATATCCTTTTTCAACTAGAAATTTTGAAAGCCTCTCATACCAAGCTCTAGGAGCTTGTTTCAATCCATACAATGCTTTGTGAAGCTTAAAGACATGATCAAATATTTCAAAATCTTCAAAACCAGGTGGTTGTTCTACAAAAACTTCCTCTTGAATTAATCCATTTAAGAATGCACTTTTTACATCCATTTGGTACAACTTAAAATTTATGAAGCATGCAAAAGCTAGCAACAACCTTATGGCTTCAATCCTAGCTACGAGAGCAAAGGTTTCATCATAATCTATTCCTTCTTCTTGGTTGTATCCTTTTGCTACCAGCCTAGCTTTGTTTCTAACTACATTTCCTTGCTCATCTACTTTATTTCTAAATACCCACTTAGTACCAACAATAGAGTGATTTAAAGCTCTAAGTAACAATGACCATACATGATTCCTAGTGAATTGATCAAGTTCTTCTTACATGGCCATTATCCAACTTTCCTCCATTTCAACTTCTTCAAAGTTTTTAGGTTTAATTTGAGATATAAAGGCTGAAAACTCACAAGTTTCTCTAGTTGCATTCCTAGTTCTAACTCTTTGTGAAATGTCACCTATTATTTGGTTTTGTGGGTGGTCTCTTACAAATCTCCAACTCCTTGGTAGATCATCATGCTGATTTTCTGCTCTTTGCAAATTTTCTAGAAATGGAGTTTCATTTTCTCTTCTAGATGAGCTTTCTTCATTATTTTTATTATTCTCTAAGCTCATTTCTTCCATTTGTTTTTCTAGGATTTCAATATCATCATCATCATCATGAATTTCTTTTTGTGAAGCATTTGACTCATCAAAAACTACATGGACTGATTCTTCAACGGTTAGGGTCCTTTTGTTAAAAACCCTATAAGCCTTTGAGTTTAATGCATATCCTAAAAATATTGCTTCATCACTATTTGCATCAAACTTCGCTAGGGGCTGTTTTCCATTGTTCAATACAAAGCATTTACAGCAAAAACTCCTAAGGTGAGAAATATTTGGTTTCTTACCTTTGTAAAGTTCATATGGAGTCTTTGAAATCAAGGGTCTTATTGAGACTCTATTAAGAATATAAGCTACTGTATTTACTGCCTCAACCCAAAGATATTTAAGTAGGTTGTTCTCACATAACATGGTCCTAGCCATTTCTTTTAATGTTCTGTTTTTCCTCTCTACAACTCCATTTTGCTGGGGTGTTCTAGGTGTAGAAAAATTGTGATCCAACCCCTTTTCATTGCAAAATTTTTCAAACTCATCATTCTCAAATTCTCTTCCATGATCACTCCTTATGCTAACTATGGCTAGTCCTTTTTCATTTTCTACTTTCTTACAATAACTTAAGAATGCTTGTAGAGCATCATTCTTATGAGCAAGGAAGTATACCCAAGTATATCTAGAATAGTTAACAACTATTACAAAGCCATAACATTTACCTCCTAAGCTAGGTGTGCTTTTTGGACCAAATAGATCAATGTGCAACAATTCAAGAGGTCTCAATGTTGACACTATTTTCTTAGTCTTAAAGGATGTTCTAACTTGTTTTTCTAGTTGACAAGCATCACATGTCCTATCTTTTTCAAATTTCAATTTCGGCAGTCCAACAACAAGATTTTTCTTTATTAATTTAGACATAGTATGCATGCTCACATGTCCTAATCTTTTATGCCATAACCAGCTATCATTCTAAGCATTTGCAACAAGACATACTTCACCATTCACATCAAGGTCTTCAAGAAAAATTACATACATGTTCTTCAACCTTTTTCCTTTAAATGAGATTTTATTTGTACTCATATCAATCACTTCACACTTAGTTGAATCAAAACATACTTTAAATCCTTTATCACATAATTGACTAATACTTAGTAGATTATGCTTTAAGCCTTTAACTAGCAACACATGACTAATTTGAGTTTGGGAACTCTTACCAACCGTACCTATACCATGTATTATGCCTATTGAATCATCTCCAAAGGATACGATTCCTCCCTTTCTCTTATCCAATTGAGCAAACAGCATTTCATGTCTTGTCATGTGCCGTGAACAGCCACTATCCAAGTACCAAGGCTATTTCTTCTTGAGTTGACCTCTTGAACATGTCTCTTTTAAGTCCAGCTCAACCTACAAAATAGAATTTCAATTTTTCTTTATAGGTACCCATACTTTAATGGGTCCTTGAGTGTTAAAGCAACAAAGGATCCCTTAGGAACCCAAATTTTCTTAACTATCTGCACTTTTCTTTTCTTAAAACAATCATATGACAAATGACCATGTTTACTACAATTATAACATCTAGGTAATGCTTTAGCTAAATATTTAATGTGGTATGCATATCTTTTTGAAGATTCATTTTTGAAACATTTAAGAGCTGTTTTTCATCAAGAGTTATTTGCAAGGCTTCAGACTTGTTTTCCAGCTCTTGTATTAAAAACTCAAAGTCTATTTTTGAGTGTTCTAACTCAACTTGCAAAATATTTCTTTGCTCAAAAACAGAGGTGAACTCTTGTTTGATTTGTTCCAAATCATTTTCAAGTAATGCAGCCTTTTTCTTCAATGATTTGTATTTTGAAAAAAGTTTTTCAAATTCATCATAAAGGCATTCATATTTATCCTGTTAATCATTATAAGAATTAATGCAAGGGGATGAGGATACCTTTGATTCATCCTCTTGTGCCATTAAACAGATGTTTGCTCTTTCCTTAGATTTTTCATCATCAGTTTCAGAGCTTGATGTGTCACTGTCCGACCATGCAGCAGCCGCCATTGCTTTCTTGGATCTCTTATTTTTCATGGGTTTTCATCTTTCAGCAATGGACATTGGGACTTGAAGTGACCAGGTTTCTTGCATTTGTAGCAAATCATCTTCTCATTTTTGTTGGAGTCATTTTTGTTCCTTATTTTCCATGAAGTACCTTGGTCTTTCTTGAAACCTCTTCTAGTTAGCCTTCGATTTCTTCTGCTCATTAGTTTTCTGAATTTTCTTGCAACTAGAGCTAAATCTTCATCATCATCATAGGAAAGCTCTTCCAGCTCTTCTACATGAATGCTAGCTTTAAGTGCAATGCTCTTTTTCTTTTCCTTTGCTTCCCTTCAGTCTTTTTTTTTTCTTCCTTAAGCTCCAGCTTATGAGTGAGAAGAGAACCACATATCTCATTGAAAGTGATGATGTTCAGATCTTTAGCCTCTCTAATGGTAGTCACTTTTGGTTTTCAAGATTTTGGTAGGCATCTAAGTAGTCTCTTAACTAATTCATGTTCAGGGATAGGCTTGCCTAGCTGACTTAATTTATTTGTAATGTTTGTAAACCTATCAAAAATGCTGGTGATGTCTTGACCAGGCTCTATTTTGAACATTTCATAACTATGTGTTAAAGAGCAATTTTGGACTCCTTTACTTGAAAAGTCTCTTCATGGAATATTCTAAGTTTTTCCCACACTTGTTTAGCTGTTGTATAGCTTGAGACTTTGTTAAATTCAGTGGGGGTTAAGGCACAATGTAATGTGTTGATGGCCTTAAAATTTATTTGAACTTTCTTAGTTTCAACCTCAATTCATTCAAACCTTAGCTTGGGCATCAACTCATTTGTTACTGCATTCACGGTTGAGGGCATAAAGGGTCCATTAGTTATGACATCCCACATTTCATAATCTATAGCCCTAATATAAATTGACATTCTAGTACTCCAATAAGGGTAATTAGATTCATCAAACAGAGGTGGTCAGTTTGTTGATTGTCACTCAGCAACTATGGTTTTTTGTTGAGCCATTTGGATCCTCCCAAAAGATGTTAAGCCTTAAAAACAAGGAACTAGCTCTGATACCAATTGTTGATCCCGTTAATATGTACTAAAAGGGGGGTGAATAGCACAATTTGGCGCTTGACAAAATGTGGAACTAATTTCCAGAACTTCAGAAAGTAAAAACAGAGTATAAGGTGCACAACAATTTAGAGTGGATCGGTCCAAGACCTACATCCACTACCTTGATTATCTAACTAAGGATTTTCCCAACAATTCACTAAGAATCTGATGAAATTCACAAGCTTTCACCAAGCTTTTACAATGGCTTTTTGCAGGCTCAGCCAAAACCTTTACACTAGTTTTTCACAGGCTCAACTAAAACCCAAAGTGGTTTTCCAAGGCTCAACCACAGTCTATAACATTCAAGCTTTCCCAAGCTTGAGCAACCCCTTAGAGTGACACACTCACTCTAACTATACAAGAAGAGAAGTTAAAGAAAGTACCTATGATCATAAGTTAATCTTATTGGTAGAAGATTGAGTGTTAAATACAATGACAAAGAGTAGGCGTTTAAGTGCAAACAAGTGCAGTGAAACTCTTCTGGTTTTTCTTTTTTCTAAAGCTCAAATCTCATTCAAAGCTTCAAAAAACTTTTTTCTCATTGTTGGAAGACCCTTTTATACTTGGAGATGCAACTCTGATGGCAGTTTATATATGTTGGAAACAGTTGAGGATGAATTCTAGTTGTTAATCTGTCTTGTAGTGCTCTGGTTCAAATTGCAGACAGAGAGCTCTTAGTCGACTAACTTCGTTGACTAAGTTGATTTTGTTTCTGGTTTGCAGATTCTGGCAGAGAGCACTTAGTTGACTGACTTGGGTAACTAAGCTGGTTCTGTTTCTCAAACTTCTTCAACTCGTCATTTCTTCAATTTGAAATTTGGTCAACCAATGTTCTTCTTTGTTTCACCAATAAGCTTCTTCCTTGTTATTCAGTTAAGTCTTGTTGATTTTATCTCTCTCTTTTCTTTCAAGAATACTCTTTGAAGATTTAAGAAATTAATTTCATATATTAATTTTCTGCACACTCAAGTAAAGGAATTAGACACAAATAAATGAGAATGTTTTATTATCATCAAAAACTAATGAAGCCAACAACTATTAAATTAAACAAGCCTAGGATTACAATATCCCTCACACTTCATCTAAATCTTAACTCTTTTTCTTAACTTATTTCAATGGGTTGAATTGTTAACCTGGAGTTCTCAATTGTTTATAAAGGTCTCCTGACTCATCTTATAAACTTATCTATTTTAACAAAAACACTATATCTCTATGTGAATTGAAATTAAAATAGACTCATTAAGTTCAGGTTCTAATCTGGTTGCATATGGCCTATAGATATATCCCTATCCTATACGCAAATCAATTAATATGATCATATGCTATCCCAATTTTAGTCTACACTAAACTCCTTTTCCCAAGTTTGTTTAGATTCCTAAATCAATTTAATTAGTAATCAGGCAATTAAAAGCATTAAGAACAAATTGGAATAAACAATTCTAATCCCATTAAGATAAGCAAGAAAGAGATTAAAAATTTAGATTGCATGTAATTTCAATTGCAATCCCAGAAAAATAGTTTAGTTCATAATATCTAATAAAAACTTCATCCAATGAAAATTAGCCATTGATCCAAGTTAAAGAAAATAAGGAAAACACAAAAGTAGAGAGAGAAAACTAATAGTTGAAGCTTTGTGATCTTGATTCTCCCTCCAATTCTCTTGCTTTCTTGCTTTGTTTTTGGCTTTTTTTCTTTAGAGAAATTGCTTGTTACCTCTTCCGAAAAACCTCTAAAAAAGGCCTCTTAAATAGCCTCCAAAAGCCCTAGCTTCCAAAATCCTGTATGCTTGTTATTTTGGAAAATACGGTGAGCGTCGTGGCTCTCATTTTCCAGAGCCGAGGCTCTCAAAGGTTCTGCTCAATTTTGTTCTTCTAGTGCAGTACTTTCAATTCGACAAAGATTTTGACCACCTTTCGATCAAAACTAGAAAAAGTGGTAATATGAAAGTTGTCACCCTACCTCTTACTTTCTAATGGTTTAAAAATCATGTCATTTGGACTTCTGTAGTGGGAGATATGCTTGAAAAACAAAAATATATGCAAATAGAGCACCAGTCCATTATGCACCTTTCTTCACCAATTGAAATTATTTTTGATCCTACTCTTACAAAAACATAAAAATAAATAAAAATAGCATAAAACTACATTATTAACTTAAGATAAAAATTTAAACATAAATTAAACTAAACTAATAAAATAAATAAAAACACCAAAATCCGATCCTAAATCTAATCTAACTTTGATTAATTAGGTATTTAATCTTCTATTAAATATATGTATTTGATGCACTATCAAATACGCCCAAACTTGAATCTTTGCTTGCCCCCAAGTAAAAAGGAAAAACTAAAAACAAAACAACTAGTTAGAGATGCAATTCACCAAAGCATGAATTCCCCATTTTTTTTTTCTCAAAAATTATCCCACAATTTTGACTCAAGGTGAAACATAGATACTCATTAAATTTATGCTCAATTCAACTGCAAGTTCATTCTCAAATGGATTTCACAATATTTATGTATGTTTGAATGATCTTTTTAGAAAGAATATCATACAATCCAAATAAGATTATGCCAATGCAAAATTTAGCTAAGTACTAGAATTCCATAGGTTTGCTTTTCATCTCTCTCTCCATTAATCTAGACTAAGAATTATTTAAAGATCAATAGGTCTTTATTAAGCTCATAATGTAAAGCTAGGGTCAAGGCATGATAAAGGATATAATGTGACTCAATATCACCCTAAGCATGTAAATATTTTAGGACCTATAGAGCTTTATTTTCCTTTACCAAGTACACCATTTTCAGTAATTTTTTCTTTTTGTTCAACACTTCTTCTTTTTCTCTTTTTTTTTTCTTATCACAATTCCACACCCCCAAACTTATTTCTTTTTTTATTGAAGGTAGTGGGGTGAATTCTAACAATTTTTGAAATTTTTTTTAGCAACTCCACCTTTTTATCTTTTTCAACATTTAGCTCAATCTATATTTTCTAAAACAATATATATGCTTAGGAGTGAGGGTTGAAAAATTGGAATTTTGTCTTAAGGCTAAGGTTATTATCATGTGGTTAAACAAAGAAAGGGGAAATTAAGCTCAAAGGGGTATACTAGGGATAAAAGTTTAACAAGGTTAGCTTGAAAGGATCAAACGGTCCAAAAATGGCCTAAATCATGTCCCATCCTAAGTGTTATCTAGAATTTCGCCTCGAGAGAGAATCAAACAAATTCAAGAATCCTTGACTTCACTATACTTTTTATCAACATAAACTTCCTCTGATTCACATGATAATTCTAAGTAAAAGATTTATTATACAAATGATTGGAAATCGCATTCTACAATGAAACTAACAAAAGAATTTCACAATCACTCAATTCATGTCTATATCAAACCAAGAATCAAAATAGCAAGATAATCAAAATATCATTCTAGGATTATTAATATCATGGCATAGGCAATTTTGATCTCAAGCATTGCTATAATAAATCCTAAAAACAAAAAAAAAATTACAAAAATAAACTAACCTAAAAACATCACAAAAACTACTAACAATAAAACCCTCCCTTAAACTTAAATTGCACGTTGTCCTCAATGTGAAAAGCTAAAAAAAATAACATTAAACTCCCTTATCAATGGTGGCAGTGCCTTGAAAGCTCTAATTTTCTTTCTCCTTATCTTTGTGCTTTTTAAACCTACATACATAACAAAACAAGCTAGGGAAAGGTTATAACTAGCTATTTACATAAAAAAACAAAAAGTACCTAAAATAACAACTAAATCCAAAAGGATATAACTTGGGTTGCTCCTAAAAAGTGCTTCTTCATAGTCACTAGCTTGACGTTGGTTGAGGTCTTCATTCACCCTTTAAGGAGGTTGGAGTTTGCATGGAAAAAGCTTGAGGTGTGAAAGTAGTTTCCTCCTAAGATGAGGTTGTAATGGCTTTAATTCAAGATTTGGTGCTTGCTCAACCCACCATGGTGGAATAGGGTGACTTTTACCCAACTTCTCAAATTGAGTTCTTCTTGGATAGTGCACTTTTGGTGTAGCCTTCAAAACATATGCAACATTTGTAAGTCCTTCATTTTGGTCTTTGGTTGTTGCAAAACAAGCTTCAAGGAGTTTCTTTGGATTTTCCATATCAACAGCCTCATTAGGTAGCTTATCAACTGTATCTAAAAAAAGAATAAAAGGCACATATGGCTTGACTTGTGGTGGTTTAGATATTTCCTCTTCTTGCTTAATTTTTTCATCTTGAACTTCATTGCTGGAAGTATTACTTTCATCTACTTTATCTTCATCATCTGCCACATTCTTGCCATTTACCTCATCAAGATGCTTACCATATTCTTCTTTTCTAGGATTTAGCTCAATGTAATTTGGTAAAATTTCTTGAGGCCTATTGTTGATGTAATTAACAAGTTGGCCCAATTGAGTCTCAAGATTTTGGATTGATTTTGCTTGATTTTAAATGATGGCATCATTCTTTGTCATGAATTGCATCAACATATCCTCCAAAGTTAGCTTCTTCTCAAGAATAGGGGCTCTAACTTGTGATTGGAAATCATGCTGAAAAATAGGTTTTGATGAATATGTAGGACCCTGATCATAACTCCATAAAAAATTTGAGTGATTCCACCATGAGTTGTAACTGTTGGAGTATGAATTGTTTTGTTGCCCATTGAAGCTTTCATCAAATTGCATTGTTTCATAATAGGTTGGACAAGAATCACTTGAATGCCTATCTCCACAAAGCTCGCATGCCACAAAAGGACCTTGAAAAACATTAACACCTCAAGGGCCAATTTTTTTAGACAGAGCATCTACTTTAGTGGCCAAAGCGCTGATAGCCAATTCATAATCACTAGCAACCCTCCTAGGCATAAATTGTTCAGATGTCTACTGATAGTTACAATAATTCATCACCTCAACCAAAAGTACCTGAAAATAAAAAAATTTTGAATTAAGACTAAATTTACTTGGTATTAGTATTAGTAAAAATTCTAGAAAGAATTTCCCAGCAATAGCGCTAAAAACTTGTCAGTTAAAATTCTACTACGCAAGTATACGTATCGAATAGATAATATATAAGCAAGTAGAGTATCGATCCCATAGAGAATTGATCTAAAATTTTACTAAGTATTGAAAATTAGAACAATTTAATCTTATCCAAAAAATCAATATCAAATAACTAAATTAATTAATTAAAAATAATTAACCAAAATTTAAACTGAAAAAAGAAAAATCAAAGTAACAATAACTTAAGTAACTATCAAATCAAATAATTCTAGGATTACAGTATCCCTCACACTTCATCTAAATCTTAACTCTCTTTCTTAACTTATTTGAATGGGTTTAATTATTAACCTAGAGTCCTCAATTATTTATAAGGGTCTCCCAACTCATCTTATAAAAATATCTATTTTAACCAAAACACTATATCCCCCTATGTGATTTGAAATTAAAATAGACTCATTAAGTTCAAGCTCTAATTTGGCTAAATATGGCCTATAGGTATATCCCTATCCTATACGCAAATAAATTAATATGATCATATGCTATCCCAATTTTAGTCTACACTAAACTCCCTTTCCCAAGTTTGTTTAAGTTCCTAAATCAATTTAATTGGTCATCAGGCAATTAAAAGTGTTAAGAACAAATTAGAATAAATAATTGTAATCCCATTAACAATAAGCAAGAAAGAGATTAAAATTTTAGATTACAAGTGAGTTCAATTGCAATCCTAGAACAATAGTTTAGTTCATAATATCTAATACAAACTTCATCCAAAGAAAATTAGCCATTGATCCAAGTCAAAGAAAATAAGAAAAACACAAAAGTAGAGAGAGAAAACTAATAGTTGAAGCTTTGTGATGTTGATTTTCCCTCAAATTCTCTTACTTTCTTGCTTTATTTTTGGCTTTTTTTCCCTAGAGAAATTGCTTACTGCCTTCTCCCAAAAGCCTTTGAAAAAGGTCTTTTAAATAGCCTCTAAAAGCCCTAGCTTCCAAAATATTGTCAGCTTGTTATTTTTGAAAAATGCGGTGAGTGCCGCGGCTCTCATTTTCCAGAGCCGCGGCTCTTAAAGGTTCTACTCAATTTTGTTCTTCTAGTGCAGTGCTTTCAATTTGATAAAGATTTTGACCACTTTTTGATCAGAACTGGGCAAAGTGGTACACATCAAAGTTGTCGCCCTACTTCTTAGCTTTCTAACGGTCTAAAAATTATGTCATTTGGACTTCTAGAGTGGGAGATATACTTGAAAGACCAAAACATATGCAATCAAAGCACCAGTCCATTATGCACCTTTCTTTTCCAATTGAAATTATTTTTTATCCTACTCGTACAAAAACATAAAAATAAATAGAAATAACATAAAAATAACATTATTAACTTAAAATTAACATTGAAACATAAATTAAACTAAACTAATAAAATAAATAAAAACACCTAAATCTGATCCTAAATCTAGTTTAACTTAGACTAATTAGGCTTTTAATCTCCTATTAAATATATGTATTTGATGCACTCATCAATAATCTTTTTAGCTTACTTAATGAGTGTCCATTGGGTAATAGTTTGAAAGATAAGCTAGTGTCCAAACATGAAACTAGTGCAAAATTTTCTACAAAATAAGGCAATGTTGAAAAAGAGTAACGAGAGTGATGAAGTGTGGAATATAGTTTAAAGTAGAGATTTTTAGATGGCAATAAGGTTGTAGTGAAATGTGAATTAATTAAGAGAGGGTTATTGAGTTTGAGCATGATTATGTGTGTTTTATGCAATGCAAAGTTAAATAGTGTTGAGCATTTGGTTTTTACTTGTTATGACACTTGGAAATTATTGGGGTTGTGGTTCAACTTATGTGGTTTCTAATGGTCGTCTCCAAGGGATGCTATGACCTTTCTACTTGCTTTTGAATAAGGTTTTGATCAAAAAAACAAGAAGAGAGTTAATGGACATGTCTTTTTTTTTTTTTTATTAGTGTGTGTGGTTAACTAAGAATGAGATAGTATTTAGAGGGAAGCTTTGAGCACTTGATCAAGTATTTGGTTTAGAAAAGGTGCATGTAGCTTATTGGGCTTGTGGTAGATGGCTTGGAATTGCTACCTTATTTATGGATAGTTGGCTATGTTCAAATGTTACAAAAGTACCTGGAACAAAACTTAAACTTGAGGGGTGGATGAAATTTAATGTTGATGGATCTACTAAGGGGATTATGGGGAGGCTAGTATCAATGGGGTTATGAGGAATGATTTCTTTAAAATTATGGTTATGTTTTCAAAATCTATAAAGGTACATGAAGCAAACTTTTCAAAACTTACGGTAGTACTTGAAGCATTTATCATCTTTGAATCTGCTAAATGGTAGCCTTCCCATTCCTTGATAGTGAAAGTGATTTTGCTAATGTTTCTAAATGCGTTAGAGATGCGAATAGAGCGCCATGAAAATATTGACAGTGGATTCTTATAATAGACTCTTTAAAAATAAAAATTGAAGAATTGGAATGTTATTTGTATGTTGTGAAGTGCAAATGAGGTTGTTGACCAATTGGCTAAAGATTGGGTGTTATTAGAGAATGATTTTATTCATATTTCTCGTTAAGGATGGTGCTTTCATTTCTTTTGAGATTTAATTTGAATAGGAATTTGCTACTCTTGTACATGTGCTACTAGTTTATTTTCTCAATTTTTAGGAGGTGTTGGTAAATGCTAATGACAAGGTTCTCAACTTTTATAATTAAGCTATCATTGAACCAATTACTCAAAATATTTATGGTATGTGGCTACGTGCTTGGTTGTAAGTAGTGCTGCTTTCTAGCAAGGAAGGTGATTATAGTGGTTTATGTTGTATTCAACTCTGGTAATTGGTGGTTGTGTTCATTAATTTAATATTTCGGGTATTGAAATTTTAATGGTTACTATGCTATCTTTGGTTTAACATTTTAATCATAGACTTCATTTTTGTAATGAGGATACCCCTTTCATTATATTAATGAATAACTTTAAAAAAAAAATAATTGAATTTGACTAATGTTTAATTGTTTTATTAAGTTTTCATAGTTTTTCATCATTTTTTAATAACTTTTAACAAAAATTTTCAACAACATTTTTGAAAAAAAAGGATTAAAACTCTCACATATAAAAAATGTTTAAACATAAAAATTCAACTAGTTCAATTAGGATTACTTGATATTGTTAAACATTTTATGATAGTTAATTGGATTTTGAGAATATTGGAATTAAAAAGACTATAATCAACTCAAAAGAACTAACATTACATTCAAAGGACTTAACTTTACATTCAACGAAGCAAAGAGAAATGAACCTATTATATTTATTGGTACTTAAGGAGAGAGAGAGAGAGGTGTTGCTAACATATTGATTTTAGGTGTTGGTGGCTTTTGGCAATTTGCAAAGAATCGGTGATGAGGTAAAGGTGATGATGGGAAGAACAGAGGTTAATTTATTTCTTCAAGTCGTTGATAAGCTTGCTGATTCAGGTGAATCAGTGGTTTTCTAGTGGCTTTTGGCAAATATTTCGATGGTGGGCTAATGGTGGTGGAGGGGGATTGTTTAATCGTGGAGTAGGGTTTTTTTGGTTATGAGGCAGATGAGGCAGGAATTATGGGGCTCAGGGGAAACGAGGGCAAAACAAATATACAAGAATGCCAAATTTTAAATTTAATAATATAAAAAAACTTAAAATAATATATTTTTTATAAAAAAGTAAAGCTTTTATTATCCATAAGAGATAGGGTAACAATTTTATGATTGGTGTTTATCAACTTGCCGTTGCATTACATGTCTTTTTTACAGATCCCACAAGGGGTGATTAAGGAAATAGAGAAAATTAAGAAGAGATTTCTATGGAGTGGAGGAGGACCAAAGTCGAGGATGCATTTGGTGGATTGGGGAACCATATGTGTTTATTGTGAGAATAATGGGCTTGGTTTACTTAGTTATGAGCTTCAGAATAAAGCATTGTTAGGTAAATGGTTGCGGAGCTATGGGGATGAGAAAGGATGTTTGTAGAGAGCGATCGTGGATGGAAAGGTTGGCGTTGATCCTTTAGCATTACTATTGAACCTTGTTGTCAATCGAAACTACTTTACTTTGTAAAGCGATATTATAAGTCCCTTTTCCTTATTAACAAAATTTTCATACAACTAACGTCAGGCTTTGGATTTATTATGGGTGATGGAAAAGTATATCGTTTTGGGAAGATGAATGGATTGAAAGGCATATATTAAGAGAGAGTTTTGATAAAATGTATGCTCTTTTGGTTAGTCAAAAAGGAAATTGTGTGAGTATGGGAAACTGGTTGGGAATAAATGGGTATGGAATATTGTGTTACATCAAAGACTTTTTCAATGGGAAATAAGTCATAGAGATAATCTTTTTAGCTTACTTATTGAGTGTCCATTGGGTAATAGTTTGAAAGCTAAGCTAGTGTGCAAACATGAAACTAGTGCAAAATTTTCTGCAAAATAAGGAAGTGCTGAAAGAGAGTAATGAGAGTGATGAAGTGAGAAATATAGTTTAGAGTGGGTAAATACCACATGAAGTAGAGATTTTTAGATGGCGTTAAGGTTACAGTGAAATGTGAATTAATTAAGAGAAGGTTATTGAGTATGAGCATGATTATGTGTGTTCTATGTAATGCAAAGTTAAATAGTGTTGAGCATTTGGTTTTTACTTGTTGTGAGACTTGGAAATAATAGGGGTTGTGGTTCAGCTTATGTAGTTTCTAATGGTCATCTCTGAAGAATGCTAGGACTTTTCTATTTGCATTGGAAGGTGGCTTTGTTTAAAGAGGGAGGAAGAGAGATGTGGGACATGATTTTTTTTTTTTTTACATTATTCAGTGTGTGTGTGGTTGATTAGGAATGAGATACTATTTAAAAATAACCTTTGGGAAGTTGAGCAAGCATTTGGTTTAGTAAGGTGCATGTATTGGACATGTGCTAGATGGCTTGGAATTGCTATCTTTATTGTTGATATTTAGCTATGTCCAAATTTTACGAAAGTACCTAGACAAATACTTAAACCTTTTATTGTTATTGATTGGGTTGCTCATCCTGAAGAGTGGATGAAATTTAACGTTGATGGATCTACTAGGGAGAAGACAGGGAGGTAGGTATCAATAGTGTCACGCCCCAAACCCAAGACATGACAAACGCCGCATAACTGTAAGATATAATCCCACAGACATGCAAGGCTCTAAAACATATATTTTTTACCAATTACTAAAAGAGACTGATGTACTTAAGGAATATAGTATTCATAAAACTAAATCTGTCGATAGAAATTTCAAAGATCATAATTCGATAATATTAAGAATTAAATCTTCAAAACCATAAGGCTACTATGTCAAGATAAAAGTCTAAATACTAATTATGATAGTTCGATGTTCATAATATTTAAATAAATCCTAGACAATTTAAATGCTACTATAGTAAACGTCACTCCCCCAAATTCTCGCGTGGTTGACCAACTCACAACTTCAAAAAAATTTGAAGAAAAGAGTGAGTCCAACTACTCAGCAAGTAACTAACATCCCTTCAACCGGGTTAAGCATGCTTAAAACATTTAGGCGAAATATCATTTATAAATGCTAAGAAAAAATATTAGGTAATCTTATTCAGAATCATATACTTCAAATTTTTACATTCAAATAACAGAACAAATATATTCACAATATTTAAATTTCAATGGTCTCCTATAACATGCCATGACCACACTTAACCCCTGTAGCATAGGTCAGAAATAGAACCACAATTAACCCTGGTGGCACGGGTCAGAAGCATATCAAAAGCAACCATTGGCTACACTGAACAAATATCAGAAATACCACTATTCTGTAACCGGTGGTGTGGTTAAGAGATCGATCTCTAATCACAGAATACATGTCAACATGGCCAACATTTATTCCCCATTGGCAGGATCAGAGCATAGCCATACTAGGAGGCAAAACAGAAATATATATATTTTTAGATTATTCGAAGTTCATAAAACAATAAATCAAATTTCTCAAGCATATCTCATACACCTCAAAAGCATATTCGTTTTAGACTAAATATTTATGTTTATATTCGGGAAAACATATAAGCATACATTATACAAAGTCATGAACAAATTTGAAAATTAGAAATCACGTTTTGCATAAACCACATTATAAGTCCAACATATAAACTCATATACATATATATTTTGCATGCTCAACCCGATTTTAATAAATCATAGGACAAAATATTATATCTCATGTACAAATTTAGATTGAGGCTAATTTTTAAGGCGTGAAAACAATGAAGGGATATCGTCCCTTACTTGATGTTGTTAATCTCACTTTCAAGTAGCAAAGTAGAGAATCCTCCTAATAGCCTAATATTGCAAGAAACACATATAAAAATCAAAACTGAATTTGCAACCAGATCCTATAAGGTGACTTTTTGTTGACCATCCTAAACACTTAGGGTGTGTACTGATCTCTAGTACAATTTAGGAACATTTTCAATTAATAAGGTAATATTTTATTATATATATTTTTGAATTAATAAATTTTTCAAAAAAGTTGAGAATTAAACTTAAATCATAAAATCAGTAAGGATTTTAAATTTTAGATAGAAAGATAAAGCGAATTTTATTCATAAAAATCATATTTAAAATTTTTCATAAATTTTTGATATTTTAATAACGTTTACTAATTTAACAAATAAATTTATAAAATATAAATATATATACTTTTAGATATGAAAATATAGTAGAAATCACAAATCCAATATTTATGAAGTTTACAATAGAATTTATCATATATTAATTAAAATTGAATTTTTAAAAAATTAAAAAAAAATTTCTATTTTATGAAATTTTCAGAATCTAGATGGCCATTTGGCCTACTTTGAGCTTTTGTAACTTTTAACCCCTAATAATTTCTAATGACGAAATCAAACACCAATATGAAGTATTCATATCATACTACATCACTAAAATTTGTTTCCATTAAAAAGAACAAAAAATTCTTAAATTTCGAAAGCTAAAATTCTCAAAATCGTCACAAAAATACCCAGATTTCTGGGTTTCCAATATCAACGAGCCTACTTTAAGGCTTAAATTCTCTTAACACAGGAAGCCTCTAACCGAGTCATTGATGCCAAATTAAACATCTCATTTCATACTACAAAAGCCCTAAAAGAAATGACCAAAAATGTTACCAAAATATGGAATTCCGGTGACCCAAAGTTGGGTTATCAAAACAGTTGAAAACCAGGTTTTTAATTAACTTCAAAAATTCGTATCTTCCTAACCACAAGGCCAAACTAGATGCTACAAAAACCATTGGAAAAATCTTTTCAAGACCTTTCCATTGGTACCCATCATGCCACCGGAAAGTCATCGAAAAGGTGCCAAATTTGAAAAAAAGAAGGTAAGGAAATACAAATAATTTAGGGCTTTTTGTTCCCAAACTATGAAAATTTAATCCCAAACATAACTTAATCGGCAATCTCTTGAATACTTTTCCCTGTCCTCTGTCTTTCTTTTTCCCTAGTATCAAGCTCTTCTGACTGCCTATTGTTTAAGTCTGATGAAAAAACTGACATGAGTTCCTGTCTGTTCTTTTAAAACTTGTAAACTACCTAACCCCACTAACTTAAACGTGATAAATAAACTGGCCTTAACACCACTAACTTAAACGTGATAATAAAACTGACTTTAATTAAACTTCTTCATTTACTTAAAGACCCTTTCTTTTATTTTTTTAATTATTAAGGCATCCAAGGTCCTAAATGCAAATAAATAAAATTTTAAAAAATATCTACTTATTATCTTTATAAAACTATAGCTTAATAAATTTAAAATTTTTTTATAGTAAATACTTTGTGAGGGGTATTACACCCTCCCTTCCTTAAAAAGGAGTTTAGTCCCTTAAACTCATACCTTGGTTCTCAAAAAGGTGGGGATACTTCTCTTTGATATTTTCTTCCAAATCCCAAGTTGCTTCTCATTCTGTATGATTACTCCATTGGACCTTAACATAAGGAATAGTCCACCTTTTTAGAACTTGCTCCTTTCTATCCATAATACGTATAGGATGCTCATTATAGGACAAATCTTTTCTAAGTCTCAAAGGAGCTAACTCCACCACATGACTAGGATCTGGAACATATTTTCTCAACAAA
Source organism: Theobroma cacao (assembly GCF_053813885.1). Classification (NCBI taxonomy): domain Eukaryota; kingdom Viridiplantae; phylum Streptophyta; class Magnoliopsida; order Malvales; family Malvaceae; genus Theobroma; species Theobroma cacao. Next base: position 17,784,998 of record NC_142648.1, on the reverse strand, counting down.
GAAATATAAAACACATTATGCACTCTCGTTAGAGCAGGTGGAACTGCCAACCTATAAGCCACATCACCAACCTTATCCAAAATCTCAAACGGACCCACATAACGAGGACTAAGTTTTCCTCGAATTCCAAATCGCATTACTCCTCTAGTAGGTGAAACTCGTAAGAAGACATAATCTTCAACCTCAAATTCTAACCTTCTTATTCTATTGTCTATGTAACTTTTCTGTCTACTTTAAGTCGTACGAAGATGTTCTCTGATTAACTGAACCTTCTCAACTACTTGCTGAATAAGATTTGGACCTAATAATTGTCTTTTACCCACATCATCCCAACAAAGAGGTGACCTGTACTTCTTACCGTACAAAGCTTCAGATGGAGCCATTTGGATATTAGACTGATAGCTATTATTATAAGCAAATTTCACCCATGACAAGTGTCGATCCCTAGAACCCCAAAATTCCCTAACACAAGCTTTCAACATGTCCTTAAGAATTTCATTAATTCTCTCAGACTGACCATCTGTTTGGGGATGAAAAGCAATACTAAAATTAAGTTTGGTACCCAAAGCTTTAGGCAGACTCTGCCAAAATTTTGCCACAAAATTTTGACACTAGCACCCCATGCAACCTCACAATCTGGTCCACATATAACTCCGCTAACTTTTCCAATGACATTCCCGTATGAATAGCCAAGAAGTGAGTAGACTTTGTTAATCTATCAACAATCACCCAGATGCCATCATTACCTTTCGGGGTTCTTGTTAAACCAGATATGAAGTTAGTAATTCGTTCCCATTTCCATTCTAGAATCGGGAGGGGTTGCAATAACCCTGTTGGCCTTTTGATATTCAGCCTTGACTTGCTGACATGTCAAACATTTGGCTACAAACTATGCAATCTCTCTCTTCATATTGTTCCACCAAAAAATGTTCTTCAAATCTCTATACATCTTAGTACCATCAAGGTGGATTGTATAATTACTATAATGAGCTTCCACAAAAATTTCTCTCTTCAATTCTGCATCATTGGGAACACAAATTCTATCACCAAACCTTAAAGAGCCATCATCATGAATCCTAAAATCTAGTTTCAAACTAGATTCAACCTCAAGTTTAATGTGCCAAAGTTGAAGATCATCTGCTTGGGCTATCTTAATCTTGTGAATTAAAGTTGGTTGTATTTGTATGTTAGCCAATAATGCTCCAGAACCTTGCATACGTACACTAATATCCATCCTCTGCAAGTCCTCCAAAATCTATTTTTGGGAAGTAATCATCGCAGCCATGTTCCCAGAAGTCTTTCAACTTAGAGCATTAGCAACTCTATTCGCCTTACTTGAGTGATAATTGATGGTCAAGTCATAATCCTTCAACAATTTTAACCATCTTTTCTGTCGCATATTCAACTCCTTTTGTGTGAAAAGATACTTTAAACTTTTATGATCTGTAAAGACCTCACAAGACTCACCATACAAACAATGTCACCAAATCTTTAAGGCGAAAACCACTACTGTCAACTCCAAATCATGAGTAGGATAATTCTCCTCACAAGGTTTCAACTGCCTAGAAGCATAAGCAATCACCTTATCATCTTGCATAAGAACACACCCAAGTCCCTTTTTGGAAGCTGTTGGCTCCATTAGTTTTTAATGATAATAAAACATTTCCATTTATGTCTGTCTAATATCTTTACTTGAGTGTGCAGGAAAATTAATGTATGAAATTAATAAATCACTCTTTCAAAGAGTATATTAAAAGAAAAAGAGGAATAAAAATAACAAGATGTAACTATCTAACAAGGAGGAAGCTTATTGGTGAAACAAGGAAGAATATTGGTTGACCAAGTTTCAAAATTGGAGGAATGGCGGGCTGAAGAGTTTACGAAACAAAACCAACTTAGTCGATCAAGTCAGTCGACTAAGTGCTCTTTGCCAAGATCAACAAACCAGAAACAAAACCAACTTAATCGACCAAGTTAGTCGACTAAGAGCTCTTTGTCTGCAATTTGAACCAGAGCACTACAAGACAGATTAACAGCTAGAACTCATCCTCAACTGTTTCCAAAGGCCATAAGCTGCCAAACTGCCATCAGAGTTGCATCTCTAAGTATAAAAAGGTCTTATAACAATTAGAAACAAAATTTTAGAAGCCTTGAAAGAGATTTGAGCTATAGAAAGTTGAACAACCAGAAAAGCTTCACTGCACTTGTTTGCACTTAAACGCTTACTCCTTGCATTTGTATTTAGCAGTCAATCTTGTACCACTCAGATCAACCAATGATCATAGGTACCTTCTTTTACTACTTCTCATGTATTCTTAGAGTGAGGGAGTCACTCTAAGGGGTTGTTCAAGCTTAGGATAGCTTGATTGTTGAAGGTTGTGGTTGAACCTTGGAAAACCACTTTGTGTTTTAGTTAAGCTCGTGAAAAACTAGTGTAAAAGGTTTTGGCTGAGCCTTATAAAAGCCATTGTAAAGCTTGGTGAAAGCTTGTGAATTTTACCAGTTCTTAGTGGATTTATGAGAAAATCCTTGGTTGGATAATCAAGGTAGTGGATGTAGGACTTGGACCGAACCACTCTAAATTGTTGTGCATCTTATACTCTGTTTTTATTTTCTTAAGTTTTGAAAATTAGTTTCCAATATTGTTAAGAGCCAAATTGTGTTATTCACCCCCCTCTAGCACATATTATCAGGATCAACAATTGGTATTAGAGCTAGTTCCCTGTTTTTAAGGCTTAACATCCTTCGGGAGGATCCAAATGGCTCAAGAAAAAACCATAGTTTCTGAGGGACAATGAACAAACAGACTACCTCTGTTTGATGGCTCTAATTACCCTTATTGGAGCACAAGAATGTCAATCTATTTTAGGGCTATAGACTATGAAATGTGGGACATCATAATTAATGGACCCTTTATGCCTTTAACCGTGAATGTAGTGACAAAAGAGTTGATGCCCAAGCCAAAGTTTGAATGGACTAAGGCTGAAACTAAGAAAGTTCAAATAAACTTTAAGGCTATCAACACATTGCATTGTGCATTAACCCCCACTGAATTTAACAAAGTCTCAAGCTGTACAACAGCTAAACAAGTGTGGGAAAAACTTAGAATGATCCATGAAGGGACTTCTCAAGTAAAAGAGTCCAAAATTGCTCTCTTAACACATAGTTATGAAATGTCCAAAATGGAGCCTGGTGAAAACATCATCAGCATGTTTGATAAGTTTATAAACATCACAAATAAATTGAGTCAACTAGGCATGCCTATCCCTGAACATGAATTAGTTAAGAGACTGCTTAAGAGTCTACCAAAAAATTGGACGCCTAAAGTGACTGCCATTAGATAGGCTAAAGATCTGAACATCATCACACTTGATGAGATTTACTGTTCTCTTTTTACTCATGAGCTGAAGCTTAAGGAAGAAGAAGAAGAAGACCAAAAGGAAGTAAAGGAAAAGAAAAAGAGTATTGCACTTAAAGCCAGCATCCTTGAAGAAGAGCTGAAAGAGTTTTCCTGTGATGATGATGAAGAATTAGCTCTAGTTGCAAGAAAATTCATAAAGCTAATGAGCAGAAGAAACCGAAGGCTAACTAGAAGAGGTTTCAGGAAAGACCAAGGTGCCTTATGGAAAAACAGAAACAAAATTGACTCCAACAAAAAGAAGGAGCTCATCTGCTACAAATGCAAGAAACCTGGTCACTTCAAGTCCGAGTGTCCATTGCTGAAAGATGAAACTCCCAAGAGAAATAAGAAATCTAAGAAAGCAATGGTGGCAATTGGATGGTCAGACAGTGACACATCATGTCACGACCCAAATTCCGGGCCATGACTAGCGCATGGGCCCAATGGACGTAGTCCACTAAGCCCAAGCAAGCCTAATATTCCGATGTGTTCATCATTCCATCATAAACTGCTAAGTCATTTTTCTTAAAATTTAAGATCAAAATACTAATAGACATTGCCAACTCGTATTGGCATTTCTCATTTATTATATACATACATTGTCTACAACATGTATTCCAATAATGTACATTAGGTTCGCCTATACATCTCAAAAAGAAGACTTGACTTCCAACGAAGGGACTCGGATGAATGTACAGCTACTGAATGCCGAGACACCTACCAAAAGATGGACACAGGTCTACAAGGATACCTCGTCCTAGTTACCGACTTCCTCGTGATCTAAAAACATGAATTTGAAATGGTGAGTATAAACCTAGTGAGTGAACAAGCAACAACAAAGGAAAATTTAAAATCATGATGCACTAGTTTCAAAACAATGCAATTTGGTTCATTCCTAATAAAACTCCTTATCGAGCCCTTAAGTGATTAATCATTTGAAAATCATGAACCCATACATAGCGAATTATTTGGAAAATGAAAGCTTCAATATTGCACAAGCGAGAATGCCTTTCCGCTGCAGCGACGTTGGAATTTAGTTATTAACTGAACGAGGGTTTCTCAACTGGATGAGGGTTTCTCACTAAACCTCCTCATTTTAAACTTAACTCTTTTAATCCTTAATGTTGGAAGTCTATGCTCCCATATGGTAGCAAAGAAGTGAAAGATAAGGCAGCAATTGGATAAGATAAGAGACCAAAACAGAAAGTTTTTCACTGCAGCGAGATTGAATCTCGCTGTAGCAAAATTTCTACCCAGAGATAGAATGTTTCTCACTGCAACGAAATTGCAACCCAGAAAACAAAAAGTTTCTCGTTGCAGCAAGAATGCGTTTCGCTGCAGCGAGAAGCTACAGTGTCATTCTTGCTGCAGCGAAAATGCATCCTCGCTACAGTGAGTTTTCGTCTAGCCTACCTTTTCAAAACCCGAGAGTTTCTCGCTGCAGCGAAATACAGGGCATCAATGCAAAATTTACCCTTCTCCCAAAGGAAAAACCACCCTGTTTGAAATGTTCAAAACCAATATGAAACACATAACAATTTCTCAAGGTTTAACATGTCAAGTTTCACATGCATTACAACCATAAACCATTATCCATCAATTTCTTATAACACACATATTTACATATATATATATATATATATATATACATATATGCTCATCATCATCATCACACCATCCCATCATCATCATCACCAGCTCATGCGCACTCCCTACTCACACATGGCTGGGTCATCACTGGGTTATGCGCACTCCCTACTCGCACATAACCGGGTCATCCTCGACTTATGCACACTCCCTACTCGCACATAGCTGAGTCAATATAATTACACAACATTATACTCAAGCATATATGTTATCAACATAATGCAGCCACATAGAAATCCATAATAATCACATTTCATAACATAAACCTTTTCTCAAAAGCTTGTTCCCAAGGCATTCATTTTCATGAAAAATTGTATAAAATCATTCAAACACTTTGTTAAATCCATCATATTCACAAAATCAGTTTTGAAGGTAGTCCACTCACCAATTGATTGTAGAACTTTTAATTGACTCAAATTCCCCTAATGATCCAATTGGAATGATGGTGCTTCCTTAAAAACCTAGGATCACATTAACATAAACAACAGATTAATTTACACACTATGAACTCTAAAAGCTATCTCTTAGCTAGTTTTCAATTGCCACTTTAAATGGCTATCTATGTTCACTATCTTAATCACTAAAAAGTAATGAACATACTAAACAATAAAACAGCCCATAAATCCCAATTACTAACCATTTTCTGCAGCTAAAAATTGAGCTTAGTTAACCACTTACCCTAGGGCTCTTTTGTAGTCAAATTCCCTTCCAATTGCTTCTAAATAAATGGTGTAATTCTATCTTTCTCTCTCTAAAGTGTGAAAACCAGATTTTTGGAGGGTTTTAAAGTGAGAGGATGAAAGAATTCAAAGGTTCTAGTCAAAAGGGTTCAAAGGTCTGTAAACTAGAGTTAGAGAGAGAAAATCACTCAAGCTTCAAATCAAGCTTCCATGGAGTTTTGAAGAAACATGAGAGGAGACAAGGGAAGAAGAAGACCAGCTGCTGGAAATTCAAGAAAGTGCTAGAAATTTCAAGATATTTATAGGCCATCTTATCCTTTCCGTTAAAATTACAAAAATGCCCCTCCACCAATTAACTTACTCTCCTCCAATCTTTTATGCAATCTTTTTACTCTTTTAATACTGGGACAATATCCATAATGGTCTAAACATGCTCGGGTTCATAAAAACTTAAAATTTTAACCCGAGGTGAAAAATGACCATTTTGCCCCTATTATGAAAATTGTTGAAACTTCTAGTTTTCTTCGTGTTTTCCTCAGCACACATCATTTATACTGTCTTATGCCTATTTAGGCCTTAAAATATCATAAAACTTTCTTCTGGAAGCTCATTAGAGAAAATGACGAAACTACCCCTAGCTCATATTATTACATCTATACTTAGTTACAAGCCTATAAAAGTTGGGGTATCACACATCAAGCTCTGAAACTAATGATGAAAAATCTGAGGAAAGAGAAAACATTTGTTTAATGGCACAAGAGGATGAAACAGAGGTATCCTCATCCCCCTGCATTAATTCTTATGATGATTTACAAGATGAGTATGAGTACTTTTATGATGAATTTGAAAAACTTTTTTCAAAATACAAATCATTAAAGAAAAAGGCTGCATTACTTGAAAATGATTTGGAACAAATAAAAAATGAATTTACTTATATTTTTTAGCAAAGAAATATTTTGCAAGTTAAGTTAGAACACTCAAAAACAGACTTTGAGGTTTTAAAACAAGAGTTGGAAAACAAGTCTAAAGCTTTGCAAATAATTCTTGATGATAACATAACTCTTAAATGTTTGAAAAATGAATCTTCAAAAAGAGATGTATACCACAATAAAAATTCAGCTAAAACATTACCTAGATGTTATAATTGTGGTAAACATGGTCATTTATCATATGACTGTTTTAAGAAAAGAATAGTGCAGAAAGTTAATAAAATTTAGGTTCTTAAGGGATCCTTTGTTGCAACTAACACTCAAGGACCCATCAAAGTATGGGTACCTATAAAGAAAAACTAAAATTTTGTTTTGTAGGTTGAGCTAGACTTAAAGGAGGCATGTTCTAAAGCTCAACTCAAGCCAAAATAGCCTTGGTACTTGGATAGTGGCTGTTCACGACACATGACAGGACATGAAATGCCGTTTGCTCAACTAGATAAGAGAAAGGGCGGAACCGTATCCTTTGGAGATGATTCAAAAGTAGAATCCATGGTATAGGTACGGTTGGTAAGAATTTCCAAACTCAAATCAGTCATGTGTTGTTGGTTAAAGGCTTAAAGCATAATTTACTAAGTATTAGCCAATTATGTGATAAAGGATTTAAAGTATCTTTTGATTCAAGTGTGAAGGGATAGATGTGAGTACAAGTAAAATCTTATTTATAGGAAAAAAATTGAATAATATGTATGTGATTTTTCTTGAAGATCTTGAAGTAAATAGTGAAGTATGTCTTGTTGCAAATGCTGAAAATGATAGCTGGTTATGGCATAGAAGATTAAGACATGTAAGTTTGCATACTATGTCAAAATTGATTAGAAAGAATTTAGTAGTTGGGTTGCTAGATTTACAATTTGAAAATGACAGAATATGTGATGCTTGCTAACTAGGAAAACAAGTTAGAACATCTTTTAAGACTAAGAAGATAGTGTCAACATGTAGACCTCTTGAATTGTTACACATTGATCTGTTTTGTCCAATAAGCACAACTAGCTTAGGAGGAAAATCTTATGGCTTTGTAATAGTTGATGACTATTCTAGATATAGTTGGGTGTTTTTTCTTGCTCATAAGAATAATGCTCTTCAAGCATTCTTAAGTCATTGTAAGAAAGTAGAAAATGAAAAAGGACTAGCCATAGTCAGCATAAGAAATGATCATGGAGGAGAATTTGAAAATGATGAGTTTGAAAAATTTTGCAATGAAAAGGGGTTGGATCACAATTTTTCTGCACCAAGAACACCCTAGCAAAATGGAGTTGTAGAGAGGAAAAACTGAACCTTAAAAGAAATGGCTAGGACCATGCTATGTGAGAACAACCTACCTAAATATCTTTGGGCTGAGGCAGTAAATACAACAGCTTATATTCTTAATAGAGTCTCAATAAGACCTTTGATTTCAAAGACTCCATATGAACTTTATAAAGGTAGGAAGCCAAATATTTCTCACCTTAGGAGTTTTGGTTATAAGTGCTTTGTATTGAACAATGGAAAACAACCTCTAGGGAAGTTTGATGCAAAGAGTGATGAAGCAATATTTTTAGGATATGCATTAAACTCAAAGGCCTATAGGGTTTTTAACAAAAGGACCTTAACCGTTGAAGAATCAATCCATGTAGTTTTTGATGAGACAAATGCTTTACAAAAAGAAGTTCATGATGATGATGATGATGTAGAAGTCCTAGAAAAACAAATAGAGGAAATGAGCTTAGAAAACAATAAAAATAATGAAGAAAGCTCACTTAGAAGAGAAAATGAAACTCCACTTCTAGCAAATCTGTAAAGAGCAGAAAATCAGCATGATGATCTACTAAGGAGTTGGAGATTTGTAAGAGATCACCCACAAGACCAAATAATAGGTGACATTTCACAAAGAGTTAAAACTAGGAAAGTAACTAGAGAAACTTGTGAGTTTTCAACTTTTACATCTCAAATTGAACCTAGAAACTTTGAAGAAGCTGAAAAAGAGGAAAGTTGCATAATTGCCAAGCAACAAGAACTTGATCAATTCACAAGGAGTCGTGTATGGTCATTGGTACTTAGACCTTCAAATCACCCTATTGTTGGTACAAAATGGGTATTTAGAAATAAGATAGATGAGCAAGGAAATATAGTTAGAAATAAAACTAGGCTGGTTGCACAAGGATACAACCAAAAGGAAGGAATAGATTATGATGAAACCTTTGCCCCCGTTGCTAGGATTGAAGCCATAAGGTTGTTGCTAGCTTTTGCATGTTTCATGAATTTTAAATTGTTCCAAATGGATGTAAAAAGTGCATTCTTAAATGGATTAATTCAAAAGGAAGTACATGTAGAACAACCACCTGGTTTTGAACACTTTGAAAAATCTAATCATGTTTTCAAACTTCATAAAGCCTTGTATGGATTGAAACAAGCTCCTAGAGCTTAGTATGAGAGGCTTTCAAAATTTTTAGTTGAAAAAGGGTATGATAGAGGTAGCATCGATACTACATTGTTTATTAAGAGATATCTAAATGATTTAATTGTTGTGCAAATATATGTGGATGACATTGTATTTGGTGCAACTAATGAGGCTTTATGCAAGAACTTTTTTAAGGAAATGCAGGGTGAATTTGAGATGAGCATGATGGGAGAGTTGAGGTACTTTCGTGGCCTTCAAATCAAACAAAGTGAGGAAGGAATCTTCATCAACCAAGAAAGATACACACATGATATGTTCAAGAAATTTGATATGCTGAAGTTGAAATCAATTTCTACACCAATGAGTCCATCCACCAAACTCAACTTAGATGAAAAAGGTAAGGATGTAGGTCAAAAGCTCTATAGAGTTATGTCAGCTCTCTTCTCTACTTAACAGCAAGTAGACCAGATATTCAATTTAGTGTGTGCTTGTGTGCTAGATTTCAGTCACAACCTAAAGAAACACATCTAACAACTGTTAAGAGAATTTTTAGATACCTCATAGACACTCAAGGACTAGAAATATGGTACTCTAGAGACTCAACTCTTAGCTTAGTTAGATATTCAGATGCTGACTTTGCCGGGAGCAGAACTGATAGGAAAAGCACTAGTGGAACGTGCCAATTTTTAGGAAACATGCTTGTGTCTTGGTCTAGCAAAAAGAAAAACTTAGTGGCATTATCTACAGTAGAGGCTGAATATGTATCATTAGGTAGTTACTGTGCACAAATCCTTTGGATCAAGCAACAATTAAAAGACTATGGAATAATTACGCATAATGTACCAATATATTATGATAACACAAGTGCAATCAATATATCAAAAAACCCTATGCAGCACTCTAGGACAAAGCACATTGAAATAAGACATCATTTTATTAGAGTCCATGTAGTGAAAAATGATATTAAGATAGAATTTGTGAACACTTTACATCAATTGGCAGACATTTTTACCAAACCTCTGAATGAAGATCAATTTTGTGAAATTAGAAGAAATTTAGGGATGATTAGTATGAAGGAATTATAGGAAAACCTTTGGCTCTCACATAGAAAACATAGTGCATTCAATCGACTAAGGAAATCTTAGTTGACTAAGGAAATCTTAGTCAACTAAGAGTGGTCTGACAACATTAAATAATAAAACTCAGTCAGTTTAGAGAAAAAATAGTAAAATGTTGTAAAAATTTGGTCTACCAGGTGCAAAAAGAATGAAGAAATACTACCAAAGGTAAATACCAAAAAATTTAGAGGGAAATTTAAAATTATGAAGAAATAAAAGTAGGGCAGTACTTAAGGGAAGGTGAGTAGTTTTTCTGAGTAATAACTGTTGACTACCTCTTTTTTCCTCTCCCTTGAAACCTGTTGCTCTAAAAACAAAAACCTAAATCTTCCTGTTTGCCTTGGAGTCCGACTCAAACCCTCAGAAATTTCTAGAACCAATATGGCTAAAACATCTCAAAGTAAAGAGATATCAGAGAAGAAGAAAGGGAAAAAGGCAATAGAAGAAGGAATAAGAACAGAAAGTCTGAAGAAGAAATAGAAAAGCAAGCCTACTTCAATCAAAGAAATATCTGAGAAACTAAGAGAAAAGAAGCAAAAAACTGACAAGTAGAAAGAAACAAAACCCTCACTCCACAAAGGTACTAGTTTTTCTTCTTCGAAATTTAGGAATAACTTGCATGAATATAGGTTCAAAAATATCGATAATGCACCAATCTCCTATGGAAAATTTATTGATTAGAAGAGTTTTAAGGAAAATATAGAAATCTAGACTAGTTTATCTGAGTACTTTGATGAACTGAAACTAAAAGGTTACAGCACCTTTAAGAATATATCTTATAGTCCAAGTCTGGTTAAAGAATTCTATTTTGGTATTCCTTTGAAAGGAAAGGAATTAATAGATTCTGATGATTATGATGAAGATGGTTTGAATGTTTATCTGAATGGAAAAGAATTTGTCTTGATTGTTGAAGATTTAGGAAACCTGTTGGAAATAGAATGCAAAGAAAGAGAGTATGAGCTCCCCAAAAATATGATCCACCCTCATTGTGGGAAATCATCACTAGAAGGAAAGAAAAATATTCTTCAAAAAGCAATTCAAGTCTGACAATCAGTCCTCAAATTAGGATTTTACACTATTTTACAACAGCCAACATTCAAGGTAGAAATGGAAGCCTTAGCTACATTAGCCTCTAGGACCTCTAGCTGATGGAGCATACTTTTAACGAGGTACCTCTGAATCTAGGAAGATTTATGATTGAAAAAATGAGAAGTGCCTGCAGACTTGATAAGGCTAATTCGCTGTATGGGATTGTAATTACATCTCTTGTGTAAAAAATCAAGCTATTTATTATGGGAGCTTGGTTAAAATGAGGTATATGCTCGATGGGGAAAGATTCATTAAGCCCAAGATTGGTCCAAGAAAAGAATACAACCTACCTGTTCAACCTGAAGAAACCCCTTTCAGATTCTCAAATGAAGTAATTTTTAATTTGTTCATGAGGATTAATGGAAAGCTGACTAACCAAGGAGAAAAAATACAAAAAATTGAAGAGAAAATCACTGAGTTGGAAAACAAGTTGAAGGAGAAGGAAAGCATTCCATCTGAACCTGTGGCTACAGACAACTTTGTAACATCTAGCACTACACCAACACGGCAAGAAGCTTAAGGTTCAGTTGAGCCAGTAGAAAAATCTACTCTACATGTTGAAAGTTCTGGCTTTCAAGCTAAAGGTTCCACCTATAAGTCTGCCAGTCCTGTTTTGCAAACTAAGGACTCTCCTCAAGGGGTTGATTAGCCAACCAAGACATCCTCTCTTGAACCTCAAAGCAAAAATGATTCAAAACAAGGGACAGAAGTGGTTGGTTCAGAGACAAAGAAACAGTAAACCTCTCCTCCAAATTCAGAGGAAGTTTCCATCATGGATATCTTCCACCAAATGGTTAAGGAGGGAAAACCTGAAAAAGACATTGCGAGGACAAAAACTCAAAAGGATGGTGAAGATGTAGGAAAAGGAAAGAAACTTGCATCAGCTACCAGAGTAAAGGCAAAAGCAGAAAAAGCCAAAGCCACTGCAGCACCACCAACAGAGGCAAAACCACTAACCAAAGGCAGGAAGACTATGGCAACCAAGATAGCTTTTCTCAAGAGAAGAAAGTCTTCTAGGTTGGTAGAGAAATCCAGACCAGTGTCAGCTTATTCTCCTCAAAATATAATCTCTGTCTTAGACAAGTCTTCATCAGAACCTTCCTTTAGACAATCATCATCTCTCCAAGAGCCCTCTCTTTTTCCCCTAAACCTTTTTTATGACACTGAATCTTCACCTTCTGACACATCATAAATAGAAGCCCCTTCCCTTGATGCTGACAAAAAAGGGGAGTAGAATGGGTGCAAGAACCAGAGAATGGGTGCAGGAATTAAAAAAAATGTTAAGGTGGAAGAACCAAGAACCTAGGAAAGAAAAGAAAGCAGAATCAGGAACAAGAACTTAGAAAAATAGGAGATAGGAAGCAAAATTGTCCAAGGGCAATTTCAAAATATTTTTAATTAACTGCTATTTGTGCCATGGTGGCACTTGAACACTTAAGGTTAACTCTGTTGTTTATATAGTTCTGTGTGAAAAGTGAATGCTAAAATGTCTATGTTATTTAACTGCTACAAATTGAAGTCTATTGATATTTTGTCATCTTAGTATTTTTACTGTCATGAACAAAATCTACTGATGCTATGCTGATATTGATGCTGATAAATGATTTTTGTTATGGCATTATAAATGATTTTTGTTTGTAAATGATATAGATGGGGTGCATAGTATATCAATTGAAACATGAATGATGTAGACAAAATCTGAAATCAATAAACTGTTGACAGCTGCTGGAACATTTATGAAAATTTGTCAACACTTACTACTAAAAGTTTAATGATGATCTGCTAATACTTACTTGCTGTAAATCACTCCATATTGCTGCATATGTGTACAATGTCATTTTCTATATGAAAAAAATAAAATTTGATGGAATAAAGCAAGCAAAATATGCATACACTTAGGGGGAGCAATCCTCATTTTTTGTAAAAAATTAAAAAGACTAAAAGGGGACTATGTTATCAATAAAGGAATGTTTTGTCATCATCAAAAAGGGGGAGATTGTTGGCTCCCTTAGTTTTTGATGATAATAAAACATTCCCATTTATGTGTGTCTAATATCTTTACTTGAGTGTGCAAGAAAATTAATGTATGAAATTAATAAATCAATCTTTCAAAGAGTATATGAAAAAAAAAAGAGGAATAAAAATAACAAGATGTAACTATCTAACAAAGGAAGCTTATTGGTGAAATAAGGAAGAATATTGGTTGACTAAGTTTCAAAATTGAATGAATGATGGGCTGAAGAGTTTGAGAAACAGAACCAACTTAGTCGATCAAGTCAGTCGACTAAGTACTCTCTACCAAGATCTGCAAACTAGAAATAAAACCAACTTAATCGACCAAGTTAGTTAACTAAGAGCTCTTTGTTTGCAATTTGAACCAAAGCACTACAAGATAGATTAACGGCTAGAACTCATCCTCAATTGTTTCCAACAGCCATAAATTACCAAACTACCATTAGAGTTGCATCTCCAAGTATAAAAGGGTCTTCCAACAATTAGAAACAAGCTTTTAGAAGCCTTGAAAGAGATTTGAGTTATAAAAAGTTGAAAAACTAGAAAAGCTTCACTGCACTTGTCTGCACTTAAACGCCTACTTCTTGCATTTGTATTTAGCACTCAATCTTGTACCACTCAAATCAACCAGTGATCATAGGTACCTTCTTTTACTACTTCTTTTGTATTCTTAGAGTAAGGGAGTCACTCTAAGGGGTTGTTCAAGCTTGGGTTAGCTTGATTATTAAAGGTTTTGGTTAAGCCTTGGAAAACCACTTTGGGTTTTAGTTGAGCCCATGAAAAACTAGTGTAAAAGGTTTTGGCTGAGCCTTGTAAAAGCCATTGTAAAGCTTGGTGAAAGCTTGTGAATTTCATCGGTTCTTATTGGATTTATGGGAAAATCCTTGGTTGGATAATCAAGGTAGTGGATGTAGGTCTTGGACCGAACCATTCTAAATTGTTCTGCATCTTATACTCTGTTTTTATTTTCTTAAGTTCTGGAAATTAGTTTCCAATATTGTTAAGAGCCAAATTGTGCTATTCACCCCCCTCTAGCACATATTATCAGGACCAACAGAAGCATCACTATAAACAACAAATCCCTTACCATTAATAGGTATGGTAAGTATAGAAGTGGATACTACTATTTTCTTTAACTCCTCGAAGCTCTTTTCACAGTCATTTGTCCACTCAAAGCGAACCTCTTTTCGTACCAATCTGGTCAAAGGCAAGGCAATACGAGAAAAATCCTCTACAAATCGCCTATAGCATCTTGCTAAGCCCAAAAAATTGTGAATCTCAAAAACATTATTTGGTCTCTTCCAATTCACCACTGCTTCAACTCTCTTTGAATCCACCGAAATCCCATCCTTTGACACCACATGCCGAAGGAAAACAACACTAGAAAGCCAGAATTCACATTTCTTCAATTTAGCAAACAACTATTTTTACCTCAAAGTCTCCAAAACAACCCTTAGATGCTCTTCATGATCTGTTGAGCTAGGGGAATACACCAGAATATCATCAATAAAAACAATCACAAACTTATCCAAATAAGGTTTAAAAACCCTATTCATCAAGACCATAAAAGTAGCTGGAGCATTTGTCAACCCACAAGGCAGAACAAGGAACTCATAATGCCCATATCGGGTACAAAAAGCAGTTTTGGGAACATCTTCAATTATCACCTTCAACTAATGATAACGAGACTGAAGATCAATTTCGGAGAACACTTGAATGCCTTTTAATTGATCAAACAAATCATCTATTTGAGGTAAAGGATACCTATTTTTCACAGTTACCTTATTTAACTCTTGGTAGTCAATGCACAACCTCATACTCCCATCCTTTTTCTTCACAAATAACACTGGTGCTCCCCAAAGAAATACACTAGGTCTAATAAAGCCCTTTTCAAGGAGTTCCTGCAACTACTCTTTCAACTCCTTCAATTCTGCAAGAGCCATTCTATAAAGAGCTTTAGAAATAGGGGTAGTTCTTGGAACCAAATCAATAGAGAAATCAATTTCCCTATCAGGACGTATACCAGGTGGATCTTTAGGAAAAACATTAGGAAATTCACTCACAATAGGAATCTCTTCAATCCTCAACTCCTTCATTTTAGTGTCTGTAATAGTTGTAAAAAATCCTTTGCAATCACTAGCAAGCAATCGCCTAGCTTTCAAAGCAAAGATGACTCGCAAAGGAGTGTAAATACCACCACCATGAAAACAAAAAGGTGTTTCCCCAAGAATCTCAAAGTCCACCCTTTTCCCTCGATAGTCAACTTTAGTAAAATTTGCAGTTAACCAATCCATTCCCAGAATTACATCAAAATCTTGCATATCTAAAACATGAAGATCCGCAAGCAATTTTCTATCATCAATCCTTAACACACACATCTTACAAATCTGATTTGAGATAATTTCACCTCTAACTGGAGTGTCTACGCATAGTTCATAATCCAAAAGCATACAAGGCAAAGCAAACTTTCGAACAAATGCAGCAGATACAAAAGAATGAGATGCACTGGTATCAAACAACACATGAACAAAAGCTGAGGCAACTAGTAGTGTACTTGAGACAATGGTGTTGGATGCCTCTGCATCTGACTGAGTGATAGCATAAGCCCGCCCCTGGGTGCGAGGTCTTCCCACTTTTTGATGTCTAGAAGAAGGTGTCTATGTAGTTTAAACAACATGAGTGGGTTGAGTCCTTTGCGCTACAGTTTCAAAGGTTTAAGAGTTTTGTGGCCTTTGCACTGATTGAGATTCTTGAAGGACTAAAGGACAATCAACAATAAGATGGCCCTATTGGCCACACCTAAAACAAGCACCAGTAACATGCCTACATTCAGCAGCTTGATGTCCTACACCACACACTAAACACTTGGGCCCCTATTGGGATGTCTTGCCATGGTACGATTGAGTTCCCTGAGAAGGAAGTCTATCAAGCCCGACTCTATAATATGTTTATTATACCATTCTTACATAAGAATGCATGTTTGCTTACTTGGGTACCTCGAAAATCGTTAAAGAACGGTATTATACCAAATGGTACAATTAAGTTGAATTAAGCCTCGAACTAGTCTGAATAGAGATTTTAAGATGAAATTGAGAATTTTAAAACCCCAGAAGGACTTAAAATGGTGATTCGGAGTTCGAGGATCGATTTGGAGTCAAATTAGAATTTTCATGACCTAGGGGCAAAATGGTCATTTTACCACCCGAGGTTAAGATATGAGTGTTGGCTGAAATTTTTGACTAAGATTGATCATTGGGAGTATAATTTGAGTTTGAAAAGTGAAGAATTTTAATTTTTGTATTTTTTCAAGCATAGGGCTAAAATAGTCATTTTGTCACCCTAGGGGCAAAATTATAATTTTACACCACCCAACACTTGTCCAGCACATAGATTTTACCCAATATTATCATGGATAATTGAGGAAATTTAAGTGATCGAGAGAGATTGCTTAATGGCTAAGTATGACACATGGACCAATGGAATGGTGACATGTGTCAAAATCTCATCCATTCATTATTTTCCTTATAAATTAGCATAAAATCAGCCCATTTCTCATTCATATGGCCGGCCAAAGAAGAACAAACGAAGAAAAGAAAGAACAAGAACCCTAGGTGGAGAATTTCAAGAGAAAAAGTGTGGAAAATCAAGGAAAACAAGTGAAAAAGGTAGGATTTCTCAATTCAAACTTGAAATCTATTTTCCTTAAGCATTTGTCCTTATTTTTCATGGTTAAATTTCATGTTTTCATGGTGAATTCATGGCTAGCCGAATGGGTATGGAGAGAGAATGATGTTGGATTGATTTGATTTTAAGTTATGTTAGTGTTTTTAATTAGTTTACCATGTCTAGAAGCAAAACAACAAGAAAAGAATTCATTTTCCCCATCACCCATCAATGGCCGAACCTACCTTGTATTAAGTGAGGATGAATTTAATTTTTTATTTTAAGAGAATTGTTTAGAAAATGATGAATTATGGTGTGGAAAAGTAGTAGGAAAAATCACGGTGTTAATGCACCATTATTGACTGAAAATTCTAAGAAGAAAAGTGAAGATGGTTTTGCCAACTTTTAGGTTATTTGACTTGTGTTTGGTGAATTAAGGTATTGGAAAAGAAATGGAGCAATTTGGAGCTAAATTGGACACGTTGGCCAATTAATTGGGTGATAAGACGAATTAGGCCAATACCGGGTTTAGATGGTTACCCATGCATTTTGCATTCCATATCATGCATTAGTAGTCTAAATTAGTTTAATTTCGATTTAGTACCAATGTAGTAAGTTTCTCAATTTTGTACTATGTCAAGGTGGTGAGTTCTTCGATAAAGGCAAGGAAATTACATCTGAGGACCAGTAGTTAGAGTACTTTGAAAATCCGCACTCTAGACATTGTGAGTAACCTTACTATCGTCTTAATTATCTCAAGTGGTTTTTATCCGACTTTGTGATTTTATGGAAAATGAGTTAAATGGTAAATCTTTGTGTTTAGTAATTAAAATGTGATTTAATGAAATGATTTTATAACATTGTCTTGAAATGAAATGATGGTTTGAAAATAGAGTAATTGGAGACTGTTTTCATGTGTTGTAAATTCATGGTTTGAATCAAATGGCTTATGACAATATTTGCATGAATGGCTGAATTGGTATTTGTGTTGAAATATATGAACTGTGTATTTAGCCTTGAAAGGCTATGAATTACAATAATTGCCATATCATGTTTTTGAATTTTATTGATTGGTGGGATAATTATTAGCTTACTACAGTGGGCGAGTTCCGTGGACCAGCCTATTAGAGGGACACGGTAACCCCGTTATATTCTTACCTCAGTATGAGAGGCACGAGTGGATAACTCCTGAGGTTAACACTTTAGAGTTCACTTCACGCTAAACCACCACGTGAGGGTGAACTCAGCCAACGCTAAAGAACGACTATGTTTTCAAAATAAAAACATGATTTATGCATACATGACTTTTTAATAGCCTTGGCAGACTCGGTTGGGATAGCCCTCGATCAAGGTATCCCTGATAACTGGGTATGAGAATGATTTTGGCACAAGCCAAAGTTTTAAGATACTCATAAGCCATGTTGATTACTCGATTTATATGAATTGATTTTATTTGGTTGAAATGAGTTGAATGGTGATGAATTACAGTATGTTAAACTATTTTATCTGTCTCCATTTACTCAACTTTAGATATTTTAAATGGTATTTGTTTACTCACTGAGATTTTATAATCTCACCACCCTCCTTTCCACCCATTTCAGGCTCAGAATAATCGGTAGATAGCTCACTTTGTTGAGGGCTACAGTTGGACTTGCATCCTCAAAAACTGTAGGTTTACTGCTTTTAATACTTTTGGTCGTTCATGAGCCCACTTGTTACTGTAAATTAAATGAAATATTCTGGCTTACTGTATGACGATATATATGAATTTATTTTGCTTTTAAGCTGTAAAAGTTATTTCTGCAGTGCTCTAAAATATATTATTTTATGAGAAAATTGAATATTTTGTTCAATATTTTTATTTTATTCTAATAATCATAATTTCATTTTAAACGAATGTTTTAGACATCCAAATTGTTTTTATTATGAAATATGTGTTTTGCACCCGTATACTACATTATTAGCTTGTTTCGAAATTTTTGAAGAAAAATGACTAAAATGCCCCTGTGAGAAAAAAATTATTTTTCTATTGTTTTGATTTGGAAATAGTTTAAAATCTTTTAGAACGTGATATTTGGCAACGGCTACTCATAGGGGAAATGAGAAGCTGATATTAAAGCCTTGCGGGATTTCGATTGACATCTCGGGTAATGAGTGTCAATCAAGACATCGCGACTGTTGTCACGGGCTCGAGGGGAGTTCTGGGTCGTGACAAAGTGTGAGACCCTGTCAAGCTCGATTAAAAGACGGTATTGTATCGAGTGGTACAATTAAGTTAAATCGAGCCTTGAACTAGTTCAAATAGAAATTCTAAGAGGAATTTGAAAATTTTAAAACCAACAGAATGGTTTAGAATAGTGATTTGGAGTTCAAGGTCCAGTTTGGAGTCCATCAGAAAATTGACCGATTAGGGACAAAACGGTCATTTTACCATTTGATGATAAAATGGAGATTTTTAGCCAAGATTTGATCACATTTGACCAAGAATAATTATATGAAATATAATTATGATTATTGGAGTATAAAATGATGTTTAGTAGTGAAAAATTTTGATTCTCGGTATTTATAGAGCACAAGGGCAAAATGGTAATTTTGCCACTAGTGGACTAAACGAAAATTTTTTTTAAACAATTTTTGCCCCATTTAGTTAATATTGATCAATATTAGTGTTATTTTAGGTTGAAAAGTAGAAATAATGAGATTCCGGTACATTTCAGAGTATAAGGGCAAAATCGTAATTTTTTTGTCTCGGGGGCAAATCAGTAAAATTTTCGGCCCAGCACTTGTCAAGACCAAGGGATTTTAATTGTGGTAGGATTGGATAAATACCAGAATATTTGTGGTGGAAAATTAAGAAGAAAAAGTCAAAAAGTTAAAAATTTGGCCAATAAGCATGTGACACATGGCATGCTTGATTATTTTATTATTTTCTATAGAAATCAGCCCATTAAATCCCCAATTCCCTCACCATATTCGGCCTAGACATCCAGCAACCAGAAAAAAGGAAGAACAAAAGGAAAAACAAGAAAACCTAGGTGGAAATTCAAAGAAAAAGTGAAGAAATCAAGGAAACAAGCTAGGTAAGTTAAAATTTCTTTAATTCTCCTTGATACCTAGCTTACCCATGCTTTTGTTCTTGATTTCCATGGTTGAATATTGAGTTATCATGATGAATTCAATTCTGAAAAATGGGTATGGAAGAGGAATTGTTGTTGGAATAATTTGATTTTAGACTATGTTAGTGTTTAGGGATAGTTAAGCATGGTTATGAACAAAAACACAAAAGAAATATTCAATTTCTCTAGGGTTCCTTGTTGGCTGAACCATGAGGGCTGAATATCAATGGGGTATTGTTTTTATTTCAAGGAAAATGGCATGGAAAATGATGAAGTAAGGTGAAACGGTTATGTAGAAAAAGATTCGATGCTAGTACACCAAATGACCAAATTTTTTTCTATAAGGAATTGTGAGGGTTCTAATGCTGAATTTGGCTTTATTTAAATGTATGTGGTAAATTAAGGTATTAGAGGAGAAATGAATTAATTTGGAGGTGATTTGGACACAATCGCCGATTAATCGGGTGATCGGTCAAATTTAATCGATACCGTGATTAAGCGGTAATCAGACATATTTTTGCATTACATATCAAGCATTAGTAGTTTAAATTAATTTATATCAATTTAGGGACAATATAGTAAATTCCTCGACTTTGTTATTTGTCAAGGTGGTGAGACGTCCGGAAAAGGCAAAGGAATTACGCCTGAGGACTATTAGTCAGAGTTCACCCAGAATCCGAATTTTCAACACCTGTGAGTGGACTGCCTATCAAAATTGTTTTGGGAATATGACTATTTTGAACAAAGTGTTTGAATGATTTTATGAAATTTTTCATGAAAATGAATGCCTTGGGAACAAGCTTTTAAGAAAAGGTTTATGTTATGAAATGTGGTTATTATGGATTTCTATGTGGCTGCATTATGTTGATATACATATATGCTTGAATATAATGTTGTGTAATTATGTTGACTCGGCTATGTGCGAGTAGGGAGTGTGCATAAGCCGAGGATGACCCGGTTATGTGCGAGTAGGGAGTGCGCATAATCCGGTGATGACCCAGCCATGTGCGAGTAGGGAGTGCGCATGAGCTGGTGATGATGATGATGATGAGCTGGTGATGATGATGATGGGTTGATGAGATGATGATGATGGGTATATACGTATATATATATATACATATGTAAATGTGTGTGATATAGCAAATTGATGGACAATGATTTATGGTTGTAATGTACGTAAAATTTGACACATTATACTTTGAGAATTTTCATGAATGTTAGGTTGATTTTATTAGTTTAGCAGGATGGCTATTGTTGAGTGAGGAAAAATGTTTCTCTTGTTGCTTTGTTTTCACTGCATCGAAATTCATGCTCGCTGTAGCGAAAAACTCTGGGGTTTAGAGGGGTTTTAAATAGGAATGAACTAAATTGCATTGTTTGAAACAAGTGCATCATGATTTTAAATTTTTCCTAATTGTTGCTTGTTCCCTTCCTTGTTCACTCACTGGGTTTATACTCACCATTTTCAAATTCATGTTTTCAGATCACGAGGTAGCCGATAATTAGGACGAGGTGTCCTTGTAGATCTGTGTACATCTTCTGGTAGGTGTCTCGGCATTCGGTAGCTGTATATCCATCCGAGTCACTCCGCTGGAGGTCGAGTATTATTTTGTTATGTATAGATGAACTTAAATGTAAATTTTAAAAGAGTAATGCCAGTACGAGTTGGCAATGTGTATCACTATTTTGACTCAAAGTCATGAAATACGACTTAGTGATAATAAATAGAATCATAAGTAAAATAAATAATAGGCTTGCTTGGATTTAGTGGATTATGTCCATTGGACCCATGCGCCGGTCATGACCCGGAATTTGGGTCGTGACACAAAGTCTATCTTTAAAAGTAGTAGAAGGTCAAGACTTTTTAGTAGCTTGAAATTTAGAAGTACTACTAAAAGCTCGCTTACCTAGAAAGCCTGAATCTTTGTCGCTCTTTTTCTGAAAATCTTTCATTGCCTCTTGAGTCTCTTTCCATGCAGCATCTAAGGATTTCACCCTACCAACCACTTCGTTATAGCTGATCAAATGCAATAAAGCTAAGCCTTTGCGGATGTGAGCATTTAACCCATTTTCGAACCTCTTGGCCCTACTTTCATCGTCAGAAACCAAACCAGTGGCAAACTTGGACAACTGATCAAACTCAGCCTCATAATCATCCACTATCATACTACTCTGAACCAGATTAAGGAATTCCTTCTCCAACTGTAATAGCTTGCTTCGAGGAAAATATTTGGCAAAAAAAGCAGTGCAAAAATTCTCCCAGTTGAAGAAATTAGGATTATTCTCTTGAGGGCATGCTACTCCATTCCACCAATTATGCGCACTTCCCTACAACATATAGACTGTAAATCTAACCTTGTCTTCATCACTGAAATGCATGGCATCAAAAGCTTTCTCCATCTCCTCAATCCATAATTCTACATCATCCGGGTTTGTGGAACCCTTGAAAAGAGGAAGAGCTATCTTCTTAAGCTCACCCAAGGCTTTCCGGTCAGAAGAATTGTCAACCTATTGGACTGGTTGTAGACGTTGTCGTTGCTCCTTAACCAAACTAGCTACCTCCTGTATCAAGTTCAGCACTCTATCATCATGTCCAGCCGTAACACTTTGTGTCCCCTTGATCGAGTTTGCAAGAGGTTGGTTAATTTCAACAGCCATCTGAGCATATGATGTTTCAACATCATCTTGATTTCGGTTTAGAGGGTTTTGAATTCTCTTAGAACGAAACCTCCTAGCACCAACCACTCTAGCACTAGCCACAAGTTCAACGAGATTAGGCTTGCGGTCTTGATGAGGAGGCATACAGATTTTTCATAACAAGGAAAATTAACATTAGCAAAAAAATTTTTTTAACACTAGCATAAAGCAACCATAAAAGTATAACAAACATGAATAGGGGGAAAACGTCCCAATCCTATTTTTTTTTCTACCCATCTCTCGAATGTCGCATAAGTGTCATAACTATATAATTACCCCAAACCAGGCTTTGAGACCACTAAATCTATCACGCCCCAAACTTGAGACATGACAGACATCGCATACTTGTAAGACATAATCCCACAGACATGCAAGGCTCCAAAACATAATCTTATACCAATTACTAAAAAATACTTATCTACCTAAAGAATATAGTGATTCATAAAACTAAATTTGTCGATAGAAATTCCAAAGATCATAATTCAACAATATTCAGAATTAAATCTCCAAAACCATAAAGCTACTATGTCAAGATAAAAGTCTAAACACTAATTAAGATAGTTCGATATTCATAATATTTAAATAAATCTTAGACAATTTAAATGCTACTAAATTAAATGTCACTCCCCGAAATTCCAGTGTGGTTGACCAAATTACAACTTGAAAAAATTTTGAAGGAAGGAGTGAGTCCAACTACTTAGCAAGTAACTAACATCCCTTCAGCCGATTAAGCATGCTTAAAACATTTAGGCCAAATATCATTTATAAGTGCCAAGACAAAATATTGGGTAATCTTATTTAGAATCATATACTTCAAAATTTTTACATTCAAATAATAGAACAAATATATTCACAATATTTAAATTTCGATGGTCTCTTGTAACATACTGCGACCACACTTAACCCTTGTGGCATAGGTCAAAAATAGAACCACAATTAACCCTGGTGGCACAGGTTAAAAGCATATCAAAAGCAACCATTGGCTGCACTGAACAGATATTACAAATACCACTATTCTGTAACCGGTGGTGCGGTTGGGAGATCGATCTCTAATCATAGAATACATGTCGACATGGTCAACATTTAAGCCTCATTGGCAGGGTTAGAGCATAGCCATACTAGGAGACAAAATAGAAATATATATATTTTTAGATTACCCAAAGTTCATAAAACAGTATACCAAATTTCTCAAGCATATCTCATACACCTCAAAAGCATATTTGTTTCAGACTAAATATTTATGTTTATATTCGCGAAAACATATATGCATACATTATACAAAGTCATGAACAAATTTCAAAATCAGAAATCACGTTTTGCATAGACCACATTCTAAGTCTAACATATAAACTCATATACATATACATTTTACATTCTCAACCCGATTTTAATAAATCATAGGACAAAATATTATATCTCATGTACAAATTCATATTGAGACTAATTTTTAGGGCGTGAAAACACCGAAGGGATATCAGTCACTTACCTGATATTGTTAATTTCATTTTCAAGCAGCAAAGTAGAGAATCATCCTAATAGCCTAATATTTCAAAAAACACATACAAAAATCAGAACTGAATTTGCAACCAGATCCTATAAGGTGACTTTCTGTTGACCATCCTAAACACTTAGGGTGTGTAGCGATCTCTAGTACAATTTAGGAATATTTTCGATTAATACGGTAATATTTTATTATTATATATATTTTTGAATTAATAAAATTTTCAATAAAGTTGAGAATTAAACTTAAATCATAAAATCAATAAGGATTTTAAATTTTAGATAGAAAGATAAAACTAATTTCATTCATAAAAATCATATTTAAAATTTTTCATAATTTTTTTATATTTTAATAAAATTTATTAATTTTAGAAATAAATTTATAAAATATAAATATATATACTTTTAGATATGAAAATACAGTAGAAATCACATATCCAATATTTATGAAGTTTACAAAAGAATTTATCATATATTAATTAAAATCAAATTTTTAAAAAATTAAAAATGTATTTTCTATTTTTCAGAAGTTTTAGAATCTAGATGGCCATTTGGCCTACTTTGAGCTCTTGTAACTTTTAACTCGAATAATTTCCAGTGATGAAATCAACACCAATATGAAGTATTCATATCATACTACAACACCAAAATTTGTTTCGATTAAAAAGAACAAAAAATTTCCAAGTTTTGAAAGCCAAAATTCTCAAACTCGTCACAAAACTACCCAGATTTATGAGTTTGCAATATCAACAAGCCTACTTTGAGGCTTTAATTCTCTTAACACAGGAAGCCTCTAACTGAGCCATTGATGTCAAATTAAACATCTCATTTCATTCTACAAAAGCACTAAAAGAAACAACCAAAAATATTACCGGAATACGAAATTCCGGTGACCCAAATTTGGGTTATCAAAACTGTTGAAAACCAAGTTTCTAATTAATTTCAAAAATTCGTATCTTCCTAACCACAAGGCCAAACTAGATGCTACAAAAACCATTGGAAAGATCTTTTCAAGACCTTTCCATTTGTACCCATCATGCCACCATAAAGTCATCGAAAAAGTGCCAGATTTGAAAAAAAAAAAAAGGTAAGGAAATAGAAATAATTTAGGACTTTTTGTGCCTAAACTATGAAAATATGATCCCAAACATACCTTAATCAGCAATCTCTTGAATACTTTTCCCTTTTCTTTGTGTTTCTTCTTTCCTGGTATTAGGCTCTTCTTACTGCATATTGTTTGAGTCTGATGAATAAACTAACGTGAGTTCCTGTCTGTTCTTTTAAAACTTGTAAACTACTTAACCCCGCTAACTTAAACGTGATAAATAAACTGGCCTTAACCCACTAACTTAAACGTTAAAATAAACTGACTTTAATTAAACTTCTTCATTTACTTAAAGACCCCTTCTTCTATTTTCTAATTATTAAGGCACTCAAGGTCATAAATACAAATAAATAAAATTCTAAACAATATCTACTTATTATCTTTATAAAACTATAGCTTAATAAATTAAAATTTTTTTTCTAGTAAATGCTTTGTGAGGGGTATTACAGATAGGGTTATGAGGAATGATTTCTCTAAAATTATGGTTATGTTTTCAAATTTTGTAAGGGTACATGAAACAAAATTTTCGAAACTTAGGACAATATTTGAAGCATTTATCATCTTTGAATCTTCTAAATGGTAGCTTTCCCATTCCTTGATAGTGAAAGTGATTATGATAATGTTGCTAAATGTATTAGGGATGCGAATAGAGCGCCATGATAATATTGACAGTGGATTCTTATAATAGAGTCTCTAAAAAGAAATATAAAGAGTTGGAAAATTTTTCATACATTGAGAAGTGCAAATAAGGTTGCTGACCAACTGGCTAAAGATTGGGTGTTATTACAGAATGATTTTATTCATATTTCTCCTTCATGATGGTGCTTTCATTTCTTTCATGATTTATTTTGGATGGAAATTTGCTAGTCTTGTACATGTGCTACTAGTTTATTTTCTCAATTTCTAGGAGGGGTTGGTAAATGGTGATGACAAGGTTCTCGACTTTTACGATTAAGCTATCACTGAACTGATTACTTGCAATATTTATGGAATGTGGTTATGTGCTTAACTGTAAGGAGTACTGCTTTCTAGTAGGGAAGGTGATTATTGTGGTTTATGTTGTATTCAACTTTGTTAAGTGGTGGTTGTGTTCATTGTTTTAATGTTTGGAATATTGAAAGTCTAAGGGTTACTATGCTAGCTTTGGTTTATCATTTTAATCATAGACTTCATTTCTATGATGGGGTTGCCTCTATCATTATATTAATGAAGACCTTTCAAAAAAAATTAACTGAAATCAACCAATGTTTAATTGGTTTATTCAATTTTCATAGTTTTTCATCATTTTTTCAATAACTTTTAACAATAATTTTCAACAACATTTGAAAAAAAAAAAACCTAAACTCGCACATATCAAGAATGTTTAAACATAAAAATTCAACTACTGCAATCAAGACTATTTGATATTGTTAAACATTTTATGATAGTTAATTGGATTTTGAGAATATTCGAATTAAAAAAGACTATAAACAACTCAAAAGAACTAACATTACATTCAAAGGACTTAACTTTTAAATTCAAGGAAGTAAAGAGAAATAAACCTATTATATTTATGGGTAATTAAACACACGCACAGAGAGAGAGAGAGAGGGAGAGAGAGAGAGAGAGAGGCGTTGTTGACCTATTGATTTTAGGTGTTGGTAGCTTTGGGTAATTTGCGAAGAATCGGTGATGATGGGAAGAAAAGAGGTGAATCTATTTCTTCAAGTCGTTGACAGGCCTAGTGATTCAGGTGAATCGGCAGTTTTCTTGTGGCTTTTCGCAAATATTCCGATGGTGGGCTAATGGTGGTGGAAGGGGATTGTGTAATCGTGGAGTAGGGTTTTTTGGGTATGAGGCAAATGAGACAGGCATTATGGGGCTCAAGGGAACAAGGGCAAAACTAATATACAGGAATGCAAAATTATAAATTTAATAACAATAAATACTTAAATAAATATATTATTTTTTTAAAAAAAAGGTTAAGCTTTTATTATTGATAAATAACAGTATATCAAAAGTGATAGCTTATTAGCTTATTAAGTACATAAGGCAACAGTAAAAGGAAAAAAAAACCCCTGACAAATTAAAAATGACAGCTAGAGATGGGGATATCTAATAGGAGCATTGTACAATAAAAGCCGAATCTTGCTGTCCTAATTTCTTAGAATCTGCTTGTCCGAATTTATTGAAGTCTCCAATTCTTGCAGAACTCTTAAACTTCCCAATATCCCAACACAGTCGAACAAATTGCAAACAAAAAAATGTCCCCACTGGTTATATACACCCAATTTATCCAAACTACGTGGCAAGTCCTTTCAAATTGGCTTTGAACATTAATTTGGGTAATGCTAACCACGTGGCAAGGCTCACATACACATCCAATTTATCCAAACCCAAGCTCCCATGAATGGTAATTGGCATGCGTTTAATTGTTTTTTTCCATTTCAAAGAGAGCTATATTTCTTTTTATATAAATTAAAATTCACATCGAAGCATTTGATTTTTTTTTTTTCAATTTGAAAGAGTTAGATTCCAAATGTTTTTATCCCAAATAAAAACAATTAAGAACTAATAATGTTTCATGCATAAAACTTTCAGAAAGTTAAAATAAGGAAAATTGAGAAGAATATAAAATGTATAACGTTGCCATCTAGCTGAAGACATGCTTCCTTTTGTTATGTTTAGATACAATAATTTGCTCTCTAATATTCACTTTTTTCTCTATATATTTTCTTTATATCATTATTTTGTTCCTAAATTAAACTTATCTGGTAAATTGATACATTACATTTAAGCATTTAACACAATGGTTCTGAACATTTATTCAGTGATTATACATGTAATAATACTCTAAATTTGAATACTCTTCTTCTAAATTAAAAAAAAAAACCCTTAACTAGTACATATTTACAATACTTTATTCATATTTGTAATAATATGAACCGCTATTATTTTTAATAAGAATAAACAGACAAATTTAATTAAGTCACTTAGACTAGATTTTGAAAGTAACAATAAGATGTGTTTTGGTCAACTTAAATAGAATTGGCCTAATTAACAACTCCAAACCTTAAACTCGAGCTTGAGCATAGCTCTCTAATTAAATCATATTTATTTTTGAAATATTAAAAATACTTTTATACTAATGTTTCAATATTTGTAAATATATTTTCAAATTAAAATTAATAAAAATAACATTTATTAATATAATAATATCTCCGACCAAAATTGAATCTACCAAATCTTGTTCAATATCCAAGCAGAGTCGAACTAACCTAGAGGCTTGACAGCTAGCTTGATCCATTGATGAGTCCAGTAAAAAACTACAACAATTTTACTTTTTCTCTTTAAAGCTTAAAACAACCTTGTATAATATACACACACATATATATAATTATTAACTAAATTGAAAAACAAATTTTACAATGACTACAGATATAGAAATAGTTAAGTTAAAAAACTTCTAATTTTTCTCGATATGATAAAGCTAAAGAAAGTCACCCATGGTTAAGTCAAAAGAAATCGTTCAAACAAATATAAGAGAATAAGGTAATTAGAGATATACTTATATATACTCAATACTTGATGGTCTCTGACCAAAACTATTGTTAAGAAATACTATAGTCAATTCATCGATAACTTTTGAAAAAGAAAATCAGTTCCTATGAATTTGCCACTTCAAAAAATTATTATTATATGGCAATGTTGCCTTGATTCAGATGGAATTTAACATAATTATGTATATAATGTTGCAATAAGACAGAAAATTTGGAGACAAATTATAATGCATTTTTTTATTATGATCTCTCTTCTTTTCCTTCGCTTATCTAATCTCGATTAGGAAGATAGAGAAGGACTCAAAAGCCCCAAGGTCTGATAACTTTATTACATAGAGTTATTTTTTCAAATTTTGCATACTAAAATAGTTACATTCTTGAGATTTAGGTTCAGATTTAGGTAGTTTTATTCGCCTTTCTTAATTTAGTTTAAATCATGTTGAGTCAATTTAATCCAAGTTGTTTTAGTTTAATTTTATGTTAAAATGTCTTAAGTTTAGCTATTACTTTTTTGGTCTCCTATTTAATTTCCTATGTGAGTTGGGGTTTTCATATTTTTTAACCCTTTCAGGTGCCTTTGCACCTTTTGAACTTTATTAGGTGCGTTACTACCTTTAAAACTTTGTTAGGTGTCTTAGCACCTATGGAACTTTGTAAGGTGCGTACCTTTTGAACTTTGTTAGGTGCCTTAGCACTGTTTGACTTTATGAGGCACCTTTGCACCTTTAAACTTTGTAGGTGCCATAGCACTTGTGGATTTTAGCCATGAGCCTTAGCACAAAGAAACATGTGCTTTATTAAACTTTTGATATGGATTGGTGTACAATCATATTTGGATCATTTGTATTGCATGTTTGTTCATAAGTTATGCTTGCTCGCATGCCTAGTTGGAATGCACACATTATCATGATTGTGTTATATGTTTATAATGTATGCTTGAAAATTTGATTGTTGAATTGATTAGATTAAATTCCTTGGTTGAAATATGTTTAGTTCACCAAATGTAGAATCATGGTATTTTGGAACTTTTGATTTGAGGGATTGGAAAGGATAATTCATCATGAGGTAAATGAAGTGAATTTGGAAGGGGTTAAGACTAGATTTTGGAAATATGGAAGTGCAGCCCTAAGGACCAAAAGTTAGCCCTTAGCTAGCAGAAGACATAAGGAAGTGTTCTGTTTCAGAAGGATTGATCGTTCATCAAGGAAAAGTCGATCACTGCAGTTAAAAGTAAATTGTTTATGGCATTTTGACCTCGTTTTAAGGAGTCTTTAGGCAACTTATTCTATGTTTCTAAGGTACTTTGAATATGATTTTTAGCATTCTAAAGGATATATAATTATCCCTTTTTAAGTGCATTTGATCAAATCTTGGATTTTGAATTGGAAAGTGGCATGTTTATTACAAATATGTTTACTCAAAACTCCTATGTTTTGCTTGTTCTATCTCTAATATTTGCTCATGGGGATTTTATATCTCACCCTACAAAATATCTATTTTTGTTTTCAGATTGATAGTGTAACACCCCATACCCGCAGTAGAGAAGCCAATACGACCTTATCGATAGGACGAAGGCCAATTGAACCTAAATTGAGTGCGAAATAGTGGTGGTGGGTGGAAGGAATATTTTGGAATAAAATATTTTACACATGAGAAAATAATAATAAAATAATAATATTTTCTCGATCATGAGTTAGCGGAGTTAAAAGGCGATTTGGAAGTGAACCGAGGCAAAGTAAGACACTTTGGAACTTGAGGAGATAAGTGGAGAATTTTAAAATAAAATAATATTTTATTTATAAAATAACATTAAAATAATTCGATGCTAGAACAGGTTGCATCTTGCGAGAGATAAACTAAGTGTAAGTGGGGGAAACCAAAAATAGAATTTTTGGATGACATGAATAAAATAATATTTTATTTATATTATATTATATTATATTATTTAGATAGAGAAATTATTGGTCACATGCAAAATTGGATGAAAAGAAAATAATTAGTTATGGAAAATGAGGTTATGTGGAAGATTGGCACATGCATGTGACAATATCATTACATGCAAAAGATAGCATATAAGTAATCTTAGTGGGGAACATGTGGGACCCCCACCATGTGCAAATAAAAAGGAAAGAGAGAAATGCACAAGGTGAAATATGCTTGTGATTTTACTAGTTAAAGAAAGCATAGAGAATTTTTGCATGGAGGACACTTGGTGGCAATGTTGGAATAAAATAAAGGAAATATATATGCATGTAATGTTATTGGCTAAATGGGAGGCCAAATGAGAAATAATGTGGGAGAACGTATGAAAGGTTATTGGACATAAGTAAGATGGATGAAATGGAAATGCATTAAGAATGCATGAAGATAGATTAAAGAATGGAAGGATAATGAAGGGTGGATATTTAACCAATAAAATGAAAAGAATATTGGTACATGAAGAATCATTGGGTGGCAAGATGGTCTAATAAGAAACTAAAGAAACAAAACTAAGAAATAACAAAAAAAAAAGGGAAAAAGGCAATGAAGGCTTTAGGAACTTGGGCAAACTGTGCCTTTGAGAGGAAAGAAAGGAAAGAAATGGCTTTGTAAGTTCCACCTAAATGGTGGAAAGAAAAGAAAAGAAAGTAGAGATTTAAGGGAAGGCTCGGTTTTAAAGAAAACTTAAGGCAACCTTAAAGATTTCCTTCCCTTTACCTTGTTGAGATTTGATATTGCACCATCCAAAAAGAGATTTTAAACTTGGAAGAGGATGTGTGGCTTGGTTTTGTGAATTCAAGTAAGGAAAAGGTAAAAGAATGGCCTTAATTTGAATGTATCCTTGGAAATTCGAATTGGTAATGTTGGGTTGTGTTTGTGGCAGTAAAGATTTCTAAGGTTTGAAGAATATGGATGCATGCCTGACATTGATCCTTGGTTAGATGACGGATTTCAGATAAAACAAAAAAGTGGTAAATTGTTCTTAACCTTTGAATTCCTAAATGGTGGAAAAATGTAGGTGTTAATTGATAGATTTATGTGTGGCAACCTTGACGATTAAAGCTATAGAGATGTTTTGAGATGCATGCAAAGCACAAGCTACTTTAAAAGGTAAGCATGCAATGTGAATGTATTATGATACCTTAAAATTGGCTAAGAGAAATGCTTGTGCTAGTTAGAAATGTTAAGGTTGCTTGCTATGTTGTTTGAAAGAAATAAGGTTGATAAGGGCACTTAATGTTATAAATAAGTTACAGGTACATGTAATATAGAGAATTATGCATGTAAAGGCTATGAATTCCTTTAGTAAAAATATGTCAATATGCATATGAATATGCAAAGGCTAATTGAGAAAGAATGGTGATTTTAACATGATTTGAGTTATTAAGATGATGATTAATGTTTGAATGGGAAAGAGAATGGAATAGGATGTCAAAGCCTTAAGTTAAAACGGGCAGCAAATGTAAGACAAATGAATTGTATTGTTACTAAAAGTATTTTGGAACTAATTGCTGTTAGGAGATTGACTAAGTGAAATATAATTGCCAAGGATAATTCAAGGAGAAAACGGGTGATCGGCAAGTCATCTTGATGAATTGAGGACATAAGGAGTTTAATTTGGGGAAGTAATATCCCCCCAAGAGAGGTGAGTAAGGGGTGTCAATTTTAAAAGATTCTATGCTATATCAAAGTATATGTATAGTATTATTCAATGCCTTTGTGGAAAGCATGAGTTGCTAGAAAATGTAAGTGCTTTGAATACATGGTTTAGAATGATTTATACACAGCTTTTGTGGAAATCATGAGCTAGTAGAAAACAATAGGCAATTGTGGATGCAAATTGATTTCTAAGTTGTTTGTGTATACTATATATATATATGTAAAGTATTTTAGAAACCATGAAACAAGCCTTTTTGTAATGTTTTGCATCAAATCCATGCCTTGAATTATTGTGTAGTGTGCATAGTTGATTGCACTTGATAAATGGCTTAAATGCAAATTCTTGTGAGTCGATTTTAGTTCAAACTTTATGCAAATGTTTACACCATGCATTTTCATGTGAAAAATAATTTTGAAAGGTTGCCAAACCTTATTTTCGAATGATTTAAAGAAAAACTCTTGAAAACCTTAATTTGGTTTTGAAAATAGTTTTGACAATCGAGAGCATCCAAAGTAGGTGGAATGTCACATCGGGATAGTGCGACCCTTGTACATAAGTGAGCTTTAGCTAGAGAACCTTTTGCGTTATCGACGGGTTGTTAGACTTGGCTAGGCCATGGTCCGTGATTATATGTGGCAAGGCCACTGGTTGTTATACGTGGCTAGGCCATAATTTGATATACGTGGGTGCAACGACATGATTTATCTGATGTCGGCCAATATCATCGAGACGTCCATGGCTTAGGCAATCTGGTGGAAGGGGGCCTCTCGGATGTTATTACGTGGAAATGGGTCCACGAGTTGATTACTCTTTTGCATGGTGGATAGATACTGTTTTATCCGCTACTTTCCTTTTTAATCAATAGCTTTCGTGCTGAACAAATTGATTACGGATTATTTTATATGGATGTACTCGAGCATTTTACATGCCACACCTTTTGGGAGCATTTGTGTTTACATACTGCCATTTGTGTTTATGCAAATATTGAATGATTTTGTGAACTGAAATCTATTTTATTATGCATTGGTTTTCAACATTGTTTGCTAATGAAAGTATTACACTATGATTTACATGGCATTTTTACAAGGCACAAGTTCCTTATTTAGTTTTATAAGGTTTTCATTTTATACTTTGGTTTTATTGTTCAAAAAGTTTTGCTCTAAGCTTGTTTCCCATCTACGCCTTGATCACGGAGTAGATGATCACTAAGTCTATGAGACTCACCCCCTTATCTCCCTTTTTGTAGATAATTGATTAGCCTAGCTTGTATTCATTTACACATATTGTCCACCGCAGATAGTTAACGACATCTCTTAGCACTTACTCTAAGTCGCTTCGCTACTAGAGGTCGAGTCGTTCATAGTGTATTTTGCTTTGTAAATAGACACTAATGTGAATGCAAATGTACGTTTGGAGATTATAAATTTTAATGTATTTATACAATAATGTGGAATAAAAATTTAGTCGATTTGTTTGACTTTTCGTTTTAGGTATATTACAAAGACTTATACGGTTCAAAGCGATTACATAAATTGTGGAATGAATATAATGTATTAACAAAAGTTTCAAGTAAGGCTTGTTCAGGACTTGGCGGGTTCTCCTACAAGACTTAGAGGCCAGTAGCGATCGAGGTGCGATCGTTACAGATAAATCTTTGGTTGGCTTATCAAGAGAGGTCACTTTGATAATACTTGGTAAATGGACTTCAAGGCATCAAGTTGAGGTTTTTGACCTTCTGTTGAGTTGCTTTGTTAAGTTCAAGTCACACTTTGTTTGGTTAAAAATTTTGATAAATGTTTATACCTGGCCTTTGGTTGGAGCATAATATGTTGGTATCTAAATTTGTAAATTCTTTGGTTTTAATGGTTTTACACATACACATGTTTGGAAAATGTTATAAATTTTCAAAGGAAATATATACTTTTAGTAGAATCATACGTGTATGCATATTTAATGAGATAAGGAATTCTCTTAAATGTTATAGTTGTTTATTCTAATGCATTTTGTATTGACAGCTTTTTTTGGTCAAGTGGGCTTGCCTACTAGGCCCTTGCATAGGTAATGGCCCAATGATGGGTTATGACAGTTGATAACTCTATGATATAAAGTTATCTTTTCATAATTTTAGCTATTAAGTTGTTAAGTTCTTGAGTTTTAGCATAGATTTTAAGTGTTTTTAGTTATTTATTTAAATATGGTAAAATATGTTTGGTCATTTGAATTTAGATTATTTTAGGCTATGTTAAATGTGAAATTGCTTAAGAAAAGCTGCTATTGATTAAATTGTGCTTTTGTAGGTGTGCTTTGAAGAAAGACTTTTAATTTGACTAAGAGAGTGCATTCTAGGTGTAGACTTTCTCTGCACATGTTTTGGTTTTTCGACCATATATCTAGTATAGAAGTTTAAATTACGTGATTCTTGACCATTGGAAAGCTAAGAGGTAGAGATACAACTTTCATGTTTACTACTTCGCTAGTTTTGCCTTGAAGAAGGACAACAATACGTCACAAGTCAATGTCGTGGCAATAGAAAGCTAGCGCCACAGCACTACGGGTTTGTAAAGATGCCTTTCGATGAACAAATTGATTTGTGTATAAGATAGAGGTATACCTATATACCGTCTGTAGCAAATATTAGAGCTTGAACTTAATGTGTCTGTTTTAATTTCAATACAAATAGAGATATAGTGTTTTGATTAAAATAAATATTTTTATAAGGGTTTTAAGAGAGCCTTTTAAATAATTGAGGACTTTAGGTTAGCAACTCATCTCGTTGGAATAAGTTAAGAGAGGGAGAGGTAAGATTTAGATGAAGTGTGAGGGATATTGTAATCTTAAGCTTGCTTGAATTGATTTTTAACCAATTTATTACTGCTTTGATTTTTTAGTTTAAATTCTTCTTAATTAGATTTAGTTAATTTATAATTTATTTAGTTACTTGATTTTGATTGTTTAGATAAGACTAAATTGTATTAATTTTAGTACTTAGTGAAATTTTAGATCAATTCTCTATGAGATCAACACTCAACTTGCCATTATATTATCTGTTTGATATGTATACTTGCATGGATAGAAAATTAAGGAAAAACAGTCCTTGGATTTGGGTTTTTTTGCGTTTTTTTGCCTAATATTATTTTCATCATGAACTTCATGCTTTTAATGATGAACATTTTAGCAAGTCTAGATTACTTTTTTCATTCTAACACTTTTCACATATACGACACTGTAATTCTTTTTTTAAGTGCAGGGCATCCTCCAGACCAATCCACTGAGAGAACGACAACTTGACTGCACATTTTTTGCCTACCTACCAACACTAACAAACTGTGGAATTTCATTCACAGTTGTATAACACATTTTCTTATATTTTTGGCATAAAGGCAGCATGATCAATTTGACACTTTGATCATGATTTTTGTATAGTATTAAAATGTTCGAACAACATTGGCAAAGTTGTTTAACAACTCTACATATTTTTCTAATGGCAATCGCACTATGAATTTTGAATTAATCTCAAAACATGACATTAGAAGGTGTGTGCAACAAAAGAGCTCTAGAAAAGCAAGCTTCAAAAACAAATACAAGAGCAAATCATTTGTGCAACTTCGCCAAAGAATTATGGCATTTTCTTTTGTAGGGATACACATTTTGTTAGCTAGGTGGGGATGAATGTACAAAATTATAAAGAAGCACAAAATTGCCTTCTGTTTTAGCTTTCAAATTACAACAACTTTTGTTTATAAATATTTCTGCAAATACTTGCCCAGTTATTAACAAATCTAACTAAAAAATTTATTCCTCGAGCAAAATACACAAAGATTTATTTCACCCGAGCACAACACGTAGTGTAACTTATAGTTTATTAATGAAAAGAGTCCATCAATCACAAAAATAAAGTAAAATGTTCTTTTGACCTTATCTTATTAGAATAAAATACAGCAATTGATGCACCTTAAAAATAAGTAAAAAATAAAATTTGCAAAGTAATAGTAACTTGAATATAAAAACAATTAACTAAATTATGCAAGAAAAATAATTAACTAGAAATTTTTAGTTTATACTAAAAAGTACATAAAAAAACAAAGTAATTGCTTATATGTAAAAGCTAGAAAATAAAAATATGTTCGGCTGGAAAATCTTTCCTAGTTCTTCATTTCCTTACTAGTAGCAAGAAAGTATACATCAGCATAAAAATAAAAATAAAAATGGATGGTTAAAGGTTTTCCATTAGCATTCATTTGTTTTCCTTCAAAATTGCCAAAGAAATATTGTCTATGTACCTGGAAAATGTTTAATAATTTATATTAATTACCTCATCATTAATCCCAACAAGCAAATAGTTAATTTCAATAATTAAGATTGAAACTCACCAATGGATGTTCATTTGGATTGCATTTATTCTCCTTCTACCTTTTCCTTGGATCAACTTCATATAATATAAAATTCATTACTTCCTTAACTGAGCGGAATGACTTCTTGGAAATCTCATGTGTATAATACTGCACATATATAATTCATCATCATTTTAAACCAAAATCATAATAAAAAATAGGAAAAACTAAAACCACAAGATCTTATATTAATTTATAACATTTTTTTAAAACTTCTTTAAATATAAATGATCGTTTAATTTGATATGTTATAGATGAATAGCCCTTTAATCAAACATACTAAACTTCATCCTTTCCCTCGATTTTGTAACAGTTTCAAATGACAATAATAATAATAATTCTAAAATAGTTTCAAATGATTTAGCAGTTTTGGAATTTCTGCATTTTTTGAAACAATTATATATAGAAAACTCGAAACAAGAAGTTAAATATAATTACCATATCAAGCACTTTCCCAGTTGCCCGTTTCTTGCAATCAATTTTCCATCCATCTAATCTCTCGATGAGAAGGTACTTGAACTCCTTTTCTTTGCCATCAAGTGACATTTGAAAATGCTGCATTTTTTCAAATAATTATTTCTTAACACCTAATAGCGACCAAATATATTTGAATAGAGTTATCTTGAGATGTTAACAACTTACCTTCTCAATTTGGGCAAGATCAAATCGTTCATCGGAGAGTCTGAAGGATGTTATTTCCCTAGCAACTAACTTTGACTTTCCCCTTTTCTTTTTCATTGCTGGCTCTAAAATATTCAACTACATTGCCCAGTATTATAGTATTAATAATCGCCATGAAAATGCAAAAACCTCTCAATTACACATTTAAAAGCTTTTCTCAAGGAATGTTTTTCATGGAAGAAAGAAACATATTAGTGGGGTTTGGATAAGGGGTGATCCTCCTAAGATTGATTGCAATATGCATTAAGTAATTAGATTATCATGTTTGGTAGGAAGTTGGTCATGATCATCTTAAACTTTTTTTCATTTTTAAAACAAACCTAATAATTTTGTTTTTAATTTCTATATTTCAAAATTATTTTTCGTGATTTTATTTTTACTTTTGACATTGAAAATCATAAATCATTGACTTAATAAAGAAATTTAATATTGTATGGAAAATATACAAAAAAGATGGTGAAATAGTCAATTTGCATATGGTAAAAACAGCAATAGCCATAAAGTGAGTTATGGTGAGAGTGAAAAATAGCCATTAAGAATATTAACCTAAAAGTATATTAATTAATGATTTTCAGTCATATTATAATTTTATTTAACATTCTTATATTTTCAAAATTTTCATTCATTTAAAAATACTAACAAGTAATATTATTTTATAATGAAATTAATTAATATATTAAATGCTAAAAATATTTTATCTTTACAAGTGATAAATATAAAATTACAGTTTACATATATAAGAATTATTAGATATTAACTTCTCTACTACTTTCTTTGGTTATTTACTTTATTGCTACTAGATTTGGACACAACCATCACGCGAGTGGAAGAGAAAAAATAAGTGAAAAGAAATGAAAGAAGTGAGAACATATGGGTGGAAGAAAGAGAAGTTTCATAACCATAAAAATGAGTAGTTCTTTTTACAATTTCATGTATGAAAAATAAAAAAATTATCTAAATTCCCATTTTATAGGAATGTTGATTGAAATTTATAACCTTCATCATATATATTTACTTTGATGTAATTTATTTATTTATAGTAAATTCATTAATTAGGTTGATGAATTTGATTCATGGCACCAAACTAAGTTTGTGACTTTATTACTTGTATATATAACGTTGGCAAAAAGGAAAAGTACTTTTCAGATCAAAGGGGTATTTTTTGGTCGCATCTATATAAATTCAAGGGAAAATAACAAATATAAATGATTAGTTGGGGAGTTATGGACTTGGGACACCACAGTGACTCTACTAGACCCTTGATCACCTAGTCAACAAAAGTGCAATGTGACCTTTGCATCCAGAGCTGCTTACCAAACACTAATGTGTAACACGGTCAAGCCAAAAAAAGAAAGCGCAAATCGAACAAACATTGTGTAAGTGAATGACCTCTAAGTACCAAATATCATGATAAAAAATCATTAATGAGAAAATCACTTGCGGATCTTGAAAGGAAAACAAAACTACCATTACAGTTAATAAAACTACTAATTTGGCAATCATTATTGTAATTACCTTGCTCTTCCATGGTGTAGTAGTGTTGTAGGATATAAGTGTTTTCTTCGTTCTATTAATGGGATAAAGACCAAGATTTAATGACAATGCGCTTTCCTCATTTGCCTTTGTTTTCACCATTTTAACCTCTCGCTAGCACAAGTAATGTACAAGTAAAATCGTTAATGAGTAGGTTTTGAAAATTTGAAATGCCTACATGCAAGCCATATATATGATCTCGAAAGGAATAAATGGATAGGATAAGTGAAGAGGAAAAAACCTTACATGAATTACACCTTTCAAATCTGTAATGAACGATTGAAAATTTGGAGCAAAATTTTCTCTATCGATTGGAGCTTGAGGTGTTGGTGCTACTCTTTCCATCTTAATAAACTTCAAAAAGGTTATCAAATCAGACAATAAATTATTCAAAAAGCTTAAGTTGAAACATGATAAGAAAAAGAACAATTGTTATATTAAGTATTATCCCCGTAGAATTCAAAGTTGGTTATCTTACCTTTTCAACCCTAATTACGATATTTAGTTTAGTTAATTATCATCCAAATTAGGGTACAACATGCCTCCTCACATTTTGAATTGTCTTCCTTATCAAGTTCCCATTTATAGAATCCATTTAAAAGAACTCTCTACATCTTGAAACTTTCTTGATGACTCATTAAGGTGAAGCTAAGCTACCTTGTAAATGAACTCATGATTGTGGGATCCTTAATTCAAGACTTCATGGAAGACTATTTGCACTAAAATCTTGGGTTTTGTCATTTAGACTATGTTTGGTAAAAAAGAAAGATGATGAAAGAAAGAGAGTGGAAGAAAAATTGTATTTTCTTCCTTTCCTTTCTTTCGTAAGAAAGAAATAGGAGGAGAGAAGGAAAATGCATGAGTTTGCACTTATTCCTTCCTTTTAAATTGAGGGGAAG
Organism: Theobroma cacao; assembly: GCF_053813885.1. NCBI lineage: Eukaryota > Viridiplantae > Streptophyta > Magnoliopsida > Malvales > Malvaceae > Theobroma > Theobroma cacao. The sequence continues at coordinate 17,744,918 of NC_142648.1, read as the reverse complement.
ACACTTTTTCTCTTTAAGTTAATTATTTTATTTATAATGCTACCATTAATTGTCCATATTTAGGCAAAACACAATCCTCCTTCTCATTTTCCCCTTCCTAACTACCACACATATGTTTATGACAATGACAACTCTTTTTACACAAACATTAGTATTTTATCTATTGAAAGAAGGAATTATTAATTTTATTCTCTTGTTTTATATTTATAATTATTATGTGTAAAGGGTTAATTTATGTCTGTAATCAATGGTTTTATTTTTAATGATTTTTTGGATCAATCTTGAATAATTTCTATTTAGTTATACTGTTTTATTGTGGTATCTTTTGCAAATTCTTGTTAAGATTGGTTAATGAATTTCGTCCTACTTATTCGATTGGTGGTAACTATAAAATTGTGTCAAAGCTTCTTGTAAAAAAGCTTACAATAGTGTTTGGAGTGATGATTACCAATTATCAATTTGCTTTTATTAGGGGTAGACAAATTACTGATGTGCTCTAATAGCTAATGAAATGGTTGTTTTAGCTAAGAAAAGGTTGGATGGTGGTTTAATACTTAAGGTAGACTTCTAGAAGGCTTATGATTGTATTAGTTGGGAGTTTTTGGATTTAGTTATGAAGAATATGGGCTTTAGAGATACATGGAGGAGTTGGATAGAGGAATGTGTTACCACTAAGTTCTTTTCTACAAAATAGTGCAAAATTTTCTAAGGTTGTAAAGATAAGCTAGTGTCCAAACATGAAACTAGTTCAAAATTTTCTACAAAATAGGGCAGTGTTGAAAAAGAGTAATGAGATTAATGAAGTGTGGAAGATAGTTTGGGGAGGACAAGTACCACATAAAGTAGAGATTTTTAGATGGCGGTAAGGTTGTAGTGAAATGTGAATTAATTAAGATATGGTTATTGAGTTTAAGCATGATTATGTGTGTTTTATGCAATGGAAAGTTGAATAGTGTTGAGCATTTGGTTCTTACTAGTTATGATGCTTGGAAATTTTAGGGGTTGTGGTTCAGCTTATGTGGTTTCTAATGGTTGTCTCCAAGGGATGTTACGACTTTTCTACTTGCTTTGGAAGAAGGTTTTGATAAAAAAAAAAGGAAGAGAGTTACGGCACATGTTTTTTTTTTACATTATTTATTGTGTGTGGTTGATTAGGAATGAGATAATATTTAGAGGGAAGCTTTGGGCACTTGATCAAGTATTTGGTTTAGAAAAGCTGCATGTAGCTTATTGGGCTTGTGCTAGATGGCTAGGAATTGCTACCTTTGTTGTTGATATTTGGCCATGTTCAAATCTTACAAAAGTACCTGTTACGAAACTTAAACCTAAGGGGTGGATGAAATTTAATGTTGATGGATTTACGAGGGGGAATATGGGGAAGCAAGTATCAATGGGATTATGAGGAATGATTTCTCTAAATTTATGGTTATGTTTTCAAAATTTGTAAAGGTACATGAAGCAAACTTTTCAGAAGTTACGGTAGTACTTGAAGCATTTATCATCTTTGAATCTTTTAAATGGTAGCCTTCCCATTCCTTGATAATGAAAGTGATTCTGCTAATGTTGCTAAATGCGTTAGGGATGCGAATAGAGCGCTATGAAAATATCGATAGTGGATTTTTATAATAGAGTCTTTAAAAAAAAATGAAGAGTTGGAATGTTATTCATATGTTGAGAAGTACAAAAAAGGTTGTTGACCAACTGGCTAAAGTTTGGGTGTTATGAGAGAATGATTTTATTCATATTTCTCCTTAAGGATGGTGCTTTCATTTCTTTCAAGATTTAATTTGAATGGGAATTTGCTAGCCTTGTAATGTGCTACTGGTTGAATTTCCCAATTTCTAAGAAGTGTTGGTAAATGCCAATGACGAGGTTCTTAGCTTTTATAATTAAGCCATCACTAAATCGATTACTTGCAATATTTATGGTTTATGGCTATGTGCTTGGTTGTAAGTAGTGCTGCTTTCTAGCAGGGAAGGTGATTATTGTGGTTTATGTTGCATTCAACTTTGGTAATTAGTGGTTGTGTTCATTGATTTAATATTTCAGGTATTGAAAGTCTGATGGTTACTATGCTACATATGGTTTATCATTTGAATCATAGACTTCATTTTTGTAATGAGGATGCCCCTTTCATTATATTAATGAATAATTTTCAAAAAAAATTAATTGAAATTGACTAATGTTCAATTGGTTTATTCAGTTTTCATACTTTTTCATCATTTTTTCAGTAACTTTTAACAAAAATTTTCAACAACATTTTTCAAAAAAAAAAAGATTAAAACTCTCGCATATGAAAAATGTTTAAACATAAAAATTCAACTAGTTCAATCAGGATTACTCAATATCGTTAAACATTTTATGATAGTTAATTTGATTATGAGAATATTGGAATTAAAAAGACTATAATCAACTCAAAAGAACTAACATTACATTCAAAGGACTTGACTTTTACATTCAACGAAGCAAAGAGAAATGAACTTATTATATTTATTGGTAATTGAGGAGAGAGAGAGAAAAGCATTGCTAACCTATTGATTTTAGGTGTTGGTTGCTTCTAGCAATTTGCAAAAAGTCGGTGATGAGGTAAAGGTGGTGATGGGAAGAACAAAAGTGAATCTACTTCATCAAGTTGTTGACAGGCTTGGTGATTCAAGTGAATTGGTGGGTTTCAGGTGGCTTTTGGCAAATATTCTGATGGTGGCCTAATGGTGGTGGAGGGGGATTGTGTAATCATGGGGTAAGGTTTTTTTGGTGTGAGGCAAATGAGGCGAGAACTATGGGGCTTAGGGGAACGAGGGCAAAACTAATATACAAGAATGCAAAATTTTAAATTTAACAATATAAAAAAATTAAAATAATATATATTTTTAAAAAAGTTAAGCTTTTATTATCCATAAGAGATAAAGAAATAAATTTATGATCAGTATTTGCCATTTTGCCACTACTTACATGTCTCTTTTTCGGATCCCACAAAGGGTGATTAAAGAAATAGAGAAAATTGAGAAGAGATTTCTATAGAGTGGAGGAGGACCAAAGTCGAGGATGCATTTGGTGGATTGAGGAACCATATGTATTTATTGTGAGAATAATGGGCTTGGTTTACTTAGTTATGAGCTTAAGAAGAAAGCATTGTTAAGTAAATGGTTGTGAAGATATGGGAGTGAGAAAGGATGCTTGTGGATGGAAAGGTTGGCGTTGATCCTTTAGCATTACTGTTGAACCTTGTTGTTAATCAAAACTGCTTTACTTTGTGAAGTGATATTATAAGTCCCTTTTCCCTATTAATCAATATTTTTATGTAAGTAACATCAGGGTTTGGATTTATTGTGGGTGATGGCAAAGTATATGTTTTTGGGAAGATGAGTGGATCGAGGGGCATATATTAAGAGAGAGTTTTGCTAGAATGTATGCTCTTTTGGTTAATCAAAAAGGAAAACTGTGTGAGTATGGGAAATTGGTTGGGAATAAATGGGTATGGAATATTGAGTTGCATCAAAGAGTTTTTTAGTGGGAAATGAGTCAAAGAGATAATCTTTTTAGCTTACTTATTGAGTTTCCATTAGGTAATAGTTTGAAAGATAAGCTAGTGTGCAAACATGAAACTAGTGCAAAATTTTGTACAAGATAAGGAAGTGCTGAAAGAGAGTAATGAGAGTGATGAAGTGAGGAAGATAGTTTAGAGTGGGTAAATACCACATGAAGTAGAGATTTTTAGATGGCGGTAAGGTTGCAATGAAATGTGAATTAATTAAGAGAGGGTAATTGAGTATGAGCATGATTATGTGTGTTCTATGTAATGCAAAGTTAAATAGTGTTGAGCATTTGGTTTTTACTTGTTGTGAGACTTGGAAATTATAGGGGTTGTGGTTCAGCTTATGTGGTTTCTAATGGTCATATTCGGAGAATGCTAGGACTTTTCTACTTACATTGGAAGGGGCTTTGATTAAAGAGGGAGGAAGAGAGTTGTGGGACATGACTCTTTTTTTTTCATTATTTAGTGTGTGTGTGTGGTTGATTAGGAATGAGATAGTATTTAGAAGGAACCTTTGGGAAGTTTAGCAAGTATTTGGTTTAGTGACGGTACATGTAGCTTATTGGGCATGTGTTAAATGGCTTGGAATTGCTACCTTTATTGTTGATATTTGGCTATGTCCAAATCTTGTGAAAGTACCTGGTAAAATACTTAAACCTTTTATTGTCATTGATTGGGTTGCTCACCCTGAGGAGTGGATGAAATTTAATGTTGATGTATTTACTAGGGAGAATATGGGGAGGCGGGTATCGATAGGGTTATGAGGAATGATTTCTCTAAAATTATTGTTATGTTTTCCAAATTTGTAAGGGTACATGAAACAAACTTTTCAAAACTTGGGACAATATTTGAAGCATTTATCATCTTTGAATCTTCTAAATGGTAGCCTTCATATTCCTTGGTAATGAAAGTGATTCTGCTAATGTTGCTAAATGCATTGGGGATGCGAATAGAGCACCATGATAATATTGACAGTGGATTCTTATAATAGAGTCTCTAAAAAGAAAAATGACAAGTTGGGAGATTATTCATACATTGAGAAGTGCAAATGAGGTTGCTGACCAACTAGCTAAAGATTGGGTGTTATTAGAGAATGATTTTATTCATATTTCTCCTTCAAGATGGTGCTTTCATTTCTTTCATGATTTATTTTGGATGAAAATTTGCTAGTCTTGTACATGCGCTACTAGTTGATTTTCTCAATTTCTAGGAGGGCTTGGTAAATGGTGATGACAAGGTCCTCAACTTTTACAATTATGCTATCTCTGAACCAATTACTTGCAATATTTATGGAATGTGGCTATGTGCTTAACTATAAGGAGTGCTGTTTTCTAGCAGGGTAGGTGATTATTATGGTTTATGTTGTATTCAACTTTGTTAAGTGGTGGTTGTGTTCATTGTTTTAAAGTTTCGAATATTGAAAGTCTGATGGTTACTATGCTTGCTTTGGTTTATCATTTTAATCATAGACTTCATATCTATAATGAGGTTACCCCTTTCATTATATTAATGAATGCCTTTCAAAAAAGATTAATTGAAATTAACCAATGTTCAATTGGTTTATTCCGCTTTCACAGTTTTTCATCATTTTTTCAATAATTTTTAATAATAATTTTCAACAACATTTAAAAAAAAAGGATTAAAACTCTCACATATCTAGAATGTTTACACTTAAAAATTCAACTAGTTCAATCAAGACTATTTGATATTGTTAAACATCTTATGATAGTTAATTGGATTTTGAGAATATTGGAATTAAAAAAGACTATAATCAACTCAAAAAGAGCTAACATTATATTCAAAGGACTTAACTTTTACATTCAAGGAATTAAAGAGAAATAAACCTATTATATTTATTGGTAATTAAACAGAGAGAGAGTGAGAGGCGTTGCTGACCTATTGATTTTAGGTGTTGGCGGCTTCAGACAATTTGCAAAGAATTGGTGATGATGGGAAGAATAGAGGTGAATCTATTTCTTCAAGTCGTTGACAAGCTTGGTGATTCAGGTGAATCGGTGGTTTCCTTGTGGCTTTTCGCAAATATTTCGGTGGTGGGCTAATGGTGGTGGAAGGGGATTATGTAATCGTGGAGTAGGGTTTTTTTTGGGTATGAGGCAAATGAGGCAGGAATTATGGGGCTTGGGGAACTAGGGCAAAACTAATATATAGGAATGCAAAATTATAAATTTAATAACAATAAATACTTAAATAAATATATTATTTTTTTAAAAGAAGGTTAAGCTTTTATTATTGATAAATAACAATAAGCCAAAAGTGATAGCTTATTAGCTTATTAAGTACATAAAGTAACAGTAAAAAGGAAAAAAAAACCTCGAAAAATAAAAAATGACAGCTAGAGATGGGAATATCTAGCTGTTAAGGTACAAATCTCTCTTGCTTTATGCTCACATATTTTTATCCAATAGAAGCATTGTACAATAAATGTCGAATCTTGCTGTACTAATTTTTGAACATTTAAGCATTTAACAAAATGGTTTTGAACATTTAATTCAATGATTATACATGTATCATATGTTTAAAAATCTAAATTTGAATACTCTTCTTCTAAACTAAAAATAAAATAAAATCTTAACTAGTACATATTTACAATACTTTATTCATATTTGTAATAATATGAACCGCTATTATTTTTAATGAGAATAAATAGACAAATTTAATTAAGTCAATTAGACTAGATTTTGAAAGTAACAAAAAGATGTGTTTTGGTCAACTCAAATCGAATTGGCCTAATTAACAACTCTAAACCTTAAACTCAAGCTTGAACTTAGCTCATCTAATTATATCATATTTATTTTTGAAATATTAAAAATATTTTTATACTAATGTTTCAGTATTTGTAAATATATTTTCAAATTAAAATTAAATAAACATAATATTTATTAATATAATAATAACTCGGACCAAAATTGAATCTACCAAATCTTGTTCAATATCCAAGCAGAGTTGGACCAACCTAGAGGCTTGATAGATAGCTTGATCCATTGATGAGTCCATTAAAAAACTACAACTATTTTACTTTTTCTTTTTAAACCTTGAAACAACCTTACATAATATACAAATACACATGCATACACACACACACATATAATTATTAACTAAAGTGAAAAACAAATTTACAACGACTGCTGATATAGAAATAGTTAAGTTAAAAAAACTTGAAATTTTTCTCAATATGGTAAAGCTAAAGAAAGTCACCCATGGTTAAGTCAAAAGAAATCGTTCAAACAAATATAAGAGAATAAGGCAATTAGAGATATATTTATATATGCTCAATACTTAATGGTCTCTGACCAAAACTATTGTTAAGAAATACTATAGTCAATTCACCGACAACTTTTGACAAAGAAAATCAATTCCTATGAATTTGCCACTTGAAAAAATTATTATTATTATTATTTTGCTAAGTTGTGATTTCACTATGAAATCTCTAACTTTGAAAAAAAGTTGAGTAGTGAAGACAACAAAAGCCCCACCATCATGACTGCTCCAAACCAGCATGTATAATTCAAGCAATGTTGCCTGGTTTCAGATAGAATTTAACATACTTATCTGTATGATGTTGCAATAAGACAGAAAATTTGGAGACAAATTAGAATGCTTTTTTTTTATTACGATATCTCTTCTTATCCTTTGCTTATCTCATCTAGATTAGGAGGACAGAGAAGGACTAAAAAGCCACAAGGTCTGATAACTTTATTTCATAGAGTTATTTTGTCAAATTTTGGATACTAAAATAGTTAAGTTCTTGAGTTTTAGGTTCATATTTAGGTAGTTTTATTCACTTTTCTTAATTTAGTTTAAATCATGTCGAGTCAATTTAATTCATGTTGTTTTAGTTTAATTATATGTTAAAATGTCTTAAGTTTAGCTATTACTTTTTTAGTCTCTTGTTCAATTTCCTATGTGATTTAGGGTTTTCACATTTTTTAACCCTGTTAGGTGCCTTTGCTGTCACGACTCGATACTCCCCTCGAGCTCGTGACAACCGTCACGATGTCTCGGTAGACATTCGTTACCCGGAGTGCCAACCGGAACCCTGCAAGGCTTTAGTACCATTTTTCTCATCTCCCTTGTGAGTAATCATCGCCAAATCTTGTTTTTAAAGAATTTTAAGCTTTTTCCCTTTCAAAACCGTGGAAAAATAATTTTCGCCTCATAGGGGCATTTTCGTCATTTTTTCTCAAAATTTTATGAACCCAACTAAAAATGTCATAGATGAGTGGAAAACACATATTTCATGATTTAAAATAAATTTGAGTGTCTAAAAGATTTATTAAAAATGATATTGCAACTATTTGAATGAAATAAAAATATTCAATAAAATATTCTAATTTTTTGTTAAACAATATTTATAGAGTCATCGGTAATTAATAATTTTTTTGTAATGTAAAAGCTAAATAAAATCATACGTACTACAATACAGATAACCGGGATATGAAATTTACTTTACAGTGACTCGTGGGCCCACAAGAAACAAAAGTGCACAAAGGCAGTAAACCTGCAGTTTTTGGAGTAGTAAAGTCGACTATAGCCTTTGACGATATTAGCTATCTACACACTATCCTAAGCCTGAAATGGGTGGAAAGGAGGGTGGTGAGATTATATAATCCCAGTGAGTAAACAAATATCATCCAAAATATCTAAAACCGAGTAAATAGAGACAATTAAAATAAATCGTCATACTGTAATTTCATTTCCTTTCAACTTCTTTCAACCAAATAAACAACTAGGTTTATGATTTCCTGAAAAGCTTGGCTCATGCCAAAAATCATTCTCATACTCAGTTATCAAGGATGCCTTGATCGAGGGCTATCCCAATCGAGTCCGCCAAGGCTGTTAAAAAGTCATGTACGCATAAATTATGTTTTTATTTTGAAAACATAGTCGTTCCTTGGCATTGGCTGAGTTATCCCTCATGTGGTGGTTTGGCGTGAAGTGAACTCTAAAAGTGTTAACCTCAGGAGTTATCCACCCGCGCCTCTCATATTGAGGTAAGATATAACGGAGTTTACCGTGCCCCTCTAATAGGCTGGTCCACGGAAACCCGCATACTACAGTAAGCTCATCATTATCCCACCAATCAATAAAATTCAATAACATAATATGGCAATTATTGTAAAGCCCGACCTTATAAAATACTATTCATGACATACATGTGATGATAGCATGATTGCATGCTAGGAGAGTCCCGAAAAATTTACAAAAGTCGGTATTGTACCTAGAGGTACAACAAAGTTTATTTAATCCTCGAACTAGATCAAATAGGAATTTTAAGGTGAGATTAAGAGTTTCACAGTTCATGGATGACTTAAAATGGTAATTTGGAGTTTGAGGATCAATTTGGAGTCAAATCGAAATTTTCACTAACTAGGGGCAAAATGGTTATTTGCCACCTGGGGACAAAATGGGAATTTTAGAAAAGATTTTTTTGACCCCATTTGACTTATTAGAGTATAATTTGACTTATTGAAGTATGATTTGAGGTTTAGAAGTGAAAAATTTTAATTTCGGTATAATTTGGAGTATAAGGGTAAAATGGTAATTTTGCCACCTCAGGGGCAAAATTGTAATTTTCCACCACCAGGATATTTTTTCCAGCACATGGTCTTCCTTTGTCTTCATCTTTGACCCTTGACTAAACATGTGGTGGAGATAAAATGTTTAAATTTTTAAAATTTTAAAAACGGGCCAATGACATGATACCATGTGTCATGCCTTTATTAATTTATTATTTTCCTTTTTAAAAGGCACAAAATCAGCCCATCTTCCACCCCATGGCCGGCCAAACCAGCAAGAAGAGAGAGAAAATAAAAACAAAACCCTAGAGAGAGAAAATCAAAGAAAAAGTGTGAATTTTCAAGGAAATTAAGTGAAAAAGGTGAGTTTTTTCTATTAAGCTTGAGTTTTCTTATTCCCAAGCATTTCTCTTTATTTTCCATGATTAAATTACATGTTTTCATGATGAATTCAATTCTGAAAAAATGGGTTAGGAGAGAGAAAGTTGTTGGATTTATTTGATTTTAATTTATGTTAGTGTTTTTAGTTAGTTTAGCATATTTAGAAACAAAACAACAAGAAAAGAATTTATTTTCTCCCCCAACCATTAATGGCTGAATTTACCATGTAGTGAGTGACGATGAGTTTGATTTTATTCTAGGAGAATTGGTTAAGGAATGATGAATTATGAGCCTAGAAAAATAATGGGAATTTTCAGAGCAAAAATACGAATTTTTACCCACTAGAGGTATTTTCGTAATTTGCTGTTGAGACTGATAATTTGCACCACACTGAGGGACATTAAGTTAATTTGGGTGAAATTGAGGTATAGAAACTGAAAAGAATTAAATTGGAGTTTAAACGGACCCGTTAGGAATTTAATCGGGTGATAAGACGAATTAGGCCAATACCGGGTTTAAATAGTTACTAGTGCATTTTTGCATTCCATATCATGCATTGGTAATCTAAATTAGTTTAATTTTGATTTAGTACCAACTTGGTGAAACTCTCGATTTTGTATTGTGTCAAGGTGGTGAGTCCTCCGATAAAGGCAAGGAAATTGCATCCGAGGATCAGTAGACAGAGTGCTTCGAAAGTCTGCATTCTAGACATAGTGAGTAAACTTACTGTCATTTTAATTATCTAGGGTGGTTTTTAAATGCTTTCATGAATTCTATGGAAAAAGGAATTTAAAAAGATAAATTTTCATGTTTTATGAATAAATGAGTTTCAATGAAATTAAATTATAAATTGTTTTGAAATTAATAGTGATTTTGAAAAATAGAGTACACGGAGACTGTTAATTGTGGCAATTTGATTGTTTAAATTAACTGGCTTATGATAAATCGAGCATGATTGGCTAGTTGGCAATTGTATTGAAATGCGAATTGTTTGGTTACCTTGAAAAACTACGAATTACAAAATTGCCATATCATGTTATTGAGTTTTATTATATGGTGGATTATATATTAATTAATCACTGCAGTAGGGGGTTTCTGTGGACCAGCCTTTTAGAGGGGCACGATAAACCCCATTATATTCTTACCTCGAACGGAGAGGCGCGTAGGGTATCTCCTGGGGTAAAGTTTAGGGTTCACTTCACGCTAAACCACCACGTGAGGGGGAACTCAGCCAACGCCAAGGAACGGTTATGTTTTCAAAACAAAAACATGATTTATGTGAAATGTGAATTTTAATAGCCTTGGCGGTCTCGGTAGGATGCCTCGGCCAAGGTGTCCCCGAGAATGGATTTATGGCACAAGCCTAGATTTTTATGAGATTCATAAGCCTCTTTACGTGTTTTGAACAAAATGTGTTCTAATGCTATAACCCAGTTTATGATGATTTACTTTATTGTCTCCATGTACTCAACTCTAGATGTTTATGATGATGTTTGTTTACTCATTGGGATTTTATAATCTCACCACCCTCTTTTCCACCCATTTCAGGTTCAGTATAGACTGTAGATAGCTGATCTCATCGAGGACTACAGTGGGATCTGCATTTTCCAAACCGTAGGTTCACAGTCCTCTTTACTTTTGTTTATTCGGGGGCACTCTTGTTATTGTAAATTAAATTAAATATTTTGGCTTACTGTATTTAAGTATGTATAAATTTATTTAACTTTTACGTTATAAAAATTATTCACGTATAACTCTATAAATATTGTTTTATAAGAAAATAGAATATTTTACTTAATATTTCTTTTATTTTCTTATTATATTCAAATAACCATAATTTCGTTTTAAATGAAGATTTTAGACTTTTAAACTCATTTTGAATATGAATTGTGTGTTTTGTACTTGTATATTACGTTTTAGCCAGTTTTAAAATTTTTGAGAAAAATGACCAAAATACCCTTGTGAGACAAAAAATTAATATTTTATTTGTTTAAAGTTGGAAACAGCTTAAAATATTTTAGAACACGATATTTGACAATGGTTGCTCACAAGGGAATAGAGAAACTGATAGTAAAGCCTTGCGGGGTTTCGGGTTGACATTCCGGGCAATAAGTGTCTACCGGGACACCGCGGCGGTTGTCACGGGCTCGAGGGGAGTACCGGGTCGTGACAATTCGATTGGTATCAGAGCTTTTGGTTTTCAAGATCAAAGTTTTTAGTTTTAAAGTTGTTTTAAATATTTACAATATCAGTGTGGCCCCGGATTAAGTTAAGTTAGGTTAGGTTGAATAGAATGCATGCATTTGCATATAGAGCCTAAGATTACCTAAACTTGCTCGTATTTTTTGTATAGATTATAATGCCTCCTCGACGCGGACGCCCACCTCTCACTAGATCGGTTGGGAGGGGAAGAGGTCGTTCCCAACGTCATCAGCCAGATACAGTAGAGGAGGAATCAACTGCATCTACCATTCGGGCAGCACCTGCTGCTAAGCAGGCCGTTAGTCCTCCACATCCTCCATCTCCTCAGCCACCTACTGGTATTCCCGCCATGCCTACTGAGGCAGCACAGGCATTGGCAGCTTTCTTTGCAGCAATAGCTGGTCAAGCTCAGACTGGTCAAGTTCCACCTGTAGTGCCTCCAGCTACTCCTGTAGTTCCACCACCAATACAGAATGTATCCATTTCCAAGAAGCTGAAGGAGGCTAGGCAATTGGGTTGTGTATCTTTAACTGGTGAGTTGGATGCCACTGTGGCAAAGGACTGGATTAATCAGGTGTCCGAGACTCTTTCTGATATGGGATTAGATGATGACATGAAGCTGATGGTGGCTACGAGATTATTACAGAAGAGGGCTCGTACTTGGTGGAATTCGGTGAAGTCCCGTTCCGCTACTCCTCAGACATGGTCCGATTTTCTCAGGGAATTCGATGGTCAGTATTTCACTTATTTCCATCAAAAAGAAAAGAAGAGAGAATTTCTGAGTTTGAAACAGGGAAATCTAACTGTAGAGGAGTACGAGACTCGTTTTAACGAGTTGATGTTATATGTGCCGGATCTGGTGAAATCTGAGCAGGATCAAGCCAGCTATTTCGAGGAAGGGCTCCGTAATGAGATCAGAGAGCGAATGACAGTAATTGGTAGGGAGCCACATAAGGAGGTGGTACAGATGGCTTTACGGGCTGAGAAGCTCGCGACTGAGAATAGAAGGATTCGGACTGAGTTTGCAAAAAGGAGGAATCTTGGTATGTCTTCCAGTCAGCCAGTAAAAAGAGGCAAGGACTCAACGACTTCAGGGAGCACTACTTCTGTTTCCGTGACATCTCCTCGACCTCCATTTCCACCATCACAGCAGAGACCTTTGAGGTTTAGCAGATCTGCTATGACTGGTTCTGGGAAGAGTCTCGGAGGTTCTGACAGATGCAGAAATTGTGGGAATTATCATAGTGGGCTATGTAGAGGGCCAACAAGATATTTCCAATGTGGACAGACGGGTCACATTAGGAGTAATTGCCCACAGTTAGGACGAGCCACTGTAGCTGCATCATCTCTACCAGCTCGCACAGATATACAGAGGAGAGATTCTTCTGGGTTACCACCGGGACAGGGAGTAGCCATACGGTCTGGTGTGGAGAGTAATACCCCGTCACATCTCGAGAACACAGACTCGTACCGCGACAAGAGTTTTTGCTGTGACAGAAGATGAGGCACGAGTCTGACCTGGAGTAGTGACAGGTACTATGTCTTTATTTGATAAAGATGCTTATGTTTTGATAGATTCTGGCTCAGATAGATCTTATGTGAGTACGACATTTGCATCAATTACTGATAGAAACCTGTCACCATTAGAGGAAGAAATTGTAGTGCATACCCCTCTAGGAGAACAGTTGATTAGAAATACTTGTTATAGAGACTATGGGGTAAGGGTAGGTGAGGAAGAATTTAGGGGTGACTTAATTCCTCTAGAGATCTTGGATTTTGATTTAATATTAGGTATGGACTGGTTAACTGCACATCAGGCGAACGTGGATTGTTTCCGAAAAGAAGTTGTTCTTCGAAATTCGGAGGGAGCAGAGATTGTGTTTGTAGGGGAACGTCGAGTATTACCATCTTGTGTAATCTCGGCCATCAAAGCTTCAAAATTAGTGCAAAAAGGGTATCCGACTTATTTGGCATACGTGATCGATACTTCAAAGGAAGAACCTAAGTTAGAGGATGTCCCAATAATAAGTGAGTTTCCTGATGTATTTCCTGATGATTTACCGGGAATACCTCCTAATCGAGAGCTTGAGTTCCCTATTGATTTACTTTCGGGTACCGCACCTATTTTTATTCCTCCATATAGAATGGCTCCAGCAGAGTTGAAGGAACTGAAAGCCCAGTTGCAAGATTTGGTGGATAAAGGTTTCATTCGCCCTAGCATTTCTCCTTGGGGAGCACCAGTCCTATTTGTAAAGAAGAAAGATGGCACTCTTCGATTGTGTATTGATTACCGTCAGCTGAACCGAGTGACCATCAAGAATAAATACCCTTTAACCCGGATAGATGATCTTTTTGATCAATTACGAGGTGCTATGGTATTCTCTAAGATTGATTTGAGATCTGGGTACTATCAGTTGAGGATTAAGGAGCAGGATGTACCTAAGACTGCCTTCAGGACGCGTTATGGGCATTATGAGTTTCTGGTGATGCCGTTTGGTTTGACTAATGCCCCGGCAGTTTTTATGGATCTTATGAACAGGGTGTTCCATCCATACTTGGATAAGTTTGTGATAGTATTCATCGATGACATCCTGGTTTATTCGAAGAATGATGATGAACATGCTGCCCATTTGCGCATTGTGTTGCAAACTTTGCGCGAGAGACAACTCTATGCCAAGTTCTCTAAATGTGAATTCTGGTTGAAGGAAGTGGTTTTCTTGGGACATGTGGTGACCGGAGCTGGAATTTATGTCGATCCCAAGAAGATTGAGGCAATCTTGCAATGGGAGCAACCGAGAACGGTAACTGAGATTCGTAGTTTCCTTAGCTTAGCCGGTTATTACCGGAGATTTGTTCAGGGATTTTCTTTGATAGCAGCTCCTCTGACTCGTTTGACTCGTAAAGGAGTTAAGTATGAGTGGGATGATGTTTGTGAGAATCGATTTCAGGAGCTAAAGAACCGGTTAACCTCCGCTCCCGTTTTAACACTTCCTGTTAGTGGAAAAGAATTTGTGGTATACAGCGATGCATCTAAGTTGGGATTAGGGTGTGTGTTGATGCAGGATGAGAAAGTAATAGCTTATGCTTCCCGACAGTTGAAGAAGCACGAGACGAATTACCTTACTCATGACTTGGAGTTAGCAGCAGTAGTATTCGCATTGAAGATTTGGAGACATTATTTATATGGTGAGCGTTGTCGGATTTTTTCTGATCATAAAAGTTTGAAGTATTTGCTCACCCAGAAAGAGCTTAACTTGAGACAGAGACGATGGTTGGAGTTGATTAAGGATTATGACTTAGTGATTGATTATCATCCGGGAAAAGCAAATGTTGTAGCGGATGCTTTAAGTCGTAAATCCTCATTGTCGTTAGAAACACTTCGGAGTTCTTATTTTTCGATGTTACTTGAGATGAAATCTCTAGGGATCCAGTTGAATAATGGTGAGGATGGAACCCTACTTGCTAGTTTCGTCGTGAGACCTTCATTGTTGAATCAGATCAAAGAATTGCAAAAATCTGATGATTGGTTGAAACAGAAAGTTCAAAAGCTGCAAGATGGAAAAGCTAGTGAGTTTAGACTCAGCGATGATGGTACTTTGATGCTTAGAGACCGAATTTGTGTCCCTAAGGATGATCAGTTGAGATGAGCTATTTTGGAGGAAGCTCATTCTTCAGCCTACGCTTTACATCCCGGAAGCACCAAGATGTATCGGACTATTAAAGAAAGTTATTGGTGGCCGGGTATGAAACGAGACATAGCAGAGTTTGTAGCGAAATGTCTCACATGCCAACAGATCAAGGCGGAGCATCAAAAACCGTCAGGTACTCTTCAACCTTTATCGATTCCTGAATCGAAGTGGGAGCATGTGACTATGGACTTTGTATTGGATTTGCCGCGGACACAAAGTGGTAAGGATGCTATTTGGGTGATTGTGGATAGATTGACTAAGTCCGCCCATTTCTTGGCTATCCATAGCACGTATTCTATTGAGAGGCTGGCAAGACTTTATATAGATGAGATTGTGAGATTACACGGAGTCCCAGTTTCTATTATGTCAGATCGAGACCCTCGATTTACTTCTCGATTTTGGCCGAAATTTCAGGAAGCTCTTGGAACTAAATTGAGATTTAGTACTGCCTTTCATCCACAGACAGATGGTCAATCTGAGAGAACTATTCAGACCTTGGAGGATATGTTACGGGCTTGTGTCATTGACTTTATCGGGAGTTGGGACAGACACTTGCCATTGGTGGAGTTTGCTTATAATAACAGTTTTCAGTCTAGTATTGGGATGGCACCATACGAGGCTTTGTATGGAAGGAAATGTCGAACTTCGCTCTGTTGGGATGAAGTAGGTGAGAGGAAATTGGTGAATGTGGAATTGATTGATTTGACAAACAATAAGGTCAAAGTTATCCGAGAGCGATTAAAGACAGCTCAAGATAGGCAGAAGAATTATTCGGATAAACGAAGGAAAGATTTGGAGTTTGAAGTCGACGATAAAGTTTTTCTTAAGGTTTCTCATTGGAAAGGTAATAATTTGAAATTTCCAAGTATTAAATCTTATTTGATTATACTATTGTGATAATTTGTGGTATTTATTGGATGATGAAAGGTGTGATTCGATTCGCGAAGAGGGAAAAGCTCAATCCAAGATACATTGGACCTTTTCGTATCATTGAAAGGATTGGGCCAGTGGCTTACAGACTTGAATTACCCCCAGAGTTAGATCGAATTCATAATGTCTTCCATGTCTCGATGTTGAAAAAGTATGTTCCCGATCCCTCTCACATTTTAGAGACACCTCCCATTGAGTTGCATGAGGATTTGAAGTTCGAGGTACAGCCTGTACGTATTCTAGATCGAAAGGATCGAGTGCTAAGGAACAAGAGCATTCCAATGGTGAAAGTATTGTGGAAGAATGCTCGAATGGAGGAGATGACGTGGGAAGTCAAGAGCCAGATGAGAAACCAACATCCACATCTTTTATTCGAATCAGGTAACTGAAATTTTGAGGTCAAAATTTTATTTTAAGGGGGGTAGTGCTGTAAAGCCCGACCTTATAAAATACTATTCATGACATACATGTGATGATAGCATGATTGCATGCTAGGAGAGTCCCGAAAAATTTACAAAAGTCGGTATTGTACCTGAAGGTACAACAAAGTTTATTTAATCCTCGAACTAGATCAAATAGGAATTTTAAGGTGAGATTAAGAGTTTCACAGTTCATGGATGACTTAAAATGGTAATTTGGAGTTTGAGGATCAATTTGGAGTCAAATCGGAATTTTCACTAACTAGGGGCAAAATGGTCATTTGCCACCTGGGGACAAAATGGGAATTTTAGAAAAGATTTTTTTGACCCCATTTGACTTATTAGTGTATAATTTGACTTATTCAAGTATGATTTGAGGTTTATAAGTGAAAATTTTAATTTCGGTATAATTTGGAGTATAGGGGTAAAATGGTAATTTTGCCACCTCAGGGGCAAAATTGTAATTTTCCACCACCAGGATATTTTTTCCAGCACATGGTCTTCCTTTGTCTTCATCTTTGACCCTTGACTAAACATGTGGTGGGGATAAAATGTTTAAATTTTTAAAATTTTAAAAACGGGCCAATGACATGATGCCATGTGTCATGCCTTTATTAATTTATTATTTTCCTTTTTAAAAGGCACAAAATCAGCCCATCTTCCACCCCATGGCCGGCCAAACCAGCAAGAAGAGAGAGAAAATAAAAACAAAACCCTAGAGAGAGAAAATCAAAGAAAAAGTGTGAATTTTCAAGGAAATTAAGTGAAAAAGGTGAGTTTTTTCTATTAAGCTTGAGTTTTCTTATTCCCAAGCATTTCTCTTTATTTTCCATGATTAAATTACATGTTTTCATGATGAATTCAATTCTGAAAAAATGGGTTAGGAGAGAGAAAGTTGTTAGATTTATTTGATTTTAATTTATGTTAGTGTTTTTAGTTAGTTTAGCATATTTAGAAACAAAACAACAAGAAAAGAATTTATTTTCTCCCCCAACCATTAATGGCTGAATTTACCATGTAGTGAGTGAGGATGAGTTTGATTTTATTCTAGGAGAATTGGTTAAGGAATGATGAATTATGAGCCTAGAAAAATAATGGGAATTTTCGGAGCAAAAATACGAATTTTTACCCACTAGGGGTATTTTCGTAATTTGCTGTTGAGACTGATAATTTGCACCACACTGAGGGACATTAAGTTAATTTGGGTGAAATTGAGGTATAAAAACTGAAAAGAATTAAATTGGAGTTTAAACGGACCCGTTAGGAATTTAATCGGGTGATAAGACGAATTAGGCCAATATCGGGTTTAAATAGTTACCAGTGCATTTTTGCATTCCATATCATGCATTGGTAATCTAAATTAGTTTAATTTTGATTTAGTACCAACTTGGTGAAACTCTCGATTTTGTATTGTTTCAAGTTGGTGAGTCCTCCGATAAAGGCAAGGAAATTGCATCCGAGGACCAGTAGACAGAGTGCTTCGAAAGTCTGCATTCTAGACATAGTGAGTAAACTTACTGTCATTTTAATTATCTATGGTGGTTTTTAAATGCTTTCATGAATTCTATGGAAAAAGGAATTTAAAAAGATAAATTTTCATGTTTTATGAATAAATGAGTTTCAATGAAATTAAATTATAAATTGTTTTGAAATTAATAGTGATTTTGAAAATTAGAGTACACGGAGACTGTTAATTGTGGCAATTTGATTGTTTAAATTAACTGGCTTATGATAAATCGAGCATGATTGGCTAGTTGGCAATTGTATTGAAATGCGAATTGTTTGGTTACCTTGAAAAACTACGAATTACAAAATTGCCATATCATGTTATTGAGTTTTATTATATGGTGGATTATATATTAATTAATCACTGCAGTAGGGGGTTTCTGTGGACCAGCCTTTTAGAGGGGCACGATAAACCCCATTATATTCTTACCTCGAACGGAGAGGCGCGTAGGGTATCTCCTGGGGTAAAGTTTAGGGTTCACTTCACGCTAAACCACCACGTGAGGGGGAACTCAGCCAACGCCAAGGAACGGTTATGTTTTCAAAACAAAAACATGATTTATGTGAAATGTGAATTTTAATAGCCTTGGCGGTCTCGGTAGGATGCCTCGGCCAAGGTGTCCCCGAGAATGGATTTATGGCACAAGCCTAGATTTTTATGAGATTCATAAGCCTCTTTATGTGTTTTGAACAAAATGTGTTCTAATGCTATAACCCAGTTTATGATGATTTACTTTATTGTCTCCATGTACTCAACTCTAGATGTTTATGATGATGTTTGTTTACTCATTGGGATTTTATAATCTCACCACCCTCTTTTCCACCCATTTCAGGTTCAGTATAGACTGTAGATAGCTGATCTCATCGAGGACTACAGTGGGATCTGCATTTTCCAAACCGTAGGTTCACAGTCCTCTTTACTTTTGTTTATTCGGGGGCACTCTTGTTATTGTAAATTAAATTAAATATTTTGGCTTACTGTATTTAAGTATGTGTAAATTTATTTAACTTTTACGTTATAAAAATTATTCACGTATAACTCTATAAATATTGTTTTATAAGAAAATAGAATATTTTACTTAATATTTCTTTTATTTTCTTATTATATTTAAATAACCATAATTTCGTTTTAAATGAAGATTTTAGACTTTTAAACTCATTTTGAATATGAATTGTGTGTTTTGTACTTGTATATTACGTTTAGCCAATTTTAAAATTTTTGAGAAAAATGACCAAAATACCCTTGTGAGACGAAAAATTAATATTTTATTTGTTTAAAGTTGGAAACAGCTTAAAATATTTTAGAACACGATATTTGACAATGGCTGCTCACAAGGGAATAGAGAAACTGATAGTAAAGCCTTGCGGGGTTTCGGGTTGACATTCCGGGCAATAAGTATCTACCGGGACACCGCGGCGGTTGTCACGGGCTCGAGGGGAGTACCGGGTCGTGACAATTATTGTAATTCATAGCCTTTCAAGGCTAAATACACAGTTCATATATTTCAACACAAATACCAATTCAGCCATTCATGCAAATATTGTCATAAGTCAGTCAATTTAAACCATGAATTTACAACACCTCAAGTGGTCTCCAGTTACTCTATTTTCAAAGTCATCATTCAATTTCAAGACAATTTATAAAATTATTTTATTTAAACACGTTTTGTTTGTAAAACAAAAAGATTTACCATTTAAACTCATTTTCCATAAAATCCACAAAATCGAATAAAACCCACTATAGATAATTAAGACGATAGTAAGGTTACTCACTATACTAGGAGTTCGATATACTCTTATTCTCGGTTTTCGAGCACAATCTCTTTATCCTTATTAGAGGGCTCACCACCTATACATCATACGTGACACGAATTTCAATAAATTGTGTCGATTTATCATAAACTATTTCAGGATCTCTAAATCTAAATGAATGCATGCGATGGGATGCAAAATGTCCGATTAATCACTTAAATGTGATATTTGACCTAAGTCACACTATACTCGGTCTAATCAGCTAAAATCTCCAATTTAACTCCAAATCAATTCTTCTCACTTTCTACACTCCAATTATACCTAAATTACCTTAGTGACTGTGAATGAGATTCAATTTATCAATCCCGGGTCAATAATCACACATGTTTGTACGTTAAGCAAAAATTTAGATTTTCATACCAAAATTTCCCATTTAATTTCTAGCCTCACCAAACATGAAATATCACCAAAATATCATGAAATATCATCAATTTCAGCCACAATATCCTCCCTAGAAAATGCGGCCAATGATGGGCAATGGGAGAAAATGAATTTTTCTTGTTGGTTTGTTTCTAGACATGATAAACTAACTAAAAACACTAACATAACTTAGAATCAAATCAATCCAACTTCATTCTCTCTCCATACCCATTCCAACCAGCCATGAATTCACCATGAAAACATGAAATCTAACCATGGAAAATGAAAAAGAAAGCATGGGTAGTGTAAATCACAAGTCCAAATCAATAAATTTTACCTTTATTAGCTTAATCCCTTGAAATCCCACACTTTTTCTTCAATTTTGCCACCAAGGGTTCTTGTTTTCTTTTCCTTTCCTCCTTTGTTCTTCTTTGGCCGGCCATATCAATGAGAAATGGGCTGATTTTATATTAATTTTAAAGCTATATATTTAATGGTTATAAATATGCCATGTGTCACCATTTCATTGGTCCATTTTTATTTCTTAACTATTAAGCTTTCTCTCTCCACCATATAAATTCCTTCAATTATCCATAATAAAATTAGATAAAATCCATATGCTGGACAAGTGTTCTGGTGGTGGAAAATTACTGTTTTGCCTTTAGAGTGGTAAAATTACCATTTTACCCCTATACTCTGAAAAATACCGAAATTACAATTTTTCACTTCTCAACCTCAAATCACACTCAAATAAGTCAAATATGATCAAAATATTTGAAAAAAAATTCCCCATTTTGTCATCGAGTGGCAAAATTACCATTTTTCCCTTAGATAGTGAAATTTTCTATTTGACTCCAAATTGATCCTCGAACTCCAAATCACCATATTAAACCATTCTGGGACTTTAAAATTCTTAATTTCCTCTTAAATTCTCTATTTGATGTAGTTCGAGACTTAAATCAACTTTGTTGTACCTCTAGGTACAGTACTGACTTTTGTTAATTTTTCGAGGCTCTCCTAGTATTTAAACATTTAGTCAATCACATGCATGTCATGATAAGTATTTTACAGAGTCAGGTTTGACATCTTCTCCCCCACTTGGATCAACCATATGATCCTTCTTCATGATTGATTTCGACATTCGACTAAATATTAATATTTTAATATTATTTCATTAATAAAATATTATTTTATTCTAAAAATTTTATCTTATATCTTTGGTTCCCAAAGTTCCTTATTATGCCTCAATTCGCATCCGACCAACTTTATTTATCACCATATCAAAGTATGGGGCATTTCATTTACACTTTTTGAACTTTATTAGGTGCCTTAGTACCTTTTGAACTTTGTTAGGTGGCTTAACACCTATGGAACTTTGTAAGGTGCGTACCTTTTGAACTTTGTTAGGTGTTTTAGCACCGTTTGACTTTATTAGGCACCTTAGCACCTTTAGACTTTGTGGGTACCATAGCACCTGTGGATTTTAGCCATGAGCCTTAGCACGAAGAAACATGTGCTATATTACATTTTTGACAGTGGACTGGTGTATAATCATATTTGGACCATTTTTATTACATTTTTGTTCATATGTTATGCTTGCTCGTATGCCTATTTGGAATGCACACATTATCATGATTGTGTTATATGTTTATAATGTATGCTTGAAAATTTGATTGTTGAATTGATTGGATTAAATTCCTTGGTTGAAATATGTTTAGTTCACCAAATGTAGAATCATGGTATTTTAGAACTTTTGATTTGAGGGATTGGAAAGAATAATCCATCATGAGGTAAATGAAGTAATTTGGAAGGGGTTAAGATTGCATTTTGGAAATCTAGAAGTGCGGCCCTAAGGACCAAAAGTCAACCCTTAGCCAGCAGAACACATAAAGAAGTGTTTTGTTTTGAAAGGATTGACCGTTCATCAAGAAAAGGTTGATCACTGTAGTTGAAAGTACATTGTTTATGGCACTTTGACCTTGTTTTGAGGAGTTTCTTTAGGCAACTTTGTAAAACCCGACCCTATAAATACATGTCATGACATACATGCATTGAGTAGCATGTTATTACGCTAGAAAAGCACCTAAGAATAAACGAAACCTGATATTGTACCTAACGGTACACTTAAATTGATTTAACCTCGAACTAGTTCAAATAGGAATTGTAGGATAAAATTTATTATTTTATAGTCCAGGAATGACTAAAAATGATTGTTCGGAGTTCGAGGGTTCATTTGGGGTAAAATTAAAAATTTTGATATTCAAGGGCAAAATCCTCATTTTGCCACCTAAGATAATAATTTGATCATGGAGTGAAATTTTTGACCAAGATTAACTATTTGGAGTATAATTTAATGATAGGAAGTGAAAAAGTTTAATTCTGGTGATTTTTGGAGTGTAGGGGCAAAATCGTAATTTTGCCACCCACGGACAAAATTTGAGATTTTGAGAGAATTTAGATCAAATTTGACAAATTGGAGAATGGTATGAGTATAAGGGATGAAAAATATGTCTATGGGCAATTTTTCAGTTTTTTGGGCAAAAATGTAATTTTTCACTTTTACGAGGGCAAAAGTGTAAATTTCCAAAATTACTCCACCGAGACTTTGAATAAGTCTGAGAATTTTATCTAAGCTATGGATATGTGAGACAAGTGTATGGTGAAAATTTGGAAACAAATAAATGAAATTTTAAAAATGGGCCAATGGGAAAGTGACACGTGGCATTTTTAATGAAATAATATTATTTTAATGAAAAGTCAGCCCATTTAAACCCCATTTTAAGTGCTGGCCGGCCATAAGGAAGAACAAGAGAGGAAATAGAGAGGAAAGGAAGAAAAAAAGAAAAACCAAAGAGAAACAAGAAAATTCAAAGGGAAATTCGCGTTTTTTGCCCGTTTACGCATCTAACGGTAAGATTTTTCGATTTTAGCTTGATTTCTACCTTTCCTATGCCTTTATTTCCATTTAGCATGCTTGAGGAGAGAGATCAAAAAGTGATATCAAGGTCTGGACGAAATTCTAGGGGAGAGAAATTGAAATTTTTAGGTTTTGATTTTTAGTTAAATTGATAGTTTTAGTTAGTTAAATGTGTTTAGAAATTAAATTGGGCAAGAAATCATTAAATTTTCACAATACCCACTCTTGGCTGGATGCTCAATGCTGTACAATGATGATGAATTGATTTTATTCTAAGGGAAATGAAGAGAAAATGATGAAAAACGATTAAACGTGATAGAAAAACAAAGTAGAAAATTAATCGAGTTAATGTCCCATTTTTGGCTGAATTTTCCAAGGAAGGGAGTGAGCTGATTTTGTTGTTTTTAGAAGGTTATTGGCTGATATTTAATGGTTAGAAATGTTGGAGAGAGAATGGGATGATTTAGAGCTAAAATGGAGCGCGTTAGCAATTTATCGGGCAAA
This sequence comes from Theobroma cacao, assembly GCF_053813885.1. Lineage (NCBI taxonomy): Eukaryota > Viridiplantae > Streptophyta > Magnoliopsida > Malvales > Malvaceae > Theobroma > Theobroma cacao. Next base: position 17,721,126 of record NC_142648.1, on the reverse strand, counting down.
GTGCCAAGAATAGGTTAATACCGCGTTTAAGCCGTTTTAGGCTATTGCATTTCATACCATGCATTAGTATAGGATTTAAGTTAATTATATAGTGATTTAGCATCAATGTGATGAATTGTGTAAATTTTTGTAATGTGTCTAGGAGGAGAGCCTTCCGAAAAAGGCAAAGAAGTCGTACCCGACGAGTAGTGATCGGGGCGCTTAGAAAGCTTTTAGTTTGTACAAACGGTGAGTAAACTTATTATTATTGTAAATTATCTAGAGTTTATTTTAAATGCCCTTTATGTATTTTATGAAATGAGAACGAGATTAAAACGGGATTTTTGATGTTTTAGGAATAAATGTGACAAATAAAAATATATTGTATTGATTATGAAATTGAGTAATTGGAGGCTACAAATTGACTTGAAAAATATATATTTTCCTAGGAATGGCTTATGAGAAATGAGTATATGTGGCTATATTTTGTGAATGCATTGGGAAATTTATGTAAGTTGTTTTACTATGCAGGCTGGATAAATAAATAAAAGCCACGTTATACTGTCGAAATTTTATTAAAATTGGTGGCTTAGTCACTGCAGTGACGGGTTTCCGTGGACTGCCTATTAGAAGGGCACAGTAAACCCAGTTATATAGTTACTCCGATTGTAGAGGCGAGGAGGGTAACTCCTGGGGTAGTATTAGAGCTCACTTCACGTCGAACCCCCACGTGAATGTGTAACTCGACCAACGCCAAGGAACGGCTGGTTTTTAAAAATAAAAATGTGTTTCACGTGTGAATATTTAAACACCCTTGGCGGACTCGGTTAGATGCCTCGGCCAAGGTATCCCTGATGATTAGTTTTGGCTTGAGCCTTGTTTTAATAAAAGACATAAGCCTTAACAATTGTTTTGGTAAATTATAAATATTTTATGGTTTAAGAAATAAATTGAAAACATTATGAAATGGGTTGAAATTTATTGTTTAAACTTGCCTCCATTTTACTCGCCTTTCGATATTTATGATAATGTCTGTTTATTCATTGGGATTTTATAATCTCACCACCCTCCTTTCCACCAATTTCAGGTTCAGTATAGACTGTAGATAGCTGATCTCATCGAGGACTACCATTGGATCTGCATTTTCCAAATCGTAGGTTCACAGTCCTCTTTACTTTTGTTTATTCGGGGGCCCTCTTGTTATTGTAAATTAAATTAAATATTTTGGCTTACTGTATTTCAGTATGTATAAATTTATTTAGCTTTTATGCTATAAAAATTATTCACGTATAACTCTATAAATATTGTTTTATAAGAAAATAGAATATTTTCCTTAATATTTCTTTTATTTTCTTATTATATTCAAATAACCGTAATTTTGTTTTAAATGAAGATTTTAGACTTTTAAACTCATTTTGAATATGTATTATGTGTTTTGTACTTGTATATTACGTTTTAGCCAGTTTCAAAATTTTTGAGAAAAAAATGACCAAAATACCCCTGTGTGGCGAAAATTTTATTTTGATTGTTTTTGATCTAAAATGGTATATATTCTCTAAAAACTCGATATTTAACAATGATTGCTCACAGGAAAGGAAAGAAACTGATATGTAAGCCTTGCGGGGTTCCGATTGGCATTCCGGATAATGAGTGTCAATCGGGACGTCGCGGCGATTGTCATGGGCCTGAGGGAGGTTCCTGGTCATGACAATTCTATTGGTATCAGAGCTTTTGGTTTTAAAGATAAGAGCTTTTGGTTTGAAAGATAAGAGTTTTTGCTTTTAAAGTGGTTTTAAAAATTTACAATATCAGTGCGGCCCCGGATTAAGTTAGGTTAGGTTGAATAGAATGCATGCATTTTCATATAGAGCCTAAGGTTCCCTAAGCTTGCTCGTTTTCTCTTATAGATTATTATGCCTCCTCGACACGAACGCTCACCTCTCACTAGATCGGTTGGGAGGGGAAAAGGTCGTTCCCAATGTCGTGAGCTAGATGCAGTAGGGGAAGAATCGGCTGCGTCTACCATTCGGGCAGCACCTACTGTTGAGCAGGCTGATAGTCCTCCACCTCCTTCGCCACCTACGGGTATTCCCACCATGCCTACTGAGGCAGCACAGGCATTGGCAGCTTTCTTTACCACAATGGCTGGTGGAGCTCCGACTGGTCAAGTTCCACCTATAGTACCACCAGTTACTCCTTTAGTTCCACTACCGGTACAAGATGTATCCATTTCCAAGAAGCTAAAGGAGGCTAGACAGCTCGGTTGTGTGTCTTTCACGGGTGAGTTGGATGCCACTGTGGTAAAGGACTGGATTAATCAAGTTTCAGAGACTCTCTCTGATATGAGATTAGACGACGACATGAAGTTGATGATGGCTACGAGATTATTAGAGAAGAGGGCTCGTACTTGGTGGAATTTAGTGAACTCCCGTTCCACTACTACTCAAACGTGGCCCGATTTTCTCAGGGAATTTGATGGTCAGTATTTCACTTATTTTCATCAAAAAGAAAAGAAGAGAGAATTTTTGAGTTTGAAACAGGGGAATCTAACTGTAGAGGAGTACGAGACTCGTTTTAACGAGTTAATGTTATATGTGCCAGATCTGGTGAAATCTGAGCAGGATCAGGCCAGTTATTTCGAGGAAGGGCTCAGTAATGAGATTAGAGAGTGGATGACAGTGACTGGTAGGGAGCCGCATAAGGAGGTGGTACAGATGGCTTTACGAGCTGAGAAGCTCGCGACTGAGAATATGACAATTCGGACTGAGTTTGCAAAAAAGAGGAATCCTGGTATGTCTTCTAGTCAGCCAGTAAAAAGAGGCAAGGACTTAGCGATTTCAGGGAGTACTACTTCTGTTTCCGTGACATCTCCTCGACCTCCATTTCCACCATCACAACAGAGACCTTCGAGGTTTAGCAGATTTGCTATGACTGGTTTTGGGAAGAGTTTCGGAGGTTCTGACAGATGTAGAAATTGTGGAAATTATCATAGTGGGCTATGTAGAGAGCCAACAAGATGTTTCCAATGTGGACAGACGGGTCATATTAGGAGTAATTGCCCACGGTTAGGATGAGCCACTGTAGTTGTATCATCTTCACCAGCTCGCACTGATATACAGAGGAGAGATTCTTCTAGGTTACCACCGAGACAGGGAGTAGCCATACGGTCCGGTGTGGAGAGTAATACCCCGGCACATCCACCTTCGAGACCACAGACTCGTACCTCAACAAGAGTTTTCGCTGTGACGGAAAATGAGGCACAGGTCTGACCTGGAGCAGTGATAGGTACTATATCTTTATTTGATAAAGATGCTTATGTTTTGATAGATTCTGGCTCAGATAGGTCTTATGTGAGCACCACATTTGCATCAATTGCTGATAGAAACCTGTCACCATTAGAGGAAGAAATTGTAATTCACACCCCTTTAGGAGAAAAGCTAGTTAGAAACAGTTGTTATAGAGACTGTGGGGTAAGGGTAGGCGAGGAAGAATTTAGGGGTGACTTAATTCCTCTAGAGATCTTGGATTTTGATCTAATATTTGGTATGGACTGGTTAACTGCACATCGGGCGAATGTGGATTATTTTCGAAAGGAAGTTATTCTCCGAAATTCAGAGGGAGCAGAGATTGTGTTTGTAGGGAAACGCCGAGTATTACCGTCCTGTGTAATCTCGGCCATCAAAGCTTCAAAATTAGTGCAGAAAGGGTATCCGACTTATTTGGCATACGTAATTGATATTTCAAAGGGGGAACCTAAGTTAGAGGATGTCCCGATAGTAAGTGAGTTTCCTGATGTATTTCCTGATGATTTACCGGGACTGCCTCCTGATCGAGAGCTTGAGTTCCCTATTGATTTACTTCCGGGTACCGCACCTATTTCTATCCCTCCATATAGATTGGCTCCGGCAGAGTTGAAGGAGTTGAAAGTACAAAATCAAGAGTTGGTGGACAAGGGTTTTATACGCCCTAGTATATCTCCGTGGGGAGCACCGGTTTTATTTGTGAGAAAGAAAGACGGTACACTTCGGTTATGTATCGATTAGCGACAGCTTAACAGAATGACCATTAAGAACAAGTATCCGTTACCGAGGATTGATGATCTTTTCTATCAATTACAGGGAGCTACAGTGTTTTCCAAGGTTGACCTAAGGTCTGGGTATCATCAGTTGAGGATTAAAGAACAGGATGTACCCAAGACAGCGTTCAGGACTCGGTACGATCATTATGAGTTCTTGGTCATGCCTTTCGGGTTAACTAACGCACCAGCAGCTTTTATGGATCTCATGAATAGGGTGTTCCACCCTTATTTGGACAAGTTTGTTATTGTGTTCATTGATGACATACTGATTTACTCGAGAGATAATGATGAGCACGCTGCCCACTTGCGTATAGTATTACAAACTTTGCGGGAAAGACAGTTGTATACAAAGTTTTCAAAGTGTGAGTTTTGGTTATAGGAAGTGGTATTCTTGGGACACGTAGTATCGAGAACTGGAATATATGTTGATCCCAAGAAGGTAAAGGCAATTTTACAATGGGAGCAACCTAAGACAGTGACGGAGATTTGTAGTTTCCTCGGATTAGCCGGTTATTATCGGAGGTTTGTTCAGGGGTTTTCCTTAATAGCAGCTCCTTTGACCCGTCTAACTCGTAAGGGAGTTAAGTTTGTGTGGGATGATGTTTGTGAGAATCGATTTCAGGAGCTAAAGAACCGGTTAACCTCCGCTCCCGTTTTAACACTTCCTGTTAATGGTAAGGGATTTGTAGTATATAGTGATGCCTCAAAGTTGGGGTTGGGGTGCATATTGATGCAGGATGAAAAAGTTGTGGCTTATGCTTCTAGATAGCTAAAGAGGCATGAAGCAAATTACCCTAACCATGATTTAGAGTTAGCAGTAGTGGTGTTTGCTTTAAAAATTTGGAGGCATTACTTGTATGGTGAGCATTGTCGGATATTTACGGATCACAAGAGTTTAAAATATTTGCTCACCCAAAAGGAGCTTAATTTGAGGCAAAGGCGATGGTTGGAGTTGGTAAAAGATTATGACTTGGTGATAGACTATCATCCGGGAAAGGCGAACGTTGTAGCTGATGCCTTAAGTCGTAAGTCTTCATCGTCTTTAGCAGCACTTCAGAGTTGTTATTTTTCAGCATTAATAGAGATGAAATCTCTTGGGGTCCAATTGAGAAATGGTGAGGATGGATCCTTATTGGCAAACTTCATTGTGCTACCTTCGTTACTTAATCAGATCAAGGACATTCAGAGGTCTGATGATGAGTTAAGAAAAGAAATTCAAAAACTGACCGATGGGGGAGTCAGTGAGTTCAGATTTGGAGAGGATAACGTCTTGATGTTTAGAGATCGAATTTGTTTTCTTGAGGGAAACTAGTTGAGACAAGCGATCATGGAAGAAGCCCATTCATCTGCCTATGCATTACATCCCGGAAGCACCAAGATGTATAAGACTATCAGGGAGAATTATTGGTGGTCGGGTATGAAGCGAGACATAGCAGAATTCGTAGTAAAATGTCTCGTATGTCAGCAAGTTAAGGCGGAGCATCAGAGGCCAGCAGGTACACTTCAGTCTTTACCTGTTCCTGAGTGGAAATGGGAGCATGTAACTATGGATTTTGTTTTGGGATTGTCGCGGACACAGAGGGGAAAGGATGCGATCTGGGTGATCGTAGATCGGTTGACTAAGTCTGCTTACTTTTTAGCTGTCCATAGTACATACTCTATTGAGAAGCTGGCTCAGCTCTATATAGATGAGATTGTGAGGCTACATGGAGTTTCCGTTTCTATAGTGTCAGACCGAGATCCTCGATTCACTTCTCGATTCTGGCCGAAATTTCAAGAAGCTCTCGGAACCAAATTGAAATTTAGCACTGCTTTTCACCCACAAACGGATGGTCAGTCAGAGAGGACTATCCAGACCTTGGAGGATATGTTACGGGCTTGAGTCATTGACTTTATTGGGAGTTGGGACAGACATTTGCCATTGGTGGAATTTGCTTACAACAATAGCTTTCAGTCTAGCATTGGTATGGCACCATACGAAGCTTTATATGGAAGGAAATGTCGTACTCCACTTTGTTGGGATGAAGTGGGTGAAAGAAAGTTAGTGAGTATGGAATTGATTGAGCTAACTAATGACAAGATCAAGGTTATACGAGAGAGGCTAAAGGTAGCCTAGGATAGGCAGAAGAGCTATGCAGATAAACGGAGAAAAGACTTGGAGTTTGAGATCGATGATAAAGTTTTTCTTAAGGTTTCTCCTTGGAAAGGAAATAATTTGAATACTTTGAAGTATTAAATCTTATTGATTATACTACCATGATAAATTATGGTGTTTTATTGGATAATGAAAGGTGTGATTCGATTTGCGAAGAGGGGAAAGCTCAACCCGAGATAGATTGGACCATTCCGAATCATTGAAAGGATTGGACCAGTGGCTTATCGGTTAGAATTACCTCCGGAGTTAGATCGGCTCCACAACGTTTTCCATGTCTCCATGCTTAAGAAATATGTACCAGATCCCTCTCACGTCCTCAAAGCACCTCCGATCGAGTTGCATGACGATTTGAAGTTCGAGGTACAACCTGTGAGTATCTTGGATCGAAAGGATCGAATACTGAGAAACAAGAGTATTTCAATGGTCAAAGTGTTGTGGAAAGGTGCTCGAATTGAGGAAATGACATGGGAAGTAGAGCATCAGATGAGGAACCAATACCCGCATCTATTTGTCGAATCTGGTAAGTGAAATTTTCAGGTCAAAATTTTATTTTAAGAGGGGTAGAATTGTAAAACCTGACCCTATAAATACATGTCATGACATACATGAATTGAGTAGCATGTTATTACGCTAGAAAAGCACCTAAGAATAAACGAAACCTGATATTGTACCTAACGGTACACTTAAATTGATTTAACCTCGAACTAGTTCAAATAGGAATTGTAGGATGAAATTTAATATTTTATAGTCCAGGAATGACTAAATATGATTGTTCGGAGTTCGAGGGTTCATTTGGGGTAAAATTAGAAATTTTGATATTTAAGGGCAAAATCGTCATTTTGCCACCTAAGATAATAATTTGATCATGGAGTGAAATTTTTGACCAAGATTAACTATTTGGAGTATAATTTAATGATAGAAAGTGAAAAAGTTTAATTCTGCTGATTTCTGGAGTGTAGGGGCAAAATCGTAATTTTACCACCCACGGACAAAATTTGAGATTTTGAGCGAATTTAGATCAAATTTGACAAATTGGAGAATGGTATGAGTATAAGGGATGAAAAATATGTCTATGGGCAATTTTTCAATTTTTTGGGCAAAAATGTAATTTTTCACTTTTACGGGGGCAAAAGTGTAAATTTTAAAAATTACTCCACCGAGACTTTGGATAAGTCTGAGAATTTTATCTAAGCTATGGATATGTGAGACAAGTGTATGGTGAAAATTTGGAAACAAATGGATGAAATTTTAAAAATGGGCCAATGGGAAAGTGACACGTGGTATTTTTTTAATGAAATAATATTATTTTAATGAAAAGTCAGCCCATTTAAACCCCATTTTAAGTGCTGGCCGGCCATAAGGACGAACAAGAGAGGAAATAGAGAGGAAAGGAAGAAAAAAAGAAAAACCAAAGAGAAACAAGAAAATTCAAAGGGAAATTCGCGTTTTTCGCCCGTTTACGCGTCTAACGGTAAGATTTTTCGATTTTAGCTTGATTTCTACCTTTCCTATGCCTTTATTTCCATTTAGCATGCTTGAGGAGAGAGATCAAAAAGTGATATCAAGGTCTGGACGAAATTCTAGGGGAGAGAAATTGAAATTTTTAGGTTTTGATTTTTAGTTAAATTGATAGTTTTAGTTAGTTAAATGTGTTTAGAAATTAAATTGGGCAAGAAATCATTAAATTTTCACAATACCCACTCTTGGCTGGATGCTCAATGCTGTAAAATGATGATGAATTGATTTTATTCTAAGGGAAATGAAGAGAAAATGATGAAAAACGATTAAACGTGATAGAAAAACAAAGTAGAAAATTAACCGAGTTAATGTCCCATTTTTGGCTGAATTTTCCAAGGAAGGGAGTAAGCTGATTTTGTTGTTTTTAGAAGGTTATTGGCTGATATTTAATGGTTAGAAATGTTGGAGAGAGAATGGGATGATTTAGAGCTAAAATGGAGCGCGTTAGCAATTTATCGGGTAAAGTGCCAAAAATAGGTTAATACCGCGTTTAAGCCGTTTTAGGCTATTGCATTTCATACCATGCATTAGTATAGGATTTAAGTTAATTATATAGTGATTTAGCATCAATGTGATGAATTGTTTAAATTTTTGTAATGTGTCTAGGAGGAGAGCCTTCCAGAAAAGGCAAAGAAGTCGTACCCGACGAGTAGTGATCGGGGAGCTTAGAAAGCTTTTAGTTTGTACAAACGGTGAGTAAACTTATTATTATTGTAAATTATCTAGAGTTTATTTTAAATGCCCTTTATGTATTTTATGAAATGAGAACGAGATAAAAATGGGATTTTTGATGTTTTAGGAATAAATGTGACAAATAAAAATATATTGTATTGATTATGAAATTGAGTAATTGGAGGTTACAAATTGACTTGAAAAATATATATTTTCCTAGGAATGGCTTATGAGAAATGAGTATATGTGGCTATATTTTGTGAATGCATTGGGAAATTTATGTAAGTTGTTTTACTATGCAGGCTAGATAAATAAATAAAAGCCACGTTATACTGTCGAAATTTTATTAAAATTGGTGGGTTAGTCACTGCAGTGACGGGTTTCCGTGGACTGCCTATTAGAGGGGCATGGTAAACCCAGTTATATAGTTACTCCGGTTGTAGAGGCGAGGAGGGTAACTCTTGGGGTAGTATTAGAGCTCACTTCACGTCAAACCCCCACGTGAATGTGTAACTCGGCCAACGCCAAGGAACGGCTGGTTTTTAAAAATAAAAATGTGTTTCACGTGTGAATATTTTAACACCCTTGGCGGACTCGGTTAGATGCCTTGGCCAAGGTATCCCTGAGAATTAGTTTTGGCTTGAGCCTTGTTTTAATAAAAGACATAAGCCTTAACAATTGTTTTGGTAAATTATAAATATTTTATGGTTTAAGAAATAAATTGAAAACATTATGAAATGGGTTGAAATTTATTGTTTAAACTTGCCTCCATTTTACTGGCCTTTAGATATTTATGATAATGTCTGTTTACTCATTGGGATTTTATAATCTCACCACCCTCCTTTCCACCAATTTCAGATTCAGTATAGACTGTAGATAGCTGATCTCATCGAGGACTACCATTGGATCTGCATTTTCCAAACCGTAGGTTCACAGTCCTCTTTACTTTTGTTTATTCGGGGGCCCTCTTGTTATTGTAAATTAAATTAAATATTTTGGCTTACTGTATTTCAGTATGTATAAATTTATTTAGCTTGTACGCTATAAAAATTATTCACGTATAACTCTATAAATATTGTTTTATAAGAAAATAGAATATTTTCCTTAATATTTCTTTTATTTTCTTATTATATTCAAATAACCGTAATTTCGTTTTAAATGAAGATTTTAGACTTTTAAACTCATTTTGAATATGAATTATGTGTTTTGTACTTGTATATTACGTTTTAGCCAGTTTCAAAATTTTTTAGAAAAAAATGACCAAAATACCCCTGTGTGGCGAAAATTTTATTTTGATTGTTTTTGATCTAAAATAGTATATATTCTCTAAAAACTCGATATTTAACAATGATTGCTCACAGGAAAGGAAAGAAACTGATATGTAAGCCTTGCGGGGTTCCGGTTGGCATTCCGGATAATGAGTGTCAATCGGGACGTCGCGGCGATTGTCATGGGCCTGAGGGAGGTTCCGGGTCGTGACAAACTTACACTAAGTTTCTAAGGTACTTTGAATATGATTTTTAGCATTTGAAAGGATATATAATTATCACTTTTTAAGTGCATTTGATTAGGTCTTGGATTTTGAATTGGAAAGTGGCATGTTTATTACAAATATGTTTTTTCAAGACTCCTATGTTTTGCATGTTCCATCTTTAGTATTTGCTCCCAGGGATTTTATATCTCACCCCACAAAATATCTATTTTCTTTTTCAGATTGATAATGTAACACCTCGTACCCTTAGTAGAAAAGCCAATACGACCTTATCGATAGGATGAAGGTCAATTAAAGCTAAATGAAGTGCAAAAGAGTGGTGACGAGTGGAAAGAATATTTTGAAATAAAATATTTCACACACGAGAAAATAATAATAAAATAATAATATTTTATCGATGATGAGTTAGCATAGTTAGAAGGCCAGTTGGAAGTGAACCAGGGCAAAGTGAGACACTTTAGGGCCCGAGGAGATAGGTGGAGAATTTTAGAATAAAATAACATTAAAATAATTTGATGTCGGAACGGGTTGTATCTTGCGAGAGATAGATTAAGTCTAAGTGGGGGAGACCAAAAATAAATTTTTGGGATGATATGAATAAAATAATATTTTATTTATATTGTATTATATTATTTAGAAAAAAAAAATTATTGGTCACATGCAAAATTAGATGAAAAGAAAATAATTAGTCATGGAAAATGAGGTTATGTGGAAGATTGGCACATGCATGTGACAATATCATTACATGCAAAAGATGGCATATAAAGGTGTAATCTTAGTGGGGAACATGTGGGACCCTCACCATGTGACAAATAAAAAGGAAGGAGAGAAATGCACAAGGTGAAATATGCATGTGATTTTACTAGTTAAAGAAAGCATAGAGAATTTTTGCATCGAGGACACTTGGTGACAATGCTAGACTAAAAGAAAAGAAATATATATGCATGTAATGTTATTGGCTAAATTAGAAATAATGTGGGAGAATGCATGAAAGGGTATTGGACATAAGTAACTTGGATGAAATGGAAATGCATTAAGAATGCATGAAGATAGATTAAAGAATGGAAGGATAATGAAGGTGGATATTTAACCAATAAAATGAAAGGAATATTGGTGCATGAAAAATCATTGGGTGGCAAGGTGGTCCTATAAGAAACTAAAGAAACAAAACTAAGAAATAACAAAAAGAAATGGGAAATAGGTAATGAAGGCTTTAGGAACTTGGGCAAACCTTGCCTTTGAGAGGAAAAGAAAGGAAAGAAATGGCTTTGTAAGTTCCACCCACATGGTAGAGAGAAAAGAGAAGAAAGGAGAAATTTTAGGGGAGGCTTGGTTTTGAAGAAAACCTAAGGCAACCTTGAAGATTTCCTTCCCTTTACCTTGTTGAGATTTGATATTTCACCATCCAAAAAGAGATTTGAAACTTAGAAGAGGATGTGTGGCTCAGTTTTGTGAATTCAAGTAAGGAAAAGGTAAGAGAATGGCCTTAATTTGAATGTATCCTTGGAAATTCGGATTGGTAATGTTGGGTTGTGTTTGTGGCAGCAAAGATTTCTTAGGTTTGAAGAATATGGATGCATCCATGCCATTGATCCTTCGTTAGATGACAGATTTAAGATAAAACGAAAAAGGGGTAAGTTGTTCTTAACCTTTGAATTCCTAAATGGTGGTATAATGTGGGTGTTAATTGATAGATTTATGTGCGGTAGCCTTGAGGATTAAAGCTATGGAGATATGTTGAGATGCATGCAAAGTCCAAGCTACTTTAAAAGGTAAGCATGCAATGTGAATGTATCATGATACCTTAAAATTGGCTAGGAGAAATGCTTGCGCTAGTTTGAAATGTTAAGGTTGCTTGCTACGTTGTTTGAAAGAAATAAGGTTGAAATGGGAACTTAATGTTATAAATAAGTTAACGGTATAGGTAATATAGAGAATTATGCATGTAAAGGTTATGATTTCCTTTAGTAAAAATATGTCAATATGCATATGAATATGCAAAGGCTAGTTAAGAAAAAATGGTGGTTTTAGCATGATTTGAGTTATTAAGATGATGATTAATGTTTGAAGGAGAAAAAAAATGGAATAGGATGTAAAAGCCTTAAGTAAACGTGGGCAGCAAATGTAAGACAAATGAATTGTAATGTTACTAAAAGTATTTTGGAACTAATTACTGTTAGGAGATTGACTAAGTGAAAGATAATTGCCAAGGACATAATTCAAGGAGAAAACTGGTGACCAGCAAGTCATCTTGATGAATTGAGGACATAAGGAGTTTAATTTTAAGAAGTAATATCCCACCAAGAGAGATGAGTCGGGGGTGTCAATTTTAAAAGATTCTTTGCTATTTCAAAGTATATGTATAGTATTATTCAATGCCTTCGTGGAAAGCATGAGTTGCTAGAAAATGATACGTGATTTGAATACATGGTTTAGAATGATTTACACATGGCTTTTATAGAAACCATGAGCTAGTAGAAAACAATAGGTAATTATGGATGCAAATTGATTTCTAAGTTGCTTGTGTATACTCTATATATATGTAAAGTGTTTTAGAAACTGGGAAACAAGCCCTTTTGTAATGTTTTGCAACAAATCCATGCCTCGAATCTTTGTGTAGTGCGCATAGTTGATTGCACTTGATAAATGGCTTAAATGCAAACTCTTGTGAGTAGGTCTTAGTTCAAACTTTATGCAAATGTTTACACCATGCATTTTAATGTGAAAAACAATTTTGAAAGATTACTGAACCTTATTTCAAATGATTTAAAGAAAAACACTTGAAAACCTTGATTTGGACTTGAAAACGATTTTGACAAATCGAGAGCATCGAGCATAGGTTGAATGTCACATCGGGATAGTGTGACCCTTGTGCACAAATGAGCTTTAGCTAGAGAACCTTTTGTGTTGACGATGGGCTGTTAGACTTGGCTAGGCCATGGTCTGTGATTATATGTGGCAAGGCCATGGGTTGTTATAAGTGACTAGGCCACGAGTTGATGTACGTGGTTACAATGATAAGTCTTCTCTGATATCGGCCAACATCATCAAGACTGCCATGGCTTAGCGAATCTGGTGGAGGGGGGCCTCCCCGGATGTTATTACATGGAAGTAGGTCCACAGGTTGATTACTCTTTTTCATGGTGGAGAGATACTACTTTATCCGTAGCTCCCCTTTTTAATCAATAGCTTCAATGCTTAACAAATTGATTATGGATTATATTATGTGGATGTACTCGAGTATTTTGCATGCCACACCTTTTGGGAGCGTGATGTTTACATACTGCCATTTGTGTTTATGCAAATATTGAACGATTTCGTGAATTGAAATCTATTTTATTATGCACTGGTTTTCTACATTGTTTGCTAATGAAAGTATTGCACTACGATTTACATGGCATTTTTACAAGGCACAAGTACCTTATTTGGTTTTATAAGGTTGTCATTTTGTACTTTGGTTTTATTGTTCAAAAAGTTTTGCTCTAAGCTTGTTTCCCATCTACGCCTTAATCACGGAGTTGATGATCACTGAGTTTATGATACTTACCCCCTTATCTCCTTTTTTGCAGATAATTGATCAGCCTAGCTTGTATTCATCAACACATATCGTCCACTGCAGATAGGTAAAGACATCTCTTAGAACTTACTCCGAGTCGCTTCGCTACTAAAGGTCGAGTCGTTCATAATGTATTTTGCTTTGTAAATATACACTAATGTGAATGCAAATGTACGTTTGGAGATTATAAACTTTAATGTATTTATACAATAATGTGAAATAAAAGTTTAGTTGATTTGTTCAACTTTTTGTTTTAGGTATATTACAAAGAGTTATACGGTTCAAAGTGATTACATAAATTGTGGAATGAATATAATGTATTAACAAAAGTTTCAAGTAAGGCTTGTTCAGGACTTGGTGGGTTCTCCCACAAGACTCGGATGTCAGTAGCGATCGTTATAGATAGATCTTTGGTTGGCTCATCAAGAGTGGTCACTTCTTTGATAATACTTGGTAAGTGGACTTCAAGGCATCAAGTTGAGGTTTTTGACCTTCTGTTGAGTTGCTTTGCTAAGTTCGAGTCATACTTTGTTTGGTTAAAAATTTTGATAAATGTTTATACTTGGCCTTTGGTTGGCGCATTATATGTTGGTATCTAAATTTGTAAAATCTTTGGTTTTGATGGTTTTACACATACACATGTTTGGAAAATGTTATAAATTTGCAAATGAAATATATACTTTTAGTAGAATCGTATGTGTATTCGGCTCATTGGTTGGTGCATTATCCCCTTACCTAAATAGTAGGGTTCGAATCCCCCCTCCCCTAATTATAAAAAAAAAAATCATACGTGTATACATATTTAATAAGATAAGGAATTCTCTTAAATGTCATAGTTGTTTATCCTAATGCATTTTGTATTGGATGCTTTTTATTGTTGAGTGGGCTTGCCTACATGGCCCTTGCATTGGTCATGGCCCACGGATGGGTTGTGACATTTGATAACTCTATGACATAGAGTTATTTTGTCTTAGGTTTAGCTATTAAGTTGCTAGGTTTTTGAGTTTTAGCATAGATTTTAGGTGTTTTTATTTATTCATTTAAATATAGTAAAATATGTTTGGTCAGTTGAATTTAGATTATTTTAGGCTATGTTAAATGTGAAATTGCTTAAGAAAAGCTGCTATTGATTAAATTGTGCTATTGTAGGTGTGCTTTGAAAAAGAACTTTTAATTGGACTAAGAAAGTGCATTCTAGGTGCAGACTTTCTTTGCACATGTTTCAATTTTTGAGCATATATCCCAATACAGAAGTCTAAATGACGTGATTCTTGACCATTGGAAAGCTAAGAGGTAGAGATACAACGTTCATGTTTACAACTTTGCCAGTTCTACCTTGAAGAAGGACAATAATACATCACAAGTCGATGCCATGACAGTAGAAAGCTAGCGCCACAGCACTACATGTTTGTAAAGACGCCTTTTAGAAGATGGGAGTCTAAACTGGACCAAAATTATGTTTGTGAGCCATATAAATGCATCCTTGTGAAGCCAAATTGAAGGGAGTTTAGTATGCTAAAATTGGAATAGCATATGATCATAATTAGTTGCTTCAATGAATAAATTGATTTGTGTGTAAGATAGAGGTATACCTATATGTTGTATGTAGCCAATATTAGAGCATGAACTTAATGTGTCTGTTTTAATTTTAATACAGATAGAGATATAGTGCTTTGATTAAAATAAATATTTTTATAAGAGTTTTAAGAGAGCCTTATAAATAGTTGAGGACTTTAGGTTAGCAATTTATCTCATTGGAATAAGTTAAGAGAGAGGGAGATAAGATTTAGATGAAGTGTGAGGGATATTGTAATCTTAGGCTTGTTTGAATTGATTCGTATCCAATTTTATTACTGCTTTGATTTTTTAGTTTAAATTCTTCTTAGTTAGATTTAGTTAATTTATAATTTATTTAGTTACTTGATTTTGTTTGTTTAGATAAGATTGAATTGTGTTAATTTTAGTACTTAGTGAAATTAATTTATAATTTATTTAGTTACTTGATTTTGTTTGTTTAGATAAAACTGAATTGTGTTAATTTTAGTGCTTAGTGAAATTTTAGATCAATTCTCTATGACATCAACACTGAACTTGCCATTATATTATTTGTTCGATATGTATACTTGCGTGGATAGAAAATTAAATAAAAATAGTCTTTGGATTTGGGGTTTTTTTGTGTTTTTTTACCTAATATTATTTTCATCATGAACTTCATGCTTTTAATGATGAACGTTTTAGCAAGTCTAGATTACTTTTTTCATTCTAACACGTTTCACATATACAACACTGTAATTCTTTTTTTTTTAAGTGCAGGGTATCCTCCAGACCAATCCACTAAGAGAACGACAACTTGACTGCCCATTTTTGCCTACCTGCTAATATTAACAAACTGTGGAATTTCATTTATAGTTGTATAGCACATTGTCTTATATTTTTGGCATAGAGGCAGCATGATCAATTTAAAACTTTGATCATGATTTTTGTATAGCATTAAAATGTTTGAACAACATTGGCAAAGTTGTTTAACAACTCTACATACTTTTTCTAATCGCACTATGAATTCTTAATTAATCTCAACACATGACATTAGAAGGTGTGTGCTACAAAAGAGCTCTAGAAAAGCAGGCTTCAAAAACAAATACAAGAGCAAATCATTTGTGCAACTTCGCCAAAGAATTATGGTATTTTTGTTTTTGTAGGGATACACATTTTGTTATATAGCTAGGTGGGGATGAATGTACAAAATTATAAAGAAGCACAAAATTGCCTTCTGTTTTACCTTTCAAATTACAACTTTTGTTAACAAATCTAACCAAAAAATTTATTCCTCAAGCAAAATACACAAATTTATTTCATCCGAGCACAACATGCGGCGTAGCTTATAGTTTATTAATGAAAAGAGTCCATCAATCACAAAAATAAAGAAAATTGTTCTTCTGACCTTATCTTATTAGAATAAAATAAAGCAATTGATGCACCTTAAAAATAAGTAAAAAATTAAATTGGCAAAGTAATAGAAACTTGAATATAAAAACAATTAACTAAATTTTCCAAGAAAAATAATTAACCAGAAATTTTTAGTTGATACTAAAAAGTACATAAAAAAACAAAGTAATTGTTTATATATAAAAGTTAGAAAATCTTTCCTAATTCTTCATTTCCTTACTAGTAGCAAGAAACTGACTTGATCTTGGCATTCACAAGTAGAGTTATTAAACTAGGCTCATCTACTTGTCAAGCCTCTTAATTCTTATTTCATCTTTAGAAGAAACTAAAATAATTACTTTTTCTAAATAGAGGTTTGAAGGTTTCCCATCAGCATTCATTTGTTTTCCTTCAAAATTGCCAAAGAAATATTGTCTATGTACCTAGAAAATGTTTAATAATTTATATTAACTACCTCACCATCAATCCCAATGAACAAATTGTTAATTTCAATAATTAAGATTGAAACTCACCAATGGATATTCATTTGGATTGCATTTATTTTCCTCCTACTTTTTCCTTGGATCAACTTCATATAATATAAAATTCATTACTTCCTTAACTGATCGGATCGACTTCTTGAAAATCCCATGTGTATAATACTGCACATATATAATTCATCATCATTTTAAACCAAAATCATAATAAAAAAAAGGAAAAAATAAAACCACAAGATCTTATATTAATTTACAACATTTTTTTAAAACTTCTTTAAATATAAATGATCGTTTAATTTGATATGTTATAAATGTATAGCCCTTTAATCAAACATACTAAACTTCATCCTTTCCCTCGATTTTATAACAGTTTCAAATGACAATAATAATAATAATTCTAAAATAGTTTCAAATGATTTAGCAGTTTTGAAAATTTCACAGTTTTTGAAACAATTATTTATAGAAAACTCGAAACAAGAATTTAAATATAATTACCATATCAAGCACTTTCCCGGTCGCTCGTTTCTTGCAATCAATTTTCCATCCATCTAATCTCTCGATGAGAAGGTACTTGAACTCCTTTTCTTTGCCATCAAGTGACATTTGAAAATGCTGCATTTTTTCAAGTAATTATTTCTTAACACCTAATAGCGACCAAAGATATTTGAATAGAGTTATCTTGAGAAGTTAACAACTTACCTTCTCAATTTGGGCAAGATCAAATCGTTCACCGGAGAGTCTGAAGGATGTTATTTTCCTTGCAACTAACTTTGCCTTTCCCCTTTTCTTTTTCATTGCTGGCTCTGAAATATTCAACTACATTGCCCAGTGTTACAGTATAAATAATTGCCATGAAAATGAAAAAACCTCTCAATTACACATTTAAAAGCTTTTCTCAAGGAATGTTATTCATAGAAGAAAGAAACATATCAATGGGGTTTGGATAAGGGGTGATCCTCCCAAGATTGATTGCAATATGCATTAAGTAATTAGATTATCATGTTTGGTAGGAAGTTGGTCATGATCATCTTAAAAAAAATTTCATTTTTAAAACACACCTAATAATTTATTTTTACTTTTTATATTTCAAAATTATTTTTTATGATTTTATTTTTACTTTTGACATTGAAAATCATAAATCATTGACTTAATAAAGAAATTTAATATTGTATGTAAAATACACAAAAAAAAAGATGGTGAAATAATCAATTTGCATATGGTAAACACAGCAATGGCCATAAAGTGAGTTATGGTGAGAGTAAAAAATAACCATTAAGAATATTAACCTAAAAGTATATTAATTAATGATTTTCATTCATATTATAATTTTATTTAACATTCTTATGTTTTTAACATTTTTATTCATTTAAAAATACTAACAAGTAATATTATTTTATAGTAAAATTAATTAATATATTAAATGCTAAAAATATTTTATCTTTACAAGTGATAAATATAAACTTACAGTTTACATATATATGAATTATTAGATATTAACTTCTCTACTACTTTCTTTGGTTATTTACTTTATTACTACTAGATTTGGACACAACCATCACGTGAGTGGAGAGAAAAAATAAGTGAAAAGAAATGAAAGAAGTGAGAACATATACGTGGAAGAAAGAGAAGTTTCATAACCATAAAAATGCATAGTTCTTTTTCCAATTTCATGTATGAAAAATTAAAAAACTATCAAAATCCTCATTTTATAGGAATGTTGACTGAAGTTTATAACCTTCATCGTATATATTTACTTTGATGTAATTTATTTATTTTTAGTAAATTCATTAATTAGGTTGATGAATTTGATTCATGACACCAAACTAAGTTTGTGACTTTATTACTTGTATATATAACATTAGCAAAAAGGAAACGTAATTTTCATATCAAGGGGGTAATTTTTGGTAGCATCTACATAAAGTCAAGGAAAAATAACAAATATAAATGATTAGTTGGGGAGTTATGGACTTGGTACACCACAGTGAGTCTATTGGACCCTTGATAACCTAGTCAACAAAAGTGCAATGTGACCTTTGCATCAAGGGCTACTTACCAAACACTAATGTGCAGCACGATTAGGCCAAAAAAAGAAAGCCTAAATCGGACTAGCATTGTGTAAGTGAATAACCACTAAGAACCAAAAATCATGATAAAAAATCATTAATGAGAAAATCACTAGTAGATTATGAAGGGAAAACAAAACTACCATTATGATTAATAAAGCCACTAATTTGGCAATCAATATTGTAATTACCTTGCTCCTTGATGGTGTACTAGTGTTGCAGGATATAAGTGTATTCTTCGTTTTATTAATGGGATAAAGACCAAGATTTAATGACAACGTGCTTTCCTCTTTTGCCTTTGTTTTCACCATTTTAACCTCTCGCTAGTGCAAGTAATGTACAAGTAAAATCGTTAATGAGTAGCCTTTGAAAATTAGAAATGCCTGCATGCAAGCCATCTCTATGATCTTGAAAGGAATGAATGGTTAGGATAAGTGAAGAGGAAAAAGGCTTACATGAATTACGCTTTTCAAATCCATAATGAACGATTGAAAATATGGAGCGAGATTTTCTCTATCGATTGGAACTTGAGGCATTGGTGCTACTATTTCCATCTCAATAAACTTCAAAGAGGTTATCAAATCAGACAATAAATCATTCAAAAAGCTTAAGTTGAAACATGATAAGAAAAAAAATAATTGTTATATTAAGTATTATCCCCGTAGAATTTGAGGTTGGTTATCTTACCTTTTCAACCCTAATTATGATATTTAGTTCAGTTAATTATAATCCAAATTAGGGTACAACATGCCTCCTCACATCTTGAATTGTCTTCCTTAACAAGTTCCCATATATGGAATCCATGTAAAAGAATTCTCTACATCTTGAAACTTTTGTGATGACTCATTAAGGAAAAGCTAAGCTACCTTGTAAATGAACTCATGATTGTGGGATCCTTAATTCGAGACTTCATGGAAGAGTTTGATTCGCACTAAAATCTTGGGTTTGTCATTTAGACTATGTTTGGTCGAAAAGAAATATGATGAAAGAAAGAGAGTGGAAGGAAAATAGTATTTTGTTTGAAGGAAAATGCATGAATTTGCACTTACTCCTTCCTCTTAAATCTAATCCTTTTAAATTGAGGGGAAGGCACTTTTTCTCTTTAAGTTAATTATTTTATTTATAATGCTACCATTAATTGTCCATATTTAGGCAAAACACAATCCTCCCTCTCCTTTTCCCTTTCCTAACTACCACACATATGTTTATGACAATGACAGCTCTTTTTACACAAACATTAGTATTTTAGCTATCGAAAGAAGGAATTATTAATTTTATTCTCTTGTTTTATATCTATAATTATCATGTGTAAAGGGTTAATTTATGTCTGTAATCAATGGTTTTATTTTTAATGATTTTTTGGATCAATCTTGAATAATTTCTATATTAATTATGATGTTTTATTGTGGTATCTTTTGCAAATTCTTGTTGAGATTGGTTAATGAATTTCATCCTATTAGTTTGATTGGTGGTAACTATAAAATAGTGTCAAAGCTTTTTGCAAACAAGCTTACAATAGTGTTTGGAGAGGTGGTTGCCGATTATCAATTTGCTTTTATTAGGGGTAGACAGATTATTGATATGCTCTAATAGCTAATGAAATGGCTGTTTTAGCTAAGAAAAGGTGGGATGGTGGTTTAATACTTATGGTAGACTTTTAGAAGGCTTATGATTGTATTAGTTGGGAATTTTGGGATTTAGTTATGAAGAATATGGGCTTTAGAGATACATAGAGGTGTTGGATAGAGGAATGTGTTACCACAGCAAATGTGTCAATTCTTTTTAATGGGTAAACAACTTTACCGATTAAATTCAAGGGGGGCTTTAGACAAAGATCACTCATTTCACCCTTTCTATTTAACATGGTGGTAGAGGCTTTGAGTGTATTTACGATATGGGTTGTAAAAGTAAACTTGTGTTAAAGATTCCCAATGGTTATCAATGGGAGACAAATCACTCACTTATAGTTTGTGGATGATACGATGTTATTTTGTATGGTGAAACTAGATGACTTTCTTAATATTAGGGTTCTTAGATTTATTCAAATTGCCTTAAGTCTTAAAATTATTTTTTTAAGAGCTATTTGTATGGAGTTGGTCTTGACTAAGCTGTACTCAATTCTTGGGAAGAGGCTATTCGATGTAAAGTTAGAGAATTCCCTACTACATATTTGGGTTTACCCCTTGGAGCTTATCCTAGATGAGTTTAAACTTGGAAACTAGTGTTGGATAAAGTGGAGGCTAGATTAGCTAGGTGGAAATCCAAATTATTATCCATAAAAGATAAAGTAATAACAATTTTAAGATTAGTGTTTTCCAATTTACAGCTGCATTGCATGTATCTTTTTCGGATCCCACAAAAGGTGATTAAGGAAATAGAGAAGATTAAGAGGAGATTTCTTTGGAGTGGAGGAGGACTAAAGTCAAGGATGCATTTGGTGGATTAGGGGAACCATGTGTATTTATCGTGAGCATGATGGGCTTGGTTTACTTAGTTTTGAGCTTAAGAATAAAACATTATTAAGTAAATGGTTGTGGAGATATGGGGGTGAGAAAGGATGTTTGTGGAGGGAGATTATGGATGGAAAGGTTGGCATTGATCTTTTAGTATTACCATCGAACCTTGTTGTTAATCGAAGCTGCTCTACTTTGTGGAGTGATATTATAAGTCTCTTTTCCCTATTAACAAATTTTTTATACAACTAACATCAGGCTTTGGATTTATTATGGGTGATGGCAAAGTATATCTTTTTAGGATGATGAGTGGATTGAGGGGTATATATTAAGAGAGAGTTTTCCTAAAATGTATGCTCTTTTGGTAAATCAAAAATGAAAACTATGTGAGTATGGGAAACTGATTAGGAATAAATACGTATGGAATATTGAGTTGTGTCAGAGAGTTTTTTAGTGGGAAATGAGTCCTAGAGATAATCTTTTCAGCTTATTTAATAAGTGTCCATTGGGTAATAGTTTGAAAGACAAGCTAGTGTCCTAACATGAAACTAGTGCAAAATTTTCTAAAAAATAGGGCAATGTTGAAAAAGAGTAATGAGAGTGATGAAGTGTGGAAGATAGTTTGGAGTGGGCAAGTACCACATAAAGTAAAGATTTTTATATGGCGGTAAGATCGCGGTGAAATGTGAATTAATTAGGAGAGGGTTATTGAGTTTAAGCATGATTATGTGTGCTTTATGTAATGCAAAGTTAAATAGTGTTGAGCATTTGGTTTTTACTTGTTATGACACTTGGAAATTATGGGGGTTATGGTTCAGCTTATGTGGTTTCTAATGGTCATCTCCTGGGGATGCTAGGACTTTTCTACTTGCTTTAGAAGAAGGTTTTGATCAAAAAAATAGGAAGAGAGTTACGAGACATGTCTTTTTTTTTTTTTACATTATTTAGTGTGTGTGGTTGATTAGGAATGAGATAGTATTTAGAGGGAAACTTTGGGCACTTGATCAAGTATTTGGTTTAGAAAATATGTATGTAGCTTATCGAGATGTGCTAGATGGCTCGGAATTGCTACCTTTATTGTTGATATTTGGCTATGTCGAAATCTTACGAAAGTACCAAGTACGAAACTTAAACTTAAAGGGTGGATTAAATTTAACGTTGATGGATCTATTAGGGGGAATACGAGGAGGTGAGTATCAATGGGTTATGAGGAATGATTTCTTTAAAATTATGGTTATGTTTTCAAAATCTGTAAAGGTACATGAAGCAAACTTTTCAGAACTTAAGGTAGTACTTGAAGCATTTATCATATTTGAATCTTCTAAATGGAAGCCTTCCCATTCCTTGATAATGAAAGTGATTCTGCTAATGTTGCTAATGCGTTAAGGATGTGAATAGAGCATCGTGAAAATATTAATAGTGGATTCTTATAATAGAGTCTTTAGAAAGAAAAATGAAGAGTTGGAATGTTATTTGTATGTTGAGAAGTACAAAAGAGGTTGTTGATCAACTGGCTAAAGATTAGGTGTTATTAGAGAATGATTTTATTCATATTTTTCCTTAAAGATGGTGCTTTCATTTCTTTCAAGATTTAATTTGAATGGGAATTTGCTAGTCTTGTACATGTGCTACTGGTTTATTTTCTCAATATCTAGGAGGTGTTGGTAAATGCTAATGACAAGGTTAACAACTTTTACAACTTAGCCATCATTGAATCAATTACTTGCAATATTTATGGTATGTGGCTATGTGCTTGGTTGTAAGTAGTGTTGCTTTTTAGCAGAGAAGGTGATTATTGTGGTTTATGTTCTATTCAACTTTGGTAATTGGTGGTTGTGTTCATTGATTTAATATTTCGGGTATTGAAAGTCTAATGGTTACTATGCTATCTTTGGTTTATCATTTTAATCATAGACTTCATTTTTGTAATGAGGATAACCTTTTCATTATATTAATGAATAACGTTAAAAAAAATTAATTAAAATTGACTAATGTTCCATGGTTTATTGAGTTTTCATAGTTTTCACCATTTTTTCAATAACTTTTAACAACAATTTTCAGCAACATTTTTGAAAAAAAAGGATTAAAACTCTTGCATATGAAAAATGTTTAAACATAAAAATTCAATTAGTTCAATTGGGATTAGTTGATATTGTTAAACATTTTATGATAGTTAATTGGATTTTGAGAATATTGGAATTAAAAAGACTATAATCAACTCAAAAGAACTAACATTAAATTGAAAGGACTTGACTTTTACATTCAACAAAGCAAAGAGAAATGAACGTATTATATTTATTGGTAATTGAGGAGAGAGAGAGAGAGAGAGAGAGAGAAAGAGAGGCATTGCTAACCTATTGATTTTAGGTTTTGGTGGGTTCTAGCAATTTGCAAAGAGCCAGTGATGAGGTAAAGGTGATGATGGGAAGAACAGAGGTGAATCTATTTCTTCAAGTCATTGACAAGCTTGGTGATTCAGGTGAATTGGTGGGTTTCTGGTAGCTTTAGGCAAACATTTCGATGGTGGGCTAATGGTGGTGGTGGGGGATTGTGTAATCATGGGGTAGGGTTTTTTGGGTATGAGGCAAATGAGGCTGGAATTATGGGGCTTAGGGGAACAAGGGCAAAACTAATATACAAGAATACAAAATTTTAAATTTAATAATATAAAAAAGTTAAAATTATATATATATTTTTACAAAAGTTAAGCTTTTATTATCCATAAGAGATAGGGTAACAATTTTATGATTGGTGTTTGCCAATTTACCACTGCATTACATGTCTCTTTTTCGGATCCCACAAGGGGTGATTAAGGAAATAAAGAAAATTGAGAAGAGATTTCTATGGAGTGGAGGAAGACCAAAGTCGAGGATGCGTTTGGTGGATTGGGGAACCATATGTATTTATCGTGAGAATAATGGGCTTGGTTTACTTAATTATGAGCTTAAGAATAAAGCATTGTTAAGTTAATGGTTTTGGAGATATGGGGGTGAGAAAGAATGTTTGTGGAGGGAGATTGAGGATGGAAAGGTTGGCCTTGATGCTTTAGCATTATTGTTGAACCTTGTTGTCAATCGAAATTGCCCTACTTTGTGAAGCGATATTATAAGTCCCTTTTCCCTATTAATAAATTTTTCATACAACTAACATCAGGATTTGGATTTATTTTGGGTGATGGCAAAGTATATCCTTTTAGGAAGATAAGTGGATTGAGGGGCATATATTAAGAGAGAGTTTTGTTAAAATGTATGCTTTTTTGGTTAATAAAAAAGGAAAACCGTGTGAGTATGGGAAACTGGTTGGGAATAAATGGGTATGGAATATTGAGTTGCATCAAAGAGTTTTTCAGTGAGAAATGAGTCATAGAGATAATCTTTTTAGCTTACTTATTGAGTGTCCATTGGGTAATAGCTTGAAAGATAAGATAGTGTGCAAACATGAAATTATTGCCAAATTTTCTACAAAATAAGGAAGTGCTGAAAGAGAGTAATGAGAGTGATAAAGTGTGGAAGATAGTTTAGAGTGGGTAGATACCACATGAAATAGAGATTTTTAGATGGCGATAAAGTTGCAATGAAATGTGAATTAATTAAGAGAGGGTTATTGAGTATGAGCATGATTATGTGTGTTCTATGTAATGCAAAGTTAAATAGTGTTAAGCATTTGGTTTTTACTTGTTGTGAGGCTTGGCAATTGTAAAGGTTGTGATTCAGCTTATGTGGTTTCTAATCGTCATCTCTAGAGAATGCTAGGACGTTGTGGGACATGACTTTTTTTTTTTACATTATTTGGTGTGTGTGGTTGATTATGAATGAGTTAGTATTTAGAAGGAACCTTTGGGAAGTTGAGCAAGTATTTGGTTTAGTAAATGCGCATGTAGCTTATTGGGCATGTGTTAAATGGCTTGGTATTGCTACCTTTATTGTTGATATTTGGCCATGTCCAAATCTTACAAAAGTACCTGGTAAAATATTTAAACCTTTTATTGATACTGATTGGGTTGCTCATCTTGAGGGGTGGATGAAATTTAATGTTGATGGACCTACTAAGGAGAATACAAGGAGGCGGGTATTGATAAGGTTATGAGGAATGACTTCTCTAAAATTATGGTTATGTTTTCAAAATTTGTAAGGGTACATGAAACAAACTTTTCAGAACTTAGGACAATATTTAAAGCATTTATCATCTTTGAATCTCCTAAATGGCAGCCTTTCCATTCCTTGGTAGTGAAAGTGATTATGCTAATGTTGCTAAATGCATTAGGGATGCGAATAGAGCGCCATGATAATATTGACAGTGGATTCTTATAATAGAGTCTCTAAAAAGAAAAATGATGAGTTGGAAGATTATTCATACATTGAGAAGTGCAAATGAGGTTGCTGACCAACTGGCTAAAGATTGGGTGTTATTAGAAAATGATTTTATTCATATTTCTCCTTCAGGATGGTGCTTTCATTTCTTTCATGATTTATTTTAGATGAAATTTGCTAGTCTTGTACATGTGCTACTAGTTGAGTTTCTCAATTTCTAGGAGGGGTTGGTAAATGGTGATGACAAGGTTCTCAACTTTTACGATCACGCTATCACTAAACCGATTACTTGCAATATTTATGGAATGTGGCTATGTGCTTAACTATAAAGAGTGCTGCTTTCTAGTAGGGAAGGTGATTATTGTGGTTTACGTTGTATTTAACTTTGTTAAGTGGTGGTTGTGTTCATTGTTTTAATGTTTCGAATATTGAAAGTCTGATGGTTACTATGCTAGCTTTGGTTTATCATTTTAATCATAGAGTTCATTTCTATAATGGGGTTGCCTCTTTCATTATATTAATGAAGACCTTTCAAAAAAAAATTAATTGAAATTAACCAATGTTTAATTGGTTTATTCAATTTTCATGGTTTTTCATCATGTTTTCAATAACTTTTAACAATAATTTTCAAGAACATTTAAAAAAGAAAAACTACTAAACTCTCACATATCAAGAATGTTTAAACATAAAAATTCAACTAGCGTAATCAATACTGTTTGATATTGTAAAACATTTATGATAGTTGATTGGATTTTGAGAATATTGGAAATAAAAAAGACTATAATCAACTCAAAAGAACTAACATTACGTTCAAAGGACTTAACTTTTAAATTCAAGGAAGTAAAGAGAAATGAGCCTATTATATTTATTGGTAATTAAACACACACACAAAGAGAGAGAGAGAGAGAGAGAGAGAGAGGCATTGCTGACCTATTGATTTTAGGTGTTGGCGACTTCGAGCAATTTGCAAAGAATCGGTGATGATGGCAAGAAAAGAGGTGAATATATTTCTTCAAATCGGTGGCAGGCCTAGTGATTTAAATGAATCGGTGGTTTTCTTGTGGCTTTTCGCAAATATTCGATAGTGTGCTAATGGTGGTGGAAGGGGATTGTGTAATCGTGGAGTAGGGTTTTTTGGATATGAGGCAAATGAGGTAGGAATTATGGGGCTCAGGGGAACTAGGGCAAAACTAATATACAAGAATGCAAAATTATAAATTTAATAACAATAAATACTTACATAAATATATTATTTTTAAAAAAAAATAATTAAGGTTTTATTATTGATAAATAGCAGTAATCCAAAAGTGATAGCTTATTAGCTTATTAAGTACATAAGGCAACAGTAAAAAGGAAAAAAAAACCCCAAAAAATTAAAAATGACAGCTAGAGATGGGGATATCTAGCTGTTAAGGTGCCAATCTCTCTTGCTCTATGCTCACATATTTTTATCCAATAGGAGCATTGTACAATAAATGCCGAATCTTGCTGTCCTAATTTCTTAGAATCTGCTTGTCCGAATGCATTGAAGTCCCCAATTCTTGCAGAATTATTAAACTTCCCAATATCCCAACACAATCGAACAAATTGCAAACAAAAAAATGTTCCCACTGGTTATATACACCCAATTTTTTCCAAACCACGTGGCAAGTCCTTTCAAATTGGCTTTGAACATTAATTTGGGTAATGCTAACCACGTGGCAAGGCTCACATACACATCCAAGTTATCCAAACCCAAGCTCCCATGAATGGTAATTGGCATGCGTTTAATTGTTTTTTTCCATTTCAAAGAGAGCTATATTTCTTTTTATATAAATTAAAATTCACATCGAAGGATTTGATTCAATTTGAAAGAGTTAGATTCAAAATGTTTTTATCCCAAATAAAAACAATTAAGAACTAATAATGTTTCATACATAAAACCTTCAGAAAGTTAAAATAAGAAAAATTGAGAAGAACATAAAAATATATAACGTTGCCAAGTAGCCCTAGACATTTTTCCTTTTGTTATGTTTAGATACAATAATTTGCTCTCTAATATTCACTTTTTTCTCTATATATTTTTTTCGTAAATTAAACTTATCTGGTAAATTGATACATTACATTTAAGCATTTAACACAATGGTTCTGAACATTTATTTAGTGATTATGCATGTATCATATGTTTAAAAATCTAAATTTGAATACTCTTCTTCTAAATTTAAAAAAAAAACCCTTAACTAGTACATATTTACAATACTTTATTCATATTTGTAATAATATGAACCGCTATTATTTTTAATAAGAATAAACAGACAAATTTAATTAAGTCACGTAGACTCGATTTTGAAAGTAACAAAAAGATGTGTTTTGGTAAACTCAAATAGAATTGGCCTAATTAACAACTCCAAACCTTAAACGCGAGCTTGCGCTTAGCTCATCTAATTAAATCATATTTATTTTTGAAATATAAAAAATATTTTTATACTAATGTTTCAATATTTGTAAATATATTTTAAAATTAAAATTAAATAAAAATAATATTTATTAATATAATAATACCTCGGACCAAAATTGAATCTGCCAAATCTTGTTCAATATCCAAGCAGAGTCGGACTAACCTAGAGGCTTGATAGATAGCTTGATCCATTGATGAGTCCAGTAAAAAACTACAATTATTTTACTTTTTCTCCTTAAAGCTTAACACAACCTGATATAATATACAAACACACACACACACACACACACACACACACACACACTGTCACGACCCGAAACTCCCATCGAGCCCGTGACAACCGC
This sequence comes from Theobroma cacao, assembly GCF_053813885.1. Classification (NCBI taxonomy): domain Eukaryota; kingdom Viridiplantae; phylum Streptophyta; class Magnoliopsida; order Malvales; family Malvaceae; genus Theobroma; species Theobroma cacao. The sequence continues at coordinate 17,692,647 of NC_142648.1, read as the reverse complement.
CGCGACGTCTCAATTTACATTCATTACCCGGAATGTCAACCGAGACCCCGCAAGGCTTTAATATCAGCTTCTCATTTCCCCTGTGGGTAACTGTTTCCAAATACCACATTTTAAAAGATTTTAAACTGTTTCCAACTTAAACAAATGAAATAATAATTTTCGTCTCACAAGGGTATTTTTGTCATTTATCCCAAAAATCTAAAAAAATCATCTAAAAATATAGTATGTAAGTGGAAAACGCATATTTCTTAATCAAAAATAATTTTGGATGTCTAAAACATTCGTTTAAAATGGAATTATGACTGTTATAATAAAATAAAAATATTCAATAAAATATTCAATTTTCACATAAAACGATATTTTAAGAACACTGCATAAATAATTTTTATAGCGTAAAAGCAAAATAAATTCTTACATACCGTAATACAGATAACCAAAGTATAGAATTTAATTTACAGTGACACGTGGGCCCCCGAATGACCAAAAGTATAAAAAGAAATGAACCTACAGTCTTTGGATGTGGCAAGTTCAACTGTAATCCTCGCCGATATCAGTTATCTACAATCTATTCTGAACCTGAAATGGGTGGAAATGAGGGTGGTGAGATTATAAAATCCCAGTGAGTAAACAAACATCACTCAAAATATCTAAAGTCGAGTAAAAGGAGACTATTAAAACATTTCATCAAACTGTAATTTATCATCTTTCAACTTATTTCAACCAAATGAAATCAATTTATTTAAAGCAAGTAATCAGCATGGCTTATGAATTTCTTAAAAAGCTTGGCTCATGCCAAAAATTATTATCATACTCAGTTATTTGGGATACCTTGGCCGAGGGCTATCCCAACTGAGTCCGCCAAGGCTATTAGAAAGTCATGTTTTTATTTTGAAAACATAGCCATTCCTTGACGTTGGCCGAGTTCCCCTTCACGAGGTGGTTTGGCGTGAAGTGAACTCTAAAAGTTATACCTCAGGAGTTACCCTACTCGCCTCTCCAACCGAGGTAAAAATATAACAGGATTCCGTGCCCCTCTAATAGGCTAGTCCACAGAATCCAGCCCACTGCAGCAGGTCAAACACACCATACAATAAAATTTTGACAGCATGACAGGGCTAATATATTACTACCCAGCCTGCAAGGGTAAAATAAAGCAATTCATATAATTCATAAAAACACAGCCCAGCCAGTCATGCCAATACAATAACATAAGCCATTAATTCAATTTTAAATTTACAACATATCAGTGGTCTCCAATTACTCTATTTTTCAAAATCGTTATTTCGTTTCAAGACAATTTATAAAATATTTTCATTTAAACTCATTTTGTTTACAAAACATAAAAATTTACCATTTGAACTCATTTTCATAAAATTCACCAAAACCGAATAAAAACATACTTTAGATAATTAAAATGATGGTAAGGTTACTCACCGTGTCTAGAGTGAGGATTTTCGAAATACTCAGACTATTGGTCCTCGGGTGCAATTCCCTTGCCTTTATTAGAGGACTCACCACCTTGACACAGTACAAAATCGAGAAATTCACCACATTGGTACTAAATTGAAATTAAACTAATTTAGACTACTAATGCTTGATATGGAATGCAAAAATGTCTAAATTTTTGCCTAAATGCGGTATTAGCCTATTTCGGTCTTTTACCCGATAAATTGATATACGCGTCCGTTTAAACTCCAAATTAATTTTTTTCAGTTTCTATACCTCAATTGCACCCAAATTGACTTAATGTCCCTCAGTGTGGTGCAAATTATCAGTCCCGATAATAAATTACGAAAATACCCCTAGTAGGTAAAAATTTGTATTTTTGCTCCGAAAATTTCCAATTATTTTTCTAGGCTCATAATTCATCATTATTCATCATAATTCCTCAAATAACCATCAATATCAGCAGCCAATATTCCCCTAGAAAATTCAGCATAATGGGTTTCAATGGGAGAAAATTATATTTCTAGCTTATTTTTGCTATATTTCAATATAACTTAACTAAAATCACTTAATTCAATTAAAATCAACCAAAAATCAAGCTCAAAACTCATCCATGGAGGTTTGGCCAGCATGGGTGTCCATACCCACTTTCTAATTTTGCATGGAAATGAGAAAAAAATGCATGGGTAGTGAAAATCACAAGGAAAATCAATGAAATTTACCTTTTTAATGCTTGATTTCTTGATTTCTCTTGATTTTCTCCAAATTTTTCAGGTAGGATTCTTGTTTTTTTTTTCCCCTTTTCTCCCCTGGTTTGGACAGCTGAAGAAGATGAGAATTCCGGAATTTTCACCTTTTTAAAGGCTAAAATAATATAATATTATTTTATTCATTTTTTTAATGTTTTATTAATTCCTTAAATTCTAGCCATCCATTTGTTTCCAAATTTTCACCATACACTTGTCCCAAATATCCATAGCTTAGGTAAAATTCTCAGACTTATCCAAAGTCTTGGTGGAGTAATTTTTGAAATTTACACTTTTACCCCCGTAAAAGTCAAAAATTACATTTTTGCCCCAAAAATTGAAAAATTGCCCATAGACATATTTTTCATCCCTTATACTCATACCATTCTCCAATTTGTCAAATTTGATCTAAATTCTCTTAAAATCTCAAATTTTGTCCGCGAGTGGCAAAATTACGATTTTGCCCCTACACTCTAGAAATCACTGGAATTAAACTTTTTCACTGCCAAACCCTCAAATTATACTCCAATACTCAAATCATACTCCAATAAGTCAAATGGGGCTAAAAAAAATTCTTTTCTAAAAATTCCCATTGTGTCCTTGGGTGGCAAATGACCATTTTGCCCCTGGACAGTAAAAATTCTAGTTTGACTTCAAATTGATCCTCGAACTCCAAATCACCATATTAAACCATTCTGGGACTTTAATATTCTTAATTTCATTTTAAATTCTCTATTTGATCTAGTTCGAGACTTAAATTAACTTAATTGTACCATTTGGTACATTGTCGTCTTTTAACGATTTTTCTTTCAGGGCTTTCCAAGTATGCAAGCATATTGTCAATCATATGAATGACATGGAAAGTATTTTATAAGGTCGGGCTTGACAACACTACCCCCCTTAAAATAAAATTTTGACCTCAAAATTTCATGTACTGAACTCAGAGAAAAGGTAGGGGTATTATTTTCTCATCTAATGCTCGACTTCTTATGTCTTCCCCTTTATAGGGAATTTCGATTTGTTCACCTCATTTACCTCCAATTCAACTCAAGTACTTCGCTTATGTCTATTATTATCCTTTAAAATCAGATCAACAATAACCTTCACAATTATGATCTCTTATATCGAGACACCAAGCATGCTTTTATTACTATCATTAAGCTTGAACCATAACTCCATCTCAATCATACCAATTTCGATCGCATTTTATTCTTATTTAGGTATACCAATCACTATCTTATTACTTCATTCCATATCAAACTTCTCGACTTTCATTCATTCATCCTATCCTCATACACTATTGTGTAGTTTACAACATCATTAACACGCCATACTCATTCCTGTACATATCCTCAGCGTTCAGGAAAATTAATGGCTTTAATTATTTCTACATATTTCATGTTTACTTTGCATTTAGGAAATTTCAATCTTCTTAATCTTATTAATCCATCTCATATGGCTTAATCGTACTATAGATTATATTCCCTTAACTATTTCTCCAAAATTCCTTAGGTCACCATAAATCGTCTTCTGATAAGATTCTTAATCGTTACATTATCTATACAACTCATCAAATATATTGAGTTCAAATCTTGAACCACTAAAACCATTATTCATTTAGTTGGGTACATCACTACTCCACACATACATATACATATACATTCAAATGTCTATATTCCTCATTATGTATACGAGTCTCTGTTTTCAAATGCCTTCAGACTAATTTCTCTTAATTCATTCCCATCCACAATCAAGATTCAATAGAATAAGCTTCATAATTCATACAAATTCTCATCATGCCTGTGTATAGTTCCTCATCATTTATATACTTATATTCTCTTCTTATCGTTTCCAATTATATGCTTAAGTTTCCTTGTACTGTATATCATTGCATCACAATGTCATCTCCATTGAACTATAATCTATTATGCGTGTATGTTTTATAATCCCATTGGTATCTCAAAAATTTATCTTGACTTGATCATTGCATCTTATGCAATACTACAATTCCTAAAAGTCATCCTTATTCCTCGATTATCCTTCATGTCTCCTATATATTGTATCCTCATTGCATTTCGATATTGATTTGTCACTTAAAACTCAGATTCATTTGAATCATGTATGCCTCACGCATTTTCGAATTCCAATTCCCATAATATATTAAGAAAGTTTCATTATCTGACTTCATTATCAAGGTTAACTTCTATCATCCTTTATTCCACTCTTTCATATGAATATAACATCATTCTTCCTTAACTAATTTACAAATTGTACTTGAAATTACAAGACTTGAAACTAAATTCTCCTCAAGTACTTTTTAATGTTAATACTTATACCACTCTCAGCTTATAGCTTCCTTTTTATAACTACATAACTTAGTGCTTGCTTTCACAAGATCCATGGCAGAACTTCTCTTGAGTATTTCCTTAGGGATATTTATTTTAAATTTATATCTCACAACATATGATCATTTAATCCATAACTTAGCCATTTGGCTCCTTAGCAAGTTTCAAAGTCACGCATCTTATGCTCATCATGTATAACTTATAATTCTTTCTCAAGGGCGTTTAAACATTCTTGAAACACTTAATCACTTATTTACTCTTTTATACACCAAGTATATCATTTCCATAAAGGCATGCCCAACTACTCATACTTCAATTTATCTCCATGGGTTTCTAGCATGTCACCTAGTTTACTTGTGTTGTTACTAATCCTTTCCTTTCAACAAGGTCAAGACAAGATCAGTATATTCTCATAACAATATTCTATATAAACTCATTTGCCATATCATTATTGAAATCTTTATTTACATTTTCCTCACTTGCTATTGACATCTCTTATCAGTATCTCATACATTCATCTAACCTTTCGCTCGCTTCCTCTTTAGTCTTTAACAAGACTTAATCTCTTGTCTTCTTTATTTCTTAAGATTTGACTTCAGTCATCATATTATTCATCTTAACACTCCATATGTTAATTTATTTTTATGTAGCCATCTCAAAAATTCTCTAACTTTTCTTTCTCTTACATGCCAATATATATAAGGTAATAAAATAAAAAAAAAAAAACTTTGTAATTTCACTCATCATCTTTATCTTAATACCTCCCAATGCACTTAAGACTCCAAACAACAAAGCTTAGCATGAAAACCAATGACCATTCTTCAACTCGTGAGTTTCATCTTCATGCCACTCTCAATTTGCTCTTGCTTGTTAGCCATTAGGGGTTCTTAACGCGACAGTGTTTGAGAGTCAGTACTGTGGCGTTGCAACTATTTGATTTCACTTTATCCCAGCAACTCTTCTACCCTTAAAGCTACTACCTCAATTATTCACAATCGTGTGGCTTCCCTTCGAGTCTATACCACAATTAGTAAGACTAACTTTCTATCACAAGTTTGCGATCAAAACATTGATTTAACATATTTATTTTGCCACTAGCATTCATATATCTTTACCATAACATTTAATACAAGTTTGCTTAAGCAAAAATCTCCAAATTTATTCATAGCTACATGTATCTCAAATTGTTCATCACTTATCATCAGTCAATAAATCCCACTCGAAAATACCCTTTCCATATTATATAGTGATTTCACCATATAGCATCACTGCACGATGTTCCTCCATTCTACTATCATGGATACTCCATAGAAATTAATTAAAAGATTTACGTACCCTAACTAATGCTAATTCCATTTAATCATATCTTAAATACTTCAAACTTGTAAATTACAACTCTAAATGTATGTCCATATATTGATAATCTTTATATATTTCATGATCATGAAAACTACAACTTACAAACTAGCTTTCTATCATACGTACTTTATTAGAGCACTAATTTCAACTTATTTAATCTACCCTTGGTGGTATGTCAAAATCATCCCTGTCTCGGTTGCAATCCAGAGGAATCTCTCCTCTGTATATCCGTATGAGCTGGTGGAGATGGAGCAGCTACCGTAGCCCGTCCTAACTGTGGACAATCTCTCCTAATGTGACCCAGTTGATCACAATGAAAACATCGTGCAGGCCCTCTGCACGACCCAACATGATAATTTCCACAATTTCTGCATCTACGTGAACTTCCTGAAACAGAGGAGTTTTTGCCCCTGTTTGGTGGCTGACTAGAAGATACACTTAGATTTCTCCTTTTTGCTAACTCAGCTCGCAGACTCTTATTTTCATTCGCAAGCTTCTCGGCTCTTAAAGCCATTCGCACCACCTCTTTAGCCACGGTTGTGTCCGACTCACCCATAAAAGAAACACAACTATGTTGCCTAGCCTCTTTAAGCTTCTTAGAATCAGAAACATCCAGCACTGGTGGTGGGATAGGAGGTGGGGATGGTGGTACTGAAGGAGCAGCCAGAGGAACTGTAGGAAGAGCTTGACCAGCCTGAGCCTGGCCAACAATAGCAGTAAAGAAGGCTGCTAATGCCTGAACTGCCTCAAGAGGCATAGCAAGAATACTAGTAAGTGGCAGAGGAGGTGGAGGATGTGGAGGAGTCTCGGTTTGTTCAGCAGCAGGTGCTGCCCGAATGGTGGATGCAGTCGATTCCTCCTCTATTGCACCTAACTGACGACGTTGAAAACAACCTCTTCCCCTCCCAGCTGATCTAGTGAAAGGTGGTTGTTTGCGTCGAGGAGACATAATAATCTATAAGAGGGAACAAAGTGAGTTTAGGCAACCTCAGGCTCTATATGCTTATGCATGTATTTTATTCAACCTAACCTAACTTAACTCGGGGCCACACTGACACTGTAAATTTTTAAAACAGCTTTAAAATAACTTTAAACCCAAAACTCTAATCTTTCAAACCAACAGCTCTGATACCAACTTAATTGTCACGACCCGAAACTCCCATCGAGCCCGTGACAACCGTCGCGACGTCTCAATTTACATTCATTACCCGGAATGTCAACCGAGACCCCGCAAGGCTTTAATATCAGCTTCTCATTTCCCCTGTGGGTAACTGTTTCCAAATACCACATTTTAAAAGATTTTAAACTGTTTCCAACTTAAACAAATGAAATAATAATTTTCGTCTCACAAGGGTATTTTTGTCATTTATCCCAAAAATCTAAAAAAATCATCTAAAAATATAGTATGTAAGTGGAAAACGCATATTTCTTAATCAAAAATAATTTTGGATGTCTAAAACATTCGTTTAAAATGGAATTATGATTGTTATAATAAAATAAAAATATTCAATAAAATATTCAATTTTCACATAAAACGATATTTTAAGAACACTGCATAAATAATTTTTATAGCGTAAAAGCAAAATAAATTCTTACATACCGTAATACAGATAACCAAAGTATAGAATTTAATTTACAGTGACACGTGGGCCCCCGAATGACCAAAAGTATAAAAAGAAATGAACCTACAGTCTTTGGATGTGGCAAGTTCAACTGTAATCCTCGCCGATATCAGTTATCTACAATCTATTCTGAACCTGAAATGGGTGGAAATGAGGGTGGTGAGATTATAAAATCCCAGTGAGTAAACAAACATCACTCAAAATATCTAAAGTCGAGTAAAAGGAGACTATTAAAACATTTCATCAAACTGTAATTTATCATCTTTCAACTTATTTCAACCAAATGAAATCAATTTATTTAAAGCAAGTAATCAACATGGCTTATGAATTTCTTAAAAAGCTTGGCTCATGCCAAAAATTATTATCATACTCAGTTATTTGGGATACCTTGGCCGAGGGCTATCCCAACTGAGTCCGCCAAGGCTATTAGAAAGTCATGTTTTTATTTTGAAAACATAGCCATTCCTTGACGTTGGCCGAGTTCCCCTTCACGAGGTGGTTTGGCGTGAAGTGAACTCTAAAAGTTATACCTCAGGAGTTACCCTACTCGCCTCTCCAACCGAGGTAAAAATATAACAGGATTCCGTGCCCCTCTAATAGGCTAGTCCACAGAATCCAGCCCACTGCAGCAAGTCAAACCCACCATACAATAAAATTTTGACAGCATGACAGGGCTAATATATTACTACCCAGCCTGCAAGGGTAAAATAAAGCAATTCATATAATTCATAAAAACACAGCTCAGCCAGTCATGCCAATACAATAACATAAGCCATTAATTCAATTTTAAATTTACAACATATCAGTGGTCTCCAATTACTCTATTTTTCAAAATCGTTATTTCGTTTCAAGACAATTTATAAAATATTTTCATTTAAACTCATTTTGTTTACAAAACATAAAAATTTACCATTTGAACTCATTTTCATAAAATTCACCAAAACCGAATAAAAACATACTTTAAATAATTAAAATGATGGTAAGGTTACTCACCGTGTCTAGAGTGAGGATTTTCGAAATACTCAGACTATTGGTCCTCGGGTGCAATTCCCTTGCCTTTATTAGAGGACTCACCACCTTGACACAGTACAAAATCGAGAAATTGACCACATTGGTACTAAATTGAAATTAAACTAATTTAGACTACTAATGCTTGATATGGAATGCAAAAATGTCTAAATTTTTGCCTAAATGCGGTATTAGCCTATTTCGGTCTTTTACCCGATAAATTGATATACGCGTCCGTTTAAACTCCAAATTAATTTTTTTCAGTTTCTATACCTCAATTGCACCCAAATTGACTTAATGTCCCTCAGTGTGGTGCAAATTATCAGTCCCGATAATAAATTACGAAAATACCCCTAGTGGGTAAAAATTTGTATTTTTGCTCCGAAAATTTCCATTATTTTTCTAGGCTCATAATTCATCATTATTCATCATAATTCCTCAAATAACCATCAATATCAGCAGCCAATATTCCCCTAGAAAATTCAGCATAATGGGTTTCAATGGGAGAAAATTATATTTCTAGCTTATTTTTGCTATATTTCAATATAACTTAACTAAAATCACTTAATTCAATTAAAATCAACCAAAAATCAAGCTCAAAACTCATCCATGGAGGTTTGGCCAGCATGGGTGTCCATACCCACTTTCTAATTTTGCATGGAAATAAGAAAAAAATGCATGGGTAGTGAAAATCACAAGGAAAATCAATGAAATTTACCTTTTTAATGCTTGATTTCTTGATTTCTCTTGATTTTCTCCAAATTTTTCAGGTAGGATTCTTGTTTTTTTTTTTCCCCTTTTCTCCCCTGGTTTGGACAGCTGAAGAAGATGAGAATTCCGGAATTTTCACCTTTTTAAAGGCTAAAATAATATAATATTATTTTATTCATTTTTTTAATGTTTTATTAATTCCTTAAATTCTAGCCATCCATTTGTTTCCAAATTTTCACCATACACTTGTCCCAAATATCCATAGCTTAGGTAAAATTCTCAGACTTATCCAAAGTCTTGGTGGAGTAATTTTTGAAATTTACACTTTTACCCCCGTAAAAGTCAAAAATTACATTTTTGCCCCAAAAATTGAAAAATTGCCCATAGACATATTTTTCATCCCTTATACTCATACCATTCTCCAATTTGTCAAATTTGATCTAAATTCTCTCAAAATCTCAAATTTTGTCCGCGAGTGGCAAAATTACGATTTTGCCCCTACACTCTAGAAATCACTGGAATTAAACTTTTTCACTGCCAAACCCTCAAATTATACTCCAATACTCAAATCATACTCCAATAAGTCAAATGGGGCTAAAAAAAATTCTTTTCTAAAAATTCCCATTGTGTCCTTGGGTGGCAAATGACCATTTTGCCCCTGGACAGTAAAAATTCTAGTTTGACTTCAAATTGATCCTCGAACTCCAAATCACCATATTAAACCATTCTGGGACTTTAATATTCTTAATTTCATTTTAAATTCTCTATTTGATCTAGTTCGAGACTTAAATTAACTTAATTGTACCATTTGGTACATTGTCGTCTTTTAACGATTTTTCTTTCAGGGCTTTCCAAGTATGCAAGCATATTGTCAATCATATGAATGACATGGAAAGTATTTTATAAGGTCGGGCTTGACACACACTGTAATACCCTTACTTTAATATAGTGGCTAATAAAGCTTATCAAATGCTAATTGAGGTTAATTAGAATGTTTAAAAGTGATGAAAGGTGAAATGAGTATTCTAGAGTAAAATATTCTACACGTGAAGAAATAACAATTAAAAAATAATATTTTTGATGAGGATGAATTAACGATATAAAAAGTGATTCGGAAGTGAATCGGGGTATAATATGACATTTTGGCTGCCAAGGAGGCAAGCGAAAAATTTTAGAATAAAATAATAGTTTATTAATAAAATAATATTAAAATATTAAAATTTTATTTAATGTCAAAATTTTCCATGAAGAAAGAGTATATGGTCAATCTAAGTGTGGGAGAAGAAGAACGAGGAAATTTCAGAGAAAAATGACGCTAATGGGGCCCACGTGTCTTTATTAAATAAAGCTAGCGAGGGTAAGCAAATATTTAAATATTGTGGTGATACCACGTTGAAGTATAAACTTGACATTTTATTGGTACAAGTGTTAAGGAAGGAAAATGAAAAGAAATTGGAATTAAAAGATTGTGGGAGGATACAATTAAAAAGGGTGAAAACTTTAGAGGGTAAAATGGTAATTTTTGCCATTAGTTTGGTAAAAGCTTTCAAAAGAAGCTTTGACTCTTCATCCTTATCCCATGACCAGTTCTTATCTTCACCAAAAACATATTTTCTTCTTCTTCCTCACCCACCCAATGCCATTTTCATTTCACCTCCATGAAAATCAAATTTTTTTCATTTGATTTTCCTTGTATTCTTTTTATTTCCTTTTTTTTCTTACTTTTTTCTTCTCCTAACTTCTTGGGCACCAAACCTGTAGCTTCTAAAAAAAAAAAAAACTTGTAGCTTCTAACCCCATTTTCTAGCACAACCAAACCCTAGGAGAAAGAAGGAAAAAATCTATCTTTCTTTCCTTAATCTTCTATTTCTACTCCACCATCATCGACACTTGAATTTTCAACTTTAAATCTCCATTTTTAAGGCTAGAAGGTATATATTTTCAACTCTTGGAATTTATAAATTTATGGGTTATATTTTTAGATTTTATTTCCTAATTTTTTCAAATCTTTTTCTTAGAAATATTAGGTTTTTGTTGATCTTTATGCGTCCAATCTCACCAAGGTAAAGAACCTCTAAATTGGAATAGTTGATATGATGGGTTTGAGAATTAGACTAGAATTCTAGGTTAAAAAAATTAGGCTAGAATGTAGTTTATCAAGAGTATGCTTATTAGAATTATTAAGTTTAAATTTAAGATGTATTTGAAGCTATTATTGTTTATTGGCAATAATAAGTTTTAATGGTATTTCGAGACTACCTGGATTAAGATCTTGTGGGTGCTAGTCTTGTTAAGTGGCATTGTTAAGGTGAGTGAACTTGCATTAAATTATTTTGGGAAATACATGTGTTGGGATAAAGCACTTAAATGATTTTATTTGAATTTTTTTCTCTAAATCATGCTTAAGAGCAAGCCTTTGATGAAACGTTTTATGTTGTAAAATGTGTAATGTGACGAATCCATGTGTTCTTATATTCTGATGATATATATGTTATGCTTTGAATGATAATATTGTGTGATAATTGTAACCGCCCATGTGCGGTGTGGGAGTACACATGTTGGTGATGACGGGTGATTCTAGCTATGTGCGGTGTGGGAGTGCACATGAGGTAATGACCGGTGGATGATGATTCTAGCTATGTGTGGTGTAGAAGTGCACATGAGCTGATGAGCTGGTGGTTGTATACATATTTATACATACCATAGAAATGTTAGAGAAAATATTATGTGATTGCAATGAATGTTGAATGTTGAAATTTTTAATTGTTTCCAAATTGATTTTCAATGCAACAAAAAAAAAAAACTGTCTATTTTGCTTGTCTTGCTTAAATATTTACTATGATTTTCACTTTTCGATTTCATTATGGATCATGGATCCTTTAACACTAAGAGGTTAAATAATCAAAGGTCGAATTGAGGGGTTTTACGAGGATTTAAACTAAATTGCATTGTTTTTAACATAATTGCATCATGATTTCTAAACTTTCCTTATCGTTTGCTTGTTCCCTTCCTATGTTCACTCGTTGGGTTTATACTCATTCTTTTCAACTTCATGTTTTAGTTTTTAGGCTCTAAGTTAGTTGGATCCTACGTAGAAGTGCTTCCTCCTCCTATTCATCTTTCGGTAAGTTTACCAGCACACCCCGTGATAGTATCCATGTCAGAGTCACTCCACTGATAGTCAAGGTCGTTTGTATGTGTATATGGTTATTTAAATGTAATTCGTGAGATTTGTTGTAAACACGGTATGTTTGGTTCGCATGATAATGTTGCCACAGGTTGGCAGATGATAATATTATTTTGTGAATGATAAATATTCGGTTGCCATGATTTGTTATTGAGAAAAGATTATTTTTGAAAACTATGAATTAAGAACTTTAGAGTTAAATGAAGGACGGATGGTTTAATGAATAAGTTTGCATAGAAAGGCTTGCTTGGGCATAGTCGGCCATGCCTATTGGGTTTATGTGTTGGTCATGGCTCGGGATTTGGATTGTGACAAAGTTGGTATCAGAGCTCTCGGTTTAGTTGAGTCTTAGTGGTTCTTGTGGTTGTCAGCAGAGTTGTTGAAGTTAGTGTAGAGTCTTGTCCTTGGATTGTGGGTGTAGAACACAAGTCAAGGAGCGGAGGCTACATAGGCTCCTAATTCATTAGAAACCTACCTATTCCTATGATGCATAAATGACTAAGCAATTGATACTTGGTTATGTATAGGTTTGGAGGTGCGCTTGTTACACATGCCATGTTTAGACTCCACGGTAGTCTGAACACCCTTTATAGTACTATTGAGGGATTGCTAGATTCCACTGCTATGAGGCAATGGTGCCAGGATCTAGGGAGTCAGGAAAGTGGCCAGTCTCGGATTCCTATTGATGGGTCCCATCGAATTTGGAAATATTGTTTCAGAGTAGGAAAGCCTCGAAAGTAGTGAGAGCTCTGAAAGTGAGGTAAGCACTAAGATTTGGGAAAGCATAAAAAAGTTTCTTTTTGGTAATGTTTAAGGAAAAGATGAAGAAGGCAATGGCAAGGGGTTATCATCCAAGCAAGGTGTCAGGTTACCGAGACTTTCTTCTTGGTTGTGGGAGAGGTGCTGCACTTGTGAGTAGGGAGGAATGCATGAGAATACAGCAAGCTTGGATTAAGGATAAAATGGAGAAATCTCAGGAGGTAGAAAAAGACTCGGAAGAGGATCCGTCGATGTGCTCGGATCAAGGCAATGATGATCTTAAAGACACTTAATATTTTCATTCAACTTTGTATTAGTTTAAGCCTGGGTAAATGCGGTGTAAACTAAGTAGTAATAGTTGTTTGTACAAAGGGCATAAGAGTTTGGCTCTTATTTTCATGTGACTCGAATGGATTATGAAGTAGCTGTTTAAATGACTTGGTGCATATGGGAATCTTTTGGTATGATAGAGGTGGACTAGCAATACAATGATTGACGAAGGATATTCACTTTAGTGGTGTGGTTGGTCGCCTTAGATAATTATTAAAGGTTGACATAAAAAGTCATTAATGGTACAAGCAACTACAAGAACTGACAAACGATTACAGATTAATCATGGAAATGTGAAATTTGAAATCTCAATTGCAACTACAATTCGGAAAGATATGAGAGAAATTAATGAGATTATAGATGACACTTTGAATGGTTAATGTGATTAAGTCGAGGATTGTAAACTTAAGTATTGAGGGAATTGTAACCCGATATTCCTGTGGATGAGAAATGTTAAGGGATATATGAGGGATAAATAGGAAATGGGTTGAAACGATAACTCATTGGTCAAGTGGCCATAGTGTATAAGTAGGCCCTAAAGAGTTGTGCAATGCATGAAGGAAGATAAAGGTATGTAAGTCTTTTAATTATTTTTTATGAATGTATGATGGGTAGTAAGGATGGAGGCACGTGATGCCATGACATTAAAAAATTATAATTTGAAACAATATAGACCAATGGAGGTAAATTATGAAAATTGGGAAAAATGAATTCTTGATTTAATAAGGATTGTGAGTATAAAGTGTGGAGAAAGATGAACTATTTTCATGGGTTTTGTACCTAAAGTCAATAAACTATTTGATTTACAAGACAAGAAAGACAATTAATTATGGGTGATAAGAATTGAGAAGATACATGTGCTAGTGGGAATTGTGATATATGCCTAGAGGAAAAAACCAGATGGTTGAGGATGATCAATGTAGTGACCTTAAATGTAGACAAATAGCCTTGATGAAGAAATTTCCAATAGTCATAGCGCCGCAGCGCTGACTGCCCAACGCTGCCGCGTTAAGAACCCCTCATGGCTAAAAAGCATGAGCAAATTGTGAGTGGCATGAAGATGAAACTCACAAGTTGAATTATGGTTATTGATCTTAATGCCGAGCTTTGTTATTTGCAGTTTTAAATGCGTTGGGAAAGTATTTATATGAGTGAATTGAAAAGTTTCTTTATTGCCTTATATATTGGCATGTAAGTAAAAGAAAAGTTAAAGAGTTCTCGAGACTGCTACATTGAGATAAACTACCATGTGAAGTATTAAGATGAATAATATGTTGACTAAAGTCAAATCCTAAGAAATAAAGAAGATAAGAGATTAAGCATTGTTAAAGGCTTAGGAAAAAGTGAGTGAAAGGTTAGATGAATGTGTAAGACATTGACAAGGGATGTCAATACCAAGTGATGAAATTGTGAATGAAGGATTACAAGGGTGGCATAGAAAATGAGTTAAAACAAAGTATCGCCATGCGGATTTATAAATCTTACCTCGACTTAGTTTAATGAAAAAGGATTAGTAACAACATAAGGCTAATTATGTGGCATACTAAAAACCCTTGAAGATAAATTGAAGTATGAATAGTTGAGCATGCATTTAAATATCTTGGTGAATAAGTGCATGCTTTTTTGGAATGATATACTCAGAATGTTAAAGAGCAAATAAGTGATTAAGTCCTTCTGGTATGCATGAACATCCTTGAGAAGGCATTACCAATCATACATGCAAGTATAATATGTGGGATTTTGAAACTTGCTAAAAAGCCTAACGGTTAAACCATGGGTTATGTGATCACATGAGGTGAGACATAAGTTTAAGGTAGGTATCTGCAAGGAAATACTCAAGAGGAATCCTGCTATGAATCTTGTGAAAACAAGCATTAAGTTATGTTGTTACAAAAGGGAAGTCGTAAGCTGAAAGTGATACTCACATTGACATTAAAAGGTACTTGAGAAAAACCTTGTTTCCAGTCTTGAAATTTCAAGTACATATAGTCAATGGGCTAAGGGAGAAAGATGTTATATTAGTATGAGAGAATAGTACAAAGGATGGTTGAAGGTAACCTTGATAATGAAGTTGGATAATGAAAACCTACTAATGTATTATGGAAATTGAAATTCAAAAATGCATGCGGCATGTATGATTCGAATGAATCTAAGTATGAAGTGACTGGTTAATATCGAAATGCAACAAGGATATAATGTATATGTTAGAGGCATGAAAGATAATTGAGAAATAAGGATGAATTTTAGGGAATATGGTATTGTGTAAGATGTAATGATCAAGTAAAGATGAATCTTTGAAAGATCAATGAGATTATAAAGCATGTACACATATTGGATTGCAATTTAATGAAAATGACTTTTAGCAGTGAGATGTGATTAATGACATTATGATGCAATGATATAGAGTCCAATGACACTTAAGCATATAATTGGAAATGATAAGAAAAGAGTATAAGCATGAAAATGATGTGAGGTTATGCATAGGCATAAGGAGAAGTCGTATGGATTACATAAGAGATAACTTGTGGTAAGACGCAAGTTGAACGGTAATTTAAACAACTGAAAAAAGGCAATTTGAAATTGATTGTACCTTAATGTTTGTAGATTGAATATCAGAATGTTGACATACACTATGAGGATTATTATATTGAATCTTGGTTATAGATGTGAATGAATAAAGGGAAATTTAGTTCGAAGGCACTTGAATACAAGGATTCCCACACATAATAAGGAATGTTGATACTTAAATGTGCGTGTATATACGTATGTGTGGAGTTAGTGATGTGCCTAACTAAAGTGAAGAATTGTTCTTAGTGATTCGAGATTTGAACTCAGTATAATTGATGAGTTGTATATATAGTACAACGATAAGAAATCCCATCAGAAGTTGAGCTATGTTGATATAAGAAATTTTGGAGAAATAGTCAAAAAAATGATATCAAGGAAATGTAATCTATAGCATGGTTAAGCCATACAAGATGGACCAATATGATTAAGAAGATTGAAGTTGCATAAATGCAAGGTAAACATGATGTATGTGGGAATAATTGAAGGCATTAACCTCCCTCCCAACATTGAGAAATATGTGCAAGAATGAATATGGTATGTCTATAATGTTGTGAGCTATATAATAGTGTATGGGGATAAGATGAATGAATGAACGTCGAAAAGTTTGACAAGGAATGAAGTAATAAGATGGTAATTAGGTATACATAAGTAAGTATAATATGTGATCGAAATAGGTATGATTGAGATGGAGTTATGGTTCAAATTTAATGATGGTGATAAAGACATACTCGACATTTTAATATAAGAGATAATGATTGTGAAGGGTACCACCGATTTGATTCTAAAAGATGATAATAGACATAAGTGAAGTATTCTAGTTGAACTAGAGGTAAACGTGTTGGATAAATCAAAATTCCCTATAAAGTAAGGAATGGAATAAGATCATAGAGTGAGATTAGTAACCCAACACCGACGTGAATTCGAGGATGAATTCTATTTCAGTGAGGGAGACTGTAATACCTGTACTTTGATATGGTGGCTAATAAAGCTTATCGGATGCCAATTGAGGTTAATTAGAATGTTTAAAAGTGATGAAAGGTGAAATGAATATTCTAGAGTAAAATATTCTGCATGTGAAGAAATAACAATTAATTAGTAATATTTTTATTGAGGGTGAATTAATGATATAAAAAGTGATTCGGAAGTGACTTGGGGCATAATAAGACATTTTGGATGCCAAGGAGACAAGTGAAAAATTTTAGAATAAAATAATATTAAAATATTAATATTTTATTCAGTGTCAAAATTTTCCATGAAGAAGGAGTATATGGTCAATCTAAGTGGGGAAGAAGAAGAACGAGAAAATTTCAGAGAAAAATGACGTTAATGGGGCTCGCGTGTCTTTATTAAATAAAGTTAGCGCAGGTAAGCAAATATTTAAATATTACGGTGATATCGTGTTGAAGCATAAACTTGACATTTTATTTGTACAAGTGTTAAGGAAGAAAAATGGAAAGAAATTGGAATTAAAAGATTGAAGGACAATACAATTAAAAAGGGTGAAACCTTAGAGGGTAAAATGGTAATTTTGTCATTAGTTAGGTCAAAGCTTCCAAAGGAAGCTTTGACTCTTCATTCTTATCCCATGACCGGTTCTCATCTTCACCAAAAGGATATTTTCTTCTTCTTCCTCACCCACCCAATGCCATTTTCATTTTACCTCCATGAAAATAAAATTTTTTTCATTTGATTTTCCTTGTTTTCTTTTCATTTCCTTTCTTTTCTTACTTCTTTCTTCTCCTAACTTCTTGGGCACCAAACCTACAGCTTCTAGCCCCATTTTCTAGCACAACCAAACCCTAGGAGAGAAAAGGAAAAAATATCTCTTTCTTTCCTTAATCTTCTATTTCTACTCCACCATCACCGACACTTGAATTTTCAACTTTAAATCTCAATTTTTAAGGCTAAAAGGTATATATTTTCAACTCTTGGAATTTATGAATTTATGGGTTATATTTTCATATATTATTTCCTAATTTCTTCAAATTCTTTTTCCTGAAAATATTAGGCTTTTGTTGATTTTTATGACTCCAAGCTCACCAAGGTACAAAACCTTTAAATTAGAATAGTTGATATGATGGGTTTGAGAATTAGATTAGAATTCTAGGTTAAAAAAATTAGGCTAGAATGTAATTTATCAAGAGTATGCTTATTAGAAATATTAAGTTTAAATTTATGATATATTTGAAGCTATTATTGTTTATTGGCAATTATAGGTTTTAATGGTATTTTGGGACTACCTAGATTAAGATCTTGTGGGTGCTAGTCTTTTTAGGCGGCATTGTTAAGGTGAGTGAACTTGTATTAAATTGTTTTGGGGAAATACATATGTGTTGGGATAAAGCACTTAAATCATTTTATTTGATTTTTTTTCTCTAAATCATGCTTGGGAGCAAGCCTTTGATGAAACGTTTTATGTTATAAAATGTGTAATGTGATGAACCCATGTGTTCTTATATTCTGATGATATATATGTTATGCTTTGAATGATAATATTGTGTGATAATTGTAACCGCTTGTGTGCGATGTGGGAGTGCACATGCCGGTGATGACGTGTGATTCCAGCTATGTGCAGTGTGGGAGTGCACATGAGCTGATGACTGGTGGATGATGATTTTAGTTATGTGCGGTGTGGGAGTGCACATGAGTTGGTGACAGGTTGATGATGATTCCAGCTATGTGCGGTGTGGGAGTGCACATGAGCTGATGAGCCAGTGGTTGTATACATGTTTAAACATACCATAGAAATGTTAGAGAAAATAATATGTGATTGCAATGAATGTTGAATGTTGAAATTGTTAATTGTTTCCAAATTGATTTGCAATGCAACAAAAAAAAAATTCTTTGTGTTGCTTGTCTTGCTTGAATATTTACTGTGGTTCTTACTTTTCGATTTCGTTATGGATCATGGATCCTTCAACACTAAGCGGTTAAATAATCAAAGGTCGAATTGAGGGGTTTTACGAGGAATTAAACTAAATTGCATTGTTTTTAACATAAGTGCATCATGATTTCTAAACTCTCCTTATCATTTGCTTGTTCCCTTCCTATGTTCACTCACTGGGTTTATACTCATTCTTTTCAACTTCTTGTTTTAGTTTTCAGGCTCGAAGGTTGTTGGATCCTAAGTAAAAGTGCTTCCTCCAGTTCATCTTCTGGTAGGTTTACTAGCACACCCCATGATAGTATCCATGCTAGAGTGACTACGCTAATATTCAAGGTCTTTTGTATGTGTATATGGTTATTTAAATGTAATTGATTAGATTTGTTGTAAACACTGTATGTTTGGTTAGCATGATAATGTCGCCACAGGATGGGAGATGGTAATATTATTTTGTGAATGATATATATTTGGTAGCTATGATTTGTTATTGAGAAGAGATTATTTTTGAAAACTATGAATTAAGAACTTTAAAGGTAAATGAGGGACAGATGGTTTAATGAACAAGTGTGCCTAGAAATGCTTGGTTGGGCCCAGTGGGCCACGTTTACTGGGTTCATGTACCGATCATGGCCCGGGATTTGGGCTATGACACATACACACACACATATAATTATTAACTAAATTGAAAAACAAATTTTACAACGATTATAGATATAGAAATAGTTAAGTTAAAATACTTGTAATTTTTCTCGATATGGTAAAGCTTAAGAAAGTCACCCATGGTTAAGTAAAAAAAAATTGTTCAAACAAATATAAGAGAATAAAGCAATTAAAGATATATTTATATATACTCAATACTTGATAGTCTCTGACCAAAACTATTATTAAGAAATACTATAGTCAATTCACTAACAACTTTTGAAAAAGAAAATCAATTCCTATGAATTTGCCACTTGAAAAAATTACTATTATTATTTTGCTAAGCCATGATTTCACTATGAAAGCTTTAACATTGAAAAAAAGCTGAGTAGTGAAGACAACAAAAGCCTCACCATCATGACTACTCCAAACTAGCACATATAATTCAAGCAATGTTGACTTGTTTCAGATGGCATTTAACATACTTACGTATATGATGTTGCAATAAGACAGAAAATTTGGAGACAAACTAGAATGCATTTTTTTTATTACGATCTCTTTTCCTTTCCTTTGCTTATCTAATCGCGATTAGGAGAATAGAAAAGGACTCAAAAGCCCCAAGGTTTGATACTTTATTACATAAAGTTATTTTTTAAAATTTTGGGTACTAAAATAGTTAAGTTCTTGAGTTTTAGGTTCAGATTTAGGTAGTTTTATTCACTTTTCTTAATTTAGTTTAAATCATGTTGAGTCAATTTAATTCAAGTTGTTTGAGTTTAATTTTATGTTAAAATGTCTTAAGTTTAGCTATTACTTTTTTAGTCCTTTGTTTAATTTCCTATGTGAGTTGAGGTTTTCACATTTTTCAACCTTGTTAGGTGCCTTTGCACCTTTTGAACTTTATTAAGTGCCTTAGTACCTTTTGAACTTTGTTAGGTGCCTTGGCACCTTCGGAACTTTGTAAGGTGCTTACCTTTTGAACTTTTTTAGGTGCTTTAGCAGCATTTGACTTTATTAGGTACCTTAGCACCTTTAGACTTTGTGGGTACCATAGCACCTATGGATTTTGGTCATGAGCCTTAGCACAAAGAAACATGTACTTTATTACACTTTTAATATTGGATTGGTGTATAATCATATTTGGATAATTTGTATTACATGCTTGTTCATATGTTATGCTTGCTTGTATGCCTATTTGGAATGCACACATTATTATGATTGTGTTATACATTTATAATGTATGCTTGAAAATTTGATTGTTGAATTGATCGGATTAAATTCCTTGGTTGAAATATGTTTAGTCACCAAATGTAGAATCATGGTATTTTGGAACTTTTGATTTGAGGGATTGGAAAGAATAATCCGTCATGAAGTAAATGAAGTGAATTTAGAAAGGGTTAAGACTGTATTTTAGAAATTTGGAAGTGTAGCCCTAAGGACCAAAAGTCAATCCCTAACTAGCAGAACACATAAAGAAGTGTTCTGTTTTGAAAGGATTGATCGTTCATCAAGGAAAGATTGATCACTATAGTTGAAAGTACATTCTTTATGGCATTTTGACCTCGTTTTCAGGAGTTTCTTTAGGCAACTTACACTAAGTTTCTAATGTACTTTGAATATGTTTTTTATCATTTGAAAGGATATATAATTATCCATTTTTAAGTGCATTTGATCAGATCTTGGATTTTGAATTGGAAAGTGGCATGTTTATTGCAAATATGTTTGTTCAAAACTCCTATGTTTTGCTTGTTCCATCTCTAGTATTTGCTCACGGGGATTTTATATCTTACCCCAAAAAATATCTATTTTTTTTTCAGATTGATAGTGTAACACCCTGTACCCTCAGTAGAGAAGCCAATCTAACCTTATCGAATGGACGAGGGTCAATTTAAGTTAAATTAAGTGCGAAAGAGTGGTGATGGGTGGAAGGAATATTTTGAAATAAAATATTCTACACACGAGATAATAATAACAAAATAATAATATTTTATAGGTGATGAGTTAACGGAGTTAAAAGGCGATTTGGAAGTGAATCAAGGCAAAGTGAGACACTTCGGGACTCGAGGAGACAAGTGAAAAATTTTAAAATAAAATAATATTTTATTAATAAAATAACATTAAAATAATCCGATGCCAGAACGGGTCGCATCTTGCAATAGATAGGTTAAGTTTAAGTGGGGGAGACCAAAAATAGAATTTTGGATGACTTGAATAAAATAATGTTTTATTCATTTATATTATTTATATAGAGAAATTATTGGTCAAATGCAAAATTGGATGAAAAGAAAATAATTAGTCATGGAAAATGAGGTTATATGGAAGATTAGCACATGCATGTGACAATATCATTACATGCAAAAGATGGCATACAAAGGTGCTATCTTAGTGGGGATCATGTGGACCCCCACAATGTGACAAATAAAAAGGAAGGAGAGAAATGCACAAGGTGAGATATGCATTTGATTTTACTTGTTAAAGAAAGTATATAGAATTTTTGCATGGAGGACACTTGATGGCAATGTTGGACTAGAATAAAGGAAATATATATGCATGTAATGTGATTGGCTAAATGGGTGGCCAAATGAGAAATAATGTAGGAGAATGCATGAAAGGCTATTGGACATAAATAATGTGGATGAAATGGAAATGCATTAAGAATGCATGAAGATAGATTAAAGAATGGAAGGATAATAAAGGTTGGATATTTAACCAACAAAATGAAGAAAATATTGGTGCATGAAGAATCATTGGGTGGCAAGGTAGTCTAATAAGAAACTAAAGAAACAAAACTAAGAAATAACAAAAAGAAAAGGGAAAAAGGCAACGAAGGCTTTAGGAACTTGGGCAAACCCTGCCTTGAGAGAAAAAAAAAGGAAAGAAATGGCTTTGTAAGTTCCACCCACATAGTTGAGAGAAAAGAGAAGAAATGAGAGATTTAAAGGGAGGCTTGGTTTTGATGAAAACTTAAGGCAATCGTGAAGATTTCTGTCACGACCCAAATTTTCGGACCATGACCGGTGCAAGGGCCCAATAAACATAGTCTATTAAGCCCAAGCAAGCCTATCGATTTATCCTACTCGTCATTCCATCAAATATCGCTAAGTCACAAATTATAACTTTAAATCAAAATCGTAATAGACATTGCCAACTCGTATTGGCATTTCTCATTTATTATATACATAAATTGTCTACAACATGTATTCCAATAATATACATTAAGTTCGCCTATACATCTCAAAAAGAAGACTTGACTTCCAGCGGGGGGACTCAGATGAATGTACAGCTACTGAATGCTGAGACACCTACCAAAAGATGGACACAGGTCTAGAAGGATACATCGTCCTAGTTGCCGACTACCTCGTGATCTGAAAACATGAATTTGAAATGGTGAGTATAAACCTAGTGAGTGAACAAGGAAGGGAACAAGCAACAACAAAGGAAAATTTAAAATCATGATGCACTAGTTTCAAAACAATGCAATTTGGTTCATTCCTAACAAAACCCCTTATCGAGCCCTTAAGTGATTAATCATTTGAAAATCATGAACCCATACATAGGGAATCATTTGAAGAATGAAAGCTTCAATATTGCATAAGCAAGTCAAATACTGCAGCGAGAATGCCTTTCTGCTGCAGCGACGTTGGAATTTAGTTATTAACCGAACTAGGGTTTCTCAACTGGCCGAGGGTTTCTCACTAAACCTCTTCATTTTAAACTTAACTTTTTTAATCCTAAATGTATGAAGTCCATGCTCCCATATGGTAGTAAAGAAGTGAAAGATAGGGTAGCAATTGGACAAGATAAGAGACCAAAACATAAAGTTTTTCGTTGCAACGAGATTGAATCTCGCTGCAGCGAAATTTCTAACCAGAAACAGAGTGTTTCTCACTGCAGCAAAATTGCAACCCAGAAAACAAAAAGTTTCTCACTGCAGCGAGAAGCTACAGTGTCATTCTCGCTGCAGCGAAAATGCATCCTCGCTGCAGCGAGTTTTCGGCCAGTGTACCCCTTCGAAACCCGACAGTTTCTCACTGCAGTGAGAATGATTCTTGCTGCAGCGAAATACAGGGCATCAATGCAAAATTTACCTTTCTCCCAAAGGAAAAACCACCTTACCAAAAGGTCCAAACCAACATGAAAACACATAACAATTGCTCAAGGTTTAACATGTCAAGTTTCACATGCATTACAACCATAACCCATTATCCATCAATTTCCTATAACCCACATATTTACATATATATATATATATATATGTATACATATATACCCATCATCATCATCACACCATCCCATCATCATCATCACCAGCTCATGCGCACTCCCTACTCGCACATGGCTGGGTCATCACCGAGTTATGCGCACTCCCTACTCGCATATAACCGGGTCATCCTCGGTTTATGCGCACTCCCTACTCGCACATAGCCGAGTCAATATAATTACACAACATTATACTCAAGCATATATGTATATCAACATAATGCAGCCACATAGAAATCCATAATAATCACATTTCATAACATAAATCTTTTCTCAAAAGCTTGTTCCCAAGGCATTCATTCTCATGAAAAATTGTATAAAATCATTCAAACACTTTATCAAATCCATCATATTCCCAAAATCAGTTTTGAAGGTAGTCCACTCACCAATTGATTGTAGAACTTTTAATTGACTCAAATTCCCCTAATGATCCAATTGGAATGATGGTGCTTCCTTAAAAACCTAGGAACACATTAACATAAACAATAGATTGATTTACACACTATGAACTCTAAAAGCTATCTCTTAGCTAGTTTTCAATTGCTACTTTAAATGGCTATCTATGTTCACTATCTTAATCACTAAAAAGTAATGAACATACTAAACAATAAAACAGCTCATAAATCACAATTACTAGCCATTTTCTGCAGCTAAAATCAAACTTGGTGCATCACTCACCCTAGGGTTCCTTTGTAGTTGGATTTTCTTCCAATAGCTTCTAAATCAATGGAGTGATTCCCTCTTTCTCTCTCTAGAACGCCCAACTAGTGAGAGAAAGTATGAAAACAAGATATTTTAAGGTTTTTGAAGTGAGAAGATGAAATAGCACAAGGGTTTACGGAAGGGTGCACGAAAAACATGAAAATTGGAGCTAGAGAGAGAAAGTTGTGGAAGTTTGAAAATCAAGCTTCCATGGAGTTTGAAGAAACGTGAGAGAGGAGAAGGGAAGAAGAAGACCAGCTGCTGGAAAATTCAAGAAGCTGCTAGAAATTCAAGGTATTTATAGGCAATCTTATCCTTTCATTTAAAATTACGAAAATGCCCCTCCACCAATTAACTTACTCTCCTCTAATCTTTTATGCAATCTTTTTGCTCTTTTAACACTGGGACAATATCCATAATGGTCTAAACATGCTCGGGTTCATAAAAACATAAAATTTTAACTCGAGGTGAAAAATGACCATTTTACCCTTATTATGAAAATTGTTGAAACTTCTAGTTTTCTTTGTATTTTCATCAGCACACATCATTTATGTAGTCTTATACCCATTTAAGCCTTAAAATATCATAAACTTTCTTCTAGGAGCTTATTAGAGAAAATGACGAAACTACCCCTAACTCATATTATTACATCTATACCTAGTTACAAGCCTATAGAAGTTGGGGTCTCACAATTTCCTTCCTTTTACCTTGTTGAGATTTGATATTTCACCATCCAAAAAGAGATTTGAAACTTGGAAAAGGATGTGTGGCTCGATTTTGTGAATTCAAGTGAGGAAAAGGTAAGAGAATGGCCTTAGTTTGAATGTATCCTTGGAAGTTCAAATTAGTAACGTTGGGTTGTGTTTGTGCAGCAAAGATTTCTAAGGTTTGAAGAATAGGATGCATGCATGCAATTGATCCTTGGTTAGATGACAGATTTAAGATAAAAAGAAAAAGGGGTAAGTTGTTCTAAACCTGTGAATTTTTAAATGGTGGAAAAATATGGGTGTTAATTGATAGATTTAAGTGTGGCAGCCTTGATGATTAAAGCTATGGAGATGCGTTGGGATGCATGTAAAGTCCAAGCTATTTTAAAAGGTAAGCGTGCAATGTGAATGTCTTATGATAACTTAAAATTGGCTAGGAGAAATGCTTGTGCTAGTTAGAAATGTTAAGGTTGCTTGCTATGTTGTTTGAAAGAAATAAGGTTGAAATGGGCACTTAATGTTATAAATAAGTTGCCAGTACATGTAATATAGAGAATTATGCAGGTAAAGGTTATGAATTCCTTTAGTGAAAATATGTCAATATGCATATGAATATGCAAAGGCTAATTGAGAACAAATGGTGATTTTAGCATGATTTGAGTTATTAAGATGATGATTAATGTTTGAATGAGAAAGAGAATGGAATAGGATGTAAAAGCCTTAAGTAAACGTGGGCAGCAAATGTAAGACAAATGAATTGTAATGTTACTAAAAGTATTTTGGAATAAATTGCTGCTAGGAGATTGACTAAATGAAAGACAATTGCCAAGGACATAATCCAAGGAGAAATTGGGTGACTGGCAAGTCATCTTGATGAATTAAGGACATATAGAGTTTAATTTGGCATATTAATATCCCGCCAAGAGAGGTGAGTAAGGGGTGACAATTTTAAAAGATTTTATGCTATATCAAAGTATATGTATATTATTATTCAATGCCTTTGTGGAAAGCATGAGTTGCTAGAAAATGATAAATGATTTGAATACGTGGTTTAGAATGATTTATACACAGCTTTTGTGGAAACCATGAGCTAGTAAAAAAAGTAGGCAATTGTGGATGCAAACAGATTTGGAAGTTGTTTGTGTATACTATATATATATATATAAAGTGTTTTAAAAACTGAGAAACAAGCCTTTTTGCAATGTTTTGCATCAAAACTATGCCTCAAATCTTTGTGTAGTGTGCATAGTTGATTGCACCTGATAAATGGCTTAAATGCAAATTCTAATGAGTCGGTTTTAGTCTAAACTTTATGCAAATGTTTACACCATGCATTTTAATGTGAAAAATAATTTTGAAAGGTTGCCGAACCCTGTTTCAAATGATTTAAAGAAAAACTCTTGAAAGCCTTGATTTGGTCTTGAAAACAATTTTGACACATTGAGAGCATCGAGATTAGGTTGAATGTCACATCGAGATAATGTGACCCTTGTGCACAAGTGAGCTTTAGCTAGAGAAACTTTTGGGTTGCTAACGGGTTGTTAAACATGGCTAAGCCCTGGTCCATGATTATATGTGGCAAGGCCACTGGTTGTTGTACATGCCTAGGCCACAAGTTGATTTACGTGGTTGTGACCACATGATTTCTCCGATGTCAGCTAAGATCGTTGAGACTACCATGGCTTAGAGAATCTGGTGGAGGGGGGCTTCTCGAATGTTATTACGTGGAAGTGGGTCCACGATTTGATTACTCTTTTGCATGGTGGAGAGATACTACTTTATCCGCAGCTCCCCTTTTTAATCAATAGCTTTCAATGCTTAACATATTGATTACAAATTATTTTATGTGGATGTACTCGGGTATTTTACATGTCACAGTTTTTGAGAGCGTGCGTGTTTACATACTGCTATTTGTGTTTATGCAAATATTGAACAATTTCATGAATTGAAATCTATTTTATTATGCACTAGTTTTTGGTGTTGTTTGCTACTGAAAGTATTGCGCTATGATTTACATGGCATTTTTACAAGGCATAAGTACCTTATTTGGTTTTATAAGGTTTTCATTTTGTACTCTGATTTTATTATTCAAAAAGTTTTGCTTTAACCTTGTTTTCCATTTATGCCCTGCTCACGGAGCCGATGATCACTGAGTCCATGAGACTCACCCTCTTATCTCCCTACAAATAATTGTTCGGCCTAACGTGTATTCATCAACACATATTGTCCATCACGGATAAGTAAAGACATCTCTTAGCACTTACTCTGAGTTGCTCCGCTGTTAGAGGTCGAGTCGTTCATAGTGTATTTTGTTTTGTAAATAGACACTAGTGTTAATGCAAATGCAAGTTTGGAGATTATAAACTTTAATGTATTTATACATTAATGTGGAATAAAAGTTTAGTCAATTTGTTAGACTTTTAGTTTTAAATATATTACAAAGAGTGATACGGTTCAAAGTGATTACATAAATTGGTGGAATGAATATAATGTATTAACAAAAGTTTCAAGTAAGGCTTGTTTGGGACTTAGCGGGTTCTACCGCAAGACTCGGGTGCTAGTAGCAATTGAGGTGTGGTCTATGACACCCCGTAGCCTCGTAGGGAAGTCAATATGACTTTATCAACGAGACAAAGGATGGATGCTGATTTAAGTGCCATAGAGTGGAGACAGGTGAAAAAGATATTTTAAAATAAAATATCCTGCATGCGAGGAAATAATAATAAAATAAAATATTTTTATTGAGGATGAATTAATGAGTTAAAAGGTGATTCGGAGGTGAACCGGGGCATAGTAAGATGTTTTAGAGCCTTCGAAGGCTAGTGGAGAATTTTAGAATAAAATAATATTAAAATATTAATATTTTATCTGTTATCGAAATTAGTTATGAAAGAGGATTATATGACTAATCTAAATGGGGGAGAAGAAATAAGGAAGAATTTCGAAGAAAAATGATGATAATTGTGCTCACGTGTCTTTATTAAATAGAGCTATAGCGGGTAAGTAAATATTTAAATATTATGGTGATACAACATTGAAGTGCAAACTTTATGTTTTGTTTGCACACATGTAAAGGATGAAAAATAGAAGGAGATTGGAATTAAAAGATTGTTGGGAGGACTAAATTAAGAAAAAAGGGAGAAACTTGAAGGCAAAATGGTAATTTTTCCATGAGCTTGGTCAAAGCTTCCAAAGGAAACTTTGACTCTTTTTTTCCATATCCATGGCTGATCCTTATCTCTTCAAGATGGCGCTTTTCTTCTCCATCTTGTGCCTCCCACGCCATTTTTCTTTCTTCACCATAAAAATCAAGTTTTTCTTCTCCGTTCTTTTCTTTTCTTACTTCTCCATTCTCCTACCCCTTTATTCACCCAACCCACAACTCTTAACCTCATTTTTTCATCCTAACTGAACCCTAGGAGAGAGAAAGGAAGAAAAAAGAAAGGAAGGAAAGAAAGGAAAAAGGAAGAGAAAAGCTCGGAGGAAGCTCGGCCTTAGAGGAGAAAAGAGAAAACTGAGAGGTTTTCCTTCCCAGCCACACACCATTGTTAAGGTTTGAAAAGATTTTGGTGGTTTGCCTTATGGATTTCAAGGTAAGGAAGGTAGAAATTGATGTTTTTGTTTGAAAGCATGTAGTTTGAACCAATTATGATGTGAGGTTTGGTTTGTGGTAGTAAGGATCAATAAAGATCCAAGGAACCTGAGGCATGCATGTGGAAGAATCTTTGAATGCATGGTGATTTTGAGCTAGATTAAGTGGTGGGTAAGCGTTCTAACCTCTAAATCACAAGTAGAAAGAAAAAATGAGATACGTATTGATTGTTTGTGCTTGTGGCAGCATGTAAAAGTAAATTGTGGTGCATGTGAACTTAAAAAATGCTTGATGGAAGTAAATTTGTAGTTGTTGCCATATGCTATGTTATTGGTGTGGAAATGATCATTGAACTTGATAAATATCCTTAGAAAAGATTAATATATGCACTAAAGTCATAAATAAGTTACCGGTATTTATAATTTAAAGAATTACGCAAGCAAAGGATAAAGGCAACTTTGGTAAAAATGTGTCAAGATATAAGTTTGTTGAATAAGGATTCACGATTGAATGAAAAAGAGAAGTAGAAATGATATACACTAAAGATATTGAATTTGGATTGTTGCTAGGAAGTGCAAAAGTAAAGATAGTGTACTGTGGTTGCATGCTAGAGGAAATAACGAGTGACCGGCAAGTAGATATAGCTAGATACGCCTCCGAACTAATAGCAATGTAGTATCCCGCCATCGTAAGGTGAGTGAACTTGCATTTAAAAGGTTTTGAACAAATGCATATGCGTTGAATGAAATGCTAGAATATCCTTGGTTGACTCTTTTCAAATTTATGCATGGGAACAAGCTTTTCACAAGTGATACTTCTACATTTTTAAACGTATAATGTGATGAATTACGCATTTGAAATATTATGTTGAATTGCCAATTGAATTATGGCATGTGATGTATTGTTATGCAAAGATTCTTGTTACATGTTGTTATGTGTGCCATGCATGAAAATGTAATATTGAATGATAATTATAACTGTGCATGTGTGGTGTGGGAGTGCACATGACAGTGTTGGTAATGTATGGTGTGGGAGAGCACACGCTGATGACATATGCCATGTGCTGTGTGGGAGAGCACATGATGATGATCTATGCCATGTGCGGTGTGGGAGTGCACATGAGGATATTAGCTATGTGCGGTGTTAGAGTGCACATGAGCTAAGTTGAGGTTGGCGGGTGCATATACAGAGCCGTGGTGACTAGTGTAGGGATGACCTTGGTGTATGTTTGAATTATCTATATATTTACATATACATAATGTATATGTGAATTTTTACACGCATGTGCACTTGTCTTGTAGAGTAGAGATTTTTGGAAAATTGAATGTGATTGAATTGTATATTGAAAGTTGAAATTCTTAAATGTTTTCAAAATGAGTTAAAAAATAGCATGGCATCAAGTTTTGTTTATGATATACAAATTGCATGGTTTCAATACAAGTGCATCTTGTTTTCTAAAAAAAATCTTCCGTATCATTTGCTTGTTCCTTTCCTATGTTCACTCACTGGGTTTGTACTCACCCTTTTCAACTTCATGTTTTAGTTTTCAAGATTGAAGGTAGTTGGATCCTAGGTCGAGGTGCTCCCTCCTATTTATCTTTCGGTAGGTTCACTACGACTCTCAATGATAACACCCATGCCAAGAGTCACTCCGCTTGTTGTCAAGGGTCTGTTGTATGTTTATAAGTGATGGCTTAATGTAAATTGTGAGATTTGTTGTTAACTTCGTATGCACTTGGTTTTCACGATTTAAATTTTGAAGAGATGGTTATTAGAAATTACGAGTTTTAGATCTTAAATAAAAAGAAATGATAGATGGACTACTGACAGGTTTACATAGAAAGGCTTGCATGGGCCTAGTGGGCTATGCCTATTGGGCCCATGCGCAAGTCATGGCTCAGGGTTTTGGGCTGTGACATGGTCACTACAGATAAATCTTTGGTTGGCTTATCAAAGGGGGTCACTTCTTTGATAATACTTGGTAAGTGGACTTCAAGGCATCAAGTTAAGGTTTTTGGCCTTCTGTTAAGTTGTTTTGCTAAGTTCAAGTCATACTATGTTTGGTTAAAAGCTTTGATAAATGTTTATACTTGGCCTTTGGTTGGCGCATTATATTTTGGTATCTAAATTTGTAAATTCTTTGGTTTTGATGGTTTTACACATACACGTGTTTGGAAAAAGTTAGAAATTTTCAAATGAAATATATACTTTTAGTATAATAGTACGTGCATGCATATTAATGAGAAAAGGAACTCTCTTAAATGTCATAGTTGTTTATCCTAATGCATTTTGTATTGGAAGCTTTTTTTGGTCAAGTGGGCTTGCCTACTTAGCCCTTGCATCGGTCAAGGCCTAGGGATGGGTTGCGATAGTTGATAACTTAATGATATAGAGTTATTTGGTTTTAATTTTATCTAGTAAGTTTCTAGATTCTTGAGTTTTAACATAGATTTTAGGTGTTTTTAGTTATTTATTTAATTATAGTAAAATATGTTTGGTCAATTCAATTTAGATTATTTTAGGCTAAGTTAAATGTTTAATTGCTTAAGAAATGCTGCTATTGATTAAATTATGCTTTTGTAGGTATGCTTTGAAGAAGGACTTTTAATTGGACTAAGAGAGTGCATTCTAGGTGTAGACTTTCTCTACACAAGTTTTAGTTTTTTGAGCATATATCCTAGTACAGAAGTCTAAATGACGTGATTCTTAACCATTGGAAAGCTAAGAGATAAAGCTATAACTTTGATGTTTACCACTTTGCCCAGTTCTGCCTTGAAGAAGGACAACAATACATCACAAGTCGATGCCGTGTAGTAGAAAGCCAACGCCACAACACTACAAGTTTGTAAAAACTCCTTTTAGAAGATGAGAGTCTAAACTAGACCGAAATTATGTTTATGAGCCCTATAAATGCATCCTTATGAAGCCAAATTGAAAAGAGTTTAAAGTAGGCTACAATTGGAAAAGCATATGATCATAATTAGTTGCTTCGATGAATAAATTGATTTGTGTATAAGATAGAGATATACCAATACGCCGTATGTAGCAATATTAGAGCTTGAACTTAATGTGTCTATTTTAATTTCAATACAGATAGAGATATAGTGTTTTGATTAAAATAATATTTTTATAAGAGTTTTAAGAGAGCCTTATAAATAATTAAGGACTTTAGGTTAGCAATTCATCTTGTTGCAATAAGTTAAGAGAGAGAGGTAAGATTTAGATGAAGTGTGAGGAATATTGTAATCTTAGGCTTGTTTGAATTGATTTTTATCTAATTTTATTATTACTTTGATTTTTTAGTTTAAATTCTTCTTAATTAGATTTAGTTAATTTATAATTTATTTAGTTACTTGATTTTATTTGTTTAGATAAGACTGAATTGTGTTAATTTTAGTACTTAGTGAAATTTTTGATCAATTCTCTATGAGATCAGCACTCAACTTGCCATTATACTATCTGTTTAATATGTATACTTACGTGAATAGAAAATTAAACAAAAACAGTCTTGGGATTTGGGGTTTTTTTTGTGTTTTTTTACCTAATATTATTTTCATCATGAACTTCATGCTTTTAATGATGAATGTTTTAGCAGGTCTAGATTACTTTTTTCATTCTAATAGTTTTCACATATACAACACTGTAATTCTTTTTTTAAGTGCAAGGCATCCTCCAAACCAATCCATTGAGAGAACAACAACTTGACTGCACATTTTTTGCCTACTTGCTAATATTAACAATTTGTGGAATTTCATTCACAGTTGTATAGCACATTGTCTTATATTTTTGGTGTAAAGGCAACATGATCAATATAACACTTTGATCATGATTTTTGTATAGCATTAAAATGTTCGAACAACATTGGCAAAGTTGTTTAACAACTCTACATACTTTTTCTAATAGCAATCGTACTATGAATTCTAAATTAATCTCAACACATGATATTAGAGGGTGTGTGTTGTTGGTGCAAATGGGGTTTAGATGGAATTTAAGAACTGGCAAAATTGACTTCAAGGTGAGCCTTTCATAAGACGCTATCTTTACAATTTATTTTGCCCCCACCACTCGGTATGCAAAGGGGAAAATGCAAATAGCCTTAGGGATACTATAGTACCCAGTACCTTGATATGGTGGCTAACAATGTTAGTTTTATGTTATTTATATTTATTTTACGTTTTTATAAGAGTTGGATTAAAAATAATTTCAATTGGTGAAGAAAGGTGCACAATGGACTGTTGCTCTATTTGCATATGTTTCGGTTTTTCAAGGATATATCCCACTACACAAGTGAAAATGACATGATTTTTTTACCATTAGAAAGATAAGAGTCATGGATACAACTTTTATATTTACTACTTTGCCCAGTTCTAACCGAAAAGTGGTCAAAATCTTTGTTAAAATGAAAGTACTAGGCTAGAGGAACATAATTTGGTAGAACATTTGAGCACCGCAGCGCTAGAAATTGAGAGTCGCAGCCCTCACCGTATTTTCCACAATTAACAAGTTTATGGGACTTTGGAAGCTAGGGCTTTTGGCTGGCTATTCAAGGGACCTTTTTAGAGGATTTTGGACCTTTTCTCAGTGTCAAAAGAATAAAAGGATTGCACAAAGGATAGGAGTAAGATAAGCCACCTTGTTAAGGCCATTATTCTAATTGCATGAAAAATTGGATAAGCTTTGGCTATAAATATCATTTTCTAGCAGCTTCCACCAGCTTCTAGCCGCTTCTTTTTTCTTCCTCCCCACCCAACGCCATATTCACCTTTATCACCATGAAAATGGAGTTTTTCAATTTCTTTTCCTTGTTTTCTTCTTATTTCCTTTCTTTTCTTGCTTCTTGCTTCTCCAAACTTCTTGGGAACTGAATTTGCAGCTTCTAACCCTAATTTCCAGCACATCTAAACCCTAAGATTGAGAAAGAAAATTCTCTCATTGTTTCTTATACTTTGTATTTCTACTTCACTTTCAACAACACTTGGATTTTTGGCTTCAAATCTTCATTTTCAAAGTTGAAAGGTATATATATATTTCCAACTTTTGGAATTTTTGAATTTATGGTTATATTTTCAGATTTATTCCCTAATTTCTTCAAATTATTTTTCTTAGAAAGATTAGGTGTTTTGTTGATCTTCATGCCTCCAAGCTCATCCAAGTAACGAAATTTTAAATTGGAGTAGTTGGCCAAATGGGTTTGTGAATTAGACTAGAAACTTAGGTTAAATGTTAGGTTAGAGGGTAGATTGCCTAATGTAAATTCATTATAATTATTAGATTTAATTTATGACTTAATTGAGGTTGTTATGGTTTATTACTAAATATAAGTTTAATGGTATTTCGGGACTACTTGGATTAGGACCTTGTTGGTGCTAGTTTTGTCAGGTGAGTGAACTTGCATTTCAAAATATTTTGGGGAAATGTTTATGTGTTTCAATGAATCATTTGGGAATTTTATCGATTTTTGCTTTAAAATTTCCTTGAAACAAGCCCTTTATAAAATGTTTGATGTTGGGAAATGTGAAATGTGTAAAAGGATGAATCCATATGTTTTTGTATAATGTTGATATATATATATACTATGTCATAAATGGTACCATTGTATGACAAATGCAACCATGCATGTGTGGGGTGAGTGCGCACTTGCCGGTGATTACAGTGGTGAGGGAGATGGATGGTGATACTTTCACGACCCAAATTTCGGGTCATGATCTGTACATGGGCCTAATGGACGTAGTCCACTAAGCCCAAGCAAGCTTATTAATCTGACATGTTCATCATTCCATCATAAACTGCTAAGTCACATTTCATAACTTAGGATCAAAATAATATTAAACATTTGCCACCTCATACTAGCATACTAAACAAGTGTATATACATTATCTAGAACATGTATCTTAATAATTTACATTAGGTTTGTCTATACACAACAAAAGAATACTCGACTTCCAGCGGAGGGACTCAGACGAATGTACAGCTATTGAATGCAGAGACACCTACCAAAAGATGGATACAAGTCTACAAGGACACCTCGTCCTAGTTACCGACTACCTCGTGATCCGAAAACATGAAGTTGACAACGGTGAGTATAAACCCAATGAGTGAACAAGAAAGGGAACAAGCATACCATAAGGAATGTTTAACGAAATCATGATGCATTCTTTTTCAAAACAATGCAATTTGTTTTTATTCTTATTAAAACCCCTCATGAAAACCCCACATGAGTAAATCACTTTATGAAAGGGTCCATATTCAACAAAGGATTTAGAGTGTGAAAACTTTAATAGCATTCATGCGAATCAGGTCAAACAAACGACAGGTCCTCGCTGCAGCGAAAAGGCATTTTCGTTGCAGCTACGCTGCAGCGAGAATGAATTTTTGCTGCAGCGACACTTGATTTAAATTATCAACTAACCGAGGGTTTCTCACCAAACCTCCTCATATTAAGCTTAATTCATTTATTCCTTAATGTTGGAAATCCATGCTCAAATTTGGTAGCAAAGAAGTGGAAAATAGGGCCACAATTGATCAAAATGTAAGACAAAATAGTAAGTTTTTCGCTACAACGAGAATGAATCTTGCTGCAACGAAATTTCTGCCCCAAAATAGAAACTTTCATACTGCAGCGAGAATGCTACAGTATTTTCTCACTGTAGCGAGTTTTCGGCCAGCCACCCTCCAAAAACCGGAGAGGTTCTCGCTGTAGCGAGAATCAGAACATCAAGAAAAAAATGTCCTTTTTCCTTAAAACAAAGCCATCCTGCTAAATAACAAAAGCAACATGTAGCACATGCAAACTCCCAAATTTCAACAAATCAAATGTTCACACTTTTGCATTTCAACCATATACCATATATGCATATATATATATATATATATATATATATCAATCATCATGTACACCATCCCGTCATCATCATGCACATCATCCCATCATCCCCAACTCATGCGCACTCCCTACTCACACATGGCTAGGTCATCACCGGGTTATGCGTACTCCCTACTCGCACATAACCGGGTCATCATCGACTTACGTGCACTCCCTACTCACACATAGTCGAGTCAATGTCATTACACAACAATGTATTCATATATATATATCAACACAATGTGGTAGTGCATGAATCAATAATAGTGACATGTCACAACATGGAGACAATTTATCAAAATCTTGTTCCCAAAGCACTTGTTTTTATGAAAAGCTAGATAATCCATTCAAATGTTTGGCAAATACATTATATACCCAAAACAAGTTTTGAATGCAGTTCACTCACCAATTTATTATTGAGCCTTTAGTTGACTCTAATTCTCTTAATGATCCAATTGGGGTGATGGGGCTTTGTTAGAACCTAAAATCACATTAGCATCAGCAATAGGTCAATTCACATACTATAAACCTTAAAAGCTATCTCTTAGCTAGCTTTCAATTGCTACATTAAATGACTATCTATGTTCACTATCTTAATCACTATAAAATGAATGAACATATTCAACAATAAAATAGCTCATAATCCCAATTACTAGCCATTATTCATAGCTAAAAACCAAGCTTAGTTCATCACTCACTCTAGGGTTTCTTTGTAGTTGAATTCTCTTCCAATAGCTTCCAAACAAATGGGGTAATTCTCTCTTTCTTTCTCTAGAACGCCCAACTAGTGAGAGAAAGTATGAAAATAAGATTTTTCAAGGGTGTTAAGGAGAGAAAGTGGAAGAATACAAGGGTTCTAGTCAAAAAGGTATAAAGGTATGAAAACTAAAGCTAGAGAGAGAAAATTATGCAAGCTCCATATCAAGCTTCCATGGAGGTTGGAAGCAACGTGAGATGGAAGAAGAAGAAGAAGACAAGCTGCTGGAAATTCAAGAAATTGCTAGAAGAAGAAGATATTTATAGCCCAGCTTATTCATTCCCTTGAAATTACCAAATTGCCCTTCCATAAATTAGCTTATTCTCCTATAATCTTTTACGCAATATTTTCACTCTTTTGACACTGGGACAAGGTCCATAATGGTCTAGACATGCTCGGGTTCATGAAAACTTAAAATTCTAACTCGAGGTGAAAAATGACCATTTTGCCTCTATCATGAAAATCATCAAAATTTTTGTTTCCTTTTCATTTTACCCCTAATTTCATCATCCATTTATGCCTTAGGCCTACTTAGGCCATAATATTGTTTAAAATCTTACTTTTATAGGCTTACTAAAGAAATGACAAAATTACCCCTGATCAGGGATATCGCGTATATTACTAACTATGAGTCTAAAAAGGTCAAGGTCTCACAGATACTATCCGGCTATGTGCACGATGTGGTGGGATGCACATGAGTTGGGTGAGATGTATATCATGAATCTTGAAAATTTGCCGTTATTTGCAAATTGATTTATTGCAACGAGAAACATTCTGTTTATACTGCCTTACTTGAATAATTGTTGGAAATTTCCCTTCTTTCCAATTTCATGTTGAATACGGTTCCTTAATCATTAAATGGTTTTACAACCAAGGGTTTAGTGGAGGGATTTTAATAAGAACTAAACTAAATGGCATTGTTTTTCAATAAGTGCATCATGTTTTCTAAACCATTCCTTGTCACTGCTTGTTCCCTTCCTACGTTCACTCACTGAGTTTGTACTCACATTTTTATAATTCATGTTTTAGGTTTCCCCGAGTTAAAGGTGATTTGATCCTAAGACAAGGTGTTTTTCCCTATCCATTGCTCGGTAGGTTTACCATGACATTAAATATTAGCAACCATGACCACAGTCACTCCGTTGACAGTCAAGGCCTAATTA